>NC_087353.1:55190229-56440229 GCF_030014295.1 Loxodonta africana | reverse complement strand
CTCTCTGTCTCTGCGCCTGGATTCTGAGTCATTGTCTGATCTCTGGTTCTTAGGACTTCAAAAATCTACCTGCCATCTGACTTGCCGATTCTGGGATTCACCAGCTTCCACGGGCCTGTGGACTGGCGACCTATCATCTGATCTGAATCGCCAGATTCCTCAGCCTTGTGAGCCAGCGGCTTTGTTACCTGGCCTGCCAATTTGGGTTTCTTGGCCCCTGCAGACACATGAGTCAGGAGAAGCCTGTGTCTGACCTATGTATTTGAGACTTGCCAGCCTCCACAAACAAATGAGCCGTTTCCTTGGTATGGTTCATGAGTACTGTGAGATGCTGCAGTGAATTATGAAACCCAAAGATGGGTGGGAGGTGCTGATGGGAGTGGGAATAGTGGGAATAGATGTTAGAGATGATGGAGTGGTACAGCAGTTTGGAAAAGCTGGACATTTTGGACATCTTTAAGCTCTGCCTCATAGGAAAAAGCTTTGTGTTGATCCTTATAAAAGAAATTATTCATTTCCTCATACTAGTGTTAATATCAAAATTCTTTTTATGTACTTCATTGATACAAATCAACTGAACTTTGTGACAAATAAAAGTTGGGATGAAACTAATATAATGCATTGTTGTCAAGTCAATTCTAAATCATAGCAACCCTATTAAAAAAAAAAAACCCTATATGAAACTAATAAACATATATAAATAAAAAATAAAAGTTTCAACTAAAAAACTTACAACAGGGAACCGGAGATGTCAATCTGTAAATGATATCAACATCAGAAAAATAAAAGGGGGAATAAATGATGTGGTATAGAATTTCCAAATGGAGAGTAAGTTAAGGCAACAACAAGTAATAAAAGACTAGTTCAATTGTAGGAGGATAAGGGTAAATTTCTAGGTAACCACAAAGAAAGCGAACAAACCTACTCATCAACATAAAGAAGAAAAACATAGAGTCTCAAAAACACAAAATCCAGAAAAATGATAGAAACAGGGCGGAGCCAACATGGTGCTGTAGACAGAAGCACCATGCCATCGTTCTGCAGCAAAGATCCAAAAAACTAAGTAAAACAGATACAAACATCAATCCCTGGACCCTAAGCACCAGATGAAGGAATAAAGAACTCAATCAAGCATTGAACAGAAGAAGAAACTAACAGAGAACAAGAAGAGCTATGGTGTGGAGGTCCCCTGCCAGCTAATGCCGCATGGATTCACCATCTTGGGCCACAGTCACCAAGGACCTCAGAAAGAGTGCATGGGAAGGCAACTTCACAGAGCTCCCAACAGGAAACAGAGCACCCGATCTGCACTTCACATCCTCTCACTCCCCTCCTGCCTATCTGCACTGTGTGCCAAGTGCCATATCCCCAAGTGGCATCAGCATAGATCTCCAGATGGCATCCCACGCCATTCCTTGGTACTGCCTAGATGATGGCATTTAATGCCAGAAACAACCTAACCCCATCCTGCCCCCCCCCACACTGGATCTGTCCTGCTGCACCATAGTTCAGTGACTGGCCCTGCCTACCTGGACAAGGTGGTGAGAAGCATTGTGCCCACAGACAAGCAAGCAAAAAGCAGGCCCAGTCTGCCTTCCCAGACATAAATAAATAAATAAGCAGTTAGAAATCATACAAAAACAGCAATGAGAAATTCAAAAGATAAACAACAAGATTTCAGAAATGAAAATTGCCATAGAAGGTTTTAGGAGTAAATTTGAAACAATGGAAGACAGGATCAGCAATACTGAAGACAAACCCTTGGATACCACTGTGTTTGAGGAAAAATCAGAGGAAAGGATGAAGAAAACCTGAAAACTATGTGGGATACAGTAAAGAGCAAAAATTTGTGTGTGATCGGAGTTCCAGAACAGGGAGAGAATATGGAAAACATAGAGAAAGATCATTGAAAATTTGCTGACAGATAACTTCGCCAATATCATGAAAGATGAAAAGATGACCATCCAAGAAGCTAAAAAAAAAAAAAAAAACTTGTACAGGATAAACCTCAAAAGAAAGTCCCCAAGACATATCATAATCACACTCACCAAAACCAAAGACAAAGAAAGAATCCTGAAAGCAGCTCGAGCAAGTCACATACGAACAGGAAATAATAAGACTAAGTGCTGATTACTTGGCAGAAACCATGCAGGCAAGAAGGCAATCTGATGACACATACAAAACCTTGAAAGAAAAAACATTACCAACCAAGAATAATATATCCTGTGAAATTCTCACCCAAATATAATGGTGAAATTAGGATATTTCCAGATAAACAGAAATTAAGAAAATATGTAAAAACCAAACCAAACTTACAAGAATTATTAAAGGGAGTCTTTTGATTAGAACACAAGCAACATGAAACAACAATCTGAATCAAGGACACAAGACAGCTTCAGCCAGATACCCACCTAGATAGTGAACCCTCAAGGATAAAACAAAACTAAAAGATTTAGAAGAGGAAGCCAAAGTCAACAGTCTAAATGACAACAATGTCAGTACAATAAACTAGGGAATAAATGCTATAGGTATGGAACTTTCAAATGAAGAGAAGTCAAGGCAATATCAAGCAATAAAAGAGAGGTTTAAACTTAGGAAGTTAGGCAGTAAATTTCAAGGTAACCACAAAGAAAGTTAACAAACCTACTCATCAAAATAAAGAAGAAAAACAAAGTCTCGGTAAACACAAAAATGAAAGAAACAGAAAGATGATCCACAAACAAAAGAAATTCAATACAGTACAGTAAGAAGAACAAAGAAAACATCAACACCACACACACACACAAAAGCACTACACAATAACAGCAAAAAACTCACATATACTGATAATCACAATGAACATAAATGGCTTAAATGCACCTATAAAGAGACAGATAGGGACAAAATGGATTTAAAAAACAGGACCTATCAATTTGCTGTCTACAAGAGACACATCTTAGAAACAAAGACATAAATATACTAAAAATCAAAGGGTGAAAAAAAAATATATCAAGCAAACAGCAACCAAAAAAAGAGCAGGACTGGCAATGCTAATCTCAGATAAAAAAGACTTTAAGACAAAATGCACCATAAAAGACAAGGAAGGACATCATATAACGATTAAGGGGACAATCCACCATGAGGACATACCATCATAAATACCTACGCACCCAATGACAGGGCTCCAAACTACATAGAACAAACTCTAACAGCACTGAAAAGAGAAATTGACAGTTCCACAATAATAGTAGGAGACAAACACACCACTCTTGGTAAAGGACAGAATATCTAGAAAGAAACTAAAGGAAGATACACAAGATCTAAAGGCCACAATCAAACAACTTGACCTCATAGACATATATACAACATACCACCTATCTTAAGCTGGGTTCTCTAAAGAAGCAAAACCAATAATGCATACAAATATTTATAGAGAGAGATTTATATCAAGGAAACAGCTCACATGATTGTAGAGGCTGCAACGTCCCAAATCTGTGGATCAGGATAGAGGTGTCTCTGGATTCATGTAGCTGCCAGGGCTGGCAAAACCAAGATCAGCAGGTCAGAGAGCAGGGCTCCTGCTCACAGGCTGTGAAGATCGACCAATCCCAAGATCAGCAGATAAGCTGATAGCTCACGTCCCAAGAGCCAGAGGTCAGATGAACAGGAGGCAGCTGCAGGATCCAGAGTGAGCAAAAAGGCCAGAACATCTGCTTACATTCAGTTGCAGGCCACACCGCCAAGGAAACTTCCTTTCAACTGATTGGCTATTCACAGCAGATCCCATCACGGGAGTGATCACATATAACCACTGAGAAAGATGGCCCAGCCAAGTTGACACACAATCTTAACAATCACAGTCCACCACCCCTTGTCAATTTGGCATATGTACATATCTCCTTAAACCACACATAACTGATGAATAAAGACAATTACAAAATCATACTTGTGCCTAACAGGATACAACTAAGACGTGTACAACGGAAAATGCACTAGCCCCATTTACATCATATATTTTGTAAATGAAGAAAACAAAAATATTTGATGCATACGTACAAAGCAGAAATACTCAGAACAATTACAGTCCTCATTTCTGCAACTGGTCACATGGCTGTAACTGGTATTTAGAACTATCTTCTTCACCACACATTCTGTATTCCCTTTGCCTTCAGCAAGAACTGAAGCTGGTCATGGTTCTTTGCCTTGTGAGGTGACCCAAACCTTCATTCCTGAAGGATCTGGGTCATTAGTAGTCACGCTGGAATTGGGTTGCTGTAGTTTTCCATTGACTTTAATCACAGGGCGTGGCAGTACTAAGAGACGCCCTAAGGGATCTCCTGCATTTCAGATATACTCTTCGTTACCTCCATTATGTAATATCAACCCAATTTCCTCCTGGTAATCAGGATCAAATACACCAGCCAGTATGATAACTCCCTTCCTTGCCTGTTGATCCAGGGGCATAAGGAGCCCAAAGTGGCTGGGTGGCATTCTTAGCTTCCAGTTCAATGGAATCAGTGATGTGTCTCCATGTGGGAGCATCCTTCCCTTTGAAACTAAGACCTCTAGACCTGCAGAGCATACGGTTGCGGGCATAGGAAGCAAAAATCTTGTGAGTGGGTCACTAGGGGTAATAGTGAGCGGTGCCACTCCCATTTCCACTCCTTGATTTCTGGACCCATGAATCCTGGCTATGGGAGAAACAGCACCACATATTGGACACTGGTTTAGAGCATATACAGCCTCCTTGAGAACACTGCCCAAGCCCCGCAAGGTATTGACAACTATCTGGCACCCTAATTGTGTCTTTAGAAGATCATTCCATTGTTCTATCAAGCCAGCTGCTTCAGGATGATGGGGAACATGGTTAGACCAGTGAATTCCATGAGCATGGGCCCACTGCCACATTTCATTTGCTGTGAAGTGAGTCCCTTGATCTGAGGCAATGCTGTGTGGGATACCATTACAGTGGATAAGGCATTCTGTAAGTCCACGTATGGTAGTATTGGCAGAAGCATAGTGTGCAGGGAAGGTAAATCGATATCCAGAGTAAGTGTCTATTTCAGTAAGGACAAAACACTGCCCTTTCCATGATGGAAGTGGTCCAACGTAATCAATTTCCCATCAGGTTGCTGGCTGATCACCTTTGTGGGATGGTGCCATATTGGGGGCTCAGCATTGGTCTCTGCTGCTGGCAGATTGGGCACTCAGCAGTGGCTGTAGCCAAGTCAGCCTTGGTGAGTGGAAGCCCATGTTGCTGAGTCCATGCATAACCTCCATCCCCGCCATCATGGCCACTTTTTTCATGAGCCCGTTGAACAATGATGGGAGTACTTGGGGAAAGAGGATGACTGGTTTCCACAGAACGTGTCATCCTACCCACTCGATTGTTAAAATCATCTGGTGCTGAGGTCATCCTTTGGTGAGCATTCACACAAGACATGAATATCTTCACTTCTTTGGTCCATTCAGAGAGGTTTATCCACATACCTCTTCCCCATAAATCTTTGTCTCCAATTTTCCAGTCATGTTCCTTCCATGTCCCTGACCATTTAGCCAAACTATTGGCCATAGTCCATAAATCAGTATACAATTGCACATCAGGCCATTTCTCTTTCCAAGCTAAGTGAACAACCAGGTGCACAGCTTGAATCTCTGCCCTTGAGAGGATTTCCCTTCACCACTGTACTTCAGCGGGGTCTCAGAAAGGGGCTGTAGTGCTGCCGTTGTCCACTTTCCAGTTGTGCCTGCATATTGTGAAGAACCATCCGTAAGCCAGGCACAGGTTTTCTCTTCCTCCCCCAACTGATCACAAGTAACTCCCCATGAGATTGGAAGGTAATGTCACAGGAGTGGAGACCATGGGTATTTGGGACACTTCCTTAAACAACTTACTTGAACAGGACCTGATCTCGTATATAGCACTTTCATTTAATGATGGAGTGTTGCTGCTTATGTCCAACTTTATGACTCTCTGATTCAGACAACACCCAGTTCATGATAGGCAGTTCAGACTGCATGGTGATTTGGTGTCCCAGGGTTAAGTGTTCAGTCTCTTGTAACAAGCCCAGTAACAAGCCAAAAGCTGTTTCTCAAGAGGAAAGTAGTTATATGCAGAGGATGGCAGGGCTTTGCTCCAAAATCCTAAGGATCTGTGCCATGATTAGTGGACCCATATCAATAAACTCAGACTGATCCATCTTTCTATTCCTTGCACCATTATCCCACACCCTTAATAGCCATTTCCACACATATTCCCCAGTTTTCTGTTTGTACGTAACAGAAAAGTGAAGCAGTTCTTTGGGAGTGTAGCATACCTCCTCCCGGGTCACACTTTGTACTTTACCTTTTGGAGCTCACTGGGACTTAAGTCTAGTTATGGGTCTAGAAGCCAGAATCACTAGTGTGGAATTTTTTTGGGAACATTCAGCATTGTCTTGTCAAGCATCTGCTTCGGGCAATGCTGCAGGCAATTACTCAGGCAAGTGATCTTCAGAGATGGCTGGGCTAAGGCTAATCTCATTAGATGGGAGTGAATGGGCTAATGGTTTTTCTGGCCAGGGGAGTTTAGCAGACAAACATAATCTCTTCAGATGGGAATGGTTCTGCTGGCAGGAGCCATTCAATGGAGTTTAGGGGTTCAGTGTCCCCAGTTTCCTGATTATCTGCCCATATGTCCCCATCCCAAGTTTCAGGATGCCATTTCTTCCCAAACAATGCCCTTACTTTAACTTGACACCTCTCTAGGTTGGCAATTGAGCTGACGTTGTAATTCCACCACTTTTACAATAAGACTCTGGGTTTGGTTTTTGGCAATTTCAGCTCTGTTAAGTAAGGCTTTCTTTCAAAGCACAAGTGGAAGACTTGAGGTCATTTATGTGGCATTTGAGCTTTGAT
The DNA here is from genome assembly GCF_030014295.1 of Loxodonta africana. Taxonomy (NCBI): domain Eukaryota; kingdom Metazoa; phylum Chordata; class Mammalia; order Proboscidea; family Elephantidae; genus Loxodonta; species Loxodonta africana. The sequence goes on along the minus strand of NC_087353.1, from coordinate 56,433,353 downwards.
TCTGAAGCCCTGAATGCATCTTTTTCTTTAACCAGTTTGTCTAGCAAAAGTAGGACCAATGAACCAGCTTCATTATATTTTTGATTCCGACAAAACTGTAAAAAGATATCACACATGTTCACCCAGACCCTTGCCTTTCAGCAATACCTGATCTACTGGTAGTGATATTTTGCATATTTGTAGTGCCCTCTTTACTGCTGGAAGCAGAGTCATCAACATCTTTAAGACTAACATCCTTACAATTTTGTTTCTCTAGAACCACTCTCAGTACCAAATGTCTTAGGCTGGGTTATCTAGAGAAGCAAAACAAGTCAACTGTATAAATACATATATAGAGATGGGTTATATCAAGTAAATGGCTCACGTGTTTGTAAAGGCTGCACTATCCCAAGACTGCGGAGCAGTAGAGAGGCTTCTCTCGATTCTCGTAGCCACATAAAGGAGCTGGCAAACTCAAGATCTGCAAGTCGGAGAGCTGGGCTCCCACTTACAGGCTATGAAGATCTACAAATCCGAAGATTGGCAAATAAGCTGATAGCTCAAGTCCCAAGAACCGGAGGTCACACAAATAGGAGGCAGCTGCAGGATCCAGAGTGAGCAAAAAAGCCAGTACATCTGCTTATATTCAAATGCAGGCCACACCCCCAAGGAAACTCTTTTTCAACTGATTGGCTACTAACAGCAGATCCCATCATGGGAGTGATCACATATAAACACTGAGAATGATGGCCCAGCCAAGTTGACACAAAATCTTAACCATCACACCACCCAACAGCAGCAAAGGGTACATTCTTATCCAATGTACATGGAACATTCTCCAGAATAGACCACATGTTATGCCACAAAGCAACCTGCAACAAAATCCAAAACACTGAGATAATACAAAACCTCTTCTCTGATCACAATGCCATGTAAGTAGAAAAATAACAGGAAGAGCAAGAAAAAAATTAAAAACATTGAAACTCAATAACACCTTGCTTAAAAACCACTGGGTAATAGAAGAAATCAAAGATAGAATCAAAAAATTGAATGAAAACATATCTTACCAAAACCTTTGGGACACAGCAAAGGCAGTGACAGAGGTCAATTTATAGAAAGAGATGCATACATCAAAAAAGAAAAAAGGGGGTGGCCAACAGCCTTCCCCCGGGAGATTGTTTAACTTCGCAGCTGCCTAAGGTGTTAATAACATTTGCTAATAAACACTTTTTTTAATATATAAAAAACTGACTGGGGCGGGGCCAAGATGGCGGACTACGTGGACACTACTGCGGATCCCTCTTGCAACAAAGACTCAGAAAAACAAGTGAATCAATCACATACATAACAATCTACGAACCCTGAACAACAAACACAGATTGAGAGATGGAGAACGAACAAATACGGGGAGGCAGCGATTGTTTTCAGAGCCTGGAGCCAGTGTACCAGTCAGCGGATTTTCTGGAAAAACTAGTTTCCCAGTGATGGCTCAGAGACAGCAGTCCATATCAAACCACATAAAGAAGCAGACCATGACAGCTTCTCCAACCCCCCAAACAAAAGAATCAAAATCTTTCCCAAATGAAGATACAATCCTGGAATTATCAGATACAGAATATAAAAAACTAATTTACAGAATGCTTCAAGACATCACAAACGAAATAAGGCAAACTGCAGAAAAAGCCAAGGAACACACTGATAAAACTGTTGAAGAACTCAGAAAGATTATTCAAGAACATAGTGGAAAAATTAATAAGTTGCAAGAATCCATAGAGAGACAGCATGTAGAAATCCAAAAGATTAACAATAAAATTACAGAATTAGACAACGCACTAGGAAGTCAGAGGAGCAGACTTGAGCAATTAGAATGCAGACTGGGACATCTGGAGGACCAGGGAATCAACACCAACATAGCTGAAAAAAAATCAGATAAAAGAATTTAAAAAAATGAAGAAACCCTAAGAATCATGTGGGATTCTATCAAGAAGGATAACTTGCGTGTGATTGGAGTCCCAGAACAGGGAGGGGGGACAGAAAACACAGAGAAAATAGTTGAAGAACTCCTGACACAAAACTTCCCTGACATCATGAAAGACAAAAGGATATCTATCCAAGATGCTCATCGAACACCATTTAAGATTGATCCAAAAAGAAAAACACCAAGACATATTATCATCAAACTTGCCAAAACCAAAGATAAACAGAAAATTTTAAAAGCAGCCAGGGAGAAAAGAAAGGTTTCCTTCAAGGGAGAATCAATAAGAATAAGTTCAGACTACTCAGCAGAAACCATGCAGGCAAGAAGGGAATGGGACGACATATACAGAGCACTGAAGGAGAAAAACTGCCAGCCAAGGATCATATATCCAGCAAAACTCTCTCTGAAATATGAAGGCGAAACTAAGATATTTACAGATAAACACAAGTTTAGAGAATTTGCAAAAACCAAACCAAAGCTACAAGAAATACTAAAGGATATTGTTTGGTCAGAAAACCAATAATATCAGATACCAGCACAATACAAGGTCACAAAACAGAATGTCCTGATATCAACTCAAATAGGGAAATCACAAAAACAAACAAATTAAGATTAATTAAAAAAAAAAAATACACATAACAGGGAATCATGGAAGTCAATAGGTAAAAGATCACAATAATCAAAAAGAGGGACTAAATACAGGAGGCATTGAACTGCCAGATGCAGAGTGATACAAGGCGATATAGAACGATACAAGTTAGGTTTTTACTTAGAAAAATAGGGGTAAATAATAATAAGGTAACCACAAAAAGGTAGAACAACTCCATAACTCAAGAAAAACGTAACGACTCAACTAACATAAAGTCAAACACTATGAAAATGAGGATCTCACAATTTACTAAGAAAAATGTCTCAGCACAAAAAAAGTATGTGGAAAAATGAAATTGCCAACAACACACATGAAAAGGCATCAAAATGACAACACTAAAAACTTATTTATCTATAATTACACTGAATGTAAATGGACTAAATGCACCAATAAAGAGACAGAGAGTCACAGACTGGATAAAGAAACACGATCCATCTATATGCTGCCTACAAGAGACACACCTTAGACTTAGAGACACAAACAAACTAAAACTCAAAGGATGGAAAAAAATATATCAAGCAAACAATAAGCAAAAAAGAAGAGGAGTAGCAATATTAATTTCTGACAAAATAGACTTTAGACTTAAATCCACCACAAAGGATAAAGAAGGACACTATATAATGATAAAAGGGACAATTGATCAGGAAGACATAACCATATTAAATATTTATGCACCCAATGACAGGGCTGCAAGATACATAAATCAAATTTTAACAGAATTGAAAAGTGAGATAGACACCTCCACAATTATAGTAGGAGATTTCAACACACCACTTTCAGAGAAGGACAGGACATCCAGTAAGAAGCTCAATAGAGACACGGAAGACCTACTTACAACAATCAACCAACTTGACCTCATTGACTTATACAGAACTCTCCACCCAACTGCTGCAAAGTATACTTTTTTTCTAGTGCACATGGAACATTCTCTAGAATAGACCACATATTAGGTCATAAAACAAACCTTTGCAGAGTCCAAAACATCGAAATATTACAAAGCATCTTCTCAGACCACAAGGAAATAAAACTAGAAATCAATAACAGAAAAACTAGGGAAAAGAAATCAAATACTTGGAAAATGAACAATACCCTCCTGAAAAAAGACTAGGTTATAGAAGACATCAAGGAGGGAATAAGGAAATTCATAGAATGCAACGAGAATGAAAATACTTCCTATCAAAACCTCTGGGACACAGCAAAAGCAGTGCTCAGAGGCCAGTTTATATCGATAAATGCACACATACAAAAAGAAGAAAGAGCCAAAATCAGAGAACTGTCCCGACAACTTGAACAAATAGAAAGTGAGCAACAAAAGAACCCATCAGGCACCAGAAGAAAACAAATAATAGAAATTAGAGCTGAACTAAATGAATTAGAGAACAGAAAAACAATTGAAAGAATTAACAAAGCCAAAAGCTGGTTCTTTGAAAAAATCAACAAAATTGATAAACCATTGGCTAGACTGACTAAAGAAATACAGGAAAGGAAACAAATAACCCGAATAAGAAACAAGAAGGACCACACCACAACAGAACCAAATGAAATTAAAAGAATCATTTCAGATTATTATGAAAAATTGTACTCTAACAAATTTGAAAACCTAGAAGAAATGGATGAATTCTTGGAAAAACACTACTTACCTAAACTAACACATTCAGAAGTAGAACAACTAAATAGACCCATAACAAAAAAAGAGATTGAAACGGTAATCAAAAAACTTCCAACAAAAAAAAGCCCTGGCCCGGACGGTTTCACTGCAGAGTTCTATCAAACTTTCAGAGAAGACTTAACACCACTACTACTGAAGGTATTTCAAAGCATAGAAAATGACGGAATACTACCCAACTCATTCTATGAAGCCACCATCTCCCTGATACCAAAACCAGGTAAAGACATTACAAAAAAAGAAAATTATAGACCTATATCCCTCATGAACATAGATGCAAAAATCCTCAACAAAATTCTAGCCAATAGAATCCAACAACACATCAAAAAAATAATTCACCATGATCAAGTGGGATTTATACCAGGTATGCAAGGCTGGTTTAATATCAGAAAAACCATTAATGTAATCCATCACATAAATAAAACAAAACATAAAAACCACATGATCTTATCAATTGGTGCAGAAAAGGCATTTGACAAAGTCCAACACCCATTTATGATAAAAACTCTTACCAAAATAGGAATTGAAGGAAAATTCCTCAACATAATAAAGGCATCTATGCAAAGCCAACAGCCAATATCACTCTAAATGGAGAGAACATGAAAGCATTTCCCTTGAGAAAGGGAACCAGACAAGGATGCCCTTTATCACCACTCTTATTCAACATCACACTTGAAGTCCTAGCCAGGGCAATTAGGCTAGACAAAGAAATAAAGGGTATCCGGATTGGCAAGGAAGAAGTAAAGTTATCTCTATTTGCAGATGACATGATCTTATACACAGAAAACCCTAAGGAATCCTCCAGAAAACTACTGAAACTAATAGAAGAGTTTGGCAGAGTCTCAGGTTATAAAATAAACATACAAAAATCACTTGGATTCCTCTACATCAACAAAAAGAACACCGAAGAGGAAATAACCAAATCAATACCATTCACAGTAGCCCCCAAGAAGATAAAATACTTAGGAATAAATCTTACCAAGGATGTAAAAGACCTATACAAAGAAAACTACAAAGCCCTACTACAAGAAATTCAAAAGGACATACTTAAGTGGAAAAACATACCTTGCTCATGGATAGGAAGACTTAACATAGTAAAAATGTCTATTCTACCAAAAGCCATCTATACATATAACGCACTTCCGATCCAAATTCCAATGTCATATTTTAAGGGGATAGAGAAACAAATCACAAATTTCATATGGAAGGGAAAGAAGCCCCGGATAAGCAAAGCATTACTGAAAAAGAAGAAGAAAGTGGGAGGCCTCACTCTACCAGATTTCAGAACCTATTATACAGCCACAGTAGTCAAAACAGCCTGGTACTGGTACAACAACAGGCACATAGACCAATGGAACAGAACTGAGAACCCAGATATAAATCCACCCATATAAGAGCAGCTGATATTTGACAAAGGCCCAGTGTCAGTTAATTGGGGAAAAGATAGTCTTTTTAACAAATGGTGTTGGCATAACTGGATATCCATTTGCAAAAGAATGAAACAGGACACATATCTCACACCATGCACAAAAACTAACTCCAAGTGGATCAAAGACCTAAACATAAAGACTAAAACGATAAAGATCATGGAAGAAAAAATAGGGACAACCTTAGGAGCCCTAATACAAGGCATAAAGAGAATACAAAACATTACCAAAAATGACGAAGAGAAACAAGACAACTGGGAGCTCCTAAAAATCAAACACCTATGCTCATCTAAAGACTTCACCAAAAGAGTAAAAAGACCACCTACAGATTGGGAAAGAATTTTCAGCTATGACATCTCCGACCAGCACCTGATCTCTAAAATCTACATGATTTTGTCAAAACTCAACCACAAAAAGACAAACAACCCAATCAAGAAGTGGGCAAAGGATATGAACACACATTTCACTAAAGAAGATATTCAGGTAGCCAACAGATACATGAGAAAATGCTCACGATCATTAGCCGTTAGAGAAATGCAAATTAAAACTACGATGAGATTCCATCTCACACCAACAAGGCTGGCATTAATCCAAAAAACACAAAATAATAAATGTTGGAGAGGCTGCAGAGAGATTGGAACTCTTATACACTGCTGGTGGGAAAGTAAAATGGTACAACCACTCTGGAAATCTATCTGGTGTTATCTTAAACAGTTAGAAATAGAACTACCATACAACCCAGAAATCCCACTCCTCGGAATATACCCTAGAGATACAAGAGCCTTCACACAAACAGATATATGCACACCCATGTTTATTGCAGCCCTGTTTACAATAGCAAAAAGCTGGAAGCAACCAAGGTGTCCATCAATGGATGAATGGGTAAATAAATTGTGGTATATTCACACAATGGAATACTACGCATCGATAAAGAACAGTGACGAATCTGTGAAACATTTCATAACATGGAGGAACCTGGAAGGCATTATGCTGAGCGAAATTAGTCAGAGGCAAAAGGACAAATATTGTATAAGACCACTATTATAAGATCTTGAGAAACAGTAAAAACTGAGAAGAACACATACTTTTGGGTTACGAAGGGGGGAGGGAGGGAGGGAGGGAGGTAGAGGGTTTTTTATTGATTAATCAGTAGATAAGAACTGCTTTGGGTGAAGGGAAAGACAACACTCAATACATGGAAGGTCAGCTCAAGTGGACTGGACCAAAAGCAAAGAAGTTTCCGGGATAAAATGAATGCTTCAAAGGTCAGCGGAGCAGGGGCGGGGGTCTGGGGAACATGGTTTGAGGGACTTCTAAGTCAATTGGCAAAATAATTCTATTATGAAAACATTCTGCATCCCACTTTGAAATGTGGCGTCTGGGGTCTTAAATACTAACAAGCGGCCATCTAAGATGCATCCATTGGTCTCAACCCACCTGGAGCAAAGGAAAATGGAGAACAGCAAGATCACACGACAACTAAGAGCCCAAGAGACAGAAAGGGCCACATGAACCAGAGACCTACATCATCCTGAGACCAGAAGAACTAGTTGGTGCCCGGCCACAATGGATGACTGCCCTGAAAGGGAGCACAACAGAGAACTCCTGAGGGAGCAGGAGATCAGTGGGATGCAGACCCCAAATTCTCATAAAAAGACCATACTTAATGGTCTGACTGAGACTAGAGGAATCCTGGCGGTCATGCTCCCCAGACCTTCTGTCGGCACAGGACATGAACTATCCCCGAAGACAACTCATCAGACATGAAAGGGACTGGTCAGCGGATGGGAGAGATGCTGATGAACAGTGAGCTAATTATATCAGGTGGACACTTGAGAGTGTGTTGGCAACTCTTGTCTTGAGGGGGGATGGGAGGATAGAGAGAGAGGGAAGCTGGCAAAATTGTCACGAAAGGAGAGACTGAAAGGGCTGACTCAATAGGGGAAGAGCAAGTGGGAGTTCGGAGAACGATGTATATAAACTTATATGTGACAGACTGATTGGATTTGTAAACGTTCACTTGAAGCTTAATAAAAGTTAATAAAAAAAAAAAGGGCTCTCGGCCAACATGCCATAGACAGAAGCACCACGCCGTCCTTCCATAGGAAAGACATGAAAAAACTAAGTAAGACAGAGACAAAAATCATTCCTGGAACCTCAAGTGTCAAATGAAGAGATAAAGAACTCAGCCAAGCACCGAATGGAATAAGAAACTGACATAGGACAGAGAGCAAGGAGAGATGTGTGCTGAAGGCCCCATCAGCTAACTCAGCACGAATCCACCATCTTGGACTCCTGTCAGGGATGGTACACAGGGAGCACGGGAAAGCAGCTTCACAGAACTCCCAGCAGGAGACAGAGCACCCGATAACCATCGATACATGCTTTCCCACCCCCCATTCTCTACTTCCAAGCTTCCTGGCTGGCTGCCGTGGCTTGGCTGGCGGGGAAGTGCAGCATTCCTGCTGCTTGGATTCACCCCAACCACCTTGGAGATCAGCGGAAAGGGAGTATGAGAAAGCAGCTTCACAAAGTTCCCAGCAGGAGACAGAGCACCCAGTAATGAGCGATATATGCTTTCCTAACTCTCCCTTCCTCCCCCGCCCCTTGGCCTCCTTTGCTCCCCATCAGTCACAGTCTCTTGGCTGGGAGGCAACTGCTTTCGCCTCAGGCTGCTTGGATTCGCCCTGCCCACACTGGCCGGGCCCCTGAGCCGGTGTTGGCCCTTTCCATCTCTTTTGGTTTCTTCTGTGCCTCTTACCACCTCCCCCTCCTTTCTCTGGAACACCTGGCTCCGTGTGCCGTCTGTGCTTCTTCTTGAAAGGCTGTGAAGCCAAGCTCAACTGGGGAACCACACCCTCAGCCCGTGACACCATGCCGGTGGGAGCCCTGGGGCTTTTTTTCCCCTTGTTTCGCTTTGTTCTGTCTGGTTTTGCTTTGTTTGTTTGTTTGTTTTCTTTTTCTTTTCACAGCTTGGGAGCCCCTTCTAGCTGGCTGCACTGCACAGATTAGGATCCACTCCCCCAATCTGCAGAGCCACCTAGATGAGATCCCTGAGGGCACTTCTTTTTTTCCTTCTTTCTTTCTTTCTCCCCCTTCTCTCTCTGTTTCCCTTTCTGTCTTTCTCCATTTCTCAGTTCTCATCTCTCTACACTTCTCTTCTTTTCCTGCGTCCTGAATAGCTGGTGCTGTGCGACATCTATACCACTCTAGCCAGCCATACTGTGCAGCCTGGGAGCCACTTCTCCAGCCTTAGCAGTCCCACCAGTGGGGTTCTGGGACTCCTGGGAGTTTTTCTTTTCTTTTCCAAATTTTTGTCTAGTTACTTTTCTTTCTTTTTCTCTTTTTTTTTCTTTTTGCTTTGCTCCATTTCTTGGTTTTTCATCTATCCACTCCAATGGCAAGCCCCTTTAGCACTCTTTTTTTTCTTTATTTGTTTGCTTGTTTGTTTTTGCCTCCTGTTTCTCTCTCTGCTCTCCCATACCCCTATTAGCTCCACAAATCACAACCTCTCCCCTTTCTTGACTACCTGCACCATGCACTAAGCATCACACCCCAAGCAGCACAGGCATAGCCTACTGGAACCTGCCCAGCACTGAATCCGGGCCCTCCCCCTTTGACCCAATCAATGAAATTGAAGACAAAAACTTGGATACAACTCTGTTTGAGGAAAAATCAGAAAAAAAGATAATGAAGAATGAGGAAACCCTGAGAATAATGTGGGATACAATCAAAAGCAAAAATTTGCGAGTGATTGGAGTTCCAGAACAGAAAACGGAGAACACAGAGAGGGTCACTGAAGAATTGCTGACAGAAAACTTCCCTAATATCATGAATGATGAAAACTGACCATCCAAGAAGCTCAAAGAACTACATATAGGATAGACCCTAAAAAAAAAACACCCAGGCATATCATAATCACACTTGCTAAAACCTAAGACAAAGAAAAAAACCCTGCGAGCAGCTCAAGAAAAATGAAAAAACACATACAGAGGAGAAACAATAAGACTAAGCTCTGATTATTTGGCAGAAACCATGCAGGCAAGAAGGCAATGGGATGACATATATAAAACCTTGTAAGAAAAAATTGCCAACCAAGAATCATATATCCTGCAAAACTTTTGTTCGAATATGATGGCGAAATTAGGATGCTTCCAGATAAACAGAAATTAAGGGAATATGTAAAAACCAAACCAACCCGACAAGAATTATTAAAGGGAGTCCTTCAGTCTGAGAACAAACAACATCAGACCACAGCCTGAATCTAGGGTGCAAGATTGTACCAGCCAGATACCAACCTAGGAAAGGAACACTCAGGGACTATCCAAAACCAAAACAATTGCAACAGGGAACCAGAGAGGTTAATCTGTAAATGACAGTAACATCAGAAATAAAAAAGAAATCCACAGACAAAAGGAACTCAGCACAGAAGAGTAAAAGGAACAAAGAAAAAGTTAGCACCACAAAAAAAAAAAGCCCTACAAAATAACAGCAATAAATTCACACCTATCAATAATTATACTGAATGTAAATGGCCTAAATGCACTCATGAAAAGGCACAGAATGACAGAATGGATTAAAGAAAAAAAGCAGGATCCATCAATATGCTGTCTACAAAAGACACATCTTAGAAACGAAGATGTAGATTTATTAAAAGTCAAAGGATAGAAAAAATATATATCAAGCAAATAGCTACCAATAAAGCGTAGGAGTGGCAATACTAATCTCAGATATGATAGACTTTAAAACAAAATCTGCCATAAAAGACAAAGAAGGGCACTCTATAATGATTAAAGGGATGATCCATTGTGAAGATTTAACCATAATAAACATCTACGCACCCTATGACAGGGCTCCAAAATGCATAAAACAAATTCTAACAGCACTGATAACAGAAATCGACAGTTCCACAACAATAGTAGGAGACTTCAACACACCGCTCTCAGTAAAGGACAGAACATCTAGAAAGAAACTCAACAAAGATACAGAAGAGCTAAAGAGCACAATCAGCCAACTTGATCTCATAGACATATCTAGAACACTCCACTCAACAGCTGTAAAGTATACATTCTTTTCCAATGCACAGGGAACGTTCTCCAGAACAGACCACATATTATGCCATAGAGCAACGCTCAACAAAATACATACATTGAGATAATACAAAGTATCTTCTCTGACCACAATGCCATCAAAGTAGAAATTAACAACAGAAAGAGTAAGGAAAAAAATCAGTTACATAGAAACTGAATAACGCCCTGCTTAAAAACCACTGGGCAAGAGAAGAAATCACAGATGGAGTCAAAAAGTTCCTAGAATCAAACTAGAATGAAAACACATCATACCAAAAGCTTTGGGACACAGCAAAGGCAGTCTGCAGAGGTCAATTTATAGCTCTAGAAGCATACATCAAAAAAGAAGAAAGTGACAAAATCAAAACATTAGTTACACAACTTGAACAAATAGAGAACAGCAAAAGAAGCCCACAGCCACCAGAAGAAAGGAAATAATAAAGAGCAGAGCAGAAATAAATGAAATAGAGAATAGAAAAAAATCAACAAAACCAAAAGTTGGTTCTTTGAAAGGATCAACGAAATCGACAAACCACTGGCCAAATTGACAAAAGAAAAACAGGAAAGAATGCAAAGAATCCAAATAAGGAAGGAAATGGGGGACATTGCAAGAGACCCAAATGAAATAAAAAGGATCATAACAGCATATTATGAAAAATTATACTACAACAAATTCAAAAACTGAGAGGAAATGGATAAATTTCTAGAGACATATGACGAGCCCAAACTAACACAAACTGATGTTGATAATCTGAACAGACCCATAACAAGTGAAGAGATTGACAAGGTAATAAAAAAAAAAAAACCAAAAACAACAACAAAAAAAGCTGGCCCAGATGGTTTCACTGGAGAATCCTACCAAACATTCAGAGAAGAGCTTACACCAGTACTATTCAAACTATTTCAGAACATAGAAAAGGAAGCAATACTACCAAATTCATTCTATGAAGCCATCATAACCCTGATACCAAAACCGGGCAAAGATACCACAAAAAAAAGAAAATTACAGACCAATATATCTCATGAATATAGATGCAAAAATTCTCAACAAAATTCTAGCCAATAGAATTCAGCATCATATCAAAAAAATAATACACCACGACCAAGTAGGATTCATACCAGGTAAGCAAGAATGGTCCAACATTAGAAACTCTATCAACATAATCCACCACATAAATAAAAGGAAAGAAAAGAATCACATGATCATCTCAATCGATGCAGAAAAGGCATTAGACAAAGTCCAACACCCATTCCCGATAAAAACTCTCAATAAAATAGGTATAGAAGGGAAATTTCTCGACATAATAAAGGGCATCTATGCAAAACCAACGGCCAGCATCATTCTCAATGGCCAGAGGCTGAAAACATTCGCTTTGAGAACAGGAACAAGACAAGGATGCCATTTATCACCAGATCAGATCAGAAATAAGTGAAAGAGTTAAGAGAAAAACCATAGAAAGTATCAACAAAACCAAAAGTTTGTTCTTTGAAAAGATCAACAAAATCGACCAACTATTGGACAAATTGACAAAAACAAGAGAAGAAGCAAATAACCCAAATAAGAATGGAATGGGGAACTTTACAACAGAAACCCAACTGAAATAAAAAGGATCATAACAGAGCCCAAAATGTACTCCAACAAATTTGAAAACCTAGAGGAAATGGGCAAATTTCTAGAAACACACTGCCTATCTAAACTAACACAAACAAGGTAGACAATCTGAACAGACCCATAACGAGAAGAGACTGAAAATGTAATTAAACAAAAAAAAAAAAAAAACTCCCAGCAAAACAAACAAGCCCTGGCTCAGATGGCTTCATCGGAGAATTCTACTATTCAGAGAAGAGCATGCACCACTACTACTCAAACTATTTCAGAGCATAGAAAAAAGGAAGGGATATTGCCAAATTCATTCCATGATACCAGCATAACCCTGATACCAGTACCAGGCAGACATCACCAAAACAGAAAAAGAAATAATAGAAAATTACAGACCAATATCTTTCATGATTATACATGCAAAAATTCTCAACAAAATTCTAGCCAATAAATTCAGCAACATGTTAAAAAATAATAATAATACACCAAGACAAGTGAGATTCACATCAGGTATGCAAGGATGGTTCAACATTAGAAAATCTATTGATGTAATCCACCACATAAATAAAACAAAAGAATCACATGATCATCTCAATCGATGCGGAAAAGGCATTCCATAAAGTCCAACACCCATTCTTCATAAGAACTCTCAATAAAAGAGGAAGAGAAAGGAAATTCCTGAACATAATAAAGGTCATCTATACAAAATCAGGTTTTTTTTAATACAAAATCAACAGCCAAAATGATTCACAATGGAGAGAGGCTGAAAACATTCCCCCTGAGAACAGGAACAAGACAAGGATGCCCTTTATCACTAATGGAACACAAATACCACAGCCTCCACCAGATTGAGTCCAGCACAACTAGATGGTGCCCTGCTACCACAACGGACTGCTCTGACAGAGAAGACAATAGTGGGTCCCAAACAGAGCTGGAGAAAAATGCAGAATAAAACTCAAACTCACACACTTGAAAAAAAGACCGGACTTACTGGTCTGAAAGAGGCTGGAGAAACTCCAAGACTACGGCCCCTGGACACCCTTTTAGCTCAGTACTGAAGTTACTCCTAAGCTTCACCTTTCAGCCAAAGATTAGACAGGCTATAAAAATAATGATAATAATAATAATACATGTAGCTCAACCATGTATACAAAACCCCTGGATCAAGGGTGAGAAGGCATGTTGTTGTTTTTGTTAGGTGCTGTTGAATCGGTGCCAACTCATAGCAACCCTATGTACACAGAATGAAACACCGCCTGGTCCCGTGCCAACCTCACAATCGTTATGCCTTGAGCCCATTGCTGCAGCCACTGTGTCACTCCATCTCATTGATGATCTTCTTCTTTTTTGCCGACCCTCGACTTTACCAAGCATGATATCCTTCTCCAGGGACTGATCCCTCCTGATAACATGTCCAAAGTATGTGAGACATAGTCTTGCCATCCTTGCTTCTAAGGAGCATTCTGGTTGTACTTTTTCCAAGACAGATTTATTTGTTCTTTTGGCAGTCCATGCTATATTCGATATTCTTCACCAACACCACAATTCAAAGGCGTCAGTTCTTCAGTCTTCCTTATTCATTATCCAGCTTTCATACACATATGAGGAGATTGAAAACACCATGGCTTAGGTCAGATGTCCCTCAGTTTTTAAGGTGGCATCTTTGCTTTTCAACACTTTAAAGAGGTCTTTTGCAGCAGATTTGCTCAATGCAACGCGTCTTTTGATTTCTTGACTGCTGCTTCCATGGGTGTTGATTGTGGATCCAGGTACAAGGAAACTCAAGGCAGGAGGTGACAGAAAATGGAAATGGGGAACCCAAGGTCAAGAAAGGGAGTGTTGACATGTGATGGGGATGGCAACCAATGGCACAAAACAATATATGTATTAATTGTTTAATGAGAAACAAATTTGCTCTGTAAACTTTCACCTAAAGTACAATAAAATAAATAAGTTTCACAAGTGCAAAATACTACAGAGGTGTTTCAAGCATTATGTATTTTATTCCCAAGTTTGATCACTAATATTATATTGTATACATTTTTATTTTGAATCAGTCTTTAAAATGAGAAAGACAGGATACAAATAAAGTCTCATTGTGTGTTGTCCAGAAGGTTGAGCAGTTATGCAATATAACTGGGGCTCACATAATGAATACCTTTTTTGAGGTTGCAATTCCTTCTCTTAAAATGATGTTTCAAAACATTATTGAGGACCTGGTTGGATGTGAGTCTGCTCCTTCTTGAGCAGCTGATTAAAGTCATTCTCCATTCACCCTCTTATCAGGTTCTCACACTCCTGGGCCACTATGTACCCACCCTAATCCAATTCAGCAAGTTTTTTATGTACAATTTAAAGAGTTGTACATGTAGAATTTACAATTTTAAATAAAAAGGTTTAATGAAGCCTTCAGGGACATTTTTTCATAAAAGTTTAAGAATTATCTCAAGGCAACAGTTTGAATTTGAAACTCTATTTGAACACCCCATCCGCCTTTTTTTAACCAGGACTGTTCTATAGAATCTTTGATCAAACGTTCAGTAATGGTAGCTGGGCACCATCCAGTTTTTGTTTGTTTGTTTTGTTTTCACAGCAGAGAAGATAGTTGTTCATGGAGGCAATCACAACATATTGCATTCCCTCCTCCTATTCCTGACTCTCCTTCTTCCTCTGTTGCTCCAGGCAAATAGAGACCAATTGTTGTACCTTGGATGTCCACCTGCAAACTTTTAAGACCCCAGGCACTACACCAACGACTAGGAGGTGGTAGAAGAGAAGCACTAAAAACAATACTAGGTCAATTAACCGGTTGACCCATAAAACCACAACCCTAAAGTTCCAAACCAAGAATTCATAACCCATGAGGTGTTTGGTTGCACATATGGAGACTCAGCAGCTACTCTTCTTTTTTGTTTTCATGTACAAGTTTTGTGTGGAGGTATGTTTTCAGTTCTCTTGAGTATATACCTAGGAGTGGAATTGCTGGGTCATAAAGGAATTCTGTATTTAACCTTTTGAGAAACTGACAGACTATTTTCCAAAGTGACTGCACCAGTTTACATTCCCTCTGGGAGTGTAAGAGGGTTCCAACACTTGTTAATAACCTTCTTTATGAGTAATCATCCTAGTTGGCAGTTTGAACTCAGATAGAGGCATCTCAGAAGAAATACCTGGTGATTTGCTTCCCAAGGAAACCCTGGTGGCATAGTGGTTAAGTGCTAAAACGGCTGCTAACCAAAAGGTCGTCGGTTCGAATCCGCCAGGTGCTCCTTGGAAACTCTAAGGGGCAGTTCTACTCTGTCCTATAGGGTCGCTATGAGTCGGAATCGACTCGACAGCAACGGGTTTGGGTTATTTTTGGTTTTGGTTTTGGTTTTGCTTCCAAAAGGTCACAGCCCTTAAAAACCCTATGGAGTACAGTTCTACTCTGCACCCTTGGGGTCGTCATGAGTCAGAACAGACTCCACGGCAACTGGTTAGTGGGTGTAAAGTGGCGTCTCCTTGTGGTCTTGATTTGCGTTTCCCCAATGGTTGGCTAATAGTTTGAATTTTTCATGAGTTTGTCAGCCATTTATACGTGTTCTTTGCAGAAATATCTATTCAGATCCAATTTTAAATTGGGCTATTTTTTATTACTAACTTGTAAGAGCTCTTTAAATATTCTGGATACAAGCCTCTTAGGAGATACATAACTTGCAAACATTTTCTTCCACTGTGTGATTTGTCTTCAATTTCTTGATAATGTTATTTGTGGCACAAAAGTTGTTAATTTTGATGATGGAATTGTACCATTTTAAAAATAAAATAAACTAATTTGACACAGCATTTTTGTTTAGCTGACTTAATAAATTCTTAAGGGCTGTAGAAGAAGGTTACATGTAGCAATAAAAACAGTCTCAACTTTCACACTGGACACCTTCCTCTATGGCCCCCCAACCAGCTTTTGGGTTCCTCTCTCTGCTTTTTTGTCCCATCATTCTCCTGTACTCCCTCCCCTGCTGTCCCCTATCAACACTGGGTTCCAACTTCTGCAAAGCAGAGCAATTCAGTTCTGTTCGGTTCTGCCACTAAACTTGACACCCCAGCTCATGCCTAACAATGCTCAGAAGAAATGAAGGGCTTTTGCTCTACTCATTTTTACTGCCCCCTCCAATAGGCCGATGAGTTGTAAAATACAAGTTTCATCCTCATACTGGGAAAGACACCTGTCAGTGGTCAGGTAGTTTTCTGGGTGCTTAGAATTTTCAGGCCATGGCCTGGTGGAAGATGCCTGGCTTTTGTCCTTGACCTGATCTGGTAGTCGTGATGAACTGTGGGCACTTCTGCCGACTGAGACTGCCGCCCACAGCCTCAGCTCCAGGAAGTAGCATGGGGCTGCTGCTGAAGCTGGAAGTGGCTGCTCTGGTGGACTGCACCCATGGGGGTGGACACCTATCAATCAAAGATCAGAGAATTTATGAAGAGAATTGGCCCCTAGGAGGTGCCCATCGTGGCCACCACCCCCACCCCTTGTAGCTTGTCAAAATGCAAATTCCTGGTCCTGCCCCCAGAGTGAGGATTC
This sequence comes from Loxodonta africana, assembly GCF_030014295.1. NCBI lineage: Eukaryota > Metazoa > Chordata > Mammalia > Proboscidea > Elephantidae > Loxodonta > Loxodonta africana. Next base: position 56,416,424 of record NC_087353.1, on the reverse strand, counting down.
CAGGAATCTGTGGTGAGGTTATGAGATCTGCATTTGTTTAGTTCTGCGGGTGATTTTAAAGTGGAATATTCCAGAAGCAGTGTTCCAGAGGCACTGACTGAGATCCTGGATTCCCTCATCAGATATGAACTGTCCCCTACTGAATACCAGGCACTGAGCTCAGCCCAAGTGAGATGTGTGGGGTGAGTGAGGGCTAAATTAGATGCCCAGAAGCATGCAGAGTGAGGACAGCCAGGTCCCACCCACCACTCACAAAGAACCAGGGCCACCCAGAGCACTGGGGGACAGTGACCTAGGGTTGGGTTGCAACTTTTAATCAGTGTTTAGCTGAAGGGAGCTGAGTAGTTCTTGAGGGATGCTGCAGAACCCAAAGCAGATGGTGGTGAGAGGTTTTTAGTAATAACGGTAAGGAGTGTGCCCTATTGACAGTGGGGGTGGAGGGACACTTCTGGGCCAGGGTGTGGTCCAGACGATATGGCTGAGAATTTCACTGACATTGAGTAATTCAGAGGGGCTGGTGTTGGGAGGGTCGTCCATGTGGTCCCTGTTGCCACCTAGGACATGGGGCATTGCACTTCAGGGGTCCCACCAATGCGTGGCGACTGCACCGGGAAGTGGTGGGGGCGGGGCAGTGTGAAAAACTTCTGGAAACTCAGAGGATGGGGCTGGCCGTTTCCCTGTCGTGCCTGTCCTCACCCTAGACCAAAGTGTGAGGTCTTGACCCAACGAGGCCAGGCGAGGCAGGGACGGAGAGGAGTGCACACTGCGCTGCGGGAAAGGTTAGCTATTCCGGGAAAAGAAAGGTGCTGCTGGGGTCAGCGTGGATCAGGGCAAGGTCCTCCATCCCAGCAAACGGCCAGCCCTTCGTCCTGCCCCGCCCCCAAGGCCTAACCCGCCCCACCTTACTAGCCATCCCCTCAGTCCTGCCTTCTCCCCAGAGGGCTCCGGAGAGAGGAGCTGGAGGCTGGGCCCCCGCGTGGTCCGCAGTGCCCCCTAGCGGTCTGTCGCCGGCAGACACCTGCGGCCCCCCGTCCCCGTTCTCTGAGTTGGGGCGCCCCCTGGCGGTGGCTTCGGGGTCGGCGCGGCCACAGCAGGAGAAGCCGCACCTTGGAGGGCAGGAGGTATCCGCGTGTGCAGGAGTGGCGCGGGGGCGCAGTCCTGGGGGGCACCCCTCAGGGGCGAGCCCAGCCAGCTCTGGCCCGCGGCGCCCACCATACCGCAACCCTGAAAACAGACAATGGGATGCCAAGCGACTTCCACCAGATCCAGCTGTGGAAGATTTCCGCTCTGGTTGCTCCCTCCCTGAGCAAGAGGCGATGCCCTCCAACAGGAGGGACTGGAGAGCTGGCAGGAGGGGCAGAGGGGGTGCTCCGCGGCCTGATTGATCTTTCACTGAAAATTGCAGGCTCCAGGCTTGGGTGCGGCTTTCTAGGGGGGCACCTCTGGGGGCGGGGCAGTCCATGCACTTGGGCCCATGGGGTAGGGGGAGTCCAAATAGGCCACGACCCTCCCCTTGTCAAAGGGCCAGGAGTAGACGCCCTTGAAAAAGTAGGTGTCAACTGTGGAGCCGAGGAGACACTTCAAGGGTGTGGCCCAGGCCGTCCCCAAATCCGTCCCTACCATCGTCTCTCCCAATGCTCCCCCAGAATTCCCAGGATTGCCATGTCTCCCTGGCCCCTGAAACCTCCAGCCCATCTACATTGCTGTGCCCTCACCACGTGTTTTGCCATGAGCCTGAATCTACTCAATAGTAATGGTTTTTTCACTATGCACCAGGGACCAGTGTTGTTGTTGGGCGGGTGAGTTGACACAGAGACCCACACCTAAACGAGGAGGAGTTGGAGTGATGGTAAAGCAGGGAGGAGGGGACAGCTGAGTTTAAGCTTCAAACTCACCGGACTGTTGCTCTGAAAATGAGCATCAGCAAGGTCCAGCAAGTTCTTCTGCAAGCTTTCTGAGAGGCCAGGGGTTGTGGGCTTGCTCCTGCCTTCTTTCCCCACTTTGGCCACCCTGTGGGGTGAGCCTTGAGTCCAAGGGAGTCACATGGGAGCCAGAAGCCCAGACCCGATTGCCTGGGCCAGCCCGTACCTGGGCCAGCTGTGAGGAAAGGCAAGGTCAAAGCTCACCTCAAATTGTGCTAGGCCTGACTGGACCTGTTGGGAAAAAAAATGACTTGCTTTAATTTCACTCCTGGAGTTCCTGGGTAGTGGAAATAGTTAAGTGCTGGACTACTAGCCAGAATGTTGGCAGCTGGAACTCACCCAGAGGCACTCAGAAGACAGACCTAGCGATCTGCTTCTGAAAAATCAACCACGGAAAACCCTATGGAGCAGTTCTACTTTGCACACATGGAGTCACCATGAGTCAGAATGGACTAGACAGGCAACCTACAACACTAACAAAAAATTCACACCAGCCTCTCTGGTGTTAAACCTTATAATCCAGCTCCAGCCCATTCTTAGATCCTTGTTCCTCCTCCCCACCACTGTGGGGTCCAGACCCAGGTGCCTGGGACCAGACACCTGGCAGCCCCTGCTCTGTGTCCACATGCTGTGGGATTGGTCAACTCTCAGCCTCAGTATCCCTCACCTGTGCAGGCACCTCTGCACAGGTGTGTCGTGAGGAGCTATGGGGTATGTGAGGATGTGTCCAATGTAAAGGATGAGAAACCTCAGGTAGCACCATCACCATGAAACCACCTGTTTCATCCAAATTGAGGGAGCATGGGCTGGGGACATCTGACGTGGAGCCAGATATGAGGGACACAATGACCCACCTGTCCATGCCCCCAAGGTTGACTTTCAATTGTATCCAAGAATGTCTAAAATCTCATGCTGTGAAAAGAGGCAGAAGTTGGGACAACAGCCTGATCCTTCTCCCTCCTGGGTCCCAGATGGCCTTGAATGTCCTCAGTGTCACACAGTAGAACACGGCCTCTGCCCTTTCACAGCCCAGAGCCCACAGACATGGGGAAGAACTTCTTACCATTCTGGTCCTCAGCACCCCAACACAGTTTCTCTGTGGAGGTCACAGTGATACTCAAGCCATTATATGCTCTGCTTCCCAGAGACAACTTATATGTACACCTACGCACAGACACTTACATACAGGTGGGCCCTCACTGTGCACACACAGACATATGCAAATCGTGGTGGGTGTGCTGGGTCAGCTGGTTAAGCCAGGAACTTGGCTTCCCAGACACCCCACCTTCTATAGGGTAGCTATAAGTTGGAATTAAATCGACAGCAATGGGTTTGATTTTGGTTTTTGGTTATGGTCCTTGTGAGAGTTGGCCTAGAGAGGAATTTGAGGAGGCTGGGAGGCGGAATGAATTTCTGTAGCCATTTCTCTCTGTGGTGGTACAGAGAAGCAAGGGTGCCTGATGAGGCCCACTCTGAATCCAGCTGCTGTTCCTGGCTGCCAGTCCGGCAGGCCCAGGGGGCCCCAGCTCCACCCCAACACACAATCAACAAACAGAGGCAGGAGGCACCCCAAAGATTCCCCATGAACTCCCGTGTCATGGCCCCAGTTGCACAGCTGCAAGCACTTGGCTCCTGTATGGCCTGGGTGGTCAGGGTCACCCCCAGAAACTGCCCAGCCCTGACTATACAATTTGAGTCACCCCATATAAGGCACAGCACTATATGGTCATCCCAGGGTATAGGGCAAAGGAAGTACCGCATAGGCCGGTGGTGGCAATTTGCTCTCCAGGCCATCCTCCTAGAACCAGGGCAGTCATTAGGTCCTGGACGACCACATTGGCACAAGTCTCAGAGCTCCCTGGGGCATTTGGTTGATCCCATGTATGTTCAGGAGGCAGGTAGGAGATAGAGGGTCAGAGCGCGCTCCAGCAGGGAGAGAAAGACACACAGTTCCTGGGGCAGTCCAGGGCTGCCACAGCCCAACCCACACACTGGAGGGGAGCTTAAAAAGTTTCAAGGAAAGCACTCCAAAGCATTGCCCACCCTCACCCTCAGGCTTGCCCAAATCTGAGGGGGCTTCAGGAAACAGCAATTCCCTTGTCCCAGAAGCACTCATTGTTACTCGGCTCTCCTGACTATCCATCACACACACACACCTGGAAATACCTAAAGCACATGCCTTTGCACACACAGACACAAACACACACACACACACAGAAATGAACACAAATGACATGCCTTCTCACACACACACACAAAAGGAGCTTCCCCCCATAATTTACCTCCAAGACCAAAGTTCTGACCCCATACCCAGGACTGGCTGCATCATCTCTGGGACCCAGAGCAACATGAAATGTAGGGTGCCTTGTCAGAAATTACTCAGAATATCAAGATGATGACAGCAGAGCATTAGACCAACGAAGGGTGGGGCCCTGTGCAAAAAAAAAGCCATCCCTGCCTGTATCCCCAGCCCCTCAGGAGACACCCATGGCCCTATGGGATCTATATGGAGGAATCAGCAGGGCTGGTGGCGGGTGCAATCTGGAAAAATGGGATTGCAGTGCCCCACCATCCCCTCATCACATGCTCTCACTCACCTTTGGGTAGCACATGGTGGCTCAAAGTTCCAGAAGCCAACACCTAGTGAGGAGGGACAGCTGTGAGGAAAAGTGAGTGAACGTTCTTCCTCTTCCCTTCCCCTCCTTCTGTGGAGTTCCTCTGGCCTCAAGGCCCTCAGCTCCCTCCCTGTGATATCCCCAACAACCAATCCTGATCTTGCCCCTAGAGGAGCCCAGGCCTCCACTGGAACAGTGACCTTCTCCTTCACCAGACACCTTCTGTGTCTCCTACTCCAATCTGCACAAAACGCAGGTGAGGTTTCTGCTCCCAAAGTAAGGCTAGTTGATTTAAGTACAGTGGAGGGAGGGGCTGGTGAGGGTGGAGCACCCTCAAAGCAGGAGGCAGAGCTGAGTGTGTGAGTATGTGTGTGTGTGTGGGTGTCTGTATCTGCATGTGTGTGTGAGAAAGAGACAGAGGCCTGAGAGGCATCTGAAGGGTATGGACACTTCTCTTACAATCTTGGTCCCTGGCCTTGGCCCCTCCAGTCTCTGAGCTGCCAGGAAGGAGCTGCTTCCCCCAACCGCCTCTGTCCGAGAGAGGGAAGGAGCAGAGGGAAAATTCAGAGCTGGGAAAGGAATTAATGACACTTCAGGAGGTGAGGAGACGGAAGGCAGCCAGGTACAGGTCAATGTACAGGTTCAGGCTGACCAGGTCTCTTGCATGGAGCTACATCTTGCTCCAAATTCCACAGAAGGTTCCACTGTAGCTTCTCGGTTCAGGATTTGGTGGGACTGCAATGCCATGAAGGCGGGTCCCAGATCTGAGACCACCACCTACACACTGCAGGAGTGCCTGGCAGTGATGTGTGTCTGCCTGAAGAATAAACTGACCCAGTCCTTAAACCAGCCCAAGCCAGATTTGCTCCACCCCACATGTGCAGAAGGGCTAGTACCAAGCAACAGGTGGGATGAAACAGCAGGAAACCTGTTTCCTGGCCACCACGATTCCTGCAATGTCTTCCTTCTAGAATTTTCCCTCCCCAGTATGTCTGCGCAGCCACCATCTTGCTGCCCAAATCACGTATAAGCCCTGCTTCCCCATAGCTGGGGGAGTAAGATCTGAGGAACTTTCTCCTGGCTCCTTGTTCTGCCCATTGCAGTAAAGTTACTTTCTCTTTCTTAAGGGCCGAGGTCCAGATTATTCTCAGGTCTGAGCGCATGGAACAGGACCCACCTTCTAGGATTGGCCAATAATTTTTGTCACCTGATATGGGACCAGGGAGTCACATAGACCCTTCATCCGGAGCCTGGCACCCCCTCAACCCTCAGCATGCAGCGAGCCTCATGTTTGGGAGGACTAGGTGTGTCTTCTAACTGCGACCAAGGCGGTGACCGTCCCAAGGTGCTTTTACATTGAGAAATAGAAACTAACTCAGGTGTGAATGTCCACTAGGTAAGTGTCCTCGAAGTTTCTCTTTTTAAGTATAAGTGATTGGGATTGGAGGTGGAGAGGTATCTGGAGAATTGAAAGTAGGATTAAGACATCCCCATTAAGGGGGATTGAAGCACTGCTAAGACATCCTTGTTACTTTCCCAGCCACTCCCCCCAGCCAAGGCAGAGAATGGCAGCCTAGTTTCTGCTTGACCTTAGTCAGGTTCTGGTCTGGTTCTGGTCTTGAGTGAGAGTGTGTGTTAGAGTGAGATATGGGAACAAACCTAGTGTCCCGGAGTGTTCCCCATTACGTTGCATACTTAAAAATGCTCTTAACTATGCTATCATCTTACAGTTAGATCTGTTTTGCAAAAGAGAGGGAAAATGGGATGAAATCCCCTATGTACAAACGTTTAACCTACAAAAACAGTGCAACTAATGGTGCAGGCAGCAGGGGAAAAAGGAAGTAGAGATAGGAAGCCTCCGGTCCTTACGGACTCGGAGAGAGAAGTCTGTAACCCTTCAGCCCCATATCTCCACCTGCGCCCTCTCCTCCTTATCCACGTGGAAGTGTAGGCCTGATTCCCAGCCTGGCATCAGCCGTTTCAGCCCCACTGGCCCTATATCTGAGGCCCTTGTGCCTTGTGTTTACTCTATGACATATCTTAATGAGGCAGGATTAGTGTAGGGTGTATCTTTGAGGTATAAAAGAGATTAAATGCAAGCTACCAAGCAGAGATAGTTAAGACAGATGCCAAGCCACATAAAGATTGCCCAGATGCAGAAACTCAGAAGAACAAGGACATTCCTCCAGAACTGACAGAGAGGGAAAGCCTTCCCATACAGCCCGCACCCTGAATTTGAACTTCTAGCCTCCTAAACTGTGAGAAAATTAATTTGTTTTTTAAAGCCATCCGCTTGTGGTATTTCTGTTATAGCAGCAGGAGATAACTAAGACAATGTCCAAAGGCCCTGAGAGGAGAGGCAGGCAGCTGGAAGATATTTGTCTAGGAGAAGAGATACACAGAATGAATGATCTGGGCCTTAAGGGCCAGGCAAGGATTCATTTACAATGGGAAGATGTGGTGAAGATTTAAGACAGGAAGTTGATTCATTTTTTTAAATAAAATCATTTAGGCTTTGGCTCCTGGACGGAGAATGACTTGAAACAGGCAAGACCAGGGAGACCAGCTAAGAGGGCATGACAGTCTTCCAAGACTGTGATGATGGTGGCGAAGGGGCAGTGGGCTGCACAGGCCACTGGTGATGTCAGCACACAGAGAGTGTGGGTGTACATTTTCATTTCTCTTGGGCATGTACCTAGGAGTGGAATTGCTGGGTCATTCAGGAACTTTATGTATAACCTTTTGAGGAGCTGCCAGATAGTTTTCCAAAATGGCTGCACTGGTTTACATTCCTACCAGCAGTGTATGGCGGTTCCAATTTCTCCACATCCTCACCAACACTTGTTATTGTCCTTCTTTTTGAAGAGTCATCGTAGTTGGCAGTTTGAACCCACCTAGAGGCATCTTGGAAGAAAGCTTGGTGATCTGCTTCCGAAAGGTCACAGCCTTAAAAACCTTAAGGGGTGCAGTTCTACTCTGCACACACGGAGTCATCATGAGTCAGAATAGACTCCAGGGCAACTGGTTAATGGGTGTTAAGTACTGTCTTGGTTATCTAGTATGTTATAACACAAATACCTCAAGTGGATGTCGTTTACAAAGAGAAGATTATTCTTTCTCACAGTCCAGTAGGCTAGAAGTCTGAATTCAGAGCGCCGGTCCAGGGAAAGGCTTTCTCTCTGTTGGCTCGGGTCCTTGTCATCAGTCTTCCCTTGGTCTGAGAGCATCTGGCTGCAGGAACCTCAGGACCAAAGGATGAGCTCTGCTCCCAGCACTGCTTTCTTGGTAGTATGAGGTCCTCCACTCTCTGCTTGCTTCCCTTTCCTTTTATCTCTTGTGTGATAAAGGGTGGTGCAGGCCACACCCCAGGGAAACTCCCTTTATATTGGATCCGAGATGTGACCTTAGTAAGGATATTACAATCCCACCCTAATCTTCTTTAACATAAAATTACAATCACAAAATGGAGGACAATCACACAATACTGGGAATCATGACCCAGCCAAATTGATACACACATTTTGGGGGGGACATAATTCAATCCATGACAAGTAGTATCTCATTGGGGTCTTGATTTGCATTTCTCTGATGGTTGGCTAATAATGCAGTGAATTTTTTCATGAGCTTATTAGCTGTTTACACATCTTCTTTGGAAAAATGTCTATTCAGATCCAATTTTTAAGTGAGGTTATATTTTATTATTATGTTGTGAGAGCCCTTTATACATTATGGATACAAGTCTTTTATCAGATATATAATTTGCAAAAATTTTCTTCCATTGTGTGGTTTGTCTTCACTTTCTTGATGGTGTCATTTGAGGCACAGAAGTTTTTAATTTGGGTGCTGAGTGTGATGGTTAAGGTTGTGTGTCAGCTTGGCTGGACCGTGATTCTCAGTGGTTTGGCAGTTATGAATTAGTTTGGCTGTCCTATAATTATGTAATCTCCTCCATGATGACACCTGATATAATGTGATCACCTCTATGATGGCATCTGCTGTGAGTAGCAATCAGTTGAAAGCAAGTGTCCTTGGAGGTGTTTCCTGTATCCAATACATGTGGACTTACTGGCAAATTTTCCGGCTCTGGATCCTGCATTTGGCTCGTCACCATCTCACCTCAAGTTCTTGGGACCTGGGCCAGCAAGCAACCTCCATCTTATCTGCTGATCTTGGATTTGTTAACCTTCGCAGCCATAAGTAAGCAGCCTACCATCTGGTCTGTGAATCTTGGGTACATCTGCCCCTGCAGCTAGGAGAGTCTGGAGAAGACACCAGCCTGATGACTTATGCTTCACCCACAGACTTGGGGCTTGCCGGGCTTCCACAGTCTATGGTCACATGAGTCATTTCCTTGAGATAAATCTGTCTTTATATATAAAGTTATTGTTAGGTGCCGTCAAGTCAGTTCTGATTCATAGCCACCCTAGGTACAACAGAACAAAACACTGCTCAGTCCTGCACCATCCTCATAATCATTGTTATGCTTGAGCCCGTTGTTGCAGCCACTGTGTCATTCCATCTCGTTGAGGGTCTTCCTCTTTTTCCTTGACCCTCTACTTTATGAAGCATGATGTGTTTCCCCAGCCACTGGTAACATGTCCAAAGTATGTGAGATGAAGTCTCGCCACCCTTGCTTCTAAGGAATATTCTGGCTGTACTTCGTCCAAGACAGATTTGTTCCTTCTTCTGGCAGTCTCTGGTATATTCAATATTCTTCAACAACACTATAATTCAAAGGCATCAATTCTTCTTTGGTCTTCCTTATTCATTGTGCAGCATGTAAGGTGATTGAAAACACCATGGCTTCGGTCAGGTGCACATTAGTTCTCAAAGTGACAGCTTTCCTTTCTAATACTTGAAAGAAGTCTTTTCCAGCAGATTTGCCCAATGCAATAGGTCGTTTGATTTCTTGACTGCTGCTTCCATGGGCATTGATTGTGGATCCAAGTAAAATGAAATCCTTGACAACTTCGATACTTTCTTTGTTTATCATGATGTTGCTTATTGGTCCAGTTGTGAGGATTTTTGTTTTCTTTATGTTGAGGTGTAATCCATACTGAAGGTTGTTCTCTTTGATCTTCATCAGTAACTGCTTCAATTCCTCCTCACTTTCAGCAAGCAAGGTTGTGTCATCTGCATATCACAGGTTGTTAATAAGCCTTCCTCCACTCTTATGTCCGGTTCTTCTTCATAGAGTGCATCTTCTGGGATTATTTGTTCAGCATGCAGATTGAATAAGTATGGTGAAAGGATACAATACTGATGTACACCTCTCCTGATCTTAAACCATGCAGTATCCCCTTGTTCTGTTCGAATGACCGCCTCTTGGTTAATGTACAGGTCCCTCATGAGCACAATTAAGTGTTCTGAGATTCCCATTCTCTGCAATGTCCATAATTTGTAATGATCCACACAGTCAAATGCCTGTGCATAGTCAATAAAACACAGGTAAACATCTTTCTGATATTCTCTGCTTTCAGCCAGGATTCATCTGACATCATCAATGATATCCCTGTTTCTACATCCTCTTCTGAATGTGGCTTGAATTTCTGGCACCTCCCTGCCAATGGACTGCTGCAACCACTTTTGAAAGATCTTCAGCAAAATTTTACTTGCCTCTGATATTGTTGATAATGTCCAAATTTGGTTAGATCACACTTCTTTGCAATAGGCATAAATATAGATCTCTCCCAGTCAGTTGGCCAGGTAGCTGTCTTCCAAATTTCTTGGCATACCACAAGTGAGCACCTCCAGCACCTCCATTGCATATATATCAATGTTTATGCATATTTCATTTTTCACAACTTCCAGTTTTTCTTGATTCATACTTCATACATTCCACATTCCTATTATTAATGGATATTTGCAGTTGTTTCTTCTCATTTTGAGTTGTGCCACATCAGCAAATCAAAGTCCCCAAAGCTTGACTCCATCCACGTCATTAAGGTCCACTCTACTTTGAGGAGGCAGCTCTTCCCCAGTCATATTTTGAGTGTCCCCCAACCTAAGGGGCTCGTTTTCCAGCATCATATCAAACCATGTTCTGATACTATTCATAAGGTTTTCACTGGCTAATCTTTTTCAGAGTTGTTCTTCCTAGTCTGTCTTAGTCTGGAAGCTCAACTGAAACCTGTTCACCATGGGTGACCCTGCAACATCAATTTGTTAAAGGCTAGAGAAGATTACATGTAGCAATAAGAACAATCTCAGCTTTCACGTTGGACACTCTCTCATACAGCCCCCCAATCAGATTTTGGGCTCCTCTCTGCTTTTTTGTCCCATCCATTCTCCTGTACTCCCTCCTTGCTGTCTCCCATCAACCCTGGGTACCAACTTCGGCAGAGCAGAACAATTCACCTCTGTCCAGTTCCACCACCAAACTTGATCCTGGTCCAGCCCCACTGTTGCTCAAAAGAAATGAACAGCTTTTGCTCTACTTGTTTTTACTGCCCCCTCAATAGGCTGATATACTAGTAAAATATGAGTTTCATCCTCCTCATACTTGAAAATACATTGTGGGTGCTTAGAATTTTCAGGCCAGGGCCTGGTAGAAGATGTCTGGTTTTTGTCCTTGACCTGGTCTGGTGGTCGTGATCAACTGTGGGCACTTCTCCTGCTCACTGGGACTGCTGCCCACAGCCTCAGCTCCAGGAAGCAGCATGGGGCTGCTGCTGAGGCTGGAAGTGGCCACTCTGGTGGACTGCACCCATGGGGGTGGACACCTATCAGCCAAGACCATCAGCTAGCTCTGCAGAGAATTTATGAAGAGGATTGGCCCCTGGGAAGAAGAGAATGGCAGAGATAAAGAAATGCCATGGCTTAGTTTCCTTGCTCATCACGTCCACCACCCACTTCGCAGCTTGTTGAAATGAGAATTCCAGGAGTCTGTGGTGAGGTTGTGTGATCTGTATTTTTAAGTTCTGTAGGTGATTCTGAAGTAGAATATTCCCCAAACGGAGTTCCAGAGGCACTAAGATCCTGGATTCCATCATCAGATATGGACTGTCCCATATCGGGTACCAGGCGCTGAGTTCAGCCTGAGTGAGATGTCCGGAGTGAGTGAAGGATAAACGAGCTGCCCAGGAGAGCACGGAGTGGGGACAGCCAGGCTCCACCCACCCACCACTCACAGAGAACCAGGGCCACCTAGAGCACTGAGGGGTAGTGATTGAAAGTTGGGTTGCAACTTTCAATCAGTATTTACCTGATGGGAGCTGAGTAGTTCTTGAGGGATGCTGCAGAAGCCAAAGTGGATGGCGGTGCGAGGTTTTTTAGCAATAAGGGGCTGCCCTATGAATGCGAATGGAGAGGCAGTCTGGTCAGAGTGGGATCCAGACTGGAAGAGGCTCGACGAGGCAGGAAGTTGACTGACATTGGGGAAGTCAACAGAGCCAGGGCTTGAGGGTCGTCCATGGGGCAGTTCCTGTCACCTAGGATGTGGGGCATTGGACTCAGGGGTGGTCTCAGGGTTGGGTCAGAGGTTCCACCAATGTGGGATGACTGCACTGGGACATCGTGCGGACAGGGCAGGATGAGAAGCTTCTGGAAGCTCAGAGCAGCGGGTGGGGAGAGGGTCTATAGTTGTGTGTTTCCTAGTTGTGCCTGTCCGCACTCTTGACCCAAACAGCCAACAACCGATGGTGTCAGGAGGTGCAGAGGTGGAGAGGAGGGCCCACTGCGCTGCAGGAAATGCTAGCTGTTCCGGGAAAACGAAGGTGTTGCTGGGGTCAGCGAGGTGTTAGGCAAGGTCCCCCTACCAGCAAAGGTCCAGACCTTTGTCCTGCCCCCGCCCCCATGTGACTTGCCTCTCCTCCCCATCTTACAAGCGCACCCGTCAGTCCAGCATTCTCCCCAGAGGGCTCCAGAGCAGAGGGCTGGATGTCGGGCCCCCACATGGTCCGCAGTGCCCCCTTGCGGCCGCCAGCCACCAGACACTGTGTTCACTGAGCCAGGGCACCCCCTGGCGGTGGCTCTGGAGTCGGCGAGGCCGCAGCAGGGGAAGCCATACCTTGCAGGGCTGGAGGTATCCCTTGGTGCAGGGGCTGCATGAGGGTGCAGTCCTGGAGGGCACTCTTGTGCAGGGAGTCCGCCCAGTTCCAAGCCTATGAGGCTGCATACCCCAATCCTGGAAACAGTCGATGGGATGCTAAGCGACTTACAGCCCCCCACCAGGTCCGCTCTGGGAGATCTCCACTCAGGTTGTTTCACAGCTCACCAAGAGGTGACCCCCCTCACCAGCAGGGACAGGAAGGGCAGTAGGAGGGACTGAGGCCCCCGCCCCGCAGCCTGCTTGAGCTCTCCAACTGAAAACTTGGAGGGGTCAGGCCTGGAGGCGGGGCAGTCCAGCCGCTTGGGCCTCGTACGTTGGGGGGAGTCCACATGGGCCACGATGCTGCGCTTGGCAAAGAGCCAGGAATCGGTGCCCTTGAAGAAGTAGGTGTAACCTGCAAGGGCCTAGGAGACACTTCAAGGGCATGGCCCAGGCGCTCCCCATGCCTGCCCCTCCGGCTGCACCCCGTGTCTCTCCCTATGCCCCCCAAGTCCCCCAGGATTGCCTCTGTCTCCCCTCCCCAGGAACCCCCAGCCCATCCCCAGAGCTAACCCCTTCCTCTGCACCCTCAACACCTGAGTTGTCATGAGTCTGAATTGACTCCACTACAACAGTTTTTTTCTACTATGCACCAGTGACCTGTGTTGGTGTACTTGTTGTTGTTTGGTGCCATAGTCGACATAGCGACCCCATGTGACAGAGTAGAACTGCCTCATTGGGTTTTCTGGGGGTTAGGTTGAAACCGCTAACATTTCACTGATCACTTAACCATTGCACCACCAGGGCTCCTTCCAGCGAGGTGCTAGTATGTAGAAGAAGGAAAAGCCTAAATGAGAAGGGAAAGGCAGCCTAGGAAGATATGGGGGAAGGATGTCCCAAGCACAGGGAACATTGTCCCAGGCACAGGGAACAGCATGTGCAAATGTCTTAGAGGGAAGGGAGTTGACAGATGGCTATGACATATTTGTCCAGAAGGAGAGATATGCAGACTGAATGACCTGGGCCTTATGGGTCAGGGTAAAGGTTTATTTACAATGGGAACATGTGGCAAGGTTTTAAGGCAGAAACTTATTTAATTTTTTAAAATAAAATCATTTAGACATTGGCTCCTGCATGGAGAATAACTTGAAAGAGGCAAGACCAGGGAGACCAGCTAGGAGGGCATGACAGTCATCCCGGCTCGTGATGATGGTGACAACGGGATGGTGGAGCTCCACACACCGCTGGTGATGTCAGCGTAGAGTGCTTTGTGGGTAAGAAGCCAAGTAGGGGCATAAGGAGGGGTCAGTGGAGGTTGGCACAGGGTCACAAGAGAAAAGCAGGGAAAGGGTATGAAAAAACTTGTGGTGTGCTGGGGCCTGAGCTTAGAATATGGCCGAGGGTAAGTACAGGGATAGGGCAATCGTCAGTGTCTGTTGCCTCAGACCAGAGAGAGCCACTAGCCAAAAAGAGCCGTTACCCATCCACTCTACCCTTGAATCAGAATCAACTCAACAGCAATGGGTTTGGTTTTGGCTTTTGGTACTCCACCCTTAGGTATGGACCCAAAAGGCTTGAAAGCAAGGACTCAAACAGATACTGTACACCAATGTTCATTGCAGCATTTCAATGGACAAGATGCCCAAATGGTGATAAACACAACTTGATCAATCCATACAACGCAATAGTATTCAGCCATAGAGAGAATGGCTGAACATGGATGAATCTTGAAAACATTATGGTAAGTGAAATAAGTCAGAGGCAAAAGGGCAAGTATTCTATGATCCCACTTACATGAAATATCTAGAATAGGCAAATACATAGAGACCAAGGTTATTAGTGGATACCAAGGACTGTGGGGGAGGGGGAGATGGGAAGCTAAAGCTTAAGAGCACTGAGTTTCTGCTTGGGGGGTGAAAATCTTTGGGAAACGGAGTGTGGTGATGGTTGCACAACATGGTGACTGTAATTAATGCCACTGAATTGTACACTGAAATTGGCAAATTCTTTGTTACTTTTTTTTTTTAACCAAAATAATTTTTTTTTTTTTAATAAATAAACAAAAGGGAAGTCAGGAGGATCTCAAGGGAGTGAAGATGAATGGTGTAGTTCTCTTGGAGGCTCCCAGATTGGACCTCCAAGGAGGAAGGTGGGCAGGGCCAAGAGAGTCTGGAGAGACCCTTCTTCTAGTCACTCCTGGCAGGAGCTGCTGGGGCAGGGGCTGGAGGCAAGCAGAGCCCCTCCAGGTTAATGGGGCCACCAGGAGAACAAAGTTGGGGTCATTGTACCCCATTTCTTCCTTCTGGGCTCACAGCTGGCCTGAGGGGGATGGTCTTTATGAGACTCAAGAGTTGATTCCTATGACCCATCAGGGGCTGAAGAAGCTGGCAGAGAAGGGAGAGGGAGACTGGCCAACAGGAATGTCCCCAGTCCTGGAGGCTGAGGCATCTTGGGACCTCAGACCCTGCCCACATCCTCAAGCACCCAGGAAGCCTCCTCCCCAGACAGGGAGCTCGGGCCTGGGAGAGAAATGGGGAGAGACAGAGAGCCCTCCCCTTGCTAGTGCTTTTCCATCATTCCTGGGGAGTGCCTGTAACTATGGACCAGACACAAGACCAGGCAACGTTTTGTTCTGCTCTAAATAAAGGCACATGAGTCAGAGCTAACTCCGCCCCAGTTAGCTCCCTGTTGCCAGGTACCTGATAAGCAACACACAGGCCTATTGGCCCTGAATTCTCACTGCTAACCCAGGAACACATGGTCACTAGTGTTCCCATTTACAAAGAAAAGAGGTCAGGTGGAGGTCCCAACTATTGAAGAGTCCAGGCCCCAGCGTGAGTCCTTCTCACCTGCAGCCCCTGCCTGTAATGATTGGGCCCTACTGCTATGCCCACCCTCTGCCCTGTCCTCCTCCCCAGCTGTCACATAAGGCTCTGGCAGCCACTCATTGGCTTCAACCAATTTTTTTTCCTGTTTAAATTTAATCTTTTTGGTGTTGTTGTAAACATATCTACCACACAACTTTTGCCAAGTCAGCTTTTACAGGTGTACAACTTATTGACAGTATTTACAATAACGGTCTGTACAACTTATTGACAGTATTTACAATAACGGGCTGTGCAACAATACCCTTAATCAGTGCGATCTTTCTATCTCCGTTAACCCCCTTCCCCGCCCCCCCGCCCCGCCCCTGGTAACCACTAATAAACTTTGGTCTCCATACATTTCCCTTTCCTTGTCTTTTTATATAAGTGAAGTCATGCAACATTTGTCCTTTTGTGGTTGGCTTATTTCACTCAGCACGTCTTCCAGCTCCATCCATACTGTAGCATGTATCAAGACTTCATTTCTCCTACTGGCTGAGTTGTATTTCATTGTATGTATGTACCACATTTTGTTTATCCATTCATCTGCTGAGGAACATTTAGGTTGTTTCTAGCTTTTGGCTATTGTCAATAGTGCTGCAATGAACATTGGTGTACAAGTCTCTGTTTGATTCTCTGCTTTCAAGTCTTTTGAGTATATACCTAGGAGTGGAATTGCTGGGTCGTATGGTAGTTCTAATTTTAGTTTTTTGAGGAACTGCCACACAGTTTTCCACAAAAGCTGTACCATTTTGCATTCTCACCAGCAATGGTAAGGGTTCCAAATCCCCACATCCTCACCAACAACTGTTATTTTCTGTTTTTTTGTTTTTAATCTTAGCCTTCCTAGTGGGAGTGAGATGATACCTCATTGTGGTTTTGATTTGCATTTCTCTGATGGCTAATGACACCGAGCATCTTTTCATGTGTTTGGCGGCCATTTGAACATGTCTTTGGTGAGATGTCTATTCAAGTCCTTTGCCCATGTTCTGATTGGGCTATTCTCTTTCTGTTAAGTTGTTCAAGTTTTATATATTTTTTCTTTATTAGATTCTTGTCAGATATATGGTTTCCAAAGATATTCTCCCAGTCGGAAGCTTGCCTTAGCTTTTTTGGAAAAGTCTTTTGATGAGCAATAGTTTTCTGTTTTATGAGGTCCCATTTATTTATTGTCTTTTGCTGTTTGTGTTTTTGTTATTATATTAGATAATCCATTCATTGTTCAACCAGCTTTTTTTAAGACCTGCTGTGAGCTGGACGAAGGGGCCAGATCCGCTAGTGAGACCTGAGGAAGGAAAGCCAGGTGGGCAGGAGGGCTTTGAGGGTAGGCGGTAAGGGCAGCACAGGGAGGGACTGAGCAGGGCTGTCCAGGGTGGGTCACCAAGGGTTAGCAGGGGGAAAAAGGCCAGCGCTGTGGGAATCAGAGGCTTTCACCTGGACGCCCAGGGCCAGAAGAGCTGCAGACAGCCTTCAAATTGCTGCTAATACCTTCAGTTCTATGGGCAGCACCTTCAACAGATGGTCAGCACATACTGCAACCACTTCGGGGCAGTGGCTGTAGCACCTCCTGGATTGTTTTCTGCAAAATGGGGAGAATACTCTATGAGGTGCAGCATCTACCACCTTTTTTGGCCCCAGAGGAGCCAGCAGGACTCGGGGATCTGGAACCTAACTCCTGCCGCATTTCTTGTAACTCCTGCATTGATTCACTTTCAAGTGACTCCTGCTCCATTTCACCTAACTCCTGCGGCATTTCACTTTCAGGTAACTCCTGCAGCATTTCACCTAACTCCTGCGGCATTTCGTTTTCAGGTAAATCCTGTGGCATTTCACTTAACTCCTGCAACATTTCACTTTCAGGTATTTCCTGCCGCCTTTCACGTAATTTCTGCAATATTTCACCTAACTCCTGCCGCGATTCACTTTCAGGTAACTCCTGCGGCATTTCACTTTCAAGTGACTCCTGCCGCATTTCACCTAACTCCTGCGGCATTTCACTTTCAAGTGACTCCTGCCGCATTTCACCTAACTCCTGCGGCATTTCACTTTCAGGTAACTCCTGCAGCATTTCACCTAACTCCTGCGGCATTTCACTTTCAGGTAACTCCTGCGGCATTTCACTTTCAGGTAACTCCTGCTGCATTTCACTTTCAGGTAACTCCTGCGGCATTTCACTTTCAGGTAACTCCTGCGGCATTTCACTTTCAGGTAACTCCTGCGGCATGTCACTTTCAGGTAACTCCTGCGGCATGTCACTTTCGCGTAACTCCTGCAGCCTTTCACGTAACTCCTGCCGGATTTCACGAAACTCCTGCAGTATTTTAACTAACTCCTGCCGCGGTTCACTTTCACGTAACTCCTGAGGCATTTCACTTTCACGTAACTCCTGCCACGTTTCACTTTGCTGCAACTCCTGCCGCATTTCACGTAAGTCCTTCCACGTTTCACGTAAATCCTGAAGTATTTCACGTAAGTGCTGCTGCATTTCGGTAGGTGAGTGAGCCGAGTCCTGTGGGGGGTGGAGATGGGTCAGGGTCAGGATCTGGGCTCTGAGACGCAACCCCAGGCTCTGATCCGGCTGAGGCCCCCCCAGGCCGGTGGGACTCTGGGAAAATAGAGGACCCATTTGCAGAAACCCCTCATAGGAGCGCCCTCCATTTTCCTCCAACAGCTCTGCAGGCAGGAGAGAGCTGGCCCTGAGGTTTCCGCCCCCCTTGGCTGTGTCTGACTGTTCCAGGCTGATTTCTGGACCTGGCGCCAGGCACACTCAGACTCCAACGATGTCTTGAGTTGAGGGCAGGAGGCGGTGCCAGCCCGAGTGCCTACCTCTGAGCTCTCAGGCAGTCCCCCCTTTCTGTCAGGGCAGCTGTGCCACACACAGGCCCGCGCCTAAACCAGGGGGAGTGGGGGTGATGGTAAAGCGGGGGAAGGGGAGGATGCCCATGAGTCAAAATGGACAAGACAGGCAACCTCCAGGAATAACAAAATATTCACCCCAGCCTCCCTAGTGTTGAACCTTGTAATTAACCCCAGCTCATTCTCAGCTCCTTGTTCCTCCTCCCCACTCAAGTGGGGTCCAGATCCAGGTACCTGGGACCAGACATCTGGCAGCCCCTCTTCTGTGTCCATAAGCTGTGGGATTAGACATCCCCAGCCTCCCCCGGTCTCAGTATCCCTCACCTGTGCACACACCTACCACAAGGTGTATCTTGGGGAGTTAGTGGGTGTGAAAGGATATGTCCTGTGTAAGAAATGAGAAAACTCAGGCAAGACCATCACCATAAAACCACCCACTCCACCCAGATTGTGGGGAGCATATAAAAAAAAAAAAAAATTTTTTTTTTTTTTTTTTATATAGGGGTGGGGACACCTGACCTGGAGCCACATACAAGGGACACAATGACTCACCTGTCCATGTCCCCAAGATTCACTTTCAATTGTGTCAAACAATCTGTCTAAAATCTCATGCTTTGAAGAGAGGCAGAAGTTGGGACAACAGCCTGATCCTTACCCCTCCTAGTTGCCAGGTGGCCGTGAATGTCCTCAGCATCACAGAGTAGAACCCTCCCTCCCACACACACACACACACACACACACACACACACACACCGTCACAGCCTAGAGCCGACAGACATGGGGAAGAACTTCTTACCATTCTGGTCTTCAGGGCTTCATCAACAGTGTTTATCTGTTGTGGTAGCAATGGCATTCAGGCCATTGTATGTTCCCCCTTCCCAGAGACAAGTTACATGCACACCTCTACACACAAACACATTTAATACAGGTGGGCCTTCACTGTGCACACACAGACATGTGTAACCCATGGTGAGCATGCTGGGTCAGCTGGTTGATCTGGAAACTCTGGTTCCTGGTTACTCTACCCTCTATGAGCCTGGTGAGAGTTGGCCTAGAGAAGAACATGTAGGGGGCTGGGAGGCAGAAGTCATTTCTGTAGCCGTTCTTCTTATGATGGTGACAGAGAAGGCAGGGGTGCCCAGCGCAGTCCACACTGCATTCAACTACTGTTTCTGACTACCAATCTTGCAGGCCCACAGGGCCCTAACTTCATTCCCAAAACTTGAATTGACCCTCAGAGGCGGGAGGTACCCCACAGATTCCCCAGGAGCTCCCATGACCTGGCTCCAATCCGGTGGCCAGAAGCACTTGGCTCCTGGATAGCCTGGGTGGTCAGGGCCACGACCAGAATCTGCCTGGCACTGACTATACAAACAATTTGAGTTGCCCCAAATCAGCAATAGTACTATACTGTCAGCCCAGTGTGTGAGGCAAAGGAAGTACCATACAGGCTAGTGGGAGCAGTTTGCTTTCCAGGCCACCCTCCTGGAACCAGGGCAGTCATTAGGCCCTGGATGACCACATTGCCATAAGTCCCAGAGCTCCCTGGGGCACCTGGCCTACGTTGTGTGTATGCAGAAGGCAGAGAGGAGCTAGAGGGTCAGAGGGTGCTCCAACAGGGAGAGAGAGACACAGGGCTCCTGGGTCAGTCCTGCGCTGCCCCAGCCAGGCTCAAGCACTGGAGGGGAGCTTTAAAAACTTCAAGGAAAGCACTCCAAAGCATTGCCCACCCTCACCCCCCAGGCTTGCCCAGGTCTAAGGAGCCTTCTGGGATTGGTGATTCTTTCAAAAGCTAACTCCCTTCCAGACCTTCCATTCCCCAGTTCCCTCCCAACCATACAGATCTGATTTCTAAAATAACTCCCTTACCCATAAGCATTCATTGTTACTTGGCTCTTCTGACTATCCATGACATACACACACCCAGAAATATCTAAAGCACATGTCTTTCACACACAAACACACACACCCAGAAATGACATGCCTCCTCACGCACATGTGTGCACACACACACACAAAAGGAGCTGCCCCACACAATTTACCTCCAAAACCAAAGTTCTGACCCCATAACCAGGACTAGGTACATCATTTGTGCGACCCAGAGCAAAATGAAATGCAGGGCCCCTGGTTGAAAGTTACTCAGAATTTTAAGATGCTGACAGCAGGGCAATAGATCAGCCAAACATGGGACCTTTCTGAGTGTGGTTCCTTTTGAGCATGAGGCCCTGTGCAGAAGCCAGCCCTGCCTATGACCCCACCCCCCCAGGTACTCCCCATGACCCTGGGGGATCTATATGGGGGGATCAGCAGGTCTGGTGGGGGCTGCAATCTGGGGAAATGGGATTCCAGACCCCCACCATCCCCTCACCACCTGCTCTCACTCACCTGGGGGGACTCCACGGTGGCTCAAAGTTCCAGAAACCAATGCCTGGTGAGGAGGGACAGGTGTGAAAAAAAGTGAGCAACAACTCTTCCTCTTCCTCTCCTGCTGGGAAGTCCCTCAGGCCTCAGTGCCCTCAGCTCCCTCCCTGGGATGTCCCCACAACCAAGCCTGATCTTGCCCCTGGAGGAGTCCAGGCCTCTGCTGGGACAGTCACCTCCTCCTCCACCACACAGACACCTTCTGTGTCTCCTCCCCGTCCAATCTGCACAAAACTCAACCGAAGTTAATGCTCGCAAGCGAGGCTAGCTGATTTAAGTGCAGTGGAGGGAGGGGCTGGTGAGGGTGGAGGCTCCTCAAAGCAGGAGGCAGTGCTGAGTGTGTGTGTGTGTGTGAGAGAGAGAGAAACAGGTCTGAGGGACATCTGAAGGGTGAGGACATTTCTCGTAAAGTCTTGGTCCCTGACCTTGGCCTTTCCAGTCTCTGAGCTGCCAGGAAGGGGCTGCTTCCTCCAACCCCCTCTCTCTGAGAGAAGGGGCAGAGGGAAAGTCTAGAGTTGGGAAAGGAAGTGAGGAGAGGGAAGGCAGCCCAGTGGAGCTCAATGTATAGGTTAAGGGTGACTGGGTCCCTTGTACAGAGCTGCTTCCCAGCTCCAATGTTCAGAGAAGGTTCCATTCTGCCTTCTTGATTCAGGATGTGACGGGACCTGCAAGACCATGAAGATGGGTACCCACCCAAGACTACCACCTACACACTGCAGGAGTGGCTGGCAGTGGTGCGTGTCTGCCTAAAGGACCTTGGGCTGTGTCATGTACAAGCTCCCACCTTTTGCCTGTTATGAATAATGGCGCTATGAATATTCATGTACAAGTTTTTTGGTTTTTCTTTGTTCTGTTTTTTTAGTCAGTACTTGGAAGCTTTTATTATTTCCTTGTATGCTAATAACTTTTTTCCCCAACTTCTCATCTCCACTTTTTATTGTTGTTGAAAATATACACAGCAAAACATAAACCAGTTCTCCTGAGGTTCACCCTTGAGCCAAAGATTAGACAGGCCTATAAAACAAGCAATAATACCCATAGCTCAACCATAACATGAAACTAAATGGCACACCAGCCCAGTGGCAAGGATGAGATGGCAGGAGGGGACAGGAAAGCTGGAAGAATGGAAATGGGGATCCCAGGGTCAAGAAAGGGAGAGTATTGACACTTCACAGTGTTGGCAACCAAACTGACAAAATAATATGTGTATTAATTGTTTAACAAGAAACTAATTTGCTCTGGAAACCTTCATCTAAAGCACAAATTAAAAAGAAAGAAATCAAGCTACATATTGCACTGGGCAAATATGCTGCAAAAGACCTCTTTAAAAAAATACATCAATTCAGCAATTTTTTAAATATGAAATAGTTTTTATTGTGAATAAGGGTAAAAATACATTTAACACAGCTAATTCATAGACCTTTGGAAACATTGCATTTCATGACCTTGTCTTCAGGTAAAATCCAAGTCAAATTCCAATTAACCCCAACATTGTTATGATAAATTTCTTTAAATTAATTGCATGATTATTTCTTAAATTTTCTAATTGTTGCATCAATTAGAATTGATTTTCAAGGGTACTTCTCATCTATTGGAGCCCTGGTGGAACAGCAGTTAAAAGCTACAGCCGCTAACCAAAAGATCGGCAGTTCGAACCCACCAGCCCCTCCTTGGAAACCATATGGGGGGCAGTTCTATTCTGTCCTTTAGGGTTGCCATCAGTTGGAATTGACTCGACAGCAACAGGTTTTTTCTCATCTATTTGCTATTAAATTTATTTCCTTGTAGGTAAAGAATTTTAATGACTTTTCAGAACCACATAAATGTCATTTATCACTGCTGAAAAGCTTTCCTCACAAATACTTGATGACTTTATTGTGGTAATCATTTGCGTTTATTTGTTTCAACTGATACTAAAAACAAATTCTCCACCAGGTAAGATTACACATACCAGAAATCAGTATCAGCAGTTGTCTTCACCATCTCGAATATCTGTTCAGTTCCTTTTAATGCTGATACTAGCAAAGACATCTCTCTTTACTCTCCAAGGGTAGAAACTCATTCCAGTGCAATGAATTACTTCATATGGCTCCTCTAGCCATGGTCTTTGTGACTCACATACAGTGATTGAGTGTGACTATGCAAATAAGGTATATGGAACTTGTGATGGCTGCTATTATGTGTCAACTTGGCCAGGCCATGATTCCTAATATTGTATGGTTGTCCTCCATTTTGAGATCTGATGTAATTATCCTAATTATACTCCATTTTATATGTTGTAAATCCTAACCTCTATATGTTAATGGGAGCCCTCGTGGCACAGTGGTTAAGAGCTATAGCTGCTAACCAGAAGGTTGCAATTCAAATCCATCATCCCCTCCTTAGACACCTTTTGGGGCAGTTCTACTTCATCCTATAGGGCTGCCATGAGTCAGAATGGACTCGGTGGCAACAGGTTTGGTTTGTTGCTTTTTTAATATGTTAATGAGGTGGAACCAGTGTGGGGTGTATCTTGAGTCACAGCCTTGCAGGAGGGCATGAGTCAAGTCCTACCCTTACTCAAGTTATTCTCTTTCCTGTGGTGTAGCCTACATCCAAGGTATATACGTGGGTGCTCTGGCAGGGCTGTTTCTCTCTGCACCTGAATCCTGCATCGTTGTCTGACCTCTGGTTCTTGGGACTTAAACCAGTTGCCTGCAACCTGACCTGCTAATTCTGGGATTCATCAACTTCAGCAGCCCCATAGGCCATCAGACTATCGTCTAACCTAATTTGCCAACTTCCAAGACTTTGTGAGCTAGCAGCCTTGTCATCTGGCCTGCCAATTTTGGTTCAGTGGCCTCTGTGGCCACATAAGTCAGGAGAAGCCTAGGCCTGACCCACCGATTTGGGACTTGTCAGCCTCCACAACTGTGTGAGCCATTTCTTTCATACAATTGGTTAATTCTGTGAGACATTGCAGCAAATTATGGAGCCCAAGACTGGAGGGAGAGTACTGAGGGGAGGGGGAATAGTTAATTTTAGAGATGATGGAGTGGTACAGCAGTTTGGAAAAATTAGACATTTGGGACGTCTTTAACCTCCCCCTTATAGGAACCAGCTTTGTGCTGATCCTTATAAAAGAAATTATTATTTTCCTCATAATCCTAAAATCCTGTTTGTGTACTTCATTGTTGTAAATCAGCTGACTGTGTGATAAATAGAAGTTATAACTAATAAACATATAAATTTTAAAAAAGCTTTCACAAGTGCTAAATAGTACAGAGGTATTATGGGCATTATGTCACTATTTCCACATTTTATCACTAATACTATATTTTAGGCATTTGTCTTTTAAATCGATCTTTAAAATGGGAAAGATAGGACTCAAATAAAGTCTAATTCTGTGTTCCCCAGACAGTTGAGCAGCTGTGCAATACAACTGGGGCTCATAAAATGAATACCTTGTTTGAGGTTGTAATACTATCCTCTTAAATTGATGCCTTGAAACATTTTTGAGGTCCTGGTTGGATGCCAGTCTGTTCCCTTCTTGAGCAGCTGATTAAGGTCACTCTCCATTCATTCTCTTATCAGGTTCTCACACTCCTGGGCCACCATGTACCCACCCTAATCCACTTCAGCAAGTTTTATATGTACAATTTAAAAAATTGTACATGTAGAATTCATAATTTTAAATAAAAAGTTTTAAAGAAGCCTTCAGGGGGTTTCTTTTAATTTAAGGTTTAAAGATTATCTAGAGGTAACAGTTTGAATTCGAAACTCTGTTCAAATTCTCTCTCCCTGTTTTTAAATCAGGACTGCTATAGAACCTTTGGTCAAGATGTTTAGTATTTGTAGCCGGGCATCCAGTTCTTTTGGTTTTGTGACAGAGGAGGCAGTTGTTCAATGAGGCAATTAGCTTCACATTTCATTCCTGCTTTATTTTCCTGACTCTCCTTTCTTCGCTGGTCCAGGCAACAAGAGACTGACTGTGGTGGCTTGGTTGCCCATTTCCAAGCCTTTGAGAACTCAGGCACTATTCCAAGAACTTGGAGGTGGTAGAAGAGAAGCACAAGAAAAAATACTAGGTAAGTTAACTAGGATGATCCATGAAACCGCCACCCTAAACCTCTGAACCAAGAAATCACGTCCGATGAAGTTGTTTGGTTACACATAAGCAGCCTGAGCAACTACTCTTTTTTGTTGTCGTATACAAATTTTTGTGCGGAGGTAGTTTTTCATTTCTCTTGCATATATACCTCAGAGTGAAATTGCTGAGTCATATAGTAATTCTATGTTTAACCTTTTAGGAAGTGCCAGGTGTTTTCCAAAGTGGCTGCACAAGTTTACATTCCCACCAGCAGTGTGTGAGGGTTCCAATTTCTCCACATCCTCACAAACACTTGTTGTTTTCCTTCTTTTTGATTATAGTCATCCTACTTGGCATTTCTAAACCTCCAAGCAGCTACATGAAAGAAAGGCCTGGCAATCTGCTGGAATAAAGATTACAACCAAGAAAACCTTCAGGAGCAGTTCTACTCTAACCCATGGGGCCACAATGAGTCTGAATGGACTCCAGGGGACCAGGTTTCCTACTATGCACCAGTGACCTGTGTTGGGTGACATGAGTCAACATAGCATCCCCATGTGACAGGTTAGAACTGCCTCATAGGGTTTTCTAGTGGTGGGTTCCAACAACGACATCTCAGCAGCTGAGTGTTTAACCATTGCACCACCGTGCTCCTTCCAGTGATCTGTATGTGCTGGGATATCCAGTGGGGAATGAGAAGGGGAAGCAGCCTGGGACGATGTGAGGAAAGGGTGTTCTAGGCAGAGGGAACAGCATGTGTGTCATGGGTTGAATTGTGTCCCACCAAAATATGTGTTATAATTACTAACCCCTATGTCAGTGATTATATTCTCATTTGAAAATGGGTTGTCTTCGTTATTTTAATGAGGTAGGATTAGTGTCGGGTATATCTTTGAGATATAAAAGAGATTAAATGAAAGCTAGCAAGCAGAGATGGGGAAGAGAGTTGCCAAGCCATATGAAGACTATCCAGAAGCAGAAGCTCAGAAGAGACAAAGACCTTCCTCCAGAGCTCACAGAGAAAGTTTTCCTTTATGGCTTGCACCTTGAATTTGAACTTCTAGCCTCCTAAACTGTGAGAAAATGAATTTGTTTGTTAAAGCCCACCACTTGTGGTATTTCTGTTATAGTGGGAAGAGATGACTAAAACAATGTCCAAAGGCCCTGACTGGGGAGGCAGCTGGCAGCTGCCTGGAAGATATTTGTCCAGGAGGAGAGATACACAGACTGAACGATCTGGGCCTTATGGGCCAGGGCAAAGGCTCAATTACAATGGGAAACATGGTGAGGATATAAGGCAGGAAGTTGTTTCATTTTTTTTTTAATAAAATAATTTAGGCTTTGGCTCCTGGGTGGAGAATGGCTTGAAACAGGCGAGACCAGGGAGACCAGCCAGGAGGGCATGACAGTCGTCCTGGCTCATGATGATTGTGACAATAGGGTGGTAGAGCTGCACACACCGCTGGTGGTGTCAGCACAGAGTGCTTTCTGGGTAATAAGCCAAGTGGGAGCATAAGGAGGGGTCAGTGGGGGTTGGCACAAGGTCACAGGAGAAAAGCAGGGAAAGGATATGAAAGAACTTGAGGGCGCTGGGTGCTGGGGTTAGAATATGCCCAAGGGTCAGTGGAGGCAGAGGGCAGCCCACAGGGTAGGGTGCCTCAGGCCAGACAGAGCCACTAGCCAAAAAGGGATATTACCCATCCATTCCACCCTTGAGTCAGAATCAAATTGACAGCAATGGGTTTGGCTTTGATTTAGGTAAAAACGCAAAAGACTTGAAAGTAGAGACTCAAACAGAAATTGTAGAGCAACGTTCATTGCGGCATTTCAAGGAAAAAAATACACAAAAGCTGGAAATAACCCAAGTGCTCATCAACAGATGAATGGATAAACACAATATTGTCTATTCATACAATGGAATAGTATCTAGCTATAGAGAAAAATGAAGTTCTGATACCTGCTACAACATGGATGAACCTTGAAAACATTATGGTAATTGAAATAAGTCAGAGGCAAAAGGACGATTATTCTGTCATCCCACTTATATGAAATATCTCGAATAGGCAGATGCATAGAGACCAAGGTTATCAGTGGATACCAAGAACTGCGGAGGAGAGGGAGATGGGGAGCCAAAGCTTAAGAGCACTGAGTTTCTGTCTGGGGTGGGGCGGGGGCTAAAAAACCTTTGGGAAATGGAGTGTGGTGATGGTTGCACAACATGGTGAGTGTAATTAATGTCACTGAATTGTACACTGAGATTGGCAATTTCTTTGTTACATCTTTTTTTTACCAAAATAAAATTTTGCAAATAAAAATACAAACAAAAGCAAAGTCAGGAAGATCTTAGAGAGTGAAGATGAATGGTGTGGTTCCCATAGCAGCTCCCAGGTTGAAACTTCAAGGAGGAAGGGGGGCAGCTCCAAGAGGGTCTGGAAAGACCCTTCTCCTAGCTACTCCCTGCAGGAGCTGCTGGGGGCTGGAGGCAAGCAGGATCCCTCTAGGTTAAGAGGACCACCAGAAGAACAGAGTCGGGGTCATTGTGCCCCATTTCCTTCTGCTGGGCTCACAGCTGGCCTAAGGGGGATGCCTGGTCTTTGGAATACTCAAGAGTTGATTCCTATGACCCATCAGGGACTGAAGAAGCTGGCAAAGAAGGGAGTGGGAGACTGGCCAACAGAAATGTCCCCAATCCTTGAGGCTGAGGTCTCCTGGGACCTCAGCTCCTGCCTACATCCTCTAGCACGCAGGCAGCCTCCTCCCCAGATAGGGAGCTCTGGCCTAGGGTGTGGGCTGCAGGCAGGGAGCCCTCCCTTGCTAGTGCTTTCCCTCCTTCCAGGGAGTGCCTGTGACCACGGACCAGGCACAGGACAGGCAACATTTTGACCACGGACCAGGCACAGGACAGGCAACATTTTGTTGGTTATAAATAAGGATGCATGAGTCAGAGCTAACTAGGCCCCAGCTAACACCCCATGCCAGGCACATGATAAGCAGCACAAAGGCCTGATGGCCCTGAATCCTCACTGCTAACCCAGGAACATGCGGTCACTAGTTTCCCCATTTACACAGAAAAGAGGTCAGGTAGAGCCCAGACCCCAGCATGAGTTCTTCTGACACAAGGTCCCTGCCTGTAATGGCTGGGTCCTGCTCCTGCACCTGCCCTTTGCCCCATCCTCTCCCCACTAGTCACAGAAGGCTCAGGTTGCCACTCACTGGCTTCAACCAACATTTTTCCCCATGCTTTAATTATTATTTAATCTTTTTGTTGTTGTTGTTGTAACATATCTATCATACAACTTTTGCCAATTAAACTTTTTATAGGTGTACAAATTATTGACAGCACTTATAATAGTAGGCTGTGCAACCCTACCCTTAATGCGATCCTTCTATCACCATTAACGCCCACTTCCCCCCTCCCACAAGCCCCTGCCACTAATAAACTTTGGTCTCTATACATTTCTCTTTCCTTGTCTTTTTATATAAGCAAAGTCATGCAACATTTCTCCTTTTGTGACTGGCTTATTTCACTCAGCATAATGTCTTCCAGCTCCATCCATACTGTACCATATATCAAGACTTCATTTCTCCTGCTGGCTGAGTTGTATTCCATTGTATGTATGTACCACATTATGTTTTTCCATTCATCTGTTGAGGGGCATTTAGGTTGTTTCCACCTTTTGGCTATTGTGAATAGTGCCGCAATGAACACTGGTGTACAAGTCTCTGTTTGAGTGTCTGATTTCAAGTCTTTTGGGTATATATCTACGAGTGGAAATTCTGGGTCATATGGTAGTTCTACTTTAGTTTTCTGAGAAACTGCCACAAAGTTTTCCACAAAAGCGGTACCATTTTGCATTTCTACCAGCAATGGATAAGGGTTCCAAATTCCCCACATCCTCACAAATGTTTTTTTGTTTTTAATCTTAGCCATCCTAGTGGGAGTGAGATAGTTTCTCATTGTGGTTTTGATTTGCATTTCTTTGACGGCTAATGACACTGAGCATATTTTCATGTGTTTGGTGGCCATTTGAATAAGGATTTTGTGAGATGTCTATTCAGGTCCTTTGCCCATGTTCTGATTAGGTTATTGTCTTTTTGTTGTTAAGTTGTTGAAGTTTTATATATATTTTGGTTATTAGATTTTCTTCAGATATATGGTCTCTAAGATGTTCTCCCAGTCAGAAGGTTGCCTTTTAACTTTTTTGGTAAACTCTTTGATAAACAAAAGTTTTTTTTTTTTTTTTATTTTTATGAGGTCCCATTTATTTATTCTGTCTTTTGCTGTTTGTGCTTTCGTTATCATATTAGATAATCTATTCATTTGTTCAACCAACTTTTTTTTATTGTACTTTAGGTGAAGTTTTACAGAACAAACTAGTCACTCATTAAACAGTACACACATTGCTCTATGACATTGGTTAACAACCCGGCGACATGTCAACACTCTCTCTTCTCAACCTTGAGTTCCCTATTACCAGCTTTCCTCCCCCCTCCTGCCTTCCAGTCCCTGCCATAGGGCTGGTGTGCCCCTTTAGTCTTGTATTGTTTGATGGGCCTGTCGAATCTTTGGCTGAAAGGTGGATCTCAGGCGTGACTTTGTTACTGAGCTGAAAGGGTGTCCGGGGGCCATACTCTCAGGGTTTCTCGAGTCTCTGTCAGGCCAGCAAGTGTGGCCTTTCTCTTAGAGTGAAAATTTTGTTCTACGTTTTTCTCCAGCTCTGTCCAAGACCCTCTATTGTGATCTCTGTCAGACCACGCAGTGGTGGTAGCCGGGCACCATCTAGTTGTACTGGACTCAGTCTGGTCGAGGCCGTGGTAGATGTGGTCCATTGCTTCTTTGGAATAATCTTTCCCTTGTATTTTTAGGTTTCTTCATTCTTCCTTGTTCCCAGAGGGTGAGACCAGTGCAGTATCCTGCCATCCACAGGCTTTGAAGACCCCAGACGCTACTCACCAAAGTAGAATGTAGAACATTTTCTTTATAAACTATGTTATAAAAATTGAACTAGATGTTCCCCGAGACCATGGTCCCCACAGCCTTCAGCCCAGCAATTCAGTCCCTCAAGAAGTTTCAATGTGTCTATAGAGCTTTCATGACCTTGCCTTGTACGAGTTGTGCTGGCTTCCCCAGTCCTGTGTACTGTCTTACCCTTTACCAATGTTACCACTTACCTATTGTCTATTTAGTGTTTTTCCATCCCCACTCCTCCGCTCTTTTGTAACTATTAAAGATTGTTTCTTTTTGTGTGTAAACCTCTTAAGTACAGTAGTGGTCTCATACAATATTTGTCCTTTTGTGATCGACTTTATTTCACTCAGCATAATGCGTTCCAGATTCTTCCATGTTATGAGATGCTTCACAGATTCATCATTGTTTTTTATCATTTCGTAATACTCCATTGTGTGTATGTACCACAGTTTGTTTATCCATTCATCTGTTGATAGGCATCTAGTTGTTTCCATCTTTTTGCTATTGTGAACAATGCTGCAATGAATATGGGTGTGCATATGTCTACTCATGTGACGACTCTTATTTCTCTAGGATACATTCCTAGGAGTAGAATTGCTGTATCATATGGTATTTCTATTCCTAGCTTTCTAAGGAAATGCCATATCATTTTCCAAAGTGATTGTCTCGTTTTGAAATCCTACCAGCACTGCAAGAGTTCTGATCTCCCGCTGCCTGTCCAACATTTGTTATTTCCTATTTTTTTGATTCATGCTGGTAATGCCGGAGTGAGATAGTATCTCATTGTGGTTTGATTTTCATTTCTGTAATGGCTAACGATCGCGAGCATTTCCTCATGTATCTGTTGGCCACTTGAATATCTTCTTTGGTGAAGTGTCTGTTCATTTCCTTTGCCCATTTTTTAATTCGATTATTTGTCTTTTTGTTGTAGAGGTGTTGGATTTTCTTGTAGATTTTAGAGATTATACCTTTGTCTGATTTGTAATAGCCAAAACTTTATTCCCAGTCTGTAGGTTCTCTTTTTATTCTTTTGGTGAAGTCTTTGGATGAGCATAAGTGTTTAATTTTTGGTAGGTCCCGGTTATCTAGCTTATCTTCTGGTGTTAGTGTGTTGTTGGTTGTGGTTTGTATCCTCTTAATGCCGTGTATTAGGGCCTTTAGTGTTGATCCTATTTTTTCTTCTATGAACTTCATAGTTTTCGGCTTTATATTTAGGTCTTTGATCCATTTTGAATTAGTTTTTGTATATGGTGTGAAGTATGTGTCCTGTTTCATTTTTTGCAGATGGACATCCAGTTTTGCCCGCACCATTTGTTAAAAAGACTGTCTTTTCTACATCTGATGGGCTTTGGACCCTTGTCAAAGATCAGGTCACCACAGGTGGACGGATTTACATCTGGGATTTCAACCAACTTTTTTTAAGACCAGTTGTGAGCTGGGTGCTGAGACCAGATCGACCAGTGAGAACTGGGGAACGAAAGCTAGGCAGATGGGAGGGCTTAGCAGGCGGGTGGTAAGGGCAGAACAGAGAGGGACTGAGCAGGGCTGTCCAGGGTGGGTCAGCAGTGGGGCAAAGGCCAGCACTATGGGAATCAGGTGCTTTGACCTGTGGCCGCAGGCTCCTGAATGGCCCTAGATGCCATTTTGCAGCTAATATCGAATCCACCAGGTGCTCCTTGGAAACTCTATGAGGCAGTTCTACTCTGTCCTACAGGTTCGCTATGAGTCAGAATCAACTCGACGGCACTGGCTTTTTTTTACCTTCAGTACTATGGGCGACACGTTCAAGGGAATGGTCACCACGCACTGCAACCACTTCAGCAGTGGCCGTAGCACCTCCTGGATTATTCTCTCCCCCATAGTGAGAACGCTGTCTATGGGGTCCTGGATCCACGAACTCTCATGGTCCCCAGAGGGACCAGCAGTCCTCAGGGATCTGGAACCTAACTCCTGCCATGTTTCACATGACACCTGCCACATTTCTGTAGGTAAGTGAGCCGAGTCTTGTGGGGGAGGAGGGCAGGTCAGGGTCAGGGTCAGGGTCTGGGCTGAGAGGCATGACCTCAGACCCTAATCTGGCTGAGGCCCCCCCTGGCTGGTGGGACTCTGGGAAAACAGACGACCCATTTGCAGAAGCCCTTCATGGGAACACCATCCGTTTCCCTCCAACAGCTCTGCAGACAGGAGGGAGCTGGCCCCAAAGGCTTCCGCCCTCCATGGCTGTATCTGACTGTTCCAGGCTGATTTCTGGGCCTGGCGCCAGGGACACTTGGGCTCCATCGATGACTTGCGTTAAGGGCAGGAAGCGGTGCCATTCCGAGTACACACTTCACAGCACTCGGGCAATCCCCATTCTGTCAGGGCAGCTGTGTCACACACAGCCCTGCACCTAAACCAGAAGGTGCTGGGGTGATGATAAAGCAGGGAGGAGGGGAGTGTGGCCATGGGTTGGAATGGAAAAGACAGGCAACCTAAAACAATAACAAAATATTCACCCCAGACTCCCTGTTGTTGAACCTTATAATCAAGCCCCAGCTCATTCACAGCTCTTTGTCCCTTCTCCCTACTGAAGTAGGGTCCAGACCCAGGTATATGGGACCAGACACCTGGCAACCCCTGCTCTGTGTCCACATACTTTGGGATTGGACACCCCCAGCCTCCCCGGGTCTCAGTATCCCTCACCTGTGCACTCACCTCTGCACAGGTGTGTCTTGAGCACTTAGTGGTTGTGCAAAGATGTAAGGGAGGAGAAACCTCAGGTAGCACCATCATCATGAAGCCACTCACTCCACTCAAATTGTGGGGAGCATGGGGGTGGGGACACCTGACCTGGAGCCAGATACGAGGGGCACAATGACCCACCTGTCCATGTGCCGAGAGTTCGCTTTCAATTATTTCAAGGTATCTGTCTAAATTCTGTTGTGTGAAGAGAGGCACAAGTTGGAAGAGCCTGATCCTACTCCCTCCTGGGTCCCAGGTGGGCCTGAATGTTCTCAGGGTCGCGCAGTAGAACCCTCCCATCCTACATACCCCAGAGCTGACAGACATGGGGAAGAACTTCTTACCATTCTGGTCCTCACAGCCTAGTCAACAATGTTTATCTGTGGAGGTAACAATGACACTCAGGCCATTTTGTGGTCCCCCTTCCCAGAGACAAATTATATACACACCTATAGACACACACTTAATACAAGTGGGCCCTCCCTGTGCACACATAGACGTATGCACATTGTGGTGCGTGTGCTGAGTCACCTGATTAAGCCTGGAACTCTGGCTCCCAGATACCCTACTGTCTTAGTTATCTAGTACTCCTTTAATAAAAATATCACAAGTGGATGGCTTCAACAAGCAAAAGTTTATTCTGTCATAGTCTAGTAAGCCAGAAGACCAAATTCAGGGCATCAGCTTCAGGGGAACCTTTCTGTCTCTGTCACCTCTGGAGGAAGGTATTTATCGTCAATCTTCTCCTGAACTAGGAGCTTCTCCTGGCATGAACCCTGGGTCCAAAGGGGCACTGTTCTGGCCCTGCTTTCTTGGTGGTGCGAGGTCCCCCTGTCTCTTTGATCACTTCTCTCTTTTATATCTCAAAAGATTGATTTAAGGCATAACCTAATCTTGTAGATTGAGTTCTGCCTCATTAACATAACTGCCTCTAATCCTGCCTCATTAACATCATAGAGGCAGGATTTACAACACATAGGAAAATCACATCAGATGACAAAATGGTGGACAACCATACAGTACTGAGAATCATGGCCTAGCCATGATTTGGGGGCACAATTCAATTCTTAACATTCCATCCTTTGGCCCTCAAAAATTCGTGTGCTTGAGAGGCGGAGCCAAGATGGCAGAATAGACAGATGCTTCCGGCGAGCCCTCTTTACAACAAAGACCAGAAAAAAAAAGTGAAATGAATATATCTGTGACAAGCTGGGAGCCCTGAGCATCAAAGGCAAGCTTAGGCAATGAACTGAGGTGCAGGGGGAGGAAGAGGCCCTTCAGAAATGGAGAGGAGTTGCCGGACCTGAATCGCGGGGAGCACTCAGGCACCATTCCCAGAGCAGCAGCGGCAGCAGGCTGGCCCTGGCATCCGGCCACAGTTTCCTCAGGGAGAAGCATCCAGCCACACAGCCCACTCACATCTCTGGAACCTGAGGAGAATGGCACTCTTGGCTAAAGCTAAGTACTTGCGTGTATTTTACTGCACCCCCGCTTCAGCGGCTGAATCCCTGGGCCTGAGATAGACCCCGGTGAGCACCTAGAGCCATCCTCCCGGCCTTGGAGAAGGAAAAAATTTGCAACTGGGGGGAAAAGATAATTTGCTAGCTCCATTAACTGGTGGGGCTCAGGACAGAAGCAGCTCCTGTGCAGGCATAAACCGTCTGTGAACCTTGAGCACCTTTCCCTTCTGCATGGACCTATGTGGGCCTATTTCAGGAAAATAGGCTCTTGTTGGCAAACTCCAACCATTTCAGCTGTGTGGTGGAGAGGTGGGTGTTTAACGTTTGACATTGCTTTGCCTATTAAACAAGGTCCTCACCTACCCACATCAGGTACCTAAGGACTGGTAGCTCCACTCAGGTGACCCAGCCACCCGCGACAGGGGACCAAAGATAACTGGTACCTCCCAGTCCTTACAACCAAAAATATTGGGTGCCCATGGTCCCTCTGCAGAACCCACCACCAGCGTGCTCTAGGGAACAGAGATGTGTTTTCCTCAGAGACACTTGGGGGTCGGTTCTCAGCCCCCGTCTTGTGCAGAGCGTGACCCCCTGCTGCAATCAGATACCGGTATATACCCCAATCACCCCGTCCCTCTCAGACTGTAGGACAAAGCCTGTACCACACATTTGATTTCATCTACCTGGAAACCTGAGCTGAATTCATACAAGAAAAACCGAATGGACTCCTAGACTGATATACTTGATAACAGCTCTAGCCAGTTGGGGACAAGACACCAGAGCTCCAATGGTGAAAACAATCAAGCTAGCTCACTCAAGCAACCCATAGGGGTATACCAAAACAAAACAAAGCAAGCAGCTACGACACAATAAGCAAGCATAAACTAATACAATAACTTATACATGGCTCAGAGACAACAGTCAATAACAAGTCACATAAAGAAACAGGCTATGATTACCTCAACAGGCTTCCAAAACAAAGAATCCAGGGATCTTCTAGATGAAAGTACGTTCATGGAATTACCAGATGCAAAATACAAAAGTTTAATATACAGAACCCTTCAAGACATCAGGAAGGAAATAAGGCAATACACAGAACAAGCCAAGGAACACACAGATGAAGCAGTTGAAGAAATTAGAAAGATTATTCAGGAACGTAATGAAAAGTTTAATAAGCTAGAAAAATCCATAGACAGACAGCAATCAGAAATTCAGAAGATTAATAATAAAATTACAGAATTAGATAACTCAGTAGAAAGTCAGAGGAGCAGAATTGAGCAAGTAGAAGCTAGAATTTCTGAACTTGAACATAAATCACTTGGCACTAATATATTTAAAGAAAAATCAGATAAAAGAATTTTTAAAAATGAAGAAACCTTAAGAATCATGTGGGACTCTATCAAAAGAAATAACCTACGAGTGTTTGGAGTACCAGAACAGAGAGGGATAACAGAAAATACAGAGAAAATTGTTGAAGATTTGTTGGCAGAAAACTTCTCTGATATTGTGAAAGATGAGAAGATATCTATCCAAGGTGCTCATTGAACTCCACATAAGGTAGATCTTAAAAGAAAGTTACCAAGACATATTATAATCAAGCTTGCCAAAACCAAAGATAAAGAGACAATTATAAGAGCAGTGAGGGATAAGCAAAAAGTCACCTACAAGGGAGAGCCAATAAGAATAAACTCGGACTACTCGGCAGAAACCATGCAGGCAAGAAGGCAATGGGATGACATATTTTAAAAAATTGAAGGAAAAAAATTGCCTACCAAGAATCATATATCCATCAAAACTGTCTCTTAAATATGAAGGTGAAATTAAGACATTTCCAGATAAACACAAGTTGAGGGAATTCATAAAAACCATACCAAAACTACAAGAAATACTAAAGGGAGTTCTTTGGTTAGAAAATCAATAATATCAGGTATCAACCCAAGACTAGAACACTGGGCAGAGCAACCAGAAGTCAACACAGACAGAGAAATCCAAAAAAAAGCAAAGCAAGATTATAAAAACAAAGAAACAAAAAAAGCCCAAAACAGGATAACACCGATGTTATTATGTAAAAGAACACAACATTAAAATAATAAAGAGGGACTAAGAAATGTAATCATACACCTTCCATATGGAGAGGAAGATACCATGATACGAAGAAATAAAAGTTAGTTTTAAATTTAGAAAAATAGGGGTAAATAATAAGGTAACCACAAAGGAGACAAACTATCCTGCTCATCAAAATAAAATGCAAGGGAAAAATACAGACTTGGCAGAAACAAAATCAACAACAACAAATATGAGGAATGGACAATATATGAAGAAAATCTACTCAGTACATAAAATCACGTGGGAAAAATAAACTTTCAACAAACAAAAAAAAGACATCAAAATCATAGCACTCAATTCATACCTATCCATAATTACCCTGAATGTAAATGGACTAAATGCACCAATATAGAGACAGAGAGTGGCAGAATGGATTAAAACAAGATGCATCTACATGCTGCCTCTAAGAGACACATCTTAGACGTAGAGACACAAACAAACTAAAACTCAAAGGATAGAAAAAAATATATCAAGCAAACAACAATAAAAAAAGAGCAGGAGTGGCAACATTAATTTCTGACAA
Source organism: Loxodonta africana (assembly GCF_030014295.1). Lineage (NCBI taxonomy): Eukaryota > Metazoa > Chordata > Mammalia > Proboscidea > Elephantidae > Loxodonta > Loxodonta africana. The sequence goes on along the minus strand of NC_087353.1, from coordinate 56,379,869 downwards.
AATAGACTTTAAAGTTAAACCCATCAGAAACGATAAGGAAGGACACTATATAATGATTAAAGGGACAATACATGAAGAAGATAAAACCATATTAAATATTTATGCACACAATGACAGGGCTGCAAGATACATAGAACAAACTCTATCAGCATTGAAAAGTGAAATAGACAGCTCCACAATAATAGTAGGAGACTTTAACACACCACTTTCGGTGGAAGACAGGACATCCAGAAAGAAGCTCAATAAAGACATGGAAGATCTAAATGCCACAATCAAACAACTTGACCTCGTAGACATATACATAACACTCCACCCAACAGCAGCCAAGTAAACTTTCTTTTCTAGTGCACGTGGAACATTCTCTAGAATAGACCACATATTAGGTCATAAAGCAAGCCCTAGCAGATTCCAAAACATTGAAATATTACAAAGCATCTTCTCTGACCATAAGGCCATAAAAGTGGAAATCGATAATAGGAAAAGCAGGGAGAAGAAATCAAACACTTGGAAACTGAACAATACCCTGCTCAAAAAAGACTGGATTATAGAAGACATTAAGGATGGAGTAAAGAAATTCATAGAATCCAATGAGAATGAAAACACTTCCTATCAGAACCTTTTGGACACAGCAAAAGCGGTGCTCAGAGGCCAATTTATATCAATAAATGCACACATCCAAAAAGAAGAAAGGGCCAAAATCAAAGAATTATGCCTACAACTTGAACAAATAGAGACCAACAAAAGAAACCCACAGGCACCAGAAGAAAACAAATAATAAAAATTACAGCTGAACTAAATGAAATAGAAAACAGAAAAACAATTGAGAGAATTAATAAGACCAAAAGCTTGTTTTTGGAAAAAATCAACAAAATTGATAAACCAAAATGACAAAGGAAAAACAGGAGAGGAAGCAAATAACCCTAATAAGAAATGAGATGGGTGATATTACAACAGACCCAACTGAAATTAAAAGAATCATATCAGATGACTATGAAAAACTATACTCAAACAAATTTGAAAACCTAGAAGAAATGGATGAATTCCTAGAAACACACTACCTACCTAAACTAACAAAAACAGGGGTAGAACAACTAAATAGACCCATAACAAAAGAAGAGATTGAAAAGGAAATCAAAAAACTCCCAACAAAAAAAAAGCCCTGGTCCGGATGGCTTCACTGCACAGTTCTACCAAACTTTGAGAGAAGAGTTAACACCACTACTACTAAAGGTATTTCAGAGCATAGAAAAGGAAGGAATACTACCAAACTCATTCTATGAGGCCACCATATCCCCGATACCAAAACCAGGTAAAGACACCACAAGAAAAGAAAATTATAGACCTATATCCCTCATGAATGTAGATGCGAAAATCCTCAACAAAATTCTAGCCAATGGAATTGAACAACTTATCAAAAAAATAATTCACCATGACCAAGTGGGATTCATACCAGTTATGCAGGAATGGTTCAACATTAGAAAAACAACTAATGTAATCCACCACATAAATAAAAAACAAGAATCACATGATTTTATCAATTGATGCAGAAAAGGCATTTGACAAAGTTCAACACTCATTCATGATAAAAACTCTCAGCAAAGTTGGAATAGAAGGAAAATCCCTCAACATAATGAAGGGCATTTATACAAAGCCAACAGCCAACATCACCCTAAATGGAGAGAGCCTGAAAACGTTCCCACTGAGATCAGGAACCAGCTAAGGATGCCCTTTATCACCATTCTTATTCAACATTGTGCTGGAAGTCCTAGCCAGAGCAATTAGGCTAGATAAAGAAATAAAGGACATCCAGATTCACAAGGAAGAAGTCAAAGTATCTCTGTTTGCAGATGACATAATCTTATACACAGAAAACCCTAAGGAATCCTCCAGAAAACTACTGAAACTGATAGAAGAGTTCAGTAGAGTATCTGGATACAAGATAAACATACAAAGATCAGTTGTATTTCTCTACACCAACAAAAAGAACATCGAAGAGGAAATCACCAAATCAATGCCATTTACAGTAGCCCCCAAGAAGATGAAATACTTGGGAATAAATCTAACCTGAGATGTAAAAGACTTATACAAAGAAAGCTACAGTACACTTCTGCAAAAAACCAAAAGAGACTTACATAAGTGGAAGAACATACTTTGCTCCTGGATAGGAAGACTTAACATTATAAAAATGTCTGTTCTGCCAAAAGTGATCTATACATTTAAAGCAATTCTGATCCAAATCCCAACGACATTCTTTATTGAGATGGAGAAACAAATCACCAATTTCATATGAAAGGGAAAGAGGCCCCGGATACATAAGGCATTACCGAAAAAGAAGAACAAAGTGGGAGGCCTTACTTTACCTGATTTAAGAACCTATTATATCGCCACAGTGGTCAAAACAGCCTGGTACCAGTACAACAGATACATGGACCAATGGAACAGAATTGAGAATCCAGACATAAATCCATCCACATATGAGCAGCTGATATTTGGCAAAGACCCCAAAACAGTTAAATGGGCAAAAGACAGTCTTTTTAACCAATGGTGCTGGCATAACTGGATATCCATCTGCAAAAAAAATGAAACAAGACCCATACCTCACTCCATGCACAAAAAACTAACTCAAAATGGATCAAAGACCTAAATATAAAATCTAAAACGGTAAATCATGGAAGAAAAAATAGGGACAATGTTCGGAGCCCAATACATGTCATAAACAGTATACAAAACATTATAAAGAACGTAGAAGAAAAACTAGATAACTGGGAGCCCCTAAAAATCAAACACTTATGCTCATCCAAAGACTTCACCAAAAGAGTAAAAACACCACCTACAGACTGGGAAAACGCTTTTAGCTATGACATCTCTGATCAGCGCCTAATCTCTAAAATCTACATGATACTGCAAAAAGACAACCCAATTAAAGAATGGGCAAAAGATATGAATAGATACTTCACTAAAGAAGACATTCAGGTAGCTAACAGATATATGAGGAAATGTTCACAATCATTAGCCATTAGAGAAATGCAGATCAAAACTACAATGGGATTTCATCTCACTCCAACAAGGCTGGCATTAATCCAAAAAACACAAAATAATCAATGTTGGAGAGGCTGTGGAGAGATTGGAACACTTCTACACTGCTGGTGGGAATGTTAAATGGTACAACCACCTTGGAAATCAATTTGGCACTTCCTTAAAAAGGTAGAAATAGAACTACCATACGATCCAGCAATCCCACTCCTTGGAATATATCCTAAAGAAATAAGAGCCTTTACACGAACAGATATATGCACACCCATGTTTATTCCAGCACTGTTTACAATAGCAAAGAGATAGAAGCAACCAAGGTGCCCATCAAAGGATGAATGGATAAATAAATTATGGTATATTCACACAATGGAATACTATGCATCGATAAAGAACAGTGATGAATCTGTGAAACATTCCATAACACGGAGGAGCCTGGAAGGCATTATGCTGACTGAAATTGGGCAGAAGGACAAATATTGTATTAGACCACTATTTTAAGAACTTGAGAAATAGTTTAAACTGAGAAGAAAACATTCGTTTGTGGTTACGAGAAGGGGGAGGGAGCGAGGGTGGGAGAGGAGTATTTACTAATTAGATAGTAGATAAGAACTGCTTTAGGTGAAGGGAAAGACAGCACACAGTACAGGGGAGGTCAGCACAATTGGACTAAACTAAAAGCAAAAAAGTTTCCTGAATAAACTGAATGCTTTGAAGGCCAGCGTAGCAGGGGCAGGGGTCTGGGGACCATGGTTTCAAAGGGACAACTAAGTCAATTGGCATAATAAAATCTATTAACAAAACATTCTGCATCCCACTTTGAAAAGTGGTGTCTGGGGTCTTAAATGCTAGCAAGCAGCCAACTAAGATGCATCAATTGGTCTCAACCCACCTGGATCAAAGGAGAATGAAGAACACCAAGGACACAAGGTGATTATGAGCCCAAGAGACAGAAAGGGCCACATGAACCAGCGACTACACCATCCTGAGACCAGAAGAACTAGATGGTGCCCAGCTACAACCGATGAAGGCCCTGACAGGAAACACAACAGAGAACCCCGGAGGGAGCAGGAGAGCAGTGGGATGCAGACCCCAAATTCTCATAAGACCAGACTTAATGGTCTGACTGAGACTGGAAGAACCCTGGTGATCATGGCCCCCAGGCCTTCTGTTGGCCCAGGACAGGAACCATTCCTGAAGCCAACTCTTCAGACATGCATCGGACTGGACAATGGGTTGGAGGGGGATGCTGGTAAGGAGTGAGCTTCTTGGATCAGGTGGACACTTGAGATTATGTTGGCATCTCCTGCCTGGAGGGGAGATGAGAGGGTAGAGGGGGTTAGAAGCTGGCGAAAAGGACATGAAAAGAGAGAGTAGGCTGTCTCATTAGGGGGAGAGTGATTGGGAGTGTGTAGCAAGATGTATATGAGTTTTTGGGTGAGCGACTGACATGATTTGTAAACTTTCACTTAAAGCACAATAAAAATTATTAAAAAAAAAAATTAGTTGGATTCCTCTTCACCGACAAAAAGAACATCGGAGAGGAAATCACCAAATCAATGCCAGTTACAATAGCCCCAAGGAGATAAAATACTTAGGAATAAATCTTACCAGAGATGTAAAAGACTTATACAAAGAAAACTACAGTACACTTCTGCAAGAAACCAAAAGAGACTTATATAAGTGGAAGAACATACCTTGCTCGTGGATAGGAAGACTTAACATTATAAAAATGTCTATTCTACCGAAAGCGATCTATACATTTAATGCAATTGTGATCCAAATCCCAAAGGCATTCTTTAACGAGATGGAGAAAAAAATCACCAACTTCATATGGAAGGGAAAGAGGCCCCGGATAAATAAGGCATTACTGAAAAAGAAGGACAAAGTGGGAGGCCTTACTTTACCTGATTTAAGAACCTATTATACCACCACAGCCTGGTACTGGTACAACAGATACATGGACCAATGGAACAGAATTGAGAATCCAGACATAAATCCATCCACATATGAGCAGCTGATATTTGGCAAAGGCCCCAAAACAGTTAAATGGGGAAAAGACAGTCTTTTTAACAAACGGTGCTGGCATAACTGGATATCCACCTGCAAAAACATGAAACAAGACTCATACCTCACTCCATGCACAAAAACTAACTCAAAATGGATCGAAGACCTAAATCTAAAGTCTAAAACGATAAAGATCATGGAAGAAAATATAGGGACAATGTTAGGAGCCCTAATATATGGCATAAACAGTATACAAAATATTATAAAAAAGTAGAAGAAAAATTAGATAACTGGGAGCCCCTAAAAATCAAACACTTATGCTCATCCGAAGACTTCACCAAAAGAATAAAAACACTACCTACAGACTGGGAAAACGCTTTTAGCTATGACATTTCTGATCAGTGCCTAATCTCTAAAATCTACATGATACTGCAAAAAGACAACCCAATTAAAGAATGGGCAAAAGATATGAATAGATACTTCACTAAAGAAGACATTCAGGTAGCTAACAGATATATGAGGAAATGTTCACAATCATTAGCCATTAGAGAAATGCAGATCAAAACTACAATGAGATTTCATCTCACTCCAACAAGGCTGGCATTAATCCAAAAAAACACAAAATAATCAATGTTGGAGAGGCTGTGGAGAGATTGGAACACTTCTACACTGCTGGTGGGAATGTTAAATGGTACAACCACCTTGGAAATCAATTTGGCACTTCCTTAAAAAGGTAGAAATAGAACTACCATACGATCCAGCAATCCCACTCCTTGGAATATATCCTAAAGAAATAAGAGCCTTTACACGAACAGATATATGCACACCCATGTTTATTCCAGCACTGTTTACAATAGCAAAGAGATAGAAGCAACCAAGGTGCCCATCAAAGGATGAATGGATAAATAAATTATGGTATATTCACACAATGGAATACTATGCATCGATAAAGAACAGTGATGAATCTGTGAAACATTCCATAACATGGAGGAGCCTGGAAGGCATTATGCTGACTGAAATTGGGCAGAAGGACAAATATTGTATAAGACCACTATTATAAGAACTTGAGAAATAGTTTAAACTGAGAAGGAAACATTCTTTTGTGGTTATGAGAGGGAGGAGGGAGGTAGGGTGGGAGAGGAGTATTCACTAATTAGATAGTAGATAAGAACTGCTTTAAGTGAAGGGAAAGACAGCACACAATACAGGGGAGGTCAGCACAATTGGACTAAAGCAAAAGCAAAGAAGTTTCCTGAATAAACTGAATGCTTTGAAGGCCAGCGTAGCAGGGGCAGGGGTCTGGGGACCACAGTTTCAGGGGACATCTAAGTCAACTGGCATAATAAAATCTATTAACAAAACATTCTGCATCCCACTTTGAAGAGTGGCATATGGGGTCTTAAATGCTAGCAAGCAGCCATCTAGGATGCATCAATTGGTCTCAACCCATCTGGATCAAAGGAGAATGAAGAACACCAAGGACACAAGGCGATTATGAGCCCAAGAGATAGGGCCACATGAACCAGCGACTACACCATCCTGAGACCAGAAGAGCTAGATGGTGCCCGGCTACAGCCGATGACTGCCCTAACAGGGAACACGACACAGAACCCCTGAGGAAGCAGGAGAGCAGTGGGATGCAGACCCCAAATTCTCATAAGACCAGACTTAATGGTCTGACTGAGGCTAGAAGTACCCCAGTGGTCATGGCCCCCAGATCTTCTGTTGGCCCAGGACAGGGACCTTTCCCAAAGCCAACTCTTCAGACATGGATCGGACTGGACAAAGGTTTGGAGAGGGACGCTGGTGAGGAGTTCTTGGATCAGGTGGACACTTGAGACTATGTTGACATCTCCTGCCTGGAGGGGAGATGAGAGGGTGGAGGGAGTTAGAACCTGGCAAAATGGACATGAGAAGAGAGAGTGGAAGGAAAGAACAGGCTGTGTCATTAGGGGGTGGGTAGTTGGGAGTGTGTAGCAAGGTGTATATGGGTTTTTGTGTGAGAGACTGACTTGATTTGTAAACTTTTACTTAAAGCACAATAAAAATTATTTTTAAAAAATTCATGTGCTTGCCACATGTAAAACACATTTGTCCCATCATATCATAGCAAAAGTCTTAATTCAACTCCAAGTCCAAAATTCAAAAATTCCACTTCATCTGTGAAATCTAGAATGCCAGTTAACCAGCTTCTAAAGTACAATGATGAAACAGGCTCAAGGTAAATATTTCCATTACAAATGGAAGAAATCGGAGGGAAAGAAAGGATAACAGGCACCAAGCAAGTCAGGGGAACACATTACATTGGCTCTCAAGGATTGAAAATTATCCTCTGTTCTCTGAGACCATTTAGGCAATGGCCCTGCCCTCCAGACTCTGGGTGTTGGCCACACTCTCCAGATTCTGGGTGGAAAGCCACTGATCATGGGCTTCAGCTCCACCTTCCAGGCCCACTGGAACAGCAACTCTGCTCCTGCAGCTTTGGGTGGCCATATTCTCCCAGTCGATCTGAGTGGCAACTCCACCCTTTGAGACCCCAGAACTCGTGGACATATGCTATGAGACGAGGCAGCTCTGCTTCCTGTGTTCCTTGTCTCTTCAGTTTCTGCTTCCTGGTTCCTTGGCCTCTCAGCCTCTCAGGCCTTGCAATCCAAGTCAGCCCTGTGGAGGAAAGTTTCCAAAGCTCTTAAGCTCCACTGATAAGCATGTGGAAGCATCCCACTCTGCCAGTAAACTTTGGATGGAAGTCACTCAGCTCTCTTGTTCCATGGGTCGGCAAGCCTAACTCCACCTGTTTTGATTTTTCTTTGTCTTGTTTTTTTAGTCAGCACTTGGAAGCTTTTATTATTTCATTATATTCTAACAACTTTTTCTTTCCATCTTCTCATCATCGATTTTTATTGTTGTTGAAAATATACACAGCAAAATATACACTAGTTCAGCAATTTTTCATATAAAATAGTTTTATGGTAAATACGGGTAAAAATACATTTAACACAGCTAATTCCTAGACCTTAGGAAATGTTGCATTTCATGACCTTATCATTAGGTAAAATCCAAGTCAATTCCAATTAACCCCAACACTGTTAAGCTAAATTTCTTTAAAATACTTTTATGATCATTTCTTAAATTTTCTAATTGTTGCAACTATTAAAGCTGATTTTTAAGGGTAGTTCTCATATATTTGCTATTAAGTGTATTTCCTTGTAGGTAAAGAATTTTAATGACTTTTCAGAACAACATAAATGTCATTTATCATTGCTGAAAAGCTTACCTCACACATACTTGATGACTTTATTGTGGTAATCATTTTTGTTTACTTGTTTCTACTGATACTAAAGAACATAAATCCTTTACCAGATAAGATTATACACAGTAGTAATCAGGGTATCAGCAATTGTCTTCTCCATCTTAGATGACTGTTCAGTTGCTTTTAATGCTGAGAGTAGCAAAGATACCTCTCTTTGCTCTCCAAGAAAAAAAATTCATTATAGTGCAATGAATTACTTAATATGGCCACTCTAGCTATGGTCTTTGTGACTTACATACGATGATTCTGTGGAACTATGTAAATAAGGATATGGAACCTGTGATGGTTGGGGTTATGTGTCAGCTTGGTTGGGCAATGATTCCGAGTATTATATGGTTGTCTTCTACTTTGTGATCTAATGTAATTATCCTAATTATCCTCCATTTTGTGTATTATAAATTCTAACTTCTATAGGGTCACTATGTGTCAGAATCAACTTGGTGACAATGGGTTGGATTAGGTTAGGTTTTATGTATTAACGAAGCAGAGTTGGTGTGGGGTGTATCTTGATTCATAGCCTTGCAGGAAGGCATGAGTCAAGTCCCACCCTTACTCAAGTTACCCCCTTCCCTGAGGTCTGGTTCTTGGTACTTGAGCTAGCTGCTTGGCATCTGATCTGCTGATTCTGGGATTCACCAGCTTCCACAGCCCCGTAGGCTGGCCGCCTATTGTCTGACCTAATTCATCAGCTTCTTCAGCCTTGTGAGCCAGCACTCTTGTCATCTGGCCTGCCAGTTTGGGTTCACTGGCTCCTGTGGACACATGAGTCAGGAGAAGCCTATGCCTGACCCACATATTTGAGGCTTGCCAGCCTCCACAACAAAATGAGCCATTTCCTTGATAAAGTTCATGAGTGCTGTGAGACGTTGCAGTGAATTACAGAACTCAAAGATGGGTGGGAGAGTGCTAATGGAGGGGAATGGTGGATGTTAGAGGTGATGGAGTGGTACAGCAGTTTGGAAAAGTTGAATATTTGTGACATGTTTAACCTCTGCCTCATAAGAACCAGCTTTGTACTGATCCTTATAAAAGGAATTATTCATTTCCTCATAAGAGTATTAATCTCAAAATTCTGTTTGTGTACTTCATTGATACAAATTAACTGAACTGTGTGATAAATAGAAGTTGGGATGAAACTAATAAAATCCTTTTCTGTCAAGTCTATCCAACTCACAGTGACCCTAAATGAAACCAATAAACATATGTAAATAAAAAAAAAAAAGTTTCAACTAAAAGACTTACAACAGGGAAACAGATATGTCAATCTGTAAATGACAACAAAGTCAGAAAAATAAAAGGGGGAATAAACGATGTAGGTATAGAATTTTCAAATGGAGAGGAAGTCAAGGCAATATCAAGTAATAAAATACTGGTTCAAACTTAGGAAGATAGGGGTAAATTTCTAGGCAACCACAAAGAAAGTTAACAAACCTACTCATCATCCAAGCTAAAAATAAAAACATAAAGTCTCAGTAAACACAAAATCTACAAAAATGTTAGAAACAGGGCAGAGCCAACATGGCACTATACACAGAAGTGCCATGCTATCCTTCTACAGCAAAGAGCTGAAAAACTAAGTAGAACAGATACAAACATCAATCCTGGAACCTTAAGCATAAATGAAGGGATAAAGAACTCAATCAAGCTTCAAATAGAAGAAGAAACTAACAGAGAAAACAGAACGAGGAGAGCTATGGAGCAGAGGTCCCCTGCCAGCTACTTCAGCACGGATTCACCATCTTGGACCACAGCCACCAAGGACCCAGGCCAGGGAGTATGGGAAGACAACTTCACAGAGCTCTCAACAGGAGGCAGAGCACCTGATCTGCAGGTCGAACCCTCTCCTTTCCCTCTTGCCTATCTGCACTGCATGCCAAGTGCCTTATCCCCACGTGGCATCAACATGGACCCCCAGATTGTGCTGCATGCAGCTCCTTGGCACTACCCAGTTGGCCCCAGTTCATGCCACAAATGACCCACCCCCCGTGCTGGACCTTTCCTGCTACACCTTAGTTGAATGACTGGCCCTGTCCACCTGGACAAGGCGATGAGACATACCATGCTCGCGGACAAGCAAGCAACAAAACAGGCCCAGGCTGTCTGCCCAGACATAAATAAATACATAAATAAACAATTAGAAATCATACACAAACAGCAAGTAGAAATCCAAAAGGTAAACAACAAGATTTGAAATGGACAGTGCAATAGAACGTTTTAGGAGCAAATATGAAACAATGGAAGACAGGATCAGAAAAATCGAAGACAAATCCATGGATACCACTTTGAGGACAAAATCAGAGAAAAGAATGAAGAAAACCTGAAAACTATGTGGGATACAGTCAAGAGCAAAAATTTGTGTGTGACTGGAGTTTCGGAACAGGGAGAGAAAATGGAAAACACAGAGAAGATCACTGAAGACTTGCTGACAGAAGACTTTCCTAATATCATAAAACATGAAAAGCTGACCATCCAAGAAGTTACTATATATATATAGGACAGACCCCAAAAGAAAGTCACCAAGACATCATAATCACACTCGCCAAAACCGAAGACAAAGAATCCTGAAAGCAGATAGAGAAAAGTCACATACAAAGGGGAAGCAATACAACTAAGTGTTGATTACTCAGCAGAAACCATGCAAGAAAGAAGGCAATATGATAACATAAATAAAGCCTTGAAAGGAAAAAAGTTACCAACAAAGAATAACATAGCCTGCGAAACTCTCGCCCAGATATGATGGTGAAATTAGGACATCTCCAGATAAATAGAAATTAAGAGAATATGTAAAAACCAAACCAAACTTACAAGAATTATTAAAGGGAGTCCTTTGATTAGAGAACAAACAACATCAGACCACAATCTGAATATAGGACACAGGACAGTATCAGCTAGATACCAACATAGATAATGAACTCTCAAGGATAAAGCAAAACTAAAAGATGTACAACAGGGAACCAGAGACGTCAATCTGTAAATGACAACAATGTCAGAACAATAAATGAGGAAATAAATGGCATAGGTATAGAACTTTCAAATTAAGAGGAAGTCAAGGCAATGTCAAGTAATAAAAGACTGATTTAAACGTAGGAAGATGAATAAATTTCAAGGCAACCGCAAAGAAAGTTAACAAAGCTACTCATCAAAAAAAAGAAAAACATAAAGTCTCAGTAAAGACAAAATCTACAAGAACAAAAGACATGAAAAAAAAATCCACAAACAGAAGGAATTCATACAGGAAAGTAAGAGGAACAAAGAAAACATCACCACCACAAAAAAAAAAAAAGCACTACAAAATGACAGCAATAAAGTCACACCTATCTATAATCACACTGAACATAAATGGCTTAAATGCAACAATAAAGAGACAGAGAGTGACAGAATGGATAAAAAACAGGACCCTTCAATATGCTGTCTACAACAGACACATCTTAGAAACAAAGATATAAATACATTAAAAATCAAAGGATGGGAAAAAAATCAAACAACAACCAAAAAAGAGCAGAAATGACAATACTAGTCTCAGATAAAACAGACTTTAAGAAAAAAATCCACCATAAAAGAAAAGGAAGGATATTATATAATGATTAAAGAGACAATCCACCATGAGGACATAACCATAATAAATATCCTCACACCCAGTGACAGGGCTTCAATACACATAAAACAGACTCTGACAGTTCCATAATAGTAGTAGGAGACCTCAATGCCCCACTCATGGTAAAGGACAGAACATCTAGAAAGAAACTCAGGGAAGATACACAAGATCTAAAACTGCAATAAACCAACTTGAACTCATAGACATATATAGAACACACCACCCAACAGCAGTAAAATGTACTTTCTTATTCAATGTACTTGGAACCTTCTCCAGAATAGACCACATCTTAGGCCACAAAGCAACCCTCAACAAAATCCAAAACATTGATATAATACAAAGCATCTTTTCTGATCACAATGCCATAATAGTAAAAATTAATAACAGGAAGAGCAAGGAAAAAAAATTAAAACAGAATAACACTTTGCATAAAAACCACTGGGTAATAGAAGAAATCAAAGATGGAATCAAAAAATTCGTAGAATCAAACAAGAATGAAAACACATCCTACAAAAACCTTTGGGACACAGCAAAGGCAGTGCAAGAGGCCAGTTTATCACAATAGATGCACACATCAAAAAAGAAAGGGATAAAATAAAAATGTTACCGTTAAAGTGGAACAAATAGAAAGAAAACAGCAAAAGAAGCCCACAGGCACCAGAAGAAAGGAAATAATAAAGATCAGAGCAGAAATAAATGAAATAGAGAATAGAAAAATAATAGAATGTATCAATAAAACCAAAAGTTGGTTCTTTGAAAAGATCAAAAAAATCGACAAACCATTGGCCAAATTGACAAAAGAAAAACAAGAGAAGATGCAAATGACCCAAATAAGAAATTAAATGGGGGGCATTATAACAGCCCCAACTGAAATAAAAAGGATCATGACAGAGTACTATGAAAAAATGTACCCCCAAAAATTTAAAAACCCAGAGGAAACAAATTTCTAGAAACACACTACCTACCTAAACTAACACAAACTGAGGTAGAAAATCTGAACCGACCCATCACAAGAGAGGAGATTGAAAAGGTGATTAAAAAAAAAAAACTCCCAACAGAAAAAAAAAAAATCCTGGCCCAAATGGCTTCACTAGAGAATTCTACCAAACATTCAGAGACGAGCTCACATGAGTACTACTCAAACTATTTCAGACATAGGAAAGGAAGGGATAATTCCAAATTCATTCTATGAAGCCAACATAACCCTGATACTAAAACCAGACAGACACCACAAAAAAAGAAAAAGAAAATTACAGTCCAATGTCTTTCATGAATACAGATGCACAAATTCTCAACAAAATTCTGGCCAATAGAGTTCAGCATCTTATAAAAAAACACACACACACACACTACGACAAAGTGGGATTCATACCATGTATGCAAGGATGGTTCAACATTAGAAAATCAGTCAGTGTAATCCACCACATAAATAAAACAAAAGAATCACATGATCATCTCAAACAATCCAGAAAAGGCATTTGGTAAAGTCCAACACCTATTCCTCATAAAAACTCTCAACAAAATAGGAAGAAAAGGGAAATTCCTCAAAGTAATAAAGGTCATCTATACAAAATCAACAGCCAACATCATGCTCCCTGAGAACAGGAACAAGACAAGGATCCCCTTTACCACTAATGGAACACCACTACCACAGCCTCCCCTAGAGTGAGTCCAGCACAACTAGATGGCACCCAGCTACCACCACTTATTGCTCTGACAGTAATCACAATAGCGGGTCCCGAACAGAGCTGGAGAAAAATGTAGAACAAAATTTAAACTCACAAAAAAAAGACCAGACTTACTGGTCTGACAGAGACTGAAGAAACCCCAAGAGTATGACCCCAGACACCCTTTAGCTCAGTACTGAAGTTACTCCTGAGATTCACCCTTCAGCCAAAGATTAGACAGGCCCATAAAAAAAAAAAAAAATGTAGCTCAACCATGTATATGAGACTAATTGGGCACACCAGCCCAGGGGCAAGGACTAGAAGGCAGTAGAAGGCAGGAGGAGACAGGAAAGCTGGAGAATGGAAATGGAAAACCCAAGGTCAAAAAGGGAAAAGTGTTGACCTGTGGTGGGGATGGCAACCAATGGTACAAAACAATATGTGTATTAAATGTTTAATGAGAAACTAATTTGCTTTGTAAACTTTCACTTAAAGCACAATAAATAAATAAAGTTTCACAAGTGCTAAATTATACAGAGATGTTTCAAGCATTATGTCATTTATTTCCACATTTTATCACTAATTTATATTTTATACATTTTTATTTGAATCAGTCTTTAAAGTGGGAAAGACACGATGCAAATAAAGTCTTATTGTGTGTTGCTCAGAAGGTTGAGCAGTTATGAAATATAACTGGGGCTCACAAAATGAATACCTTGTTTGAGGATGCAACTTCTTCTTCTTAAAGTGATGTTTCAAAACATTATTGAGGCCCTGGTTGGATGCGAGTAGGTTCCCTTCTTGAGCAGCTGATTAAGGTCACTCTCTATCCACCCTCTTATCAGGTTCTCACACTCCTCGCCACTATGTACCCACCCTAATCCAATTCAGCAAGTTTTATATATACAATTTATACGTACAATTTAAAGAATTGTACGTGTAGAATTTACAATTTTACATAAAAAGGTTTAAAGAAGTCTTCAGGAGTTTTTTTTAATTTTATTTAAGTTTTAAAAGATTATCTCAAGGCAACAGTTTGAATTTGAAACTCTGTGCCTATCCCCTCCCCCTCCTACCGATCAAAAGTTCAGTAACGGTAGTCGAGCACCATTCAGTTCTTTCGATTTCAAGGCAGAGGAGGCCGTTGTTCACGGAGGCAGTTAGCCACATACTCCATTCCCTTCTCCTATTCCTTACTCTACTTCTTCCTCTGTTATTCCAGGTGAATAGAAACCAAATGTAGCTTTGATGCCCATTGGAAAGCTTTTAAGACCCCACACACTTAGCCAAGAACTAGGAGGTGGTAGAAGAGAAGCACTAAAAACAATACTAGGTCAACTAACTGGGATGACCTGTGAAACCACCACCCTAAACTTCCAGGCCAAGAAGTCATGTCCCATGAAGTGTTTGGTCACAAAAGTAGCCTCAGGAGCCACTGTTCTTTTTTCTTTTCATGTACATGTTTTTGTGTGGAGGTATGTTTTCATTTCTCTTGAGTGCATACCTACGAGTGGAATTGCTGGGTCATACAGGAACTCTGTGTTTAACCTTTTGAGAAACTGACAGGCTATTTTCCACAGTGACTGCACCAGTTTGCATTCCCACTGGCAGTGTATGAGGGCTCCAACACTTGTTAATGACCCTTTTTTTTGAGTAATCATCCTAGTTGGCAGTTTGAACCCAGATACAGGCATCTCAGAAGAAATATCTGGTGATTTGCTTCCAAAAAGTCACAGCCCTTAAAAACTCTATCAAGTGTAGCTCTACTCTGCACACATGGGGTCATCATGAGTCAGAATAGACTCCATGGCAACTGGCTAGTGGATGGAAGGTAGTCTCTCCTTAGGGTCTTGATTTGCATTTCCCAAGTGGTTGGCTAATAATTTTAATTTCTTCATGTGCTTGTCAGCTATTTATGTATCTTCTTTGCAGAAATGACTATTCAGAGCCAATTTGAAATTGGGTTATTTTTTATTATTGACTTGTAAGAGCTCTTTATATGTTCTGGATACAAGTCTCCTGTCAGGTATATAATTTGCAAACATTTTCTTCCATTGTATGGTTTATCTTCAATTTCTAGATGGTGTCATCTGAGGCACAAAAGTTTCTGATTTTGATGACGGGATTGTACCACTTTTAAAACAAACTAATTTGACACAGCATTTTTGTGTAGCAGATTTAATAAATTCTTAAAGTCTGCGGAATAACATTACATGTAACAATAAAAACAATCCCCACAATGGACACCCTCCTCTATGGCCCCCCAGCCAGCTTTTGAGTTCCTCTCACTACTTTTTCATTCCATCCATTCTCCTGTACTCCCTCCCCTGCTGTCCCCCATCAAATCTGAGTTCCAAATTCAGCAGAGCGGAGCAATTCAGCACTGCACAGTTCCGCCACCAAACCTGACCCACAGCCCAGCCCCATCAAAACCCAGAAGAAAGGAAGGGCTTTTGCTCTACTCATTTTTGCTGCCCCCTCCAATAGGATGATGCACTTGTGAAATACAAGTTTCACCCTCCTCATACATGGAAAGAAATCTGTCAGAGGTCAAGTGGTTCTCTGGGTGCTTAGAATGTTGAGGCCATGGCCTGGTGGAAGATGCCTGCCTTTTGTCCATGGCCTGGTCTTGTGGTCATGATCACTGTGGGCACTTCTGCTCACTACGACTGCCGCCCACAGTCTCAGCTCTAGGAAGCAGCATGGAGCTGCTGCTGAGGCTGAAGTGGCCACTCTGGGGGACTGCACCCACCTATGGGGGTGGACACCTATCAACCAAGGCCATCAGCTGACTCTGTAGAGAATTTATGAAGAGGATTGGCCCCTGGGAGGGAGAGAATGGCAGAGATAAAGAAATGCCTTGGGTCAGTTCCCTTGTTCATCACAGCCACCACCTGCTTTGCAGCTTGTTGAAGTGCAGATTCCTGGTTCTGCCCCAGAGTGAGGATTCCAGGAGTCTGTGGTGAAGTTATGGGATCTGAATTTTTAAGCTCTGCAGGTGATTCTGAAGTGGAATATTCCAGAAGCAGAGTTCCGGAAGCACTAAGATCCTGGGTTCCATCATCAGATATGGACTGTCCCCTGCTGGGTACCAGGCACCGAGCCTAGCCTGAGTGAAATGTGGGGTGTGAGGGGTAAATGAGGTGCCCAGGAGAGCAGATAGTCTGGACAGCCTGGTCCCACCCACCCCTCACGGAGAACCAGGGCCACCCAGAGCTCTGGAGGGCAGTGACCTGGGGTTGGGTTGCAGCTTTCAATTATCCTGCAGATGCCAATGGTGACATGTTTTTAGAAATAGGAGGGTGCCCTATTGAAGGCGGGGGAGGGTGGGGCACTCTGGATCAGAGTGTAGTCCAGACTGGATAGGTTTGGAAATTTCACTGACACTGAGGAAGTCAGTTAAGAGCTAAGGCCGGCATTTCAAATCCACCGGGCGCTCCTTGGAAACCATATGGGGCAGTTCTACTCTGTACTGTAGGGTCGCTATGACTCGGAATTGACTCCACAGCAATGGTTTTTCGTTTTTGTTTTTCTTTTTTTTTTTTGGGGGGGGGGTGGGAGGGGGAAGGAGGAAGTCAGCGAGGCCAGTGCTGAGAGGGTCGACCAGATGGCCTCTGTTGTCACCTAGGACGTGGGGCACTGGACTCAGGGGTCTCACCAATGTGGGGCGACTGCACTGGGACATCGTTGACTAGAACAGGGTGAGAAGCTTCTGGGAGCTCAGAGCAGCGGATGGGGAGAGAGGATGGGCTGGGCGCTTCCCTGTTGTACCTGTCCTCACTCTTGGCCCAAAGAGACGCCAGCCAAAGAGGCAGGCCGAGGCAGAGGAGCGCCCCCTGCGCTGCGGGAAAGGCTAGCTGTTCCGGGAAAAGGAAGGTGCTGCTGCGATAGGCGTAGCCCTGAGCGGGGTCCCCCTCCCAGCAAAGGCCAGCCCTTCGTCCTGCACCCTACCCCAAAAGCTAATCTGCCCCACCATAGGAGCCACTGCTCCCCACTCCCTGTACAGCTTTCTCTGCATATGGCTCGGTGCAGTCCGCAGTGCCCTCGGGTGGCAGCCAGACACCTGCAGCCCCGCGTTCTCTGAGCCAGAGCGCCCCCTGGCGGTGGCACTTGAGTCGGCGCGGCCACAGCGAGAGAAGCCTCACCTCGGAGGGCTGGAGGTATCCGTGTGTGCAGGGGCGGCGCGGGGCTGCAGTCCTGGGGGCGTCCCTCCTCAAGGAGTCCGACCAGCTACGGGCCCGGGGAGCCCCCCATACCACAACCCTGGAAACAGACGATGGGGTGCTAAGCGACTTGCAACCCCATACCAGGTCCAGCGGTGGGAGATTTTCCGCTCAGGTTGTACCCCCAGCTCAGGGAGAGGCCACGCCCCCCACCAGCAGGGACAGGAGGGGCAGCAGGAAGGGCATGGCGGGTGCCCCGCGGCCTGATTGATCTCGCCCTGACATTTGAAGGCTGCAGGCTAGGAGGACACTTTGGGGCGGGGCACCACTGTGACCGGGCACTCCGGCCTCTTCGGCCCAAAGGGAATGAGTCCGGATCCGCCAAGACGCTGCCTTTGGCAAAGCGCCAGGAGTACGCCCATGAAGGTGTAGGTGTCACCTAGAGGGGCCAAGGAGACACTTCAAGGGCGTGGCCCAGACCCTCTCTATGTCCTCCCCTCCCCCCGCACCCTGTGTCTCTCCCAGTGCTTTCCCAAATCGCCTCATCTCTGAGGCTGTTGGCAGGTGGCTGGGAAATGTTTGTCCAGGAGGAAAGATGCAGAGACTGAATGATCTGGGCCTTATGGACCAGAGCAAGGGTTCATTTACAACGGGAAGACTTGGTGAGGATGTAAGGCAGGGAGTTATTTCATTTTTTAAAATAAAATCATTTAGGTTTTGGCTCCTGGATGGAGAATGGCTTGAAAGAGGCAAGACCAGGGAGACCACGTAGGAGGACGTGACAGTTGTCCCAGCTAATGATGATGGTGACAATCGGCTTGTAGGCCACACAGGCCACTGGTGATGTCAGCACACAGAGTAAATTCTGGTTAAGTAGCCAAGTGATGGCTTAAAGAGGGGTCAGTGGAGGCTGGCACAGAGTCACAGTAGAAAAACAAGGAAAGGGTATGAAAGAACTTGGTGGATGCTGGGTGCTGGGCTTAGGATATGGCCGAGGGTTAGTTGAGGCAGTGGGCAGCCCCCAGAGTTGGGTGCCTCAGGCCAGAAAGAGCCACTAGCCAAAAAGGGATATTACCCATCCATTCCACCCTTGAATTGGAAAGGACTCGATGGCATTGGGTTTGGTTTTGGTTTTTGGTATTCCACCCTTAGGTATGGACCCAAAAGTTTGAAAGCAGGGACTCAAACAGATATTGTACACCAATGGTCATTACAGCATTTCAATGAACAAAATACCCAAAAGGTAGAAATAACCCATCAACAGATGAATGGATAAACACAATGTTGTCTATCCATACAATGGAATAATATTCAGTCTTTGGGAGAAATGAAGTTCTGATACCTGCTACAACATGCAAAAACCTTGAAAACATTATGGTAAGTGAGATAAGTCACAGGCAAAAGGACAAGTGTTATATGATCCCACTTATATGAAGTATCTGGAATAGGCAAATGCATAGAGACCAAAGTTTATGACTGGACACAGGGCTGGGTGGAGGCGGCGATGGGTAGTTAGAACTTAAAAGCACAGAGTTCCTCCTTGGTGTGGGGGGGCGGTGAAAATTGTGGAAATGGAGGGTAGCGATGGTTGCACAACATGGTGAAAGTGATTGTCACTGATTGTATGCTGAAATTGGCAAATTCTTTGTTTAAAAAGTTTTTTTATGAAAATAAAATTTGAAAAATAAAGGAGAAATCAGGAAGTTCTCAAGGGAGTGAAGATAAATGGTGTGGTTCTCTTGGCGGCTCCCAGATTGAACCTCCAAGAAGGAAGAGGAGGAAGGGGGCCAAGAGGGCCTAGAAAGACCCTTTCCCTAGTCACTCCTGTCAGGAGTTGCTGGGGCTGGAGGCAAGCAGGGCCCCTCCAGATTAGCAGGGCCACCAGGAAACCAAAGTCAAGGTCTTTGTCCCCCATTTCATCCTGCTGGACTCACAGCTGGCCCAAGGGAGGTGGTCTTTCTAAGACTCAAGAGTTGATTCCTATGACCCATCAGGGGCTGAAGAAGCTGGCAGAGAAGGGAATGGGAACCTGGCCAAGAAATGTTCACAGTTCTAGAGCCTGAGGCCTCCTGCGACCTCAGCTCCTGGCCACAGCCTCAAGCACACAGGCAGCTTACTCCCCAGATAGGGAGCTCTGGCCTGGTGGGGGGGCGGGGCATGCATGCAGGGAAACCTCCCCTTGCTCTGCTTTCCCTCCTCCCTGGGGAATGCCTGTGACCAAGGACCAGGAAACATTTTGTTCTGCTGTAAATGAGGGTGCATGAGTCGGAGCTAAACCTGTGGTGCCAGGCCCCTGATACGCAGCACACAGGCCAGATGGCCCTGAATCCTCACTACTAATCCAAGAACACCTGGTCATTAGTGTCCCCATTTACAGAAAAAAGGGGTCAGGTAGAGGATCCCCTCTCCTACAGAGACCAGACCCCTGGGTAGGTCCTTCTGACTCACAGCCCCTGCCTGTAATGATTGGGCCCCACTACTGCATCCACCCACTGCCCTGTCTTCCTCCCCACCTGTCACAGAAGGCTCTGGCAGCCACTCATTGGCTTCAACCAACATTTTTCCCCCTGCTTTAATTTTTTTTTTAATTATTATCATATCTTTTTGTTGTTGTTGTTAATATATCTATCACACAACTTACTGACACACTTATACTAATCAGCTGTGCAATCCTACCCTTAATCAATGCGATCTTTCCATCACCATTAACCCCCATTTCCCCCCTCCCACAAGCCCCTGGTAACCACTAATAAATTTTGGTCTCTATATATTTCCCTTTCCTTGTCTTTTTATATAAGTCATGCAACATTTCCCCTTTTGTGATTGGCTTATTTCACTCAGCATAATTAATATCTTCCAGCTCCAACCATACTGTAACACGTATCTCTCTTACTGGCTGAGTAGTATTCCACTGAATGTATGAATCACATTTTGTTTATCCATTCATCCTTTGAGGGGCATTTAGGTTGTTTCCACCTTTGGCTATTGTGAACGGTGCTGCAACGAACACTGGTATACAAGTCTGTGTTTGAGTCTCTGCTTTCAGGTCTTTTGGGTATATACCTAGGAGTGGAATTGCTGGGTCATACGGTAGTTCTGTTTTTAATTTTTTGAGGAACTGCCACACAGTTTTCCACAAAAGCTGTGCTATTTTGCATTCCCACCAGCAATGGATGAGGGTTCCAATTTCCTCACATCCTCACCAATATTTGTTATTTTCTGTTTTTAATCTTAGCCATCCTAGTGGGAGTGAGGTGGTATCTCATTACAGTTTTGATTTGCACCTCTGATGGCTAATGATGCTGAGCATCTTTTCATGTGTTTGGTGGCCATTTGAATGTCGTCTTTGGAGAAAGGTCTATTCAAGTCCTTTGCCCATTTTATGATTAAGTTACTGTAATTTTTGTTAAGCTGTCAAATTTTTTAATATATTTTGCTTATTAGTTTTTCAGATATAGGGTTTCCAGAGATATTCTCCTGGTCAGAAGCTTGTCTTTTACTCTTTGGTAAAGTCTTTCGATGATCAAAAGTTTTTAATTTTTATGAGATCCCATTTATTTATTCTGTCTTTTGCTGTTTGTGCTTTTGTCATTCTACTACATAATCCGTTGTTCAACCAACTTTTTTGAGCTGGGTGCCAGGACCAGAGCAACAAGTGAGACCTGGGGAAGGAAAGCCAGGCAGGCAGGAGGGCTTTGCAAGCGAGTGGTAAGGGCAGCACAGGGAGGGACTGAGCAGGGTCAGCAAGAGTTAGAAGGAGGCAAAGGCCAGCACTTTGGGAATCAGAGGCTTTGACCTGTGGCTCCTGGCTGGCCCCCGATGCCCAGAACCAGGAGAGCTGCAGACAGCCTTCTCAATGTTGCTAATACATTCAGTACTATGGGCAGCATCCTCAACAGAAGGGTCAGTACGTACTGCAGCCACTTTGACGGTGGCTGTAGCACATCCTGGATTATTCTCTGCACAAAGGCTAGAATGCTCTCCATGAGGTCCTGGATCCAAGAACTGCTGTAATTCCCAGAGGTGCCAGCAGTACCGGGGGTCTAGAATCTAACTCCTGCCATATTTCAACTAACCCCTGCAGGGTTTCACTTTCACATAACCACTGCCGTATTTCTCGTAATACCTGCAGTATTTCATGTAACTCCTGCTGCATTTTGGTAGGTGAGTGAAGCAAGTCCTGTGAAGGTGGAGGGCGGGTCAGGGTCTGGGTCCAGGTCTGGGCTGACGAGGTGTGACCCCAGGCCCTGATCCCACTGATGCCCCCCCCACCCCAGGCTTGTGGGACTCTGAGAAAATAGAAAGACCCATTTGCAGAAGCCCCTTATGGGAAAGCCCTCCGTTACCCCCGCAACAGTTCTGCAGACAGGAGGGAGCTCACCCCGAGGCTCACACCCCCCAGGGCAGTGTCTGACTATTCGCAGGTGAATTCTGGGCCTGGCGCCTGGCACGCTCAGGCTCCATGAATGTCTCGAGTTGAGGGCAGGAGGCGGTGCCAGCGACAGTGCTCACCTCCGCAGCTCTCAGGCAATCCCCCTTTCCGTCAGGGCAGCTGTGCTACACAGTGGCCCACACCAAAACCAGGGGGACGTGGAGTGATGCTAAAGTAGGGAGGAGGGGAGTGTGGCCATGAATCGGAACAGACTAGACAGGCAACTACAACTATCACAAAATATTCACCCCAGCTTCCCTGCTGTTAAACCTACAATCAAACTGCAGCCCATTCTCAGCTCCTTGTCCCTCCTCCCCACCCAAGTGGGGTCCAGACCCAGGTGCCTGGGACCAGATACCTGGCAGCCCCTGGTCTGTGTTCACATGCTGTGGGATTAGACACCACTCAGCCTCCCTGCGCCTCGATATCCCTCACCTGTGCACTCACCTCTGCTCGGGTGTGTCTTGAGGAGTTAGTGGGTATGTCAGGATGTGTCCAGTGTAAGGGCTGAGCAAACCTCAGGTAGCACTATCGCCATGAAACCACCTACTCCACCCAAATGTCGGGAGGATGGGAGTGGGGACACCTGACCAGTTTGACTTTCGGCTGTATCAAAGAATCTGTCTAAATTCTCATGCTGTGAAGACAGGCAGAAATTGGAACCAACAGCCTGAGCCTTCTCCCTCCTGGGTCCCAGGTGACCCTGAATGTTCTCAACATCACTCAGTAGAACCCACTTCCCCACCCCCCTTCACAGCTCAGAGCTGACAGACAAGGGAAACAAATTCTTACCATTCTGGTCCTCGGAGCCTCTACAACAATGTTTCTCTGGGGAGATCACAATGACATTCAGGCTATTACATGTTCCCCTTTCCCAGAGATGAGTTATATGCATACTTACACACACACACACACACACACACACACACACACTTACAGGTGGACCCTCACCATGCACACACAGACATACGCACATCGTGGTGGATATGCTGGGTCAGCTAGTTAAATCGGGAACTCTGGTTCCCAGATACCCTACCCTCTGTAGTCCCAGTGATAGTTGGCCTAGAGAGGAATTTGTGGGGGCTGAAAGGCATAAGTTATTCCTGTAGCCATTCCTTTCTGTGGTGGAGATGGAGAAGCAGGTGTCCTCATCCCGGTCCACACAGCATCCAGCTGCTGTTCCTGAATGCTAAAACTACAGGCCCACAGGGCCTCAGAACACCCCCAAAACTCAAATGGGCCCACAGAAGCTGGAGGTACTCCACAGATGCCCCATGAGCCCCTGTGCCATGGCCCCACTCAGGCAGCTGGAAGCACTTGTTTCCTGGATAGCCTGGATGGTCAGTGCCACCCCCAGAACCTGACAAGCCCTGTTTTTATAAATAATTTGAGTTACCCCAATTCAGCAACAGCACCACTCTGTCAGCCCATGGAAATAGGGCAAAGGAAGCACCACATCAGCCAGTGTGGAGCAATTTGCTCTCCAGGCCACCCTCCTGGATCCTGGGCAGTCGTTAGTTAGGATCATTGTCCCCCATTTTTTCCTCCTGCTGGGCTCACAGCTGGCCTGAGGGGGATGGTCTTTCTAAGACTCAAGAGTTGATTCCTATGACCCATCAGGAGATGAAGAAGCTGGCAGAGAAGGAAGTGGGAGACTGGCCAACAGAAATGTCCCCAGTCCTTGAGCCTGAGGCCTCCTGGGACCATAGCCCCTGCCCACATTCTCAAGCTCACAGGCAGCCTCCTCCCCAGACAGGCAGCTCCAGCCTGTGGAGGGGGGGCGGGGGCAGGCAGGGAGTCCTCCCCTTGCTGGTGCTTTTCTTCCTCCCTAGGAAGTGCCTCTGACCATGGCTTATCCCACCCTTTCTTCCTGCTCTGCCCTTGTGTCAGGCCCCTGGAACCCCAGGATAGGTCAGGCCATGGACCTGCATCACTTCACCCTTATCTCAGCAGCTGCTGGTCTCAGGAAACAATGCCCAGATGTAGAGCTGGTCCGAAAAGTAACTCCCTTATCCCATAAACACTCATTGTTGCTTGTCTCCCCTGATTATCCATGACACACACATACCCAGACACACCTAAAGCACATGCCTTTGCACATAAAACACACACACAAATGCACACAGAGACGACATACCTCCTTACACACACACAGACACACACACACACACATACACACACACACACATACACACACACACACACACGGAACTGCCCCCTAATTTACCTCAAAGACCAAACTTCTAACCTTATAACCAGGACTGGCTACATCATTTGTGGTACCCAGAGCAAAGTGAAATGCATGGCCCCTTGTGAAAAGTTACTCAGAATTTCAAGACAGTGACAGCATTGCAGTAGAATAAGCAAGCCTGGGGACTACTGAGTGTGGGGGCATGTACAGAAGCCAGCCCTGCTATGACCTCTGGCCTTCCAGTGACCCCCCGTGGCCCTGGGGAATCTATACAGAGGATCAGCAGGTTTGGTGGGGGAGGTGAAATCTGGGAAAATGGGATTCCAGCACCCCACCATCCCCTTATCACTTGCTCTCATTCACCTGGGGGGATTTTATGATGGCTGAGTTCCAGAAGCCCATGCCTGGTGAGAAGGGACAGGTGTGAGGAAAAGTGAGCAATGACTTCCTCTTTCCCTCTGGCGTGGGAGTCCCTCTGGCCTCAGTGTCCTCAGTTCTCTCGCTGTGATGTACCCAACAACCAAGCCTGGCTTTTTCCCTGGAGAAGTCCAGGCCTCCACTGGGACAGTCACCTTCTCCTACACCAGGCATACACCTTCTGTGTCTCCTCGCCATCCAATCTGCATAAAACTCAGCTGAGGTTTGTGCTCCCGAAGTGAGGCCAACTGATTTCAGTGCAGCAGAGGGAGGGGTAGATGAGGGTGGAGTCTCCTCAAAGTCGGAGGCAGAGATGAGTGTGTGTGTGTGTGTGTGTGTGTGTGTGTGCCTCAGAGAGAGAGAGAAGCCTGAAGGGCATCTGAAGGGTGAGGACACTTCTCTTACAATCTTGGTCCCTGGCCTTGTCCCCTCCAGTCTCTGAGCTGCTAGGAAGGGGCTGCTTCCCCCAACTCCCTCTGTCTGGGAGAGGAGAGGAGCAGAGGGAAAGTCTAAAGTTGGGAAAGAAGGTGAGGAGAG
The DNA here is from genome assembly GCF_030014295.1 of Loxodonta africana. Classification (NCBI taxonomy): domain Eukaryota; kingdom Metazoa; phylum Chordata; class Mammalia; order Proboscidea; family Elephantidae; genus Loxodonta; species Loxodonta africana. Next base: position 56,354,520 of record NC_087353.1, on the reverse strand, counting down.
GGAAGGCAGCCAGGTAGAGGTCAATGTACAGGTTGAGGCTGACTGGGTCCCTTGCACGGAGCTGCATCCTGTCTCCAAGGTCCAGAGAAGTTTCCACTGCAGCTTCTTGGTTTGGGATGTGGCAGGACCTACAAGACCATGAAGGTGGGTCATCTAGACCCGAGACCAAAACCTAAAACTGCAAGAGTGGCTCTCAAGGATGTGTATCTGCCTGAAGGACATTTGGGCCATGTCATGTACAGTTTTACCTTTTGCCTGCTATGAATAATGTCGCTATGAGTATTCATGTACAACTTTTCTAGTTTTTCTTTGTTTTTTGTTGGTTTTTTTTTTTTTTTTTAGTCATTACTTGGAAGATTTTCTTATTTCATTGTTTTCCAATTACTTTTTCTTTTCACCTTCTCCTCTTCGATTTTTATTGTTGTGGGAAATATATACAGCAAAACATACAGCAGTTCAGCAACTTTTTTTATATGCAATAGTTTTTTATTGTGAGTTAGGTAAAAATAATTTAACACAGCTAATTCATAGACCTTAGGAAACATTACATTTTATGACTTTGTGATTAGGCAAAATCCAAATCAAATTCCAACTAACCCCAACGTTGGTAGCTAAATTTCTTTAATGTAATTGAATGATTATTTCTTAAATTGTCCAATTGTTGCATCTATTAGAACTGATTTCTGTGGGTACTTCTCATGACTGGATACAAGCTTTCAGGATGCTTTCAGGACCTTCATTTGATGATGCGGCATGACTCAAAATGAAAATAAACAGCTGTAAACATCCATTAATAACAGGAACTTGAAGTGTACAAAGTATGAATCTAGGAAAATGGGAAATCACCAGAATTGAAATGGAATGCATAAACATCAATATCCTAGGCATTAATGAGCTGAAATGGACTCGTATTGGCCATGCTGAGTGGGACAGTAATATGGTCTACTATGCCAGGAACGACAACTTGAAGCGGATGGCGTTGCATTCATTGTCAAAAAGAACATTTCAAGATCTATCCTGAAGTACAATGCTGCCAGTAATAGGATAATATCCATATGCCTACAAGGAAGGTTAGTTAATATGACTATTATTCAAATTTACACACCAACCACTAAGGTCAAAAATAAAGAAATTGAAGATTTTTACCAACTTCTGCAGTCCAAAATTGATGGAACATGGCAATCGGTATGCATGGATAATTACTGGTAATTGGAAACAAAGAAGAAGAACTGGTTGTTGGAAAATGATGGCCTTGGTGATAGAAACGATGACAGAGATCACATGATAGAATTTTGCTAGACCAACGACTTCTTTATAGCCAATACCTTTTTTCAACAACATAAATGGTGACAATACAAGTAGACCTCGCCAGATGGAATACACAGGAATCAAATCAACTACCTCTGTGGAAAGATGATAGAGGAGCTCAATATCAACAGTCAGAACAAGGCCAGGGCTGACTGCAGAACAGACCATCAATTGTTCATATGTAAGTACAAATTGAAGCAGAAGAAAATTTGAACAACCCCACGAGAGCTAAAGTACAACCCTGAGTGCATTCCACCTGAATTTAGAGACCATCTCAAGAATAGATTTGATTCGTTGAACACTAGTGACCAAATACCAGAAGAACTGTGGAATAACATCGAGGACATCATACATGAAGAAAGCAAGAGGTCATTAAAAAGACAGGAAAGAAAGAAAAATCTCAGAAGAGACTCTAAAACTTCCTCTTGAAAGTCAAGTAGCTAAAGCAAATGGAAGAAATGATGAAATAATAGAGCTGAGGAGAAAATTTCAAAGGGTGGCTCAAGAAGACAAAGTCTTATGATGACATGTGCAAAGACCTGGAGTTAGAAAACCAAAAAGGAAGAACATGCGTGGCATTTCACAAGCTGAAAGAACTGAAGAAAAAATTGAAGTCTCAAGTTGCAACATTGAAGGATTCTATGGGCAAAATATTGGATGACACAGGAAGCATTCGAGGAAAGTGGAAGGAATACACAGTCACTATACCAAAAAGAATTGGTCAATGTTAAACCATTTTAGGAGGTAGGATATGATAAGGAACTGATGGTGCTGAAGGAAGAAGTCCAAGCTGCACTGAAGGCATTCATGAAAAACAAGGCTCCAGGAATTGACAGAATACTAATTGAGATATTCCAACAAATGGATGCAGCGCTGGAAGTGCTCATTCATCTATGCCAAGAAATTTGGAAGACAGCTACCTGGCCAACTGACTAGAAGAGATTCATATTTACGCCTGTTCCAAGGAAAGGCGATCCAACCGAATGTGGAAATTATCAAACAATACCATTAATATAACATGCAAGTAAAATTTTGCTGAACATCATTCAAAAGCAGCAGTAGCAGTACACAGACAGAGAACTGCCAGAAATTAAGCGGGATTCAGAAGAGGACGTGGAATGAAGGATATTATTGCTTACATCAGATGGATCCTGGCTGAAAGCAGAGAATACCACAAAGATGTTTACCTGTGTTTTATTGCCTATGCACAGGCATTTGACTGTGTGGATCATTACAAATTATGGATAACATTGGGAAGAATGGGAATTCCAGAACACTTCATTGTGCTCATGAGGAACCTGTACATAGATCAAGAGGTAGTTGTTTGAACAGAACAAGGGGATATGGTGTGGTTTAAAGTCAGGAAAGGTGTGCGTCAGTGTTGTATCCTTTCACCATACTTATTCAATCTGTTTACTGACCAAACAATCCAAGAAGCTGGACTATATGAAAAAGAGTCCAACATCAGGATTGGAGGAAGACTCATTAACAACCTGAGCTATGCATATGACACAACCTTGCTTGTTGAAAATTAAGAGGACTTGAAGCACTTACTGATGAAGATCAAAGACCACAGCCTTCACTATGGACTACACCTCAACATAAAGAAAACAAAAATCCTCACAACTAGACCAATGGGCAACATCATGATAAACAGAGAAGAGATTGAAGTTGTCAAGGATTTCATTTTACTTGGATCCACAATCAACACCCAGGAAAGCAGCAGTCAAGAAATCAAAAGGCACATTGCATTGGGCAGATCTGCTGCAAAAGACCTCTTTAAAGTGTTGAAAAACAAAGATGTCACCTTGAAGACTAAGGTGCACCTGACCAAAGCCATAGTGTTTTCAATCGCCTCATAGACATGTAAAAGCGGGATGATGAATAAAGAACACTGAAGAAGAACTGATGCCTTTGAATTGTGGTGTTGGCGAAGAATATTGAATATACCATGGACTGCCAGAAGAATGAACACATCTGTCTTGGAAGAAGTACAACCAGAATGCTCCTTAGAAGCAAGGATGGTGAGACTATGTCTCACATACTTTGCATGTGTTATCAGGAGGGATCAGTCCCTGGAAAAGGGCATCAAGCTTGGTAGAGAGTTGGCAAAAAAGAGGAAGACCCTCAACGAGATGGACTGACACAGCGGCTGCGACATTGGGCTCAAGCATAACAACATTGTGAGGATGGCACAGGATCAGGCAGTGTTTCAGTCTGTTGTACATGGGTCGCTATGAGTCGGAACCCACTCTATGGCATCTAACAAGAACTCATCTATTTGCTCTTAAATTTATTACCTTGTAGGTAAAGAATTTTAGTAACTTTTCAGAACAGCATAAATGTCATTGTTGCTGAAAAGCTTTCCTAGCAAATATTTAATGACTTTATTGTGGTGATCATTTTTGTTTATTTGTTTCAACTGATACTAAAGGCATAAATCCTTCACCAGATGAGATTACACACACCAGCAATCAGAGTATTGTCTTCATCATCTCATATGTCTGTTCAGTTGCTTTTAATGCCAATAGTAGCAAATACACCGCTCTTTGCTCTCCAAAGAAAGAAACCCATTGTGATGCAATGAATTACATAATATGGCCCCTCTAGCCATGGTCTTTGTGACTCACATACAATGATTAAGCGGGACTATGCAAATAAGGTATATGGAACCTGTGATGGTTGGGTTATGTGTCCACTAGGCTAGGCCTTGTTTCCTAGCATTGTATGGTTATCCTCCATTTTGTGATCTAATGTGATTATGCTAACTAACCTCCATTTTACATATTATAAATCCTAACCTCTGTAGGATCAATATCAGTCACAGTCTACTCAATGGCAATGGGTTTGGTTTGGTTTGCTTTTATATGTTAATGAGGCAGGACTGGTATGGGGTGGATCTTGAGTCATAGCCTTGCAGGAAGGCATGATTCAAGTCCTACCCTTGCTCAAGTTATCCTTTGTGGCCTGCATCCAAGGTATGTACATCAGTACTCTTGCAGGATTCTCTCTCTCTGTACCTGGATCCTGAGTCATTGTCTAACCCCCAGCTCTTGGGACTCAAGCCAGATACTTGCCATCTGAACTTCTGATTCTGGGATTTGCCAGCTTCCACAGCCCCATGGGCTAGTGGCCTATCATCTCACTTGATTCACCAATTTCTGTAGCCTTGTGAGCCAGCAGCCAGATACCAGCCTAGGTAATGAACTCTCAAGGATAAACCAAAACTAAAACATTTAGAACAGGGAACCAGACATCAATCTCTAAGTGACAACAATGTCAGAACAATAAAAGAGGGAATAAATGGTGTAGGTATAGAACTTTCAAATGAAGAGGAAGTCAAGGTGATATCAAGTAATAAAAGACTGATTTAAACTTAGGAAGGCAAGGGTAAATTTCAAGGCAACCACAAAGAAAGTTAACAAACCCACCCATTGAAGCAAAGAAGAGAGGCGGGGCCAAGATGATAGAGTAGTCAGACACTTCCTGTGGTCTCTCTTACAACAAAGACCCAAGAAAACAAGTGAACTGATTATATATGACAATTTAGGAGCCCTGAACATCAAAGGCAAAGTTGAGGAATCGGACTGAGCAGCAAGGAGAGGGAGAGATGGTTCAGAAGCAGCAAGGAGTTGCCAGACATGAGCCAGCAGGAACCAGCACCCTGTGGGCCAGATCACTGGCGTGTGCAGTGAGGCAAGCAATGGCACTCAGGACACGTTTGCCACATCAGGAAAGACCAAGCAGTGGACAGTCTACTCTAGCCTCCAGAACCAGCGAAAAGCAACTCTCAATTGGCAAAAGAAAAGTACATGTGTCTAACCCACCACACGAATCAAAAACCACCCCTTTGGGAAAAACTCTTCTCCCATTTACCTACCCCCTCCCTGCTCTGTACCAGGTCCCAGGCCGGCTTCAGAGACTGTCACATCCTCTGGGCCAGAAGTAGGACTCGTCACCCGCCCTGAGCCATTCTCCCAGCCTTGGAGAGGGAACAAATTAACAAGCAGGGAAAAAATAATCTGCCAGCTCCTCTAAGCCAGGAACTCAGGGCAGGCAGAGCTCCTTTGCCTAGGCACAGGCATAAGGGATCCACAAACTTTGAATCCCTTTCACTCCTGGATAGACTTGTGTGGGCCCATTTCAACAGTGTAGGGCCTCATTAGCACAGTACAACAGAGTATATACCTGAAGCCTAACTTCAACTGTATTAGCTATATGGTGGAGTGGTAGGTTCATAATATTTGACACTATTCTGCCTATTAAGCAGGGTCCTCACCTACTCACATCAGGGGCCTGACGACTGGTGGCTCCACCCATGCCACCTAGCCACCCGTGACAGGGGCCCAAGGATAAGTAGTGCCTTCCAGTACTTACAGCCAACAACATTGAGTGCCCATAGTCTGGATACAAAACCCACCCACAACTACGCAATCTAGGCACCAGGGACATATTTTCCTCACAAACACTCAGGGGCAGCTGTCAGCCCCTGCCTTGCTCAGCGCCTGACCCCCTACTGCAGCTAGATACCTGTGCCTACACCAATCACCCCTGCCTGTCTAGGACTGTAGGTGACTGACTACCTGGACACCTGAGCTGAATCCATACAAGAAAAGTAAACAGACTCCTGGGCTTCCATACCTAGCAACAGATCTAACCACCTGGTGACAGTATGTGAGAGCTGCAAAGATACCAATAATCAAACTAGCTCACACAAGCAGCCCATTTGGGCATATCAAAACAAGAAGCTAGGACACAGTAAGCAAACATAAAATAAATAAATATAATAACTTATTGATGGTTCAGAGGCAACAGTCAATATCAAATCACATGAAGAGGCAGAACATGATGGCTTCAGCAAAGAATCAAGAAATCTTCCAGAGGAAGATAATTTCCTGGGATTACCAGAAGTAAGAGTACAAAAGATTAATATACAGAACTCTTCAAGAGATCAGGAAGGAGATCAGGCAAAATGCAGAACAAGCCAAGGAATACACAGACAAAGCAACAGAGGGATTTAAGAAGATTATAGAAGAACACAGTGACAAATTTAACAGGCTGCAAGAATCCATAGAGAGACAGCAAACGAAAATCCAGAAGATTAACAATAAAATTTCAGAATTAGACAACTCAGTAGAAAGTCATAGGAGCAGAACTGAGGCAATGGAAGTCAGAATTAGTGAGATTGAAAATAAAACACTTGACACCAACTTATTTGAGTGAAAATTCAGATAAAAGAATTTTTTTTTAAATGAGGAAACCCTAAGAATTATGTGGAACTCTATCAAGAGGAATAACCTGTGAGTGATTGGAATACCAGAACGGGGTGGGGGGGGGGGGGCGGGGGATAACAGAAAATACAGAATTGTTAAAAATTTATTGGCAGAAAACTTCCCTGATATCATGAAAGATGAAAAGATATCTGTCCAAGATGCTCCTCAAACCCCATACAATGTAGATCCCAAAAGAAAGGCACCAAGATATAGTCAAACTTGCCAAAACCAAATGAAGTCATCTACAAAGAGAATCAATACGACTAAGCTCAGACTACTCAGCAGAAACCATGGAGGCAAGAAGGCAATGGGATGACATATATAAAGCCTTGAAGGAAAAAAAAGTTGCCAGCCAAGAATTATATATCCAGCAAAACTGTCTCTCCAATAAACAAACAAAAAAAAAAACCCAATATGATGGCAAAATTAGGGCATTTCGAGACAAACAGAAGTTTTGGGAATTTGCAAAAACCAAACAAAAATTACAAGAAATACTAAAGGGAGTCCTCCAGTTAGAAATCAGTAACATCAGATAACAACCCAAGACTAGAACACAGGACAGAGCAACCAGATTTTAACCCAGATCGGGAAGTCACAAAAATAAATCAAACTAAAACACTGAAAATAGGGAAACAGAGACATCAATATGTAAAAGATGACAACATTAAAACAAAAAGAGGGACTAAAAATGTAGTCATAGATCTTTCATATGGAGAGGAAGTCAAGATGATATAAAGAAATAAAAAATTGGTTTAAACTTAGAAAAACAGGGGTAAATATTAAGGTAACCACAAAGGAAACTAACAATCCTACACATCAAAATAAAAAACAAAAAAATAAAGACTCAGGAAATACAAAATCAACAACAATGAAAAGGATGAAAAGAAAATATGTAAAGAAAAAAGACTCAGCACAGAAAATTAAGTGGAACAAAGAAACCGGCAACAACACAAAAAAAAATAAAGAAGAAAAACAAAGTCTCAGTAAACACAAAATTTAGAAAAATGAAAGAAACAGAAAGAAAATCCACAAACAAAAGAAATTCAGCACAGGAGAGTAAGAGGAACAAAGAAAACATCAATACCACAAAAAAAAAAAGCACTACAAAATAATAGCAATAAGCTCACACCTATCGATAATCACACTGAATGTAAATGACTTAAATGCACCCAAAAAGAGACACAGAGTGACAGAATGGATTAAAAAAAAAAAACAAACATTAGTGTGCTGTCCACAAGAGACACACCTTAGAAACAAAGACATTATTAAAAATCAAAGGGCAGAAGAAAATATATCATACAAACAGTAACCAAAAGAGAGCAGGAACGGCAATACTAATCTCAGATAAAATAGACTTCAAGACAAAATCCTCCATAAAAGACAAGAAAGGACATTATATAACAATTAAAAGGACAATCCACCATGAGGACATAACTATGATATCTGTGCATCCAATGACAGGGCTCCAAATACATAAAACAAATTCAAAGAGCACTGAAAAATTGACAGTTCCACAATAATAGTAGGAGACTTCAACACACCACTATCAGTAAAAGACTGAACATCTAGAAAGAAACTCATTGAAGATACACAAAATCTAAAGGCCACAATCAACCCACTTGACTTCATAGGCATATATAGAACACTCCACCCAAAGGCAGCAAAGTACACATTCTTTTTCAATGTACACAGAATGTTCTCCAGAATAGACCACATCTTAGGCCACAAAGCAACCCTCAACAAAATCCAAAACATTGAAATAATACAAAGCATCTTTTCTGATCACACTGCCATGTAAGTAGAATAACAGAAAGAGCAAGAAAAAAAAATTAAAAACATGGAAACTGAATAGCACCTTGCTTAAAAACTGCTGGATAATAGAAGAAATCAAAGATGGAATAAAAAGAATTCCTAGAATCAAATGAGAATTAAAACACGTTGTACCAAAACCTTTGGGACACAGCAAAAGCAGTCCTCAGAGGTCAATTTATAGCAATAGATGCACACATCAAAAAAGAAAGGGACAAAATCAAAACGTTATCTTTACAACTGGAACAAATAGAAAGATAACAGCAAAAGAAGCCCACAATCACCAGAAAAAAAGGAAATAATGAAGATCAGAGCAGAAATAAATGAAACAGAGAATAGAAAAACAACAGAAAGTAACAACAAAACCAAAAGTTGGTTCTTTCAAAGGATCAACAAAATCAACAACTTAGCCAAACTGACAAAAGAAAAACAGGAGATGAAGCAAATAACCCAAATAAAAAATGAAACAGGAGACATTACAAGAGACCCAACTGAAGTAAAAAAGGATCGTAACAGTACCGTGAAGAAATGTACTCCAACAAATTTGAAAACCTAGAGGAAATGGACAAATTTCTAGAAACACACTACCTACGTAACTAACACAAACAGGTAGAAAATCTGAACCAGCCCATAACAAAAGAAGATACTGAAAAGGTAATAAAAAGCTCCCAACAGAAAAAAACCCTGACCCAGATGGCTTCACTGGAGAATTCTACCAAACATTCAGAGAAGAGCTCACACCAGTACTGCTCAAACTATTTCAGAACATAAAAAGGAATGGATATTCCAAATTCATTCTATAAAGCCAGCATAACCCTGATATCAAAACCAGGCAAAGACACCACAAAAAAAAGAAAATTACAGACCAACCTCTCTCATAAATACAGATGCAAAAATTCTCAACAAAATTCTACCAAGTAGAATTCAGCATCATATCAAAAAAAGTAATGCACCATGAACAAATGGGATTTGTATCAGGTACGCAAGGATGGTTCAACATTAAAAAGTCAGTCAATGTAATCCACTACATAAATACAACAAAAGAAAAGAATCACATGATTATCTCAGTCACGCAGAAAAGGCATTCAATAAAGTCCAAGCACGTTCTGATAAAAACTCTCAATGAAATAGGAATAGAAGGGAAATTCCTCAACATAATAAAGATCATCTATACAAAATTAACAGCCAACATTTTCAATGGGGAGAGGCTGAAAACCTTCCCCTTGAAAATAAGGACAGGACAAGGATACCCTTATCATCACTTCTATTTAACATTGTGCTGGAAGTCCTAGCTACAGCAATAAGGCAAGAAAAAGAAATAAAGGGCATCCAAATTGATAAGGAAGAAGTAAAACTATCCCTATTCATAGGATACTATACATACAGAACCCAAAAAACTCCACAAGAAAACTACTGGAACTAATAGAAAGATTCAGCAGAGTAGCAGGGTACAAGATAAACACCCCAAAATCAGTTGGATTCCCATACATCAATAAAAAGAACTATGAAAAGGGAATCAGGAAAGCAATACAATTTGTAATAGACCCTAAAAAAATAAAATACATAGGAATAAATCTAACAAGGAACATAAAAGACCTATACAAATAAAACTACAAAACACTACTGCACAAAAACAAAAGCGACTTACATAAATGGAAAAAAATACCATGCTCATGGAGAGGTAGATGCAACATCGTGAGAATGTCAAATCTACCCAAAGCAATCTACCAATACAATGCAGTCCTGACCCAAATACCAACAGCTTTCTTTAAAGAGATGGAAAAACTAATCATTAACTTTATGTGGAAAGGGAAAACACCCCAGGTAAGTAAAGCATTATTAAAGAAGAAGAACAAAGTAGGAGGCCTCGCACTTCCTGACCTCAGTACCTACTATACAGCTACGGTAGTCAAAACAGCCTGGTACTCGTACAACGACAGACACATTGACCAATGGAACAGAATCAAGAACTCAGATGTAAATCCATCCACCTACGGTCACCTGATCTTTGACAAAGGCCCAAAACTCATTGTTGTTGTTGTTGTTAGGCATTGTTGAGTCAGCTCTGACTCATAGCGACCCTATGTACAACACAATGAAACCCTGTTGGGTCCTGCGCCATCTTCACAATCATTGTTATTCATGAGCACATTGTTGCAGCCACTGTATCAATCCATCTTGTTGAGGGTCTTCCTCTTTTTTCTGACCTTCTACTTTACCAAGCATGATGTCCTTCTCCAGGGAACTGACCCCTCCTGATAACATGTCCAAAGTATGTGAGACATACTTGCTTCTAAGGAGCATTCTGGTTGTACTTCTTCCAAGACAGATTTGTTCATTCTTTTGGCAGTCCACGGTATATTCAAAGGTGTCAATTTTTTGGTCTTCCTTATTCATCACCCAGCTTTCACATGTATATGAGGCGACTGAACACACCATGGCTTTGGTCAGATGCACCTTAGTCTTCAAGGCGACATCTTTGCTTTTCAACATTTTAAAGTCTTTTGCAGCAGACCTGCCCAATGCAATGTGTCCATTGATTTCTTGACTGCTGCTTCCATGGGTGTTGATTGTGGATCCAAGTAAAACGAAATCCTTGACAACTTCAGTCTTTTCTCTGTGTATCATGATGTTGCTTATTGGCCCATTTGTGAAGATTTTTGTTTTCTTTATGTTGAGGTGTAATCCATAGCGAAGGCTGTGCTCTTTAATCTTCATCAGTGAGTGCTTCAAGTCCTCTTCACTTTCAGCAAAGAAGATTCATAGACACATCCAAACTTCCTAAGAGACCAAGTTACTGGGCTGAGGGTTGGGGACAATGGTCTCAGGGGACATCTAACTCAATTGGCATAACAGATTATAAAGAAAATGTTCTACATCCTACTTTGGTGGGTATGTTTTCGGTCTTAAAAACTTGTGAGTGACCATCTAAGATATATCTACTGGCCCCACCCCATCTGGAGCAAGGGAGAATGAAGAAAACCAAGAACACAAGGGAAAGATCATTCCAAAGGACTAGTAGAACACAACTACCAGAGCCTCCACCAGACTGAGTCCAGCACAACTGGATGGTACCAGGCTACTACCACCAACTCCTCTGATGGGGATCACAGAGCAGTTCCAGAGGCACTGACTAAGATCCTGGATTCCATCATATACAGACTATCTCCCACAGGGTAGCAGGCACTGAGCTCAGCTTGAGTGAGATGTGCAGGATGGGTGAAGTATAAATGAGGTGCCCAGGAGAGCTCAGAGTCTGGACAGCCAGGTCCCACTCACACCTCACTGAGAACCAGGGCTGCCCAGAGCACTGGGGGGCAGTGACCTGGGGTTGGGTTGCAACTTTCAATCAGTATTTAGCTGATGGGAGTTGAGTAGTTCTTGAGGGATGTTGTAGAAGCCAATGTGGAGAGAGGTTTTTAGAAATAGCAGGGTGCCCTGTTGAAGGTGGAGATGGCAGGGCAATCTGAGTCAGGGTAGGGTCCAGACTGCAGGAGGCTGGGGGAGGCCAGAAGTTCACTGACACTGAGGAGGTTAGCTGGGTCTCTGCTCAAAGGGTCGTCCGTGTGGCCGCTGTCGTCACCTAGGATGTGGGGCACTGGACTCAAGGGTCTCACCAATGTGGGGTGATTGCACTGGGCGGTGGTGGGGGCGGGACAGGGTGAGAAGCTTCTGGAAGTCCAGAGAAGCAGCTGCGGAGACGGGATGAGGTTGGGCGGTTCCCTGTCGTGCCTGTCCTCACTCTTGACCCAAACAGCCGCCAGCTTTTGGTGCCAGGAAGGCGGGGGCAGAAGGAGCGCAGGCTGCGCAACGGGACAAGTTAGCTATTCCTGAAAAAAGAAGGTGCTACTGAAAAAAAAAAATTTTTTTTTTTTTTACTGGGGCCAGCGCGGCCCAGGGTAAGGTTCCCCCTCTCAGCAAAGGGCCAGCCCTTCCTCCTGCCCCCGTCCCCATAGGGCTAACATCCGCACCATACGAGCCCCCCTCCCCCCGACACACACACCGTCCTGCCTTCTCCCCAGACAGCTCTGAAGGTAGGGGCTGGAGGCCAAGCCCCCCCCCCCCCCCCCCGCCCCGTGCACCGCAGTACCTCCTTGCCGCCGGCCGCCGCGAGACGTCTACCGCTCCGCGTTCGCTGAGCCTGGGCGCCCCCTGGCGGAGGCTCCGAAGGCGGCGCTCCAGAGCAGGGGAAGCCGCACCTTGAAGGGGTGGAGGTATCCACGCGTGCAGGGGTTGCGAGAGGGCGCAGTCCTGGGGAGCGCCCCCTCCATAGGGAATCCGCCCAGCTCCGAGACGACGGAGCCACCCATACCCCAACCCTGGAAACATACGATTGGGAGCCAAGCGACTTGAAACCCTCCACCAGGCCTGCGGTGTGAGATTCTCCGTTCAGGTTCTTCCTCACCTTTTGGAGAGGCGACGCCCCCCACCAGCAGGGACTGGAGGGACAGCAGGAGGGCAGAGGCTGGGGCCCCGTGGCCTGATTGATCTTGCACTGACAATGCTGGCTCCAGAGTTGGAGTGCGCTTTAGGGGGGCCACCCCTGGAGCAAGGCCCCATGGGTCGTAGGGAGTCCGGATGGGCCACGACGCTGCCCTTGGCAAAGCACCAGGAGTAGGAGCCCTTGAAGAAGTAGGTGCCACCTGGGAGCCTAGGAGACACTTCAAAGGGTCTGGTACGTGCCTTCCCAAACCCGCCCCTTCCGCTGTACCCTATGCCTCTCCCAAGAGTTCCCCCAAATTCCTCAGGCTTGCCGCTGTCTCCCAAGCTCCAGGAACCCCCAGCCCATCCCCAGCGCCAGCCCTTTTCCCTGCGTCCTTAGCTGTGTCGCGAGTCTGAATAAACTCCACGGCAAAGGTTTTTTTTACTATGCGCCAGTGACCTGTGTTGTTGTTGTTGTTGGGTGACAGGAGGCAACGCAGTGACCCCATGTGACAGAGTAGAACTGCCCCATAGGGTTTTCTAGGGGTGGGTTCAAATCACCAACTTTTTAGTTAGCACTCATCCACTTTACCATTGCACCACCAGAGCTCCCTCCAGTGACCTGTAGGTGCTTGGATACTGATGGCAGAAAGGCCTGAATGAAAAGGGGGAGGCAGCCTGGTAAGATGTTGAGGAAGGGTGTCCCAGGCATAGGGAACAGTGTCCCGGGCAGAGGGAACAGCATGTGCAAAGGCCTGAGAGGGGAGGTGGTTGGTAGGTGGCTGGAAAATGTTTGTCTAAGAGGAAAGATATGCAGAGACTGAATGATCTGGGCCTTATGGGCCAGGGCAAAGGTCCTTTTACAATGGGAAGATGCAATGAGGATTTAAGGAAGGGAGTTATTTCATTTTTTAAGATAAAATCGTTTAGGCTTTGCTCCTGGATAAGGAATGACTTAAAAGAGACAAGACCAGGGAGACTAGCTAGGAGGGCATGACAGTCATCCTGGCTCATGATGGTGGTGAAAACCAAGTGGTGGGCTGCCCAAGCCACAGGTGATGTCAGCACACAAGGTACTTTCTGCGTAAGAAGCCAAGTGGAGGCATAAAGAGGGGTCACTGGAGGTTTGTACAGGGTCACAGGAGAAAAGCAAGGAAAGGGTATGAAAGAACTTGGAGGGTGCTGGGCGATGGGCTAAGGATATGGCCGAGAGTCAGTGGAGGCAGAGGGCAGGCCCCCGGTTCAGGTGCGTCAGGCCAGAGAGAGACACTAGTCAAAAAGGGACATTACCTACCAATTCCACCCTTAGGTATATACCCAAAATGCTTGAAAGCAGTGACTCAAACATATTGTGCACCAGTCTGTCCTACCGTGGTGGTTTACATGTTGCTATGATATGGGAAGTTATGCTACTGGTATTTTAAAGACCAGTATCTAAGCAGGGTCACCCATGGTGGACAGGTGTCAGTGGAGTTTCCAGACTAAGATAAACTAGGAAGAAAGGCCTGGCAATCTACCTTGGAAAGTCAGCCGATGAAAATCTTATGTATAACAACAGAGCATGTCTGATATAGTGCTGGAGATGCCAAAGGACTGGGCAGTGTTTCTTTCTTTGTAAATAAGGGCCTATGAGTCAGAGCCAACTCAGTGGCAGGTATCACTCTGCTCCAGGCACCTGCTAAGCAGGACACAGGCCCGATGGCCCTAATGCCTCACCACAAACCCCCAAGCACAGGGTGACTTGTGTTCCCGTTTACAGACAAGAGGGGTCAGATGCAGGGTCTCTGCTCATGCAGAGCCCAGAGCCCAGCCTAGGTCCATCTGACAAGCAGCCTCTGCCTATAAAAACTGAGCCCTGCTGCCCAGCTGGCCCTCCACCCCGCCCTCCTCCCTGCCTGTCACAGAAGGATCCAGCAGCCACTCCTTGGCTTCAGCCAACTTTTAAGACCTGCTGTGAGCTGGGTGCTGGGACCAGAGCAACCAGTGAGACCTGGGGAAGGAAAGCCAGGCAGGCAGGAGGGCTTTGCGGGGGGGTGGCCAGGGCAGCACAGGGAAGGACTGAGCAGGGCTGTCCAGGGTTGGTCAGCGAGGGTTAGCAGGGGGACAAAGGCCAGCGCTGTGGGAATCAGAGTCTTCAACCTGTGGCCGCAGGCTCCTGCCTGGCCCTAGCTGCCCAGGGCCAGGAGAGGTGCAGACAGCTTTCACCTCATGGCCCGGACCCTGCAGGCACCTTCAGCTGCCCGGCCAGCACTTCCTGCCACTCCTTCAGCAGTCACTGTAAGGGCTCCTAGAACGTTCTCTGCACCCTTGCGCAAAATCTCTCCTTGGGGTCCTGGCTCCCCAAACTCTCATGGTCCCTGGAAGGGTCAGCAGGCCTCTGGATCTGGAACCTAACACTTGCCAAATTTCATGGCACCATAGCATCGCACGTATTTCCTGCAAAATTTCATGCCACCATAGCATTTTGCATATTTCCTGCCTAATTTCCCAGAGCTGTAGCATTCCATGTTTGTCCTGCTGCATGTCGTCCAGCATTTCATCTCTGTTTCAGGTGACTCCAGCTGCATTTCAGCAGGGGAGTGAGCCGAGTCCTGTGGGGTAGAGGGAAGGTCAGGGTCAGGGTCAGGTTTTGGGCTGCATGGGTATGACCCCAGACCCTGATCCGGAGAGGCCCCCCAGGCTGGTGGGACTCTGGGAAAACAGAAGACCCATTTGCAGAAGTCCCTCATGGGAATGCCCCCCATTTCCCACCAACTGCTCTGCAGACAGGAAGGAGCTGGCCCCGAGGCTCCCACCCACCATGGCTGAATCTAACTGTTCCAGGGTGATTTCTGGGCCTGGCACTAGGCACACTCAAGCTCCAATCGATGTCTTCAGTTGAGGGCAGGAGGCAGTGCTAGCCTGAGTGCCTACCTCTGAGCTCTTGGGAAATCCCCCTTTTTGTCAGGGCACCTGTGCTACATGCAGCCCCATACCTAAACCAGGGGGAGTTGGGGTGATGGTAAAGCAGGAGGGAGTAGGGGGGTGGCCATGAGTGGAATGAACTAGACAGGTAACCTACGACAATAACAAAAAATTCACCCCAGCTGGACTGGTGTTGAACCTTATGATCAAGCTCCAGCCCGTTCTCAGCTCCTTGTCCCTCCTCCCCACCCCAGCGGGGTCCAGACCCAGGTGCCTGGGACCAGACACCTGGCAGCCCCTGCTCTACATCCACATGCTGTGGGATTGGACACCCCTGGCCTCCCCAGGCCTCACTATCCCTCACCTGTGCACTCACCTCTGCACAGGTGTGTCTTCAGAAGTTAGTGGATGTGCAAAGATGTGTCCAGTGAAAGGGATGAGAATCCTCAGGTAGCACCATCTCCATGAAGCCACCCACTCCACCCAAATTGTGGGGCGCATGGGGGTGGGGACATCTGACCTGGAGCCAGATACGAAAGACACGATGACTCACCTGTCCATGTGCTGAGAGTTCGCTTTCGATTGTATCAAGTTGTCTGTCTGAATTCTCATGCTGTGAAAAGAGGCAGAAGTTGGGACAACAGCCTGATCCTTCTCTCTTTTGAGCCCCAGGTGGCCCTGAGTGCCTCAGCATCACGCAGTAGAATCCATGACCCCACTTCACAGCCCAGAGCTGACAGACATGAGGAAGAAATTCTTACCATTCTGGTCCTCAGAGTCTCCTCAACAATGTTTCTCTGTGGAGGTAACAATGACACTCAGGCCTTTATATGTTCCCTCTTCCCAGAGATGAGTTATAAGCACACACACACACAGAGACATATGCACATCGTGGTGGGCGTGCTGCATCAGCCGGTTAAACTAGGAACTCTGGTTCCCAGATCCCGTACCCTCTATGGTCCCAGTGAGGGTTGGCCTAAAGAGAAACTTGTTGGGGGCTGGGAGACAGAAGTTCTTCCTATAGCCATTCCTCTCTGTGGTGGTGATGGAGAGGCTGGGGTGCCCCACGGGGTCTACTCTGCATTCAGCTTTGTTGCTGACTGCCAATCCTGCAGGCCATCTGAGACTCAGCCCTACCTCTACACTAGAATGGACCCACAGAGGCAGGAGGTACCTCATGTATTCCCCACGAGCTCCCATGTCATGGCCCCAATCAGGGGGCTGGAAGCACTTGGCTCGTGGATAGTCGGATGGTCAGTGCCACCCCCAGAATCTGCCTGGTCTTGTCTACACAAACAATTTGGACCACCCTGTCTTAGTTATCTAGCGCTGCTATAACAGAAATACCACAAGTGGATGGCTTTAACAAACTGAAGTTTATTCTGTCACAGTCTAGTAGGCTAGAAGTCCAAGTTCAGAGTGCTAGCTTCAGGGGAAGGCTTTCTCTCTTTGCCAGCCCTGGAGGAAGGTCCTTGTCATCAATCTTCCCCAGCTGAGTTGCTTTTTATCTCAGGAACCCCGGATCCAAAGGACACGCTATTCTCCTGGCTCCTGTTTCTTGGTGGTATGAGGTCCCGCTGTCTCTCTACTCACTTCTCTCTTTTATATCTCAAAGGAGATTGGCTTGAACTGTAGATTAATCTTATAAATTGAGCTACGTAACTGCCACTAATCCCATCTCATTAATGTCATAGAGGTAGGATTTATAACACATAGGAAAATCTTATCAGATGACAAAATGGTGGACAATCACACATTACTGGGAATCATGACCTAGCCAAGTTGACAGATATTTGGGGGGGACACAATTCAATCCATGACACACCCCAAATAAGCAAAAGCACTAAACTGTCAGCTCAGGGTATAGGGCAAAGCAAGTACCACACTGGCCAGTGGGAGCAATTTACTCTCCAGGCCACCCTCCTGGAAACAGGGCAGAAATTAGGCCCTGGATGACACATTGGCACAAGTCCCACAGCTCCCTGGGGCATCTGGTTGACCCCATGTGTGTGCAGGAGGCAGGGAGTAGATAGATGGTCAAAGGGGGCTCCAACAAGGAGAGACACATAGCTCCTGAGTGAGTCCTGGGGTGTCCCAGCCAAACCCAGGCACTGGAGGGGAGTTTAAAAAGTTTCAAGGACACTGGTGGGAATGTAAAATGGTACAACCACTTTGGAAATTGACTTGGCCCTTCCTTAAAAAACTAGAAATGGAACTACCGTACAATCCAGCAATCCCACTCCTTGGAATATAGCCTAGAGAAATAAGAGCCTTTACACGAACAGATATATGCACACCCATGTTCACTGCAGCACTGTTTACAGTAGCAAAAAGATGGACAACCAAGGTGCCCATCAACAGAGGAATGGATAAATAAATTATGGTATATTCACACAATGGAATACTACGCATTGATAAAGAACAATGATGAATCTGTGAAACATTTCATAACATGGAGGAACCTGGAAGGCATTATGCTGAGTGAAATTAGTCAGTTGCAAAAGGACAAGTATTGTATAAGACCACTATTATAAGAACTCGAGAAATAGTTTAAATAGAGAAGAAAATATTCTTTGATGGTTATGAGAGTGGGGAAGGAGGGAGAGGGGTTTTCACTAATTAAACAGTAGATAAGAACTATTTTAGGTGAAGGGAAAGACAACACACAATACAGGAGAGGCCAGCACAACTGGACTAAACCAAAAGCAAAGGAGTTTCCTGAATAAACTGAACGCTTCGAAGGCCAGCATAGCAGGGGCAGGGGTTCGGGGAGCATGGTTTCAGGGGACATCTAGGTCAATTGGCATAATAAAATCTATTAAGAAAACATTCTGCATCCCACTTTGGAGAGTGGCGTCTGCTGTCTTAAATGCTAGCAAGAGGCCATCTAAGATGCATCCATTGGTCTCAACCCACCTGGGGCAAAGGAGAATGAAGAACACCAAAGACACAAGGTAATTATGAGCCCAAGAGACAGAAAGGGCCACATAAACCAGAAACTACATCAGCCTAAGACCAGAAGAACTAGATGGTGCCTGGCTACAAGATGACTGCCCTGACAGAGAACACAACAGAGAACCCCTGAGGGAGCAGGAGACCAGTGGGATGTAGACCTCAAATTCTCATACAAAGACCAGACTTAATGGCCTGACTCAGACTGGAAGGATCCCGGAAGTCATAGTCCCCAGACCTTCTGTTAGTCCAAGACAGGAACCATTCCCAAAGCCAACTCTTCAGACAGGGATTGGACTGGGCTATGGGATAGAAAATGATACTGGTGAAGAGTGAGCTTCTTGGATGAAGTAGACACATGAGACTACGTGGGCAGCTCCTGTCTGGAGGGGAGATGAGAGGGCAGAGGGGGTCAGAGGCTGGCTGAATGGATATGAAAATAGAGAGCAGAGGGAAGGAATATGCTGTCTCATTGGGGGGAGAGCAACTAGGAGTATATAGCAAGGTGTATAT
Organism: Loxodonta africana; assembly: GCF_030014295.1. NCBI lineage: Eukaryota > Metazoa > Chordata > Mammalia > Proboscidea > Elephantidae > Loxodonta > Loxodonta africana. Next base: position 56,335,339 of record NC_087353.1, on the reverse strand, counting down.
AAATTTCTGTGTGAGAGACTGACTTCATTTGTAAACTTTCACTTAAAGCACAATAAAAATTAAAAAAAAAAAAAGAAGTTTCAAGGAAAGCCCTCCAAAGCATTGCCCACCCTCACCCCGAGGCTTTCCCAGGCTTGCCCAGGTCTAAGGGGGCTTCTGGGATTGTTGATTCATTCCCCAGCTCTCCCATAACCATATAGATCTGATTTCTAAACTAACTCCCTTATCCCATAAGCATTCATTGTTACTCAGTTCCCCTGACTATCCATGCCACACACACACCTGGGAACACCTAAATAAAGCACATGCCTTTGCACACACACACACCCCCAGAAATGAACACAAATGACATGCCTCCTCACACACATGCACAAAAGGAGCTGCCCCCCATAATTTACCTCCAAGACCAACGTTCTGACCCCATAACCAGGACTGGTTACATCGTTTCTGGGACCCAGAGCAAAATAACATGCAGGCCCTTTGTCAAAAGTTACTTAGAATTTTAAGATAGTAACAACAGAGCATTAGATCAACCAAACGTGGTGCCTTTCTGAGCATGGGCCCCTTTCAGCATCCAATCCTGTGCAGAAGCCAGCTCTGTCTGTGAACCCAGGCCCCCAGGTACCTCTCCCCCCTCCCCCCCCGCCCCGCCTTGCCCCTGGGAGATCCATAAGGAGGGATCAGAAGATGGGGGAACTGCGTGGTAGCTTAGAGTTCCAGAAGCCAATGCCTGGTGAGGAGGGACAGGTGTGAGGAAAAGTGAGCAAGGACTCTTCCTCTTCCCCTCCTGCTGGGGACTCCCTCTGGCCTCAGTGCCCTCAGCTCCCTCCCTGTAGATAAAACTTATAGATTGGTTGTCCCCCACAACCAAGCCTGACCTTGTCCCTCAAAGAGTCCAGGCCTCTACTGGGACAGGCACCTTCTCCTCCACTAGAAAAACACCTCCTAAGTCTCCTCCCTGTCCAATCTGCACGAAACCCAGCTGAGGTTTCTGCTCCCCAAGTGAGGCTAGCTGATTTAACTGCAGCAGAGGGAGGGGCTGGTGAGGGTGGAGCCTCCTCAAAACAGGAGGCAGAGCTGAGTGAGTGTGTGTGTGCGTGTGTGTGTGTGTGTGTGTGTGCGCGTGTGGCAGAAAGACAGAGGTTTGAGGGGCATCTGAAGGGTAAGGACACTTCTCTTACAATCTTGGTCCCTGGCCTAGGCCCCTCCAGTCTCTGAGCTGCCAGGAAGGTGCTGCTTCCTCCAACCCTCTCTGTCTGAGAGAAGGGAGAGGCAAAGGGAAAGTCCAGAGTTGGGAAAGGAGGTGAGGAGAGGGAAGACAGCTAGGTGGAGGTCAGTGTACAGGTTAAGCCTGCCTGGGTCCCTTGCACAGAGCTGCTTCTGGCTAAAAGTCCAGATAGGGTTCCACTAGCTTCTTGGTTCAGAATGTGCCAGGACCTGCAAGACCAGGAAAATGGGTCCTCCAGTCCCAAGACCACCACCTACACACTGCAGGAGTGGTTGGCAGTGATGGGGACACTTGGGTTGTTTCTGCCTTTTGCTTGTTGTGAATAATGCCGCTATAAACATTCCTGGACAAGTTGATTGGTTTTCTTTTGTTTTGTTTTTCAGTCAATAGTTTGAAGCTTCCAATATTTCATTGTATTCTAATGATTTTTTTTCCAACTTTTCATCTCCAATTTTTATTGTCGTTGAAAATATACACAGCAAAATATGAAGCAATTCAGCAAATTCAACATGCACAATTCAGTGACATGGATTACATTCTTGTTGAGCGGTCGTTTTCACCCTCTTTTTCTGAGTTGTCCCTCCTCTATTAACAAAACTCACTGCCCCTCAAACTTTCTATCTAACCTTTTAAATTGTCAATTTGATCCCAAATAGATGGTTCTTTAAAAAAGCACAATGCTCAAGGAACAGATTTTTTGCTAGTTAAGCTAAACTATTGTTTGGTTTAGAGAAGCCTTCAGGGGACAGTTTTGATTTAAAGTTTAAAGATTGTCTCAAGGAGAGACAGCTTGAATTTGAAACTCTGTTCAAATTCCACCCCACGTCCTTTTTATTATTTTTTATTTTATTTTATTGTGCTTAGGTGAAAATTTGCATCGCAAATTGGTTTCTCATTCAAAAATTTATACACAAATTGTTTTGTGATATTGGTTGCAATCCCTGCAATGTGTCTGCACTCTCCCTTTCTCCCTTTACACCCGGGTTTCCCCGTATCCATTTGTTCAGTTTTCCTGTCCATTCCTGTCTTGCAGTCTTGCTTCGGGCAGGTGTTGCCCATTTGTTCTCACATTCCTCATGTGTGTTATTGTTTATTTTATAGGCCTGTCTAATCTTTCTCTGAAAGGTGGACTTTAGGAGTGGCTTCACTTCTGAGTTAGCAGGGTGTCTGGGGCCATAGTATTAGGCATTTCTTCAGTCTCTGTCAGACCAGTAAGTCTGGCTTTTTTTCGTCTGCAAACTTGAATTCTGTTGTACATTTTTCTCCCACTCTGTACGGGACTCTCTATTGTGATCCCTATCAGAGATGTAAACAGGGGTAGTGTGTGTTAGTTGTATCCTGTTAGGTGCAAGTATGACTTTATAATTGTCTTTATTCAGAGATTATGTATAGTTTAAGCAGATGTGTACTGGTGCCAAGTTGACAAGTGGGGGGGACTGTGATCTGTAAGGTTGTGTGTTAACTTGGCTGGGCCAGGATTCTCAGTGGTTTGGCAGTTATGATGTAAGTTGGCAGTCATATAATGATATGATCACCTCCATGATGGGATCTGCTGTCTGAGTAGACAATCAGTCGAAAAGGAGTTTTCTTGGGGGAGTGGGCTGCATCCAATATATGTTGACTTTCTGGCGAGGCTCCTGGGCTTCTGCTTGCTCTGGCTCCTGCAGCTGGCTCCCGTTCGTCTGAACTCTGATTCTTGGGACTTTAGCTAGCAGCTTACCTGCTGCTTGCCTGCTGATCTTGGGATTCTTCGGTCTCTGCAGCCTATGAGTCAGAGCCCTGTGGTTTGACCTGCCAGTCTTGAGTTTGCCAGCCCCCTGCAGCTACTTGAGTCAGGAGATGCCTCCAGCCTGACCCAGGGACTTGGGATTTTTGGGCCTTTACAACAGCGTGAGCCATTTCCTTGATATAAATCTCTCATTGTATATATTTATATGCTTTACTGATTTTGATTCACTCGGGAACCCACCTCAGACAAAAGCCTTATTTCTTGTAGTAACAGAGCTGATATTGCCAAAAACCAAACCCACAGTCTTATTGTAAGAGTGGCCGAATTACAGCATCAACTGCATTCCCTACCTCAAGTGGTGTCTGAAGTTAAAGTGAGGGCATGGATTGGGAACAAATGGGATCTTGACACTTGGGATGGGGACATAAGGCAAATAATCAGGAAGCTGGGGACACTGAGCCCCCAAAATTCCATTGAATCACTCCTGCCAACAGAGCCTGTCACTCCCATCTGAACAGGTTATTCCATCTTTATCTCCTAAGCCAGGCTCCCCAGTAAAACCATTACCCCTCTACCATCATCTGCTAAGATTAACCCAGCTGTGCCTGAAGAGCTTTTGTCTTGAGTCATTGCCGGAGGCCAGTGCCTTTCAAGACAATACTAAGGACTGATGGACCACACCTACCACGGCCTCCACCAGACTGAGTCCAGTACAACTAGATGGTGCCTGGCTACCACCACTGACTGCGCTGACAGGGATCACAACAGAAGGTCCCAGACAGAGCTGGAGAAAAATGTAGAGCAAAGTTCTAACTCAAAAAGAAAGACCAGACTCGCTGGCCTGACAGACACTGGAGAAACCCTGAGAGTATGGCCCCCAGACATCCTTTCAGCTCAGTAATGAGGTCACTCCTGACGGTCACACTTCAGCCAAAGATTGAACAGGCCCATGGAACAAAACAAGACTAAAGGGGCACACCAGCCTGGGGCAGGGACTGGAAGGCACGAGGGAACAGGAAAGCTGATAATAAGGAGCCCAGGGTTGAGAAGGGAGAGTGTTGGCCTGTCACAGGGTTGTTAACCACTGTTATACAACAATGTGTGTACTATTTGATGAAAAACTAGTTTGTTCTGTAAACCTTCATCTAAAGTTCAATTTAAAAAAAGTTTTCAAAAGAAAATGCTGAAAGTTCTCAAAACACATCCCCACCACCCATTTTGGTTTCTATGAATAGATTAAGTCCCAACAATCCCCAAAAGGTGAAGTACAAAGTGTGACCCAAGAGGAGGTATGCTATTCTTCAAAAGAACTGCTTGACTTTTCAAATATGTGCAAACCAAAAGCTGGGAAATATGTGTGGGAATGGCTATTAAGGTGTGGGATAATAGTGCAGGGAACATAAAGATGGACCAGTCTGAGTTTATTGATATGGGCCCTCTAAACACAGGTTGGAAACACTGGTGATGTAGTGGTTAAGAGCTGTGGCTACTAACCAAAAGGGTGGCAGTTTGAATCCACCAGGTGCTCCTTGGAAACCCTATGGGGCAGCTCTACTCTGTCCTATGGGATCACTGTGAGTCAGCATTGACTCAACAGCAATAGGTTTAATGCACAGATTCTTTATTCATGTTTCAGCCCAGAGGTTCGGAAAGGATCTAATGGTTTATTTGGTTGGGTTGCTGAAGCATGGATTGCTAGCTGGCCTACACTAAATCAAGTAGAAGTACCAGACCTGCCTTAGTATGCTATAGAAGAAGGTGTCTTGGTTACCTAGTGCTGCTATAACAGAAATACCACAAGTGGATTACTTTAACAAACAGAAGTTTACTCTCTCAGAGTCTAGTAAGCTAGAAGTCTGAATTCAGGGCACCAGCTCCAAGGGAAGGCTTTCTCTCTCTGTGACTGTGTAGAGAGGTCCTTGTCATCAATCTTCCCTTGGTCTAGGAGCTTCTCCATGCAGGAACCATGGGTCCAAAGGATGCACTATGTTCCTGGGGTTGCTTTCTTACTGATGCGAAGTCTCCAACTCTCTGCTCCATTCTCTTTCCTTTTACCTCTTGTAAGATAAAAGGTGATGCAGGCCACACCCCAGGGAAACTCCCTTTACATTGCATCAGGGATGTGACCTGAGTAAGGGTGTTACATCCCACCCTAATCATCTTTAACATAATCTGATCTTGCCTCATTACCCACAGGCAGACATTAGGCTTTACAACAAATAGGAAAATTACATCAATCACAAAATGGAGGACAACCACACAATATTGGGAACCATGGCCTAACCAAATTAACACATTTAACACAATTAACACATATTGTGGGGGGACACAATTACATCCATGAGAGAAAGTATCCAAATGCTTAGAGAAATTGGCAAGTTAGAATGGATTTATCACAGATCCACATAAGGAGCGCCCAGAAGGCATACCTTTTACCACAACTGTGAGGAACACATTTTTGAAGGGAGGCCCAGCATCCTTGAAGACTGCTGTGATTGCTATTTTATGTAAGTCAGGTTTGACAGTGAGAACAGCCCTAACTGAATTAAGACACATAATTACAATGGGGCTGATTAGACCCCATGGTTGTAGGGGCCAAATGTCAGCACTCAATCCACAAAGACAAGGTGGGCAAGGTTACCGTAATGGACAGTGGAATCAAACCAGTAATCAGAATAGTCTGATTCATATGTACTTTGGCTACTCAGTCATGGTGTCCCTAGGAGTGAAATAGATAGGAAATCTACTAAATATTTACTTGATCTGTATAAGCAGAAGAATTCTAGGTCAAGTGAATAGCAGCCTAACTTGAATAGCCAGAATAGAGAGTCATGGCCCTTCGATTAATTCCCAGACTTTAGCGAGTTTAAAGACCCGCAATCCCTTGGATGAAGGGAAGCTTATTTCCCTTGAGGAATTTATACTGTTAATCTTTCTTCCAGCCATCCCCAAAGGGACCTACGGCCTTTTATGAGAGCGACTGTTCATTGGGGGAAAGGAAATAATCAGACTTTTCAGGGATTATTGGGTACTGGCTCTAAACTGACAGTAATTCCAGGAGACCCAAAAAATCACTTTGGCCCACCAGTCAGTGGGGGCATATGGAGGTCAGGTTATTAGTGGAGTCTTAGCTCATGTCCATCTTGTAGTAGGTGCAATGGGTCCTCCAACCCATCCTGTAGTGATTTTCCCAGTTCAGGAATGCATAATTGGAACAGATATACTCAGCAACTGGCAGAACTCCGATACTGGATCCCTAACAAATGGAGTGACGACTATTATGGTAGGAAAAGCCAAGTGGAACCTATTAGAACTGCTTCTACCTGGGAAAACAGTAAACCAAAGACAATACGACATTCCTGGAGGAATTGCCGAGATTACTGCCACCATCAAGGACTTGAAGGATGCAGGGGTGGTGATTCCCGCCACATTTCCATTCAACTCGCCTATTTGGCCTATGCTAAAAACAGACGCATCTTGGAGAATGAAAGTGGATTCAATAGGAACGGTGATAAAGGCCATCTTTGTTTTGTTATCATTCTCAGAGGGAATGCTTTCAGCCTCTCTCCATTGAGAATGATGTTCCCTGTTGGTTTTGTGAAAAAAAAAACAAACCCACTGCCGTCAAGTCGATTCCGACTATAGTGACCCTATAGGACAGAGTAGAAATGCCCCATAGAGTTTCCAAGGAGCACCTGGTGGATTCGAACTGCCGACCTCTTGGTTAGCAGCCGTAGCACTTAACCACCACGCCACCAGGGTTTCCTTGGTTTTGTATAAACCCAGTGCCGTCGAGTCAATTCCAACTCATAGCGATCCTAAAGGACAGAGCAGAACCGCCCCATAGAGTTTCCAAGGAGCGCCTGGTAGATTTGAACTGCCGACCCTTTGGTTCACAGCCATAGCACTTAACCACTACACCACCAGGGTTTCCTGGCTTTGTACAGATGCCTTTAATTACATTGAAGACTTTCGCTTCTATTCCTATTTTATTGAGAGTTTTTAACAGAAATAGGTGTTGGACTTTAACAAATGCCTTTTCTGCATTGATTGAGATGATCATGGGATTCTTTTGCTTTGTTCTGTTTATGTGGTGGATTACACTCATTGATTTTTCTAATGTTGAACCATCCTTGCATACCTGATATGAATCCCACTACCCCCCGCCCCTTTTTTTTGATCAGGATTCTTCTGTAGAATCTTTGATCTAAACGTTCAGTAATGGTAGTCCGGCACCATCCAGTTCTTCTGCTCTGATGGCAGAGGAGGCAGTTGTCATGGAGGCAGTTAGCCTCATAGTCCATTCTTACTCCTATTCCTGGCTCTCCTTCTTCCTCTGTTGCTCCAGGCAAATAGAGACCAATTGTTGTACCTTAGATGCCCACTTGCTAGTCACTATGCCAAGGACTAGGAGGTGGTAGAACAGAAGCACTAAAAACAGTATTAGGTCAATTAACTGGCATGACCCATGAAACCACAACCCTAAACCTCCAAACCAAGGAGCCATATCCCCTGAGGTGTTTGGTTGCACATAGGCAGCCTCAGCAGCTACTCTTCTATTTTGTTTTCCTGTACAAGTTTTTGTGTGGATGTATGTTTTCATTTCTCTTGGCTATGTGCCTAGGAGTGAAATTGCTGAGTCATACAGGAACCCTATGTTTAGCCTTTTGAGGAACTGCCAGATTGTTTTCCAAAGTTGTTGCACCAATTTACATTCCCACCAGCAGTGTATAAGGGTTCCAAGTTCTCCACATCCTCACCAATGCTTCTTCTTGTCCTTTTTAAAGACTCAGTCTAGTTGGCAGTTTGAACCCACCTAGGTGCTTCTCAGAAGAAAGGCCTGGAGATCTGCTTCCAAAAGGTCTCAGCCTAAAAAACCCTGTGGAGTGCAGTTCTACTCTGAACACATGGGGTCCTCATGAGTCAACTGATTATGGGTGTTAAGCAGTATTTCATTGTGGTCTTGATTTGCATTTCCTTGATGGTTGGCTAATAATGTTGCAAATTTTTTCATGTGCTTATTAGATATTTATTTATCTTTTTTGGAGAAATGTCTATTCAGATCCAGTCTTTAAATTGGGTTATTTTTTATTATTGAGTTGTAGGAGCTCTTTATGTATTCTGGATACAAGTCTCTTATAGATACATAATTTGCAAAAAAAATTTTTCTATTATGTGGTTTGTCTTCACTTTCTTGATGGTCTCCTTTGAAGCACAAAAGTTTTTTATTTTGATGATGGGACTGTACCATATTTAAAATAAAATAACTAATTTGACACAGCAGTTTTGTGTAGCAGACTTAATACATTCTTAAAGGCTGCAGAAGAAGGTTACACGTAGCAATAAAAGCAATCTCAAATTTCACATTGGACACCCTCCTCTATGGCCCCACAACCAGCTCTTGAGTTCCTCTCTCTGCTTTTTTGTCACATCCATTCTCCTGTACTCCCTCACCTGCTGTTCCCCATAAGTCCTGGGTTCCAACTTCTGCAGAGCAATTCAGGCCTGTCCAGTTCTGCCACGAAACTTGACCCCCAGCCCAGCTCCAATGATGCTCAGGAGAAATGAAGGCTTTTGCTCTGAGTATTTTTACTGCCCCCTCAATAGGCTGATGTGCTTGTAAAATACAAGTTTTATCCTCCTCATACTTGGACAGATGCCTGTCAGAGGTCAGGTGGTTTTATAGGTGCTTAGAATTTTCAGGCCATGGCCTGGTGGAAGATGCCTGGCTTTTGTCCTTGACCTGGTCACCACCATCGACTGTGGGCACTTCTGCTCACTGGGACTGCCGCCCACAGCCTCAGCTCCAGGAAGCAGCATGGGGCTGCTGCTGAGGCTGAAGTGGCCACTCTGATGGACTGCACCCATGGTCAACCAATGCCATCAGCTGGCTCTGTAGAGAATTTATGAAGAGGATTGGCCCCTGGGAGGGAGAGAATGGCAGAGATAAAGAAATGCCTTGAGTCGGTTCCCTTGCCCATCACAGCCACCACCCTCCTTGCAGCTTGCAGAATGCAGATTCCTGGTCCTGCCCCCAGAGTGAGGATTCCAGGAGTCTGTGGTGAGGTTATGCGATCTGCATTTTTTATTCTGCAGGTGATTCTGAAGTGGAATATTCCAGAAGCAGAGTTCCAGAGGCACTAAGGTTCTGGATTCCATCATCAGATATGGACTGCCCCTACTGGGTACCAGACACTGAACTCAGCCTGAGTGAGATGCGTCAGGTAGGTGAGGGATAAATGAGGTGCCCAGAAGAGCACAGAGTGGGGACAGCCAGGTCCCACCAACCCCTCACAGAGAACCAGGGCCACCCAGAGCTCTGGGGGGCAGTGACTGGGGTTGGGTTGCGACTTTCAATTAGTATTTAGCTGAAAGGAGCTGAGTAGTTCTTGAGGGATGCTGCAGAACCCAAACTGGTGGTGAGAGGTTTTTAGAAATAAGGGGATGCCCTATTGAAAGGGGGATGGAAGGGCAGTCTGGGCCTGGATGTGATCCAGACTGTAGCGGGCTGGGAATTTCACTGACACTGAGGAAGTCAGCGTGGCCGGTGCTCAGAGGGTCGTCTGTGTTGCCGCTTTCGTCACCCAGGATGTTGGGCACTGGACTAGGGTCCCACCAATGCGGAACGACTGCACTGGGGGGACATCATTGGGATGGGACAGGGTGAGAAGCTTCTGGAAGCTTGGAGCAGTGGGTGGGAAGAGGGGATGAGGCTGGGCGTTTGCCTGAAGTGCCTGTCCTCACTCTTGACCCAAATAGCTGACAGCCAATGAGGGGGCGGAGGGGAGCTCCGGTTGCGCTATGGGAAAGGGTAGCTGTTCTGGAAAAAGGAAAGCGCTACAGGTGTCAGCAAGGCCCAGGGCGAGGTCCTCCTTTCCAGCAAAGGGCCAGCCCTTCGATCTGCCTGGACTCGCAACTGCTAGCCCACCTCCCGATACTTGTCACCCCCTCATTCCCCCCTACCCGCTCCTTCCCCCACCTGCTCCTTCCCCCACCCGCTCCCTCCGCCCCCCGCCCCCTCCCTCCCCCCTCCACCCCCTCCCTCCCCCCTCCACCCCCTCCCTCCACCCCCCTCCTTCCGCGCCCCCCCCGCTCCTTCCCCCCCTTCCCCCGCTCCTTCCCCCCCTCCTTTCCCCCCCACCCCGGTCCTGCCTTCTCCCCAGATGGCTCGGGAGGGAGGGGCTGGAGGCCGGGACCCTCCGTGGTATGCAGTGCCCCCTTGCGGCCTGCTGCCACCAGACACCTGCGACAGAGCTTTCGCAGAGTCGGGGCGCCCCCTGGCGGAGACTCTGTAGTCGGCGCAGCCGCAGCAGGGGAAGCCGCATCTTGGAGGGCTGGAGGTATCCGTATGTGCAGGGGTGGCGCGGCGGCCCAGTCCTGGGTGGCTCCCCCCCCAGGGTATCCACCCAGCTCCTGGCCCGCGGAGACCCATACCCCAACCTTGGAAACAGACAATGGGGTACCAAGCTACCAGCAACCCCCCACCAGGTCCAGCAGTGGGAGATTCTCAGGCTCAGGTTGCTCCCTCCCTCAAAGAGAGGCGGCGCCCCCCAGCAGCAGGGACAGGAAGGGCAGCAGGAGGGGCATAGACAGATGCCCCGTGGCCTCATTGATCTCACACTGGCAATTGCAGGCTCCAGGCTTGGGGTGCGCTTTAGGGGGGTCACCGCTGGGGGCGGGGCAGTCCAGCCACTTGGGCCCCATGGGTTGGGGAGAATCAGGATCGGCCACGACGCTGCCCTTGGCAAAGCGCCAGTAGTAGGCGCTCTTGAAGAAGTAGGTGTCACCTGTAAGGGCCAAGAAGACACTTCAAGGGCGTGGTCCAGGCGCTCCGCATGTCCGCCCCTCCCTCCCTGTGTCTCTCCCAATGCTCCCCCAAATCCCCCAGGATTGCCTCTGTCTCCTCTCCCCAAGAACCCCCAGCCCATCCCCAGGGCTAACCCCTTTCCCTGCGCCCTCCTCACCTGTGTTGCTGACGGTGACGTCATCTGGAGCGGAAGGTGCCCCTTCCCAGAGACTTAGGGCGCGTGGGTAGCCTGGGTCTGGGCTGCCAGCCGCCTCGTCGTACCTCCAGTACTGCTGGCTGCGGACCAGGTAGGTCTTCCCGTTCAGTGGCCAGGAGAACACGGCGTCCACCTGCTCGCCTGGAGGCAGCCCTAGCTCCGTCAGAGGCCTGGCGGCGCCCTCCAGCTGCCGGTCCTTGAACACCCAGAATTGGGGGCCTGGTAGGAGGCAGCAGTCAGGGTGGACTCCCCAAGTCCCCCCAGCTCTCCCTTCATCCTGGACCCCGCTCACCGCTGAAGAGGACGATGCGGCCATCTCGGTGCCGGGCGTAGGCAGCCTGGATGACCCTCACCTGGGTAGGCAGCCCCTCCCAGAAGCGGTGCAGCCGGGCAGGCCGGGGGGATACCAGTTGTCCTGAGGGCTGGAGGCGCCAGAACCAGGGGCCTGGAGGGAAGATGGGGTGGGCATAGAGCCAGCCACAGGGAAGTCTGCATCAGGAGGTTTTCCCCCAGATGTCCGTGTGTGGTGCAAAGGGTCAGCCCTTGTCTCCTGAGTGAAGGGTTGGAGATTTGAGTCCACCGAGACATGCCTTGGAAGAAAGGCCTGGCAATCTACTGAAAAATCAGCCATTGCAAACACTGTGGAGCTCAGTTCTGCTCTGACACACATGGGGTTGCCATGAGTCATAGACAACTCAACAGCAACTGGTTTGGTTTCTCCCGAAACGTGTAACTGAGGAGTGTTGGGACCAGCGCTGGGGCTCCCCTTCCCATGGATGGTGGGGACCCAGCTGAAAGTCAGAGCTCAGTGGATGAGGGTGACCTACTCGTCCTGTTTTGCCTGTGACTTTTCTGGTTTTAGCACAGAAAGTTCCACATCCTGGGAAACCCCACAGCCACCCTAAGTGAGTAAGATGTCAATCATCTCGGCCCAGGTGAGCTCTGAAGTGACTTACCTTTGAAGAAGAAGGTTTCGCCTCGGATGTTGGCAATGGCGTCAAAATTGCCCTCACATCGGTCAGGGAAAGGGGATGAGGGGCTGTGGAGGCAAGGACAGGTGAGCAGAGAGGGGCCAGGGGCTCCTGGTCTCCTCACCTCCACTCCACAGCAGTCCCATAAGGCCGGGATTCTGACTCTCCCCATGTCACAAAGGAGGACGCATTGGTTAGGGAGCTGCCAGATGTCACAGCCGGTGGGGGCTCACCTGTCCGGGGGCAGTGCCGGAGGCTGGGGAGGAGGAGCCAGGGGCTTCCTCGTGGGCTCCTCATGTGGGGTTTGGGGCCCTTTCCCTGCATGGAGAGAGTCAGAGAGCATGGTTTCCCCTGGCCCTGATGCTGTGGGCCCAGGGTCAGCCTCATGACTGGTTGGGGCACCCCCCACCTCCACCTTACCGTAGAGCTGCTGCAGACCATCTCGGTCATCCTGGGACAAGCGGTACTTGCTGGGGTCGCCCACTGGGCCCTGGTAGAAGGGTCTCATGATGGAGTCGGGTGCTGAGGAGTGGGCCAGGCCTAGGGAGTGGCCAAACTCATGAACAGCCACAGCAAAGAGGTCTGTTCCCTCGCCATCTGAGGACGGAGAGAGGGAGAGCCAGCTGGGGCCACCCTCGCACCAGGAAAGCCTCCTGGGGGTGGGGGCAACTGGCAGTCAGGAACAGCCAGAAGAACCTTCTTGTGTGACCAAGGCTTCCTCTGCCCATTCTTGTCTTTAGGCCATTTCACCATTTAGGTATCCATTCATTCATTCAGTAAAGGCTTTAAGTATCACCTCTTCGACAGTGCTGGACACTGGGGTCAGAACTGAAGAGACTCAACCACTGGTCGTGGAGAAGGGGACATAGAGCAGGCAAGAGGAAATGCCTGGAAAGAGGAAGGGGTGACCTTGTACAGATACTGCCCTGCCCCCCTCCCCGGAAGGGTGGCCTCTGCAGAAGTAGGAACAGTGAGGGGAAGCAGGAGCCCCAGGCGTACACACAGCCCCCTGGAGGAAGCCCCAGCCCATGGAGACTCCCCTCCTCTCAGCACTGCCTAGGGACAGATCCCTGCCCCTCCCCAACCTTCTCACTCCCCTCTCCTGGGAAGGAAGATCATCTCAGCCTCAGCTCCCCAGGCCTTCCCCCACCCCCACTGCTGTCCTTCCCCCTCCCCTTCTTCTTCTAGCCTACCCCTCCTCTCCCTTTCAGTCTCCCATTCCCTCCTCCCTTCCGCCTTGTCCTCACCCCTCCCCCACTGCAGTCATCTGCCACCTCAGCTGCCTCTCTCAGACCACAGCCTCCTGGCCTCGGTTCCCCCATCCTCAACCACTGTGGCCTCTTCCCGGAAGACTCAGCCTGGGTGCCAGAACCCAGGCCTGGATCAATCCCGCCCGCCTCCTGCTTGCTTCTGCTCCAGCCTGGCCCATGACAGGCCAGAAGAGACTGAGCCAGGCCACCCTCCTTGGACATGCACAGGCTTCCCCAGATGTTACTCCTTAATGGAAACCTCTGTACACAGGTTAGCAGAGCTGAAAGTGGGTTTAAAGGAAATGAACTGCCAATTGCAAAGCACATTTCCTTCAACTCCTCAAGGCTGCCAGATGAGAGTCAAGAATGAGAGACTGGGCTAAGTTGTAATACAAGCAGCGCTGATCCTCATTTTACCTCAGTTTACCCCTGTCTCGTGTCCCCATTGTACAGGTGAGGAAACAGAGGCACAGATGGGCCAAGTTGGGTGGCAGTGCTGGGACGGAGGTATGCACTCTGGCTGTTCTTGGTCACATTGTGCTAACTATTGATTTTCTATGTGAACTGGATTTTCTGACTTTTCTGCATCTTTTTCTGAGACATCAGAGGAAGTTGGGTGTCTAAATCAGGTAGACCACACTCCCTTCAGTCTCTCTGCACAGCCCTCTCCTTCAGCTGCACTGGCCCAGTTGGGCTTCCGGTTGACGTACACCATCCTTGCACTCTCTCACGCTATGCAGCTGGAGGAAATTACACAACTGTGCAGACCCAGCCCCACGAGATCTCTGTGAGAAGACGCAGGGGCCCTCGGTGTCTCCTCTCACGCTTGCCAGATCCCTCATCAGGCATCAACTTTGACCTCTCCCCTCAGCCTCTATCCTAGGCTCACATGCCCCCAAGCTACTATCCCACCCCATCCCCCCACTTTCCAATGGCAAATGCTGACAAGTGCATTTCCTATTTCATCAATAAAGGCCATTATATGTAATCTGCAACTTCCGGCCCACGAGGGACACATAGCACATTTCCCCATGCCCATCTCCTGCCTGCTGTCCTACCCTGTGCCAACACCCTACCTCACTCACCTCCTCTGAGACAATGCCCCATCCACCCACCCACCCATCCATCCATCCACCTTCCCACCCATCTACCCAGTTACCCTCCCACCTATCTGGCAAATCCATCCACCTTCCCATCTACCCATCCATCCACCCAACCACTCATCCAATCCATCCACCCTCCCATCTATTCACCCACCCATCCACTCATCTAATCTGTCCATCTACCCATCCATCCATCAACCCATGTACCAATCCAGCCATGCATCCATCCACTTACCCATCCATCAATCCATCTATTCATCCATCCATCCATTCATCCACCCATCTACTCATCCAGTACATCCACTCATCCATCTATCCACCCACTCATCCATCCATCTAGTTCACCCACCTATTCATCCACCCATCCATCCATCCATCCGTCCATCCGTCCGTCCATCCGTCCATCCGTCCACCCATCCATCCATCCATCCATCCATCTCTCACCCATCTACCACCTCTTTCTGTTGGCTCATCCAGGATTCCAGAGTGTTCAAAAGTCTCTCATCCTAAGACACTGCTTGGACCTGCTTCCCCTTCCCCCTCCTACCCACATTCCTATCTTCCCCTTCCCTCCACTGCCAGGTTCTTGGGTCCTCTAAACTCAGTCTTCACTTCCTCAGCTCCTCTCATGCCTAACCCCATTGTGGTCTGTATTATTACCCACCCCAAGCCTGCAGGCACTAAGGTCGCCAAGTCCCCTGATGACTAAATCCAGGCCTGTGTCACTTACTGGACTTGGTTCCTGTACTAGCCATTGCTGACCACTTCCTCCTTCACTCTTGTTTTTGATCACCTTTCGGGCCTTTCTTTCTTTATCTCTGCTGATTTCTCTGCCACCTCCGCCCACCCCTTAACTGTGGGGATCTTCACGGCTCTGTACTTGACCTTCTGCTCTTCACATGATACACTCTCCTCCTAGGAACCATGGGAACCCACTGCATACCGCTGATTCTCAAATCTACAACTAGGCCCAGCTCTGATAATCACTGCAATTAAGAGAGCACTATCCCCTGTCAGGCCTTGTGCTCTCATTTAATCTGAAATGAGGAAACTGAGGCCATTAGGGTTAAGTATCTTGCTATACACTTAGCAAGTAGAGGGGCCCTGCCTTGGAGTAGAGCTGCAAAGCCCACATTCTCTCCATCATGGATACTATATGTGCCTGTACAAGTGCCTATACAAGGTCTGGGCACCCGTGCCCCAGCTGCCCCTTCACAAAAAAAGTGCTATCCTTCTTGCCCAGGCTGCCCCACCCCTGCAGCTCACAGCCAATGACTGATTGATACAAGGCTGGCCCATTTGCCTCCAACCAAACCAAACCAACCAAACCCATTGTTGTTGAATCAACTCCAACTCATGCAGACCCCATGGGTTACAGAGTAGAACTCTGCTCTATAGGGTTTTACTGGCTATAATCTCTACAGAAGCAGATCACCAGGGCTTTCCTCTGTCGCTGGGTGGGTTCGACCACCACCCTTTAGGTTAGTAGTCATTTGTGCCCCCCAGGGACCAGGGCTCCTTGCCTCCAGACAAGATTAACTCTGGCGCTCCTATGCTCCAAAGCACTCCGTCAGCTGAGACCACAGCCCTGCTCTGCTGCTCTCGCCCAGTGCTCCTGATTCCCTTACTTCCTTGCCTCTGAAAACGTACCCCCAAGAAATCACTTGCACAGGAGTTTCCATCCCAAGCTCTGCTTCTGGGGAACCTGACCTAAGACAGAGTCCAAATTTTACAGTCAGATCCTCAACTGCCTACGCACCACCACATTGGAAACCAGAACTCATCGCTGCCTTTCCCAAACCTGCTCCTCCTCCTCCTACTTGGTCCACCTGCATTAGCAGCACACCATTCTCCAGGGACCCAGCCAAAAACCTGGACATCACCCTTCCATCTTCCGTGGCCCCAGGATCCAATCAGATCACAATCTTTGCCCATCCTAACTAACTTCCCTCAGCTCTGTCCTCCACTCCCACCTCCCTCCTGGGCCATAGCCACCATCTCTTACCTGAATCCTGCATGAGCTGCCCGTCTCTCTGCCGCTACTGCAGCCAGTGATATTTCTAGAACGCAGAACCCTGTAATGGCCCCCCTTTGACCTCAGAACCCCATTGTCTAAACTCCTTCACACAGTTTCCAAGGCGCTTTGTGATATGGGACCTGCCATCATCTAGAGGAGTTCCTGGGTGGTACAAACACTTAATCGCTTGACTACTAGCTGAAAGGTTGATGGTTCAAATCCACCCAGAGATGACTCAAAAGACAAGCCTGGCAATCTACTTCCAAAAGGTCACAGCCTTAAAAGCCCTATGGTGCACAGTTCTACTCTGACACACATGGGGTCGCCATGAGACGAAATCAACTCAACAACTAACAACAGTGGCATTCTTCTACAATCTCCTTCACAACACCATACATATTTTTTTCAATAATTTATTTTATTTGTTGTTGTTGTGGAGAATATACACAGCAAAACATACACCAATCCAACAATTTCTACATGTACAATTCAGTAACATTGATTACATTCTTTGAGTTTTGCAACCATTCTCATCCTCATTTTCTGAGTTGGTCCTCCCAGTTAACATATACTCACTGCTCCCTAAGGTTCCTATCTAGTTGCTGTTGTGAATTTGACCCCATATAGATAGCTCTTAAAAGACCATAATGCCCAAGGCAGACACTCTTTACTAGCTAAGCTAAACCGCTGTTTGGTTTTAAGAAGACTTCAGGGGATATTTTTTGGTTTAAAGTTTAAAGATTATCTCAGGGCTATAGTTTCAGGGGTCAACACAATCTTTTTGCTTTCCAGGCCTGAATGTTCCAGGCCATTTCTCACTTCAGTAGGTCCTCCCACTCCTCACTACCTTTGACTGGGCCAATTCACTGACTGGTGCTTCCTTATCACCTGTCTCCCTCCACCCCGCACTCAAGCGCTGGCCCTCGGTACAGATTCATTGGGTGAATGGAGTGGCCTCCAGCAATCCCTCTCTCACCTGAGAGCCTTAGCTACTTGTCTCGCCTGAATACCCAAAAGCTCAAAGACGTCCTCTGTTGTGATTCCTGGCACTCTGTGTGGTAGCTGTGGCTTACTCTTCTGACTCAGCTGCTGAACAGATATCTGAGGTGTGTTTTTGTATCTTTTAAGTCCTCGGGCCCCAGCTCAGAGCCAGGCACAGGGTTAAAAAAAAACACGTGTTGCCATCCAGCTAATTCCGACTCATGACAACCCCATATGTTAGAGAGTAGAACTGTGCTGTACAGGGTTTTCTTGGCTGTCATCTTTACAGAAGCAGATCACCGGAACTTCTTTCTCCAGCACCGGTGGGTAGGTTTGAACCATCAACCTTTAGATTAGTAGTCAAGCACAAACCATTCGCACCACCCAGGGACGTTTAGGCACGTGATAGGCCTCTGTTATGGATTGAATTGTATCCTGAAAAAAGATATGTTGAAGTCCCTACCCTCCACCCTACCTGTGAATGTGGCCTTGTTTGGAAAGAGTGTCTTTGAAGACATTATCAGTTAAATTAGCATGAGGTCATACTGGAGTAGGTGGGTCCTAATCCAATATGAGTGATGTCCTTATAAAAGAGGAGATCAGACACAGAGAGAGACACACGGAAGATGCATTATGCTACAGCTGCAAGCCAAGGAATGCCTGGGGCTACGAGAAGCTGGGAGAGACAAGGAAGGAAAAACTCCTAGAGTCTTTGCAGATAGCATAGCCCTGCTGACACCCTGAGTGCAGGCTTCTAGTTTCTAGAACTGTGAGACAAGAAATTTCTGTTCTATTTTGATCAAAGATTCTATAGAAGAATCCTGATCAGAAGAGGGAAAATGTAGAACAGAATTTCAAATTCTCATGGAATCCAGACTCTCTAGAGCCATGGAGACTGGATGAACCCTTGAAACTATTGCCCTGAGATAATCTTTAAACCTTAAGCCAAATATATCCCCTGAAGTCTTCTTAAAACCAAACAATGCCTGCCTTGAGTATTGTGCTCCTTTAGGATCTATTTATATGGGATCAAACTGACAACAGCAACTCAGCTGATTGGAACCTTAGGGGGCAGTGAGTTTTTGCTAATGGGGGAGAAACAAGTCAGAAAAGGAGGGTGAGAATGGTTGAACAACTCGAAGAATGTGATCAATGACACTGAATTGTACATGTAGGAACTATTGAATTGATATGCATTTTGCTACGTATATTCTCAACAACAACAACAAATAAATCAGAAAAACTTAAAAAATAAAAAGAAACTTCTGTTGTTATAAGCCACAAAGTGGTACTTTGCTATGGCAGACCCGGGAAAGTCATCCAGCCATGTTAATATGTGTAAATGAAGCCTGACTCTTCAGGACAGAGAGACCTGGGGAAAGGGCCTCTCAGAGAGGAGAGGTTGTACCTTCTGAGCCAAAAGTCCAGGCCTCCTCATTGTCGAAGTGCGTGTCCCCAGAGATGGGATGCTCCCCGGGGAAGAAGGCATGGGCCAGGGTGCCCCCCAGCCCGTCAAAGGGGTAACTGTCCTGGTGGTAGGCCCGGGCAAAGTCAATAAGAATGTCAGGCTCAGGGTTCTGAGACCCCACCTCCTGGAATCTGAGGCCTGACTCCTTGCCCCAGGCATCCAGAGCATACTGCATAAGGGTTCGCACGAGGTCCTGGCTCAGCTGGGCGCTCTGGGGGAAGGAACGCACCCTGGGAAGAGAGGAGGGGGCTGCTGGATAAGGGTGGCTGGGAGAAGGCAGCCATTCCAGGCTGGGGCCCCACAGGCAGCCCTGGCAGGGGGTGGGCACTGCAACATACCTCCATGTCAGGATCCTCTTCTTCCACATGCTGCCACTCAGAGCATAGCGGCGGCGCCTGACCAGCCCTGCCACCCCCAGCACATCGGGCAAGGAGCAACGGGGTTTGTGCATGGTGGCCATTGTTGCTGCGTCTGCGGGAGGGGATGGTGGAGCGGGGTCAGCAGTGGGACAGCCTACCCAAATAATGGGGCCAGCTAACTTTCTACATAGGGAAACTGAGGCTCAGAGAGGTTAGGAAACTTGCCCAGGAAGGTCCCACAGGCAGTATTTGAACCCAGGCATCTGAGTCTAAGGAGCACTGGTGGAGCAGTGGTTAAGCACTTGGCTGCTAAACAAAAGGTTGGCAGTTCAAACTCACCCAGCGGCTCCATGGGAGAAAGACCTGACGATCTGCTCCAGTAAAGATTATAGCGTAGGAAACCCTATGGGGCAGTTCTACTCTGTCACATGGGGTCGCCATGGGTCGGAATTGACTTGATGCATGATATACAGCAACAACAAAGTCATAGTCCAGAGCTATCTCATACAACCAAGCTATTACTGCTGGAGTCTCAGGCCAGGATCTCGGGGTCCCACTTCCCTGGGCCCGTGCAGGTGGACTCTGGAGAGTCTTGGGGGTGCAGTGAGTAACCCAGGATCCTTCTTTTGGAGGCTAGAAGCCCCTGAGAGGTTGCTGCTATTTCACAGCCTAGCTTGCAAGTTCCCATTCACATCCAGATAAAGTCCAAAGTCCCCAAGCCACCCAGTCTCTGATCTCCCGTGGCAAATCAGCTGTCCCCTATTGGTCCACATGGAACCCCCTGAAACCCCCTTTCCCAGTTCCATGTTCAGCAGCCTTTTTCTTCCTCTTTAATTGTGGTGAAACATATAACAAAACATTTATCACTTCAACCCCAGCAGCCTTCTCATCTTCAAAGGAAGCTCGAGCCTCACCTCATTTGTGGATGGGACAAACACTTATTGACACATATTAGATATCAGACACTGTTCCAGGCTGCTCATGAATGGACTGGACAGGAAAGGACCCTGCCTTCACTTGTAGCTAGCCAAGGGCCCTCACCCTCCCTCCCAATTTAGCCCAAGGCCAGGCCTCTCAGCTCTACCTCCAAAACACACTGAGAATCCAACCACTTCTCACCACATCCGCCACCCCTGCTCCAGGCCACCATCATCGCTCCCCTGGACCCTGTAACTGCCCCTTCCAGGCCTCCCTGATCCCCACCCTCCATTTTCTACCAACAATCCCAGGAAGCTGAAAGTTGCAAATCAACAATCCCAGGAAGCTGAAAGTTGCAAATCAGATCAAGTCGCTGCCCTCCTTCAAACCTTCCCACTATTTTTTTTTATCACACTTGGAATCAAACCCAAACACCTTCAAGTCTCCCCTACAAATCAGGCATTTGTCTAGCTCTTCATTCTTCCTCTCACTCCAGGCACACAATCTTGTGCCTACCACTGGGCCTTTGCACTTAACTGGGACATTCTTCCCCATGTCCCAGGCCTGGCTCCTCCCCTTTCTGGCCTCAGCCCATGTGACACTTTCAGAGGGCCTGCCCTGGCCAGCCCCAACTCAATACCATTAGCATTTTATGTTCTTGAAAACACTGGCTGTTGCAGTTGTTGTTGGTTGCTGTGCAGTGTATTCGCCATTCATATCAATCACATGTGACAGAGTAGAATTACTCGATTGGGTTTTCTAGGCTATAATCTTTGGAAACAGATTGCCAGGTCTTTCCCCCAAGGAACCACTGGGTGGGCTCCAACTGCCAATCATTGTGCCACCAAGGTTTCTTTTAAACACTTGCTACTATCTGAAATTGTCTTGCATATTTGTGTTCTTGATTTGTGACTTCCTCTTCTGCCTAGCAGCACAGTGGTTAAAGCACTTGGCTGCTAACTCGAAAAGTGAGAAGTTGGAGCCCACCAGCCGCTCAGTGGGACAAAGATGTGACAGTCTGTTTATATAAGGGTT
Organism: Loxodonta africana; assembly: GCF_030014295.1. Classification (NCBI taxonomy): domain Eukaryota; kingdom Metazoa; phylum Chordata; class Mammalia; order Proboscidea; family Elephantidae; genus Loxodonta; species Loxodonta africana. The sequence goes on along the minus strand of NC_087353.1, from coordinate 56,314,277 downwards.
ATAGCCTTGGAAACCCTATGGGGCAGTTCTACTCTGTCCTACAGGATCTCTATGAGTCGGAATCCACTTGGTGGCATGTTTTTGTTTGTTTCTTCCTTCCTCTAGAATGTTAGCTATGTGAGGACAGGGACCTTATCTGTCCGTCATTCTACCAGCCCAACCTCTCAATAATTACTGTGAAACCTATGAAAGCAGGAATTCAGAAGGACTGCCTTGTTTTTCCAGGTGTCACAAGTTTTCTGCCTCTGACAGTGCAGTCTTACCACTTTTCTATCACTTATTTAAGTGAGAAATATTTGAGTTTTCCTCATCTGACAGGTTTCCACCTTACATTGTCCCAGCTTTCACAGGTTTTACTGTATTTATTGAAACAGGAAAGCCTGGGAATCTCCCCAGTTGGGGCCTGTCATAAGCGTTTTCTTAACGCCCACACTAAGGTGCTCAGGCCGAGTGCAGAGAGGGCAGTTGGGTGGAGCGACCTACCCATGAGGCCGGTCTCAGGCAATCCAGCAAAGCGCTGCAGGACCTTGATTGCATCCCGCAGCTGCGCAGGGCTCTGAAGCTGGGCCTGGGCAGGATGGGGCGGCGGCAGGTAGCCATAGCGGGTCAGCCAGTCCTAGGTGGCAGACAGGACGAGTGAGGTAGGATGGCAGAGAGGGTGGGACTCATCCTTCCCCCCTCCTCCCCCACACCATCATCCTAGAAGCCCAGCCCCTCGCTATGTCCCGAAGCCCAAAGCGCCCAGCCCCAAGCGTCCTCAGCTTCGCCTGCTCAAGGTCCTCACCCTCCAGCCCTGAGTTTCCCAGCCTTTGTCTGGATTCAGAAGTCCTAGCTCCCAGCTCCCCACCCAAGCTCCTCTTTTGATTTCCGAATCCAGACTGGATCCAAGAATCCGGGTCCCCAGACCGCTTCCACGCTCTTTGGACATTTGAGTCCGGTCCCCGGACCGAGGAGTCCTGGACCCCCATGAACTCGGGCCTCAGATCCCGGAGCCCCAGCTCCCCTCCCCAGACCCCCTCTGGCCCCGGGTGCCGGAAGCCCCTCACTCACCACTCCTAGGCTCAGGTCCTGTGCAGCAGGTTCCGGGCCGCGCGCGAGCAGCGGCAGAAGCCGGACCAGCAGCGCCAGCAGCCGGAGCTGGGGTCGGAGCGGGTGCCGTAGCATGGCCTGCTGCAGGATGGGCAGCCGCGGGGTCGAAGGGGGCTGGCGGAGTCGCCCTGGGGACCGAAGGATGGGGGGGGCCTGGCGCGAGGCAACGGAACCGGCGGAAAAACGGGTCTTGGTGACTAGATGGGTGGGGAGGGCGAACGGCGGCGTAGGTGGAGGGTTCAGAGATCTGGGTGTGCACGACGGGTCTGGGTCCTGGCTGGGGCTGGGGGTCCCGGGAGGGTCGAGGGCGTGGGAAAGCGGCGGAGGTCCGGACTCCGGATGGCTGTGGTTTCTCTTGGGGTCCCGGGCAGGGTCCTGTAGTGGCCTGGGTGCGCGCTGGCGGCCCTCCTCCTGAGTGTGGGGCGGGGCAGGGCGGGCGCACGGCGAAAACCCGCAGCCTCGCGGCAGGGCAAGGGGCCAAATCTTCAAGGCTCGGAGTCCACGCGGTGGCCCTCCGTCCCCCACCGGTCCAAGGACCCCGCTGGCGGCCCTTCCAAGCGCAAGTCAGACCACCGCCAGGCTTCTCCTCCTGCACCCCCCTCCCCGGGTTTCTCTTCCCGGATCCCGGCTACGGGACTGTCAGGGCAGGGCCCCCTTCTGCTTTCCCAGGACCTGCCCGGTGGAGGCGGCTCAGCTGTTTCCCCGTCGCCTCCCCGAGACCCCGCGGCCGCAGGAGGCAGGGAAGCAGGCTCTGGGGGAGGGAGCACGGAAGCCGGAGCCTCGGCCCAGCTTCCCTTCCCCGCTGGCTTCCCCAGCCGCCCCCCGCCGGCCTCGCCGGCGCCCCCTGCGGCCCCGTGGGCTGCTCGCTATGCTCCGCCTCGTACACGCAAGTCTCGGCATCTCCAGGTCCCAGACCCAGGGACCGCTGTGAACAGCGCGGTCCCCTCCCCGCGCAGCCTCCTCCCTAAGTCCTAGACATTTAAAGTCCAATAAAATGCACACAGAACCCGAGAGCCTGCCCCATGCCAGGTGCGGGGGTCCGGGGGGAGGGGTGTGTGAGGTATGCGGGAATGAAGGGGCATCAGACCCGGCTGATCACCAGGGGAGGAGATCCCGCGGACAGAGACCTAGGGCCCGAGGCGCTGTTGGGGCCCAGCAGCAGGAGAAGGATGTGGAGGAAGGAGGAATCCTGGTGGAGAGGCCCTTCCTGGGAGTGTGGGGGGCCCGGAGTGAGTGCGAGTTAAGCAGCTTAATCTCTGAGCAGCCAGGAGGGGGGATAGTGGAGGATGTGAGTGAGCAAAAGATCATTAAAAAGACAGGAAAGAGAAAAGACCAAAATTGATGTCAGAAGAGACTCTGAAACTTGCTCTTGATCCTACAGTAGCTAAAGCAAGTGGAAGAAACGATGAAGTAAAAGCGCTGAAGATTTCAAAGGGTGGCTTGAGAAGACAAAGTATTATAGTGATATGAACAAAGACCTGGTGTTAGAAAACCAAAAAGAAAGAATGCATTGGGCATTTTTAAGCTGAAAGAACTAAAGAAAAAATTCAAGCCTAGGGTTGCAATATTGAAGAACTCTATGGGCAAATATTGAACAATTCAGGAACCATCAAAAGAAGAAGGAATAAATACACAGAGGCACTGTAGCAAAAAGGGTTGATTGATGTTCAACCATTTCAGGAGGTAGCATGTGATCAACAGTGGCTGGTATTGAAGAAAGAAGTCCAAGCTGCACTCAAGGCATTGTCAAGAAACAAGGCTCCAGGTATTGATGGAATACCACTTCAGATGTTTCAACAAACAGATGCAGCAATAGAGGTGCTCACTTATCTATGCCAAGAAATTCGGAAGACAGCTACCTGGCCAACCAATTGGAAGAGATTCATATTTGTGCCCATTCCACAGAAAGGTGATCTAACAGAATGAAGAATTTATCAAACAGTATCATTAATATCACACACAAGTAAAATTTTGCGAAGATAATTAAAAAATGGTTGCAGCAGTACATCGACGGGAAGCTGCAAGAAATTCAAGCCAGATTCAGAAGAGGACATGGAACAAGGATATAATTGCTGGTATCAGATGGATCTTGGCTGAAAGCAGAGAACACCAGAAAGATGTTTACCTGTGTTCTATTGACTATGCAAAGGCATTCAACTGTGTGAATCATGACAAATTATGGATAACATTTCAAAGAATGGGAATTCCAGAACACTTAATTGTGCTTATGAGGAACCTGTACATAGACAGAGAGGTGGTTATTTGAACAGAACAAGGGGATACTTTGTAGTTTAAAATCAGGAAAGGTGTGTCAGAGCTCTGTCTTTTCATCATACTTTTCAATCTATATACTGAGCAAATAGTCCAAGAAGCTGGACTATATGAAGAAGAATGTGGCATCAGGAGTGTTGGAAGACTCACTAAGTACCTGCAATATGCACTTCGTTGCTGAAAGTGAAGAGAACTTGAAGTACTTACTGATGAAGATCAAAGACTACAGATTTCAGTTCGGATTACACCTCAACATAACCAAAACAAAGACCCTCACAACTGGACCAATAAACAACATCATGATAAATGAAGAAAATATTGAAGTTGTCAAAGATTTCATTTTACTTGGATCCACAATCAACACCTATGGAAGCAGCAGTCAAGAAATCAATTGATGTATTGCATTGGGCAAATCTGCTGCAAAAGGCCTCTTTAAAATGTTAAAAAGAAAAGATGTCACTTTAAGGACTAAGGTGCACCTGACCCAAGCCATAATATTTTCAGTTACCTCATATGCATGAGAAAGCTGGACAATGAATAAGGAAGACTGAAGAACTGATGCCTTTGAATTGTGGTACTGGTGAAGAATATTAAATATACCACGAACTGCCAGAAGAACAAACAAGTCTGTCTTGGAAGAAGTAAAGACAGAGTACTCCTTGAAAGCGAGGATGGCAAGACTTCATCTCAGATACTTTGGACATGTTATTAGGAGGGACCAACCAGTCCCTAGAGAAGGATATCATGCTTGGTAAAGTGGATGGTCAAGGAAAAAGAGGAAGACCCTCGACAGGATGGATTGACACAGTGGTTGCAACAATGGGTTCAAACATAGCAATGATTGCGAGGATGGTACAGGACTGGGCAGTGTTTCGTTCTGTTGTACACATAGGGTGGCTATGAGTTGGAACCAACCAACGGCACCTAACAACAACAATGAGTGACCAGGACTGTCGAGCTGGAGAGACAAACTAAAACACAGAAGTCCCCCTTTCCCCCTTTTGCCATCAGATTGGCAAAAATGAAAAAACCTGATGATGCCAAGTATTGGGCAGGTGTAGCCAGGTGAAACTCACACTCTGCTCATAGGAGTGTGCTTTGTGATGGCCCCATGATGGGATCCCCCTTCCACCCAAAATTTGATTTAAATGTTGAGACTTGTGGTGCCACACACACCAACACCACATGAAGAAATTGATCGCTCACATAATAAGACCTTCTGGGGGGGGAGGGCAGGCTCCCAAGCAGGTCCCAATATGGGTTCAGAAGGCAAAGAAAGAGCTTTAACTGTGGTTAGAGGGTGAGGGTCCCCCCACACTGGCCAGGGCTTGCATGATTTAAACATTCCTCTACTGCAAGAGAGAGAATCAGAGTCTTCTTATCAGCCTGCCCAGATAGGGGGAAAGGGCTGAGACTTGAAAGCTGTCAGCAGTATCAGCAGTAGAACATCAAAAATGGAGTCAAAGAGTGTAAACTAATACCTACACTTTGGAAACCAGTTTGGCAATATTGTAGCTGAAGAGCATAGTTTCTATGGTACCTTAAAGATGGCTGCGGAGTCTTCATTACTCTCCCCCGGGAGAGGTGGAATCTAACCCTCTACCCTTGAATCTGGGCTGGTCTCGGAGACTTGCTTGGCCAGCAGAATGCTGTGGAAATGAGTGTTCTGGCACCTCTCACACTGAATCTTAAGAAGTCTTGCAGCTTCTGACTGGGCTTCTTGGAACCTGCCTGGCTTTAGGAGAAGGCAGCTGCCATGTGAGAAGTTTGTTATGGATTGAATTGTGTCCCCCCAAAATATGTGTTGTAAATCCTAACCCTATACCTGTGGATGTAATCCCATTTGGGAATAGGGTTTTCTTTTAATTAGGCCATATCAGTGCAGGGTGTATCTTAAATCAATCACTTTTGAAATACAAGAACCAAGGAAACACAGATGGGACAAGAAAAATGTCACACTACATGAAGACCATTAAGGAACTGAGGAACAGAAACTGAAAAGAGGCAAGGATCATCCCCCAGAGAACAACAGAGAAAGTCTTCCCCTAGAGACTGCACCCTGAATTTGGACTTCTAGCCTTATAAACTGTGAGAAAATTAATTCCTTGTTTATTAAAGCCACCCAGTTGTGGTATTTCTGTTACAGCAGCACGAGATATCTAAGGCAAAGTCTGAGACAGCTATGCATGGAGAGAGAAAAGCTGACCAACCCCAGGCCGATGCAGCCATCCCAGCAGCAGACATGGACGTGAAGAAGCCTTCTGAAGGCTCCAGCCCCAGCCACCATCTGCCTGCAACCACGTTAAATCCCAGCAGCAGAACCAACCAGCAGAAACCCAACTACCCTCAAAACTGCAGGAGAAAAAGATAAATTGTTGTTTTAATCCCTTAAGTTGTGGAGTGGTTGTTATACAGCACTTGATCCCTGGAATGTCCTCCACCCACTAATTCCTCTTCTAGGTACAGGACAGAGTGAGACTCCACCCATGCGTCCATGGAGATCTGTGTACAAGGATGTTAATTACAATGTTGTTTACAACATTGAAAATGTTCAAAAAGCTTAAATGTTCATTGATAGAATGAATAAATAAATTGAGGTATAAATCTATATGCAGCAGTCTGGATAAATCTCAGAAACTTTTTGCAAAATGACTGCCTGGACTCTGCAAAAATGTCATTGTCCTTGTACCCTCAAAGAACTGAAAGAAGGAACTCAAGCAGATACTTGTACACCAATGTTCATTGCAGCATTTCACAATAGCCAAAAGGTGGTGACAACGAAAGCGTCCATCAACAGATGAATGGATAAACAAAACAATAAAATATGATTCACCTGTAAAGAGAAATGAAGTTCTGATATATTCTATGACATGGATGAACCTCAAAAATATTATGCTGAGTAAAATAAGCAGGCACAACAAGAGAAATATCATATGATCCCACTTAGATGAAGTATCTAGACTGGGCAAATGCATAGAGAACAAAGTTTATTAGTGGTTACCAGGGGCGGGTGGGAGGAGGAAATGGGGAGTCATTGCTTAATGGATACTGAGTTTCTGTTTGGGGTGATGAAAAACTTTTGAAAATGGTTGTGTAACCGAGCGCCACTCGGGTTCTTGTCCTGTCTTATTAGCCGATTGAAATACGACCGACACTGATTGCAACGGAAGCAGGAAGTGGCAAGTTTATTGTCAGCGCATACAAGGAGCGCATGGGGTCTAGTGACCTTAAGGCCAAGTGCTCGCTGACTAAGGGGGCTGGGGAGCTTTTTGTTTCCAACGGCGTCAGGGGGTTGGGTTTGGTACCGGGAATTTTCTGCCTTTAGCCCTCCCGTGACTATATTTGGGGGTGGGGAGGGGGGTCAGTTGAAGGATGTGATTTCAATCTGTGCCTGCTTCAAGGTGTAGCTAGGGCTAGTCAGTGGACGAGCCACTACCTGCTGCGACCTCCTGCTCAAAACAAGCTTGTGGTTAGCAAGACAAAGAGAGGGGGAAGGGGTGTTGATGGGGGTTTTCAGTATGGCCGAGCAGCCTGTTTCAGTTGCACAACATCATGAGTGTAATTAATGTCATTGAGTTGTGCACTTAAAAAATGGCTAAAATGGCAAATTTTTGTTATATATATTTTACCACAATTTTTAAAAAAGTCAGTGTCCTGAAAGGTAAATCAGGAGGCAAGAGGTCCACCCTGAGACAAGAAGAACGAGATGGTACCTGGCTACCATTACCGACCATTCTAATCAGGGCCACCATAGGTGGACCTTAACAGAATGAGAGAAAAATGTGGAACAGAACCCCAAATTGCTTAAAAAAAAAACTAGACCTACTGGACTAGTTGTGACTGGAGGACTCCCTGAGACTATTGCCCTCAGATACTCTTCAAACTTTGAACTGAAACTAACCCCTGAGGTCACCTTGTAGCTAAATAACAAATTGGCTCAAAAAATAATGAATATCACTGGTAAGTATAGTGCTCCTTTAAAAAATCACCTATGTGAAATCAAGCGGTCAAGAATTACTTTACAACAAAGAGAGAATGTAAGGGGGCAGGGAAACTAGATTATGGAAACAGAAGAACCAGAACAGAAATATGAGAACGTTCATGCATTCTGAAGAATGTAACCAATGTCACTGAACAATTTGTGTAGAAATTGTTGAATGGAAACCTAAACTGCTGTGTAAATCTTCACTAAAAACACAATGAAATATTATTAAAAAAAAAAAAAAGGCAAGGGGACTACTTTCTATTAAAGAAGACTAAAGAGACACTTGATTGGATCCTGGATCCAGAAAATTACAAAGGACCCAACCCAGTACCCAGTGCCGTCGAGTCAATTCCGACACATAGCGACCCTATAGGGCAGAGGACAAAGGATATTACTGAGAAAATCTGAACATGGGTTATATGTTAGGTGAGATTATTGTATCTATTTTATCAATGTTCAGTTTCTCAGCTGTGATAATAGTGTGTGATTATGTAGGAGAATGCCCTTGTCCTTAGGAGATGCAAGCTCAAGTATCAAACGGTTTAGCAAAATGTAGTTTAAGGGGCATAAAGCAAACATAGCAAAATATTCACATTTGTGAGTCTAAGTGGTGGGTAGTCATTGTACTACTCTTGCAACTTTCCTTAGGTTTAAAATTTTTCAAACCCACTGATTGCACTGACACAACAACATGAACGAGTTGAAGAAGCATTATATTAAGTCAAAGAGACCAGACACAAAAGATGACATCCTGTATGATTCTATTTATTTGACATTCTAGAAAAGGTAAAACCATCGTGACAGAAAGCAGATCAATGGCTGCCAGAGGCCAGGGGTAGGGTGAGGGATTGGCTGCAAAGGAGCACGGGGAATTCCTGAGGTGATGGAAATGTTCTGCCTCGTGACTGTGGTGGTGGTTATGCTATCAAGTACATTTGTCAAAACTCACCAAACTAAGGATTCAAATTGGTGAATTTTATTCTATGCAGTAGAGGTCCCTGGGTGGCACAAATAGCTTTCACTCAACTACTAACCTAAAGGTTGCTGGTGCAAATGCACCCAGAGATGCTGCAGAAAAAAGGCCTGGAAGTCTGCTTCCATAAAGATTACAGCCAAGAAAACCCTATGGAGCGGTTCTACACTGTAACACATGGGGGCACCACGACTTGGAATCGACTCAACGGCAGCGTGTAGTATATGTAATATTTATCATACTTCATTAAAGTTGATTATTTTAGAAGTTGAGGAAAAACTTAGACACGTTAGGTTAAACAAGAAAAGAAAATTGCAGAACAAATCTTTTATGCAAGGAAGGTATATATTCCAAACAATACTGCCTATTGTCCATAGACTTTGTATATGTCATAAAAGCCTCAAAACACCTTAGTCTGAAATCTAGCCCTTCCCAACATGGCTGCCTTTGTGGGGGGAGTTGGGAGGGCAGTGGGGCCAATGGGTCGGTAACTGTCATGTTTGTTACTAAAAAAAAAGATCACTATCAAGTCGGATAACAGGCTAAACTTTGTTAATTCTTGGTGCTGAGAACGTGGGTGTTTCTTCTGTTGTTCTCTATATTTTTCTGCCTTGCTTAAAGAAAGCACAGCATTCTGAGGCTGGGTGAGGAAGAGGGATAAGAACGGACAGAGTGGACCCAGGGAGGCCCGGGGGAGGGTAGGGACAAGTCCTGACAAGAAGGGGTCACCTGCCTCCCACCCATCCCCCCCAGCTTCCTGGAAACTCCTGGCCTATGATCACCCTCTCCTCAGCATGCAATACCTTGTACATGCAAACCTTGTACACCTTCCTTCCCATCAGCCAGGGGAGCCCTGGGGCTCAAGTGCCTCTTACCCACAAAGTCCTCCTGGATCTCAAAATGCCTTGGGCAGTCTATGCTGAGGCCCCAAGGGGCAAGCAGAACACATCTGGGAGGGAGCCAGGCAAGTTGGGGCAAAAACTCTGCCAGGTGTCCACAGGCAAGTCACTTCACCCCCCTGAGCTGGTTTCCTTGTCTGTGAACTGGGAGGATGACAATGGCATGACCTCATGGAGTTGCTGTGAGGATGAAATCCCATGTAGCATGTGTGGAGAAGTCACTTATTGTTGCCACACAGAGGCTCACTAACAAGGACTGCATGCTGGTCCTTCACACGTATTACCTCATATAATCCTCAACTCTATAAACTGGGACATCACCTCCGTTTTACAGATGGGAGAACTAAGGCCTACAGAGCTTAACTAGCTGAGCTGCCCAGCAAGTGGCCAAGCTGGGATCTGTACTGAAGTCATGTGATGCCAGCTCCGGGGCCCAAGTTCCTTTGCTGGATTGTTTTATTGGTTTGTTTCTTGTTTATGGGTCTATGTCCCCTCCCACAACAGACTGTGAACCTCCTGGGAGCAGGGACTTGGCCAGAGAAGTCCTGTGTAGGCCAGGCAGCAGGAAGATCAGAGATCAGGGAGCCTGTGCCAAATGGGGGTGTGGTATGAGTGAGGCACAGGGTGACTCTGAGCTCACATCTTCCACTTCCAGGTGAAGGAATCAGCACCTGAATAAGGAATACTGAGGAAGAATTGATGCCTTTGAATTATAGTGTTGGTGAAAAATATTGAATACACCAGAAGAACAAACAAATCTGTCTTGGAAGAAGCACAACCAGAATGCTCCTTAGAAGGAAAGATGGCGAGACTTCATCTCACATACTTTAGACATGTTATCAGGAGGGACTGGTCCATGGAGAAAAATAACTTGATTGGTAAAGTAGAGGGTCAGCGAAAAAGAGGAAGACCCTCAAGGAGATGGATTGACACAGTGGCTGCAACGATGGGCTCAAGCATAACAAGATCGTGAGGATGGCACAGGACCAAGCGGTGCTTTGTTCTGTTGTACATAGCGTCACTATGAGTTGGAACTGACTCATCTGCACCTAACAACAATGTCCTGGTGGCACAATGGTTAAGCGTTCGGCTGCAAACCATAAGGTTGATGGTTGGAACCCACCCAGCAGCTCCACAGGAGAAAAGACCTGGCAATCTGCTCAGGTAAAGATTACAACCTAGGAAACCCTATGAAGAAGTTCTACTCTGTCATATAGGGTTGGAATCGACTCAACTGCACACGACAACTGTCTGCTAGCAGGAATCCTTGTCCTAGCCCCAGGACCTAGGAGTCCTTGTCCCTAACCACACCTCCAAGGACTCCCTACATCCACTTCTCCACATCTCAGGAGTTCCAGCTCCCACCTAGTATCTAGGCCCCCAGGCCCCCAGCACTCAGCAGTCCTGGCCCCCATCCAGATGTGTGCTAGAGCCAGCTGATCCCAGGTGACAAAAGCTCATTGTGCACATCCCCTCCAAACTTCTAATTCAGTGACGTCACATCTATAGCTTGAAATCTGCAGTGAAGGGACTATTTATACCAGGGAAATTGGCAAATGCTACAAGTGAGTCCTCCCCATCCCTGGGAGCCTGTTGTTAAATATCTACCAGCACGCCACCGCACCAGCTCTCCTTTTGTCCAAGGTCTGCCTGGAACATGACTGCATGCCCAGGCTGCATTGGGGCTGGGCCCCAAGCCTCAGGCCCAACTCCTCCCAGTCTCCATTTCCAGCCCTCCATCCCTGATAGGAGCAGGCACCCAGCTCTGCACAGCTCAGGAGCCTCGTCGGAGTGTGGAGCTACATGGATTAAGGTGTGGCTGTGGGCAACTCACTTTAACTGAGCCTCGATTTCCTCATCTGGAGTGTGGAGATCAGTCTAAGAGCACAGACCTTAACGTCACACTTCTGGGGTTCACATTCAAGTTCAGCCCGTATGACCCTGGGCAAGTCAGGTGACTTCCCTGAGCCTCAGTTTCCTCATCTGTAAGATGGGGATAACAGTAGTTCTGCTTCATGAGGTAATAATGAAGGTAAATGAACTATGCCTATAAAGACCTTATTTAGCAGAAAGCTTAGTATCAGCTTTGTTGTTATTATCATTGTTACTAATTTCCTACCTCAGAGGACAGTCGTGAGGGGAAAGGAGCCAACATCTAGGCTCAGCGTAGGTTCTGCGTACAGTAGGTGCTCATTTGGTCATTTCCAATGGCTTCAAGGTGCCTCTGACCAGGGTGGAGGCAACTTTCTTTCGGCTCCACCTGGCCATTCCGGCCATCAGGGGGCGCCCCAGCCCCGCCCTCAGCCCCTCCCCCTCACCTGTGCGGGCTGCGCACCTGGCACCGCCTCCGGAAGAGGAGACCCAGGACCGCCGAGACCTCGGTCGGAGCCCGACAGGGGGCTGCGGGTGAGAGCCCAGGTGTCGCCGAGGGCAGGGGCCTTCGAGCCTCGGGCAGGATGGGCCGGGCCGAGTCGGCGCGAGAGGAGGAATGCGGGAGCTGGAGGGGCTGCCGGACTCCTGCCCCTGGGAAGCAGAAGGCTGCCGGGGGAAAGGAAGGCTGGCTGGGCTTCAGATCCTAGGGCCGAGGGCTAGGGGGCTGGGGGGCCCGACGTCTGCGTTGGGACCACCGCGACACCTGGATCCGGCAGGCAGGTGTGAGATTCTGCGCCTGGCTCGGGGAGGAGGGGAGAAACAGGTGTGCGAGCGAGTGTATTAGGGGGAGGGGCTGGGGTCTTCCGGAGGCGGAGGGGTAGTTCCCAGGGAAGTCCCGTGGTGCGGGCCCTCGTGAGTCCCTGAACAGCCCGGCCTGGGCGCCCCAGAGGAGCGGCGGGCTCTGAGTCCCAGGGGCAGGCCGGGAAGTAAACAGAAACCCGGAGTCGTGCCTGCGGCGCGGCCAGCACAACCTGTTACCTCGCCCTGTCTGGGCCTGACGCCTGAGCCCTAGGAAACTGGGGGCCGGGGTGGCACTGCAGAGGGGAGGGCTGGGGCTCAGGATACTTGAGTCCCCAAGGGTAGAGGCCAGAAGGCCTTGGGCCGGCAAAAATTGGGGGCTGGGATGGGAATCCCAGAAAGGGTAGATGCTGGGATCTCTGAATCTGGAGAGGTGGGGACCAGAACACCCTAGTCCTGAAAAATCAAGATCACGAGAGCCAGGATACCTGGGAGGGCTGGGGGCTGGAGACCAGGACATCAAGTCCTGGGCTTCTGGAAGGGGAGGGGGCTGAGCTATTGGTGGGGGATCAGGGCCCCTGAGTTCCCAAAGTGTGGGGTCCTGGATTCCTGGGAGGAGAGGGATCAGATTCCTCTTTGTGTCCTGAGTCCTGAAGAACCAGGGTTCTGGGAAAATGAGCTGAGTTTCCCAGATTGTCAGCGGCTGGAAGCCAGAACAGCTGGGTGCAGGGAACACAGGGGAAGGGGCAGGAACTCCTGGTGGGGTGGCCTCTGGCCCCAAGCACTGGGACAAGTTTTCCTGATGCAAAGAATGTCTGGCACAGGCAAAGACAAGCTGGCTCATTTCTTTCTGCTCCCTGACTCAGTTTACCCTGGGGACTCTAACGAAACCAGGTGGCCAAGACACAGATCATTGACCCCTCTTGGCCCAGGGAGGTCCTGCCTGTAGGGCTGGGAGGGCCAGGTGGCCAAATGGGCAGGTGGAGACTTGAAGGAGGGCCAGGTCTTGGCCAGTGGGGTGTAAGCCCCATCGGGCTGCAGAGTGGAGTATCTTGTCCCCACAGATGCTTCAGGCACCATGAGCTCCCCAGATGGCCCAAGCTTCCCATCGGGGCTGCTCTCAGGGGCCACCTCCCCCAGCGGCAACGAGGGCTTCTTCCCCTTTGAGCTGGAGCGGCGTGGCTTATTCCTGGGAGGGGGCCCCGAGCCCGAGGAACCTGAGGACCTGGCCCTGCAGCTACAGCGGAAGGAGAAGGACCTGGTGCTGGCCGCCGAACTCGGCAAGATGCTCCTAGAGCGGAATGAGGAGCTGCGGCAGCAGCTGGAGATGCTGAGTGCCCAACACTCGGAGCGTGAGGAAGTAAGCTGGCTGTCAGGGACCTGGGCCAAGGGTCAGGGAGCAGGATGGGCAGAGGGAGGACAGGTGGCCAGAGGTGTAGAGGGGAAGGGGGCCAGGCAAAAGGAGGACAGGTGGGCGGAGTGCAGGTGAGCAGGGGACAGGCAGGTGAGTGGGGGGAGAACATTGGGTAGGGGAAGACGATCAGGCAGGAGTGGGGAAGAGAGGGGGCTAGGTAAAGGGGAGGCTGGCAGGAGGCAGGCAGGTGAGCAGGTAGCAGGCAGGTGGGAAGGGGGAGGACAGCTGGGTAGGGGAGGATAACCAGGCAGGAGAAGGACTGGCAGACAGGTGTGGCCAGGTGAAGGGACCAGACAAAGGGGAGGACAGACTGTTAGGATGCAGGCAGGTGGGCAAGTGCACTGAGGGATGACAGCCAGGAAGAAGGACACCTCTGGACCAGTTTCCAGCTGGGCCTTGTCCCCTCAGTATTGTGGCCCAATGGTCCAGAGCATGGGCTCTGAGGACAAGTCAAGGCTTGGCTGTGTGGCGTGGACAAGCTGCTGGCCCTCTCTGAATCGTGGGACCTGAGTTACCTGGCCCTGGGCTCAGCACTGGTCAGGACCCATCTCAGCTCACTCTCACCCAGCCTATGATGGAAGAGCTGCTCTCAGCCTGGGCTCTGTTCTCATCCACACTTTCACCCTGGGGGCACATCTGGCCCCCCAAGGATCACTCACACCACCGACACCCCTAACTGTGTCATTAGCCCCAATCACTGCCCTGAGCCCCAGACCTGGGTAGCTAACCACTGCCCCCACCCCCCACCGCCCCAGGCAACCAAATGGGGTCTCAAAAGAAGCAGCACTCATGGTTCTATAACCCCACACCTGCTGCACCCAGCCAGCTTCCCATCTCAGGGGACACACCTCCGTGACCGCTCTCTTGCTCTCTCCCCCACATCTTTAAGCCCTGTCAGTTCCCTTCTAAACTAGATTCCAAATCCACTCACTGTTATTGCCTCTGCAACCGCCAGCACCTCTTGAGGTGCTGCGGCACTGCCTGCTTCCTCCACACAGCTTCCACTCTTGCCCCTGCAGCCTATTCTCCACCAGACAGCCAGGAGGAGCTTCAAAGCTTGCAGATCAGGCCAATTCACTCCTCGCCCTGCAGCTTCCAAAAACCCTTCCTCACACTTAGCCTGCGATGGAAACTTCGTGTGGGCTGAAAGTCCCTGCCAGGTCCAGCCTTCCAACCTCCCGGACTTCATCTTGGTCATACAGCACCCACCTGCCCACCCACTTCTGCCTGGGCCCTTTCAGTTCCTTGAATAACTCAGGCTTATGACGCAGGGCCTTTGCACGTGCTGTCTCTTAGCTTGTGAGCTTTTCCTGGTTGGCTCCTTCTTGCCCTGCAAGAGTCAATTCAGACATCATCCTCTGGGGGAAGGAGCCCCTATCCTACCTGACTGCTTCCTCATAACCACTTCCCAGGGTTTCTTTACAGCCCTGTAGTCCCTCTGAAATGACCTGGTTCAAGCAGGTGTCCATCTGCCCATGACTGGCCTCCCTGGTGGTGTAGTGGTTAAGAGCTACAACTGCTAACCGAAAGGTCGGCAGTTCGAATCCACCAGGCACTCCTTGGAAACCCTTTGCGGCAGTTCTACTCTGTTCAGTAGGGTCACGCTGAGTCGAAATCAACTCCACAACAACGGGTTTGCCTTTTTTTGGTTTTTCTTGCCTTCTGGATTTAAGTTGCTTGAGGAGAGTGAACATGGTGGTCTCGATTATCACTGACAGCCAGAATTCAGAACATGGCGGGAGCTCCGGAAATACTTGCTGCATGCATGGAGCTCAGAGGTATTAAGGGACTTGCTTAACTACACAACAGCCAGAACAATCAGACCTCTGAACTCGCCAGCTAAATCCTTGGGCTGTGATACCCCTGCAGTATTTGGTTAAGAGCTTGACTGCCTGGGTTGGAACCTGTGCCCCACTAATTCACTGTGTGTCCTTGGGCAAAACATTTAACCTCTCTGAACTTCAGCTTCCGTATTGGCAAGATGTGGGTGTTAAGGATTCTACCTCTGAAGTGTTAAATGAAATAATGCAGTAAAGTACTAGCACAAGACCTGGCTAATTATAACAAACTGCTAATTATTATTTGCAGCAGCAATTGTTATCAGCACCTGGATCCTTCTTATCTTGAGGGCTAGAGAGAGTGAAGGCCTAGAGCCCGCCCCCTAGTTGACCTGCCACCCCATGCTAGGCCTCTGGGTGTGCCCTGCACATCCTCCTCCCCACCCCACCCCCCACCCCCACCCCTAGTTGGACAGGTTTTGGGGGGGGCAAGCGGAGGTGTGGGGCCAGGGCGATTAATTAGAGGGAGCTGGCCCAGAGGGGCTGGGCAGAGGCTGAGCCTCCAGAGGCCCCTGGAGCACAGTGGTGTGAGGCCATGGGCGGTGGCCTGAATTCCACCCATCTCTGGCTCCAGAAATGGTGCTTGCGGCCTCAGGTTCAGAAGCCCAGGCAGCAGCCAGAGGTGAGTGGGCACTGGGGAGCCAGCCCAGAGGGCAGCCCTCCTGTTTGGCCTCATCCTCTGCCTCCACCTCCCCGGCTCTCTCCTCTCTTGCTGGGTCTCTGTCCCATCTTCCTGTGTCTGCCCCATCTCATGTTGCCTCCCTGACTCTGGCCCTCATCCCACCCCCACAGCGGCTGCAGCAGGAGAATCATGAGCTCCGCTGGGGCCTGGCAGCCCGGGGAGCTGAGTGGGAGGCCAGGGCTGTGGAGCTGGAGGGGGACGTGGAAGCCCTGCGGGCTCAGCTCGGGGAGCAGCTCTCAGAGCAGCAGGACAGCGGGCGTGAGAGGGCACGGGCCCTAGGGGAGCTCAGTGAGCAGAACCTCCGGCTCAGCCAGCAGCTGGCCCAGGTAGTTGGGCAGCCCCAGTCCCTGGTCCCTGGGTCCCCAGACTGGGGTGGGTGCTCTGGGTTTGATATTGAGGCTTAAGCCAGCTGACGGCTCCATCCCATGCCCCAGGCCTCCCAGACAGAGCAGAAGCTTCAGAGGGAACTGGATGCCCTTCGAGGGCAGTACCAAGCACAGGCCCTAGCTGGGGCAGAGCTGAGGACGCGGCTAGAGAGTCTGCAGGGAGAGGTGAGTGTCAGGTGGGGCTGGGGCCTCTCTGAGCAGAAGGCTGGGCTGGGGCTGTCTGGGGCTGGTACAGCACCTAACCCCTCCCCAACTCAGAGGCCTTTCCCCAGAACAAGATGCTGCAGAGTCGCAGGCAGGACCTAGAGGCCCAGATTCGGGGCCTGCGTGAGGAGGCGGAGAAGGGCCAGGGCTGGCTGCAGGTCACCCGTGAGGAGTTGCTGGTGCTGCGGCGAGAGCAGCGGGAGCACAGCCTGGAGGTGACCGCATGTCTGGGGGGTGCCCAGCTCCACTCTCGACTGCTGCCTTAGGCTTTCTGGGAGATAAGGCCAGACCTGGATCCCTAGAGGCCCCTACATGAGTATCTGCTGGAGAGCCAGTGGCAGCCATGGAAGGCTTTTGAGCAGGGAAGGATCACTTTTGGATTTCAGTTGAGTCTCCACCTGCCTAGAGTGGGTCAGAGCTGGGCAGCTGAAGGCCAAGGAAGAGACTAAGGACTGAGGAGCAAGGGTCAGGCAAGAGATTGTGGGGACCTGGACCAGGGGGTGGGGCAGAGGAGGTAGAGAAAAGGGAAAGAAAAGAAGCAGTATGGCCTGCTGTTTGAGGTCTCCTGAGCTTGTGCTTTTGATCAGATTGCCTGGATTCTTATCCCAGCTCCCTGCTAACTGTTGTGGGACGCTTGAGCCTCAGTTTCCACACCTGTGAGATGGGATGGTAATGGTACCTACCTCACAGGGCTGTGGTGACGCTCAGCGCCACACCTGGTTGAGAAGAAAGGATCAATAAATGCCGAAGGTAGAGCTGGTGGGCAGCAGGAGGGTGGGGCTTTTGCAAGGTGATCTGACCAGGTTAGGGTGGGGAGAAGGTGATGGGAGACTAGAATTGGGATGCCGGCCTCAGCCAGCTTCATTGGTAAGAAATTGGCCCTAGGCCCCTCCGGGGATACTGCAGGGGGGGAGTGGGCGGGGGGCGGGACGCGGGGCTGCACTCCTCTGCTGAGAGTCGCTCTGGCGCCCCCTCGTGGGCGAGCCCGGTATGCCTGTCTGACCCCCCCCCCTTCCCACTCCTCTGTCTATCTGTCCCTCTGTCTGCAGCTGGAACATGCGCGCTTCGAGGCAAGAGAGGCTCTGGGCGCACTGCAGAGGCTGCAGCGGCGGGTCTTGGAGCTAGAGGAGGAATCCCGCTTCCAGAATGCCGACGTGTCGGCCGCCTCCCTACAGTCCGAGCTTGCCCGCACCCTCGACAGCGACCATGACCAGGACACAGACGGACGCGGAGACGCCCTGGTGAGCTTTAGGCCCGGCAGCCCCACCACTAGCGCAGCCTCAGAGGGGCGCAGGCTCGGCTCTTCCGGGTCCCAAGAGGTTCGACCCGCACTGACCGTTCCTTTGACCCGCAGACTACCCTGTCCGTGGAGCCCCAAGAGCCTTCCAGCCCACAGGCTTTGCCCCAGGAGAGCTTGGAGCCCCCCAAGAAGCGAACAACTCTGAGCCCCTCGGAGATGCTGGAGAAGAAGGAGGCGGAAGTGGCCAGGCTGGAGGATGAGGTCGTGTGCTTGTGTGGGGACCGCAGTGTTGGATGCAGAGCCCCTCCCCACTATCACTTTCTCCCCCCCCCATTTCTATCTCTGCCGCTAGCCTTTGCCCACTAAGCCCCCTCCACCTGGATCACCCTTCACCCTAACAAACCAGCAGTCATGCTCTAGAGGCAGCCTTTATGTCACCCCCCAGGATAACTTTCTGGACTGCACCCCGCCCCCGTTAACTCCACCCCCTACACTTCTCCCTGCATTCCTCCTGCAGGCTCTGCCCCTACCCCCGCATGAGCCTGGGGGCTAATCTGAGTCCCTCGAACAGGGCCAGGGGGCAGCAGCCCCAGGGTGCTGGGAAGGGCAGTGGTTGGGAGGCCCAGGAGCCCATCTGCCTCTCTGCCCCTCCCCTCCCACAGATCGCCCTGCAGCGGGAGGAGATGCAGTCCCTGCGGGAGGAGCTGCAGAGGCAGAAGGAGTTGCGGGAGGAGGAGGACCCCGAAGAGGCCCTGAGCAGCGCTCTCTCTGATCGGGACGAGGCCGTGAACAAGTGAGCCTCCGTCACCACTCACCACCGCCCGCGCTGGGCTACAGGCCCCCACAGCACTCGGGCCCTGCGGGTCCTGACTCCTCCACTCCCATCCAGGGCTGCACAGATCTCCTTGGTCTCCTGCCCGGGTCCAGAAGCCCTTCACCATCCCTGCTCACTGAGGTGCCATTATGCTTGGACACCCTCCTCCCCTTTTCTGTCCTCAGGGCCCTGGAGCTGTCCCTAGAGCTCAGCCGCATCTCCCTAGAGCGGGACTCCCTGTCCCGGGAGCTGCTGCGTGCCATACGCCAGAAGGTGGCGCTAACACAGGAGCTGGAAGCCTGGCAGGTAAGGGACAGGGCTGGCCCTTAAGGGGCGGGGCCCTGGGGGCGGGGCCAGCACGCTGACCGTCCCTTCGATTCGGTTCCTGGCAGGACGACATGCAGGTGGTGATCGGACAGCAGTTGCGCTCACAGCGCCAGAAAGAGCTGAGTTCCGCCAAGTCTCCGCACCGCGCCTCACCCCGCTTCTCGCTGCGCCTGGGCCCCGGGCCCGCAGGCGGGTTCCTCAGCAACCTCTTCCGAAGGACCTGAGGGAGGCCAAGGGCACCGCCCTTGCCCTTTCTGGGACTGTTTCCTCTTCGGGCCAGTGGAGCCATAGGCTCCAGATTGTGTTCCAAGGGGGGCTGGTGCCCTCCCCATCCCGAAACCCAGGCAGGGGCTCACAGTGAGCAGGGGCCAGCTTTTGGGGCCAGGGGCAAGAGGTGGGTGGTGGGGCAGAGCTGCCTATTTTAGGAGTCTATAGGTCTATCTTTTCTAAGCACTGGGCACTCTCCAGGCCAGGATGACAATGTGTATTTATGTATCAAGATCAGACAGAGTAATATATAAATCACAACACCAGCTTGGCCTCCATTCTTGGGAAGGAAGCACATGGAAGAAACGTTGGAAACTTTATTTGTTAAAAAGAAAGGGAAAAAAAGCACTCCAAACTCCTGGGGTGAAGGGTGTGTTGGTGGGTCAGAAGGACAGGGAGAATGCACGGTAGCCCAGATTGGTGAAGACATCCACCCGGCAGCTGTTGCCTGCAGCTGTCAGGACCTGGAGACAAGAGGGGCATGAGGGCCCTGCCCAACCCCAGCGTCCCAGTATCCCATCCCTTCACTGGACCCACCTTGCACTCAGGAGCCGCTGGCTGCTGGTTGAGGCTGAGGCTGAGCAGCCCCGGGGAAGAGCCTGGTACCTGGGCCTTGAGCTCCCCGCTCAGCTGCCATTGGTTGACACAGGGGCCCTGGCCGGCAGATAGAATCTGTAGAGGGCAAGAGAGGGCTCAAGGGTCAGGGCTGGAGACGGGAGCCAGCAAGGGCGGCAGAAGGAGACAGAGAGCCTACCAGGTCCTGGTAGAAGGTGACGTGCTTCTGTGGCGCCCGCATGGGGAAGATGGTGGTGGGTGTAGAGGACCGCAGGTGCCAAAGGGTGAGTGCTGGGCCCCCTCCACAGACCTGGCCAGAAAGGCAGGGGTCCCTGGCCGCCGTGAGCCATGAACCCCTGAAAGCAGGGCCCAGAGCTGCCACCCATCCCACCCCACCCTCTGGCCAGCTCACCATCCAGTCTGAGTCGGTTGCCAAGCATCCGATCCAGCGCCCGTTGTGGGGCCTGGAGCACTCCTAGAGGGAGGAAGAAGAGAGTTGCGAATACAGAGAAGCTGGGGAAGAGCAAGGAGGATGGGGCTGGGGCATGGCCTCACCTCGTGCTTATAGACCTCGATTGTCTGTACCTCCTTGGCTGTGCGGAGGTCTGTGGAGAGAACCTTGAGGGGTGCCATCCTTGTCCCATCCTCCCCACCACCATCTCTCCCTCCAACCAGCCAGCCCCTTACCCCAAAGCCGCACGGCCCCATCCTCACCACCCGAAAGCACCTCGGGGCTCCGCTCCCGCAGCGCCAGGCAGTGGATGTAGTCCGTATGGCCCCGGAGGGCCCGCTGCGGGGAGAGGGGCTGTGTCAGGAGCAGGTCCAAAAAGCACCCCACCCCCACGTGACCTGCCCCTGGCTCTCAGGCCCTGCTCACCGTGAAGGCCCCAGTCTCAAGGTCCATAGTGTGTAGCTGACAGTCTCCCCCAGCCAGGATAAGAGAATTCTCCTGCAAAGAAAGGCAGGGCAGGACTGGAAATCAATGACAAATCAGGACGGGGACAGGTGGAAGGACCAAAGTTTGGGCCAAGAACACAGCAGGGCGGAGCCCCCAATCACAAAGGACTTAGGGGGCCTCAGACCTTGGGGACGAGCAGCAAAGAATTGATTTCAGGCACTTCCAGGCTGGTCCTGGGGGAGGAAAAGCAAGGTCCGCTTTGGTTCAAGGGTGCCTACATACCCAAGTGCCTCCCCCCACATGGCCCTGGCTCACCTGTATGGTGGCTGACAACGCCACAGCTCCTTGCTGCCCTTCATGGTAGAAAACGCCAAGTGACCTCTAAGGCTCTCCTTGGGCCTGGGCACCCAGCCTGTTCCCCAGGTCTACACTCCTTACCTTCTTGAGGATCTCTGCCCACAGCCAGGCCTTTACCTCCCCATCCCCGGCACTGACTAGCTGTCGATCGGTGGACACCATGCTGTAGACGGGCCCATCATGGGCTAAAGGGAAAGAACCTGAGCGACCCCATCTGGCCCCTTCCTCCACCCTGGGATCCCCAAAGCCAGACCTGACAGCTGCACCCACCTTGGAAGGTCACCACAGGCTTCTTACTTTCCTCTTTAGCCTCGGAGCTCAAAGCAGCGGACAAGCTGAAGTTGAGAAGGGAAAGGGGAGGGGGCCCAAGAGCCAGAAGCAGGGAGCATCAGTCCCAGGAAGGCCGAGTGCCAGGACTAGTGGGTGCTGGGGAACAGGGGCCATGGGTACCTGAAGATGGCAATCTGCCCGTAATTGTTGCCTGCCGCAAGGAACTTCCCACAGGGGGACACACTCTGGGAGAAGACAGTCATGTGCAGCCGCTGCAGGGCCTGAAACACCTCCATCTGGGAGGAGAGGTGGGATAAGAACCTGCAGACCTCTAGCCCTGCTACAGCCCAGCCCCCCACTGTCCAGACTTCTCAGCCCTCCTTCAAGGCAGCCCACCCCGCAGGCGCCTGCCCATACAACCCTGGGAGGCGCCAAGAAGAGGATGAGGAAAGGGAGAGCTCAGGTGTGCTACCTAATGGGACCTCGAGCCAGCTCCCTAGCTTCTCTACTCAGTTTCCTCAAGTATCAAATGAACTCACTGGAGTTTGTGTCTCAATTAGATGCGCTAATGTATATAAACAGCATCGCAAAGGGTCTGCCATGTAAAAAGCGCTTAAGAAGTGGTTCTCTTGTCCCCAATACTTAAAAACGTGTTCACTTCTGGGGTACTCCTCTGGCTCCCGGTCTGAGTCCGATTTCCACTAGCAACCCACGCGCAACAGGGCTCGGGACATGATTCTTCGCCCGCCCGGTCGACCCGGGCCTGGAATACAAACCCCAGAATGCCCTGCGTCCCGTGCCTGCCTCACCTGACCCAGAGGAACCGCTTGTGGCACTACTCGGTCCATCTCGAGGACTACAAGTCCCAGAATGCTTCGTGAGACGCGGCTTCACGAGTCCGGACGTGCCCGCGACCAACTCGTCTGCGGCGCCCCACGTCCCAATACTGCCGCCGGTCCGGCGCGAAGGTGGTTTCCGCGTTCCGCCCAAGCCCCACGAACCGAGATGAGCACCTTGAAGGCCGCGGCACTACGTGGCGCCCCCTGTAGCCCTGCTACGCCTGATCCCCTCCCCCACCCCGCTGAACAGACCCGCCTTCCAGCCGCGTGCCGCCCGTCTTCCGCGCCTGCGTGAATGCTCACTGCTGCGCGCGCCAAGGCCACGCCTCCCGCCGTGCCACGCCCCCCCAAGGCACCGCCCCTGCCGGGCGGATCCCTCCCCTTTGCTCGAAGGACGGGTAGCCCCAAAGATCCTGCCGCAGCCCCTAGAGCGTGGCCCCCGGGGTCGGACCCAGCGCGACCCCAGTGCTGCCTCAGGGGCGACCTGGAGCCTGGACGCGAGGTGCGTGTGAGGCCCCCGGGGTGGGCCTAGCCAGGGGGCTCAGGGCTGGTCTGCAGTATGACACATGGCGGGTGAGCTGGTGGAGCTTGGGCGTGAACTGAGACTGGAATGGGGCTGGGGGCTCAGGGCTGCTGGATGGCCCAGGAGAGAAGACGTGACTTAGGGGGTCAGCTAAGACAGGGATGGGGGCTGCTGGCTGAGGCTGCAGGCTCAGGCGGGCAGATCCTCTCGGCATGGGGCCAGGAGGGTGGGATGCACCTGGCTCTTGTCTCTTCTCAGCTCCCCTCTCCAAGCTGTGCCCATGAGCACCAAGCGGCGCCTGGAGGTGCAGTAAGTTTGGAGGCAAGGAGGGACTCCCAACTAGACCTTGCCCACCTCTGACCCCCATCAGGCTGCCTCCCCTCTCCATATCCCAGCCAACCTGCCTTCCCTTCTTTCCCCAGGGAGACTTTGCACAAGCAGTTCTTGTCCGAGGAGAACATGGCCACCCACTTCTCTCAACTCAGACTGCACAACCACCACCCCTACTGCAGCCCTCTCAGGGCCTTACCTCCAGTCCTACCCCCACTCAGGTGGGCACCTTCCACCTGCCAGCCCCCTGGAGGATCACACTGGTCTTCAGCCCAGCCTCCAGGCCCTGCCTCATCCTGCTATTTTTAGCTTCTGGGTTGTTTCCCATCTTGACTCCTTGGAGGGTGGTGACCTGGATCTAGTGGGGGGTGGCTCTGCCAGGCCAGCCAAGCCCTGCCCTGTCATTTCCTCTTCCAGGAGCCCTTGCTCTGAGCTCCATCTGTGGTGCTACTCTGGGAACCTGATCCCTGAAGCCCTCCGGCTGCTGAGGCTGGGGGACACTCCACCCCCCACTACTCTGTTACCACAGCTGGGGACATAATGGAGCTCTGAGTACTGGTGGGTAATGTCCTGCCCACCTGCCTTTCTCCACACATAGGGGAGACCAGCACCAAGCTTCCCTGCTTCTCCTCCTCCACCAGACCAGGCCTCTGGGCATCAGGACCTTCCCCCCCACCAAGGAGGACACTGAGGACAGAGCCCTGAGTGGGAGGGCAGGAGGGGCAGGAGCTTGGGGAAGAAGGCATGCTACTGAGAAGCACTGAATAAAGACTGCTGAACAAGTGAAGGCTTCACTTGGGGCCTAGGGAGAGCTGGGGTGCCGGATGCGTGGCTTCTCCCTCAAGATATTCCCTGGAAAACAGTCTGGGCTTAGCCAGGCCCTGGCAGGCTGGGCTCAGGCATTGAGAATGTGTGAGTCAGAGCCTCGCCCCCACCCCCGCGGCTGCCTGACTCACTCCCTCCCTCCAGCCAGGGAAGTCGAGCTGGGACCCTGCCACTCTCCAAGCCATTTAAAGTTAAAAACTCTTTTATTAATAAATTCTCCCTCCCTCTCAAACTTTTTCCCCAAAATAAATATCTCCCCACTTTGGGGGCTAGTAGAGGCAGTGTGGTAGAGCCGGCCCCCCTAGAGGGCCAGCCCCTAGTGTTCAGAGCAGGTCCCTAACCCCCCAGGCTGAGACCCCTGTCAGCGTTTCAGCACATCTGAATGGGTGGGGCCTAGTGTTGTGTCTGCCCTTCAGGTCGGCCTGGCCCCCCAGGGCATGGGGGGTAGAGACCCCCTTGTGCAAATGCTGCAGTTCCTCAGTGTCAGTGGTCGATAGTGTGTGAGCTGGATGGGGCTCCTTTCTGTCCTGGAGCCTGAGACCAGGCAATGAGAGATACCTTGGAAGGCTCCCCAAAACCTCAGGCCTCAGAGATGATTCACCACCATCACCCCTCCGGGTGGCTGGCTGAGCCTGGCACAGGCTGAGTCTGGGAGGCAAGGGGTGGCTCCAGAATGAATGAATGAATGCGTGGGAGCACAGGCTGGCAGGGGGCGCTCACTGTCACTGGATCAGTGCCACACCTGGGCAGCCCTCCCCGCCAGTCTCCTCGATGGGGGCTGCAAGACAAGAGGGGTCACAGTGAGAAGGAGAAACTGAACAGTGACAGAGGCGGGCAGGCTGGGGCACACTTACTGGTAAACTTTTCTCTCCTGCGGCATCTTCTCCAGACCAGGAAGCCAGAAAGCAGCCCTACCACAAGGGCCAGGCTCAGGGCACCCCCCAGGATGGGCCAGAGCAGCGGGAAGGGGGCTGGAGGGGCTGTAGCACCTGGGGACAGGATGTGAAGTGAGACCTCACCCCCCAGATCTGAGCCTCATGCATTCCCCTTCCATTCACAGCTCTGATCAGAGCCCCTTCCCCACTCTCCCTCTTCCGGATTCTGCTCCAGATGGAAAGCCTACAGTCCCCTCTCCACCCCAGCATCCCTCTCTCCGGGTCCAGGGTCCACCGGGTCCGACCCCACCCCCACTCACAGCCCAGGCAGAAGTCGCTGCGTGGCCGCACGGGGCACGACGCACAGTCCATGCACTTGTCGAGGTCCGAGCTCCAGGAGGTGCCGCGGGGGCAGGGGGCAGCACCTGGGGAGGGGGCCTCGGGTCAGATGCTGGGGCGGGGCGCGGCTATTCTGGGGGCTGAGGTCAGGGTCGGCCGGCTCGAATGACTTGAGTCACCAGCGCCCTCCCCCGCATTCCTCACAGGTGACCGCACGGCCCGTCTGGGACACGGCAGTGGGATGTGGGAGAGAAGCGCCAGTCTCTAGGGGGGAGGGATCAGGTCCTCCACAACCTAGCCCCCACCCGTCGCTGGCGGGTGACTCACTCCCGGGCACCAGGCCCGACCCCGGCCCCTCCCCCCGCATAGCTGGGCACTTAAGTCACCGGACGGACGGAAGGGGGCACCCCACATGGCATAGGGGGCAAAGACGCCCGTGTCTCTCGGCATCTCCAATCTCGGGTCACTGGGGATGAGCAGACCCCATACTGTGCAGGCTGGGGGCGTGACCCGTTAGCAGATGAGACATCCCGCCCACAAACTTTTTTCTGCCCCCTCTTCGAGCCCCGACTTTCAGGAAGAAGCCCCCGACGTAGGCAGGAGGGAAAACTGACGCCCGGACTGAGGATGAAGCTTAGAGCTGGATGGGATCTCCCCTAGCCAGGGAATGCGGTGCCTGGAGACCACCTGGCCCCGGACTCTCATGCCTGCTTCGTTCCCCTAGATTCGGCCCACATTTCCCAAGCCCCCAGACTCGACACCCCTGCCCCCAGCCCTGGGTCCTCCCAGCCACGCGGCCCCCACATTTCCAAGCCGGGTACCGGCCCCGCGCCCGCGTACCTGGCGTCCGCTCCCCAGCCGCAGCGCACAACAGCGCCAGCCAGAGTCCCAGCACGAGAAGCCGCAGCAGCGGACGCAGCGGGCCGAGAGCCATGGTGCGCGCGTCCACAAACCGCCGCCGTCTGCTCCCTCTGCCAGCCTGCTGCTGGAGGCAGCGCGTCCTCGCCTCGCCCCCGCCTTCCGGGGCGGAGCCTCCTCCCACCCCGCCCCGCTCCTCACAGCGCCCAGCCAGTCTCCCGGCGCCCCGCCTTGCAAACTGGCTAAGGTCTGTCATTCGTTCAACAAACACTAGCTCTGCGCCCAGGACCCTGCAGGGTCGCAGAGGCGGGCCTGCCCTCTCGGTACCAAGTCCAGAGGGGGACGGCCATCAGAGAGACACGAAACAGCTCTCATCGCAGAGATGGTGGCAACTTTCTTAAGGGCCCCAGAGGCTTAACAATAACAACAGAACAAAAATAATCCCTAACGTTCATTGAGAGTTTACCGCGTGCGGCTTAACCGCACCTTAGGAAGCAGTAGCATATTAAAATGCAGGCTTGTTTTTTCCATTTTGCAAAGTAGAATACTGAGGTTTGGGAAGGTTAGGTGTGAATTGCCGAGGTCACAGCGGTAGGAAGTGGCGGAGTCGAGAGGCCAGCTCCGTTTGGCTCCAGGTCTCGCGCCCTCACCCACCGCGGGCCGCAAGTCACCAGCTGGACTGCGTGCTGTGCCCGGTCTAGAGTGCCGCCTTCTGACTAGGGTGGGATTCGCGCGTCGGGCGCGGTTTGGGCCGGGCTCTCTGCCCCTCCCCGGGGGCGAGGGGCAAGTGACGTCACGACCGCCTTAAGACCCCTCTCGCCTCCGCCCCATAGAACATTCTGCTACCTCCTACGAACCATTCTGTAGTTCTCTGCAGGTGTGCCGAGGGTAAGTTGGGGGGGGTACCGGGAAGAAGACGCACCGAGGGGCCTGGGTGCAGGGTTCGTGGCAGCATGAGTGAAGTGCGTGTGGACAACCCGGGCTGCGCTCCTTGCGGTGAGACCCCGGGTTTGGGGCTGCGCCGCAGCCGCCGAGTAGGTTGGGTCCTTTGGCGGCTCCGGAGGGCTTAAACACCCCTCCCCCTCCCCAGGCACCGACAAAGGCACCGAAACCCCTGGCGCCCCTCCCCCATCTGCGCTGCCTCTCAGGGGCGGGAATCCCCTCCCCCTCACCTGAGGGAGCGGACCCTGCCCCTGGCGTCGCCATTAAACTCCTCCAGGACGCGCGGTCCCCAGCTGGGGCCGGCCCAGAGGCCGGGCACCCTCCTTCAGGGCTGAGGGCGGGCTGGGGCGCGCGGACTGAGCCGAACCGGGAAGGTATGGAAAGCACATGGCGCGCTCAGGGGTGGCTAGGCCGGCGCAGTCCGTCCCTAACCTGGGGCTAGGATGGCGCGGCCACACCCGGTCACCTTCCCTGGGGCCGGGGTGGGGAGGCCATGGAGAAGCGAATCCAGAGCCTACCCTCCAGCCATACGGCTAGGGCCGCGCTATGTTTGGGTCCAAGACGTGTGGGAAAACCTGTTGAACCCTAAAGCTGACCCCCTGTGGCCGCCTCCACCAGTTGGGATGTGAGGAGGAGACAGGTACCGAGTGCTTAGAGGGCTGGGGGCTAGGGAAGCTGCATCCTGAGGCGACACTAATGTGACATTTTTGGGGAAGAATGCACAAGAAAATGACCCCAGCGTGGGGGGTACCCTCTGCAGAAGGGCCGGAGGGCCAGGGTCGAGGGTGGCCTTGGGGAAGAAGGATTAATGGTTTCTGTTATTTCTTTTCCATCCGGATTGGCTGGGCCTGGGCCGCCAGCCACCCGGGTAAGGTACCTGGGCAACCTTCTGGCCTGGAGAGGGCGGCTGGGGAGGCCTAGGCCGGGAAAGACAGCATCCTGAGCTCACATTGGTAACCAGGGGTTTGGACACCAACTTTGGTGTTAAAGCTGCCAAGTTTTGAGCCTGAAGTTCATGGCTATCTGTGCCCCCACAGAAAGCACCTGTAGATGACACTGTTCACCCCACTTTTTGCCACTTTGTTGCTTGATAAACCTTAGTCAAAGTGGACACACCATAAACTAGCCTGCTATTTTTTGCCTTCTTCACTTTCAGGACAGGCTTGCTTGCTTACTCACCATTGTAAGCCAATGCCTGTCACCTAACTGGGGAGAAAAAGAGATGCTAAAGTATTAAAGGCCCATTTTGCCAGTGATAAAATGAGGCTCAGGGAGTGTGCTTTTGCCCATGTGACGGGACAGTGTCCCAACTCCCAGGGTCCATGTTCTTGCTTGTCCTGTGTGGTGGCAAAGGCTTGCAGCGTGGGGTTAGTGGAAGGCGGTGAGTTCAGTGTTGCTCTACTTCTGTTCCCTCAAAGCTCCTGGACCTTGCCATGGCCTCCACTGGTCTACAGATCCTTGGGATCATCCTGACGATGCTTGGCTGGCTGAATGCCCTGGTATCCTGCACCCTGCCCATGTGGAAGGTGACTGCCTTTATCGGCAGCAGTATCATGGTGGCCCAGGTGATGTGGGAGGGGCTGTGGATGTCCTGCGTGGTGCAGAGCACGGGCCAGATGCAGTGCAAGGTGTACGACTCACTGCTGGCGCTGCCACAGGACCTGCAGGCCGCCCGTGCCCTCTGTGTCATTGCCCTTCTGGTGGCCCTGCTCGGCCTGCTGGTCTACCTTGCCGGGGCCAAGTGCACCACCTGTGTGGAGGACAAGGACTTCAAGGCTCGCCTGGTGCTCACCTCGGGGATCATCTTCATCATCTCAGGGGTCCTGGCCCTAATCCCTGTTTGCTGGACAGCCAACACCATCATCCGTGACTTCTACAACCCCTTGGTGCTTGAGTCCCAAAAACGAGAGCTGGGGGCCTCCCTCTACCTGGGGTGGGCTGCCTCTGGCCTTTTGTTGCTGGGCGGGGGGCTTCTGTGCTGCACATGCCCCTCTGGGAGATCTCAGGGCTCCAGCCATTACATAGCCCACTACTCAGCATCTGCCCCGCAGGGCAACTCTCGGGGGCCCTCCGAGTACCCCACCAAGAATTACGTGTGATGGGGGTGGGGGAGTGACAGCTCCCTGACCAGGGAGCCTTCTTCCCCTCTCCCCCCAGAGCTGGAGAGAGCCTACAGGTATTGATACTTGGCAGCTTTGGGATGTCTTTAATCCTTTGTTCTTGCTGTTTTTATTTCTTCGGGACATTTTTTTTAAATCCACTGGGTGACAAGGAGATGACTCTCCCGCCCAGGTGTCTGCTGCTGGTGTTTCTTTCTCGCTGTTGGTGCTTTGGAGTTTCTGGATCACCTCTGGACAGCACCCATAAACCAGCTGGGGGGCCATTGTAGAGAGCTGCTTTTTGTCCCGGCTCTTCCTGACAAGATTGCCCGTCCCCAAGAGGAGCTGCTGCTGCTGCTAGGAAAGCACCTCCTGGACTTGGCAGGGATACCCCTTCCCATCAGGCCTCTGGACTCCCCACCTCCTAGGGGCTCTGGGGCTCCACTCCTAGAAGAGCAGCAGAGAAGTTACCAAAGAAACCCCACCTCCAAGTGTTCTGACCTCAGGCTGTTACCACTTTCCTCCCCACTTCCCAGCTGTGCTGTAGATCTGTCCTTACCTCCAGCCCTGCACACCTCACCCTGTGCTCACCAAATAGGGTTTTTACTAAATAAAGTGTCTTTTGTTAACTTGCCTTTGGGAGGTGGGCACTGTCCGTTGTTGTTCCTTTGTTGCCCCTGTGCTTTCCCTGGCCCGGACCCGCCAGGGGCCTACAAGGCCTGGAGCAGGCCACGCCCCGCCCAGAGGACTGCCACTGATCAGAGGAAGCCAAGTTACAAATGCTGTTTATTCCAGACTCAGGTGGGGTAGAGGGTGAGGTGATGGCCTGGGCTGCCCAAGTCAGGGAGACCTCTTAGTAAGGCAGGGCCCAGCTCTTGAGGCAGGGAGATCATGGGAGCTTGTCTGAGAGCCAAGAAGCTGCAGCCCAGGCTTGGAGGAGAAGCTCAGAGGAAGAGCAGGGGGCTCAGGTTGTCCTGAACAGCAGATGAAAGCAACAGAGCTCCAGCGGGGAGCTAGGGGCAGGCCAGGATCACGTCATTAGCTCTGGCCCAGCCTTTGTGGGGGATGGGGCACAATGAGGTGGGGACACCACTGAGGAGAGTCTGGGCCCAGCTAGACAGTCTTCTGCAAAGTGGAGGGGTTGGTGATGGTGTCAGGCAAGTGTTGGAGCAAGGTGTCCAGGCAAAGTCACAGCCGAAGGCCTCAGGTGGATGAGTGGGCTGGTGACAGCTTCAGCGGGGCAGGGTGGGGGGGGTTGGCGATGCCCAAAACCTCACAGGTAGTCCCTTTTATCCAGCCCGGACGTGCCTGAGTGGGAGGGGATGGAGTAGCCCAGCCTGGGTCCGTGGGGCCGGTTGATCTGGGGTGGGGGGCATGTGCAGCAGAGGAGCCCCCCACCCAGCATAAGCAGGGCAGCCGCTGCCCAGCCCAGGTAGAGGGAGGCGCCCAGTTCACGCTTGAGCGCCTCGGCCACCAGGGGGTTGTAGAAGTCCTGGATGATGGCGTGGGCTGTCCAGCAGACAGGGATGAGCAACAGGACTCCCGAGAGAAGGAGAGTGGTGCCTGCCGTGAGCATGATGCGAGCCTTGGCGCTTTCGTCTTCCACGCATGTGGTGCACTGGGCACCCGTGATGGCCACCAGCAGGCCGAGCAGGGCCAGCAGGAGGGCGACAACACAGAGGGCTCGGGCAGCCTGCAGGTCCTGAGGCAGCGCCAGCAGCGAGTCATACACCTTGCACTGCATCTGGCCTGTGCTCTGCACCACGCAGGACATCCACAGCCCCTCCCACACCACCTGGGCCACGACGATGCTGTTGCCGATGAAGGCAGTCACCTTCCACAGGGGCAGTGCACAGGACACCAGGGTCCCCAGCCAGCCCAGCACAGCCAGGGTCATCCCCAGCAGTTCAAGCCCAGTTGAAGCCATCTGCCCCCTCAGTTAGGTTTTCCTAAGCCAGGTAGTCTGGTTGACTCAGGGGTGGTGAGACGCCAGGTGGGGGTCTCAGTGCCCAGCAGGAGGAGGAGGTCGTCAGTGTCCTCCCCAGGACAGTCCTCACATCTGTGGGCCTCTCCTCTCGCAGGTGTGTGGGACCCTCGCTCAACACTGATCAGCCTCACCTTCTGCCCAGTCCAGCAGCTTGTGTCCCTGCAAGGGGCTGTGGCCCATCAGATGCTCTGTTTCACCGATGTTGCAGTGACAACCCAGCTGCCACCTATCGCACTGAGCTCACACAGACCCGGACCCACCTGTGCTGCCTCCCAGCGGGTGCGGGTCCGCGCTGAGCACTGCACCCTCCACCAGATGCCACCTGGGGACTCTGCCACTCAGTGGCAGGTGGAGGGGGGGATTTAAGGCTGAGATGGGGGAGGAGCAAGTGAAGAGAGGGGAGGCCGCAATTGGGGAACCTGGGGAATCGCGTGCCGGGGAGGAGGCGGGGCTAGCGGTGCCATGGGCCGGTGGTGGGCTGAGGGTCCCTTCGGACCAGTTGTGGCGAATATAGCGACCAGGAAGGGACAGGGCAACAAAGAATTTCGTGTGAGCAGTAATCTGAGGACAGGCCATGGGGTCAGCAATGGGGGGGAGTCCCGGGCCTGCCTCCTTCTCCCCAGCCGCCCCCCCCCAACATTTTTGCTCTCTCCCCTCGTTTCATAATGCAAATGCCCCCAGTCCCCCCAGTATGGCACACCCCGTCCTGAACTCTCCGGAATCTGATCTGTCTCCAGTCTCCGCCCAGTGGCCTTAGTGGTTCCCGAGGGAGGGGCCCCGCCCGCCCCGTTCCCTGGACGACAGGCGCCTGGCGCCCAGCTCAGATGGCATCGCCCAGGCAACGGCCTAGAAACTACCCCACACACACTGCTACCTTCATTCAGGTGTGCCCTCCCCTCCACCACTGCTGAAGCTGGGGGGCTGAGCCAGGGTAAAGAGCCTCTTGTGGAAGTATGGAGGGGGGGACACATGGGGGTTATAGGGGGAGGAGGCAGGAGCCCTGGTGGGGGTGCAGCCCCAATACGTAGCTGGCTCTCTGTCATGGGGACTGAGTGGCCAGCAGTCAGGCCTCTCTGGCTGAGACACCATGGAGGTAGGCAAGGGGGTGAAACCCAGGGTGACTCCATGAGCCCCTGAGCCCTGCCTCCAGTCTGCAGGAAAGACCTCCCCTCCTGAAGACCTGAGGAGCCCTTGACTCCCCCTGTGGGCTGCGCAACCTGAGAATCACACAGACCAGAATTCAAATTCCACCCTCCTCCTGGGTCAGATCATGTAAGGTCAAGATCCTTAACCTCCTTGAGTCAAAGGCCATTTTGAGAAACCTCATAGTACCCTTGGAATCTACCACCACAAACGTATGCCCCTCATTTCGGGGGAGGGGTTGTGAAGTCTCTCCAGCCCCTCCCTGAGTGCTAAGAGCCCCTTCCTAGTATTATCATCTGAAAAGGGAGAGTGTGATGAAAATCCCCTTATTCACTTTGCAGAGTGGTAGTAGGATTCCTAAAGCCACGGGGCGGGAGGAGGGGGGGTCTTGTCTGGGAGAGACGCTCACCTCCACGCCTGGGGCCAGGCCTGGGAGGGCTGGGGTGAAGCTGGTGCAGACTGGCCAGGGGCATCGTCTGGGCATCCAAGGAACACAGGGCCCTGCACGGCCCTTCCTGAGGGGGCTGGGTCTGTCCCTGCTTGGCCTATTCACTGGGGCCAACGAAGTTTCCATCTTCAAGGATCAGTACAGGATTCAAACCCAGGAGTGGATGCACTGCTTCTGGAAAGGGGTTTTAGCATTTTTTGGAGATGAGGTTTATGGCTTCCATCAAAAGGGCTTGGGACTCCAAAAAGCTTGAGAACTCTCCCCCTCTAAAACAGGAAAACTGAGGCTAGTGCCAAGCAGCTGTCTGGAACGTAGATTCAGAGGGTTCTTCTCTGCTCTTCAGAGCCCCGTCTGGTGTGAGGGACTGCCCCGGCTCCATTCCTTTGGGAAAACAGCGGGTGCTGGTACCAGAATCCTGGGCGGGTTTGTCCAGCTCCTCCAGCCCCCAGAAAGCCTCGGATTTCAGGGTTGAGGGGTGGGAGGGAAGGGCGATTGAGAAGGGCAAATAGAGGTGAGCCTGTCCAGGGGCTCTCTCCGCAGGCTTTCCGGGGATACCAGGAATCCAGCCACACAGGTTTGGGCAGGTGTCAGGCAGTGGAGGCAAGCTCAGGTCTCTGAGGGGTCCTTCAGCCTCCCCAGGGGTTTCTCTCTGCCCCCAGCCCAGAGAAATCCCCCTCCTGCCTGGAGCCTAACGTGACCAACTCATCCCAGTTCGCCCAGGATGTTCCTAGTCGTGGCCCTGAAGGTCCCGTGTCCTGGGCCCAAGACAGTGGTCACTGGGCAGTAGGGCCATGCATGAATGGCAGACGTGTTCCACAGGCAGTGCAAAACCCCAGAGGTTGTAAAAAAAAAAAAATGGAAAAGGGCCAGTGTAGGTGCCACATGCACAAATAAGCATTGTTCCCCCATTTTAGACCCCAACAGCCATAAACTCAAGCCAAGTGGCCAGCCACATGGAGGTGGGTGCTCAGAACGAGGACACCCGTTACCATCCCCACTGGACTAGCCTCCAAGGCGCCCTGATAAAGCAGCACCCTCTCCAAATTTCCCTCTCTCTTCCCCTCTTCCATAAGACAAAGCACCTCCACACAAGGTGAGAGCAGGTAAAGGGAGAACAAATATTGGAGGGCGAAGAGGCCAGAAAAGGGTGGTCAGAAGAGATGCCCCCTCCCCTCCACAGCAAAGGATGGGACTCTTGGGCAGGCAGGCAGGAGCGCCTCTACCGTCAGTCCTCAACTTCCCTCGGGCAGATCTAAGACAGAAAGCACAGCCGAGGTGCTACTAGGCCCGCCAGTCTACCTGATGCAGTTGGACCCTGGGAAACCTATTGATATGGAGGGGTGGCCCCCTAGGTGCACTTACCATCTCAATGATACTTTAACTCATAGGCTGCAATACCCTCCCCCACCTGCCTCACTGGGAAAGGCTAAGGGAGGAGACCCTCTCCACCACTGCCTTGGTACCACTGAGGGCTGGAAACTGAGGCCTGGCCAAGGGAACACGCCCTCCACCAGCCCCTATACAAGGACAAAGCCCGGCCTCACCTCTGTTTTCCCTGGTAGGACAGAAGAGGTGGGAGAGTCAGGCTGGCAGGAGAAACTGGAGCTCAACTCAGATGGGCGTAGGGTAGAAGTGGGTTAGCCCCAACCCTATCGTCTATCTCGCTTGTTCTAGAAGGGAAAGTGCATCCCAACGACAAAGGAAACTAATGGTTACCGAGAGTCCCCTCTGGCACCAGGGAAGATACAGGGTAGGGTAGGAGCTGCATACCCACTGTACAACTGAACCACAGAAAGAGAAGCCAAGACCGAACCCAGGTCCCCTGGCTCCCATGCTAGAATGTGCAGATGAAACCTTGGGGTCTGGAAATAATTCTCACATGTCCACGTTTTACAGATGAGGAAACTGAGGCTCAGCTAGCTAAGGAAATGTCGCCAAATGCAGAGAAGGAAAATAGTACATGTCTGGGTGCAAACTTAGACCCTGACTTCAAGGCCAGGCCCCTTTCCCACCAGCAGTGCAGTTGAGCCTCCCACAAGCATCCCACCTGCACCTCTTCCCCATTTCTCCAAAGCCAGCCCTTTCTCCTTCCCTTCCCCCAAACTCTTGAGTAGCTCCCTGCCCCAGGAAATCTCCACAGAGAACCGCATCAGGGTCTAATTACACTGGAAACCACCCTGCACCTGATTCATTTTCACCATCTCTGTCCCATGTGGAAAAAGAGGTGTTCTGGCCATTTGGAGACAGCCTGAGGGACTCCAGGTCAGACCTCCTGGTCCTGGTGTTGGCCCCACTCAGAGCCTCGCTAGGCAAGTCGAAACTTCCCTGTATCTCAGGTGACTCTGAGCTGTAAACTGGTGGGAAAAAACCTCCTTGCCCACCCCCAGCTACTCCAATTCCCAGCCAGTAAGCACCCCTCACACTTTGGGGATCACTATAGGGATTGATTTGGGACAAGGGTATTTTGTCAAAAACATAATGGCAGTTTCACTTGTAAACTCTAACTGGACAGGTTCCATGGAACAGGGTAGCAATTAACTTTATTATCAGTCCTGTCAACCTTCAACCCTGCACTCAGCACTATCAGTCTGGAGTTTTCTTTGGGGGCGGGTAGGCCCAGTGATCAATGCTGTCTTCTTTGAGAGCATATATTCATGCTTCCCTTCCTGTTTATATCTGAGTCTTAGCTGAGAGGGGCAGACGGCTATATCAGGTAAAGCGAGCCAGGGGTAGGGGCAGCAAGCTAACAGAAATGGGGACTTGCTTGGCCATAATTCCACACTAGTGCCCTCAGCCCCTGCTCCAGGGCTCCAAGGGAATGCAGAACTCTGCCACTGAGGGACAGGCCTAAACCACAGATGTCCTGGGCAGGCAGCCTCACAGGTGAGAGGACACTGCCTGCAGTGGGGTGAACAGCGGCCCCCAAAAAGATATGTCCAAGTTCTAACCCTGTAAACTGTGAATGTGACCTTATTTGAAAGAAAGGTGTTTGCAAATATAATTAAGATAAGGATCACAAAATGAGATTCCCTTGGATTGAGGCTGAGCCCTAAATCCAATGACAGGCCCTTATAGGAGAAAGGCAGAGGGAGATTTGGGAGAGACAGGGGAGAAGTTCATGTGAAGTCAGAGCAGACATCAATGCAACACAGCCACAAGCCAAGGAGCACCTAGGGCTACCAGAAGCTGGAAGAGGCAAGGGAGGTTCACCCCCCGGAAAACTTCAGAGGGAGCAGGGCCCGGTGACACCTTGATTTCAGACTTCTGGCCTCAAGGACTGTGAGAAAATGAATTTCTGCTGTTTTGAGCCACCCAGTTTGTGGTCCTTTGTCATGCCAGCCTCAGGACACAGACACACTGCCCTTCTTGCTGTGACTCCCAAGCTCTCAGAGGTATCCCAAGGTCAAAGCTGGCATCAAGCAGGCTGGGCCTGGCTTCCTGATACTCCTGCTGGGCTGCTGCAGAACAGCCATTGAGACAGGATGTCTGCCTGGAGACTTGACCCCCAGCCACCTAAAGAACAAAGAGAACTTTATTTTGAGTTGTACACACTGTGGAGAAGCTGGCAGGGGAGGGAGCAGGTCACCATGAGGAGAGACAGGACTTTCCTTTCTGACCCACAGTGGGGGCGCTCCTGTCCCGTGGAGGTGCTTCTGTGCCGTGGCGCTGAGTCACAGTCTCACAGGTGACCCTCCTACTCCAGCCCAGTATGATCCCAGTAACGATTGTGTATCATTGCTGCCCCTTCCTGGCCGCCCCGGTCCTGGGTCTCTTTCAGATGAGCATTTGACCTCTCAAGACGTGAGAGGGAGGATCAGCGCTTCCAGAAAGCCATGCAAACCGGAATGGAGGAGGGCCTTAGCAAGGGCATCCAGCCCCTTTATTTCATAAGGGAAAATGCGGCATCCAGTCAAGAATTCTATTCCCTTCATCTGCCGGGCTGCCGCCCTGACCTCCAGCCAGTTCTCTTATCAGCACACCGGATGAGTTACATTCTCAAATAGCCCAGAAGGAGACTTCCTGTGGGGCAGTGGGGAAAACAGAAGACAAGACTCTAGTCTTAAAATGAGTTTGTTTTCAGACCTCCTACTTTCTCTCCTAAGCCGGGCTGCTCCCCTCTGACTCCCCCTTCCCACTCCGGAAAGTCACGCCTCTGGACGCCTGGGGCCGTGGGCAGCGGGTCCGGGGATACAGTCCCTGGGTCCGGGCATGGTGCTACTACTCACCGGTCCACAGCGAGGGCCAGGCCGTCAACAGGGCGGCGACAGGAATAATCGGGGCGGCGGGGGCGGCGGGAAGGCGGGCAGTTGCCAGAGGTCGCGGGGCGCGGGCTGCGCCAGCAGGCCTGAGAGCGAGGGCAGCGCGGGCAGCGGCGGCGGAGGCGGCTCGGCGACCAGGGGCAGGCGGGGGCGCAGGCCCACGGGCGCGAGGTTGGCGGCGACGGCGGCCTCGGGCAGCGGCAGGTGAGCGGGCGGCAGCACGGGCGCGGGCAGGCGCGGCAGGCCCTGCACGGCGAGCGCGGCGGCGGGCGGCGCGGGGGCGCAAACCTCGGGCGGCAGCTCCGGCAGTGCCAGGTGCGAGCCGAGACTCCAGGGCGCCAGTGGCTCGGGCCGCAGCGGCAGCGCAGGCAGCGGCGGCAGCGCTGCCAAAGCGAGACCTGAGGGCGGCGGCGGGGCCGGGCTCAGGCCTGGCGGCAGGCGGGGCAGCGGCGGGTATGGCAGCGACGGCACGGGCGGCGGGGTCCGCGGCGGGTGCGGCCCGCCCAGCCGCGAGGGGGCGCGGGCGCGGGCGCGGGCGCGGGCGCGAAGGAGCCGCGGGTCCAGCTTCCCGCCGCAGCCGCCCCAGGGCCCTAAGTCCCGCCGGTCGTGGTCTCGCAGTTTCGCGGGCGGCCGCGCGCTGCGCTGGGCTTCCCAGCCAATCGGGGCCGCCCGCCGCGGCCGCCGCCAGCCA
This sequence comes from Loxodonta africana, assembly GCF_030014295.1. Taxonomy (NCBI): domain Eukaryota; kingdom Metazoa; phylum Chordata; class Mammalia; order Proboscidea; family Elephantidae; genus Loxodonta; species Loxodonta africana. Next base: position 56,276,980 of record NC_087353.1, on the reverse strand, counting down.
ATCAGGAGCTGGCGTGCCTGCTGCCAACGCCTTGTTCCCGCCGGCGGGCAGAAGCTGCTCTGGGCAGCCAATCAGGGACAGCAGCGCTCTATGACCAGGTCTTCTTCCGGTCCTCTCCCGCTCCTAGCCAATCAAGGTGTCCGCAGAACCGCGGACACACTCAGACCCCAGCGCCACCCCGGCAATTAGGGGCTCCACACGGGCGGTAGGCGCCCTAAGCCGGCCCGACTGTCCAGTGCGCCGCTGCAACGCCCGCGGCTTCCCCCCTTTTGCCCTGCGAAGGCCAATCAGGAGTGCTTCTCCCCTTTAGGTTAGTTTTTGTCCATGTCTCCGAAATGATGCTCCTGAGTAGATCGACAAGGTCTAAGCAGGCTTTCATTCGGTTGTCATAAAACCCATTGCCGTCGAGTCGATTCCCACGCATAGCGACCCTACAGGGCAGAGTAGAACTGCACCATAGGGTTTCCAAGGCTGTAATCTTTACAGAAGCAGACTGCCACGTCTTTCTCCCGCGGAGCCGCCAGTGGATTGAACCTTCGACCTTTTGATTAGCAGCCGAGCGCTTGAATCACTGGGCCACCAGGCTTTTTTCAGTTATCCTAGAGAAGATAAAGCGGTATCACAACTCAAAAACGAAGCTTGGTGGCATTAGGTAGCATTTGTGTTAAGGTTGCTAAAAGCGGTTGTAAATGACCATTGGGTAAGAAAAAAGGGAGAAAATGATCGATCTATTTAAAATTGGAGTATAGAATCCTTATTAGAATAATTAGAACAGGATTTCTAGGTGTATTAGCAGGATATCGCCCAGCACCTCCACTGATACTGCTCAGTTTCGGACACTGAGCAGATATCCCGTGCTGTGCCCAGATGCTGGTCTCGAATACTATTCTCCAGTAAAAAGAAAAACTTTGGAATGTGGCTTATTCCCTGGCTTAGGGCAGAGAAAGACAAGATGAGGCCATTTAAATATTTTAAAAGAATCAATAATTCTGTGGAAAAGCAGAAGTCTGTAATGATTTTCAAAAGGAGCCAATCAAATGAAGTAGCTAAGGGAAGTCAGGCTAGAATCCCAGTCTTTACAAAAACAAAAGAAAACAAACCTATTGCCTGGAGCGATTTGACTCGTGATGACTCTATGTGTTACAGAGTAGAACTGCTCCTTAGGATTTTCTTGGCTGTAATCTTTACAGACCCAGATTGCCAGGCCTGTCGCAGAGCCAATGGGTGGGTTCAAGTCTCCATCTGTTAGGTTAATTGCCAATTGCTAACCGCTTGCACCATCCCGGGACGTGAATGTTTATTGCAGAATCTACTATATTTACAGAATCTGCTAAATGTTGATCAACCCAAAATGTTGTGTAAACTGTGGAGAGGTTTTTGATCCACACCTAAATCCCACCACCACAAATCAGGCTTTAGTAGATGAGCTGAGTTCCTCACAGTCTCCTAGACTCCTTTCAATTAGAGCTTCTTCACCAGGTTGCAAGGAAAGGTGTGGCCTTGGAAAAATTCATCCCAGGACTAGAGGCTCAGAGAGACTTGTCCTGCAAGTAACCAGACTCTGGGTCACAGATCAATATGTGATTGTGCAACCCATCTGCTGGAGCCAGCCTGGGAGAATACCATTTCTTTAAGCAAATAACACGTGTGTTACACGTTTTAGTCAACCATGCAACACCCCTGCGTGTTATTTTCATAAATGCAGTATACCAAATTTTTTTTTAATATGTTGCCAACTTCAATTTCTGATCACATGGAAACTTCACTTAAGGTAGGTATTAATTTTACATTACTGAAATTTAAGTCAGAAGTATTTACCAGTAGATCAAAAGTGATATACAAAATTCAACTTGTGTAATTTCCTAAAAATATATCATTGCAACAGTGGGATGCCATGTTGAGACCAGAGTATGAATGCACAAAGAACTACAAAATTAACATTTTCTGACTATTTTTATACACATAAGCAGGAGATTAAAGAAGATGAAGGAACAAAAGAAAATGAACAGAATGATATGATTTACCTGTAATATGGGAGGATGGTGAATGAGGCCAAAATTCACTTCTGGATATGGCACGAGACATACATGGGCATGCTGTTGTACTTAATTTCATCATTCTCATACGCTGTCTGTGTGGTCACGTTATTTCCGTGGGCACCTTATTTGCAAAAATATGGTAAATTGCTTCCCAATTACTGGATGAGAAAATCTGTAATCATGACAGGAAGAAATGAAGGACTTTTGTTGTTCAGTGCCACTGGGTCATTTTAGACTCTTAGTGACCCAGTGTGTCACAGAGTAGAACTTTTTTCTTGTTTGTAATCTTTATGGAAGTAGATGCCAGGTCTTTCTCCCATGGAGCCACTGGGTGGGTTCAAACCACCGACCTTTTGGTTAGCAGCTGACTACTTACGCATTGTGCCACCAGGGCTCCTTAATTCAGGACTAGTAACTGGCTTTTTAAGATATTTGAAGGAGTCCAATAATCTGATATATTCAATGTCTAGTTTATTCATTTGCAAGAACTCCTAAGTGCTTAGGCAGATGCTACTTGATTTGTGCCCCTGCTGCATCCAGAGAACCTAGTCTGTTCACTTTGTAACTGTTGTTTGAAATATCTAATCGAATTAATTAATCAGGTTTGTAAGGCATATTAAATATTGAGGGGGAAGTAGATCTGTCAAATTTATGTAATTATGCAAATCTAATTGGGTATTCATCCAAGAATGTGAAAGTGAGTTTTACATTCACATTACTAGATTAATTAATAAAATGACATCTGACTTAAGAAAAATGACACTGTTACTTTCATAACTTTAATAGTTGGATTATTGATTAAAACTCCAATCATTAAGTCTTGTTTCCATGCATGAGTACACTACCCCAGGCAGTGTTGTCCCCATACTCTGTGACCCCCTCCCTGAGGGCAGGCGTCCAGTCTGTTTTGCTCTCACAGTCTCTCTGATCCCCAGCATGGTGCCTGCCATGTGGCCACATTGTTGAATTAATGAATGAGTGGATGAATGAACGAGGTGCTGGCTGGAGGGTACAGGCTCAGGCTGCCTCACCCCCACTTCAGCCAGCCTCAGCCAGCCAACCCCTCTCCACAACACACAGAGACAAACAAGGAACCACAGCACTTTTATTAATACTTCCAGCCTAAGGCGACTCCAGGCCAGGCAGCACCAAGGCTGAGCCTAGGGTCTGGCCTTCCTCCTGGGCAGGTGGTCGGGGCTTGATGCAGAGGGCTTCAGGATAGGCAGTGGATGCTCTGTCCTCAGCACTTCCCAAAAGGACAGCGACCTGGGACTAGGTAGGGCAGGACGCGGGGTCAGAGACCCCAGAGAGCTCTTGTCTTGTCCTCTCCTCTCCTCACCCACCAGGGGGCCTGCACCCTCTGTTTTCTCTGGCCTCCAAAGTCAGTCCCTGGGCAGACACCTACATGTGGCCAGAGAGCCTGACACCCCTCCCAAGGGCAGGGTCTCCCCAGGTGCAGCCTGGAGGAGTGACAGTGGTGGGCCTCCCCCAGTGCATCCTGGAGGGGTGACAGTGGTGGGCCTCCCCCAGTGCAGCCTGGAGGGGTGACATGGTGGGCCTCCTCCTCACCTCCATAGCCATTTCCCAGCAGGCCATTGCTGCCTCTCTTCCCCTCAGGCCCCCCTAAGGCACAGCAGACAAATAGGGGTCACCTGGCATCATCAGAGGGTTTTCGATTCTTCTCCTGCCCACCCCAGCTTCACTCCATGCTTTGGGAGACCCCCACTCACCTAAGGGCCCCGGGGCCCAGCTCTGGCCTCAGCTTTTCATAGGGCCCTGGAAGGGGAAAGGGAGGGAAGTGGGGGCCCTGAGTCTCCGCGACCCTTGTCCGAGGCCCCATCACCCTCCCATCTCGGTGACTTGGTTCATTCTCAAGGAACCTGCTCTGCTGGCCTCTGCCCCAGCCCTCCCGGCCCACCCCACCCCCATGTTCCCCCATCTCCACAGGGCTCCCTGAAGCCACCCCTCTCCCCCATCATACCCTTCCATACACCCCATTACCTGGCTGGCCCCCCACCCCTGGATAGGCGCCCCTGGCTCCAGCTGCATACTCAAGCTTGGAGGCAGCTCCCCAGGGCTGGAGGGAGGGCCAGGGAGAGCTCTGAAGGGCCACAGCCTGACCTGCGGGAGGAGAGCTGGTATGGGCCACTGTATTTACTGGAGCCGAACATCCAGGATGCCCTGGTCCTCCCATGGCCCCAGTGTCCCCTCTCCCTCCCCCCAGTACCAGCCTCCTTCCCTTAGCTCCCCCCTCAGTCCTCACCAGCACTCACTCTCCTACCTGAATACTGAGTCCTTACCATTTTTTCTAGGTCTGGAGCTGCTGCTTCGGGGTACATGAGCGCTTCCTCCCCATGCCCTGCAAGAGAGCCAAGTTATCCCTGTCCAGCCCCTCGGGATGTCCCCTCCACCCCTTCCTGTCCTGTGACCACTGGGTCCAACTCACCATTCCCAAAGCCATTGGCCCCAGGGAACCCTGGAGGAGAAAAAAGAATGTCAGCAGCAGGGGCCAGTCCCTAAGTCCAGTACCCCCATTGCTACCCCAGCCCTGCCAGGTACCTGGCTGTGGGCGGGCCTCAGGGAAAACCTCAGGTCGCAGACCACCATTCCTGTAGCCAAAATCTGCAGGAAAGAAATTAGGGGCTGGGGGTACACAGGCCTGAGGAGGGGTGGGGGCAGCATGGGGAGGGCCAGAGTGACCAGCTCAGAGAGATAAAGGTAGACAGACAGACTGACCCAGGGACCACCGTAAGAGTGCCTCACACTGGCTGTCACCTCTGCCTGGAGCATTCTCCCCTCCCTGCCCTTAACTGATGAGCCCATGTGCCACCTTTGGGGCTACCTCCTTCAGGAAGCCTTCCCTGCCTCCCCTCCTTCCTCACCTGCCCTTTCCTTTCTACTCTACCCTCGCCTAAGACAGGACCATCCTGGTTCTGGCCATCATTATGGTCCAATGCCTAGTAAGGAAGGAAGGAGAAGGACACAGAGCAAGATAGGAACAGAGAGAAGTGTGTAATGAGGGAGATGCAGCTCCCACTTGAGATGGGGGGCCCAGGAGGCTCACCAATTTTCTGCGGCTTGAGGCCACCACCAAAGCCTAGGAGTCAGAGAGAGAGATGGCTGTAACTTTTGGCCCCCATATGCCTGACCCCAAAATGCAACCAGGAACCATCCCCACCCCACCCCCACCCAGCAGAGGGAAGGGAAAGAAGGGCTCAGGGAAGGGCCTTCTCACCCAGTTCTGCTCTAGGTCCATACCCATTTGGAGGCTGATACCCTGCAAGGAATATGGAAGACAGTGGAGAGGAACCAGACACTCCCTGACTCCTTGGGGGCCAACGATGAACCTTAGAGACTCTGAGGAATAGGGAGTCCCCTATCCACGGGAAACGGAACCAGAAGACATGAGTTTAGGAGGCAGCAAGAGAGATTGAGGGTAAATTCAGGGAGGGACTTCCTGGCCTTATGGAGCCTGAACAGCTGAGGCAGCCTGGGGAGCAGAAGGGATGGAGGAGTGTCCATGATCTGATGTGGGGACAGGGGGCTGGACCCAGGTGAGAGTACAGCCCTCTGGGATATGGGGCCTGGGGGAGAGACCCACACCTGCTTTCTGAGGTTTCAGTCCCCACTGGATGGCTGAGGTCCGTGCTAGGAAGAAAGCCAGGGGGCAGGAGTGAGCCCAAGGCAAAGGGCGGGGTGGGGGTGATGGAGAGTGCTGATTTATGGTGTCACTTGGGCTCCCAGGGCCAGAGTGTAGGCTTGTCCTCAGCTGGCTTGCTGTGTGATGAACTAGTGCCTCCCTTAAGCCTCCATCTCAGCTGGACGATGGCGTGAGGGACTTCTGAGCACCCTAGCCAGGCCCAGCCCCTCCTATGACCCTCCCAGGTGGAGAAAGGAACCCCCCAGCCCTCCCACCCCACAATGACCTGGAAACTTACCACTCTGCACCAGGGGAGGGGGCTGGGGCTTCAGGCCCCAGCCACCCCCTTTCCCCAAAGAGACCCCTGGAATGGGAGGCCCAGAGAGGAAGAGTGGGGGGACCCCATCATTGCAGGGACCCAAGATGGGGGAGGAAAGGAGTGGGGAGTGAGCCCAGGCTAGCTCCTTCCCCCAGGCTCCCCTCCTGGCTCAGCCTGGCCTGCAGTGGCTTCTGGGCAGACATAGCATCCAAGGGGAGGACACTGGCCATCCTGGAAAAAGCCTGGATCCTGTGGCCACAATGCCTACCTGCTCTGATGACCAGGTGGCCAGCCATGGGCAGGGTCCAGGGCCACCTAGTGTGGCACCTGCTCTTTGCCCACCCAGCCCCCTCTACCTTCCAGCAACATCCCTCCCACTTCCCTCCCAGGACCCCCAGTCTAGTCTCAGCAGCCTCACCTTGCTGGGCTCCCAGTCCATTTCCACTGCCATATCCTGGAGGGGAACAGCAAGACTGTGAGGGGCATCATGAAAGGGGGCTCCAGAAGGAAAGGCAGGGGAGGTGCAGGACCAGGACCACATGGGGGCTCCCTCACTCACTTGGCTTCTGAGGCTTCACACCCACTCCCAGGCCTGTGGGGGGAACAAAACAAAAAGCAAACCTGTTGCCACTGAGTCCATTTGATTCCAACTCATAGTAACCCTATAGAACAGAGTAGAACTGCCTCATGGGATTTCCAGGGCTGTAATCTTTGGGGAAGCAGATTGCCAGGTCTTTCTCCTGCAGAGCAGCTGATGGGTTCCAACCATCAACCTTTTGGTTAGCAGCCGAGCTCTTAACCACTGTACAACCAGGGCTGAAAGAGGCTAATTCTACCCCAACCAACCCCTGTCCTAGGACCCCTGCTCTCTTCTGTACTGAGGCCCTGCCCACTGCACTCACCTGGCAGGACTCCCAGCCCATTCCCTGGCAGGTATCCTGGGGAGGAAGAGCAAGGCATGAGGGGAGCAGTTGAGGCGAGGGAGCCTCAAGAAGAGGGCTAGGCCGGGATGGACTCACCTGGCTTCTGAGGTTTCACACTCCCTCCCAGGCCTGGGGAGAGACAGATAGAGGCTGAGAAACAGGCAGAGCCCACCTTGCCCCTTCCCTTCCCAGGACCCAAGCTTTTGCCCCATGGCCCCTGGTCTTCATTCTTCCAGAACTGTGCCGCCCCCGCCGCCCCGCCCCCAGCCTCCCTCACCTGGCTGGGCTCCTGGCTGGGCTCCTGCCCCCAGGAAGGCTCCGGCTCCCAGCCCATTCCTGTACCCTGTGGAGATAGGGTGGGAACTGTGAGGGCTATGGGACAGGGTGAGGGGGAGTGGACAGTTTTGGGGGGAAGGAGAAAAAGAGCCCACCTGGCTTCTGAGCTTTCATGCCTCCTCCAACGCCTGGAGACTGAGATAAGAGCCGGTGAGGGACCCAATACTCCCCATCTCTGGGCCTCTCCTCCTAAATCTGGCATCTGGCCACCAGTGCCCACAGTCCTCACCTGGACCATAGCCTATGGGGACCACAGGGCCTATGAGGAAGGGTCAGGGAAAGGCTGGGTTGGAGGATGAGGCTGGAAGCTGGGCCTCCCTTTTCCTCCTAGCTTAGCACCCAGAAATCCTGGAGGCCCTCCTCTGCCTCCTACTACCTCCATCCCATCCCCAATTCCACCCTTTCCAAGGTAGACAGGAGTCTACCAGGGGACCCTCAGAACCAGGTTCTGCCCCAAGCACCCATCTTGCTCTCCTCCTTGTCCTCTCCCAGCACCTCGCAACCCCTTAGTACCTGCTCTGTAGCCATTCTGAGCTGGGGGGCCTGTAAGGAGATGGAGGGTAAGCAGGGGAGTTTTGGACCCTGGATGAGGAGGGGGTGAAGGTCCCCCCACTTGGACCAATCCAGAAACCAGATATCTTGGAGGTTCCCTCCCTACCCCTAATCATCCACCAATCCTGTGCCTTGAAACACCCCATGTGACCCCTCACCCACCTCCACCCAGGCTCCAGACCCAGTCCTGCCCCATTCACCTGGCTGGGTTCCCAGCCCATGCGCTTTCCCGTTCCCAAATCCTGGGGGACAGATGGGGTGGGGGTATGAGTGAGGGGAGGGAGCTCAGGGCTTTGGGGGGACAGAGAGACGCACGGGCAGGGCTGGGCTCACCTGGCACCTGGGGTTTCACGCCCCCTCCAAGGCCTGAGGGAGAGACAAGAAGCAAGTGAGGGACCCAGGATCCCCATCTCATGGCCTCCCAGAGCCCTGTCTGCCCCTACCTGGTCTATAACCATTCTGAGCTGCAGGGCCTGTGGAGTGAAAGCAGGGGAGGGTGATTGGGTGGGGCCAGTGTGGGAACAGGCTGAGGGGATGTGGTCAGGGCTGAGGTCCTGGGGCCTGCCTTCCCTCCCCTCCTCCCTCCGTAGAACCCAGACAGCCTGCATTCAGGAAGTGGGTGTTGAACTTCATGCACAGACTCAGCCCAGTACACTTAGTGTTCAAGAGAGGGATACCAGAGATGGGGACAGAGAGGGAGACCTGAGAGAGGCACAGAGGTGGGGACAGAGCAGGAGACCTGAGAGACATGAGAGAGGCACAGAAAATGGGACAGAGAGAGGAGACAAGGGGCTGGGGGCAGTCCCCTGCTCACACAGCTTCTGAGTTTTCACAACCCCTTCTAGGCCTGGAGAGACAGTGCTGCTGACTATGACCCCACCCAGCCCCCTCCCACCCCCCAGGCCCTAACTCCCCTGTTTCCCCAGTTCTTGCCACCCTTCCCACCTCCCAACACCTGAGGGCCTGGCCCAGCAGCCTCACCTGGCTGGGCTCCCAGCCCATTTCCATTACCATATCCTGGGAAGGAAAGCAGGGGTGTGAGGGGCGGTGTGTGGAAGGGATTCAGAATGGGAGTCAGGAGGAGGCCGGGCAGGGATGGGCTGCCTTATAGTCCAGGTGAGAGGAAGGGAGCTCTCCCCTCACCTGGCTTTTGAGATTTGGCACCTCCTCCTAGACCTAGACCTGGGGAGAAACAGAGAGGCTGAGCCACAGCCCTCCCCCACACACTCAGGACACAACTGGCTGCCCTGGCCCCTCCCTCCAAGAAGGACAGGCTCTTGCCCCAGGTGTCCTCACCTGGCTGGGCTCCTACCACCGCAGGTAAGGCCCTGCTCCCTGGCCCAGTCCCATATCCTAGGGAGAGATAGGAAGGCATGAGTAGGTTGCTCAGGGCTTCAGAGGGTACATGGACAGAGAGAGAGCGCCAGGGCCTGGCTCACCTGGCTTCTGAGGCTTCACGCCCCTTCCAAAGCCTGGGGGAGAGACGGGGGAGCAGGTGATGAACCCAGGGGCTCCCATCTCAAGGCCTCCCCAGCACCTCTCTAAGCGTGTTCTTACCTGCTGCATAGCCATTCTGGGCTGCTGGGCCTGTGGGGAGAGGGAGGGCTGAGGAGGGGGCATTTGGAGTCCAGCTGAGGTAGAGGTGAAGGTTCCCTGTCTTGGACCAAGCTAGAAACTAGGAATCCTGGAGTCTGCCCCCTCAATTATTCACCAGTCCTGCCCCTCTGAGGTCTGGAAGAGAGGCAGGGAGAGGACACCCCAGATGGGGACCCCTACCCAGACCCCATCCTCTCACCTGACTGGGTTCCCAGCCTGTGCCCGTTCATGAATCCTGGGGAACAGATGGAGGTGGGATGAGGACAGGGGTGCTCAGACTTTGGAGGAGACACAGAGAGGCAGGCCAGGGTGGTGCTCAACTGGCTTCTGAGGTTTCCCCCCCAAAGCATGGGGGGGGAAATGGGGAGCAGGTGAAGGATCCAGGATCCCCCATCTCTGAGCCACCCCAGAACCCCAGCATCCTGACCCCAGCCCCACCAACCCTCAGTACCTGCTCCGTAGCCATTCTCAGTGGGGGGGGGCCTGTGGGGAGAGGAAGGGTAAGCAGGGGGGTTTTGGACCCTGGATGAGGTGGAGGTGAAGGTCCTCCCTCTTAGAACAAGTCAGGAACCAGGCATCTTGGAGGCTCCCTCCCTAGCCCCAATCATTCACCAGCTCTGCCCTTTGAGATACCCCAGGTGACCCCCTCGCCCCACCTCCACCCAGACTCCAGAACCAGCCCTTCCCCACTTACCTGGCTGGGCTCCCAGCCCATTCCCATTCCCAAATCCTGGGGAGACAGAGCAGAGGGGAATAAGGGGTGGGGGCGGGGGGCTCTGGGACTTCGGAAGCCACAAAGAGATAAGGGACAGAGACAGGGACGGGGCAGTCCTCACCTGGCTTCTGAGGCTTGCCACCCCTTCCAAAGCCTAGAGGAGAGATGAGGAGCAGGTGAGGGAACCAGGAGCCCCTCATCTCTGGGCTTCCCCCCAGAAACTCTGGCCTTGGGCTCCCAAGCCTCCACCCTCATCCTGCCCCTACCTGGTTCAAAGCCATTTGGAGCTGCAGGGCCTATTTTAGAGGAGACATGGGGAGACTGAGTGGTGCTAAGCGGGTGGGCTGCATGAGGCTGGGGACTGGCTGGTTCCTGGCTCCCCACACTCATCCTTCATTTGGGTGGGCTGAGTCCCAGAAGTGGGGGAGGTGACTGTGTGGGCCTGACCTCAGAAACGGGCAAGTGAGACGGAGCAGGTGAGAAGGCTGTGAGCGGTAGGCAGCCTCTTGGCTTTGGGGCTACACACCCTCCCAGCCCCTAGCCTGTCCCTCCCCATCTCTCCCCTATCCATCAGTGAGTCTGGCCCATCAGACTTCCTGTTGTTGTTGTACAAAGTCCTGTGGATTCTGACTCAGGCAACCCCATGTGACAGAGCAGAACTGCCCCAGAGGGTGTTCTTGGCTGTAACCTTTACCAGAGCAGATTGCCAGGACTTTTCTTCTGCAGAGCCACTGGTGGGTTGGAACCCCTGACCTTTCAGTTAGCAGCTGAGTGCTTAACCATTGCACCACCAGGGCTTCTTATTGGACTTCCTAATAGCTCTAAAATCAGGCAGTTTCTCCCTGCCCTGTGCTCCAAAATGCCCCATCAACCTCTCAGAGAGTGTCCAAGTGTCCAGGAGCAAGAAGTGTTTCACTAGTAGATGAGGCCTTCACTCTCAGCTTAAAAATCACTCTCAGCTTGAAACCCCCAAACCCTGAGGGTGTATCCCAGGCTCTGCCCCCATTCATAGGCTCCACCCCCTCACTTCCACCCCACACTCCTGTGTAATGTATTTCCTCCAGGTCCTGACTTGGCCTGTGAGGGTACAGTTGGTTCTCAGCTTAGGGGCTGAGCCCAGTGATGGCTGGACAGGGTCCACTGTGACAACCTAGGTGTCCAGGTGCCCAGCAAGGCCTGGCTTAGGGTAGGTGCTCCGGGAACAATGGTTGAATGAATGAACCCAAAAGGGACCCCTCTGGTAAGAACCAGGTTTCTGCTAGGAACCTTGCCCTCCCAGCAGCCCCTGCCCAACAGCCCTCACCTGGCTGGGCCTGCAGCCCATTCCTGTCGCTGCCACCATAGCCTGGAGAAGAAAAGCAGGGCTTTGAGGAGTGGTTTGGGGAGGACTGAGGTGGGACTAATGCTGAGGTGGCAGAGTTAGAGCAGACAGGAGCAGGGCAGGGTCTCCAGCTCACCTGGCTTCTGGGGTTTCATGCCCCCTCCCAGCCTGGGGAGAGACCAGAGACTCTGGCTGAGCCCCATGCAGACCCTGCCCCGTGAAATGGATGGCCCTCCAGAAATGGATGCTCTGCCCTCCTGACTACTAGCACGACTTACCTCCTCTCCCTAGACCCCCATTCACCCTGAGTGCCCTCACCTGGCTGGGCTCCGACTCCCAGGAAGGCCCCAGCTTCAAGTCCATTCCCATTGCCGAATCCTGGGGAGACAGATTAGAAAGGAGTAAGGGCAGGCCAGGCCGTCAAGGGGGACAAGGACACAGGGACTGGGCAGGGCTCACCTGGCTTCTGAGGTTTCACACCTCCTCTGATGCCTGAGAATGAGATGGGAGCAGGTGAGGAAGCCAGGAGCACCCCACCACTGGGTTGCCCTGAACCCAAACATATGCCCCCAGCTCCCACCTACCCTCCCCTATCTGGTCTTTGGCTGTTGTGAGCCACAGCCTCTTTAGAGAGAGGGTTGCAGAGGCTGAAACCAGGCTGGTGTTGGGCTGCTGTGGGCTAACCTGCCTGTGGGCTTCCCACCCCAGGACAACAGTTCTCTCAGCAAGCGGACCCAGGGTGCGTCCTGGAAGACCCTCCCCCAGACCACAGCAGACCAATGAGGGGACCTGTCCCTGGGAGGGGCAAGGCAGATGGTGGCAGAGATGGGGACAGGGAGGGAGAAGGTAGGGCAAGGGGGCAGGCCCTTGCTCATTTGGCTTCTAAGATTTCATTCCCCCTCCTAGGCCTGGGGAGACATAAAGGTTGACATTGACCCCAACCAGCCCCCTCCCCTAAGAATGGGGGTTGGGACTCTGGGCCCCCTCGCCACTCCCTGCAGCCCCTGCCTGGCCACCCTCACCTGTCTGGGTTCCTGCCCCTGGGAAAGCCCCAGCTCCCAGATCATTTCTGCTCCCAAATCCTGGGGGAGACAGAGAGGGGTCACAAGCCGTGGGGTGGGCAGGGCTCTGGACTCACTGGCTTCTGAGATTTCATGCCCCCTCCCAGACCTGAGGAGAGACTGACAAGCTGAGACCCCTGCCTTCTCCCTAGATCCCACTCTCTCTTGATTCCCTGAGCTGGAAAGTCCTGCCCCAAGTGTCCTTACCTGGCTGGGCTCCTGCCCCTGGCAAGACCCTGGCTGCCAGCCCATTCCCATATCCTGGGGAGACAGAGCAGCAGGAGGGACTAAGGAGGAGGAGTTGAGGCTTTCAGCAGAGACTGAGAAAGAGGTGGAAGGGGGCAGACTGGGACAGGCATGGGGTAGGACTCACCTGGCTTCTGGGGCTTCATGGCCCCTCCAAAACCTGCAGTGAGAGATGGGGCAGATGAGTTGACATCCAGAACCCAGCCTCCTCCCCGGGCTCCCTACTCCATAGTCCTTCTGAGGTGGGGAGAGAGGGGGTTGGGGTCCCAGCCGAGGTGGAGACAAAGCAGAGGTGCCCTGGTCCTCCCCAAACCAGACATCAGAAGTCCTATGGTCCCCCTCCCTCCTACCTCCAATGAGTCACCAGTCTGCCCCTCCCAGGCATGGGGAGTCTGGGCATTCCACTGCTGACCCAGCCCCACCCCCCAGTAGGCCCAGACACCCCCCTCCTACTCCCCTTACAAGCTCATCCCCTCCCTCCCTCTTCCCTTCCTCCCAGGGCCTCACCTGGCTGGGCGGCAGCACCTGGGAAGGCCCCTGCTCCCAGGCCACTCCCTAATTCTGGGGAGACAGAGCAGGACAGAGTGGGGGGTGGGCGCTGCTTGGGGGGACTGGACATAGAGATGGGGAGGGACATAAGGATTGAGGTGAGGCTGCTTACCTGGCTTTTGGGGTTTCATGCCCCTTCCGATGCCTGAGAAAGACATGGAGCAAGTGAGGGTCTCAGAGCCCTCATCTCAGGGCTGTCTCAGACCCCTGGTCCCCAGCCTCCCACTCCCACCCTGGCCCCACTTCTACCTGCGCCGAAGCCATTCTGAGCTGGAGGGCCTGGGAGAGAGGGAGGGGTGAGCTGGGAGGTTTGGGGTCTCAGCTGAGGTGGGGGGGCGGGACCCTTGGACCCCTCTCTTGTACCAAACCAGAAAATCTGAAGGCTCCCTTCTCCCTCACCCTCATCTCTCACCATTCACTCATCCTGCCCTTCAGGGCCTGAGAGACAGGGGACAGGGGCCACTCCAGACACTGACCCCACCACTCTTACCTGGCTGGCCTCCCAGTCTGAGCCTGTTGCTGAATCCTGGGGGGACAGATGAAGGTGAGGGGTGTGAGAGAAAGTGAGGAGACAGAGAGAGAATGAGCACTGGGGCCTGCACAGGACTCACCTGCCTTCTGAGGTTTAATGCCCCCTCTGAAGCCTGGGGAAGAGATAAAGGAGGTGAGGGACCCTAGATACGTCCCTCAGGCTCTCCCCAGATCCCCATGCCCCCCTACCTGACCCATAGCCACGCTGAGCTGCAGGGCCTATAAGGTGTTCAGCTCAAGTCAAACTATTCCACTGAGTGTGGAGTCTACCATGTGTGGGGGGCAGGCCTTTGCACCCCCTTTTCCTTCATTCCTCCTCCCCCTCCCCAGCCTGGCTTGCAGCCCTAGAGCTAGGCTTAGTGGGAACCAGAAGGTGAACAAGTAGGGAAAGGAAAGAGTTTAGGGAGGTGGCCAGGTCTGGTCACACAGGTAGGATGACACCAGAGCACAGTCTTGAAGGATGGAGGGGGGCGGGGGGGGGGAGTGTTGGCGGTGGGTGTGGGTGTGCAGGGGCGGGAGTACAGCAGGCACACAGGTACAGGAGGCCTGCTAGGAAGGGCTTACAGGTGGGCCCTCCACCTGGGAAGGGGGCACTGTTGCAGTGTGGGTGCAAAAGCCCTGTGTGCTTCTGATTGTCTCCCTCCTGCCACTGTCCCTGCTGCTGCCCTGGGTCTCCCAGCCCCCAAATCTCACTTGCTGTGGAAAGCAACCAACAGTCCCCGGCCCTTCCCAGCCCTACACCTCAGACTCCCCCATCCGCGTGCCCACCCCTTACCTGCTCCCAGGCCAATGGGGGGGCTGTAGCCTATGGGGGAATGAGAAGCTGAGCCTTAGGGTCCAGGAGGGGCCCCTGTTTGGAGGACACAGAGTTGCCCCCACCCTGCCCACCAATCAGTTTACCTGATCTGTAGCCATTCGGGCTCCCCAAGTCTGCAGGGTAGGGGAGAAGGGGGTGACTCAGTGGGTGGCAAAGAGCTGAATCCAGATGCTGCCCCTCCCTCTCTGCAGAGCAGGAATGCACCCTCCTCTGGGGCTTACAGAGGGGTGGGAATGAAATGACAGCTTGAAGGTAGGGGCAGCTGAGACTGGAGGGTCTCTGGGCCTGGAGAATGGTGTCTGAGCTGAGTCTTTTAGGGCCTGGGGGGACATACACTCCCTAAGCCACCCCCACCATTTCTACCTCTTCCTCAGTAGAGTTCACACCTCCCTGTCCATCCTAGAAGTCTCATCCTCCCAACCCCTCACCCCCAATCTTTCTCTCCTGTAGCTTAGATCAAGTCTCAGGGTGACCCTCACCTCCCACGTTTAGGCCCCCACAGGTCCCTGGAGTGAAGGAAACACCCTCGATGGCACCCAGCCCCGACCTCTCCCAGGCCACCATGTCACCTCCCCCACGGAGTCCTGACATCCCCACGCCCAGGTCCCTCTGCCTCTGTGTGCTGGGTGTCTGTGTTCCCCAAACTGCGCTGACTGGGGGCTGAGGGGGACCCTGTGCTCTTCCGGGCCCTACATCTGGAGTCCGGAGCTGCGGGACATCTGGTGCTCTCCTGAGAGGGCTCCCTGCCTCTGAATGGGGAGCTGGCAGGCCTGGAGTCCCCTGTGGGAGAAGCCAGGCCCCTTCCCTGACCTCTGGATCCAGAGGCAGTGGGGGCAGCCCTGGGGGAGGAAGGGGGCTGCTGACTCAGGGCTGGTGACCCAAGAGGCTAACAGGCATTTATCCCCCAACCCCCAGAACCCACCCATCCCTATTCTACAGTCAGCCAGGCTTCACACCCCAGCCCCTTCCTCTCTCCAGAACCCACCCTCTATCTAGACCCCAGCGCCCAGCTCTTGCTGCCCAGCCCCTGCCGCACCACCTTGCAGGGTCTCAGAAGTCAGGCAGAGCAGGAGCAGGGCAGCAAGGAAGGCCTGGGTGCCCATGGTGCAATGGTGAGTGGGAGGTCCCAGCACCCTTGGCCCTTTAAACAGCCCTGTGGGTGGGACCCTCGCTCAGGACCCCAGCTGTGAGTGGCTGTGTGCAGACCCTGGGTGGCCAACCCCTCCTCTGGAGGTGGGTCTAGCCTGGCCTCTGCTGCCCCACCCTTCATCTATCATAGGTGCTGACAGCAAGGACAGGCCCCTGACAGGCTTCCAGGGCTCCTTGCCCCATCAGCGCCTTGGCCCTGGCACTAGGGTTGGAGGGCTCCGGTGTCCCCCCAGCAGCTAATGAGGGGAGGTGGCACCCCAGGCCCACCCCAAATACAGCAGGAGACAGGGCTCAAGCCAGGGCCAGCGGTGGGGGCAGGGCTGGAGAGGAGCCTGAAGGATTTACTGTGTTACCCAGTGAAAGGGTGAAGGGGCAGAAGGCCAGGGAGTATTAAGGACAGAGGTGGCACAGGCTACAGTGTTATCTCAATCAGTCCATGTCTGACAGGCCATGTCAGAGTCAGACTACGATCCAAGCTAATTCTCAAGGCTGGAACATGCCTCACCAGAAACAGGCCGTTTGTCTCCACCTGAGGCTCAGCTTGTAAGAGTGGGCCCTAGCCCCTATCCCTAAGCCACACCTTCTGCCTTCCACGGAGCAGGTTACACACAAGGACAGTCACCCACCTCAGCCTGGCCTTGCATCCTCACTGTTTCTCAGAAGGCTTCACTCCTGCCCAGCAGCACCAACTCTAATTTGGGGGTCAGAGCCTAGAGGTCTAGCCTCCTTATGCACTCAGGATGGGGTAGGGATAGGTCCACAGGGGTTGGCTGAGGAGGGGACCCCTAGGGGACTGGGAGTGGCTCCCCATTCCTGGGGGGAGCAGATGAGTCCTGGAGCCAGGGAGAGCCGCCAGGGGTCTTGATGGGCAGTGAGGATGGGCAGGCAGGAGAGGCAGGCCTGGGGAGTTGGGGAGGGGGAGATCTGGACCCCAGCTGCTGCCTCCTTAAGTCTGGTGACCCCACCGAGCTGGCTGGGGACAGCAGTGACTCAGCCCCCCATCCCTGGACCCTAGTCCAGAGGCCCCACACCCTCTCTGTCTGCTGGCCTGTCCCCTTGCCAGCCAGCCCCTCCCGGCACCTCTGGCTGAGGGTACAGCCTTCCAAGCCAGGCAGGGTGGGGACCTGGAGAGGGCTACAGTGAAGAGGGGGCCAGGCAGGCAACGGGGCAGCCTGTCAGCCCACCACACATGCGGGTCCAGACCCAGCTTCCTGTACACTGCAGGCTCCCCTAGGGACACTCCAGCACTGAGAGAGGGGCCTGCACTTCCACCCTTGCTTCCTCTCCCCACGCTGCACACCCTTGCTGCCCCCTATCCCCACCCAGGGCCCCCACCCAGGGGCCACACACACATACACACACACCCATGCCTGGGGCCCCTACCTTCCCCCTACAGACCCACCTTTGCATAAGTCACCTCGGCCCAGCTCAGGGCCAGACCCCCAGGTGCCTACCTCGTGCCCATGTGCTCCCGCCCTGCCTGGGCAAATAGTGGTGCCCCCCAAGTCCTGGAGGTGGGACCTGCTGCTGGCTGCTGGGAGGAGCTCAGGGGTGGCCTCTGGCCCCAACTACCCTTTGAGAGACTGGGACAGCTGGGACAGCTCATTTACATTCCCCAGGGAGGGCTTTCCTGCCAGGCCACCTATCCCGGTGCCTACTGGTCTCTGGTCCTCATGGAGGGCAGCTGGGTGGTCTCATGGTTAGCAGGCCAGGAGCTGGACTCAGAGTTGTTCAGATTTCCTCTTTGCCACCACCTCTGATTGCTGACCTTGGACAGGAATCTTCTCTAAGGTGATGACAATAATAGTAGCTCTGTGTCAGAGCTACTGGGATGAGCTACTTCTGATCCCCATTTACAGATGGGGAAACAGAGGCACAGACAGGAGAAGTGACATGGCCTCAGACTGTAAGCAGTGGAGCTGGGATTAGAACTCAGGCAGTCCAGGGGACCCTAGTGTCCACACTCCCCCTCTCTCTACTAGTCTACAAGCTTCTGCTGGGCCTGCAGCAGGCCCAATTGCCCCAGACACCTAGTCCCTCCCTGCCTGCCCTTGCCAGTCTGGGCGCAAAGGCATCTGCTTCAGACCTGGGAGAGCTGGGCAGCTACACCACCCAGACACCCAGACACACTCAGCTCACCCCACAGGGCGCCGGGGAAGCTTGGCCCAGGAGGAGGCAGGAGACCTGGAGGGGCCACGAGGGAGGTACAAGCTAGGTGCCCACTTGGCCACCACCAGAAGGAATGCTGGTACTCAACCCCACCGCCTGTCTGCAGGGTGCTGGCATAGGCCTGTGGGAAATGCCAGCCAGCCTGGGGCCTCCGGCCAGCTTGTGGGCCACTCAGGACCAGGGCCTGGCTGGAGCCCTGGCCCCTGCAATGATGCCATTCCCACCCCCAGCACGGCTGTCCCCTCAGTTCACCCTCAGCCCCACAGAGGGAAACGGGGCCAGTCGAGGGCACATGGGCTGCTCAGGGCTAGGAAAGCACCTAGCGGAGCCCTAGCCTGGACTACCTTTTGCTCCCCGGTGCCCAAGCCTGAGGTGGACATGGCCCAGCATCTGAACAGAGGAGAAGCTTTGAGGGGCCAGGGCTGGGGGCTGAGGTGAAGGTGACAGCTGGGGCACTGGAGGTGCAAGGCTGCAGTGTCGTGTCGAGTGTGTTGCCTAAAATGGCTACAGCCTGTGACAAGGGCAGAGATTCCCAGCCAGCTGCTTGACACCAGCAGCACCTGTGAGGGTGCAAATTCAGGAGGTGCAGCCAGGGGCCTGCTGAGCTGAAGGCCCCTCATCACTGGCTCAGACCCCTCCTTCCATCCACCCCGGGCAGCATTTCAGCCCAGTCCTGGCACTGGCTGCCTCTGGGATGCCTTGCCATCAGGGCTTTATATGGGTTCAAACTGGTTCAGCCATGGCTGATGAAGCAAAAGTGGAACAGACACGAATTTTCACAATTTGGGTAATTTGGAACAATAACCGGAATGGGAAAAATTACGGGTTGAAGCCCTGGAATGGGAGACTTGGAAGAGTTGTAGTAAGCCTCCACCTTGGGGTTTCTCCAATCTGTACCAGTGATTTTTCCCATTCCAGTTATGGTTCCGGTTCACCCAAATTTTAAATATTCAGGCCTGTTTTGGTTTCACTTCCTCGGGCGTGACTGAACTGAGAAGAACCAGTTTGAAGCCTTGCTTGCCAGGCACCCCCACGTACTCCAGCCAGTACAAAGCTGACTTCTATGCCTGTCCTATCCTCATCCGCCCATCATTTATGAAAGCCTTATGCAACTGTGAAATATGGCGTGGATACAGAAGCGTGCATAAGATATAAACACACAATATAGCAAACATTTATAAAGCAAACACCCATGCAACTGGCATCTAGGCAGAAAGGACATTGCCGAATTCCCTAGAAGCCCACATCGCAATGCCCTCTCTCCCCCTGGGGTAACCACATTCCCACTCAGGGGCCTCATTTCCTAGACTTTCTTACATCACGGTATTTCTGTTTTGTGGCCCTATCATTCACCCAGGGTTTAAGAAGCTTCCCTATCTCTGGAGGGGCTTCCCTAAGAGTAGAGCCTGGGCAGGTCCGCAGGTACCCAGGGAGGAGCTCCGAGATGCTGTTGCGGCAACGGGACACACGGGGGCGCTCGCGGCTCTCACCAGCTCTGCTCCTGGACTTTTCTGGCTAGACCCCCGGGAAATAATGGGGTGTTAACTGTTACTACTAAACAAAGAGTAAACTCCAACTGTATGCTAGGTCCTGTACTAAGCACCTCAAGTATGTTTTCTCATTTCATGCTTATACCCCCAAGGACAAAAAAAAAAAAAAAAAAACCCGGTGCAGTCTAGTCAGTTCCAACCCACAGGGACCCTATAGGACAGAGTAGAACTGCCCCATAGGGTTTTCAGGGAGCGGCTGGTAGATTCCAACTGCTGATCTTTTGGTTAGCAGCCAAGCTCTTAACCACTGCACAACAAGGGCTCCCCCCAAGGAGATAGGTATTGTTATTATCCCCATTTTACAAATGTGGAAACTGAGGCTCGGAAGCATAAAGCAACTTGCCCAAGATCACACAGCTACAAGTGGCAGTGCAGGACTGGAGTCCCCAGCTCCTGGACCCAACAGCCCTCTCTCTCACCTGCTATCTGTACTTAACTTTGTATTATAGTCCTTCCCCATGCTGTGACTTGTCCGTGGGAGGCATGCTTTTGAATTTAAAAAGATCTATTTTTGTTTTTAAATCACTGTAAATCAGACTTTCAAGAATGGGCAGTTGGCCTGAGTGCAGGACTCCCGGTAGAGGTGGTCCTGGGCAGCTGGAGAGGGGCCTACCTGCTTCCCAGTCCTCCTGGGGACAAACCTGGGGGCTTCAACAAGGGACCAGCCTGAGTCCCTGAGTCTCAGGGGCTGTGGCAGCCAGAGATGCTAATGAAAAGGTGGGGTGTGTGTGGTGGGGCTGCACCCCCCACAGATGCTCTGGCATTGGGCCTAACGCAGCCAGCCCTCCCCTGGTGCTGGTCCATGCACAGAGGGTTCACTAAGGGTACAGACATTAGGATGGGCTGGGAGTCCTGCAGTCCACAGCCTTTCAGCCAATTTGGGGAAGGGGAGGAGGGAGGCAGCTTGAACTGAGACAGGGAGAGTCTGGAGGAAAGAATCTCATGGGTTCTTGCCCTTGGGGCAAGCCTCTTACCTTCTCTGGGCCTCAGTTTCCGCAACTGCAAAATGCAGATAAAGATAAATCCATTGGGTTGGTGAGGATCAACTGAGATAATACCCATAAACGACAGGAGTTAAAATTGTTCTTGTTAACGTATATGCACAGATCCTCTTCTGTGCCAAACCCTCTCCTGGACCTGGTGACAAGGGTTAGGGGGAGACTGGGAGTCAGCAAGTAAACCAATAAATAGTGGACAGAATTTCAATAAGGATATGTGCAACATCAAGTATATACAAGAGACCTTGTGACAAGTGCCTTCCTTTTCTTTTCTTAATAATTTTTATTGTGCTTTAAGTGAAAGTTTACAAATCAAGTCAGTCTCACCCACAAAAACCCATGTACACCTTGCTACACACTCCCAATAACTCTCCCCCTAATGAGACAGCTTGCTCTCTCCCTCCACTCTCTCTTTTCGTGTTCATTTCGCCAGCTTCTAAGCCCCTCCACCCTCTCATCTCTCCTCCAGGCAGGAGATGCCAACACAGTCTCAAGTACCTACCTGATCCAAGAAGCTCACTCCTCACCAGCATCCCTCTCTAAACCACTGTCCAGTCCAATCTATGTCTGAAGAGTTGCCTTCGGGAATGGTTCCTGTCCTAGGCCAACAGAAGGTCTGGGGGCCATGACCACTGGGGTCCTTCTAGTCTCAGTCAGACCATTAAGTCTGGTCTTTTTATGAGAATTTGGGGTCTGCATCCCACTGCTCTCCTGCTCCCTCAGGGGTTCTCTGTTGTGTTCCCTGTCAGGGCAGTCATCGGTTGTAGCCGGGCACCATCTAGTTCTTCTGGTCTCAGGATGATGTAGTCTCTGGTTCATGTGGCCCTTTCTGTCTCTTGGGCTCATAATCGCCTTGTGTCCTTGGCGTTCTTCATTCTCCTTTGATCCAGGTGGGTTGAGACCAATTGATGCATCTTAGATGGCTGCTTGCTAGCCTTTAAGACCCCAGATGCCACTCTTCAAAGTGGGATGCAGGATGTTTTCTTAATAGATTTTATTATGCCAAATTTTTACAAAGTCCAACACCTGTTCATGATAAAAAACTCTCAGCAAAATAGGAATTGAAGGAAAATCCCCCAGCGTAATAAAGGGCATCTATACAAAGCCAACAGCCAACATCATTCTAAATGGAGAGAGCCTGAAAGCATATCCCTTGAGAACGGGAATCAGACAAGGATGCCCTTTATCACTGCTCTTATTCAACATTGTGCTAGAGGTCCTAGCAAGAGCAATTAGGCTAGACAAAGAAATAAAGGGCATCTGGATTGGCAAGGAAGAAGTAAAATTATCTCTATTTGCAGATAACATGATCTTATACACAGAAAACCCTAAGGAATCCTCCAGAAAACTACTGAAACTAATAGAAGAGTTCGGCAGAGTCTCAGGTTACAAGATAAACATACAAAAATCACTTGGATTCCTCTACATCAACAAAAAGAACATCGAAGAGGAAATCACCAAATCAATACCATTCACAGTAGCCCCCAAGAAGATAAAATACTTAGGAATAAATCTTACCAAAGATGTAAAAGACATATACAAAGAAAACTACAAAGTACTAATGCAAGAAACTGAAAGGGACCTACATAAGTGGAAAAACATACCTTGCTCATGGATAGGAAGACTTAACATAGTAAAAATGTCTAGTCTACCAAAAGCCATCTATACATACAATGCATTTCCGATCCAAATTCCAATGACATTTTTTAATGTGATGGAGAAACAAATCACCAACTTCATATGGAAGGGAAAGAAGCCCCGGATAAGTAAAGCACTACTGAAAAAGAAGAAGAAAGTGGGAGGCCTCACTCTACCTGATTTTAGAACATATTATACAGCCACAGTAGTCAAAACAGCCTGGTAATGGTACAACGACAGGCACATAGACCAATGGAACAGAATTGAGAACCCAGATATAAATCCATCCACATATGAGCAGCTGATACTTGACAAAGGCCCAGTGTCAGTTAATTGGGGAAAAGATAGTCTTTTTAACAAATGGTGCTGGCATAACTGGATATCCATTTGCAAAAAAATGAAACAGGACCCATACCTCACACCATGCACAAAAACTAACTCCAAGTGGATCAAAAACCTAAACATAAAGACTAAAACGATAAAGATCATGGAAGAAAAAATAGGGACAACGTTAGGAGCCCTAATACAAGGCATAAAGAGAATACAAAACATTACTAAAAATGACGAAGAGAAACCAGATAACTGGGGGCTCCTAAAAATCAAACACCTATGCTCATCTAAAGACTTCACCAAAAGAGTAGAAAGACCACCTACAGATTGGGAAAAAATTTGCAGCTATGACATCTCCGACCAGCACCTGATCTCTAAAATCTACATGATTGTGTTAAAACTCAACCACAAAAAGACAAACAACCCAATCAAAAATTGGGCAAAGGATATGAACACACACGTCACTAAAGAAGATATTCAGGCAGCTAACAGATACATGAGAAAATGCTCTTGATCATTAGCCATTAGAGAAATGCAAATTAAAACTAGGATGAGATTCCATCTCACTCCAACAAGGCTGGCATTAATCCAAAAAACCCAAAATAATAAATGTTGGAGAGGCTGTGGAGAGACTGGAACTCTTATACACTGCTGGTGGGAATGTCAAATGGTACAACCACTTTGGAAATCTATCTGGCATTTTCTTAAAAAGTTAGAAATAGAACTACCATACAACCCAGAAATCCCACTCCTCGGAATATACCCTAGAGAAATAAGAGCCTTCACAGGAACAGATACATGCACACCCATGTTTATTGCAGCTCTGTTTACAATAGCAAAAAGCTGGAAGCAACCAAGGTGTCCATCAACAGATGAATGGTTAAATAAATTATGGTATATTCACACAATGGAATACTACGCATTGATAAAGAACAGTGAGGAATCTGTGAAACATTTCATAACATGGAGGAACCTGGAAGGCATTATGCTGAGTGAAATTAGTCAGATGCAAAAGGACAAATATTGTATAAGACCACTATTATAACATCTTGAGAAATAGTATAAACTGGGAAGAACACATTCTTTTGTGGTTACGAGAGGGGGGAGAGGGAGGATAGGAGAGGGTTATTTACTTATTAGTTAGTACATAAGAACTACTTTAGGTGAAGGGAAGGACGATACTTAATACAGGGAAGGTCAGCTCAACTGGACTGGACCAAAAGCAAAGAAGTTTCTGGGATAAACTGAATGCTTCGAAGGTCAGCGGAGCAAGGGCGGGGGTTTGGGGACTATGGCTTAAGGGGACTTCTAAGTCAATTGGCAAAATAAATTCTATTATGAAAACATTCTGCATCCCACTTTGAAGTGTGGTGTCTGGGGTCTTAAATGCTAACGAGAGGCCACCTAAGATGCATCCATTGGTCTCAACCCACCTGGATCAAAGGAGAACGAAGAACACCAAGGTCACATGATAACTATGAGCCCAAGAGACAGAAAGGGCCACATGAACTAGAGACTTACATCATCTTGAGACCAGAAGAACTACATGGTGCCCAGCCACAACCGATGACTGCCCTGACAGGGAGCACAACAGAGAACCCCTGAGGGAGCAGGAGAACAGTGGGATGCAGACCCCAAATTCTCATAAAAAGACCAGACTTAATGGTCTGACTGAGACTAGAAGAATCCCAGCGATCATGGTCCCCAAACCTTCTGTTGGCCCAGGACTGGAACCATTCCTGAAGTCAACTAATCAGACATGGAAGGGACTGGACAATGGGTTGGAGAGAGATGCTGATGAAGAGTGAGCTACTTGTATCAGGTGGACACTTGAGACTATGTTGGCATCTCCTGTCTGGAGGGGAGATGGGAAGGTAGAGAGGGTTAGAAACTGGCAAAATGGTCAAGAGAGACTGGAGGGAGGGAGCGGGCTGACTCACTGGGGGGAGAGTGGATGGGAGTATGTAGCGAGGTGTATATAAGTTTATATGTGACAGACTGACTTGATTCGTACACTTTCACTTAAAGCACAATAAAAATTATTAAAAAAAAAAGACTTTATAATGCCAATTGACTTAGATGTCCCCTGAAACCATGGTCCCCAGACCCCTGCCCCTGCTATGCTGGCCTTCGAAGCATTCAGTTTATTCAGGAAACTTCTTTGCTTTTGGTTTAGTCCAATTGTGCTGACCTCCCCTGTATTGTGTGCTGTCTTTCCCTTCACATAAAGTAGTTCTTATCTACTGTCTAATTAGTGAATGCCCTAATAGTGGTCTTATACAATATTTGTCCTTTTGCAACTGACTAATTTCACTCAGCATAATGCCTTCCAGGTTCCTCCATGTTATGAAATGTTTCACAGATTCCTCACTGTTCTTTATCGATGCATAGTATTCCATTGTGTGAATATACCATAATTTATTTATCCATCCATCCATTGATGGCCACCTTGGTTGCTTCCATCTTTTTGCTATTGTAAACAGTGCTGCAGTGAACATGGGTGTGCAAGTATCTGTTTGTGTAAAAGCTCTTATTTCTCTAGGATATATTCCAAGGAGTGGGATTGCTGGATCATATGGTAGTTCTATTTCTAGCTTTTTAAGGAAGTACCAAATCGATTTCCAAAGTGGTTGTACCATTTGACATTTCCACCAGCAGTGTATAAGTGTTCCAATCTCTCCACAGCCTCTCCAACATTTATTATTTTGGGTTTTTTGGATTAATGCCACCCTATTTTTTTTATTGGAGTGAGATGGAATCTCATTGTAGTTTTGATCTGCATTTCTGTAATGGCTAATGATCAGGAACATTTCCTCATGTATCTGTTAGCTACCTGAATGTCTTCTTCAGTGAAGTGTCTATTCATATCTTTTGCCCATTTTTAAATTGGGTTATTTGTCTTTTTGTAGTTGAGTTTTTGCAGTATCATGTAGATTTTAGAGATCCGGCACTGATCAGAAATGTCATAGCTAAAAACTTTTTCCCAGTCTGTAGGTAGTCTTTTTACTCTTTTGGTGAAGTCTTTGGGATGAGCATAAGTGTTTGATTTTTAGGAGGTCCTGATTATCTAGTTTTTCTTCTGAATTCTTAATAATGTTTTGTATACTTTTTATGCCATGTATTAGGGCTCCTAACGTTGTCCCTATTTTTTCTTCCATGATCTTTACCATTTTAGATTTTATGTTTAGGTCTTTGATCCATTTTGAGTTAGTTTTTGTGCATGGAGTGAGATACGGGTCTTGTTTCATTTTTTTGCAGATGGATATCCAGTTATGCCAGCACCATTTGTTAAAGAGACTGTCTTTTCCCCCATTTAACTGTTTTGGGGCCTTTGTCAAATATCAACTGCTCATATGTGGATGGATTTATGTCTAGATTCTCAATTCTGTTCCATTGGTCCATGTATCTGTTGTTGTACCAGTACCAAGGGAAGCTCCTTTCTGAAGGTGAGATGAGAAGGCAGAGGGCGTCAGGAGCTGGTTGAATGGACACAGGAAATACAGGGTGAAGAGAAGGAGTGTGCTGTCACATGGTAGGGAGTGCCACCCGGGTCACATAACAATGTGTGTATAAGATTTTGTATGAGAAACTGACTTGACTTGTAAACTTTCACTTAAAGCACAATAAAAAAAAAAAAGTGCAACAGTGAAAATAAGGAGGAAGAGATGAGGGTGTTTTAGGGAGGGTGGCGGGGATGATGGTTCCCTCCGTGAAGGACTAGACTGTTAGGAATCCGCCCTTGTTCAGCACCAGTCCCCTGTTAAGCACCTTAAGGCGATCATCCTATTTGAGCCCCCAGCTCCGTGAGCGGCGGGTCATCAGCTCCGTTTTCACAGGTGAGGAGACTAATCCGGAGGTCAGGAAGGCCCTGTGCTTTGCCAAGGTGGTTTAGCAAGGGGCTGAGGGGCGTTTGAGTTGAGCTCAAATCTCAAACCCAGAGACTGGGAAGGGCTGCCACTAAGGGGACTAAATCCTGGAGGCAGGGAGTCTGCGGTCAGGGGAGACCGCGTCGAGAAGGCTCCTGCCTGGCAATCTCGAGGGCTTCCTGAAGGAGGCGGCTTTTCTGGCTTCGAAGACGCGAGCTCCGGGGGTTAGGGGACTTGCCCGGTACAGGTTTGAACGAATGAGGGAGTCAGCAAGCTCAGGGCACTCCATGCCGCCGGTACCCGGGAGGTCGCAGGGACTTCCAGTCCTGCCTCGAGTGACCGCCCCCTGGGACCACGCCTCCGGGGCGTACTGTGGTGACCACCCGTTCACGGAGCAAAAACTGAGCCAGCTCAAGGAGGGCTGCGGGCGTGAGGCCAGGGGCCAGTGACTACCCGGGAGCCGGGAGGAAACGCCCAACAGCCGCCTGGAACCCCGCACTTCGCCTTTGCTCACAGCCGGGCCACGCAAGCCCGGGCCAACTCCCGGAACTCTTTGCGCCTGCGCATTGAGAGCGCGCGGTCCAGAGAGCCGCCGGAGATGGGGTCGGCGCCGCGCACGCCCGGACGTGAGGGGGCGGAGCCCAAGAAGGTTGGGCACCTCCGATAGGCTGTATAGGGGAAATAAGAGTTCCTGGGCGGGGCCTCGAGGCCGGTTAGGAATTTTTGGCGCGAGCCGGCTCCGCGCGCGTTCACGGGCCGTTCCCCCTCTGGAGGATTCTCACGCCCGGACACCCGGACCGGTCGGCGGCTGACTCCGGCTCGCCTCGCCGCCCCAAGGATTCCCGCGGCCTCCTCCCGACCCAGAATCAGGGACTGCACCAAGCGGCGCTCCGCCCACCCTCCCAGGTGAGCGGAGACCGGCCTGGAGAGCTCTCGGGCGGGCAGCCCCTCCCCGGGCCGCCTCCGGGCGGCGCCTGGCCCTGACCCAGCTCCTCCCGGGTCGGCCTCCCCGCTACCCCTGCATCCCTTTCCCTCACGACCGGGCCTCCCCCTCCAACAGCCCGCCCACCCCGTCCCGTTGAGTCGGGTCCTCTGATAGCCCCTTCCTGGCCACTCCCTCACCGGACGGCCCCTCCCCCCAAGTCTTTCCCCAGCTCCTTCCTCGTCCCCTCTCATCTGGGGGCCCCTTCCCCGGTGATGCGCCTTGACCCTACCCTCCCCGGGAAAATCCCCGCCCACCTTTTATCAAGGTCCATCTTTCCCTCTCTCCCTCAGTGACCACCCCTGCCCCGGTGACAGCCCCTCTCCTGACTCTGTTCATCAGGGCTTTTCCACGCCCACGGAGGTGACTCAGCAGTGGCCCTGCCCGGGAGGAACTCACAGTCTAGCGCGGCAGACGTGGCCAGCTGTTGTGTGCCCCCCAGTGAGAGGGTGAGGCCCCCGGAACCTGCGGAGGTCACCCCAACCTGGCTTGGGGTCAGGGCCACCCTGGATTCACCTCGGAACCCCTTCTTCTTCTACCACCCCCACCCCTCTCCCAAGGCTGGTTTGGACAGGCCATGGTGTTAGAACGTAAGTGACATTGGGGTGGCCCTAGAGCTGGTTTGAGATGTAGGTGCCCAGTGTCCTCGGAGGTGTCCGGGCTGGTCCTGGAGGTTGTATTTCTAACCAGTGCCCCAGGGGATCCTGGCAGCCCTGTTCCTCACTTTGAGAAACTCTGGCATGGGATTCCTGAGGTAAATAGAAGCAGAACCCAGGAGGAAGGGTCCTCAGAGGGTGTAGGGTGGGTCTTTTCTGTGGACTCCCAGGGGGTCCCTCCCCTGGCTACTCCAGGCCAAGCTGGTTCTCATGCTTCAGATGACCACTCTCTCCTGTTTCACCTACTTACTCACGCACTTCTGGGTATGCCATTCTTGGATACATTGTGGCCTTCTCTGAAAATAGGAGAATAACTCCTCTCTTTTCTTGTTTTTGTTTCTAATACATTGTAGCAACACTGACAGCCCTCTCTGCCCAATGTACAGTCACCTCCAAAGTGGGACAACAGTACTGTGTGTGTGTTCTCAATTACACTCTGAGCATTGTTTGTAATATAGGCAGTTCCCAGATTACAAAAGAGCTCTCTTCCTAAGTCTGTCTTTAAGTCAGATTTGTAAATTGGAAGTTAGGTACAGTTAGTACCTAAGTCAGTTAGTCAAATGTTTGTGTTAGTATGTAGTGACCTTTCTATGCATAAAAAACATTAAAGAAACACTTCCAGATACACTAAAACATCTTTAACATAATAATACAATAATAGTAAAAATAATAATTTGATAGGATTGCAAAGTAGCACCCATTTGTTATTATAAGCCATTGTATGTACCTCAAATTTTTAATATAATAGGCTTTATGAGAGTTGGTTTGTAACTACAGGCTGGATGTTGGTAACCCAGGGACTGCCTGTAATGTTGCTGGGTGCCCATCAAGTCAATTCCAACTCATGGTGACCCCATGTGACAGAGTAGAACTGCCCCATAGGGTTTTCTTGGCTGTAATCTTTACGGAATCAGATGGCCAGGTCTGTCTTCCATAGAGCTGCTAGGTGGATTCTAACTACCAACCTTTAGGTTAGCAGCCAAACACTTAACCATTTGTATCACCATGGCTCCTTGTTTGTAATAATAACAGTATTCACTGAGCCCTCTGCTTGCCAGATCCTGGGCTTAGGCCTCCATGAGATCGGTACTATTGTTAGATGCCGTCGAGACAGTTCCGACTCATACCGACCCTGTGTACAGCGAAACGAAACACTGCTGGGTCCTGCACCATCCTCAGAATTGTTGCTATGCTTGAGCCATTGTTGCAGCCACCGTGTCAATCCATCTCATTGAGGATCTTCTCTTTCACTCACTCTCTATTTTGTCAAGCATGATGTCTTTCTCCAGTGACTGATCCCTCCTGATAACATGTCCAAAGTATGTGAGACAAAGTCTTACCATCCTCTCTTCTAAGGAGCATTCTGGCTGTATTTCTTAAGACAGGTTTGTCCATTCTTCTGGCAGTCCAGCGTATACTTAATATTCTTCATCAGCATCATAATTCAAAGGCATCAATTCTTTGGTCTTCTTTATTCATTGTCCCGCTGTTGCAAGCATATGGGGCTGTTGAAAATACTATGGCTTGGGTCAGGTGCACTTTCGTCCTCAAAGTGGTCTTCGCTTTTTAACCCCGGAAACAGGCCTTTTGCCCCAGATTTTCCCAGTGCAATGCCTCTTTTGATTTCTTGACTGCTGCTTCCATGGGTGTTGATTGTGGATCCAAGTAAAATTAAATCCTTGACAACTTCAATATTTTCTGTTTATCATGATGTTGCTTATTGGTCCAGTTGTGAGGATTTTTGGTTTCTTTATGTTGAGTTACAGTCCATAGTAAAGGCCCACAAAACCCTGGGGCCAGTTGTGTTTTGGAATTCAAAATGTCTCAGAAAGATCATGTGGCGTATATAACATATATAGCAACCCCTGTGCATCTGGGACAGTACTCCAAAACCAATCACATGAATATTTCTACCATGAAATGTATGAATATTCACACTAAGAGGGAAAAATAGATCAGGTCAGATTTTGCTGCTAAATGAGTTTTGCACATGGATATCCAGTTCTTCCAGTACCATCTGTTTCAAGTCTTTCTCCATTGAACAGGCTTGGCCCCTTGTTGAAAATCAATTGACCATAAATGGGAGGGTTTGTTTCTGGACACTCAATTCTTTTCCATTGCTTTACATGTCTATCCTTATGCCAGTACCAGACTGTCTTGAGTACTGTTGCTTTGTAGTAAGGTTTAAAATTGGGAAATATGCATCCTCCAAATTTGTTCTTCTTTTTCAAGGTTGTTGTGGCTCTTCTAAGTCCATTGAGTTTTCCTATGAATTTTAGGATCATCTTTTCAACTTCCGCAAATCTGTAGATCAATTTGGGAAGTATTGCTATCTTAGCTACATGAATCTTCTGACCCATGAACATGGAATGCATTTCCATTTATTTAGGTCTTCTTTAATTTCTTAAAGAAGCTGAGAGAAGAAAGAAAAACTAGTAAGTGCATATGGAGTTTGTTATATTAACCTTCTTATTTACTCCCTTGGTTATCTAGTGCTGCTATAGCAGAAATACCACAGGTGGATGGCTTTAACAAAGAGAAACTTATTTTCTCACAGTCTAGGAGGCTAGAAGTCCGAATTCAGGGCGACAGCTCCAGGGGAAGGCTTTCTCTCTCTCTTGGCCCTGGGAGAAGGTCCTCATCATCAATCTTACCCAGTTGGGGAGCTTCTCAGCACAGGGACCCCAGGTCCAAAGGATGTGCTCTCCTCCTGGTGCTTCTCTCTTGGCGGTATGTCTCTCTGCTTGCTTCTCTTTTATATTTCAAAAGAGATTGGCTTAAAACATAATCTAATCTTGTAGATTGAGTCCTGCCATTAACATAACTGCCAGTAATCCCATCTCATTGACATCATAGAGATAGGATTTACAACACCAGGAAAATCACATCAGATGACAAAATGGTGGATGATCACGCAATACTGGAAATCATGGCATAGCCAAGTTGACAGATATTTTTGGGAGACACAATTCAATCCCTGACATTTACCGTTTCTGATTCTCTTCATTCATTTTGTGGATTTGTGTTACCATCTGGTGTCATTTCCTTAGTTCAGTGCAGCTTTGCTCCCACCCACCCCTTTGTGCTGTTATTTGCAAATATATTACATTTCTATGTATGCCCCAAATACCATTATATACATATTGCTTTATACAATTGCATTTTGAATCAGGAGAATATACATTTATACTGTCTTGTATAATTACCTTTACTACTGCTCTTTGTATTTTCACATGGTCTCAAATTATTGTCTGGGGTCTCGTGCTTTTGGCCTGAACAGCTTCCTTTAGTATTTCTTGTCAGGTGGGTCTGCTAGGAACAAATTTTCTGTTTTTTTTTTTTAATCTGGGAATGTCTGTTTAGCTTTATTTTTTGAAAGATTGTTCTGCTGAATATAGGATACTCGGTTGACAGCCCCCCCCCCCACTTTGAATATGTCATCTCACTGTCATCTGGCCTCCATTGTTTATGATGAAAAGTCAGCTATTGAGTTTATTGGGAGGGCTGTCCCTTGTAAGTGATGAGCCATTTTTCTCTTGCTGCTTTCCAGATTTTGTCCTAGTTTTTGGCTTTCAGCATTTTTACTGGGATGTGTCTGTGTGTGGATCTCTTTGTGTTTATCCTACCTGGAGTTTGTTGAGGTTCTTGGATGTGTTGTTGTTGTTAGTTGCCGTTGAGTCATTGCCAACTCATGTCGACCCCATGTGTGCAGAGTAGTACTGCTCCATAGGGTTTTCAAGGCTGTGACCTTTTGGAAGCAGATCATCAGGCCTTATTTTGAGGCGTCTCTAGGTGGATTTGGACCACCAACCTTTCATTTAGCAGTCCAGCACTCAACTAGTTGCTTCACCCAGGGACTCCTCTTGGGTGTGTAGTTTAATGTTTTTTTAAATCAAAACTGGGAAGTTTTCAGCCACTATTTGTTTGAATATTTTTCTGATTCTTGTCTCTGCACTCCTTCTGAACCTCCCATTACATGTATGTTGTTGTGCTTAAAATGATGTTCCACGTTTGTCTGAGGCTTTTCTTTTTTCATTATTTCTTTCCTTTTTCCTTTGGTTCTCTGAATTGCATAATTTCCATCGATCTATCTTCAAGCTCACTGATTATTTCTTCTGTCAATTTATATCTACTGTTGAGCCCCTCTAGTGAATTATTCATTTTAGCTGTACTTCTTAACTCCACTATTTCTGTTTGGTAGTTTTCTAATAATTTCTGTCTATTGATATTCTCTATTTGGTGAGACATTATCATACCTCCCTTTACCTCTTTAAGCATGGTTTCCTTTGAACATATTTATAATGGCTACTTGAAGTTTTTGCGAAATCTGACATCTGATCCCTCTCACAAGCAGTATCTGTTGCCTGCTATTCCTCTTGTGTATGGGTCACACTTTCCTATGTCTTTGCATATCTCATATTTTTGTTGTTGAAAACTGGACATTTTTTATAATATTTTATAGCAACTCTGGATGCTGATTCCCTGCCTCCCTTCAGGGCTTGTTATTGTTGTTTGCTTGTTTATTTCTTTAGTAACTGGCTGGACTATTTTAGTGAAGTCTGCCGCCCCTTCAGTGTGAAATCCCTGACATTGCTCCTCAGAGGGTGCCATCTTGGGCATGTGCACAGGCTCCTGGGATGACAGGATTTTTATTTAGCAGGGTTTTCCTTGACTATTTTTTTTACCTGTTCATACCCAGCTGTTGGGCTCCACCAATGATCAGCTGATTGTGCTATTGTTTTCAACAATACCCTGGGGCATAAATTACTTCACAGACTGATCCAATTAAATTTGGGTTCTTTTGCTAGGGCAACTTTTGAAGTCAATGTTTGAGATTTGTCTTCTTGGCCACACCCACCCAGAGTGGAGCTTCCCTCACTCTGAGCTGGGGGTGGGTGGAAGGGAGGGAGCAGGCCATGGCTCAAGTGCCACAGTTTCTCACTCTTCTTAGAGAGACTTTCATAGATTTTCTTGTTTAAATGTTTCTTTGTTTTCCATATACCCTTAGGATCATTTCTAGAGACCGTAATTTTTTTTTTTTAACAATTTTCACCAGTTATACCTGCTTCACCCCAAGGGTCTGCCCAGCTCCTGCTGCCATTCTAGAAGTGGAACTCCAACAATGAGTTTTGGCACCGTAACCATGAAAAAAAAAGAAACTTTTGGAATTCAGAGCTTTTTTATTTTTGAATTGGAGATGAGGCATAGTGGGCCAGAATTAATATTTCTGTCTTACATGATTTGACCAAGGTCAAACAGCAAGTTTGTGACGAGATTTTAAGCTCTCTACAAGACTATGGGGCCCTCAAGGACAAAGACCATGTGGTGTTCATGTTATGTTTCTACTATCCACTCAAAATACAGACCACACCATGTGCACATGTATGTATGTTGGTACTCTGCCTTTTCCCGGTAGGTGCTTGCTGCCCTTTGGCCTTCATGTTTAAAGACGAACTTGTGCGGGGCATGGATGTGGCGCTCCTCCACAGCTTCCTTGGGCCCTAGGACCAGGTGCTGTTTAGTGGACACACTGTCCTGTGCTCAGCCTCTGCTCTCTGCCCCTTGCAGGGCTACCCACGCTGGCCATGCCCATGCCTACGAAGGGCACTCTGCCACCCCTGTGTGGCACCCCCACCCCAGTCCCTGCCTACTTCCGCCACGCAGAACCTGGCTTTTCCTTCAAGAGGCCCAGGGGTCTCAGTCGAAGCCTTCCGCCCCGGCCGCCTGCCAAGGGCAGCATCCCCATCAGCCGCCTCTTCCCCTCACGGACCCCAGGGTGGCACCAGCCCCAGCCCCGGAAAGTGTCCTTCTGGGGTGAGGCCTCAGAGACCCTGCAGAGCTCTGGCTATAACCCGAGCCGGCCTGAGTCCTTCTTCCAGCAGTGTTTCCAGCGGCTCGGCCTCCTGGGCCACGGCTCCTATGGAGAGGTGTTCAAGGTGAGTAGGATAATGGTCCTGGGCCTCCCTCCCCCTAGCTAGACAGGACCAAGACCTAGGCAGCACTCCCAATTCTTCCTTCTAGCCCTCCTCTCCTGGGCTGGTGGGTGCCTCCCTTGCTGCTTGATTTGGCTATTTTCTCACAGCTCCCTGGGCAGACCCCTGCAGGTGCCCCCTCGGCACACACTCTCCCCTTGTCCCGACCCTGGCATGCCTTCCCTGTTCTGGAGCCAGCCATGCTGGGGTTCTTGGCGAGCTCTCCTGGTCCCCGGAGCCACCCGCTGAGTGTGGTGCCCCACCTCTGGGCTGGCAGGCACTTGGGCTACACCCTGCCGCCTCTGTTTTTTCCTTAAAACATATTTTCCAGTCATTTATATTTCATTTATAATGTTGATTTCCCTTGCACAAGTACTACATGAATACAATGTTTTTAAAATTTCACACAGTGTAGGCACCTTGATTAGCCTCCTTCCCAAAGGGAGCCCAGCTTCTCAGATGGGTGTCCTCCTTTCCAGATCTTTCTGTCTACGTCTATGCCTACTTGAACACATGAAGACAGACCTGTTTTATTTTTTACATGACAGGATCATGCTGCCTGTATTGGTTTTCCCGCTTCACAACGTGTCTTAGAGATTCTCCCTGCTGGAGCTCATAGATCCATCTCGTTGGGCTCGCTGGGTTCCCCCGGACAGGCCCTATTGAGGGTGGTGTGTCCATTTTCGCTATTGCAGTGAGCTAGGGTCTCTCTAGGATAGCTGCTGGCAAGTTGAACTGGCATGGCTGAAATCTTGGATCTGTCAGATTCTGTGCCACCGTGGCCTGCCCCAGCCACACCACGCCTATGGGCGCCACCTCCCTTCCAGGTTCGTTCCAAGGAAGATGGCCGCCTGTATGCCATCAAGCGCTCCGTGTTGCCGTTCCGGGGCCCGAAGGACCGCGCCCGCAAGCTGGCTGAGGTGGGCAGCCACGAGAAGGTGGGGCGTCACCCACGCTGTGTGCGGCTGGAGCGTGCCTGGGAGGAAGGTGGCCTGCTGTACCTGCAGATGGAGCTGTGTGGGCCCAGCCTGCAGCAGCACTGTGAGGCCAAGGGCACCGGCCTACCTGAGGCCCAGGTCTGGGGTTACCTGCGGGACACCCTGCTCGCCCTGGCCCACCTGCACAGCCGAGGCTTGGTCCACCTTGACATCAAGCCTGCCAACATCTTCCTGGGGCCTTGGGACCGCTGCAAGCTGGGTGACTTTGGGCTGCTGGTAGAGCTGGGTGCAGCTGGGGCTTGTGAGGCCCAAGAGGGGGACCCCCGCTACATGGCCCCCGAGCTGCTGCAGGGCTCCTATGGGACAGCGGCAGACGTGTTCAGGTGAGGACTGGGATATGGGGGTGCATCGTGGGCTGCGGGTCACTCCTGGTGGTGGTCAGCAGAGAGGGCTACTCCCCCAAGGGAAACGCCTTCCAAAGTCAGCTGAGGTGAAGACGCTGGGCCTCCGACAGCCCAGGCTGTGGATTCCTACACCTAGGGCCTGGGAGGGGCTCCTCCTGAGGGATCGAAGGGTCTGCTGAGCCTGGGACCTGTAAGCAGCAACACCTCTGGAGCACTTTACAGAGATGACCCATTGCAACAGCTTGTCAGGAGGGACCACTGTTACCTCTCTTCAGGGGTGGGGCAGGCACAGAGGTTAAGGGGGCAGCCAGGCTTGCAGCAGGCATGTGGCTCCATAGTTCACCCTCTGCATGGACTCTGATAATTGCGTCCAATTATCTCAGCAGCAGTAATAGGAGACCTGGTAGTGTGGATGGTTAAGGCTCGGCTGCTAACTGAAAGGTTGGCAGTTTGAACCCACCCAGTGGCTCCCATACTACTATTGGTAACCACAGCAGCCACAGGGCCTGTTCAGTGGGCTGATCTGGCAGACTTCCTCCCACCTGGGGAGTTTATCAGAGGCCCCTCTTCTCCACCTCCCTGGTCTGGGGCAGAAGCTTCAAGGCCCCTTCCCCTCCCCCTCCTCTGGGGCTGGGGTCTGTGTTCCAAGGCCAACCCTGCCCCCCTCTGTCCCTGGCCCCTGGGCCCTCCAGTCTGGGCCTCACCATCCTGGAAGTGGCCTGCAATATGGAGCTGCCTCACGGTGGGGAGGGCTGGCA
The DNA here is from genome assembly GCF_030014295.1 of Loxodonta africana. NCBI lineage: Eukaryota > Metazoa > Chordata > Mammalia > Proboscidea > Elephantidae > Loxodonta > Loxodonta africana. The sequence goes on along the minus strand of NC_087353.1, from coordinate 56,240,925 downwards.
GCAGCTGCGCCAGGGCTATCTGCCCCCTGAGTTCACTGCAGGTGAGTGGAGGCCAGGAGGGGGTGTGCCATAGTGGAGGGGGACAGCTCCTGTGGAGCCCCTTCCTGCACCCCAGGTTTGGGGGCCTGTATGTGGGACCACTGGGCTTGGGCCCAGCTGCACTCAGGACGCATGACATGCCCATCCCTCTGCCCCACATCCAGGTCTGTCTGCTGAGCTACATGGCGTCCTTGCCATGATGCTGGAGCCGGACCCCACACTGCGGGCCACGGCCGAGGCCCTACTGGCCCTACCCATGCTCAGGCAGCCAAGGCCCTGGAGTGTCCTGTGGTACATGGCAGCTGAAGCCCTGAGCCGAGGTTGGGCCCTGTGGCAGGTAATCTCGTGAGCTTGGGGACAGGCCCACCCCGCCCTGCCCCAGGGTCCACCCAGCCTCCCGCACCCTCTTCCCGCAGGCCCTGCTGGCCCTGCTATGCTGGCTTTGCCACAGGCTGGCCCACCCTGCCAGCTGGCTGCAGCCCCGGGGCCCTCCAGCCACCCCGCCTGGCTCGCCACCCTGCAGCTTCCTCCTAGACAGCAGCCTCTCCAGCAACTGGGAAGATGACAGCTTCAGGTAGGTGTGTGGGCCCAGCATGGGTACAGCCTGGCTTAGCGTGAATGCAGCTCTTCTTATGCTAAGCTCAGTGTGTGGCTTAGCCGCTGTGTGGAGCAGACAGGCGGACAGGCAGCTTCATACCTGGCTCAGCTTCATACCTGGGCAGCCATACTGGGAGTTGTTACCCTGGGAACAGTATGTGGGTCAGGGCACTCGCTGGGGGAGGGAGGCGGTACAGCCCCCATCCCACTAGAATAGCCACCAGTGCCCAGGGACAAGGTGGCGGGGAGCCCCCAGAACCAGGCGAGCCCAGCCCCTGGAGGGGTCCCTGCCATCCCAGGGTACCTGGTGATGAAGCGAGAGGCTGTAATTCAGAAACCGTTACAAAGGACAAATGCATTACTTGGTGGGGACAGTTCTCAGGAGGAATGATGTCATTTGGCCCTTCCTTATGAGTATCAGTCTCTCACTCTGGAGACACCCTAGAGTGGACATGAAGTGGCAGGTAAGTTTCATTGGCCAAATGTTCATTTCAGAGCCAGCTCAGCAGAAGCCCATGTGTCCTGGAACATGGAGCCTGGTCGGGCTCAAGGGCTCTGAAAGCTGTAAAGCTGCTTCTCAAAATATACCATGTGTCTGATGTCCCCAACTGGGGCTCCAGCTTCTCTGTCACATGGGAGCCCAGGTCAAGAGCCAGGACAGACCTGGTCACACTGCCTGCGCCCCTAGCTGCAACCACCTCCCTTTGGACCCCCACCCCTTGACACCCTGCTTGTCTGTTGTCTCACCCTGGCACAGGCCCTCACTCTCTCCAGAGGCTGTCCTGGCCAGGACTGCTGGGAGCACCTCTACCCCCCACAGCGGCTCCCCTGCCCCCTGGAGCAGGTACACCCTGAGATGAGTTGGCCTGGGGAGCCAGAGTCCTGGGTGGAGGCACGCTGGTTTGGCTTTTAGTTCTGGGGTGTCATTCCTTTCTTCTTTCTCCTCCTTCCCCCCAGGGACCCCCTGGACCTAAGTGACATTGACTCAGCACCTTCTCTGGGCTCCTTCCCTTCTTTCGAGCCCCGGAATCTCCTCAGCCTATTTGAGGACTCACTGGACTCAACCTGAGCCCCACAGCCCAACCTCAGTACTTTTAACCTTTTACCCCCGCCCCTCCCAAATGCGGGTGCCCCTCTGGGGACCCCCAATGCCCTCTGCCTAGCATGTCTAATAAAAGTTATTTGAGTCTTGGGAGCACCCCAGCTTGCTCAGGTGGCAACACAGGGCTTCCTGCTCCTTTTATTGATGTCGCCCAGGACTTAAGGCCCCCTGGGACGGGACCGGAAGCAGAGCCCAGCTGTGGAACCCAGGGACCCCGGGCCTCAGACCAATAGCCCAGAGCTGGGAGCTGTGCTTCTGTGTGGAGCAAATTTCCTGGTGGGCAGGTGGGGCTCAGGCAGAGGTGGGTCCTCAGCCCCCTGGGCACCGGCCACATGTCTCTTTGCATCTCCATGCCCATTGCTTGGGAACAGGAGCAGCAGCCTTCCTGCCCCTTGGCCATCTTGGTACAAGAAGGATCAGTGCTGCCTTGGTCCTTGGACAAAGGGGCCAGTCCTGCTGCTTGCAGCCCCTTACTCTTCAGGCTCTGAGCAGAATGGAGCAGGGTAGATGAGCCACAGGCTGCTGGGAGGGCTAGCATGCAGGGAAGGGGATGAGGAAGTAGGCGGGCGAGGCTGGGCCAGGGGATCCACGAGGTTTCCGTGTGTGGGGGCTGTGGAGGGGTGAGCTGAGGGGGCAGCAAACTGACAAGACTCCAGTTGTCACAGCAAGACATCCCTCCCAGTTTCTCTGGACCAACGCTCACAGGTCCCAGAGGGTAAACTGAGGCCCAGAAAGGGCAAGGTTTCTTTCTAGCCAACATAGACAGTGCCTGGAAGAAGACAGCAGGGAGGGAAGCTGGCGCTGGCAGCATGGTGGAAGAGGAGGCTTCTCCATGTGAAGACTGAGTGAACAGACTATGGCTCCCGGCGTGGAAGTCCCAAGTTTCCTGGAAACATCCAGGGAGCCAGCCCCTTGCAGACTAGCAGGAGGGAAGTGTGGTGGTGTTGGCCCTAGGGGACCTGCAGGCTGGCATGGTGGGCCAGTGGCTCAGTCCGTTGGGCAGGCATGGTGGGCAGCCCAGAGCAGGTCGGGCACGACACCGGCATGCAGCTGTAAGATAGAGCCCACGCTGAGCAGGTGCATGATCTGGTGTGAGTTGCCCCAGTAGTCAAAGCGCCCGGGCCCCCAGCGCTCAGGCAGGCGGGCCACGTTCACCAGCCCCCCGAGTAGCGCCAGTGCATCCATGCGCAGGTAGCAGGGCAGGGAGCTTGGGGCCCCAGAGCCCAGCCCCGCTCCCCGGGCTCCAAATACTAGGAGACGGGCACCAGCCTGCCAGCCAAAGGCGCGGAGCCGGGCGCTGGTGGATGGGGCGGTGAGCGCCCGCCAGCCGGCCAACCCTGACAGCATGGTGTAGGCCAGCAGGGCGGCTGGTCGCAGCCAGGGCCTGCAGGCCAGTGTGCAGTGGATGATGGGCAGGGCCCCTGCAAAGAGGGAGAGTGGGTTACTGGTCAGGGGTCCATTTGCCCTTCCCTCTCCAGGGCTTGTGCGAGCCTCCCTGCCTTCCCCTCCCTGTTTCTCTTATCCCCCGCCCATCACCCACGCACCCATCTCCGGCCCCCTGACCAGCCCTCCAGCTGGCTCACCGAGGGTGTTGACAAGGCAGACCCCACACATATCCAGGGCAAGAAGCCGGGCATATACGGGGCTGCCCCCTTGGTGGCACATGAAGAGGTGATAGAGCACAGAGCCTGCGGGAGGTGCCAGGCAGGCCACGCAGTGTGTGCCCCCTAGCCAGCCATCCTTACCCAGCTGGCTCCAGGGCATGGTCATGGGCAGCAGCACCAGGAAACCCAGCAGGGCCAGCCCTGGGGGAGAGAGACAGCGGTCTGACAGTGTCCCAAGTACCAAGACTTCAGAAAGCACTGGGGACAAGCCCTGGACAAGAGGCAGGCTTGTCTCAAGGAGTCTTAAGTCTAAAGATAACACCCAGGATAAGAGACACTATAATGCTGTTAGCTGACCACCTTGCCAGCCTTGGGCTTGAGGCAGTTGGGGGCTTTAGTTACTCACAGACAGTCCTGGGAACTAGAGACCGTTATCCCCGCCTTGCAGATGAGGAAACAGCCTTGGAGAAGTTGAGTAACCTGCCTAAGGTGAACTCAGCAAAAAAGTGATGGAGCGGTCCAGCCTGGGCAGCCTGGTTCCCAAACCCCTCTCACCCGTTAGCCACATGGCCTCCCCTGTGAGCAGGGGGCCCCAAACTGGCCTGGTGGGTCCGCAGAAGCCTTAAGCAGGTGCTGACCTTGAGCAGAGTAGGATATGTGGGCAGTGGTACCAGACCCTGGCCACTTAGTTTGCTCCTCCCAACCCCTGTGTCCTGTAAGTAAGGGTCTAGAAAAATGCAGGTTTTGGGGCTTTTTGTCTTCCAGAAAAGGGCAAGGGCAAGGCCAGCCAGGAGGAAAAGAGGCTGAAGCAAACCTGTCCTATCACCCTGGACATGCCCTTTGGGAACCCATCTGTCCTAGCCGCTGGGGGGGTTGGAGGGTGGGCAGAATCCTTCACTGAGCTTCTCCCCAGCCCAGGCCTCTCCTGGTCAGACACTTTGGCACTGCCCTGTGGCAGGGGTCAAACCAGGCCCAGCAGCCTTGGGCCACTGGCTGCACACTCCAGGTGGGGTCTGGTGGGTCTGCAGCCCCCCAGCCTGGCCAGGCCAGGTGCTGCTCAGGGCCGCTCTCCCAGCTGGGGCAGCTCAAGGACGGGCAGGGCTGTGTCAGCAGAGTCAGCCGGTGGGCCGGGAAGGAGGGGCCGGGCGCCTACTGGGGGAGGAAGTTGCCGCCACCAGGCTGAGCAGCGCGGCTGCAGGAGAGGGGGTGGCAGGACGGCCACGCGGGGAGTGGCCGGGCCGGACCAGGCTTCCCTTCCAGGGCCCCTCCTCGCGGAGTCAACGCCTATCACTGGGAAGGGTGCTCAAGACGCCGGGATTACTGAGGGCCCGAAACCAGGTTTTTCCCCCAGGGCTCAGGGGGATTACGCGGGCGCGGAAACCGCTCTGCTCCTTTCGCCCGGCCCGGGCCCCCTCCCCGGGGGAGCGGGAGCGTGCACCGCAGCCCGGGACAATGGCAGCTTTGTGACCACGACTCCTGGCCGCGCTAGGGCCGGGCGGCGCGGGCTCACCGTGAGTGTAGATGTTACCCAGTTCGTTGTGCAGGTAGAAGAGGCTGCGCAGGCAACCCGAGCCGCTGCTGGCCGGCCGGTAGCCTGTGAGCACGAACTTGTTGAACTGCAGGTGCTGCGGTGAGCTGGCCCAGTCCAGCAGGCGCGGCCCGGCCAGGAACGCCATGGCCCGCGGGACTCCCTCACCGGCCTCCGGCTCAGCGGCGCCGCGGCTCCGGGACGCTCATGCCGGGCCCCGCCGGCCTGCGGGAATCTCGGCCCGTGCCCCTCGGCGCTGCGCAGGCGCGAGCCCGGCCCCCCCTGCGCCACTGGGAAGGGTGCGGAACGCGCCGGCGCCGGAGCGCAATGCCGGCCCGGGCCCCGAGGACTGCGGGCCGGAGGGACGGAGTGCGGAGGCGGCTGGCGGGTTATCTAGCCACAGCTGGGAAGACGGGTGCGGCGGGACTCAGGAGGAGAAGCCAGGCTCCGCCCTGGTTCTCGCCCCCGCAGGCCTGTAGTAGTTTCGCGCGCTAGGCCCATGACGTCAGTGCTGCCAAGGCCAATTGGCGCGGTAGGCAGGGGTAGACCGCCCAGGACCTCGCCCCTTGGCATAATTTATACAGTCCCCGCCTCGTTTGTATGAGGGGCGGTCGGCTTGTGACCCGACGTTCTGGTTCCCGGGAGCTCTCTGGGAGCGGCCCCGGCGCCTCGGGTCCCCCAGCAGTGTGCGCCCCGGGTGTCCCCGCGACCCCCGGGTCGCTGCACCCTTGGGTACCCACCCTCTCAGGCGCAGCCCCAACACCCAGCCCCACTAGCAGGCCGGGCTCTGTCCAAGGTGCTGTCGGCCCTGGGCCATTCGGACGGTCGCGGCCAAAGCTTGCGCTCCCTACTCCCGGGGACGAGCTCTCCACGGGCCCGACTCTCCGGAGCGCAGCAAGGTGCCCAGGCCTCTGCTTCTTGCCTCACGCGCCTGGCGCCCTAAGGCGAGGCCCTGCCTTTCAGACCAGGCTTCTCCGAGCTTGGGCTCGGCCTGACTCGATCCTTGTTATGGCCCACGAGGCTCACCCTCTGCCCCGCCCAAGACAGGCAGGAAACGAAGAGAAAAAGAGAGGCAGGTGGCGCGGGGAGAAAGGTCAGCCTGGCAGTCTGTGCCCTGCCCACCGGAGCTAGGCCCAGGAAAACACCCCCTCTGCATAATCCTGCCCACAACAGGCCACCCCTCCTGCTTCTTCCTGCAGGACCCCGCCCATGCATCCGTCCGCCTCAATCCTCAGTCCTCTGCATTCCAAGCCGCTCCACTAAACTCACTCAGTGTAGAACGAACGTCCTCTATTTGCATAGAGATGCCCAACTCTCGGCTCCAGCACCTCAGTTGCATAGCTCCTCCCCATCGCGTAAGAACTTGCCCAGGCCTGAATCAAAATAGTTCCTTTATTCAAAGTCTGTAGCTGGTCTTTTGACTACTTTTGTTGACTCCTGACCTCTCCCTGAGGGCAGTAGCCCAGGAGCACCCCAAGAGGTGCCCAAAGACCCCTGAAACCAGAGACACCATCCCCACATCAAGGTCTGTGAATGGGTGGGCCGGGTTTGTCCTGCCCTTTGTCCATAACCATCTGGACCCTAGCGTCATGCCTGGGTCGCCATGTAGCACCAGATGCTTCCCGCCCGACTCTGGCTTCCCCGAGATGACCAGAGGCCGAGCTGCTGGTAAATGGCCGGAAGGCGAGGTAGCGTGTGGCACAGCATCTCAGATGTCCATCCCGCTGGCGGAGATGGACCCCTGAGGCTTGGAGTCAGAGAGCGGAGATGAGTGAGGGCAGAGAGCTCTGGCTGGAGGCGCTCAGGGGCCGGTAGCCTGCAGCTGGACCCTCAGCCTGGGGCTCCCCAGACGGGCAGGGCAGGGCCACCCCTCGGGGCCGGCGGTACCACACGGCCCAGCTTCTCCTGGGACCCCGGGAAGGCCCCAACGCCAGAGGCCCCTTCCCCGGAGCCAGCAGACAGCTCCTGGAGAGGGAGCAGACGTCAACTCGATCCTGAGCCCATCCCAGCCACCAGCATCCCTACTCTCCTGCCATCCCAAGACTGTTCCCTGTGTGGACCCAAAGTCTCGCCACTCAATACCCCAGGCCCCCCTCCCCAGCCTCATGCCCCTCTTGGCCCAGGCTCCCCACCAGTGCCCTCAAATCTCAGGCCTGGCCCCAGTGCCTGCACCTTTGGCGCAGCAGGCCCGTCAGCGAGAGAAGCAGCAGCAGAAGCACCGAGATGGCCGTCACCGTGGAGAAGACGCGGGCTGCGGGGACATGGGCGCTGTGAGGGCAGTAGGGGCTGCACCCCAAACTCACTCCCCCCTTGCTCGCCCTCCTTACCGCCCATCGCAGCTTCCGGAGCCCCGGGCCGGGGGCTGCAGCTCGCGTTGGCCCCGTCGAGGGGTGCTGCAGGGGTCTGGGCCGAACCCCTGGGGGGCGCCTGCTTCTCAGGGGCGTCCCGCAGGCCTGCGGAGAGGGATGTGAGGCCGGACCGCGCGGGCGTGGGCCCGGGCGGAAGGGCAGACGGGCGGGTCGGGCCTCACCACGGTAGGTGAGCGCGAAGCCCTGCGCGTTGCCGCGCGCGTCGCTGCGGAAGGTGAGCAGCAGCGCGGCTGGCCGCAGGCGCAGGGGCCCTGACGGCGGCGGGCGGTTGCCGTCGAACGTGCGCAGCAGGCGGCCAGAGGCGGCATCCCGCAGCTCCAGCCTGTCGCGCGGGTCGGCCAGCTCGAAGAGGCGGAAGGTGAGCTCCAGCGCGGCCCCTGGCGGGCCCAGCGCCCAACTGCAGTTCCGATCAGGCCCGTACTCGTCCGGGAAGTCCGGGGAGTAGATGACGCCCTGAGGCGCCGTCCAGTTCCCCTGGCAAGAACCCACAGACACTGCGGCCCCGCGGGGCTGAGGTCAGGGGCGGGCCCCCCCGCGAAGCCCTTCCCCTCCCAGCGAGGCCGGGTCCTTAGATCAGCCCAATCACCTCCTCAAGCATCATCCTCAACCGCAGGGCCCGCCCAGTCCCCTCCTCCAGCCCCACCCCCAACTCCAAGCCCCGCCCAGATCACTTCAGTAGGTACTGCCCCCAAACCAATCCTCTCCTCAGGCCCCGCCCCAAACCTAGACCCCGCCCAATTACTCCTCAAGCCCCGCCCCCGTCTCCAGATTCAACCCAGTCCCTTTCTCAGGCCCCGCCCTCAGTCTCGGACCTCCCCTTTTTGGATTCTACCCCCTATCAGGGTCTCACGCAGAGCCCCCGTCTCACGTACGCCCCTAAGTCTCCGCCCACTCCTCACCTTCGTAGATGCCCAGGCGCCCGTCGCCGCCACACAACTGGCCCGGGTGGCCGAAGCAGATCTGGTCACAGTCTGTGGCTGGGGCCGGGCGTCCCCGGGTCAGGTCGCTTTCTGAGCCACAGAAGCAGGCGTAGCCAGCCTCCACCCCCGCCAGCTGGGAGCACAGACTGGGTGACCCCAGAGGCAAGGGCTCAGGGTAGGGGTCTGGTGGTCGGGCTGGGGTCGTAAGTGGGAATTGGGCTGGAGATCCAGAAATCATTGTCAAGGTTTGGCGTCAGAGTTGGAGTAAGGTCCCAAGGTCAAGGGTCAGGGGCCATTGGCCTGGAGGGGCAGTACCTGGTAGCCCTTCATGCGGCAGAAGCGAAGACACACTTGGACCGTGAGCTTCGTGGAGGTGCCGCTGGGGCCGCTGAGGGCTGGGGGCGCTCCCGAGTCCACGAAGCAGCCCAGGTACCCAGGCACTGAGGGTGCTTGGTGTCAGGCTCTGGCGCCTCCCAAAGCCGCCTCCCGCCCGAGCACCCCGGCCCCCCCGCCCCTGTCCTGCTGGGCCCACTCACTGTGACACGTGGGGATGTCGCAGTAGCGCCAGTAGATGCCCTCCTCCGTCTCGGCCACGTAGCACCAGGGCTGCACGTCTCCGTCAGGATTCCTGCTGATGGAGGGGGCAAGTGGTCTGGATTCCACCGCCCAAGAGCCCAGGGCCCGCCCCACAGCCAGAGTGCAAAATGGCCATTGAGGTCGGTGCGTGTCAGAGGTTAGCTACAGCTTCTCTCCGTGTCACACAAATCCTAGTTTCCCCCACGTACTTCTGGTGGACTTCTTAGTGAACCGCGGGAAGTTTGTCCCTAAGGGGCCCGGGGACTGTTTTTAGGTTTCAGCTGTTGCTAGAACATGATATCATATATGGGGACTTTGAGGCCCCTCGCCTCGGAACCCCGCCTGACGGCAGAAGCGATGTGTCCTAAGGTTTGTGGCTCAGCAGAGAAGTGTCCTCCCGTCCTGATCTCTCCAGACACAGGTATGACTCTAACCCCATAGAAGTACGCTACGCTGTCCCCGCCCTCAGAGAAATGGCACTGCTGTGCCTAAGCCCTCACTCCTGCTCTCCGACCAGGCCCGCGGGTACCGGCTTCTGGAGCGCAGAGGCCTGGTCCCTCTCTCCGGCCCAGACCTGGGGCTCTGCAGGTGGGTGCCAAAGGCCCGCCCGGCTCCAGCCCTGCCCCACCCCAACCCCGCCCCAGGGCAGTCAGGCCCCGCCTTCTCCGGCCCTGCAGTGGCCCCCCGTCAGCGCCCATCACTGCCTCCGCCCCGCCCCCAGCGCGTCCCCGCTCCGGCCCCGCCCCTGACCGGCAGAAGTTGTGCGCGCCCAGCCCCCAGCGGCCCTGGGGGTCGCTGGCGCTGCTGTAGCTGTGCTGCTGAGTCTGGTCCCAGAAGAGGCACGGGCGGCCGGCCCCTCGCGGGCCTGTGCGGTTCTGGTGGCCACGGTAGTCGGCGCCGTTCACCTGGAAGCACTCGGACAGGCCTGCAGGGCGACGGCGGGGCTGGGAGGGTCCGGACCGTGGTAGGGCACCCAAGCTTGCCAATCCCGCCAGGCCCCCAGCCCGCCCCGGCGTAGCTCCCTCCCGGTCCCTGGGCTACCCAGCAGCTCCAATCACCTGCTTGCCCCCTCCCAGCTCCGGGGGCTGGCGCGGAGTGGGGGCCCAGGTCAGGGGCCCGGCTGCCACCACTCACCTGGGCTGTGCAGGCTCCCAGCGGAAGCCCTGCGTGGAAGCGGCAGCGGGAGGAAGAGGAGGACGAGGAGGCCCTGCAGAGCCCGTGTCCCCATCGTCCCAACCCAGGACACCCAGGGCGCTCCGGGGTCTTCCAGGCGCCCTGAGGGGCTCTGTCCTCTGTCCGCCTGTCCTCGTCCCGCCCCAAGGGGCGCTCTCGGTCTGGGGAGGGGAAGTTTCTCCGGGGTGTCTGTCCCAAGAGGCGTCTCTCTGCCCGGTCCCTACCCGGGGGCCCCTCCGGGACCTCTGGTCCTGTCTCTCCTCTCCACGCTCGGGGTTGCACTGCAGCCTCCACACCCGGCCCCTCCCGCTGCGCCTGGTGCTCTGCGTTCCCTCGCCCAGGTCTCCAATGCGCTGGCGCCCGCCCCCCGTGTCCCCAGCGGATCCCTCCTCCTGAGGGAGGCAGGGAAGCCCCGCCCGGGACTGGCGCGGAGGAGCAGGTCCAGACGCCTCGCCCGCCCGCCCCCCGGGAACTCAGGCGTCCCGGCGCCACCTCCTCGCCCCCTCCCCTTCTGGGGTGGGTCCCTGTGGGCTCTAGTGCGAGTGCGGAGGGAACAGTCGCGCTGCCAGACAGAAGGATCTAACGGGGACACATGCCCCCTCCCGCCGCTCCGGCGCCCCACCTGCCTTCAGCCCCCTCACTCACTTGCACGCGCGCGCACTCCCCCACAGGCCCCATTCATGTTCAGAGCCATTCCCACACCGTCCCTCCCTGGTCCTGGTTCCTGGGTCCTGACCGAGGTAGTGGCCTCCCCGCCCCGGCTCCCGAGACAGGCGGGGTGGTAGGCACTCCGGCCCGGAAGGGCAGGGACAGCTGGTGTCTGGGGAGGCAGGCAGCTGCACCGGGTCCCAGCCTGGCCCGTCCCTCCGCTCCCCGCCCTGGGACCCTAGCCATGCGGTGGAATTCCCTGAGCCGCGCCCCCAACCTGGCGGGGAGGGGGGAGGGGCAGGCCCGGGCAGGCGTAGGGGGAATTCCCTACCCCGTCTCCCCGCCCCCCGCCCCCCGCCAGCTCCTCCCGGTCCTCTGATCTCCCAGCGCAGCCCGCCCGCCGCCCCCGGGGCTTGGGAGGAGGCCAGCGCAGGTGCGTGAGAGGCGGAGGCCGGGGAGGGGGAACCCGGGCCCAGAGCTGCTCGGACCCCCTGCCCCGCAGTCCAGCCTCCCGTCCCGTACCTGACCCCTGCCCCGTGGTCCGGCCCGTAGACGTGTCTCCCCAGCAGATACTCCCTAGGCCCGAGCCGATGGGAAAGCAAGATTGGGACACAGGGTGTCAGTGAAGTGTTAAGCTCAGGAACCTCACAGCGCTCCACATCGAGGCTCCTGGGGGGCCGGGGACGGGTCGCTAGAGATGGAGGAATTCAAAGGATAGGAGACTTGGAAGCTGAGACTCGGAGCTGCACCCTCATCTCCTCCTCGGTGAGCCTTCTCAGCCCCCAGACTGGCCCGGGCTCTCCCAGCTTCAGGGCCCCCTCAGCATGAGGCTGCGAGTCTCCTCCCTGACTCCCCCTCTAAGGGGGGCAGCAATCTGACTGCCAGTTGACCCAGGGTTTCCCCTCTCCCTGAGCCCTCAAGGCTAGGGCGGCAGGAGGCTGGCATGTCCCCAGCTTCGGTCCTTACCACTAGGTGCCACAGCCGACCTGGGAGGTTGGCGAGGTGGGGGAACAAGGGAATCAGTGGAGAATTGGCTGGAACCAGTCCTCTACTTGGTTGGGCAAGAGGATTGTCTGGCTTGTCCGTGGCTTTGTGCCTCCCTCCAGGTCTGCCTGGCTTCAATGCCCTGGCCTGCAAACGGGTGAGGAGGGGCCCGGTGCTCAGTCCCACAGGTTCCCGGCACTGAGATCTGGGGGTATCCCTGCTGCAAGCTGCAGTGGCGAGTTGCTCAGGGATCCTCCCCAAGAGCTAAGGAAGTTCTCGACGCTGCAACCCCCACCGCTTCTCAAATGTTCCCACTCTCAGGCTTTATGAACATCTTCGTGTTTACCCAGCACAACCATAATCCTTGGAGCCGATCCAAGCACTATGTGCACCCCCATAGCACCCCTGCTCTGGGGGTCCCTGACTCCACAGGGACCTCTAGGTACATAGTCACTAGCTCCCCCCTCGTCTGTGCCAGGAAGTTCCACCACCACTCCAGTGTCCCCGCTGCAGTGACCAGAACAGGATCACTCCAAAGACTTTCGCCAGAGAAGGCAGGGGTCAGCCCAGGGTCACTAAGGCTGGTCTCCCTTCTCCCAGCCTGCATAGCTGAATTCCGGATACTCAGGAGACAGGGAGAAGGTGGGGGGCCTGGTGTGAGAGGAGAGGTCAGGCCACTTCAGCTCAACTGATCCCCCCAGGAAGGGGAAGGGGTGGACTCAGCTTTTGTCCCTACAACCCTGAGTGCTGGGTGGTGTTGCTGAATGCAGTTTTGAGCCTTTTCTTCTTCCAGGAGTGGGGTTCAAGCGGAAGTTGGGCGGCGGATCCCGCGGTCTGAGTCAGGATCCCTGGGTTCCACTCGCTGCTCAGCCATTCTTGGCTTTCTTCCTTCAGTTTCCCCATGCGTCTAGAGGGGATAATGCTCCCTTTGGGGCCCACCCCTCACAGAAGCTCTTCCCTGCCTCCCTCTTTCGGAATGAAGCCTAGGAAGGGTTTCACTTTCAGTCTAAGTGACTCTGCCTCTTCCAGCCTGCAGGTGGGCGGGGGCATGAGACCTGTGTGGCTCTGTGCTGCCACCTCATGTTGCAGAGGGTGGTGGGCACACAGCAGCACGCCATGGTGAGATTTAATAAAACAGGGTTTATTGGGGGGATGGTGTAAGCAGTGTGACAGAGGACTGGTTGCGAGCAGTGGAGCCCACACCTGGACACAGGCTGTAGGCTGGAGTCTCCAGAGAGAGGAACCCTGCAGCCGTGTGCTCCCACAATCATAGGATAGGCGAAGAGCAAGGAAACTCGAGGTGAAGGACGTAGACTTGATAGCAAGGAGGAGCCCCCAGAGCTCTCGGCAAACACCAGCCTATCCGTCTGCAAAGCTACCTACGGGAGAGAAAGGGACACATTTCTGGTGCCTTCTAGATCTGCCTCTCCTCATGCTTCAGATGAACACAGGCAACCAACTGGGGAGCCGATGGTTGCAGTCAGGGGTGTCCACCCCACGTGGTTTCCTGTGGACCCTGGGCTGGGCTGGCACTTCCAGGAGCTATGCAAGATGCGCCTGCTGTGGGAGGATGGACATTTGACTTAAGGTGGGGAACAGGCAAGGAAAGAGTGACGGGACGTGAGGAACCTCTGGTTTGGCTCACTGTGAGGCGGGAGGGGCTGCAGATGTACCTGGCAGTGGGCAGCCAAAGGCCACAGTGGCCCACCTGGCACTGTCCTGGAGACACCTGTCCACACAGGGCATCTCAGAGTGATAGGCAGGGACTTCAGCACATGTGCCCACAGCAACTGTCTCATTTTAGGTGGCCAGAGCGGGGCTCAGTGGGAAAGGCCTGGCTGGCAGAGTCCTGCACTCTGAAGACAAGTGCTGTCAGGCCTGGGTGTCAGGAGACCAGGGAGGCACTGTCTCAGTCAAACCTTTTGACAGTGAGGCTGGTGTAGCAGCCACGACCCTTGCCTGTGTCACAGGTCTCTGCAGGCCACCAGGGAAGTGCTCCTGCTGGGCGACCTCAGAAGGGAATGTGAAGGCTATCGACACCCTTAGGAGAGTGGGAAGAAGTGTTTGTCAAGCAAAATGTAACTGGATGGAAGATGCCGGTTCCCGTGTGGACATGAAACATCCTTGATGCCTGGAATCCGCACAGCGCCTCTGCTCTGGTGGGGAAGGAGGTTCTGCATCACTGCGACTCATTGTCCAATTTCACATTTGTGATTTTCCTGATTACAAAGAAACGTGTGCACTGTAAAAATTCAAGCATGAAAGAAATAGGCAATACAGACAGTTAAGGATCCCTGTAACGCTCTTCCCTAGACATCACCATCAACTAGAGCTTCTTTATACATGCGCACACACACTGTTGTTGACTTGAGATTTTCTCTTTTAATACAGATGTTTATGGCTATCAATTTCCCTCAAAACAGTACTTTACCTGCATCCCGTAAGTTGTGGTATTTTATGCCTTAATTTTATTCATTTCAAAGTATTCTTTAATTTCCTTTGTGATTTTTTCTTTGACTCATTGGTTATGTAGGAGTATGGCACTTAATTCCTACGTATTTGTGAGTTCCCCAAATATCTTTTTGTTATCAGTTCCTAATTTTATTCCACTGTGGTCAGAGAACATACTTTGTATGATTTTAGTTCTTTTATATTTATGGAGGCTGGTTTTATGGCCTAGCACACAGTCAATCCTGAAGAATGTTCCATGTGTGTTTGAGAAGAATGTGTTGACAGCTTCCTTCCTGCTGTGTTCTCTTGGACCACTCACTCCGGGGGAAGCTAGCTGCCATGTCTTAGGACACTCAAGTAGATCTAAGGAGAGGACCATATGGTAAGCAACTGAGGCCTCCAACCAATAGTCATGTGAGTAAGTGAGCCATTTTAGAGTGGATTCCCCAGCCCCAGTCAAGCCTTCAGATGACTGCAGCCCCAGCTGACATCTTTTCTTCAACCTCACAAAAGATCCTGAGTCAGAACCACACAGCCCATCCAATCCCAAATTCTTGACCCACAGAAACTGTGGGAGTCAGTAAATATTTGTTGTGTTAAGCCACTAAGTTTTGGGATAACTTGTGATGCAACGTTAGATAACTAATACAGTTACCCATAAATTTTCTGGCTTTCTGGAGAACAGGTCTTGAAGCACAGTGGCACTTTTGGTAGGAGTTTTATCTTTTCTGAGAATAAAACTGAAAACATGGATTAATAATTCTTTTCTTATTGAAGCTGACAAACCAATGACACATACCTTGTCAATGAGGACCTCAAGGTCTTGAAGATTAAGAAAACCAGTGAAATGACCCTGATTTGGGGAGTCACTGGGAATTCTGGTTTTCTAACATCCCAAACTACCTGTGCCTGATTAAATGAGCTACTTGAGACCCAAAAGAGTCAGCCTTCAGCCCTGTTATCAAAAGGATAGAGAATCACTGGATATAAAAGATGGTACTCGTTACCGTGCCAATGGCAATCTACAACTTCCACTTCTTGTTTAAGCCAACTGGTGAGTTTCTCACAGAAATCTTTTTTTTTTTTTTTAGTGGAAATCAAGTTTATTTTAGTTGTTTTATACAATTTGGATTCAGTTCTATGTTTTTCAAGATGTGGTCCTTAATATTAACATGAATTAATGTGAGACACATAGTACTTTATAAAGACTGATTTTACTTCTGTTTATGTGAAAGAAATCCACTTTCAATTCAATAAAATTAATTATTTAAAAAGTTTGCTTGTGTGTATGCATGTGTGTACACATACATGCACACTTGAACATTAGTACTCTCATATTTTTCATTAGATTTTCGAAGGGGACTATGATCTATAAAAAATTAAGAGTTCGTAGAAGTAAAGAAAGATGAGAAATTAAAGATAGAAGGGGATTGTTTTTAAGGATGGGATTAATTTAGATGTATTTTCAGGTTAAGCAGAAGGAGCCAGTAAAGGGAGATGGAAGATTCTAGAAAAAGAGGGTTGGGCCAGAACACCAAGCTCCTCAGAGAGTAACTGACTACAGAGGCCTTTGTTCCCTGAACTAGGTAGTAGAGACCAAGATACACATGCGTGTGCGCGCACGCGCGTGCACACACACACAAAACCAGTTGCCACTGAGTCAATTCCAACTCATGGCAACCCCATGTGTTTCAGAGTAGAACTGTACTCCACAGGGTTTTCATGGCTGTGACCTTTCGGAAGTAGATTGCCAGGCCTTTCTTCCGAGGCACCTCTGGGCAGATTTGAACTGCCACTCTTTCAATTAGCAGCTACCCAAGGACTCCCAAGATATCCGCAGCCCTTTCACATGCCCTCGCTCCTCTCTGTACTTGCTGTCTGTACCTGGGCCTTCCTGCTGGGCCAGGCCAGGGAGCTGTTCCCGCTGCCGCAGGGCCTCCAGGCCCACCAGGTCAGGTAGGTGGCAGTGCCCCCGCATCACTGTCACCCGTGGACCCTGGGTGATGGCCCGGCTGCGGCAGCCCAGCCGGGCCTGATCCCGGCACATCCAGTATACCTTGTCCCCAGCCGCCTTCTCCTTCCTGTAGAGGAAGGACTCGTGCACCAGGAAGCGGCCCCCCAGGGAGGTCCTCAGGAACTCCAGAGGCCGGAGGGCTCCTGAGGGAGAAAGCAACAGTTAGCGGAGCCATGGGATCCAGGCCAGGGGGCAGAGGATGGGGGCTGGGTACCAGGGAGGGGGCTCTGTCTCTGTCATCCACCAGGCAGCCCACCAGGGAAATGTGTCTCCCCACCCCCAACCCCGACAAGACCCGCTGGGGTCAGATGCTCAAGCCCATCAGCCTGGGGCTGGGCCTGACACCCTCAAGGGCAGCCTGCCTGGCCCCTTCCAGGGGCTCTAGTGCTGCCCGGTCTACCGTCAACTCTCCTGACTCTGCACTTGACGGTGAGTTCCCAGGGCAGAGGCCGGGCTAGGTCTTCTGTGCGGGCCCCGCCTGGCCAGGCCTCCCAGCCCCCCGTCTCCTGAACCCTCGGCCAGATGGCAACCAACCCGTGGCTCTCTCAAGAACTTTAAGAAGCTGCACTGAGAGTCATGCAATGCTGGGCCAGGTAGCCATGAGGACCATGTAGGAGCAGAAGGGTGGGCTAGGGGTAGGGTGGGGTGGGGAAGCAGGAAACAGAAAGCGCCCCAGGGAGAAGGGGTGACAGAGTGGCTGGGCTCCGTGATGGAGGCCCCTCAAGGCCTGATGCACTCCTATAAATGGGTGCCGAGTGCATCCAGTAATTGCCAGTGACGCCACCCCTGCCCCACCCCCTTTTCTGGCTGCCTGAGCAGTTCCTCCCACTGGCCACCAAGCCCAGCCTTCGACTGGCACCATGGGTGTAGAGATTCAGCTGTGGCCTGTGCCCTCGGGCTCACGGCCCAGGCGGAGAGATGGACAAACGCACGATCCACTGGACGTGGGTCTGGAGGGCCAATATGCGATCTCGGCCTGTACTCAGGGAGAGAGGACCCTGGAGCTGCCTCGCCTCAAGTACCTGGGCCTTCCTGCTGGGCGAGGCTGGGGAACTGCTCTCGCTGCCGCAGGGCCTCCAGGCCGCCCAGGTCAGGCGGGTGGCTGTGCCCCCGCATCACCATCACCCGTGGCCCTTGGGTGATGGCCCGGCTGCGGCAGCCCATGCGGGCCTGGTCCCGGCATGTCCAGTACACCTTGTCCCCCGCTGCCTTCTCCCGCCTGTATAGGAATGAGTCATGCACCAAGAAGCTGCCCCCCAGGGGGGTCTTCAGGAACTCGGGGCCACCTGCAGAGAAGCCAGTCACAGTCAGAGGATTGATGGGGACCCTGGAGCCCGGGCCTGGGGGAGTGGGAGTGAGGTGGAGGGGTAGGGGCAGCCTGTTCTCAGAGCCAGGGGCAGCATGGCTTCAGGGGTGAGACCCCCCCTGCCCACCCCACATCTACACCCCCTCTTCACACCACAATGGCACTGGAGCTCAGGACACAGAGCCTGGTCTCCCAAACCCAGCCTGGCCATCAGCTGCCTGGGGCTCCCTTTCCTGAGCCTGGTGAGGCAGAGTAGGACCCTGAAGGAGGGCGTGTCTCTCTTCACCTCCCAGGGCCTGCAGGAGGCAGGTATCCTCTTTGTCCACTCACATGTCCCCACAGATGCCCAGCAAGCAGCTGCTGTGCTCTGAGTACCTGCTGAGTTGGAGGAATGGGCAGCCTCTTTGGAGGCACCAGCAGCTCAGGAGCTGAACGGGGCTGTGAGCACGAGCAATGGGTGCAGAGGGGGCCTAGGTCACCCCTGGGGCTGAGGTCACTCCCAGGGCCTGGGTCACCCCAGGATGGGCCGGGAGATAGGGCTGGGCTGGGCAGGGACTTGACTCGGAGGCTGTGGGGAGGAGGGGCCGATGTCCAGAGGACTCCTTCCTGCCTCTAGGCCGGCCCCGCAAGGAGGTGGTGGAGAGACTGGGGAGTGGTCAGCCAGGCCCACGGGGTGGAGCAAAGGCTGCCCCACACATAGTGGCAGTAATCGGAAAGCAGCAGAGTCATTCTGAAGGAGTATCGACAGCCACAGAAAGATTACTTACAACCCAAGTCCTACAAATAGCCATGCTTTTTCCCGTGAGCATGAGGGAAGAATAAGGACATTTTCAGGTATACAAGGTCTCAAAGGTATTATCTCTCAGGGGTTCTTGCTCAGGAAGAGACCAGAGGAGGGACTTCACAGAACAAGAAAGAGAAGGACATGGAGCACAAATACCGGGACTCCAGTGAAGGGAGCCCCGAGACCGTGGGGAGGGAGCCAGAGAGGACAGCTGGGTGCCGTGGGCCCCAGGCTGACAGGAGTGAGGCCGGAGGCTCCTGGAGGGACGCTACCAGCAAATCCTGGAGCTATTCAAAGATGTGATCAACATGGCGTAGGGAGGAGAGAAGTTTTACTGCCAAGGCTGGCTTAGCGATGAGTACACATGGAAAGCAAGGCAAACAAATAAGCAGCTGCTGAACTGCAGCGAAAAGAGAGCTGAGGGAGGAGGGCTCAGCAGGGAACAGATTTCTATCATGAAGTGAAAACAAAGACCCTGCTAACTATTCAAAGAATGCAAGGCAGTGGGTAAAAATCAAATCCCATTTTCTCTTGTTGGAAGTCAGTAGGAGATGAAGAAATTGAAGAATCAATTAATGGTGGTATGAGACTTGTTGCTGTCGAGTAGATGCTGACTCATGGTGCCCCCATGTGTTTCAGAGTAGGACTGCTCCACAGGGTTTTCAAAGCTGTGACCACTCAGAAGAAGATCACCAGGCCTGTCTTGCAAGGCACCTCTGGGTGGGTTCAAACCATTAACCTTCTGGTCAGTAGTCAAGCACTTAACCATTTATGACACTCGGGGAAAATAGTGGTCTGAGTATATGCATGCTTTAAGAAACAGGGCAGGAGGCAGGGCCAAGATGGCAGAGTAGTCAGATGCTTCCGGTGAGCCCTCTTACAACAAAGACCCGAAAAAACAAGTGAAACGATTATATTTATGACAAGCTAGGAGCCCCGAACATCAAAGGCAAAGTTAGAAAATGGACTGAGTGGCACGGGGAGGGAAAGACGGTTCAGAAGCGGCAAGGAGTTGCCGGACCTGAATCGCTGGGAAGCATCAGGCACCATTCCCTGGAGCAACTGTGGCGGGACTGGCTGTAGCGTTCCGTACTCAGTTTCCTCAGGGAGATACAGCGAGACACACAGCCTACTCACACCTCCAGAACCAGAGAAGAACAACGTTCTCAGCAAAAGCTAAGTACTTGCGTTTATTTTACCATGGCCCTGGCCCCAAAGCCGGATTCAGTGGCTCTTGATTTCCCCGGGCCTGAGATAGGTCCTGCTGAGTGTCCTGAGTCATTCTCCCAGCCTTGGAGAAGAAATAAATTCATAATTGGGGGAAAAGATAATCTGCCAGCTCCACTAAGCTGGGGAGCTCAGGACAGAAGTGGCTCCTGGCCAGACATAAATGGTCCATGGACTTTGAATACCTTTCCTCCCCGCATGGACCTGCGTGGGCCTATTTCAGGAGAATAGGCCCCTGTTGGCAGACTGCAACTATTTCAGCTGTGTGGTAGGGAGGCGGGTGTTTGATGTTTGATGCCACTTTGCCTATTAAACACGTTCCTCACCTACCTGCATCAGGGGCCTAAGGACTGGTGGCTCCACCCGTGTCACCTAGCCACCTGCAGCAGGGGACCAAGAATAAGTAGTACCTCCCAGTCCTTACAACCAAAAGCATTGGGTGCCCATGGCCCGTCTGCAAAACCCACCTATCTGTGCGCTCTAGGGAACAGCAATGTGCTTTCCTCACAGACACTCAGGATATGGTTGTCAGCCCCCTGCCTTGTTCAGAGTGTGACCCCTGCTGCAATCAGATACCTGTACCTACACCAATCGCTCCTGCCACTCTAAGACTGCAGGACATAGCCTGTACCACACACGTGATGACCAACTACCTGGACAACCGAACTGAATCCATACTAGAAAAACGAATGGACTTCTAGGCTCATATACTTGATAACAGCTCTAGCCATCTGGTGATAAGACGTTAGAGCTTCAAAGGTGAAAATAATCAACTAGTTCACTCAAGCACCCTATCTGGGCATATCAAAACAAAACAGAGCAAGAGGCAAGGATACAGTAAGCAAACATAAAATAAAATAAACATAAAATAAAATAAACATAAAATAATAACTTATAGATGGCTCGGAGACAGAAGTCAATATCAAATCACATAAAGAAGCAGACCATGATTGCTTCAAGAAGCTCTCAAAACAAAGTATCAAGGGATCTTCTGGATGAAGGTGCCTTCCTGGAATTAGTGGATGCAGAATACAACAGATTAATATGCAGAACTGTTCAAGACATCAGGAACGAGATCAGGAAGGAGATCAGGCAAAACGCAGAACAAGCCAAGGAACACACAGATAAAGCAGCTGAAGAACTTAAAAAGGTTATTCAAGAAGATAATGAAAAATTTAATAAGCTGCAAGAATCCATAGAGAGACAGTAATCAGATTAACAATAAAATTACAGAATTAGACAACTCAATAGAAAGTCAGAGGAGCAGAAATGAGGAAGTGGAAGGCAGAATTAGTGAGACTGAAGATAAAGCCTTGGCACCTATATATTTGAAGACAAATCAGATAAAAGAATTTAAAAAAATGAAGAAACCCTAAAAATCATGTGGGACACTATCAAAAGAAATACGAGTGATTGGAGTACCAGAACAGGAAGGGATAACAGAAAATACAGAGAAAATTGTTGGAGATTTGTTGGCAGAAAACTTCCCTGATAGATGAGAAGATATCCAAGATGATCACTGAACTTCACATAAGGTAGATCTCAAAAGAAAGTCACCAAGACATGTTATAATTAAACTTGCCAAAACCAAAGATAAAGAGAATTTTAAGAGCAGCTAGGGATAAACAAAAAGTCACCTACAATGGAGAGTCAATAAGAACAGACTCAGACTACTCGGTAGAAACCATGCAGGCAAGAAGGCAATGGGATGACTTACATAAAGCATTGAAGGAAAAAAATTTCCAACCAAGAATCATATATCCAACAAAGCTGTCTCTCAAACATGAAGGCAAAATTAGGACATTTCCAGATAAGTAGAAGTTTAGGGAATTGGTAAAAAACAAACTACAAGAAATACTAAAAGAAGCTCACTGGTTAGAAAATCAACAACATCAGATAACAACCCAAGACTAGAACACAGGACAGTGCAACCAGATGTCATCTCAGATACGGAAATCACAAAAATAAATCAAGATTAGAAAAATGCTCAAAACAGGGAAACAGCGATGTCCTGTAAAAGAAGACAACATTAAAACAATAAAGAGGGACTAAGAAATGCAGTCATAGATCTTTCATATGGAGAGGAAGACAATGCGATACAAAGAAATAAGAGTTAGGTTTAAACTTAGAAAAACAGGGGTAAATATTAAGGTAACCACAAAGGAGACTAACAATCTTACTCCTCAAAATAAAATACAAGAAAAAAATAAAGACGCAGGAGAACAAAATCAACAACAATGAATAAGAGGAAAAGACAATATATGAAGATATACTACTCAGCACAAAAAATTAAGTGGGAAAAAGAAACTGTCAACAACACACAAAAAAAAGACATCAAAATGACAGCACTAAACTCATACCTATCCATAATTATGCTGAATGTAAATGGACTAAATGCATCAATAAAGAGACAGAAAGTGGCAGAACTCATAAAAAAACACTGTCTATATGCTGCCTACAAGAGACACACCTTAGACTTAAGAGACACAAACAAACTAAAACTCAAAGGATGGAAAAAAATATATCAAGCAAACAACAATCAAAAAAGAGCAGGAGTGGCAATATTAATTTCTGATAAAATAAACTTTAAAGTTAAATCCACCACAAAGGATAAGGACACTATATAATGATTAAAGGGACAATATAGACAATATATGAGGAGGAAATAACCATATTATTTATGCACCCAATGACAGGGCTGCAAGATACACAAAACAAACTCTAAAAGCACTGAAAAGTGAGATAGACAGCTCCACAATTATAGTATGAGACTTCAACATACCACTTTTGGCAAAGGACAGAACATCCAGAAAGAAGCTCAACAAAGACATGGAAGATCTAAATGTCACAATCAACCAACTTGACCTCATAGACATATACAGAACACTCCACCCAACAGCACCCAAGTATACTTTCTTTTCTAGAGCACACGGAACACTCTCTAGAACAGACCACACATTAGGTCATAAAGCCAGCCTTAGCAGAATCCAAAACATTGAAATATTACAAAGCATCTTCTCTGACCATGAGGCCATAAAAGCAGAAATCAATAACAGAAAAACAGGGAAAAGATATCAAACACTTGGAAACTGAACAATACCCTGCTCAAAAATGACTGGCTTACAGAAGGCATGAAGGATGGATTAAAGAAATTCATAGAATCCAATGAGAATGAAAACACTTCCTATCAGAACTTTTGGGACACAGATTTAAGCAGTCTCAGAGGTCGATTTATACCAATAAATGCACACAAAATCAAAGGATTATCCCTACAACTTGAACAAATAGAAAGAGAGCAACAAAAGAAACCCTGAGGCACCAGAAGAAAGAAAATAATAAAAATTAGAGCAGGATTAAATGAAATAGAGAACAGAAAAATAACTGAAAGAGTTAACAAGACCAAAAGGCGATTCTTTGAAAAAATTAACAAAATTGATAAAGCATTGGCCAAACTGACAAAAGAAAAACAGGAGAGGAAGGAAATAACCTGAATAAGAAATGAGGTGGGTGATATCACAACAGACCCAACTGATATTAAAAGAATCACATTAGACTACTACGAAAAATTATAGTCTAACAAATTTGAAAACCTAGAAGAAACGGAAGAATTTCTAGAATCACGCTACCTACGTAAACTAATACAGAGGTAAAACAACTAAATAAACCCATAACAAAAGAAGAAATTGAAAAGGTAATTAAAATAACTCCCAACAACAACAACAAAAAAACCCGGCCCTAGGGGCTTCACTGGAGAGTTCTTTGAAACTTTCACAGAAGAGTTAATGCCACTACTACTAAAGGTATTTCAGAGTGTAGAAAAGGACGGAACACTCCCAAACTCATTGTATGAAGTCAGCATATCCCTGATGCCCAAACCAGGTAAAAAAAAAAAAAAAAAAAAACCAGGTAAAGATACCACAAAAAAAGAAAAATTACAGACCTATATCCCTCATGAGGAAGCCCTGGTGACATAGTGGTTAAGTGCTACGGCTGCTAACCGAAAGGTCAGCGGTTCGAATCCACTAGGCGTTCCTTGGAAACTCTACAGGGCAGTTCTACTCTGTCCTATAGGGTCACTATGAGTTGGAATCGACTCGACGGCAACGGATTTGGTTTTTGGTTTTATCCCTCGTGAACTTAGATGTAAAAATCCTCAACAAAATTCTAGCCAATAGAATTCAACAACATATTTAAAAAAATAACTCACCATGACCAAGTGGGATTCATACCAGGCATGCAGGGATGGTTCAACATTAGAAATACAATTAATGTAATCCATTATATATTTTTTCTTTTTTATCATATAAATAAAAGACATGAACCACATGGTCTTAACAACTGATGCAGAAAAGGCATTTGACAAAGTTCAACACCCATCCATACATGATAAAAACTCTCAGCAAAATAGGAATAGAAGGAAAATTCCTTAACAGAATAAATGGCATTTATACAAAGTCAAGAGCCAACATCATCCTAAATCGAGAGAGTCTGAAAGCACTCCCCTTGAGATCAGGAACCAGACAAGGATGCCCTTTATCACCACTCTTATTCAACATTGTGCTGGAGGTCCTAGCCAGAGCAGTTTGGCTAGATAAAGAAACAAAGGGCATCCAGATTGGTAGAGGAAAAAGTAATAGCATCTCTATTTTCAGACGACATGATCTTATACACAGAAAACCCTAAAGAATCCTCAAGAAAACTACTGAAACTAAAGGAGAGTTCAGCAGAGTATCAGGATATAAGATAAGGATACAAAAATCAGTTGGATTCCTCTATACCAAGAAAAAGAACATTGAAGAGGAAATCACCAAATCAATGCCATTTACAGTAGCCCCCAAGAAGATAAAATACTTAGGAATAAATCTTACCAAAGATGTAAAAGACCTATACAAAGAAAGCTACAAGCCACTACTGCAAGAAACCAAAAGAGGCCTACATTTAAGTGGAAAAACATCTTGCTCGTGGATAGGAAGACTCGACATTGTCAAAATGTCTATTCTACCAAAAGCAATCTATACATACAATGCAATTCCGATCCAAATTCCAACAACATTTTTTAATGAGATGGAGAAACAAATCACCAACTTCATATGGAAGGAAAAGAGGCCCCGGATAAGTAAAGCATCACTGAAAAAGAAGAACAAGGTGGGAGGCCTCACTCTTCCTGATTTTAGAACCTATTATACAGCCACAGTAGTCAAAACAGCCTGGCACTGGTACAACAACAGATAGATAGACCAGTGGAACAGAATTGAAAATCCAGACATAAATCCATCCACCTATGAGCAGCTGATATTTGACAAAGCCCCAAAGTCAGTTAAATAGGGAAAAGACAGTCTCTTTAACAAATGGTGCTGGCATAACTGGATATCCATCTGCAAAAAAATGAAACAAGACCCATACCTCACACCATGCACAAAAATGAACTCAAAATGGATCAAAGACCTAAATATAAAATCTGAAATGGTAAAGATCATGGAAGAAAAAATAGGGACAACACTAAGATCCCTAATACATGGCATAAACAATATACAAAATACTAGTAACAATCCACAAACACCAGAAAAGAAACTAGATAACTGGGAGCTTCTAAGAATCAAACACCTACGCTCATCCAAAGACTTCACCAAAAGAGTAAAAAGATTACCTACAGACTGAGAAGAAGTTTTTAGCTATGACATTTCTGATCAGCGTCTTATCTCTAAAATCTATATGATACTGCAAAAACTCAACAACAAAAAGATAAACGACCCAATTAAAAAATGGGCAAAGGATATGAACAGATACTTCACTGAAGAAGACATTCAGGTAGCTAACAGATACATGAGGAAATGCTCACAATCATTAGCCATTAGAGAAATGCAAATCGAAACTACAATGAGATTTCATCTCACTCCAACAAGGCTGGCATTAACCCAAAAACCACAAAATAATAAATGTTGGAGAGGTTGTGGAGAGACTGGAACACTTATACACTGCTGGTGGGAATGTAAAATGCTACAACCACTTTGGAAATCGATTTGGCACTTCCTTAAAAAGCTAGAAAAAGAACTACCATACAATCCAGCAATCCCACTCCTTGGAATATATCCTAGAGAAATAAGAGCCTTTACACGAACAGATACTTGCACACCCACGTTCACTGCAGCACTGTTTACAATAGCAAAAAGATGGAAGCAACTAAAGTGTCCGTCAACGGATGAATGGATAAATAAATTATGGTATATTCACACAATGGAATTCTACACATTGATAAGGTACAACGATGAATCCCTGAAACATTTCATAACCTGGAGGAATCTGGAAGGCATTATGCTGAGTGAAATGAGTCAGTTGCAAAAGGACAAATATTGCATGAGACCACTATTACAAGAACTCGAGAAATAGTTTAAACAGAGAAGAAAATATTCTTTGATGGTTATGAGAGTGGGGAGGGAGGGAGGGAGAGGGGTATTCACTAATTAGATAGCAGACAAGAACTATTATTTTAGGTGAAGGGAAAGACAACACATAATACAGGAGAGGTCAGCACAACTGGACTAAACCAAAAGCAAAGAAGCTTCCTGAATAAACTGAATGCTTTGAAGTCCAGTGTAGCAGGGGCACGGGGTTGGGGACAATGGTTTCAGGGGACACCTAGGTCAACTGGCATAATAAAATCTATTAAAGAAACATTCTGCATCCCACTTTAGAGAGTGGCATTTGGGGTCTTAAATGCTAGCAAGCAGCCATCTAAGATGCATTAATTGGTCTCAACCCACCTGGAACAAAGGAGAATGAAGAATACCGAAGACACAAGGTAATTATGAGCCTAAGAGACAGAAAGGCCCACATAAACCATAGACTACATCGACCTGCAACCAAAAGAACTAGATGGTATCCAGCTACAACCGATGACTGCCCTGACAGGGAACACAACAGAGAACCCTTGAGGGAGCAGGAGAGCAGTGGGATGCAGAGCTGAAATTCTCGTAAAGAAAGCAGACTTAATGGTCTGACTGAGACTAGATGGACCCTGGAGGTCATGGTCCCCAGACTTTCTGTTAGCCCAAGACAGAAACCATTCCGAAAGCCAACTCTTCAGACAGGGATTGGACTGGACTATAGAATAGAAAATGATACTGGTGAGGAGTGAGCTTCTTGGATCAAGTAGACACACGAGACTATGTGGGCAGCTTCTGTCTGGAGGGGAGATGAGAAGGCAGAGGGGGACAGAAGCTGGCTGACTGGACATGAAAATAAGAGGGTGGGGAGAAGGAGTGTGCTGTCTCATTAGGGGGAGAACAACTAGGAGTATATAGGAATGTGTATATAAATTTTTATATGAGAGACTGACTTGACTTGTAAACTTTCACTTAAAGCACAATAAAAATTAAATAGAAAAAGAAATAGGGCAGCAAGTGTCCAAGGAAACCACGGGAAGAACTCAAGGTGGTTTTCTGGAGGGGGGCTGGGGTGACGTTGAATCAGGGGCTGCTGTGTACCTGGCAGCATTATTTCCATACGCATAAAGATTAGATGAAAATGGAGTAAAAAGATGATCAGAATAACAGACTTTAAGTTTGAGGGAAAGTGATGCCAAAAAGGCCTTAAGGCCCCACCTGACTGAGAAAATAACAGGTTTGAGAAGCCAGTCGGCATGAAGGTGGAGGTGGGTGACAGGGGTGAGATGGTTCTCCTTAGCAGGACAGGGGTATTTACAGTGCTGTGACCGTGAGAAGTCACAACACCAACGGTACTGTCAGAGTGGACTCAGTGGACAAGGTCTCATGTAAAGGGGACAGTACAGCACTGTGATTCCAGTTAAAACCAACTGCCATCCCTGGGTGATGGTAACAGTTAAGTACTTGGCTCCCAACCAAAGGCTGGAGGTTTGGGTCCACCCAGAGGCACCTTGGAAGAAAGGCCTGGCAATCTACTTCCAAAAAATCAGGGCTTGAAAACCCTATGGAGCGCAGTTCTATTCTGTCACATGGGGGGTCGCCGTGAGTTGGAGTCGACTTGAGGGCAACTGGTAGATATAGTAGCAGTGACCCTAGCCATGTACCCCTTAAGGAGGGCTATAGATATTTACCAAGAATAGCTGCGATATATATAAATGTCACCTCTACAATCCTTTAGCCCCTTAACCTGTAGGATATACTTGTTATTGGAAATTCTATTTATCTATTATACCGTAATAATCAGAAAACCACCTTGTGCAATTAACTTCCCCCATAAATACTATGATGATGTGTCCCCGTCATCAGGAAAGACTCATCACTAGAAAAGGACATTATGGCTGGTAAAGTAGAGGGTCAGCAAAAACGATGGAAACCTTCCATGACAAGGACTGACACATAGCTGAAACAATGGACTCAACGATCATGAAAATGCCGCAGGACCAGGCAAGATTTCTTTCTGTTATACACAAGGTCACCATGAGTTGGAGCTGACTTGACGACAACTAACGATAAAAAAATAAGGAAGAGGAGCATGAGTTAATTAAACACTGCCGAGATCTGAGGAGGGCTGGCTAGACAGGCGGGACTGGACTGAGAGTCAGGGTGAGGACCACCACTCACAGGAAAGAAGGAATGAGATGGTCAGAGGAGCAGACAGAGGAAAGGGAAAAGCTAGGGGAGAGGCTGTAACTCCTTCCAGAAGGTTCCTGGGAAAGAAAGGGGAGGCGCTTGCCACCAAGAGGTATGGGGTTGACAGGGAAAGGCTATTCCATTTCCCAAGGCCCCGCCAGCGGCCCCCTCGCTCCAGGTACCTGAGCTCCCGCGCTGGGCTGGGCCCGGGCAATTTTCCCGCTGCCGCAGGATCTCCAGGCCACCCAGGTCAGGTGGGTGGCTGTGCCCCCGCATCACCGTCACCCGTGAGCCCTGGGTGATGGCCCGGCTGCGGCAGCCCATGCGGGCCTGGTCGCGGCATGTCCAGTACACCTTGTCCCCGGCCGCCTTCTCCCGCCTGTACAGGAATGAGTCCTGTACCAGGAAGCTGCCTCCCAGGGGGGTCCTCAGGAACTCGGGGCCACCTGCAGAGAAGCCAGACCTGGTCAGGGGATGGGCACAAGGCAGGGAGGTGGGAGATGCAGAGGCAGATGGGATTGGGCTGAGCTGCCTGACCCTACCACCCACTGGTCCTGGACCTCAGGAGGCTGGCTTGAAGCTGGGCCCAGCTCCTGGCTGGCAGGGTCCAGAAGGATGAAGACTCACCGGTGTCTGAGTCTTGGTCCTCGGCTGGGGGTCCCTGCAGTGCTGGGGGCTGGTCCCGGAGCCCTTGATCTTTGGGCTTGGCGCGATTCCTGGGCCTGGGCCTGGTAAGCGTCAGGGAGCCGGGCCCCCTGCGGTAGAAGAGACTGTCCACGCCTGGGAGCAACTTGTCCACAGGGCCCCCGAGGCCATTTGGCTGCACCTGTAGTGACTCCATGGCCTTCTCCTGCTGCCGTCGAGCTTCCAGACCCTCCACATCGGGCGGGTGGCTGTGGCCCCGCATGACGGTCACCCGCGGGCCCTGGGTGATGGCCCGGCTGCGGCAGGCGTGCAGCGCGTGCTCCCGGCAAGTCCAGTACACTTTGTCCCCCACAACCTTCTCCCGCTTGTAAAGGAAGGACTCGTGCACCAGGAAGCTGCCCCCGTAGCATGTCCTCAGGAACTCCAGAGGCTGCACCTCGCCTGGGGGGAGCCGGGAGAGTTACCACAAGGAAGGGGAGCCTGGGGGGGATGTGGATATGCTTGCTCTGAACTGGGGAGTGGGGGCTCTACTGAGGCCACTCCCCATGGAGTGGGGACAGAGAGGGCAGCCATTCGCTTCTCTCCTTTCCATTTGTCATGTACATCCCCCAAGCTGGGCATGCATGGAGGAGCCAGGGTGCCCTCCTGTTAAGGGTTGAATTGTGTCCCGAGAACAGGTACATTCAAGAACTAACCCCTGGTACTTGTGAACGTGACCTTGTTTGGAAACAGGGTCTTTGCAGATGGGATCAAGATGAGGTCATACTGGATTAGGCTGGGCCCTGAATCCAATGCGAGTCCCTAGGTAGTGCAAATGGTTAATGTGCTAAGCTGCTGATTGAAAACTCACAGGTTCAAACCCACCCAGAGGCGTCTCAAAAGAAAGTCCTGGTGATCTGCGTCCAAAAGGTCACAGCCGTTGAAAGCCCTACGGAGCACAGTTCTACTCCGACACACACGGGGCCGCCGTAAGTTGGCGTCAACCGATGGCAACTGGTATGAGACTGCTGTAAGGTGGGGCTGGAACTGAATCCGAGGCTCAAAGCCCAAGATCTTCCCGCTACACCATCCTTCCCAAACTTAAGTGACTGTTGTGTTGCTGGGTGCTGTCGGGTTGATCCCGAGCCAGAGCAACCCTATAAGGCAGAGTAGGACCGCTCCATAGCGTCTTCCCGGCTGTAAACTTTGTGGGAGCAGATCTCCAGGTCTTTTTTCCAGATGAGCGGCTGGTAGGTTCAATCCACTGACCTTTTGGTTAGCAGCAGAGTACTTAACCGCTGTGCCACCCAGGCTCCTACTTAAGAGAGTGCTAAGTGAAAATTCAGATTTCTGGGCCCCATACCAGACCCTGCTGCAGCGGAAAATTCCAGAAGGACCTGGGATCCCAGATCATTCTGCAGGCAGCTGGTTCTGGAGCAGCAATCCTATCCCACGGGCCAAACGATTATTGGGACATTCATATTAAAGTCCACTTGACTTGGAGGCGTTTTTAAAGCCGGCAGGACACCACATCTCTACATGGGCACAGAGGGGTCCACCTGCACACAGTGGGGTTCACTGTGAGCCTTGGGGTGGGGAAAGGGGTGCTCACCTGTCTCTGGTGTCGGACGCTTCTTAGGGGGCAAGCTCGGCAGCGACAGGGCCTGAAGCCCCTCGTCCTCCTCCGGGGCCGGCCTGCCCAGCCCAGGGGCCGGCTCTTCAGGACAAAGCCAGGGGCCCACCCCCTCCAGTGGCTCCTCTGTATGGCCCCTGGAACCCCCCATGCCATCTGGCAGGACAGGGCTGGGCAGCTTCTCTCTTTGGCGCCGTGCCTCCAGGCCCTCCTCATCAGGCGGGTGGCAGTGGACCTGCATCACAGTCACCCGTGGGCCCTGGGTGATGGCACAGCCCCGGCAGCTGAGCTCGGTGTGCTTCCGGCACTTCCAGTACACCTTGTCCCCCACAGCCTTCTGCTTGTACAGGAAGGACTCATGCACCAGCAGGCGGCCCCCAAACGGAGTCCTCAGGAACTCCAGGGGCTTGGGGGCTGCAGGGGCAAGGGGGGTGTCAGCTAAGAGACCAGGAGGAAAGCAAGGGTGGGTGACAGGGCCTGGAGGAGGCTGAGAAAACTCCTTACACTCCCAGACCCCAAACCTGAAGGGGACCCACAGAGCCCACTAGGGCTGCTGGGCCAGATCTCAGGCTGGGTGTGGAGGTTTCTAAGGGGCTGACATGATTCTGTACACCGTTTGCACTCTCAGGGGCTCGGGAGGGCTCTGTACCGGGTGGAGTTGTGCCCTACACCAGCCTAGGAGACCGTCGTGAGCAGGGACAAGGAGCCCCAACTCAGAGTGGGAGGGACGCCAAGCCCGCCCTGCTAGAAAACGGGGCGCACAGAGTCCAGCCCAGGACCTTCTGGATGCCAACACCCTGATCTTAACTCTCACTGCTCAGTGCCCTACAAACTGAGGTCTGCCAGCCCAGCCCTGGAGCCTCACCTGCATCCAGCCTGCTGCGTTTCGGCTCAGGTGCCTGGGGGCTTGGCAAGACGGCTTCCTGCTCCTTGGCTGGCAGGATCTGGAGGGTCCTGGTGAGGGTGTTGGGGCTAGACATCTCCAGGGACATTACGCAGTGCGCACCTTTGGGCTCAGAGCCCAGCCCACTCCTGTTGTGGCTGGCGGCTGCGAGTAGGACCAGCTTGGGAAACTTCTTGGGTATCCTGGGGACCGCAGGGATAATGTCTGTGCTGGGCTTTTGGGTGGTCTCCTGGTCGGCCCGCATGCTCTCACCCTCCTGTTCACTGGGCTCGGGCAGAGGCATCCCAGTGGAGGGCTGCCCACAGGCCATGCCCAGACCAGCAGGTGGATATTAGCTCTTCCTCCTCCTCCCTGGCCAGGACCCTGGGATTCCAGGGGCTCCTTCCTACCAGAGGAGGCAAAATCCCAGTCAGTGGAGGCCCTTAGGTCTGGGGCTTAGGGATAGATGGAGGATCAAGGCTGGGGCAGATGGGACCAAGAGGCTGGGGACAGATCGACTACAGCTAGAGAACCCTGGGCCTTGGGTGCATCCCCTCCCATGTTCCCCACCTATGAGGCGGTGGTCCCCTGGCTGTGTCCTAAGGAGCCGGCCCCTCGGCTGGGCAGGCTGGCCCCAGAGGACAATGAAGGGTTCCAGGCCTTGTGCCTGTTCTCAGCACTCCCAAAATGCCTGGGCCCCACAGCAGCAGCAACCCTTTGCCAGAGCTGGTGCTGGTGCCATGTCAGCCAGGCGGGGACAGGGCTGTGGAGGTGGTGAGAGAATCCCGCCAGCACTCAGGACTCCCTGGCCGGCACCCTGGAGAATCAGAAAGGACAGATTATGGGGCACTGGTGGAAGGGCAGGGATGGAAACGGGTCCCAGCACCTGTGATCAGCGTGGGTGACCTTTTTGCCTCTTGGGAGGTACTGGGTGGTGGGCAGAAACGCTGGTGGCATAGTGGTTGCTAACTAAAAGCTGGCAGTTTGAATCCACCAGAGGCTCCTTGGAAACCTTTTGGGGCAGTTCTACTCTGTCCTGAAGGGTTGCTAGGAGTCGGAATCAACTCGAAGGCAACGGGTTTGGTTGTGGTTGGGTGGTAGGCAGATGGTAAGGTCCCTCTCCCCTTTCCAGAAACCCTGCCTCCCTGACATCACCTTCCACCTTGAGAACTGCCGCCCATACCCAGTTCTGCAGTTCCAGTTCCCACTGGTCCCTCACATCTCTTCACAGGTCCCTGATCTGGGGCCTGCATTCGGCTCTCCAGCCGCCCGGCCGACCCAAGAGCTAGACTCCACGGCCCCGGAGGGGGATGTGCGTATGGCCCTGTTCCAAGAGTCAGGAATACAACCAAGGCCAAATGTGCAGTGGGGCCACATCCCAGACACCACCAGCAACCCCACCAGCTACCTAGCGCCCCACACGAAGCCCCCACCCTGAGAGGGGCCCCAGGAAATCTGCCAGTAATGGACAACCTCATGAGGGGTCATCACCCTGCCCCCCTGCGTGCCCATCCTAGTCCAGCGGTCCAGTCCTTGGACAGGCCGCCTCCTGCTCCTCTTGTGGGGTGCGGGTACCTGGGGTGCCCTGAGGCCCAGACTCCACAAAGGCACCGCCGGCGGAGGGGCTCTCCTCTCCACCTACAAGAGACACTCCGGGCAGGAAAGCATTACGGCAGGGATTCCCACTCACCCATACACATTACCCTGATCATTGATTGACCCTGGTGGCCCGCTCCTTCGCTCACACTTCGCAGTCGGAGAATCCCGGAACGAACAAAAAGTAGTGAGTCCTGGACCCGCATTCTTCCATGCACCCCGGCAACCCTCAAGGCTCGGTCACCGGGACCCCACATCCACTGATCCTGCGCTCCTCCCTGCACCTTTCAAGGATCCCCAAGATCAGCCCCGCTTCTTCCCAGCCCTCTCTGCTCCCCAAAGTCCCCGACATTTCTTCACACTGTTCCCAGTGCCAGATACAGGGCCAGATACACTTGGCAAGTGTCCAAACCTAGAGTTTCGGCTTTTGGACAGTTGGAGTAATTCACAACCATGGAATGATTGTGAAATAACAGGGGTGCAAATACTTCTGAACTACAGAGTGACATCTATACAGACGCGAAGCTCTTCAGATGACCACATTTAAAAGGCTTGTAACGGAACGAGGGGAACAAGAATATTAAGAATAAGGGATAGCAAATGAGAATCAAGTATTTAAAAACCTCTGAAACAAACTACACATAGCAATGTCCCATTACTCACATTGTGGGAATGCGGTTGTGGTTCTCTCTCACCGTGGATTTCTGAGTAACTAAGGTTATCCCTTAGGGATTCAGAATTTTATAACTTTTATCCATTTAGGATGATATCTTTATAACTTCTTATCAGTCTTTTCACTGTCTGGGTAAACAGCATATAGATTTGATTCTGATTTGGAAAATGCAGTGTCTCTATCCGGTTCCGCCCTTTCTCAACTTTCCTTTCCTCCTCTCCAGGTTCCCAACCTCTCTGCCTTCCTGGTCTTTACATTTGGACAACCAAGGTTCTTAGGGCTCTTGTATCCTAAGACAAAACATAGCAAAAGTCCTCCCATCCTTCACCCATACCCCTTCCTGCCACCTGGCGCCTGCCCCCAACCCCAAAAACACCACGTTCCTCTTTGGTCAGCATGTGGCCTGATGCCTGGCTCAGCCATGACATGAACCATGTTCTGCCTCTGGACACCAGCTCTGAACACCTGTGGCAGGCCTTCAGGGAAAGAAAGTCCTCTACGTGAGAAAACAGACCTCATCCACAGCAAACCAGCCAGACCACAGCCGCAGTCCTTCTAACAACTGTTCTAAATTAATTCAGACAACCAGCATTTGCTGTGAGGTAACATTTCAGCTCCTGTGCTAGACACTAAGGCTACACCACAAATGCGATCCAATCCCTGGATCTTTCTACCCCAGAACTTTCTACCCTGAGTCACCACTGCAAGCCCCAGGATTGGAGTGGGCAAGGAGGACCATCAGAATCAGAGAAGGGGTGGGGGAGAGGTAGTGGGAATGGTTTCCCAGAAAGGCAATGGTGGACCAAGTTCGGCAGGACACGGAAGCGGCAGCTAAAGGAAGGGGAAGAAGGGCATTCAAGACATCCTAGGCTCCGAGAAGAAGTCCCTGGTGGGGACGAGCCAAAAGGCGGGTGGATCGAACCCACTTAAAGGCACCTCCTCGGAAGAAAGGCTTGGAGATCTGCTTCTGAAAGGTCACAGCCTTGAAAACCCTATGGAGCAGTTCTACTCCGCACACATAGGGTTGCCATGAGTCAGAGGCTGGGAGCAGGCTGCCCTGTAGGATGGGCCCAGCCAGGGCCAGCAGTAGTTGTTGTATGGGGAGATAAAGGGAGAAAGCTGGGCGGTTGGACTGGTCCTGGGTCCAGATCTGGTAGGGACCATGCACATGAGCCAGCGGCACATTCCAAAGAAGGGAGGGGTGTCTGTTTGCAAATACCTACTCTCGCCTCCGAACATTTTAAAATTGTTACCGGGAAAAAAAAAAAAATTCTACAGCCAGGACTTGCCACTCACACGTGATGTGCAGCCATCCAAAGCTAGAAGGGATACACTGATTCCCACAGACTCAAAAGTCCCAAGAGTTTAGAGATCTGTCTGGTGCCTGCCAGCTGGGATCCCGTCTTCAGAACTCCAGCCCTCTCCCGGCTCTGCCTGCCAGGATCACCCAGTGCTGGGTCCCTGCATGAGACATACTCTTAAGAAAAAAGTATTTGTGTGTATCTGAAATTCAAATTTAACTGGGCATCCCCTTTTTTGTTTTAGTTACATTGGTCACTCTCACCCTGGTGCACCCTCCCCAGCTCCTCGTCTGCCTGCCTTTGCCATGGGCTTCAGTGTACAGCCCAGGGGTCATTGGACCGCAACCTTGGATAACCCCCTCTTGCATTTGTTGACCCCCTATGTACCCCACAAACCTTAATCTCAAGGTTACCATTAGCTATGGGACTCCCCTCACCTTGGAGACCCCAGCACCAAGTAGTTAGAGAACTCTGAGTATCAGGGAATAATACATGTAACAGCACAGATCTGAGAGTTTACAATATTGTTGTATAACTAGCTCCCGTCAAGTGAACTCTGACTCACAGTGACCACATGTGGGTCAGTGTAGAAATGTGCTCCACAGGATTTTCAATGGCTGACTTTTTAGAAATAGATCACCAGGGCTTTCTTCCAAGGCACCTCTGTGTGGACTCAAATCTCCAACTTTTCAGTTAGCAGCCTCACATGTTAATAGTTTACACCACCCAGGGACTCCATATTATTGTTAAGCTCCTGAACAAGCTAGAAAACAGCTATCCCCATTAAACCACTCAGAACTCCAAGAGAAATTCTTATCGCCTCTGCCCAGGCAACCACTGCCCCCAACCAAATGTAATCTGCCACACTAACAACTTCAAGAAGTGTTCAAACACTAAAGCAAATGCTACAACTGAGCTAATTTGTTAGCAGGATTTCCAAAATGCAAATAGGTCAAAATAAACAAAGAATGAAATGACATTAAGCACAGATAAGCAACAGCCACAATAAAAAGTCTCAATAACTCATAGCAAATTATAGGTACACATGCTGGAACGT
This sequence comes from Loxodonta africana, assembly GCF_030014295.1. NCBI lineage: Eukaryota > Metazoa > Chordata > Mammalia > Proboscidea > Elephantidae > Loxodonta > Loxodonta africana. The sequence continues at coordinate 56,205,263 of NC_087353.1, read as the reverse complement.
GTTGCTCGCTACTTCATTCCCCTTTAGAGTAGGAAGTCCCCACCTGCAGATGAGATGGAGCCCTTGGGAAGGACCAAAACATTACGTAATTTAAGCCCATAGTTACAAAAACACAAAAGTAAATCCTTAGTAGCAATACTCTAGAAGGCCACAGGAGGGCGATATTGCTACTTAAAATTAAATGCATGATACAGTGTTTCCAAAACAAGAATTTGTGTTTTCCCTTTAGGAAAAAATGATTAAAGAGGACTTCCAAAAATGCTTTGTGCTTTGTTTATGTAAACTACTAGTTAGAAAGCAAAATCCAATTATCAAATTCAGCTATCTTTCCCAAGCTAAACAAGTAAGGTTTTTCCAAAAAAAGATCAAAATATTACTTGGACACTGCCCTAAAGCACTCTGGTCATACTTGTTATTAAGTGACTAATGTTATTTTACTGGTTCATAACTTTTAAAATTTTCATTTTATTGTGGTAAATTATATATAACACAAAGTTTGCCATTTTAACTATTTTAAGTGTACAATTTAGTGACATTACTTTCACTGTTTTGTGCTACCATCATCACTATCAATTTCCAAAAGTTTTACACGCACTCTGAACAGAAACTTAATATCCCTTCAGCAATAACTCCTATTCCTTCCCCTCCTCAGCCCTTAATAACTACCAACCTATTTTCTGCCTCTGCATTTGACTGATCTAAGTGGGGTCATACAATATTTGTCCTTTTGTGTCTGACTTATTGCACTCAGCATAATGTTTTCAAGATTCATCCATATCATAGCATGTATCAAAACTTATCTTTATGGCTGAATATGTTCATAACTTAAAAAAAAAGTTAAGTCAATGTTATACATTATAAAACAGTAACAACATTGATTTTATTTTTTCTTAAATGTGTATGAACCCTTTTTGCAATGGAAAATTTTTCTTCCAATTTTTTTTTTCACTTTTAAAATAAGCTGCATCTCTTTACGTGATTTTTTTTCTTTAACTCCATAACTCTCAAAGGGAAACAGGGCCTCTGCCTCTATGTAACATTATGTCATACAAGAAAATAAAGAGTAATATAAAATAAACGGAATAGAGAAATGAATAAAACCAAGTGCATTAAAATCCCTATTGCAGGACTTGTGTAGTCTCAAAGTATCTCCCCCAAGATATTTATTAACTATGAAGGATAATAACTTAGCAATGCAGAGACTTTGCAGACACCCCCTTAACCAAGTGACCAACGTCATTATCGTCAGGAATAAGACACATTAACACCATGAACTCCTGATAAAATGCACTGAGAAGGATACAGTATAGCTTCTGTTCTCTTCCTGCCATAAATGCACAAACTAATTCTAATCTTGAGCAAACACCAGACAAATCTAACTTGACGGATATTCCACAAAACACCTGACCAGCCCTCCTCATAGTTGTCAAGGTAGTCTAAGACAGGGAAAGACTGAGAAACTCTTACAGACTGCAGGACACTAAATGCAGTGTGGATCCTGGACCAGAGAAAGGCATGCCGGAGAATACCTGGAGGTTGACTAAGCTGTAGTTTAGTATATAGCATTGTAACATTGTAAATTTCCTGGTTTTGCTCATTGCACTGAGTTAGGTGCTAACATCCAGGGAAGCTAGGTAGACAGGAATTCTCTGTACTGTTTTTACAACTTTTTTTAAAGTCTAAAATTAATTAAAAATAAAAGGTTTTGAATAGCCCAGTTTCAGATTTATAGGTACAATGGAAGTTGACAGAGAAAAGGAGCAACAGAGGCCGTCTGTGCGGGAGGATGAGAGAGAACACCCTGCCTGCCCCTCCTGCCCATGCCCAGCACAAAGTGACCTACTCAGAGCCACCTCCCCTGTCCTGGGCCTGGTGCTTGAGCCCAGTCTACTGGCTCCTAACACCAGGAACAAAAATTCCACAGCATTAGCCCTGACATCCATTACTGTAACCCAACAGTGGCCCTTCCAAGTGTCACCGTTATCCCCTTTACCCTATGGGAGATGGAGGTCTCAAGGGCTTAAGGGATCAGGACCCCACAGCTAGTGAGAGCCAGGGCTGGAAGCCAGGCCTGGCTGGTCCAGAGCCAGCACGCCTTCCTCTGCCCCTAGGCAGCAGATGCTTAGAGGAAGAGATGCCATCACCACTATCCACTTCCAAGTTTGACATCACTCCAACCAGAAACTCAGTGCCCCTTCAGCAATAACTCCTATTCCCTACTCCCTCCAGACCCTGGAAACCAGTGATCTATTTTCTGTCTCTATGCCTAATCTAGATATTTCATATAAGTGAGATCACATGATGTTTGTCTTCTGTGTCTGACTTCCTGCAAGAAGCACAACACACAGAGCTAAAGCCACGCCCTCAGAGTCAGAAGTCAGGGCATTAAGCTGTCCCTACAAAATTGCTGTTGTTGTTGGGTGACTCATGGCGACCCTATGTGACACAGCAGAACTGCTCCATAGGGTTTTCAAGGCTGTGACTTTTCAGAAGCAGACTGCCAGGCTGCCTTTCAAACAAACTGTGTCGTTCATCATTTATCAAGGTTTTGCATCACAGCAGCTTCCAGCTGTACTTGGCCAAGGCAGCCCCTGCAGGAGACCACAGGGTGGAAGTGAGGAGAAGCGAGGCTGGTCCTACTGCTACCTGCCTCAGACAGTATCTCCATCAGTGCCATCCAGCCCCTGATGCCAGCTTCACAGTGCATCCTGCCCTTGTCCCTCCACCCAGGCTGTGCCAAGCAGCTTCTAGCCATTGCTAATCTCCGCCTTGTCTCACCACTTCCTGTTTGGCTTCTCAGCTCTTCTATCACCATGGTGAGCACTTAATTCGCAGCTGAAATCTTCCAGTAGTTTCTGTTTCCCTAGGTGGACTCTGATACAGCCACCAAGAGTAAAATGACTGGAATTAGGTCATTTAATATTTACCATATTAAAGGTAGTAGAGAAGAAGCCCTAGTGGCACAGTGCTTACAGTGGTTATCTGCTCAGCTGCTAATTGAAAGGTCAGTGGTTGAAACTCACCAGCCACGCCATAGGGAGAAACATGTGGCAGTCTGCTTCCAAAAAGATTACAGCCTCAGAAACCTTATAGGGTAGTTCTACCCTGTCGTATAGGGTCACTATGAGTCAGAACTGACTCCACAGCAATGGGTTTTGTTGGTTTTATGTAATAGAGGGTCAGTGAAAAAGAGATGAGTTAACACAGTGGCTGCAATAACGGGTAGAAACATACCTACTATTGCGAGGGTGGCGCACACCGGGCAACATTTCACTGTTATATATAAGGCCACTATGCAGTGGAGTCAACTCGAAGGCACCTAACAATAACATGTGCCCGACACTATGCTAAGTGCTTTATACACATTAATTTTCAAAACAGCCTCATCAATTAAATTCTACTGTTCTTCCATATTATAGAGGACAGACCTAAGGCTTCATCTTAGGCTCCAATGACCAAGTGCCAGGCCAGCAAGGGACAGAGCCGGCCTTCAAACCTTGCAGGAGTCTGCCTTCAGAGCCTGAGCCCTTACAGTTAAAACCATCCTTTTTGAACTGAGGATGCTACCCATTGGTGGATCATGGATCACTTCAGTAGGTTAAGACCAGGGGTTCTCTACCAGGGTGATGTTGCCACGCCCAGGGGACATTTGGCAATGTCTGGAAGCATTTTTAGTTGTTACAGCTGGGGAAGGGGTGCTGCTGGCATTTGGTGGACAGGGGTCAGGGATGCTGCTCAACATCCTGCAATGCACAGGGACGTTGCCCACAACAAAGAGTAATCTGGTTCAAGATGTCAAAAGCTCCAAGGTTGAGAAGCCCTGCTTAAGACTGGCATTTAAAAAAGGAAATTCAATAGCAAAGAGTACATCTGCAAAAAAAGCATTAAGTATAGTTTTAGTGAAACTTTTCTTTCAATTATTTCAATTTTGGGGGTTTTTTATAAGAATTGCCTGGGGCACTTGATAAAAAGGCAGACATCCAAAATTCTGACTCAGAGGGTCTGGAGAGCACCTGGAAAGAAAGGTGTGGTGCTTTACTTCCAAAAATCAGCCACTGAAAAGCCCTATGGAGCACAGTTCTACTCTGACACACATGGGATCACCATGAGTCAAAGTTGACTTGAAGGCAACTGGTCACCTAGCCTAAGACATCCTCCAGACCCTGCTCCTTCTTAATCTGATCATGCTCATCTTCCACCTTTCCTCTCCCCTATCACCTCAGAACATCATCCTCACCACCTCCTCTTTAGTCCCTACTCAAACCTTCTTAATAGTCTTCCTCCTTCAGCTCCAGCCACTCCAACTCTCCCACCCAGTTCTTCTTCTTGTTATGTACCCACTGAGTTGATTTCAACTCGTGGCGACCCTATGTGACAGAGCAGAACCGCCCCATAAGGTTTTCTAGGCTGTAATCTTTATGGAAGCAGATCGCCAGGTCTTTTCTCCTGCAGAGTCACTGGGTGGGCTCGAACCACCAACCTTTTGGTTAGCTGCTGAATACTTAACCATTGAGCCATCAGGGCTCCTTCCCTACCCAGTGACCATAGGCTAATCTTTTAAAGCTCAACTTTCATCATTTCTCTCCCCAATAAATCATCTCCAATCTCCATGGCCAAGCAACCATCAGCCCGACTCCACAACCTACCCTCCAACTTCCCACACCATTCCACAAGTCCAACCAGTAGCATTCTGGAGAGGAAGCACAGTAGACCTGATGGAACCCAAACAGAATATGCAAGTCAAGTCACCAGCACTGCTTTTGGCTTTGAAAAGCAGAAATATCAAAATAAAAATACCCTTTCTTCGGAATTGAAGGCTGCACATAATTACTGGAGCTCAGCATCCTCCAAATGCAGGAAGTAAAGGAGTCGTTAAAGGGACACTTAATGAACGCAAGGGCTTCCAAACTATGGTCAAACCCATAGGTCCTGAAATCAATCTAATGAGTCAGCAACAGTCTTTGGAATGGAAAGGGATGGAATGCAATAAAATATAGAATTGAATAGATGGGGCTGCAGTCTGTGAGGTAAGAGTAAATACATCTCCTTACTTAATGCTTGTGTTTTGCATTATAGCTCTATGGACACAGAGTCAACATGTAAAAAGTATTTCTCAGCGTCGGATGAGTCAAAAAAGTTTGAAAGCCTTAACGGCAATCTACATAAACAGAGGTAAAAGGAGGGGGTGTAACAGCCAGCAAAACATGCAAGGTCACAGAGACCGCCAAGCACAAAAGTGGGCCAGGGTGGGGTGGGGGCAGGAGGGGAGGGCGCACACAGTCAGGAAGGCGGGAGAATGTGAGGCTCCTTGATTTGGGGGTGTCGAGGCCAGGTAAGTATCGGTCCCCAGGGGTGGGGGGGTTCAGGGTCAGTGCCCTGGGGGAAAGAGGAGCGGGGAGAAAGGAGGAGAGCGACAGTGAAGGACAAGGGGGCAACCTGAGGACCGGGACGCAGAGCTAGGGACACCCTCCCTCGATCAGCAGGCCTACAGGACCCCCAAGAGAGCCCAGCCGGGGGCGCGTCCAGGCCGCGGGTCCCGGGACTTTCCCCACCCACTGGGGCCCGTCCTCACCGGGCACCCGCCGGGCGGCGACGGCAGCGGGGCCCTGTCTCTCCGGCGACGGAGCCGTGACGGGGCTCTCGGCCGCTGAAGCGGCAGGCGTCGACCTCACAGCCCAAGTCCCTCCAGCCACCACGACTCCGGCTCCCCGCCCCCAGCCTCTCTCGGGAGCGAGCCTCGTGCCCGTGCGCACCGCCCCGATGGCTGCCGGGAGCGCGCGTGACCCGAGCGGGGAGCCGGCCACTCCGAATGCGCAAGCAGGCTCTGTGCGAGCATGCGCAGCAGGGCTCTGGGCCCGATTCCTTAGGTGCATACCACTCTCCGGGTCTTCCCTGCGCGGTGCGGAGCCGCAGAGTTTGCGTTGGGTGCGGGGCTGGGACTCGGGAAAGGGGCGGGGCCATCCCGGGATTGGGCGGTGCCGTGCGGGGCCGGAGCGTCGGCCCTACCCGAGACTTGGACTCAGGTCCTGGGCCTGGCGGCTCACAGCACAATGTCGAGGGGCTTTAACTGAGGACGCTGCACTTGCCCAGGGTTGATTTTTGCTCACTGAGGAAAATTCACTGAGGCAGTATAACCCCTCGGGGAGCTGCAATTCTACTTCTGAAGTTTTATCGCAGGAAAATATAAGGTGGTTTAAAGGATTGTTCTTTATGACAGCGAAGATCCTAGAAATTATCGCATCTAACTTTTTTTTTTTTTTTTAACGAGTAGTTGGAAACCCTGGTGGCGTACTGGTTAAGTGCTACAGCTGCTAACCAAAAGGTCAGCAGTTCAGATCCACCAGCTGCTCCTTGGAAACTCTATGGGGCAGTCCTACTCTGACCTATAGGGTTGCTGTGAGTCGGAATCCACTCGACGGCAACGGGTTAACGAGTAGTCGTAATTGGTTGGATAAATGATCACCTACCACTGTAGTGGATTATGCAGCTAGTAAAAGGGTGATATAGGGTATTAATATGAAGGAAAGATGTTTGTAATATATTAAGAAAGAATATGAACGGTATCACTTTTTTTAATTAAAAATGCATTATAGACATGACTCAATGGCAGAATTACTGGTGATATATGTAATTATTTTTTATACAGTAATTAGTATTTTTTTTTCAATAACTGCAAATTACCTTTTTTTTTTTTTTTTGGCTTGAAGACCAATCAAAGTTGCTGTTTAAAAGAGAGTTTGCAGTCTCAGTATTTACTTCTTATCCCATCATAATTAATCCACCACTTGTTAGTTTGTGTATTGTGGTGGCTTGCATGTTGCTGTGATGCTAGAAGCCATGCCACCGGTATTTCAAATACCAATAGGATTACCCATGGTGGACAAGTTTCAGCAGAGCTTCCAGACTAAGACTAGGAAGAAGGACCTGGTGACCTACTTCTACAAAATTGGCCAGTGAAAACTTTATAAATAGCAGTGGAACATTGTCTGACATAGTGCTGGAAGATGAGCCCCTCAGGTTGGAAGGCACTCAAAATACAACTGGGAAAGAGCTGCCTCTTCAAAGTGGAATCGACCTTAATGACATGGATGGAGTAAAGCTTTTGGAACCTTCATTTGCTCACGTAGCATGTCTCAAAATGAGAAGAAACAGCTGCAAACATCCATTAATAATCAGAACATGAAATGTACGAAGTATGAATCTAGGAAAATTGGAAGTTGTCAAAAATGAAATAGAACTATAAAGATCAATATCCTAGGCACTAGTGAGCTGAAGGAACTCTGGTGATGCAGTGGTTGAGAGCTTGGCTGCTAATCAAAAGGTTGGCAGTCCGAATCCACCAGTCACTCCTTGGAAAACCTATGGGACCTAGGACAGTTCTACTCTGTCCTATAGGTTTGCCACTGGAATCAACTCAATGGCAATGGGCTTGGTTTATTTTATAGTGAGCTGAAATGGATTGGTATTGGCCATTTTGAATCAGACAATCATATGGTCTACTATACTAGGCATCACAAACGGAAGAGGAATGGTCTCGCATCCATTGTCAAAAAAACACTTCAAACTAGGAGTATATAGCAAGATATACATAAATTTTTGTATGAGAGACTGACTTGATTTGTAAACTTTCACTTAAAGCACAATAAAAATTAAAAAAAAATTTTTTTCAAGATCTGTCCTTAAGTACAATGCTATCAGTGATAGGATAATATCCATATGCCTACAAGGAATACCAGTTAATACAACTATTATTTAAGTTTACACACCAACCACTAATGCCAAAGATGAGAAAATTGAAGATTTTTATCAGCTTCTGCAGTCTGAAATTGATCAAACATGCAATCAGGATACATTGGTAATTACTGGTGAATTGGAATGTGAAAGTTGAAAACAAAGAAGGATCAGTAGTTGGACAATATGGCCTTGGTGATAGAATTTTGCAAGACCAATGACCTAGGCATTACAAATACCTTTTTCTCAACAACATAAATAGCGACTATACACAGGGACCTCGCTGGATGAAATACACAGGAATCAAATCGACTACATCTGTGGAGAGACAATGGAGAAGCTCAATATCATCAGTTAGCCAGGGGCTGACTTCGGAACAGACCATCAATTGCTTGTATACAACTTCAAGTTGAAACTGAAGAAAACAGAACAAGTCCATGAGAGTCAAAGTATGACCTTGAGTATATCCCACCTGAATTTAGAGACCATCTCAAGAATAGATTTGATGCATTGAGCACTAATGACTGAAGACCAGATGAGTTGTGGAATAACATCAAGGAAATCATACCTGAAGAAAGCAAAAGATCATTAAAAAGACAAGAAAGAAAAAACCATAATGGATGTCAGAAGAGACTCTGAAACTTGTTCTTGAACATAGAGTAGCTAAAGTGAGTGGAAGAAATGATTAACAGAAGATTTCAAAGGGCGGCTAGAGAAGGCAAAGTAAAGCATTATAATGACATGTGCAAAGACCTGGTTTAGAAAACCAAAAGGGAAGAACACACTCAGCATTTCTCAAGCTGAAAGAACTGAAGAGAAAATTCAAGCCTCAAGTTGCAATATCGAAAGATACTATGGGTGAAATATTCAACGACCTAGGAAGCATGAAAAGCAGATGGACAGAAAGGACTGCATAAACCAGAGACTACATCAGCCTGAGACCAGAAGAACTAGATGGTGCCCGGCCACAACCAGTGACTGCCCTGATAGGGAACACAGCAAAGAGCCCCTAAGGGAGCAGAGCAGTGGGATGTAGACCCCAAATTCTCGTAAGAAGACCAGACTTAGTGGTCAGACTGGGACTGGAAGGACCCCGGAGGCCATGGTCCCCAGACCTTCTGTTAGCCCAAGACAAGAACCATTCCCAAAACCAACTCTTCAGACAGGGCTTGGACTGGAATATGAGATGGTAAATGATACTGGTGAAGAATGAGCTTCTTGGATCAAGTAGACATATGAGACTATGTTGGCATCTCTTGTCTGGAGGGGAGATGAGAGGGCAGAGGGGGCCAGAAGCTGCCTGAATGGACACGAGGAGAGAAAATGGAGGGAAGGAGTGTGCTGTCTCATTAGGGGGAGAGCAATTAGGAGTGTATAGAAAAAAAATTTTCTATAATTTTTTTTTTAGCAAGGTATATATAAATTTTTGTATGAGACACTGACTTGATTTGTAAACTTTCACTTAAAGCACAATAAAAATTAATTTAAAAAAAAAGCAGATGGAAGGAATACACAAAGTCACTGTATCAAAAAGAACTGGTTGATGTTCAGCCATTTCAGGAGGAAGCATATGATCAAGAACTGATGGTACTGAAGGAAGAAATCCAGGCTCCACTGAAGGCATTGGTAAAAAAAAAAAAAAAAAAAAACGAGGCTCCAGGAATTGACAGAATACTAATTGAGATGTTTCAACAAACTGTTGCAATGCTGGAAGCGCTCACTTGTCTATGCCAAGAAATTTGGAAGACAGCTACCTGGCCAACTGACTGGAAGAGATCTATATTTGTGCCCATTCTAAAGAAAGGTAATCCAACAGAATATGGAAATTATAAAACAATATCATTAATATCACACACAAGTAAAGTTCTGCTGAAGATAATTTAAAAAAATGGTTGTAGCAGTACGTTGATAGGGGACTTCCAGAAATTCAAGCCAGATTCAAAAGACGACATGGAATGAGGGATATCATTGCTGATGTCAGATGGATCTTGGCTGAAAGCAGAGTATACCAGAATGATGTTTACCTGTGTTTGATTGACTATGCAAAGGCATTTGACTGTGTGGATCATAACAAATTATGGATGACATTGTGAAGAACGAGGATTCCAGAACACTTAATTGTCTCATTAGGAGCCTGTACATAGATCAAGAGGTAGTAGTTCAAACAGAACAAGGGGACAATTCATGGTTTAAAATCATGAAGGTGTGTATCAGGGTTGTATCCTTTCACCGTACTTATTCAATATGTATGCTGAGCAAATAATCTGAGAAGCCAGACTATATAAAGAATGGAACATCAGGATTTGAGGAAGACTCATTAACAACCCGCAATATGCAGATGATACAACCTTGCTTGCTGAAAGTGAAGAGGTCTTGAAGCACTTACTGATGAAGATCAAAGACTACAGCTTTCAGTATGGATCACACCTCAACATAAAGAAAACAAAAATCCTCATAACTGAACCAATAAGCAACATCATGATAAACAGAGAAAATATTGAAGCTGTCAAGGGTTTCATTTTACTTGGATCCATAACCAACACCTGTGGAAGCAACAGTCAAAAAATCAAATGACGTATTGCATTGGGAAAATCTGCTGCAAAAGACCTCTTTAGAGTGTTAAAAAGCAAAGATGTCACTTCGAGGACTAAGGTGTACCTTACTCAAGCCATGGTATTTTCAACCACCTCATATACATGCAAAAGCTGGACAACGAATAAACCAAAAAAGCCAAACCCACCGCCGTCGAGTCAATTCCAACTCAGCTCTACTCTATAGGACAGAGTAGAGCTGCCCCATAGTTTCCAGGAAGCGCCTGGCGGATTTGAACTGCTGACCTCTTGGTTAGCAGCTGTATCACTTAACCACTATGCCACGAGGGTTTCTGGACAATGAATAAGGAAGACCAAAGAAGAATTGGTGCCTTTGAATTATGGTGTTGGTAAAGAATATTGAATAATCTATGGGCTGCCAGACAGTCTCGGAGGAAGTACAGCCAGAATGCTCCTTAGAAGGGAGAATGGCAAGACTTCGTCTCACATACTTTGGACATGTTATCAGGAGGGACCAGTCCCTGGAGAAGTACGTCATGCTTGGTAAGGTAGAAGATCATCCAAAAAGAGGAAGACCCTCAATAAGATGGATCGACACAGTGGCTGCAACAATGGGTTCAAACAGGGCAACGATTGTGAGGATGGTGCAGGACTGGGCAGTGTTTCATTCTGTTGCACATGGCATGTCTATGAGTTGGAACCAGCTCAATGATACCTAACAACAAAAACGTAATGCCCCCACTCAGAATCTAATGAATGCAGCACCAGGGACATTGGCTGGGACTCTCCAAGGGATCCAATGTCTCCCAGATCAGAGGGAGAGAAAAAGAGAGCCCCTGGCTGGGAGGGGAAGGGCCATTTCTGCCCCGTGCTGGGACTGCTGGGTGTGGCCTGGGTGCTGGATGATGTTACTGAATCAGTGGTGACCCTTTTAGGCTTGTGGTTCTGGGGCAGGGGTGCAGACCAAGGATTTCAAGGTGACACATCATGTTATGTGCAGTCCCCATTAGGAAATTAGGCAGAAGGCGAGGGTGTACAAGAGAAAGGGAAAAGAGGGTGGGATGTCTACCCATCTGAATCTAGGAGGGCTACTGTGTTCATTGCACAGCTCCAGCTGTTATGTGTTTGAAATATTTCAAATAAAGAAATGAGTAGTCATGTTGCTGGGCCAGACCCAGAGTATGGGCTTCTGGCTTGGCTGGGGATCCTCCGGGATGATCACCAGGCACCAGCCATCCACTCAAACCCCAGGAGGGAGGTCCCGCCCTTGCTTTATCCCCACTTTAAGGCAGCCCTGAGGCCTGTGGCTCTGGTTCCCTGGCCGCAGCTGGAGGGGACCAATGGTGCCAGAGCAAAGTACTGGGGAGTGGATGCCCCATGGATGACTCTGCTCAGTGGATTCTGGACCCAGGATCTTATTCTCTCACCCACTCAAGCCAGGACTGTCTGGAGACGCCCCAGGAGACCAGGCATGTGCTGAGTCTAAAATCACAGCTTCCTCACCCCTGCTTCCCTGGGGCTCCAGTCCACGATTAGCCCTTAAGCCTTGAGCTGTTCCTCGGGCTTTCTTGCCTGGCGACAAAATCCAGACCACCAAGAGAAAGAGAACACTCAGGAAAGATCTCAGTAGGGAACGTGGACTCTGTTTATACACAACTGGGACCAAATAACTCTCCATATTACGGTTACAGAAGACAATAGAAACATTCTAACAATGACGCTGTAAAAATAATACAGGAAAAGTGGGGGCTGAGGGGAAAATGTGCCGAGTCGCTCCTTTTTCCTGAGAGGGAGTCTATTGGTAGTGGTTATCTTTGAAAAATATTGTTTAAAAACATAAGGCCTCCAAACTCTAAATTTTAGAATAATTCGTGTTCTTGCGCCCAGAGGAAGTTTTCAGAGAAAGAGGACGATGTGTGGAGAAGCAGGTGGAGGTGGAAGGACTAGGCGAGGGCCAGGTGCGGAGGGCCACCAAGGGTGGTGAGTGCCCCCCTCCCCCGGGTGCTGGGGTTGGAGCTGGATCCGAAAGGACCCAGAATCCTGGAATTTGAACCGTCCATGATGGGATCTAAAAGGTATAGCTTCTTTTAATCTTTTTTTTTTGGGGGGGGGGGAAGCTGCTTACAAAAGTAACTTGTACTTTATCTAAAAAAAAAAAAAAAATTACACAATGTTGAAAGTGAAAATCTGTCGGTGACTGGGCCCTAAGCCCTAAGGATCTGGTGTAACCCTTGGTGGAGTTCACCCACTGAGCTTAAATGCCGACGCCGCGCCGTTGTCAAGGTTACGAAGACGCGCTGGGACTCCGGAGCCGGCGGCATCGTTGTCATGGTTACGAGGATACGCTGGGCTCAGTGTGCCTGGCAGCGCACACCCTGCCCCACCCTGAGAGGGCGCGGACTCCTCCCCTTCCATCGCGGGGGTGGGAGGTAACTGCCACGTTAATCTTCCATCACCTTTCCCTTCAGCATCTGGAAGAGAAGGGGGTGGGTCAGGCTGCTATCAGTGGAACGGGGGAGGGAAGTTCTGGGGTCTACCCGGTGTCAGGAAGCCCTGCGAAGAAAGCTCCGCCTGATAGGGGTAATTGCTGACTCCAGGGACACAGACCCTACAGGCCACTAAGCCCCGGGACACAAAAGATGTTAATTATTTCCACAAAATTAATCCGAGCCGATAACAAGAGGCCATCTAAGATGCATCAATTGGTCTCAACCCAACTGGATCAAAGGAGAATGAAGAACACCGAGGTCAAACGATAACTATGAGCCCAAGAGACAGAAAGGGCCACATGAACCAGAGACTTACATCATCCTGAGACTAGAACAACTAGTTGGTGCCCAGCCACAACCGATGACTGCCCTGACGGGGAGCACAACAGAGAACCCCTGAGGGAGCAGGAGATCAGTGGGATGCAGACCCCAAATTCTCACAAAAAGACCATACTTAATGGTCTGACTGAGACTAGAGGAATCCCGGCGGTCATGGTCCCCAAACCTTCTGTTGGCCCAGGACAGGAACCATTCCCGAAGAGAACTCATCAGACACGGAAGGGACTGGACAGTGGGTAGGAGAGAGATGCTGATGAAGAGTGAGCTATTTGTATCAGGTGGACACTTGAGACTGTGTTGGCATCTCCTGTCTGGAGCGGGGATGGGAGGATAGAGAGAGTTGGAAGCTGGCAAAATTGTCAAGAAAGGAGAGACTGGAAGGGCTGACTCATTAGGGGGAGAGCAAGTGGGAGTATGGAGTAAGGTGTATATAAACTTATATGTGACAGTCTGACTTGATTTGTAAACATTCACTTGAAGCTCAATAAAAGTTAAAAAAAAAAAAAATTAATCCGAGCCGAGCACTAGAAAGCGGCTGCCATCCCCACTTCCGGGCCTGGGCTGAGCGTGAGGTGGGGAAGCCTGTGGACAAGGTACCCACACCGACAGGGCTGGTGGCTGAGGGGATTGTTGATTGCCCAGGAGCGCCGGCCTCGGGGGAGCCCGCAGGGCAGAGAGCCTGCCCTGGGCCTCTCTCCATATGAGGAAGGGGGACTTTATTTTCATTCTCACAGAGGCAGAGGGGTGGAGCAGATCCGATGAGTGGGCAGAGGTCTCACACGGGGGTCGAAAGGGACCCTCGAGATGGCGCCATCCCACCAAGCTCAGTGCGAAGAGTTGGCTCTGAGAGGGAGGTGACTTGGCTCCTTGAGCATGGCCTGTCCACAGGTCAATGGGGACAGCGTTCTCCACCTCCCATCCCCCACTGGCAGGAGGAACCCAGGGGGGCACTGGAGCAGGACTGGTCTTTAGGAATGACCCAACGTGTGAGCTGTGCCCTCTGCGGGGGGAATGGGGGTGTCAAGGTCTGGGGTCCCTGGTCTCTGTGAGTCCCCGAGCACTGATCCCTGCCCCCCTCTAGGATTCCTCCACCCAATGTCTGGCTCAGAGAAAGGTCAATCACCACACAGCAGGGGCAGAGCCAAGAGGCTGGGGAATGGAGCTACAGTTCCCCCAACATGTCCCATCTGCCCCACAAAGCCACTCCAAAACCACAGAAAAGTGCAGTGACCTTGGGCTGTCAACCCCTCCCCCCCAAGCTGGCCTGCCAAAACCACCCCAATCCGCCCCCCCCATTGACAGCAGTAGCCGTCACTGCCAACCAGAGCTTCTTAACTTCGGCGACCTGGGTGCCCAGAGCTTATCCCGGAGGCTCATGGAGGAAAGCCATGCAGCGGGAAGGAAGGGTGGGGCGATCCAGGTGAGGCCCAGGAAAGACCACCTGTTTGCTAGTTAGGTGTTCACATCTGGCTGTGGGCAGTGGCTCCAAAGGCACCTGGGCCCTGGGGGCAGGGCAGCCCCACCCTCACCTGTGTCCAGCCTGCTGCGCTTTGGCTCAGGCTCCTGGGGTGCCGCCTCGATCGCCCGCTGGGCCTCGGGGTGGATCTTCAGGAGGGCCTTGGCGAGGGTGGTAGGGCCGGGCAACCCGAGGGACATGATGCAGTGCACCCCCTTGCGCTTGGTCGCAGGCACTTTGGCGCTGTCTTTGGAGGCTGTGAGCAGGATGAGCTTGGAAAACTTCTTGGGTATCCTGGGGGTTGCGGAGACGACGCCCATGACTGATTCTCGGGCGGGCTCCTGGCCTGCCCGCATACTCTCGCCCTCCTGGTCACGGGACTCTTGCAGGGGCATCCCTGTAGAGGGCTGCCCACAGGCCACGCCCAGGCTGGCAGCTGGATATTAGCTCCTCCTTCTCCTCCCTGGCCCGGACCCTGGGAGTCCAGGGGCTCCTTCCTACAAAAAACAAAAAACAAAAAACCACTGCTGACGAGTTGATTCCAACTCATAGCGACCCTATAGGACAGAGCAGAGCTGCCCCACAGGGTTTCCAAGCAACGCCTGGTGGATTCAAACTGCCGATCTTTTGGTTAGCAGCCGTAGCTCTTAACCACTACACCATCAAGGTTTCCTCCTTCCTACAGGAGGAGGCAAAACCCCAGTTAGTGGAGGCCCTTAGGTCCGCGGCTAGCGGATGGATGGAGGATCAAGGCTGGGGACGGATGGACTGGAGATAGAGAACTCTGCGGGGGTTTCTGCTCTGCCAGCGCCTCTCCTGGCAGCTTTGGTACATCCCCTTCCTACCTCAGGATCACTTTCCCCACCTGTGAGGTATGCAAAATAAAAGCCTCTCACAGAGGGTGTTGGGGTGACTAATGTACTAATACTTGTGAGTTACCGCGAATCCAGAGCCTTGTAGATACCGAGCATGGGGCTGTTTCCATAGGGTTTTCTTGGCTGTAATCCCTACGGGAGCAGATCGCCAGGCCTTTCTTCCATGGCACCCCTGGATGGGTTCAAACCACCAACATTTAGGTTTGTAGCCAAGAACAAACCATTTGAACCACCCAGGGACCTTTTCAAATTACAATGCACTCAAGTCAGCTAGCAAGCAATTCACCAGAATGCTACTAGTAGTGGAAATGGTTTATTCTTCACTAATTTTCTATTAGTTGATCAAATTGTTTATATCTTTTTGCATGAACTAACTTTACAATGAAAAAATATTAAACTCTTTAAGAGTAAGATACATTTACTCACATGGTAATTTTTTCTATTAGTCCATTGCTCAGAAAAAAGGGCACCCATTTGTGGGACCAAGAACTAAGTCTGGACTTTTATATCTGGTTTCTGAAAACAGCCTGAGCAATTAAGGGGCTCTTTATCTTTCTAAAATAACTAGACAAGTAGGGGCTCCACAGGCCCCGCACCTGGTGAACTAACTTCAGGAAGGGAGGGGGCACAATGCAGCCTTGCAGATTCATCGATTGTATGATCGTAAGTGTGCACTGAAGCCCCAGATATGCACAATCATTGATCATCTGATCATAAGTGTGCATTAAAGCCCCAGGTATGCACAGTCATTGACAGTATGATTGTAAGTGTGCATTAAAGCCCTAGGTATGCATAGTCATTGATCATATGATCATAAGTGTGCATTAAAACCCCAGGTATGCACAGTCATAGATTATATATCGTTAAGTGTGCTTTAAAGCCCCAGGTATGTGTATTCGTTCAAATCCCAATGACTAAAGGGCCCTGGACCTTGAAGCTCCTTGCTTGTCCGTCACTACCAAGGAGACCAGAGGCATAAAGATGGCTCAGTGCAAACCCAAGACTGAAGAGGCACACACGGTTAAGAACTGGCAGGAGCCTCTCAGACACTATCAGGTATGTGGGAGGCACAATAACGGCCCCCCAGTGATGTCCACGTCCTAATCTTTGGAACCTGTGAATACGTTACCTTAATATTGCAAAGAGGGATTAAGGCTGCAGATAGAATTAAGGTTGCTCATCAGCAGATTACAGCCCTGGTGGCACAGTGGTTAAGTGCTCACCTGCTCATCAGAAGGTCAGAGGTTCCAATCCACCAGCCGCTCTGCAGAAGAAAGATGCAGCAGTCTACTTCTATAGATTTACAGCTTTGGAAACCCTATGGTGGTGCAGTGGTTAAGAGCTACAGCTGCTAACCAAAAGGTCAGTTCCAATCCACCAGCCGCTCCTTCGAAACCCCATGAGTCAGAATTGCAACAGGTTTGATTTTTTTTTTTTAAATAGGGTTTCCAAGGAGCGGCTGGTGGATTTGAACCACCGATCTTTTGGTTAGCCGCCAAGCTGTTAACTACTGCACCACAAGGGCTCCCAAAAATTTTTGTGAGTGATTACATAGGTAGATATGTATGCTGTATAGGCATGGGAGGGCCTAGGAGAGTACACGTGTGTGCATATATAGGTATGGTTGTGGGCATTTGCATATACGTATTTGTATGCGCTGCATATACATAGAGTACATAGGTGGTATGGTAATGGAAACTTCTTAGACATAACCAAACACCTTGTGGGACTGAGTTATTGGGCTTGAAGGCTAAGGACCATAGACTCGGAGAACATCTAGGTCAACTGGCATAACATAGTTCATAAAGATAATATTTTACATCCTAGTTTGGCGAGTAGCGTCTGGGGTCTTAAAAGCTTACAAGTGGCCATCTAAGATACAGCTATTGGTCTCTTCCCATCCGGAGGAAAGGAGAGTGAAGGAAACCACAGGACTAACGGCCCACATGAACCACAGCCTTCTCTAGCCTGAAACCAAAAGAACTAGATGGTGCCCCGCTACCGATACCAACTGCTCTGACCAGGGACACAACAGAAGGTCCTGGTTAGAATGGGAGAAAAACGTAGAATGAAACTCAAATTCATAAAAAAGATGAGAATTATTGGACTGACAGAGACTGGAGTAACTCCCAAGACTATCGCCCTAAGATGCCCTTTTAACCTGGAACTGAAGCCACTCCTGGAGGTCACCTTTCAGCCAAATAATAGACTGGCCTATAAAATACACAATAACACCCACGAGGAATGCGCTCCTTAGATCAACTATAGGAGACCAAATGGATAACATATGCCCGAAAGCAAAGATGAGATGGCAAGGAGGTGCAGGGAAGCTGGAAGGATGGAAATGGGGAAGGCAGGGTGGAAATGGGGAGAGTGGCCCCAGGATGCAGGGACAGCGATGTCACAGAACAATTTGTGTATAAACTGTTGAATGGGAAACTAATTTGCTGTATAAACTTTCACCTAAAACAATATGTTTTAAAAAAACTTTTCGATTAAAAAAAAAAAGTAAAAGAGGTAGGCAGAAGAGAACCAGAGATGGACAATGGAAGCAGGGTCAGAGAGAAGTGGTGTTGCTGGCTTTGAAAATGGAGAAGGGGGCCAGAGCCAAGGAATGTGGGCACCCACTGCTATGGTGTGCAATTGAGTCCATTCTGACTTATAGTGACCCTATATAGGAAAGGGCAGAACTGCCCCATAGGGTTTCCTTGGCTGTAAACTTTATGGGAGCAGATCACCAGGTCTTTTCTCACACAGAGCCTATGGTGGGTTGGAATCACTGACCTTTTGGTTAGCAACTGAGTGCTTAACCATTGTGCTACCTGGCAAAAGCAAGGAAGTGAATTCCCCCTAGATCTTCCAGAAATAGCCCAGCCCTGCCCACACCTTGATCTGAGCACAGTGAGGCTTATTTTGGACTTACGAACTACAGAGTTGCAAGATAACAAATGTGGGTTGTTTGAAGCTACTGTCTGTGGTAATTTGTTCTGGAAGCAATGGAAAACCACTACAAGGTCCAATTGCTTATTGATGAGGTTCTGAAAGCCAGGAACCTTGCCTGGCAGCTGATGGTGGGTCAACGGCATTATCTTAATACACATGGGAGAGAAATACCCTCAAATCCACCAACACTGGGGTCATCAGCAATGAGGGCCAGTCCCTTACCCTCTTCAGGCTGGTTTCATCTGTAGAATAGGAGTAGTGGCAAATTTACCACCTAGGGAACAGGTGAAGTCAAAATTTCTGGGCAATCCATGAGACCAGAACTGGATAGTGCTCTGCTACCATTACTGAACGTTTTGACAAAAGATTCTACAGAAGAATGCAGATAAAAAGGGGAGAGAGGAGTGCAGAACAGAATTCCAAATTTTCATGGGATCCAGACGTTCCAGAGCCACTAAGGATGGATGAATCCCAGAAATTACTGTCCCGCGATAATATTTAAACCTTAAACCAAAAATATCCCAGGAAGTCTTCTTTAAACCAAACAATAGTTTAGCTTATTTAGAAAAGAATGTTTGCCTTGAGTATCACTCTTTTGAAGAACTGTCTATATAGGATCAAACTGACAACAGCAAAATGAAAGATTAGATAGGAAACTTGGGAGGCAGTGAATTTATGCTTATGAAGAACAATTCAGAAGAAGGTGAGAATGGTTGACAACTTGAAGAATGTAATCAATGTTACTGAATTGTACATGCAGAAATGGGTGAATTGGTGTATGTTTTGCTGTTTATACTTTCAACGACAACAATAAAAAGTTCCTGGGTGATACTGACAGGTGTGGCCCGCACAATCACTACCCCACGCGGTTGTCGGAGGCTGTGGTTGGACGACTCCTGGGATGACTGCGCCATTTATGTGTGCAGATGCACACCCTTTTGGGGTGGGTTTCAAAGCAACAGTGATACCACTCTCACTGCCCCCTCTCCCCAAAAGGCCAGAAACTGCTATTCTATCTATGCAGAGCAGAATTCCCCAATGTACGAGCTTCATGTAATGAACGTCCTTTCTCCTAATCAGGCTCAGAATCTCCCCTACTTGCACTCCTCCTCGTAGAAGCCCTGGTAGCACAGTGGTTAAGAGTTTGGCTGCTAACCGAAACGCTCCAGTTCGAATCCGCCAGACCCTCCCATAGGGTCGCTATGAGTAGGAATCGACTTGACGGCAGGAGGTTTGGTTTGGATTGGTCACCTAAAGTAATGTGCCATCATAAGCTGCCTAAGCTGCGCCAAATGGCTCCCTACTCCACCATCACCTACCTCCACCTCCTGCCCAAGCTTCTGGAGTGTCTCCTCGCCCCAAGACCTCACGCCTCCAACTCGCTGCCATCGGTCACAAGGACCTCTGTGCACAAAAGCAGGCCGGGGTTGGGTGGGGGCAGCAGCGGGGACAACACGGTCGGGGAAGGCGGGCCAATAGCGAGGCTCCCTGATTTGGGGGTGTCAGGACTCAGTCGGAAGGGTCGGTGGCCTGGGGGGAGGGAGGAGCGGGGAGAAAGGAAGCGAGTGACGGTGACCTGAGGACCGAGACGCAGAGCCGGGGACCCCCACCCATCAGCAGCCCTGTGGGATCCCCGGGAGAGCCCGGCCGGTGGCGCGTCCACGCCAAGGGTACCGGGTCTTTCCTCACCCACTAGGGCCTGTCCTCGCCGAGCACCAGCCGGGCGGCGACGGCAGCGGGGCCCTGTCTCTCCGGCGACGGAGCCGCGGCGAGTCTCTCAGCCCCGGCGCCGGAGACCGCCGCCTCGTCTCGGCCCCTCACCTCAGGATGGGGGTCACGCCGCGAGCATGCGCAGCATGACCACGGACCCGATTCCTCGAGCGAATGCCGCTCTCCGGGTCTTCCCAGCGCGGTGTCAAGCCGCAGCCCGGCCAATCGGCGCTGGGGGTGGGGCCAGGATTCGCGGAAGAGGCGGGGCCGTCCTGGATTGGGCGACACCGTCTGAGAGCTGTGCGTCAGCAGGTCCTGCGGCTTGAACCTGAGTCCTGGGCGGGACCATCAGAGCACAACTTGGGTTGTCGGGGGGTTGGGGAGGGGACACTTAACTGAGACCCGTGTACCTCCCAGGGTTTGACTCCCGCTTACGGCGGAGGAAGTAGAAGCGTTCCTTTGAGGGCTCGATGGGCCGCGTCACTTTTCGGAGCGAACCGAGGGAGGGTTTGGTGCAGCTCCTCAAAACCGCTGCTTTCCGCTCACCCCTTGGCATACGGAATGACCAGTGGTCCACACCTACATCACAACTCGCACCCACAACAAGTTCCCCTGAAACGTGTTCAGCATCAAAGAAGTCATGGTTGTAGATCGTAATATAGCCAAAAAAAAAAAAAAAAAAAATTGCCATTGAGTCGATTCCGACTCATAGCGACCCTATAAGACAGAGTAGAACTCCCTCACAGGGTTTCGAAGGAGCGACTGGTGGGTTCAAACTGCAGACCTCTTGGTTAGCAGCTGTAGCTCTTAACCACTACACTACCAGAGTTTCCAGACTGTAATATAGATGAAATAAATAATGGCAAGGTAGGAGAGGTTGGAACGTGCTGATTATCTCATTTTTTCATAGAGGGAGTGTTATGGATTGAATTGCATCCCCCCAAAATATGTGTTGTAAATCCTAACCCCTATACTTGTGGATGTAATCCCATTTGGGAATATTTTCTTTGTTATATATACTAATGAGGCCACATCAGTGTAGGGTGTGTCTGAAGCCCCTCACTTTTGAGAATAGAAGAAGCAGATTAGGCATACAGAGGCAAGCAGAGATGGGGAAAGATAGGTACCACCCCACATGATAATCGCCAAGGTACTCAGGAACAGAAGCTGAAATGAGACAAGGACTTTTCTCCAGAACCAACAGAGAGAGAAAGTCTTCCCCTACAGATGGCGCCCTAAATTCAGACTTCTAGCCTCCCAACCCCCCACATATCTCTCAGTTTGTCCTACTGTGGGGGCTTGTGTGTTGTTGTGATGCTGGAAGCTATGCCACCGGTATTCAGATACCAGCAGGGTCACCCATGGAGGACAGATTTCAGTTGAGCTTCCAGACTAAGACAGACTAGGAAGAAGGACCCGGCAGTATACTTTTGAAAAGAGTTAGTCAGTGAAAACTTCATGAACAGCAGTGGAACATTGTGTGTTATAGCACCAGAAGATGAGCCACGCAGGTTGGAAGGCTCTCAAAAGAGGACTGGGGAAGAGCTTCCTCCTCAGATTAGAATTCACCTTAATGACGTGGATGGAGTAAAGCTTTTGGGACCTCTGTTTGCTGATGTGGCATGACTCAAAATGCCACTCAAGAGCTAAACATCCATTAATAACCGGAACTTGGAATGTACGAAGTATGAATCTAGGAAAATTGGAAATTGTCAAAAATGGAACACATAAACATCGATATCCTAGGCGTTAGTGAGCTGAAATAGACTGGTACTGGCCATTTTGAATCAGATAATCGTATAGTCTACTATGCTGGGAATGACAACTTGAAGAGGAATGGTGTTGCATTCATTGCCAAAAAGAACGTTTCAAGATCCATCCTGAAGTACAACACTGTCAGTGATAGGATAACATCCATATGCCTATGAGGAAGACCAGAAACCCTGGTGGCGTAGTGGTTAAGTGCTACAGCTGCCAACCAAAGGGTCAGCAGTTCCAATTCACTAGGCACTCCTTGGAAACTCTATGGGGCAGTTCTACCCTGTCCTGTAGGGTCGCTATGAGTTGGAATCGACTCGACGGCACTGGGTTGGTTTGGTCTTGGTTACAAGGAAGACCAGTTAATATGACTATTATTCAGATTTACGCATCAACCACTAAGGCCAAAGATGAAGAAATTGAAGATTTTTATCAGCTTCTGCAGTCTGAAATTGATTGAACATGCAGTCAGAATGCATTGATAACTACTGGTAATTGGAAAGAGAAAGTTGGAAACAAAGAAGAAGGATTGGTAGTTGGAAAATATGGCCTTGATAATAGAAACAATGCTGGAGATAGAATTTTGCAAGACCAACGACTTTTTCATTGCAAATATCTTTTTTCACCAGTATAAATGGCAACTACATACATGGATCTCACCAGATGGAATGCGGAGGAATCAAATCAACTACATCTGTGGAAAGAGATGGTGGGAAAGCACAATATCATCAGTTAGAACAAGGTCAGGGACCGACTGTGGAACAGACCATCAATTGCTCATATCCCAGTTCAAGTTGAAACTGAAGAAAATCAGAGCAAGTCCACGAGAGCCAAAATATGACCTTGAGTATATCCCGCCTGAATTTAGAGACCATCTCAAGAAAGATTTGATGTGTTGAACACTAATGACTGAAGACCAGGTGAATTGTGGAATGACATCAAGAACACCATACATGAAGAAAGCAAGAGGTCATTGAAAAGACAGGAAGAAAGAAAAGACCAAGATGGACTCTAAAACTTGCTCTCGAATGTCGAGTAGCCAAAACAAAAGGAAGAAATGATGAGGTAAGAGAACTGAACAGAAGATTTCAAAGGGCAGCTCGAGAAGACAAAGTAAAGTATTATAATGACATGTGCAAAGAGCTGGAGGTAGAAAACCAAAAGGGAAGAACATGCTCTGCATTTCTCAAGCTGAAAGAACTGAAGGAAAAATTCAAGCCTGGAGTTGCGATAGTGAAGGATTCTAGGGGGAAAATATTAAATGATGAAGGAAACATCAAAAGAAGATAGAAGGAATGCACAGAGTCATTATACCAAAAAGAGTTAGTCGATGTTCAACCATTTCAATAGGTAGCATATGATCAGGAATCGAGAGTACTGAAGGAAGTCCAAGCTGCACTGAAGGCACTGGCAAAAAACAAGGCTCCAGGAATTGATGGAATATCAACTGAAATGTTTCAACAAACAGATGCACCGCTGGAGGTGCTCACTCGTCTATGCCAAGAAATTTGGAAGACAGCTACCCGGCCAACTGACTGGAAAAAACCCAAAAACCAAAAACCAAACCCAGTGCCTTCCAGTTGATTCCAAGTCATAGTGACCCTATAGGACAGAGTAGGACTGCCCCATAGAGTTTCCAAGGAGCGCCTGGTGGATTCGAACTGCCGACCCTTTGGTTAGCAGCCGTAGCACTTAACCACTACGCCACCAGTTAGAGATCCATATTTATGCCTATTCCTAAGAATGGTGATCCAACCGAATGTGGAAATTATTGAACAATATCATTAATATCACAAGCAAGAAAAATTTTGCTGAAGATCATTCAAAAGCGGCTACGGCAGTATATCGACAGGGGACTGCCAGAAATTCAGGCCAGATTCAGAAGAGGATGTGGAACCAGGGGTATCATTGCTGATGTCAGATGGATACTGGCTGAAAGGCAGAAGGATGTTTACTTGTGTTTCATTGCCCAGGCAAAAGCATTTGACTGTGTGGATTATAAGACATCATGGATAACATTACAAAGAATGGGAATTGCAGAACACTTAATTGTGCTCATGAGGAACCTGTACACAGATCAAGAGGCAGTTGTTCGGTCAGAACAAGGGGATACTGAGTGGTTTAAAGTCAGGAAAGTTGTGTGTCAGGGTTGTATTCTTTCACCATACCTATTCAATCTGTATGCTGAGCAAATAAACCGAGAAGTTGGACTATATGAAGAATGGGGCATCAGGATTGGAGGAAGACTTCTCAACAACTTGCATTATGCAGATAACACAACCTTGCTTGCTGAAAGTGAAGAGGACTTCAAACACTTACTAATGAAGATCAAGACCACAGCCTTTAGCATGGATTATACCTCAACATAAAGAAAACAAAAATCCTCACAACTGGACCAATAAGCCACATCATGATAAATGGAGAAAAGATTGAAGTTGTCAAGAATATCATTTTACTTGGATCCACAATCAACACCCATGGAAGCAGCAGTCAAGAAATTAAAAGACACATTGCATTGGGAAAATCTGCTGCAAGGGACCTTTTCAAAATATTGAAAAGCAAGGATGTCACCTTGAAGACTAAGGTGCACCTGACCCAAGCCATGGTATTTTCAGTTGCATCGTATGCATGTGAAAGCTGGACAGTGAATAAGGAAGACTGAAGAAGAACTGATGCCTTTGAATTGTGGTGTTGGCAAAGAATATTGAATATACCATGGACTGACAAAAGAATGGACAAATCTGTCTTGGAAGAAGTACAACCAAAATGCTCCTTAGAGGCAAGGATGGCGAGACTGCGTCTTACATACTTTGGACATGTTGTCAGGAGGGATCAGTCCCTGGAGAAGGACATCATGCTTGGTAAAGTAGAAGGTCAGCGGAAAACCCTCAACGAGATGGACTGACACAGTGGCTGCAATAATGGGCTCAAGCATAGCAATGATCGTAAGAAGGGCGCAGGACCGGGCAGTGTTTCGTTCTGTGGCATGTAGGGTCACTATGAGTCGGACCGACTCAAGGGCACCTAACAACAACAGCCTCTTGTAAACTGTGAGAAGGAGCCCTGGCGACGAAGTGATTAAGAGCTCAGCTGCTAACCAAAAGATCAGCAATTTGAATACACCAGCAACTCATTAGAAACCATATGGGCCTGTTCTACTTTGTCCTATAGGGTCTCTATGAGTTGGAAATCACTGGACAGCAGTAGGTTTAGATTTTTGATAAATTGTGAGAAAATAAAAATTCTGTCCCTTAAAGCCACCCACTTGTATTTCTATTATAGCAGACTAGATAACTAAGAGCAGGAGTGGATAGATGCTGATGAAATTTGAAAAATGTCATTTAAAAATACAAGGCCTCCAAACTCTACAATTTTTAAGTAATCCCTTCTTTTGCACACAGGACAGTTTTCAAAGAAGGAGGACCATATGGGGAGAAGCAACTGGAGGCCAAAGCCTTTGCCACTGGGGCCTCTGCTAGCCCCCAACAATAGGTTCTGAGCGGAACTGCGTGTGTCTCCTTCAACTCAGTCTCCAGCAGGAGCAGCACCCGAGGAGCTTAGCGAGGGGCTGAGGGTTCTGGGGAGTCTCTCCCAGGCCCCACCTGAAAGAAAGGTGATGGGGCTCCAGGCTTATCAGCCAGCCCTATCCTTCCTCAGCAGAACCCTGGAACTGCCATTCTGCACCTGGGAGCTCAGTGCCTGGAGCTGTCAGGCCTGTGAGGCTTCCTGGAGGAGGTGAGACTTGGACAGCAAAGACAGTGAGAGGAGGAAGGCGAATGCTGGGAAAGTGGTGGGGGGTCGAGGCATCCTGGGAACAGGGCCTTGGAGGGGAGGGTCAAGGAGAGGACAGGGGTCCTCCTTTCAAAGGGATCAAGGCCAGAGGGCCTACTGCCCCCAGTCAGGCCCAGGTCAGCAAGAAGTGGAAACCTCATAGATTCTACCTCATCTCCAGGCCAGAGGCTGCTTAAAAGATGATGTCCTCAGTGGGAGTAGATGGAGGCCCCAGGAGAGCAAATGTGGATCTGAGAGTTTGTCCAGGGCGAGGTGGTACAGGGGAAGGATCAGGTGAGGGCCTGGTGTGGATGGGGAGTGTCCCCACTGATGGTGGGGTTCAGAGACAGGTTCTAGCAGAGTGAGAGTGTGGTGGAGTGAATTTCTTAATATAACCCTTTGTTATGGATTGAATTGTGTCCCCCAGAAATGTGTCAACTTGGTTAGGCCATGATTCCCAGTATTGTGTGATTGTCCACCATTTTGTCATCTGATGTTATTTTTCTATGTGTTGTTAATCCTACCTCTATGATGTTAATGAAGCAGGATTAGTTGTAGTTATGTTAATCAGGCAGGACTCAATCTGCAAGATTAGGTTGTGTTTTAAGTCAATCTCTTTTGAGATATAAAAGAAAGAAGCCAGAAGAAAGATAAGGAGACCTCATACCACCTAGAAACAACAGCCAGGAGAAAAGCGTGTCCTTTGAACCTAGGGTTCCTGCCTTGAGAACCTCCTCGACTAGAGGAAGATCAATGACAAGGATCTTCCGCCAGAGCCAATAGAGAAAGAAAGCCTTCCCCGGAGCTGGCACACTGCATTCGGACTTCTAGCCTACTAGATAGTGAGAGAATAAATTTCTCTTTGTTAAGGCCACCCACTTGTGGTATTTCTGTTATAGCAGCACTAATTAAAATACCCTTCTAAGCCACAGTCTTTGTGACTCCCACACAATGATTAGGTGGGACTGCAGATAAGGTGCTTGTGGCCCACCAAGGGGATTGGACAGCTTGCTGCTAATGCAAATAAAGTGCATGGAACTCGTGTGGGGGTAGGACCATGCAAATAAGGTGTATGGAACACTAATGAGGGGACCGGTTAGTTTTGCCATCCTGCTAGGCTTAAAAAGAGAGCCAATCTCAGAGAAAAGGAGGGGACCTCAGTGGATTGCATCCTTTGGACCTGGGGTTCTTGTGCTGAGAACCTCCTAGACCCAGGAGATAGAAAGAGAGAGTTGTAACATCAGAGAAGGCATGAGATGGCAAGAAATGACAGCAAGTATGGCAGAGAAACAGTGGTGCAGAACAAGGAGACTGGCATGAGATGGCAATGGGCTTCCTGGCCCACAGAGTAAGGTGGCTACAGTGGGCCTGCTGTCTCATGGAGTCAAAGAGCCGAGTACCTTTGGGCAGGAGTCTTGCTAGCAGAGTAAGATGCCTATGGGCACTTATCAGCAGAGCTAAAAGGGCTGTGTAACACTTGCCTTAGCAGGGCAGACACCAGGCCCAAGTGGTCAAGGATTGAGAGAGGAAGTCTGTCCAGAGGGGACTGAGAGGAGCCTGTTATGAGGAAGCCCAGAGGAACCTATCCCGAAGGGGCCAAGAGAAGCTGAAAGACTTGTTCTTCTCTGAAGAAGGGAGACTTTGGCTGCATGCTTCCTAATCCTGATCCTGAGTTATAACCTGTTACTTCCCTAATAAACCCCATAATTGTGAGTATCCTCAGTGAGTTCTATGTGGCCATTGCAACAAATTATCGAACCCAGCAAAGAAGTAGAGAGTGTTGTGGGAAGGACAGTTGGTGTCAGAACTGGTAAAAAGGCCTTGGGCCGATGTTGATCTTGATTCTCCACCCCCCTGAAGTTAGAGGACCCCTGACACCACTTCGCCATTTGTACAGACAGGTGCATAGTAGGCGCTCAATAAAAGCATGATCAGAGATGTTTGTTGTTGTTTAACAATTTACTTAGTACAAACTAAGATTTAAAGCGTGTGTGGCATGGGAAAGTGAACAGGCCCTCTGGGGGAATAAAGGGAGATGATTCCCGTCAACATTGTGTTGTCTTCTTTTCCTTTTCTAGCTGCTAGAGAAAAGGGCGGGAGCAAGAGCAGGGAGGCAGTGCGTGGGGTGAGCCACTGTCCCTCCCCCAAGCCTCTATCGAAGCACCCATCTGGATGCCGTCATAGGAACTTCTCTGTGGGGACGCCTAGGTACTAGCCTGCTGAGAGGCTCTAAAGATGTACAATCCAGCAGCAACCAGAACAATGCCCACGGCCAGTGCACATGTAGCAGGATACACTGCAGATCATACAGGACTGCACTATAGAAATTCTGGATGGGGGAAGAAGGGGCACGGTGAGTGCAGTGACCCTGTGCCAACACCCACAAGGATGAGGGCCAGGAGGGGAAGTGAGGTCAAGGTCCCAGGCAGACACTGGGGCAGGGACCAGAGAAAAGGACAGCATCCCTGGAGATGGCCCATCCTTCCAGGCTCTGAGCCAGAAGCGGGCTCCTCTTTTCCCTCTGCAGGGACTAGCTGGTGGCCTGGAGCAGCGACTTGGTGCTCTGAGCCCTGCCTGTCCTCAGGTAAATATGGACTGGTCAGGAGCCCAGGGAGCTGCCCCAGGCATTCTTCTGAGTCTCCCAGAGCCTCCTCCCAGCCCCAGGTCAGGGTCATACTCTGCAGATGAGGGCAAGTGCACACACTCCCCCTTGGGATCATGTGCTGGGTGGGGAGCCTATGCCTCCTTAGCTCCCCCAAGCCTGCTTGGTCACTCCTGGGCCCTGAACACTGGGGACAATCCATAAACTGCTCCCTACTGGCCCCACCCACGTCCTGCCCAAGTCTGCCTTGTGTCTGCCCTTGTTCTGTGCTTCACGTTGGTTCTGACAGGAAGGCACTGGTGGGTCAGAGGGTCAGGGGACAAAGGTCAGCCTGGTCCCTACCTGGCTGTGCTTTGCTTACTGGTTGTTGTCCTCTAGGGTCAAACGTCCTCCTGCCTGAATATCCCCACCTCACCTGGGCCTCCCCTACTGAGATCCCGACAAGCAACCTCAGCTTGCATTCCTCAGTCCCCTTTTCTTCAAGTCTAACCCCCGCCCTTCTCTAATACAGAACCATATGGAGGATTCCCCCAACATTATGGCACTGGGTGCTCCCTACCCTGGTCAACTTCTGCCCATCACCTTCACCTGTGAAGGAATCCAAGCTCTGCTCTGTGGCCGCCTCCATCAGATTCCGCTGACCGGGACCTGGAACTGGGTGATAAAGGAGAGGCTGTTTCCTTTCTCCTGCCTCCAGTTTTCCTGTTTTGTTTATTAGAAAAGCAGTGCTTTCCCTGAAACCCTGTGACATGGGTCAGTTCCAACACAGAGTAGGCACTCAACAAATATGCATAGAAATTAGTCCTTGTGTGTGATTTCAATCTTACTGTTTTCTCATGCTTTAAAGATCACATTACATATGTTCAGGTTCTCATTTCTGGCCTAGCGCAGCAAAGACCCCAAGAGCAGAACTTGTCACAGTGGAAGGAGACTTGGGGTAGGGCCCCGGCAGGTTTGGCCCAGAAGAAGTGAACAGAGTCCCCCAGAATGTTCTTTTACCCTCTTTGCCTTTTTCATCTAGAGGACTGTTGGGGATGAAGCTTGGAACAGGCCAACAGAAGCTGGTGCTGGCCCTGTTGGGGACTGGACCCCAAGGGGACCAAGAGACTGAAGGCTGCATGTGGAGGCCCAGTGTGCAGAGAGTCTTGGTCCTGTGCCCTGGGAAGCACCCCTGTTCTGAAGTGTAAGGCACTGTTATACTTTCAAAAAACATATGTATAAGCAGTCATGATATGAACTTAGAAATAGAAATATGTCTACCTTTGTGAGGCTTTCTAACATTAACTATAAGCCATCAGAAACCTCCAAGTCATACTGAAGCTATTCTCTGAGGTCACCATTTAGTGAAACAGCAGACTGCATCCAAAAATAGGACATTACCCATGAGCTTGGGGCTCCATTAAAAGACCATCTCTATGACACCAAAACATCAACAATTGCTCTAAAGTGAAGATGAGAAGAAAAGGGGCAGGGAAACTAGAATACTGGAAACAGAACAACCAGAACACAATTAAAGAGAATGTTGACACATTCTGAAAAATATTACTAATATCACTGAAGAGTGTGTGCAGAAATTGTCAAATGGGAACCTAATTAGCCACGTAAACTTTCACCAAAACCCAATAGATTATTATTTTTTTAAAAAGGAAACCTGTAAGTCGTAAGAAAGTTGTTTAGAAAATTTCTCAACTCAGAAACCTAGAAGCCTGCGAAGTATTGCGGTGCAGTGAATTACTTAATACGGCCCTTCTAGCTATAGACTTTGTAATTCCTACCAAATGACTGCATCAGGACTGTGCAAATAATGTCCTAGTAGTCAACCAAGGGGATTGGACAAGTTGCTGCTAATGCAAATAAGGTGCATGGCACCCTTGTGCAGGTGGGACCATGCAAACAAGGTGTATGGCACCCTAATGAGGGGATTTGTCAGTTTTGCCATCCTGTTAAGCTTAAAAGAGCAGTGAATCTCATAGCAGAGAAGGGGACCTACTACCACCAAGAAATAAGAGCTAGGAGTGGAGCACATCCATTGGACCTGGTATCCCTGTGCTAAGACCTCCTAGACTCAGAAGACAAAAAGAGCTGTAACAGCAGAGACAGTGATGAACAGTGAGAAGCAGCAGCAGAGAAATGACGGCAGCACAGGCAGCTGAACCAGGAGACTGGCAAGAGACATGGTGGTCTTCCCAGCCCACGGAGTGAGAAAGCTGAGCGCCTTTGGGCAGGTGGCTTCCTGGCAGAGTGGGATGTCTTCAGTTACTTGGCAAAGCTCGGTTAACTGACCCAAAGAGCTAGAGAGCTGAGTACCTTTGGGCCAGGCTGAGGCTTACTAGTGGAGTGGGATGCCTCAGGGCACTTATCAGCAGAGCTAAATGAGCTTTGTAACACTTGCCTGAACCAGCAGGGCAGAGCCTGAGAGGCCAGAGAGGGGCCTGCCTATAGGCATGGCAGAGAAGAGGCTGTACTGATGGAAGAACTGTATCCTGAGCATTCCTGAACCTGAATTAAAACCTGTTACTTTGCTAATAAACCCCATAATCATGAGTATTGTCAGTGAGTTTGGTGTGGGCATTGCAATGAATTATCGAACTCAGCAGAGAAGTAGAGAGTGCCTTCGGAGGGATGGTTGGGCTGTTGATCTTGGTTCTCCTTCCCCCTCATGAAGTTAGAGGAGATCAGATGCCTCTGCCATGCCATTTTTACACCGCCCAAGGTTCCTATCTAATCTTTTGAGTTGCTCTCGTCAATACCATCCTTGTGTTGCTGTTGTTGTTAGGTGCCGTCGAGTTGGTTCCGACTTATGTGCCACAAAATGAAACACTGCCCTGTCCTTCGCCATGCTCACAATCGTTGTTATGCTTAAGCCCATTGTTGCAGCCACTGTGTCAATCCATCTCATTGAGGGTCTTCCTCTTTTTCCCTTACCCTGTACTCTACCAAGCCTGATTGATGTCCTTCTCCAAGGACTGATCCCTCCTGATAACATGTCCAAAGTATGTAAGACGCAGTCTTGCTGACTTTGCTTCTAAGGAGCATTCTGGTTGTACTTCCTCCAAGACAGATTTGTTCATTCTTTTTGAAGTCTGTGGAATATTTAATATTCTTCACCAACTCCACAATTCAAAGGTGTCAATTCTTCTTTGGTCTTCCTTATTCATTGCCCAGCTTTCGCATGTATAAGATGCAGTTGAAAATACCATGGCTTGGGTCAGGCACACCTTAGTCTTCAAGGTGACATCTTTGCTTTTCAACGCTTTAAAGAGGTCTTTCATAGCAGATTTACCCAATGCAATACGTCTCTTGATTTCTTGACTGCTGCTTCCACGGGTGTTGATTGTGGATCCAAGTAAAATGAAATCCTTGA
The DNA here is from genome assembly GCF_030014295.1 of Loxodonta africana. Taxonomy (NCBI): domain Eukaryota; kingdom Metazoa; phylum Chordata; class Mammalia; order Proboscidea; family Elephantidae; genus Loxodonta; species Loxodonta africana. Next base: position 56,173,673 of record NC_087353.1, on the reverse strand, counting down.
CAACTTCAGTTTTTCTCCGTTTATCATGATGTTGCTTACTGGTCCAGTTGTGGGAATTTTCATTTTCTTTATGTTGAGGTGTAACCGATACTGAAGGTGGTAGTCTTTGATCTTCATCAGTAAGTGCTTTAAGTCCTCTTCACTTTCAGCAAGCAAGGTTGTGTCATCTGGATAATGGAAGTTGTTAATGAGTCTTCCTCCAATCCTGATGTCTTGTTTTTCTTCATACAGTCCAGCGTCTTGAATTATCTGTTCAGCATACAGACTGAACAAGTATTTCATATGCAAGTTCATATCAATTGCTCGTCATCCATGTAGGTAGTTCTTAAAGAGCATAATGCTCATGGTCAACCTTTTTTTTTACCAGTTAAGCTAACTATTGTTTGGTTTTAAGAAGACTTCAGGGAATAATTTTGGTTTAAGGTCACACAGGGCAGTTTTCAGAGGACCACGGTGTGCAGAAGCTGCTGGAGGCTGAAGCCTTTGACTCTGGGGCCTCTAGAACACCCCAAGTCCAGGTCTGGGGCAACTTTGTGTGTTTAGCTCATCTGTTCCTCCAGCAGGGTGGTACCCAGCAGGCTTGGAGAGGAGCTCAGGGTCCCAGGAGTCTCTCCCAGGCCCCCAGACCACCTAAAGGAACAGGATGGGGCTCAGGCATGGTTGGACCCACCCATAGACTGCACCCCACCGTCCTCAGAAGAACCCAAGGGCCATCATTTTTAGCAGGTCCCTGCCCCTGGAAGCCAGTGCCCAGAGTTGTCAGGCCCGTGAGGCTTCCTGGAGGAGGTGAAACTTGGACAGAGAGGGCAGTGAGGGAGGGGCAGCCTGGACAGGACCTAGCAGGAAGGCCTGAGGCCTCCTGAAGAGGCTCTGGTGGTGAGGGCTAGGGAGGGGTCAGTGTCTGACCCCAGGGGGTCCTGTCAGGTGATGCAGCTGCCCCCTTTCAGGCCAAGGCCACAGGAAGTGGAAACCTCGGGACCCCACCTCCTTCCAGGCCTGAGGATGGTTTTTCAGGCTTAGGTGGCCCATGGGGGCGAGGTGCTTAGTGGTGGAGGCCCCAGGAGAGCAAAGTTGAGTCTGAGAGATGGCCCAGGGCAAGACAACTCTGGGGAAGGACCCTCAGGGGTGTTGGGATTGGCAAAGGCCCTGAAAGACCCACTAAATACCCACTGCTGTCGAGTTGATTCTGACTCATAACAACCCTACGGGACAGAATAGAACCGCCCCATAGGGTTTCCAAGGAACGACTGGTGGATTCAAACTGTTGACCTTTTGGTTAGCAGCCAAACTCTCAACCACTGCGCCATCAGGGCTCCACTGAAAGACCCAGAATCCTGGAATTCAGAGCTTCAGTCTGGAAAAACACCTGTCACGTGGAAGGAGCTCAAGAAATGTGACTTTGGTGAATTTGTTTTATTTTGCTCTAAAGTTTACTCTTCTCATACCCAAATTTTAAGAGATACATAGGCTGTAAGCAAAATGTGAAAATCCCCATTTGCCTCCCACCAGAAACAATAAGCTGGATAAAGCTGTGGAATCCAAGGGCAAGTATGGATACAGAGGGGGAGAGGGTATGTGCAAAGGTCAGAGGTGAGAGTGTTGATGAGTCATCCCAGGAAGGTCCATTGTTGGGGGCGAGAGGTTGGAGAGGTGTAATGGATTGAATTGTGTCCCCCAAAAATATCTGTCGGCTTTGCTAGGTCATGATTCCCTTATGATTGTATGATTGTCTACCATTTTATTTTCTGATGTGATTTCCTTATGTGTTGTAAATCCTATCACTATGATGCAATAAGATGGATTAGTGCAAGTTATACTGATGAGGTTTACAACATTAGAGTGTCTTAAGCCAATCTCTTTTCTTTTTTTTTTAAATTTTTATTGTGCTTTAAGTGAAAGTTTACAAACCAAGTCAGTCTCTCACACAAAATCCTGGTAGTGTAGTGGTTAAATGTTACGGCTGCTAACCAAAAGGTCAGCAGTTCAAATCCACCAGGCACTCCTTGGAAACTCTATGGGGCAGTTCTACTCTGTCCTATAGGGTCGCTATGAGTTGGAATCGACTCTATGGCACTGGGTTTGGTTTTTGGTTTTATATACTCCTAGTTGCTCTCTCTCTAATGAGACAGCACACTCCTTCCCTCCACTGTCTATTTTCATGTCCATTCGGCCAGCTTCTGACCCCTCTGCCTTCTCTTCTCCTCTCCAGACAGGAGCTGCCCACAGAGTCTCATGTGTCTACTTGATCCAAGAAGCTCACCCTCACCAGTATCATTTTCTATCCATAGTCCAGTCCAATCCCTGTCTGAAGAGTTGGCTTTGGAAATGGTTCTCGTCTTGGGCTAACAGAAGGTCTGGGGACCATGACCTCTGGGGTCCTTCTAGTCTCAGTCAGACCATTAAGTCTGGTCTTTTTATGAGAATTTGGGGTCTACATCCCACGACTGTCCTGCTCTTTCAAGGGTTCTCTGTTGTGCTACCTGTCAGGGCAGTCATCAGTTGTAGCTGGGCGCCATCTAGTTTTTCTGGTCTCAGGCTGATGTAGTCTCTGGTTTATGTGGCCCTTTCTGTCTCTTGGGCTCATAATTACCTTGTGTCTTTGGTGTTCTTCATTCTCCTTTGATCCAGGTGGATTGAGGCCAATAGATGCTAGCTAGTGTTTAAGATCCCAGACTCCAGTCTCCAAAGTGGGATGCAGAATGTTTTCTTAATAGATTTTATTATGCCAATTGACCTAGATGTCCCCTGAAACCATGCTCCCCAAGCCCCCGCCCCTGCTACGCTGGCCTTCAAAGTGTTCAGTTTATTCAGGAAACTTCTTTGCTTTTGGTTTAGTCCAGTTGTGCTGACCTCGCCTGTATTGAGTGTTGTCTTTCCCTTCACCTAAATTAATTCTTATCTACTATCTAATTACTGAAAACCCCTCTCCCTCCCTCCCTACTCTCATAACCATCAAAGAATATTTTCTTCTCTGTTTAAACTATTTCTCGAGTTCTTATAATAATGGTCTCATACAATATTTGTCGTTTTGCAACTGACTCATTTCACTCAGCATAATGCCTTCCAGATTCTTCCATGTTATGAAATGTTTCAGGGATTCATCATTGTTCTTTTTTTTTGTTGTTGTACTTTAAGTGAAAGTTTACAAATCAAGTCAGTCTCACACACAAAAACCCATATACACCTTGCTACACACTCCCAATTACTATCCCCCTAAAAAAAAAAAATTTTTTTTTTTTTTTAATGAGACAGCCTGCTCTCTCCCTCCACTCTCTTTTTATGTTCATTTCGCCAGCTTCTAACCCCCTCCACCCTCTCATTTCTCCTCCAGGCAGGAGAGGCCAACATAGTCTCAAGTGTCCACCTGATGCAAGAAGCTCACTCCTCACCAGCATCCCTCTCCAACCCATTGTCCAGTCCAATCTATGTCTGAAGAGTTGCCTTCGGGAATGGTTCCTGTCCTAGGCCAACAGAAGGTCTGGGGGCCATGACCACTGGGGTCCTTCTAGTCTCAGTCAGACCATTAAGTCTGGTCTTTTTATGAGAATTTGGGGTCTGCATCCCACTGCTCTCCTGCTCCTTCAGGGGTTCTCTGTTGTGTTCCCTGTCAGGGCAGTCATCAGTTGTAGCCGGGCACCATCTAGTTCTTCTGGTCTCAGGATGATGTAGTCTATGGTTCATGTGGCCCTTTCTGTCTCTTGGGCTTGTAATTGCCTTGTGTCCTTGGTGTTCTTCATTCTCCTTTGATCCAGGTGGGTTGAGACCAATTGATGCATCTTAGATGGCTGCTTGCTAGCGTTTACGACCCCAGACGCCACTCTTCAAAGTGGGATGCAGAATGTTTTCTTAATAGGTTTTATTATGCCAATTGACTTAGATGTCCCCTGAAACCATGGTCCTCAGACCCCTGCCCCTGCTACACTGGCCTTTGAAGCATTCAGTTTATTCAGGAAACTTCTTTGCTTTTGGTTTAGTCCAATTGTGCTGACCTCCCCTGTATTGCGTGCTGTCTTTCCCTTCACCTAAAGTAGTTCTTATCTACTGTCTAATTAGTGAATGCACCTGTCCCACCCTCCCTCCCTCCGGCCTCTCATAACCACAAAAGAATGTGTCCTTCTCAGTTTAAACTATTTCTCAAGTTCTTATAATAGTGGTCTTACACAATATTTGTCCTTTTGCAACTGACTAATTTCACTCAGCATAATGCCTTCCAGGTTCCTCCATGTTATGAAATGTTTCACAGATTCCTCACTGTTCTTTATCGATGCGTAGTATTCCATTGTGTGAATATACCATAATTTATTTATCCATTCATCCATTGATGGGCACCTTGGTTGCTTCCATCTTTTTGCTATTGTAAACAGTGCTGCAATGAACATGGGTGTGCAAATATCTGTTCGTGTAAAGGCTCTTATTTCTCTAGGATATATTCCAAGGAGTGGGATTGCTGGATCATACGGTAGTTCTATTTCTAGTTTTTTAAGGAGGAGCCAAATCAATTTCCATAGTGGTTATATCATCTTACATTTCCACTAGCAGTGTATAGATGTTCCAGTCTCTCCACAACCTCTCCAACATTTATTATTTTGTGTTTTTTAAGCCAATCTCTTTTGAGATGAAAAAGAGAGAAGTGAGCAGAGAGACATGGTGACCTCATACTACCAAGAAAGCAGTGCCGGGAGCAGAACGTGTACTTTGGACCTAAGGTTCCTGTGTTGAGATGCTCCCAGACCAAGGGAAGATTGATGACAAGAAACTTCCTCCAGAGCTGACAGAGAGAGAAAGTCTTCCCCCGGAACTGACGCCCTGTATTTAGACTTGTAGCCTAAACGACAGTGAGAGAATAAATTTCTCTTTGTTAAAGCCATCCATTTGTGGTGTTTCTATTACAGCAGCACTAGATTACTAAGACAAGAGGATTCTGGTCAGTACATTCTACAGGTCTTTTCCATTTCCTTCTGGAAGAGAAAGGGAGGAGACTATGGCAGGCTACAGAGTTCACAAGAGGTGGGTTGTGGAAGGTGGGGATGGGATGGGTAAGAGGCTGAAAAGCAGGGCCACCCACTCTTCTCCCAGTCTTGACCCGAGTATGCCTCCGCCACACCTGCCTCAGGGCTGGTACCCTGCCCAGCCTGGGACTCTCCAGGTGGTATCCAGGTGGCAGAGGCCTTCTCCTGACTTTTTTATATCAGTACACAGCAAACAACAACAGCGAAGATGCCCAAGGCCACCAAGAACTTTACAGGAATCCATAATCTTATGTTGCAAGTCAGGAAGGGAAAAGCGTGAGACAGGGTGACCTTGCAACCATTGCTGACCCCACAGCATAGGGACTGGGAGGGTACCCTTGGCTCAAGCTGCCAGACAGAGACTGTGGCAGGGACCAGAGAATAGGAGAGGGGCCCTCGAGATGGTCCCATCACCCCTGGCTCTAAGTCAGACCCTGGCCTGCTCCTCCCTCTGCAGGGACTCCCTGGTGACCTCAGGGGTGACTTGGGCCATCCACAGGTCACCGAGGAGTATCCTGCCCACACTGGGCTGGCAGGAGGAACCAGGTGAACACCTGGGGGCACTGGAGTGGAACAGGCCGGTGGGAAGCACCCAGATACGTAAGCTGTGCACCCTGTAGGGGAGTTCGGGGGTGGGGTGTAGAAACCAGTTTCTCTCAGTCCCCAGTACTGCTCCCATCAGGCCTGAGACCTCATAGCAGAGGGATGGAGGTTAAGGGATTCCTGGGTTCTCTGAGAGCTCTAGGCCTAAGCCAAGGTACCACGTCTTAGGTTTCTTGGGGGCTCAGCCCAGGGGGCAGCAGTGGGGATCCCGCCCCAGGAAGATGGCTCCTTAGACTTCCTGTGTCCACCCAGTCAGCTGCGAAACCCATGCAGGCCCTGCTCCGGTCTTCAGGGCTGGTGGCTGGCCAGGGCTGATTGAGACAGGAAGTCCTGGTTCCTACCACCATGAAGCTGAAAACGAACTTGTGCCTGACTCCATCTTCTCAGAGTAAGGAGCTCACCCTGCAAGGAGGAAATCCCATCTCAACCTCCCTCTCATACTTTTTGTTCTGGGACCCCAGGGTTCCCCATCCCAAGAGCACAGGCAGTTTCCACATAAAAGGCCCGGGTCTAGGGAGGCCTGGCCTGGGCCTGGAGCCTAGTGTGGACTGGTCAGGATCCCAGGGGGCTGAAATGAGAGCGGTTGAAATGTACCATTTCTGAGGCAGCCAAGGACTGAGTTTGGCAGAGGGAGAAAGTAGCCCTTGGGCTGGCTTTCCATGGCTGCCTCAGAGAAGGAGCATAACCCTTAGCCCCAAACAGCAGGGGCAGTGACAAGAGACGGCAGGGAGTGGGGTCAGAGGCCCCCCACAATACCCTCCTTCCCTGAGGTGCTTGAAAAGAGAAAGGTGAACTTGTTGTGTAGGCCCAGCATTAGGTCTGCTCCTTGTGTCCAATCCCCCAACCCAGGGTCTGAAAGCCCACACCCAACTCATATAATCCCTAGGGGGGCCATCTGGGGCAGAGACCTTGCCCCTAGGAGCCCAGTGCCCAGCTGTCGGTTCTCTGAGGCTTCCTGGAGGAGGGGGGACTTGGGCAAGGAGTGAGGGAGGGACAGCATGGGGAGAGACTAGTGCGGGGGCCTGGGGCCTCCTGGGGACAGGGTTCTGGAGGGGTGAGCAAAGCGGGGAGTCCAGGTTTCCAGCGTGTAAAAATGGCATGGGGGCATTGTCTGACCTCCTCTAACTTCACAAAGTGGAAGGAGAATCAATATCAACAGCCCAAGTTTGAGTCCTGTGAGGTGGTTGTCAGACATACCTCCTTTCACCAGCCTTTTCTACCAAATCTGACACCAACCAACCCTCCTACAGCATTTCCTACTTGTCTGCAGGGCACAGGCCAGGGCAGAGCAGGGGTCAAGGGCTGAGAGAGGCAGCCTGTCCTCAGGGGGCCAAGAGGATACTGTCCTCAGGGGACTAAGAGGATCTGCAAGAACTGTCTCACACTTAAGAAGGGAGACTTTGCATGCATGCAGAGAAGTAGAGAGTGCCTTGGGAGGGATGGCTGGTGTAAGCATTGGTAAAAATTTGGAGGGTGGAGGTATGCCTGACCTCTACTTCATAGGAATCGGCCTTGGGCTGATGTTGATCTTGATTCTCCTCCCCTGTTAGAGAACCTCTGATGTCACTGCACCATTTTTACAGAAAGATGCATAGTAGGTGCTCAATAAAAGCATGATCAGAGAAATTTTCTCTATTGTTCAAAAATTTACATAAACCCAAACAGCCAGCAAACACATGAAAAAGATGCTCATGATCTTTAGCCATTAAAAAAAACCAAAAACTTATTGCCATCGAGTTAATTCTGACTCATAATGACAGAGTAGAACTGCTCCGTAGGGTTTCCAAGGAGAGTCTGGTAGATTCGAAGTGCCAGCCTTTTGGTTAGCAGATGTGCTCTTAACTACTGAGCTACCAGAGTTCCATTAGCTATCAGAGAGATCCAAATCAAAACTGTAATGAAGTACCACCTCACTCCGACAAAATGAAAAAAAAAACAGGAAATGACAGATGTTGTCAAGGATGTGGGGAGACTAGAACACTTATCCATTGCTGATGGGACTATAAAATGGTACGACCACTATGGAGAATGGTATGACCCTTGCTAAAAAAAACTAGAAATAGAGCTACCTTATGGTTTTTACGGTCCAGCAATACCACTCCTAGAAATATATCCTAGAGACCTAAAAGTAGTGACACGAACAGACATATACACATCTATGTTCGTTGCAGCTTTATTCACAATAGCAAAAAAACCCAGAAACAACCAAAGTGCCCATCAAGAGATGAATGGATAAGCAAATTGTGGAACATGCATGCAATGGAATACTATACAACCACAAAGAACAATGATGAGTCTATGAAACATGAATGGACCTGAAAGTATAATCCTAAGTGAGATAAGTCAAGCATATAAAGACAAATTTTTTAAAAATAATTTTTATTGTGCTTTAATTTTTTTTTAAGTGAAAGTTTACAAATCAAATCAGTCTGTCACATGTAAGCTTATATACACCTTACTACATACTCCCATTTACTCTCCCCCTAATGAGTCAGCCCCCTCCCTTCTTCCAGTCTCTCCTTTCATGACCCTTTTGCCAGTTTCTAACCCTCTCTATCCTCCCATCTCCCCTCCGGACAGGAGATGCCAATACAGTCTCAAATGTCCACCTGATACAAGTAGCTCACTCTTCATCAGCATCTCTCTCCAGCCCATTGTCCAGTCCCTTCCATGTCTGATGAGTAGTATAAAGACAAATTTTGTATGAGCCCTCTTTTATGAGAAGACAAGAACAGATAAACAGAGAGAGAGCAATGTTCATTGGTGGTTACCAGGTAGAAGAGGGGGGAGGGAAAAGTTCACTTTAGAATGTGTTGTTAGTTGCTGTCAAGTTGGCTCAGACTCATAGTGACTCTATGTACAACAGAATGAAACACTGCCTGGTCCTGCACCATTCTCACAATCATTGTTATGCTTGAGCCCATTTTTGCAGTCACTATGTTAATCCGTCTTGTTGAGAGTCTTGCTCTTTTTCACTGACCCTCCACTTCACCGAGTTTGATGTCCTTCTTCAGGGACTGATCTCTCCTGACAACTTGTCCAAAGTATGTGAGAAGTAGACTCGCCATCCTTGCTTCTAAGGAACATTCTGATCGTACTTCTCCCAAGACAGATTTGTTCGTTCTTTGGGTAGTCCATGGTATATTCAATATTCTTCTACAACACCATAATTCAAAGGTCAATTCTTCCTCAGTCTTCTTTATTCATTGTCCAGCTTTCGCATGCATATGAGGCGAATGAAAACACTGTGGCTTGGGTCAGGCGCAGCTTAGTCCTCAAGGTGACATCTTTGCTTTTTAACACTTCTAAGAAATCTTTTTCAGCAGATTTGCCCAATGCCATCCATCTTTTGATTTCTTCACTGCTGCTTCCATGGGTGTTGATAGTGGATCCAAGTAAAAAGAAACCCTTGACAACTTCAATCTTTTCTCCGTTTTTCGTAATGTCTCTTATTGGTCCAGTTGTAAGGCTTGTTATTTTTGGTGATGTGAAAAGCGACACCGATGCGGTTGTAGTGAGCATAGCACAAACAAAGTAAAAATGTCTGAGCACATATGGACAGGTGTAGACACAAAGAGAATGTTGACAAACTGTGATAAATGTAACTAACGTCAATGAAAAAAAAAATCATTAACATGGGGCACTCCACCCATTCACAGACAACGTAAGACAGTTTCTCTATTTGACAAAAAAAAAAAAGCTTTATTTATAAAGAAATTTTATGCTCATTTAAAATAAAATCAGTTGTGATAAAAAAAATTTACTTACCTCAAGCTGAAATTTTAAAGCATGTAGGAAAGTGAACAGGCCCTGTAGGGGAATGATGGGAGATGATTCCTGTCAACATCATGCTGTCTTCTTTTCCTTTTTGGTCTAGAACCTTCTGGTGCCGGCTGGTCTCCTGGTTCTGCTACACCATTTCTCAGCCTCACTTGCCCCAGCTTCTCACCTTCTGGCACCTTCTCCAGTGCTAGAGCATTCTGTCTCTGTCTCCCTCTGTCTCTGGCAGATGCCTACTCTGGCAACAACAGCTCTCTGTCTCTCTCTGGCAGATACAAACTCCAGCAACAACAGCCCTCTCTCTCCCTCTCTCTCTCCGGCAGATGCAGGCTTCAGGGACAACAGCTCTCTCTCTCTCTCTCTCTCTGGCTGGCAGATGGAGCTTCTGGCAACAGCTCTCCGTCTGTCTCTCTCTCTGCCGGATGCAGGTTCCTGCAGCAACCAGAGCAACATCCTCAACCAGCACACATGCAGCAGGACATACTGCAGACCCTGTAGCCAGGGCGTCCAGGACTATGGTACCAAAATTCTGGATGGGGGAAGAAGGAGTAGGGTGAGCACAGTGACCCTGTGCCAACACTCACAGGGATGAGGGCCAGGAGGGGAAGCGAGGTCAATGTTCCAGGCAGACACTGGGGCAGGAACTAGAGAAAAGGACAGGGACCCTGGAGGTAGCCCCATTCTGCCAGGCTCTGAGCCAGACCCAGGCCCTCTTCTCCCTCTGCAGGGACTGGCTGGTGACCTAGGGCAGTGACTTGGTGCTCTGAGCCTTGCCTGTTCTCAGGTCAATAGGATGGCATCCCTGCTCTGCTGGGGCTGGTGAGAGGAACCAGGGGGAGCCATGGGGAACCAGAGAAAGGCTGACCTCTGGCAGGAAGGACCCACTGGTGTGAACTGTGCCCTCTGCAGGGGGGCTTGAGACTAGGGGTCCGGGTCTCTGTGCATCCCAGAGCACAGCTCCTGCTAGGCCTGGGAAACCCGAGTTGGGGGCGGGGGAAGGGTGGAGCTGAAGGTCCCATGGTGCCCCTGAGAGCTCCAGGCCCATAGCTCCCCCATCTCAGGGTTCCAGGGGTCTGAGCCCAGGAGAAACAAGGGGGTGCCCACCCCAGGTGACAAGGCATCTTTAGATTTCCTGCACCCACACAGTCAACTGGGGGATTGTTGCAGGCTCCTGCTCCTGTCCCCAGTGCTCGTGGCAGGGCATTGCCAGGGCCTGGCTGACAGAAAAGGGAAGTCTCGACTCTCACCAGGGAGCTAGCGGAAATTCCACTTGGCACTGGCATCTTCTCAGAGTAACGAGCTCACCCCTGCTGGGAGGAAACCCCAAGTCATATTCCTTCCTGCACTCTTCATCCTAGGACCCCCAGGGTTCCCCCCGCTCCCAGGGAACAGGCAGGCTCTATATCAAAGGCCTGATTATGGTTAGGCCTGGCCTGGGCCTGGAGCCGAGTGTGGACTGGTCAGGAGCCCAGGGAGCTGCCCCAGCCGTTCTCTTGAGTCTCCCCAGAGCCTCCTCCTGGCCCCAGGTTAGGGTTGCTCTGCAGATGGGGGCAAGTACACAAACCCCACTTTGGGAGCGTATGCTGGGTGGAGGCACTGTGACTCCCTGGCTCCCCGAGGCCTGCTCAGTCATCCCCAGGCCATGAACACCAGGGACAATCCATAAACTGCTTCCCACAGGCCCTGCCCACGACTCGACCTCACCTCTTGTCCTCTGCTTCTGGTTGGTTCCAGAGGGCACCTAGTCCCCACCTTGCTGTACTTTGCCCCCTGGCTGTCATCCTCTAGGAGCAAAGGTCCTGCCCTTCACCCTCTTCAAGCCACAGCTCTCCCTGGGCCCCTCCTGAATCCCTGAAGGGCTGATGGGACTGTGATGGCTGCCCCTGGTGTCAGCTCCTGATGCCTCCTCACCCCGCAGGGCTTCTGTCACCTGAAGTGCAACGGGAAAAGTTGGCCTCCTCCTTACCCCCACCCCTCCTTCCCATCCTGTTCCTCTGCCCTCCAGCTGCCCCTCCTGCATACAAATTTGCACCCCAGGCTCAGCCCAGGCTCTTCTCTCTGCCTCACTGGCTCAGGAGAGGGTACTCTCATAAGTCCTCTGGGGCCTGGTCCCCTTCTTGTCTCCTCTGGCTCCCCAAGCCCTTGACCTCCCCCATCTCGCCGTGCCTGGCAGGGCCCTGAGGTAGCCGCCCCACTCCTGAGAACCTCCCCATTCAAGCCAAGAAGCAGGATAGAGGGGACTGTGCTGGGGCTGGAGACAGCACAGGGGGCTGGGCCACCCAGGGAAGTGCTGGGGGTGAGAGGGAGTGGCTCTGACCCTGGGCTCCCTCTCTGTTCCTTCCCTCCCCTCCTCCACAGCCCACTTCAAGTCACACACCCTTTCCTCCTGGTGCCCCTTCCAGAAGGGAGGTCTGATTCCTCCTGCCTCAATGTCACCACCTCAGCTGGGCCTCTCCTGCTGAGACCCCAACAACCAGCCTCAATCTTTATCCCTCAGCCCCTATTCTGCGAGGCAGCCCCGCTGCTCCTCTTCAATACAGAACCATCTGGGGATTTCCCAGACATTTCTGTGACGGGTGCTCCCGCCTGTCCCCCTCCCCTCACCTGGGAAGGAATCTAAGCTCCCCTCAGTGGAAGTCTCCCTCAGACTGCTGACCAGGGCCCAGGATGGGGCTTTAAAGGAGTGGCCGGTTCCTTTCTCCTCCCTCCTGTTTTCTGCTTTTTGCTCAGAACGCAGAGGTTTCCCTGAAACAACATGACATGGGTCAGTTACAACCTTTGCCTGAGGCTACTATCTGGTTGCATTTGATTTCATTTAATTTTCACCTGCTCTGTAATGAGATTTGGGCAAATCTGCTGCAAAAGACCTCTCTCAAGTGTTGAGAAGCAAAGATGCCACTTTAAGGGCTAAGGTGCTCCAGACCCTTAGTCCTCAATTGTATTTTCAATTGCCTCATATGAAAAAAAAAAAAAATGCGAAGGGTGGACAATAAATAAAGAAGACTGAAGAAGAATTGATGCCTTTGAATTATGGTGTTGGCAAAGAATATTGAATATACCATGGACTGCCAGAAGAACAAACAAATCTGTCTTGGAAGAAGTACAGCCAGAATGCTCCTTAGAAGCAAGGACGGTGAGAATTCATCTCAGGTACTTTGCACATGTTATCAGGAGGGACCAGTCCCTGGAGAAGGACATCATGCTTGGTAAAGTAGAGGATCAGAGAAAAAGAGGAAGACCCTTATTGAGATGGACTGGCACAGTGGCTGCAACGATGGGCTCAAGCATAATAAAGATGCTGAGGATTGTACAGGACCAAGCAATGTTTTGTTCTGTTGTATATAGGGTCGCTATGAGTTGGAACCAACTCAATGGCACCTAACAACAATTGAAATCAAATCGCTTTAAATGCACCTTTTCTGAGATGGTCAAGGACTGGTTTAAGGGGAGGGAGAGAAGCAGCTGTGGGCTGGCTTTCCAAGCACTGCCTTAGAGAAGGAGTGGAGCAGTCAGCCCCAAACAGCAGGGGCAGGCCAGGAGAGCGGGGAGTGGGCTTAGAGACCCCCAAATTGAAAGGGGCAGCGTGAGAAAGAGATTGTAGGGCCCTAGAGTCCTGGGTGTTGTAGCATTGTTTCAACGTGGCTTGCATAGTTAGCTTTTGCATACCCCGGTGATTTTGTGATTTGTGGTTTGTTTCCTCCCTTTCCTCTCCCTTCTTCAATGATTTCATGAAGTTTAAAATTAACCTATGTTCCTCTTGGAGAAGCAGAAGAGCCATCGATAAGATCTGGGACAAGACAACTAGACAACGGGGGCCCATCTTGTGATTGAAACCCGGATGGCATCAGAGGAGCTCTAAGAATACACACAGAAGGTCAACATGCCTCCTCAAAGGAGAACTGCCAATCTCCAGATTCTTCAAGCTTAAACCCTAACCCTATAAAACCCTCTGGTTGGTCTCTGAGAGACAGACAGATTTTGGAGGAGCCCCTTTCCTTCTGTCTCTTGCATACCGGTATACAATAAAGCCCTCTTGCTACTTACCTCACCCCGTCTCAGTATCGGCTTTGCAGCAGGTGGCTTGAATCCATGTTTTGTGGTAACAAAATGTCCTTGTTCCTCTGAGGTGCTTGAAAAGAGGACCATGAGTTTGTTGTGTAGACACAGCATTAGGTCCAGACCCCTGTGTCCAATGCCCCACCCCAGGGTCTGAAAGCCTACACACCACTTATAATCCCTAGAGCTTCCCCTGGGGGCCCAGTGCCCAGAGCTGTCAGGCCTGAGAGGCTTCCTGGAGGAGGAGGGACTCTGTGGGGAGGGCAATGAGGGAGGGGCAGCCTGGGGTAGGGCTTGTGGGAGAGGCTGAGACTTCCTGAGCTCAGGTCCTGGTGGGAAGGATTAGGGAGGGGCCAACATCTGCCTTCCCAAGGGCCAGGTGAGAGGTTCCACAGTCCCCTTGTGCTGGCTGAAGAAAAGAGCCCTTAAAAGATTACCATCTAGAAGTTGGGTAAACAGGAACCACACCCTGTCGACATGAGATAAGGTTGAAACAACCAGTGAATTATTTTCTCCTTCTTAGTGTTTTTCTAGTCCCTTCCCACTTTTTTTTTTTTTTCCCACTTTACGGGCTCCCACATGCGCAGAAGAACAAAGTGTGAGCACTGTTTAACCTTCCTTAGACCTCCGAAGATGGCGATGTAGTGCCAAAGATCAGTGCACTTGCACTATATCCCATAATAAGTGATGCCAAGAGCTGCCAGAAGACTCCATCTTGAATAACAGCGGGTTACATCTTGGATTCCAGATGTGTCCGCAACCTAATTAACATGCACCGCCATTCTGAGAAGCACCCACCCCTTGAAAGAAGCTTACTAAATATTCATCACTCTATTGCCTTCACCAAACTCATATAAGCCCTAGCCTTGCTTCCCTTTTCAAGTCAACCTTTTGGAGAGGCTTAGTACCCTGCTGACTCCTTTTGCTTGACTCAAGCAAAATAAAGCTTGCTGAAGATAAAGTTTGTCTTCCACATGTATTCTGAACTCAGGAAAAGACAAGGACCCTTTGTGTTAGATTGGCAATTGGTAACACCGTCCAGGCCAAGGGCATCAGGAAGGGAGAGCCTCAGAGACCCCACCTGGTCTTTAGGCTTGAGGCTGGTTTCCAGGCTGAGGGGGTCAGAGCCTGTGACACCCTGGGGGATGGAGACCCAGGAGAGCAAAGGGGGTGTGAGAGATGGCCCAGGGCCAGGCAGCGCTGGCAAGGACCCGGTGAGGGCGAGGTGTTGAATTTGGGGAGGTGACTTGGCCCTAAAAAGCATGGGATGGCCTCCTTCTCCCCGAACCAGGTGGACACAGGGGCACCAGAGTACGACTGACCGGCCAGAAGTGCCCATAGGTGTTAGTTGCGCACCCCATGAGGGGCACCAGGCCAGGGGCAAGGCGCCTGGGAGTCTGTGAGTCCCCTGAGCCCTGCTGCGCCAGTTCCAGAAACCCAGATAGGGGATGGAGGCTGAGGGTCCCACAGCCTTGAGAGGCGAAGTGTGACTGCCGTCGTTTTTTTTTTGGAGATTAATTATAGTTTAAGAAGCAGGGTGTGGTGTCAATGGACAAGGGCCAGGTGGCTTTGCCGGGAGGGAGAAAATTATTTCACTGTCAATGTTTAGACTATTTCAGAAAAGAAAAACTCCAGAAGGGTTGTGAGGTTTCTTTCCTAATGTGGAAAGTCCCCAATAGGGCTTCTCATCCATCAGATCCTGGGGTGGGCTCTGACCCTCCAGATAAGGCTTGGGGACATCGAAGTTATGGGACAACTGGGGTGACATTTGGAAAAGCAACATTGCTCCATTCCTCATGCCTCCCCAGAGTAGGGTCTTAGACATAACCAATATGGACCCTGCTTGCGATGGACTCTGGGTTTGAACGACAGTGACTGACTGGACTGTAACCCCATCCATAATTAGACATAGCCAGACTCCCCTCTGTTCCCTCTCCCCCCACCCAAACACTTCAGCTATAGATGAACAGCCTTTAAGTGCAAATCAAGCCATCAATTAGGAAACGCCTCAGGGCCACCCCCCTGAGATTTTCAGACTTTGCTTTCCCTCCCTTCCCCTGCGGGGCCACATTCTTTTCCCCCTTTGTAATTCGCCCACTCTTTGAGTATAAAAGTTTCACACCAAAAAGCCAAACCCACTGCTGTCAAGTCGGTTCAGACTCCTAGAGATCTTGTAGGACAGAGTAGAACTGCCCCATAGGGTTTCCAAGGCTGTAAATCTTTACAGATGCAGACTGCCACATCTTTCTCCCCATGGAGTGGCTGGCTGGTGGGTTCAAACCACTGACCTTTTGGTTAGCAGAGTTAGCAGCCCTGGTGGAGCAGTGGTTAAGAGCTCGGCTGTTAACCAAAGGGTTGTGAGTTCAAACCCACCAACTGCTCCTTGGGAACATCATGGGGCAGTTCTACTCTGTCCTAGAGGGTCACTATGAGTAGGAATTGTGACTCTAATACTCCCCAACATGTTTTCTCCTTTTCAAAATGGGTAACTTGAGAGCTTGACATAACTAACGCCGTGATGAACCTGTGCACTTTTTCTCCTTCCTCTGCCTTCTCCTCCTTCACATACCTTTATTAATGACTTCGTTTTGATCTAATACTAATAACTTTGTTCTTTGTTTTGATCTGATGTAAATAACTTTGTTTTGTTCTGTCCAATCACCTGTGACTTACCACCCCGACACCCTGCAGGGAAATTAGAGCCCAGGTGTCGGACGTGTATATCTTTAGCGTGATAAGATGTCCCATATGAATCTCTTTAGTCTGATAGAGTCACTATCTTGTAATGAATAAGTCCTCTGGCCATGCCATCTGCAGGCTACGAAGCCACTCCTAACCGTTCTAAAAATTCTATATAAGCTCCAACGGCGTAGTGGTACCTCCAGTTGCTAACCATGAAGGTCGGCAGTTCGATTCCGCCAGGAGCTCCCGGGAAACTCTATGCAGCGGTTTTACTCTGTCCTGTAGGGTCGCTATGAGTCGGAATTGACTCGACGCCTCTAGGCTAGGTTAGGAAGCTCCAATGTAAAATTGTTCTTTGTGACTCCATGTATGCATCTCCTGAATAAACTTTCTCACTCTTTCTGACTTGGAGTATGTTTCATTGGCTCGACTGCTCCAGGGCACGGACCCTAGTCGGGCAACAGGAATCACTCGACGGCAATGTGTGGAGGTACCATTTCGCACCAATGAGACTGGCACAGACTCAGCACTCTGGGGCAGTAGGACACAGGTGTGTGGTGGGGGTGGGTGAACAAGTCCCTAGTCATGTAAATGCATTCCCGCTCTCACCCAGCAGGCCCCTTTCCGGGCAGGGTGGCTCCAGACAGGGCGACCCCTCTGGTGGAGAAACGCCAGAGAGGAAAGCAGTGGTTTCTGTCTCAATACACTTGAAGTCTAGAAGGCACCAACCCGGGAGGCGACCTGGGGGTGGGCGTGTAAGGTGGAGACCGGCACTCATGCCAGACTCTTCTCTATAGTTTTTGTCTTTGAGCCGTGTAAACTCATTTCCTATCCCAACGCTTTCCAATTCACAAAACAGAGAGACAGGTCTGTCTCCACAGTGGCCTTTGCCTGGCATGGGGGGGTGGGGACAGCTCTCAGCCAAGGCCCCTGCTAAGCACCTGCTGGAGGGGCCTTCACACTGCAGAGGCCTCTGGACGTCCCATGATGGTGGGAGTCAGTCCACTGGCCTTGAGAGAAGCTGGCAGGGGGTGTGGGTGAGGGGCCAGGATGGTGGAGGGCGTGGGTCCCGGAGGAGGATGTCAGCCCTCAGCTGACCCGGAGGGCCCTGGAGCTCCCGGGCAAACCTCAGGTTTGGGGACTTCCATCCGTCAACCTGCCATGGGGGAGGGGAAGTCTCCCATTTCCAGGGATCACCCAGAAGACAAGGCTGAGTCCCTGCATGGTGACTGTGTCTTTTCCACCTCTGATCTCAGGCCACCCCCTGTGGCTGATCTTTTTTTCCGTTTGCTCCCCTCTCCCTCAAGGCTGAACCCCCACTGGGAGAGTAGACAGGTGGGCAGGTCTCGTTCTAGAACACCTGCTAGGCACAGATCCAGGACCCGATCGCCAGTACAGCAGAGGACTCGCAGTAGATGGCCAGGTGTAATTCTGGTTATGGAAAGTCCCCATCTCCAGGCTGGTGTAGGATCACATTTACCTGTGCGCTGAGACCCCTGCATGGGGCTGGCCAGGCAGTGCCCTCTTGCAGTGTCTACTTGCCCTGGCGAGCTTCTACCCTGGACTCATATCCCAAAGGTCCCCCTGCCCCTGGTAGACCCACAGCGTGTGGTCCCTAGCCCATCACACACTGAGCTGCGTGCGAGGAGGCTCTGCTCCTGGTGCTGGGGGTGCCTTTATGTCCACAAGGGCAGCTGTGCCTAGTCCACACAGCTGTAGGTAGGGATTTGTCCACTGGGACCATGAGCTCTGACTCAGACAAGCCAAATAAAGAAATCTTGCCAATGGAGAGCTAAACCTGCTGCTTTCTCACTCCTAAAAGTAAGAACTGAAATGCATTGATGGAAACATTAGGCCACGCACTGCATCAAACGCTTTCCATGCCCAAGAGAAGCAGAGCCCGATCCTGGAACCTGGAACCAAATCCAGGTCTTCAAAGAGGGTTTCGACAGCCTTGCAGCATGGGCCAGAGGAGGTGGGGGTCAGCTGCTGCGTAGCTGGAGCAGCAAAGCCAGCAGGATGCCTGGACTCGACTGGACCAATCCATAGATCTCATGTCTTCATGTATGTATCCATCTCTCTCTCTCTGTATCTCTGTCTACCTACCCAACTATCTCTGTATCTGTCTCCCTCTGTATCTACCTACTTACCTATCTCTGTATCTATCTATCTCTATATCTATCTCTGTAACTATCATCTCTGTAGCTCTCTATCTACCTATCTATCTAGGAGCCCTAATGGCGCAACCATTAAGCACTTGGACATTAATGGAAAGGTTGTTGGTTCAAATCCACCCGGTGGCTCTGAAGAAGAAAGACCTGGCAATCTTCTTCCACAAAGAAGCCTAGAAAATCCTCCGGGCAGTTCTACTCTGTCTCATGGGATCTCCATGAGTCTAAAGTCAACTGGACAGCACCTAACATCTATCTATTTATCTTCCTCCTTTATTTCCTCCCTCCTTCCCTGTTCGCCCGCCTCTCATTGATGAGGATGCAGCCTCACACTCACTGGCACCTCGGACGAGGGGGCTGAGGCATCAGCCTTTGCAGCTCTTCTTATTGCCGCGCTTTGCAGCCTGGGGAGATCCTTCTCCAGACATGCCCCCTCTGCTTACACTCCCTTCCCCGCCTTGCACATACCATGATTGGCTTATAGCCTTGTGCATGGTCTGTCTTCCCTCTGTCACTTGTCAGCTCTAGGAATGGGGGTGTCTCCGCCCACCATTACCCCGGGTAGGGGGTGGTGCACTGGCAACTCTGCGTCTCATCCTTCCCGGGGCCTTATTTAGGCGCCGCTACGGCCTAAGCTCCACCAGGGGGCGCCTAGCCGGCACCAGACCAGGCCGCGGCCGGCATGCGCCGCTGCAGAGAGCAGGCCGCGGCAGTTGAGCCGGCTCGGGCTCGTGACTCCTAGGACCCGGGGCGGGGGCCGGAAAAGAGGCCGTAAGAAGGCCCAGTTCTGGAGCGCCCCAACGAGGGCTTTGGATCTTATCCTGAAGGTATTTGGGAGAGTTTGAAGCATTTCAGAAGTTGGCATTTTAGAAATACTACTCTGACACGGACAGACGTGAAATGTGACCAGTGGCTGCCTTTGGGGTGGGGCTGTCTGTGTTTTTCTTATCTGTATTTTCTAAGGTTTTCTACAATGAATATGGTTTATCTGTATGTATTAGCAAGGAGCACTGGTGGCGCAGTGGTTGAGTACTTGACCGCTAACCGAAGGTCCAGTGCTTGGAACCCACCAGCGCCTCCGTAGGAGAAAGATGTGGCAGTCTGCTTCTGTAAAGACTACAGCCTTGGAAATCCTATGGGGCAGTTCTCCTCTGTCCTATAGGCGCGCTGTGATTCAGAATCAACTCGACAACTGGTTTAGTATGTATTAGCTTACTAGGGGTGCTTAACGAAGTGCCACTAACTGGGTGGCTTAACCCATCAGGACTGAGTTCTCTGTGTGAGACAAAACCCAAAACCAAACCCGTTGCTGTCCAGTCAATTCTGACTCGTAGTGACCCTATAGGACAGGATAGAACTGCCATATAGGGTTTCCAAGGAGCGCCTGGTGGATTCTAACTGCAGACCTTTTTGGTTAGCAGCTGAGCTCTTAACCACTACACCACCAGGGGTTTCCAATATTTTATTTTAATTTCTTTCTTTGCTGCATGGCACATCACTGTGGACCTCTACTACCAAAACTGAATATTAAAAACTGCCAATCATGAGGATGAGAAGGCAAGAGGGGACAGGAAAGCTGGTAATGGGGAACCCAAGGTCATGAAGGGACAGTGGTGACAAGCATGGGGTTGGCAACCAATGTCACAAAACAATATGTGTATTGTTTAATGAGAAACTAGTTTGCTCTGTAAACCTTCATCTAAAATAAAAAAAAAAAAAGTTAAAAAACAAAAAAATAATACTGCCCATCAGGAGGCTTCCAGGAGCCTCTTTTCATTCCCAAGGCCCACATAGGGCCCAGTCCTGGTGGGTGTCAGTACAAGTCTGCCCAGGCGAAGCTCCACCCCTGGATCCAGGGCTGGGCACCCACCCAGGCTGTCGGACAAGGAGAAGGACGATGCTGGGATTTCAGGTGGCACAGAGAATGCATGTGCAAAGAATCTGAAGAGATGGCGAGATGAGACTCAGCCTCCCTGCCTGCGCAGAGACCGTGGGGACCTGCTTCTGAGTCTCCCCAACAGCAAGGAGATTTGTTTTTCATTGTCTGTCAGGGAAGCATGTGTCTGCTGACACTGGGGCATGCCCTTCATGTTGAACCCCTTCCTAGTGCCAGGTACTGCACTAGGTGCCAGGGCACTGACCAAGACAAAGACGCAGACTTGCCCTCGAGGAGCTCATAGGCAATGGGACAGGCAAATAATCCTGACCATAGGGGAGGCAAGGTCCATGGTGGTTCAAACCCACTCTGCAGTGCCACAGAAGAAAAGCCTGGTGATCTGCTTCCTAAAGATTGCAGCCAGAAAACCCTATGTCTATTTCCCAGTTCTGTCCTCCAAAAGGTCTAGAAGCAATGACACCCATAGCAATAAATGCCCAGATCTCGGTTTCTAAATACATTCTCTAGTGACTTAGTTATCTGTTTCTGCTATAAGAGGAATACCACACGTGGTAGCTTTAACAAATGGAAATTTATTTTTGCACAGTTTAGGAGGTTAGAAGTCCATATTCAGGGCACTGGCTCTAGGGGAAGAGACTCTCTCTCTTGGCTGTGGGGGAAGGTTCTTGTCTCTTTTCAGCTGCTGTTTCTTGGTTTCTTGGTGATCTTCATATGGTGTGGCATCTATCTTCCCCCATCTCTGCTTGCTTCTCTGTGCCTGATCCGCTAGGTTTATATCTCAAAGCTGATTGGCTTAAAACACACCCTACACTGATACAGCCTCATAAACATAATAAAGAAAACCCTATTTCCAAATGGGGTTACATCTAAATTATAGGGGTTATAACTTAAAATACGCTTTGGGGGGACACAATTCAATCCATAACAACTAGATACTTAAAAAAATATATTTTATTGTGTTTTCAGTGAAAGTTTATACAGCAAATTAGGTTCCCATTTGACAATTTCTACACAAATTGTTCAGTGACATTGGTTACATTTTCACAATGTGTCAACATTCTCTTTAATTGCTTTCCGGTCGTTCCATTTCCAGTGCTCTAGTTTCCCTGCCCCCTTATCTTCTTATCTTTGCTGTACAGTAAATGTTGGCCTTTGGTCTCATATAGGTGTGTTTTTGTTTTTTAAATTGTGCTTTAGGTGAAAGTTTATACGGCAAATTAGTTTCTCATTAAACAATGCACATACTGTTTTCTGACATTGGTTGCCAACCCTGTGACGAGTCAACACTCTCCCCTTCTTGGCCTTGGGTTCCCCATTTCCATTCATCCAGCTTTCCTGTCCCCTCCTGCCTTTTCTCGTCCTTGCCCCTGGGCTGGTGTGCCATTTAGTTTCACATTATGGTTGAACCACGTGTGTTACTGTTTGTTTTATAGGCCTGTCTAATCTTTGGCTGAAGGGTGAACCTCAGGAATGACTTCAATACTGAGTTAAAAGGGTATCCGGGGGCTAGATGTGTTTTTTTAGATACTTTTATTTTTCAGTTTTACAGCAGAAAAACCTGACTGACCCCTTGTGAGCCAAATAATCAAAGCTAGCATCAGCAGTTGCCTCTTGATAGGATGCACTGAGAAGAAGGAAGCTTCACGTCTCTGCTCTTCCTGCCCAAAGTACACAACCTGAATCTAATCAGGAGGAAACATCAGACCAACGCAAACTGAGGGGCATTCTAGAAAACAAATGGCCTGTATTCTTCAAAAACTGGCAGTGTCTCGAATTACAAAAGCAGCAGCACATAGTGTTCCAAATTAAAAGGAGTCTAGGGACATGGCCTCAAACACAGCAAGGACTGTGAGGGTGACACAGGACCAGGCAGTGTTTCCTTCTGTTGTACCTATGGTCGCTATGATATGAATCGGAAACGACTCCACAGCACCTAATAACAACAAGGGAGTCCCTGGATGGTACAAACAGTTAACACAGCTGCTCACCGAAAGGTTGGAGGTTCAAGTCCACCCGGAGGTACCTCAAAAGGAAGGCCTGGAGATCCCCTTCCAAAAAATTGGCCATTGAAAACTATGGAGCACAGTTCTACTCTTGACACGGAGTTGCTGTGAGTCGGAGTTGACATAAAGGCAACTGCTAGTGATGGTGACTGGGAGACATAACAACTAAATGCAATGCTTGCATGATCTTGGATTTTCTTTTTCTATAGAAGATGTCATTAGAACAATTGAGGACATCTCAATAAGGTCTATAGATTAGATAGTAATACTGCCTCTAGGTTATTTTCTTGATTTTGATCATTGTACTGTGGATATATAAGGGAATTCATTATTTTCTCTGTAGAGAAGGATAATAACACCTACCCCACTGTACTGTTATGAGCATTAACTGAGCTGATTCACATACAGAACCCAGCACAAAATAATAAATATAGCGAATATCACTGGGAATTCCATTATAGGCAAGAGGATCTCACTGGGGATGGTGAGGGGTTAAAAAAAAAATCCACCTCCACCCTTAGAAATACCAGCTCAAGCCCAGAAAGACAAAGGTACTTGGTCATACTTACCAAGAAGTGTGTCCAGCTCACGGAAGCAACGTGCAAAGGTGCCCAAAATCAAGGAGGCAAGATTAAAACAATTCCCTGGACACTGTAAGCTGAAGTTATAGGTTGTACACCAAATGGAAAGTCTCCCTGTTCTAGTGTCAGAGATGAGTATATCTTTCTGTGGGCAAGTTAAAAAAAGAAATCTTAATAATATCAAGGGTAAGTCCTGAAACTCAAATTGACAACAGTTTATTAAGCAGCTATTATGTGCTAGGTCCTCACAATCCTCACAATTGTGAGGAAGGCACAGGACCAGGCAGTGTTTCATTCTGTGTACACAGGCTTGCTGAGTTGGAACTAACTCTAGTTGGAAAGAACTCGATGGCACCTAACAACAGTGAGCTAGGTTAGGTTCCTGGGTGGTGCAAATTATTTTTGATCAGCTGCTAACCAAAAGATTGGCGATTGGAACCCACCCAGTAGTGCCATGGAAGAAAGGCCTGGTGATCTGCTTCTATAAAGATTACAGCCAAGAAAACTCTATGGAGCAGTTGTGACACGTGCGGTTGCCATGAGTTGGGATCAAGCCCATGGGCAAAGGTTTGGGTTTTATGTGCTAGGTCCTGTTGAGGATGCAAAGACACCAGACATAACCAGGACAGCTACATATAGAGTCCAAGGTCGGCCAGCAAGTGGTGGAGTCAGATTTACACTTTGGGCTTTCTGAGAAGCTCAGCTTCTTACAACTCTGTTCTGAGGATGCCTGGCTACTTCTGAGACTCAGAAAAATGTACTTAAAAACATCATCAGGAAACATTCTGCGGCAAGATGGAAAACTTAAGGGCTCTTATATGTCTTCCTTACATTTTTGTGTGTTGCCAGGCGGAAACCCCAGGTTCTGTTGAGCATGACTTTCGTATTGGTCAATAAATGAGAGACCAAGGTGGGAAAGCAGAAAGGAACCTTTATTTCATTGTAAAATGAAAGGCATCAGTTAGAGCTGCTGCTGCCATGGCTGCTCAGCGAAGGCAAGGGGAAAGTTTACTTTCAAAGAGTTTACAAGTGAGGAGTTCATACAAGTTATGTCAGCAATTCTTAATCGTACTACGAAAGCGCAGTTCGTCACCAGGACTTTTTTTTACAATGATTCTTATTGCGCTTTAAGTGAAAGTTTTCAAATCAAGTCAGTCTCTCACACAAAAACCCATATACACCTTGCTACACACTCCCAATTACTCTCCCCCAATGAGACAGTCTGCTCTCTCCCTCCACTCCCTCTTCTCGTCCTTTTCTCCAGCTTTTAACCGCCTCCACCCTCTCATCTCCCCTCCAGGCAGGAAATACCAACATAGTCTCAAGTGTCCACCTGATCCAAGAAGCTCACTCCTCACCAGCATCCCTCTCCAACCCATTGTCCAGTCCAATCCATGTCTGAAGAGTTGGCTTCGGGAATGGTTCCTGTCCTGGGGCAACAGAAGGTCTGGGTGCAGTGACCACCGGGGTCCTTCCAGCCTCAGTCAGACCACTAAGTCTGGTCTTATGAGAATTTGGGGTCTGCATCCCACTGCTATCCTACTCCCTCAGGGGTTCTCTGTTGTGTTCCCCGTCAGGGCAGTCATCGGTTGTAGCCGGGCACCATCTAGTTCTCCTGGTTTCAGGATGATGTAGTCGCTGGTTCATGTGGCCCTTTCCATCACCAGGATTTTTACGGGGCAGGCCAAGCAAGCTGTTTAAAGCATTTGAATTTTCTGAACCTGTGGACTTCTGCCTTATGTGTGTACACATTCACATATAAAACATCCCAGATTCAGTATGAGAAAATTGCATCCCTGCCTGGTCACCCTAGCTGGGAGGCAACAGAAGATTATTCCCCAGGGTCTCCTCCTGTCTGCTGGCGTCTGAGGCAGCTTCTCAAAACTGCAAAAGGTTGGGGTCTGCAGCCCATAGTTACAAGCAAGAATCAGAGTCGCTGAGCTCCGACCATCACCCCTAACATAGTAACATAAAATGGCGGCCGTGCTCCGAGGCCAAGCCACATACGGGTTCTGTGGCACGCCGGAACTACAACTCCCAGAATGCTCCCGGCCGAAGGCCGCCGGTCGCTGTGGCCCTAGGCTCTGTATTATTGCCCCCGCCCCCCAACCCTCCCAACCGTGGAAGGCCTACGGACACGTCTCCAGCCTTCCTCGCACTGGCCGATGGAACTCGCAGTTTTTCGGCCTCAAGGTTGAATCTCTCTGGGGCCTTAAGAAACTACACTTCCCAGTGGCATTTGGGCACAAGCGCACAAGGCCGTGGGGCATACTACGGTTCCCGGAGGGCCCTGCGACGCGCGCGATTGCGTGATGACGCGCTGAGCGAGTCGTGCTGACGTGCAGCGCGTGCAGCGCGGCCCAGGCGGGGTACCAGTGGCGCAGTTGGAGCCCGCTGCGGCCCGAGTAAGCGAGGAGACGTCAGCATCGGCTGAGGCGGGCAGACCAGCGAGGCGTGGCGGCGGCAGCGGCGGCTCCGGGCCTCAGGGGACTCGGGAGCTCGAGCAGCGGCAGCGGCGGGACCTCTCCCGATCAGAAAAGGCAGGCGGCGGCGGCGGCGGCGGCGGCGGCGGCGGGTGAGAGGGTGAGGGAGCGCGTGAGCTGGGTGGGGGAGGGGCGGCCGCGGCGCGAGGCCAAGGCGCGCGGAGAACGGCCCAGGCCGCCTCGCGCACGCGCTCTCGGCACCCCCGGCTTGTGTGGACGTCTTAGCCTGCCTGCTTCCCTTCCCCCCTCCTGCGGCTCCTGTTGCGCGCGGGCTTCGACTCCCCGCTCTTCCCCCATGGTAACGGCGCGCGCCGCTGACCGCCCTCGTGCTCGCGCGCTCCGGTCGCGGCGGGCGCGCGCGCTCCTCGGTTCCTCGCCGCTGCCCGCGCGTGCGGCCCGGGAGGGCCTTGTCGGCGTTTCTGAGGTGCGGGTGGTTGGGTGGCGGAGGGCCTGACCCCAGGTCCTTGCCCCCGCCCCCGGTCTTTTTCCTCCGCTTTTCTCTCGGGTGGTAGGCTCCGCCGACCCCCCGGGAGGCCCGGGTTCATCCCACTCCTCCTAGACTGCGGGGCGCTGCGCCGCCCCCTCCCCCACCCCGGGAGGCCGAAAATAGGCCTCGGCGGCCCAGACGGCGCAGTAGGGCCTGGAAACAGTGCCCCATGAAGCACAGCGCGTGGACTGGGTACTATTTTCCATGGAGTATTTGGGGTGGGGGGCGTACTTTAGAAGAGCCCATGTATTCAGCTCAGATCTTAGATTTATAGAGTGCGCACCGCGTGGTCCTTTTTTCTCCACTTTTTTTTTTCCGTCACTTCTCCAAATTCGTGCTAAAGCGTGGGACGCTGTCCAGTCCTTGGTTGTGGAGAAAACGCCGGAATCTGTTTGAGAGGTCTGGCGTTCTGCTTCAAGCACTGTTTGGTGCAACGTTTCTGAGTCTTTTTTTTACAGAGTCTCAGTTACTACTCACACATCTCTGTATTCTGGATCGAGAAATTTAAAAGTTTGTTCTGTGGTCTTTCCTTGTGTAATCGTGTTCTATCGAGCCCACTCAGCCACTGTAATGCCCCAGCCCTGAGCGTGTTGTCCGTATCTTGCATTTTCTTGGGCATTCTGCCTCTCTTCTTGGTGCATTTTCTCTTCTTGAGTACCTGTACTGAATTTTAGTTTTTTCCTCTGCCTCTTTTATTTGGCACCCCGATAATTTTCCCACAGAAAAAAATTCTCCTGTTTTTGCAGCTCGCTTTTACTTAGTGCCTGTACTTTGGGTACATTTTGCATATCCACAATTTATGGACCTAGTTATAAGAATCTGTGTTTTATAAAGTGGCGTGGTGGTTTGTATGTGTGTGGTTGATATTCCCCTTTGCATGGCTGCTTTCCTTTCAGTGTTTTGAGCGCTGCCTTGGATGCCATGGTATTGGGTTTTTCTTTTTTGGCTCCTCCCCTAAAAGTTCTGTAATTCGTTGTGCCGTAATACCCTTATCAACTTAGCAGCTGCTAGGGAGTGGGCGGATTTTTGTGTGAGGTGGTATGGAAGTGTGCCTGAATGGTTAACTGAAGAATTTCAGGTCAGAAGCATTCTCTAAGGGAGCAGCAGATTTTAGGCAGGCCATAGAGGAAAGAAGGACTTAGGTGTGGAGAGTGGGAAGGATTGGTATTTAAGAAAATAGAAATAAAGATAGGAAGGCAGAACATCTATTTTCTGTGCTGTAAAGGAAGTTTGTTTTGTTTAATCTTTTTGTGCATTTGCATTTGCTTTCCCTAGATAATGACCTCACCTGTCCCTCCTTTAACCTGGTATAGTTCCTTTTTTTCCTCCTTCATTCTTTTGGGTCTGCTGCTTGGGTTGAGTGGTCATTTTGGAATCTCCGTTCTTTTCAGCATCTTTCCTCCTTTTTTCTCTTACCACTTTAGTGCTTTTTCTAGTTATTCATGTGATAATTCTTTGTTTTGAAGTTTAAGTGTAACTTTTTTTATCTGATTATTTCATTTGCTTTTCCTCACCTCTGCCTAATGTGTCTTCTTTGCCTGAGCCTTGGGTCTTTTCCTGTGATAGTTTGCCCTCACACATTTATGCTTTGTAAAACTGTCTTGGTGAGGATGGGCGAGAGAAAGGAACGAAGAGTGTAACATACAGCAGGAGACAGGAATATGTGTGGCTAAGAAATCTGAGTAGAAAAATGGGGGCCTGGTGCTCTTTAGGGTCATGCGTGGGGTGGGAGGCATAGGAGTAACAGGAGAAAGGGTAAGGTGAGGCTTATAAGAGAATAACCAGAAAGTGACATTTAGGGTATCGGTAGTGAAAGCCAAGGATGGGTTAGTATGACTGAAAGTGAAGTGTAGAGAATATTGGTGGGTTTAGGGCAAATAGGGTAGAGAAGCTGTGAGAGTAGTTTTAACAGTGACTAGTTTGATATATTTAAATAGAATTTGAATTGAAAACAGGTAGTATTTAATGGGAGCTAGAGTCGACTGGTTTTTTAGTAAGATTTGGAGAGAATTACCAATCAAATGAGAAATCTTATTGAGAAGGAAATTAAGGGAAGAAAATATCAATCAGGACAGTGGAGAGGAGCTATGAATATTTAGAATCAAGGAAGTGGCCTCTTATCTGGGAGGTGAAGTATTAGAGCATTATGTATCTAAAGTTCATGTGGTTTCTGATGTGCTTTCTGGCCTTCATTCTGAGTGAAAGGCTGTACAGGACGCTTGTTTCTCTTAACCAGTCAGGCCACTTGCTCAGATGAGTATGGGCCCTTTAGTCCATTTTGTATATGTACGGTGGCCTCAAAGCCTCAGGTTGTATCTTGGAAGAGACTTGGACTACAGGCCCTAGGATGCTACAGATCTGTGTCTGGTGTTGGTCATGCCCTATTTGGAGGCCTCAGTCAGTTACCAGAGGTTAGGAAGATGCTATTTGTGTGTATTGGAACCAAAGCAGGATAAAGGGACGACAGCGGAGAGATGTGAGAGAAGTACGATTCTTGTTGGTCTAGGGTGGAAAAAGACAAAAATGTAGGTGCAAGCAGGAATGATTCAGAATTCTGTGTAAGAACACTGGGGGAAAGCCTATGAGAGCTGGTCTGTGATTTGGTGGAATGTGAGCAGTGCGGGAAGGACGAAAAAGCGAGACCTGATTAGGAGACCAGAAGGACAATGAAGTACAGTGTGCAGCTAAAGGAGGCTAGTGCAGAGATAAATGTTGAAGGAGAGCAGAGACTTCGGTGGTGGTAAGTGGTTAGTTTGGGGCCAGGGCCTGACCCGTGTCTCCCCGCTCCCCCCCAGGAGCGGTGGTGCCCCCCGGGCACGGGGCCATGTACAACGGGATCGGGCTGCCGACGCCCCGGGGCAGCGGCACCAACGGCTACGTCCAGCGCAACCTGTCCCTGGTGCGGGGCCGCCGGGGTGAGCGGCCTGACTACAAGGGAGAGGAGGAACTGCGGCGCCTGGAGGCTGCCCTGGTGAAGCGGCCTAATCCTGACATCCTGGACCACGAGCGCAAGCGGCGTGTGGAGCTGCGATGCCTCGAGCTGGAGGAGATGATGGAAGAGCAGGGGTGAGGGAGGGCTGGGGGAGAGCCAAGCTTTGAGTGAGTGCAGAGCTGGGGGAGTTAGGTACTGAGTATAGGGAGCTTAGGATTGGTTGAAAAAGGCTTGGAGAGGAGTCATAGTAGGGGAGGTGATAAATGCTGTAGAGACATAAAAAGGACACTTGCAAGTGGGAGATGAGAAAACTGCCTGGGGCATAGGTGGAACCTTGAGGGAGTCTTTGAATCATTTAGTTTTCAGTCATTTAGCTGGAGGCACATGGGGAAAGAGGAGTACTGAGGAAGAGAAATGTGCTTTGAGGGAGAGGTGGAAGGGCAGAGCCAGGCAAAGAGCTAGCTAAGCTGACAGGTATTGTTTCTGGTAGAGAAGAGGAAGGTAAATGTATTTAGGGATTGAGGCGAAGCCTTGGAAGGCAGGAGAGGCAGCACTAGGAAGAATGTCCTTCTGAGGAGACTGTGGGCTATAGTTTTGGAAAAGAAGCACATCTAGGCAGAAAACCTTTTAGAGCAGTGGTTTTTCAAACTTCAGCAGTGGCGCCCCTTTTATGTAATGCATGTTGTCCTGGTTGAAGTTGGGGAGGAGCACCCAGAACTCTGCCTGCTTAGTTTTCCTCTCTTAGCCCCTGAAGTGTAACATGTTTAAAATCCACTGTTCTAGATGGTGTAGTAAGAAGGAAGAAAGATGATGAGAAAAGATCAGAAGGATTTATGGGAAGGGCCTTTGGGTGATAACTGAGTGAAAATTCTGTGTGTGCATGGACAGGGAAGGGCCCTGTTGAGAAGAACGGATGTGTCGACCTGGAGACAGGGAAAATGTCCTGTCAAGCCCTAATCCTGGAGGGCTTTGTTCTTTAGGTACGAGGAACAGCAAATTCAGGAAAAGGTGGCGACCTTTCGACTCATGTTGCTGGAGAAGGATGTGAACCCTGGGGGCAAGGAGGAGACCCCAGGGCAGAGGCCTGCGTGAGTGCCCTTCCTGATGTCCTCTGGACTCTGTGCTGCTGCTTCTGCTGTCTTCTCTCACCTGGGACCTCCTCCCTGCCTCTGTCCTTCCATTTCCCAGACCCATGTGGCCCTGCTATACTTTTGTCCTGAATATGCATTCTGTCCCGTGCCTCTGCTCTTTGTTCACTAGCTCCTTTAGACTTTTGCCTTATTCCCTCTAGTGTTACTGAGACTCACCAGTTGGCTGAATTGAATGAGAAGAAAAATGAGCGACTCCGTGCTGCCTTTGGCATCAGCGATTCCTACGTGGATGGCAGCTCTTTTGATCCTCAGCGTCGTGTTCGAGAGGCTAAACAGCCAGCACCTGAGCCCCCTAAACCTTACAGGTATGCCAGGCCCAGAGGCTAGGTGTTCACTATCAGCTTGTCTTCCCAATCCTAAGCACCGTGCTGTTTTTTTGCAGTCTTCCCACAGTCTTCATTTTATCACATTTTGTTCTCCTGAAGTTGAAATGTCTAAGGAATTTTATCTTGGTACTGATTTCAGCTTCTTTTCATCTTTTCAGTCTTGCCCGGGAGTCCAGCAGTTCTCGCTCACCAACACCAAAGCAAAAGAAGAAGAAAAAGAAGAAAGACAGAGGACGGTAAGTCAGTTGGAAAGTTACTTTGGTAGTCAGGACGTATCTGTGGTATGCTGTTCTCTCTGGAAATTGAGAATTCTTGCTTCCAGGAATCAGGAGGCATTGAACTGTGAGGAAAGTCAGGGAGGAAGTTACTAGTCAGGTCTCTGTTGTAAGAAGAAATGTGTATGTGTGGGCTGCTTCAGTAGGGAAGGGCTGAGTCTGCAGCTGTAATTAAGAACTGGCTAGCAGCATTTTGAATATCTGGAATTTTTTTTTTTCCTCCCATTTTGAGGTTTGCTGATTTAAGGAGATGTTTTATGTGTCTTGGAGAATAAAGAGAATTATTGGGCTTAGGTCTAGGGCATTGGTGGTGGTACGGTTGGGGTGCTTTAAAAACCTTGTCTGGGGTGGATTGTAAGTGAGGAAGGGCTGGGGAAAATGTCGTGTATATTGATATTGTTTTTGAACCTATCTTTAGGAGGTCAGAGAGTAGCTCTCCTCGACGGGAGAGGAAGAAGAGCTCAAAGAAGAAGAAGCACAGGTATGAGGTTATGAGGTGGGCGTACTTGGAGTGATTACAGAAAGCTTGATGAGCGCAGGCCTAGGGGTTGATTTATGTTTTTTTCTCTCCTCCCCCCAAAAAAGGTCAGAATCCGAGTCCAAGAAACGGAAGCATAGGTGAGAGCTCTTTGGATTATAGAGAAACATAGTGGCATGTGGGAGTGTTGCTTGATGGGTTTGCTCTTTCTTTTCCTGGCCTCCTTGAGGTTTTTTCTTCTTGGAGTACAGCTCCAGGAATGGCCTGTGTGCAGCTCAAGTCCTCGATGTTCCCGATTCCCTCTATTTCGTTTTTTGGTTTTATTCCTTTGTCTTTCTTAACGCCGTGTCTTATTTCCCAGATCGCCCACGCCAAAGAGTAAGCGTAAATCCAAGGACAAGAAGAGGAAGCGGTAAGTGAACTTATGTGAATCTGAGGGGTATGTGTTTGGAAAGTGGATGAATTTCACTGGCAGGGAGGGGAGACTCAGTTATGTCCCGGACTAGTAGAGGGTTAGAGAATGGGTGAGGGTCACCCAGTATAGGTGTGACAGCACCCTGAGCTGTGGTGGGTCTTATTTTAGGTCTCGAAGTACAACACCAGCCCCCAAGAGCCGCCGGGCTCACCGTTCAACTTCTGCTGACTCTGCTTCCTCCTCCGATACTTCCCGCAGTCGGTAAGGGGTGGTCCAGGAGGAGGGGAGGGAGAGGGACTGGTGAGTTAATCAATTTAATATTTATTGAGCGCCCACGGTGTGCTAGGCGCTGCACAGACCATTCGGAAGACACGGTCCCTGCCCTCTAGGAGCTGACAGGCTAAAGCAGCAGGATGGACAGACATATACATTTCCCCCTTCTCTTTTTATTTTTTATTTTTGTTTATTTTGTTTTTTTGTTTTGTTCTGATGTATATGGACTGCCAGAATAGGGGGGGGGTTTGTTCGTGGTGTCTGGGGGAGGAAGGAATCCTTACCCTGGCTTCCTTAATCGGGGAAGGCTTCCTGAAGGAGGTGGGCTCAGAGGTGAGTTGTGAATGGGCTGGGTGGAGGGTCTGGGGAGGTTTCGGGGCGGGGAGGGGAGGATAAAAGGGTAGAGGGAGAACGTTCTTTGGGATCGTGTTGGGAAGAGAAGGACCAGAGCGGACTGGACTTGAATTTCAGTATGAATGATTTGAGTCTTCTGACTGAGGCAGCTTTTTGGAAGAGGGTTGTACAGTCAGCAGAGATGGATGGGAGCTGGGGAGGGGGTTTTCTAGTCTCCCTTGAGCTGATATCCCTCCTCCCTTTCCCCTTCCTCATTTGCTCCCTTTAGGTCTCGGAGTGCTGCAGCTAAAACCCATAGAATCGTCTTGACTGGGCGAAGCCCTTCTCCTCAGTCAGGATGCCAAGGGGAGGGAGCTGCACCCTGCAGGGAATCAAGTACCACTAACACAGGGCAGCCGAGTAGTCCTGAGCCCTCTACGAAGGAGCCTAGCAGCCCTCACGAAGACAAAGACAAGAAGGAGGTACCTTCCTGAGTTAAGGGTATTCATGGGGTTGCAAGGGAGTAGGCTTAGGATGTGAGTATGGAGTGGAGGGGAGAGGTAGTAAGAAATGAATTCAATTGTGTGTGCATTTTTTTTTTTGCATTTTTCATTTGTATCTAGTGCAAATATCTTCAGAATTTTATATTTTTAAGCCTTCACTGCGTGTGACATAGGTTTTACATCACTGCTCTGTGTATGCACATACATAGATCGAATTGAAACAAAAATTTCTTTATTTAAATCGTGCTGGTTGTGGCTCATTAAAGTTTTTCAGTTCACTGGGTTGCTACCTACAGTCTGAAAACACTATTTTGGAATGATGTCTTCAGTAAGGCAGTCGCCAGGTTATAAATATCTGATTTACAGTTTGTATGCAAAAACAAACTGCCATAAAGCCTCTTATATTAAAAACTTGAGTTAAATACAGTATTATGCGATGATAAATGCACGTGCTACTTTGTGATGCTCATGAAAACTGGTTTGGAAGCGTTCAAGTGCGTAGAAAGATAAAACATATAGTATGTGTTCAGACAAACGTTTGATTAACTGATGCTAAGTAAGAAATTTATGTACCTGTTGAGACTCACCTACAAATTCAACTTAAAGACGAGACTTAAGAACAGATCTTCTTTGTAACCTGGAGACTACCTGTAGCTCTTTTCTTTTGTATCTTCTGTTCTAACAGAAACCCTAGTCATTTTTGTTTGAACTATTCTAGTATAATTTAATTGCTCTATGCTAAATTCTTGCCTTTCCCGTTTATTTTCCATCTCATTATCCAGAGTTACCTTTCCAAACTTCAAGTCAGATCACCTCAGAAATTTTATTTCCTACTGGTTTTGGGTTACATTTAAAGCTTTTATAATTTGGCCTCCTATATTTTCTGCGCTCCAGTCATCCTGGTCTACTTTTTTACAGTTTAAACAAACCATGTTATCAAACGTCTGCCTTTGTGCAGTTTCGGTGTAGTTATCTATCCACAAGAGTAAAGTCATGTGCTGCCCACTTGGGGAAACTGCTTAACTTTCCACGTAAAGCTTTTTTTTTTTTTTTTGGTTATAGTGTTTTGTGAGAGTATTTGTTGTACAGTGTTTTTTTCTGTACGTTGTGGGACCCTTGGGCGAGCAGACTACGTTATGTTTTCCTTTCTGTGCTTTATATGGTGCGATCCCTTGTTATTGATTGAATAGTGCTGCTGTGATGAAGAAAAGGACCAGTTGGGGCATTGGGATGCATAGAAGAAAAGTTGCACTGGGAAGGGTGTTGGAATGCTAGGGCTGATTAATGCTTACATATGCCTTACGTATTCTTATCCCTAATTTCTCTTCCACTCTCAGAAACCTGCAACTCGACCTAGTCTCTCCCTGGAGAGGAGCAGCACAGGCCCAGAGCCACCCGTTCCCACTCTGCTCCTTGCTGAGCAACATGGCAGCTCCCCACAACCCCTTGTAACAACTCCCTTAAGTCAGGAGCCAGTGAACCCCGCATCTGAGGTCTCCCCCACGCGGGGCCGTTCACCAGCTAAGTCTCCTGAGAAACCTCCCCAGTCTTCTTCCTCAGAGAGCTGTCCACTATCCCCTCAACCTACCAAAATTTCTCGACATGGCAGCTCTTCTCCTGAAAGTCCTAAACGTGCACCAGCTCCTGGGTCCCGCAGAGAGATTTCTTCTTCTCCCATATCCAAGAGTCGCTCACATGGCAGAGCAAAACGGGATAAATCACATTCGCCTACCCCTTCCCGTAGGATGGGGCGGTCCCGTAGCCCTGTCGCCACCAAGAGGGGGCGATCTCGGTCTCAGAGCCCTACCAAAAGAGGTCATTCTCGGTCCCGATCCCCTCAGTGGCGTAGATCCAGGTCGGCGCAGAGGTGGGGACGATCTAGAAGCCCCCAGCGGCGTGGCCGCTCTAGGTCTCCTCAGCGACCAGGCTGGTCCAGGAGCAGAAACACCCAGAGAAGAGGCAGGTCTAGGTCAGCAAGGCGAGGCAGATCACACACTCGATCTCCAGCCACTAGGGGCAGGTCTCGTTCCAGAACACCTGCCCGGAGGGGTAGGTCCCGCTCTAGAACACCCACGCGGCGGAGATCTCGATCCAGAACATCTACCAGACGGAGGTCTCGTTCTAGAACACCAGTCCGACGGGGCAGGTCTCATTCTAGAACACCTGTTAGGCGGAGATCTAGGACCCGATCGCCGGTACGGCGTAGGTCTCGTAGTAGATCACCAGCCAGGAGAGGTGGCAGGTCATGCTCTAGAACCCCAGCCAGACGTGGCAGGTCACGCTCTAGAACCCCAGGCAAACGCAGTGGCAGGTCATGCTCTAGGACACCAGCTAGACGCAGTGGCAGGTCATGCTCTAGGACACCTGCCAGGAGAGGGAGGTCTCGGTCTAGAACACCAGCAAGACGAGGGAGATCCCGTAGTAGGAGTCTGGCTAGACGGGGAAGATCTCACACTAGAACACCACAAAGAAGAGGCAGGTCTGGCTCATCAGAACGGAAGAACAAATCCAGAGCGTCTCAGAGAAGGAGCAGGTCCACCTCCAGCCTGGAAGTGAAAAAATCTTGCATTTCGTCACGGCGTAGCAGGTCTTTTTCTTCACCAAGATCCAAAGCAAAATCTCGCTTGTCTTTGAGGCGAAGCCTTTCAGGGTCTTCTCCATGTGCTAAACAAAATTCTCAGACGCCACCTAGACGCAGTCGCTCTGGGTCATCTAGACCTAAAGCAAAATCTAGAACACCATCAAGACGAAGTCATTGTGGCTTTTCACCTTCTAATCAGAAATCTAAAACACCATCAAGGCAGAGTTGTTCTAATTCATCTCCTCATCCTAAAGTAAAATCTGGAACACCACCAAGGCAAGGGTCCACGACAGGTCCCCAGGCAAATGAACAGTCTGCATCACCACAAAGACAGAGCTGTTCCGGATTGTCACCAGACCCTGAGGGGAAATCTGGCACATCTCCGAGACATAGCCAACTTGGGACATCTCCACAACCCAAAATGAAAGCGGTGACTTCACTAAGACGAAGCCATTCTGGCTCGTCTTCTCCAAGTCCTAGTAGGGTGACCTCTAGAACACCTCCAGGGCAAAGCAGATCAGAGTCTCCCTGCTCCAAGGTGGAATCTAGATTGTTGCCAAGGCAGAGCCATTCTAGATCCTCCTCGCCAGATACCAAAGTGAAACCTGGAACACCACCAAGACAAAGTCACTCAGGGTCTTCTTCACCGTGCTCCAAAGTAAAGCCCAAAACTCCACCAAGGCAATGTTTGTCTGGATCAAAGTCACCATGTCCCCAAGAGAAGTCTAAAGACTCACCAGCACAGAGTAGCTCTGGATCCCTCTCTGCGTGTCCAGGTGTAAAATCTAGCACACCACCAGAAGAGAGCTGCCTAGACTTCTCATCTCTGCAACAGAAAGGACAATCTAAAACCTCACCAGACCACACATCTGATACTTCAAGTCCAGACGTGAGACAGGCTCGCTGTGAGTCTCCATCTCTGCAGAGCAGATCTCGAACACCTACTAAGGGTTGTCAGTCCAGGTCCTCATCTCCAGTTGCTGATCTGGCACCCAGATCGCCAACAAGACAAAATAGAAGCGGGTTGTCCACAAGTCCTAGGCTGAGATTGGGTGTTTCTCCCGAGCAAAGGCCTCAGTTTGACTCCTCCCCACATCCTGGAACAGACAAATTTTTTCTAAGGCAAAATAGATCGGAGGCTTCTTCAGAATCAAGAGAGAAAGTGAGCTTATCCTCTCAGGAAGATGTTTCTGCATCATCTCCTAGATCAAGAGACAAATTTAGTCCCACTCCAGTGCAGGATAGGCCTGAGTCTTCACCAGTGCTCAGAGATACACGTAGAACCCCATCGAGGGAGAGGGGTAGCTCTGGGTCATCTCCAGATACAAAAAGTCAGAATAGTGTATTAGCTAAGCCCAGACAAGATGAGGAATTGATGGAGGTGGTAGAAAAACCTGAAGAACTCTCAAACCAGATTCTGCCCGTTCTGTCTCCAAAACTTAAAGAAGTGGCTAGAAGGAACTTTGAATCATCTCCTGAGGTAGAAGAAAGGCCTGCTTTGTCTGTACCTCTTGATCAAAGCCAGTCACAGGCTTCTTTGGAAGCAGTAGAAGTTCCTATGGTGGTCTCAGCTTGGAGCGGGCCACAGTTTTCTCCAGAACGGAAAGAACTGTCTAACTCTCCTCCCAGGGAGAACAGCTTTGGGTCACCTTTAGAATTTGGAAACCCAGGCCCTGTTGTTACAGAAATGAATACTGGATTGTCTTTTGAGGTTAAAGAAGATTTGAATGAGCCTTTCCTTAATCAACTGGAGACGGATCCATCTCTAGATGTGAGAGAGCAATCCACAAGATCCTCTAGACGTAGCAGTACTGAGCTCTCACCAGATGCAGTAGAAAAAGCAGGAATGCCTTTGAATCAGAGCATCTCTTCGTTAGTGCTTGATGCTACACCAGGAACACCCTCAAGGGAAAGAAGTAGCTCTGCATCTTCTCCGGAACTGAAAGATGGTTTACCCAGAACCCCATCACGGAGAAGCGGGTCCGGGTCTTCTGGTCTTAGAGATGGGTCTGGGACACCCTCGAGGCATAGCCTATCTGGGTCCTCTCCTGGAACGAAAGATGTACCTAGAACGCCATCGAGGGGCAGAAGTGAGTGTGATTCTTCTCCAGAACCAAAGGCTTTGCCTCAGACTCCCAGACCAAGGAGCCGTTCTCCATCATCCCCAGAGCTCAACAACAAGTGTCTTACCCCCCAGAGGGAAAGAAGTGGATCAGAATCGTCAGTTGAACAGAAGACCTTGGCTAGGACTCCCCTTGGACAGAGAAGTCGGTCAGGATCTTCTCAAGAACTTGATGGGAAACCCAGTGCATCCCCTCAGGAACAAAGTGATTCAGATTCTTCTCCAGATTCTAAAGCTAAGATCCGAACTCCGCTTAGGCAGAGGGGACGCTCTGGATCATCTCCTGAGGTTGAGGGCACATCCCAACCTTCTTCTCGGCACAGCAGGTCTGGCTCATCCCCTGAAGTTAAAGATAAGCCAGGAGCGGCATCCGGGGTGCGGAGTGGTTCTGATTCCTCTCCTGAACCCCAAGCTCCGGCTCCTAGGGCTCTTCTTCCCAGACGAAGCAGATCAGGTTCATCAAGTAAAGGTAGAGGCCCTTCCCCTGAAGGAAGCAGCAGTTCGGAGTCATCTGCAGAGCATCCCCCCAAATCCAGAGCTGCTCGAAGAAGCTCTAGGCCCTCTCCAGAGCCCAAGACCAAGTCTCGCACGCCACCTCGTCGTCGCAGCTCCCGGTCGTCCCCAGAGCTGACTAGGAAGGCCAGACTCTCCCGAAGGAGCTGCTCTGCTTCATCCTCACCTGAGACCCGCTCTAGAACTCCCCCGAGGCGCCGAAGAAGTCCTTCGGTGTCCTCCCCGGAGCCAGCTGAGAAGTCGAGGTCCTCACGCCGGCGGCGCTCTGCTTCATCTCCACGTACAAAGACAACTTCCAGGAGAGGCCGATCTCCTTCACCAAAGCCTCGTGGACGCCAGCGGTCCCGTTCCCGCTCACGGAGGGAGAAAACCCGGACAGCCCGACGTCACGATAGATCTGGGTCTTCTCAGTCCACCTCGCGGAGGAGACAGCGGAGTCGATCAAGGTCTCGGGTTACTAGGCGACGGAGGGGTGGCTCTGGCTACCACTCCAGGTCACCTGCCCGGCAGGAGAGTTCCCGAACCTCCTCCCGACGCCGGAGAGGCCGCTCGCGAACACCCCCAACCAGTCGGAAGCGCTCCCGCTCTCGCACATCACCAGCACTGTGGAAACGCTCCAGGTCTCCAGCCACTCACCGGCGATCCAGGTCCAGAACACCCCTGGTCAGCCGACGTCGGTCCCGATCTCGCACCTCACCAGTCAGTCGGAGACGGTCAAGGTCCAGGACATCAGTGACTCGACGGAGATCTCGGTCTAGGGCGTCCCCAGTGAGTCGCAGACGATCGAGGTCCAGGACACCGCTGGTGACCCGCCGGCGGTCTAGGTCTAGGTCACCAGTGACACGCCGGCGCTCCCGTTCCAGAACTCCACCGGTGACTCGCAGAAGGTCCAGGTCTCGGACTCCACCAGTGACCAGGAGGCGATCTCGAAGCAGAACCTCGCCTATCACACGCAGGAGATCAAGATCCAGAACATCCCCAGTTACCAGGAGGCGATCTCGGTCCCGTACGTCTCCAGTAACTCGAAGGCGGTCCCGCTCTCGAACCTCGCCAGTGACACGCCGCCGCTCTAGGTCCCGCACGCCTCCAGCTATTCGCCGTCGGTCTAGGTCTCGAACGCCACTGCTGCCACGCAAACGTTCCCGCAGTCGTTCGCCGCTTGTTATCCGCCGTCGCTCCAGGTCCCGTACTCCACGAACAACTCGGGGCAAACGGTCCTTGACAAGGTCACCTCCAGCCATCCGTAGGCGTTCTGTGTCTGGAAGCAGCTCTGATGGCTCAAGGTCTGCTACTTCAGTAGGAAGAAATCACTCTGGATCACAGACGCCTCCAATGGCGCTCGGTAGCTCTAGAATGAGCTGCTTTAGTCGTCCTAGCATGTCGCCGACTCCTCTTGACCGCTGTAGGTCACCTGGAATGCTCGAGCCCCTGGGCAGCTCTAGAGCACCAGTATCTGCTCTGCAGCAAGTGGGTGGCTCCCTGATGGATGGTCCAGGTCCACGAATTCCTGACCACCCGAGAACGTCATCCGTGCCAGAAAACCATGCTCAATCCAGAATTGCGCTTGCCCTGACAGCCATCAGTCTCGGCACTGCTCGGCCTCCTCCGTCCATGTCTGCTGCAGGCCTAGCTGCCAGGATGTCCCAGGTGCCTGCTCCGGTGCCTCTCATGAGTCTCAGAACAGCCCCAGCTGCCAGCCTTGCCAGCAGGATCCCTGCAGCCTCAGCAGCAGCCATGAACCTGGCTAGCGCCAGAACACCCACCATCCCAACAGCTGTGAACCTGGCAGACTCACGCACACCAGCCACAGCCGCAGCCATGAGTCTGGCCAGCCCCAGAACGGCAGGGGCCCCTTCAGCCGTGAGCCTCACTGATCCTCGTGCCCCTGCAGCCTCAGCGGTGAACTTAGCAGGAGGCAGAACTCCAGCTGCTCTGGCAGCCTTGAGCCTCACAGGCTCTGGCACGCCCCCAGCGGCTGCAAGCTACCCCTCCAGTTCCAGAACACCCCAGGCTCCAGCACCTGCAAACCTGGTGGGCCCCAGGTCTGCTCATGCCATAGCACCAGGGACTGTTGGCAGCTCGAGAACCCCTGCAGCTATGGCCCCTGCAAGCCTCACCAGTGCTAGGATGGCTCCAGCCCTATCGGGGGCCAACCTCACCAGCCCCAGGGTGCCTCTCTCTGCCTATGAGCGCGTCAGCAGCAGAGCCTCACCCCCGCTTCTCGACCGAGCTAGGTCTCGAACACCACCTGGAGGCTCCAGAACCCCACCATCCCGGATGGCCTGTGAGCGGGCTCCTTCTCCTGCCTTGAGAATGGGCCAGCTTTCCTCACAGGCTGCTCTCCAGCCAGCACAGGAGCGGCCCAGATCCCCTGGCCCACCTGCTTCTTCAGACCAGTCGTCCCGTTCTTTGCCTGCCCAGAGCACCCCTGTAGCAGGGTCTCAGGCTTTCTCCTCTGGGACCGTGGCAAAGACCGCGTCCTCCGTTGGTGACCACAACAGCATGCTCTCAGGCCCTGCCCCTGGGGTATTCCACTCTGAGGGTGGGGAGCCTCCTGCCTCAGCTGGGGCCCAGCAGGCCCTGGCACTGGCCACCCTGCAGCCTGCAAAGGAGCGGCGGAGCTCGTCATCGTCTTCGTCGTCCTCTAGCTCATCTTCGTCCTCATCCTCCTCCTCCTCATCCTCCTCTTCCTCTGGCTCCAGTTCTAGTGACTCGGAGGGCTCTAGCCTTCCCCCGCAGCCTGAGGTGGCCCTGAAGAGGTGAGGGGACTTGACTTCAGAGAACCTGCTAGGGGAGGTGGTGGGCGTGGGTGGGGGAGTGGGGCGGGAGAAACCGTGTCAGGCTTTCGGATCTTTGAGGAGGTATGGGGGACCTTGGCCCTTAAGCTGGGTGTAGAAGAGAATGCTGGGGTGGGGGCTGGTGGGTGAGGGCGGGGACAGGTGAAAGTCGCAGAAGGTTAATTCTCTAGAGGATAATGATAAGTTTTCCGTCTCTACAGAGGACAGAACTAGAGGAAATGGACTTAATTTTACAGCAGGAGGGATGGCAGTTAGACCTCAAGAGGAACTCCCTGGGCTGGAAGGATCTTCAGAGGTCATCCCATCCCTCTTCTGCCTCCAGGCAGGAAGGCCCCGCCCCCAGCCAGCCTGCACTTGGGCCTCCCCAAGCTGCGGCTCTCCAGAGGAAGGAGGCCCCAGGTTTCCACACCTGAGCCCAGGGCCTTATTCCTCTATCAGGGACAGTCTTGAGGTTTAACCTCGTCCTTTGTGCTGCAGGCACCCAGCCTGTTGCTTGTGTTAGCAGAGGTCGGGCCACTTCTACGAGAGAGCTCACTGGCTCTTGGGCGCCAGAGCTCCCAGGGCATATCTCAGGCACCCCTCCTCCACTGCCCTTCTTCCAGGCCAAGGAAGGTAAGGGTTGGGGCTGGGGCTGCCTGTCTCCCTGTGACCAGTTCTCTTCTCCCACAGGGTCCCCAGCCCTGCCCTAGCCCCAAAGGAAGCTGTTCGAGAGGGACGTCCCCAAGAGTTGACCCCAGCCAAAAGGAAGAGGCGCTCTAGCAGCTCCAGTTCCAGCTCTTCCTCTTCCTCTTCTTCCTCTTCTTCCTCTTCTTCATCCTCTTCCTCTTCCTCCTCGTCGTCGTCTTCCTCTTCCTCCTCCTCCTCCTCCTCCTCCTCCTCCCCTGCTAAGCCTGGCCCTCAGGCCTTGCCCAAACCTGCAAGCCCCAAGAAGGCACCCCCTGGCGAGAGGAGGTGAGTGGTCCCTGCCTGATGGAGGGGGATGAGGTGACTTAGTAGAGAGAGGACCCTGGGTCGCCAGCTGCCAGCCGGAGGTCCATGTGGACGCTGTTGTCTGGCTGTGGGGGAGGAATTGGGCTCTCCTCCCCACCTGCTCTGCTGTGCCTGAGACTGGGCAGGCCTTAGTGCTGTCCTCCCCGACACCTAGTCTAACAGGCCCAGGGATTCTAGCTTTGGAATCTCCCCATTGCCGCCGTCGGGCCTCTGGTCTGGCTGCCGTCATCTTCTCCCCCAACTCTGTCCACAGCCTTCTCCCTGTCTCCTTGCCTCCACGCCATTCTCTTCCACATGTAGCCAGAGGGATCTTTCTAAAACGCACATCTGGTTACTTCCCTCCACTCCACAAATCCTCCCGGGACGCCCTGTGGCCTGCAGGATAAAGCCCCACCTCTGCGTGGATGGCGCGTGAGGCTCCTCACCAGCGGCCTTGCCTGCCCGCATCTCCTCTGTCCGCCCCCACATGCCCTGCATTCCAGGGGCCACCATGCTCTTGGGCCCATGCCTTTGGACATGCTGCTCCTCGGCCTGGAACCCCCTTGTCTGCCTGGTGGACTCCTCGGTCTGCAAGACTCCATCCGCCTAGACAGCACCTTCGTGACGACTGCCCTGCCCCACCTCACCCCACCACCCAGGGTCCCCCAGACCCATGTGCAGCCCACCTACAGGGGCTGCTCCCCACACATGGGCAGAAACTGCCCTCTTGTTGACTCGCCTCCTGTACCTGGCTGAGCTCCTCCAAGGGTAGGGCCTTCTTTCTCTCTGCCTCCCCCGCTGCACCCTGTGCCCACCTGCTGGGCGCTCGGTGGATGGTGTGCGGGCGGATGGGTGAGTGAGCGCGTACAGGTGGGTCTCAGGCTGCCCCAAGTGGTGCGAGGTTTGGTGGCCAGGACCTGGGAGGGTGGTCCTGCGTGCTGGCTGGTGGACTTGGTAGGGTTTGATGCTATGTGGACTCACTCTGCTCCCCAGGTCCCGCAGTCCCCGGAAGCCAATAGACTCGCTCCGGGACTCGCGGTCCCTCAGCTACTCGCCTGCAGAGCGTCACCGTCCCTCACCGCAGCCTTCACCCCGGGACCAGCAGAGGTAGGCGTGTGGGTCGGTAATTGTCTCCCACCCGTAGCCAGCTTTGGAAAGCACCCTCGTGTGGCCATTATGTGCTTTTGCGAAATATGTAGGGAACTCCTGTGTGGCTTGGGTGCTAGGAGTGAATGATGGTGTCCCTGTGGTCAGATGTCTGTTGTGTTGCAGCAGCAGCAGTGAACGGGGTTCCCGGAGAGGCCAGCGTGGGGACAGCCACTCCCCAAGCCACAAGCACAGGAGGGAGACACCCAGCCCCCGCCTTGTGCGCCACCGCTCCTCCAGGTGTGTGTCCTCTGCTGCACTCCGGGCTGGGACCCTGGGACTGAAAGGATGAAGGCTTCTTCTTTGAGAGCTGGTTCTTGGGGTGGCCCCATCCTGGGCCTGGCTGGAAGCTTCCCTGTGGCCTGGGTTCTCTGCATTGACTACGTATCTTCTCTGTTGCAGGTCTCCATAAATCTCTTTGGGGGAACTCAACACACCCCATGGTCTGGAGCCATGGGTGGGATCCTATCTGCCCCCACTTAAACCATGGCAGCATCTAACGGGGAGGGCTCCTTTTACCTCCCCCCCCCTTTTTTTCTTTGTTCCTGTGAAATGTTAATCTCTGTGAGTT
The DNA here is from genome assembly GCF_030014295.1 of Loxodonta africana. Lineage (NCBI taxonomy): Eukaryota > Metazoa > Chordata > Mammalia > Proboscidea > Elephantidae > Loxodonta > Loxodonta africana. The sequence continues at coordinate 56,130,535 of NC_087353.1, read as the reverse complement.
TTTCTTGGTTCATGTGTTTTGGGGGGTTTGGGGTGGGAGGGATTAAGAATTGGAGCTGGGGGAGGGGAGGGGAGGATGGTTGGGCCCCCACTGCCTTGATCAGAGGGGCTGGGAGGCTCTGCCTGCCCTTCACCCCTGAGTTGCTGGGGGCTAGGGACTTGGCCCTTTGGCAAGGAGTTCCTGGAGGGGCGGGGGGCAGGAGTTGAAATCAGTTGGCATCTACTGCCCTGGGTGGGGTCGTGGCCCCTTCCCCCAACTTTTCTTCATGTTTCTTAAAGGCATTTTGGTTTTTTAAAATCTGTACAGCAAGAGCAACTTTTTCTGTCCAATAAAAATGAGAAATGCAGGAATTGGATCTGTAGGCTGTTTATTAGGATAGTAGGTGGGGAACCAGTGGGAGAGACTGCCACTGGTGGGACCTAGACACTGACTTCAACTTAATACCTGCTGCCCCACAGCCAGGAGCATATCGTCACCTGCTAGAACAGTCACTGGCTCCACAGCTGGGACAGGGTCGTCCTTGGCCTTTCCGCCACCCTCACCCAGGACAGGTGGCTTGGGCTCACCCTATGTTCGTAGTTCTTTGAGGAGTGGGCTCCGGGGGTGGGAAGCCAGACTGGCCCTTAATCTAAGGTCACAGGGTGAGCCTGTGGAGGAATTTAAGGGGAGAAGGCACCATCCAGGTGAGGTGGGGTCAGGAAGAGGTGTGAGAAAGAGGCAGGACCCAGGGAGATACCCAAATCTCTTTTATTGGAGAGGTGGGGCTGGGAGGCAGCTGGGCCTCACTGCACAGCTTGTTCATTGGCGCTGCTTCCTGAGTCCTGTGGCTTCATCACATCTGGCAGCTCAGGGGGGCTGGAGAAGGGCTCGATGCGAAGGGCCTCAAATGTGTCATCTGTGGGAAGGTGGGGGTGGGGGCAGACCACCACACTGTTTTCAGTTGTTGTCCCCTCAGAAGAACAACCTGTGCAGGGTTTGACCTGTGCCATGGCCACCCTGCCACTCTGTGTACACAACAGGTGGATCCAGGCAAGCAAGGGTTGGCTCTAGAGAAGGGGACTGCAGGCTGGAGTTAAGGTAGTAGTGGGCCTGAAAACAAACTGCTGAGCCCAACACAGGCTCTGTGGAGCTGAGACTGCCCTCAGCCCTGGTTCCTTGCAACTTTATCCACGTTTAGCCAACAACCCACAGCCCCTGGGTCCTCAGTTGTGCAAACAGTTGTCAAGCCCCTTTTAAGTTTACAGAAACATAATTTAAAACTTCCCATCCTTTTTTGGGGGGAAGTTAAACCGTTCCCTTTCCCCCAGGTTTCAATACTGGGCAGTTGTGGGGTGTAGCTAATGAGAGCAGTCTTTGGATATGAATACTGGATTATGGCAGCCCTAACAAGTGACCCGGAAACCCTGGTGGCGTACTGCTTAGGTGCTGTGGCTGCTAACCAAGAGGTCGCAGTTCAAATCCACCAGGTGCTCCTTGGAAACTCTGGGGGCAGTTCTACTCTGTCCTCTAGGGTAGCTATGAGTCGGAATCGACTCAATGGCAGTGGATAACAAGTGACCCAACAGCCCAGCATCAGTTTACTCCTCCTCATCCAAGTCTAGACTGCCCAGGGAGGCTCGAGGAGTAGGCAGAATGCACAGAAAGAGCGTGGCATAATGCTGGCTCTGGCAGGGCCAGGCAGCTTACTACTAAGTCTGTGCCTCAGTGTCCACATCTGCAAAACGGTTAACGACAGGGCTTTGGTCCCATGGCTGCCGACAAGACTAAATGGGACAATAGGGGTAATGCCGAGTGCAGGGAAGACTCAACCAGCTGGTCGTATATTGGAGCTAGTATCCTCCTCAGGAATTTTCAAATCATTTATGAGATAGGCCTTAATTTCTATTAAGAATCTCTGGTTTGGTGCTCATTTTTATATGGAGAAACTACACGTGTCATGAGATACTGCCTGTACTTTCCAGGCTGGAAGACACTGCCCCAGAGGTTTGGAACAGCAGCAGGGGCTCCTTGAAGACCCTCTTCCTTGGCTGTGGCCATCCAGGCCCCCTCACCTGCCCGGAAAGCCAGCCCCACTGTGGCTGGGGCTTGGGGCCGTGCAGTCTGACTGGTGAAGCCACACTCGCCCAGTGTCTTGGCATCCTCCAGGAGCTGGTCATCCTGAGGAGAGAGGCAGAGACTCAGTGAGAGGCCCAGGACCAGCCAGAGCATATGACAAGACTTTACAAATCAGAATTGACTATGATTAGGGGCCTCTGGAGTCTGTTTTTCCAGACTTTCCAGGCAAATCTAATTCTAAAGAGCCCCTGAGCCAGTTTGGGAACAGGCAGACCTGGGTTGGAATCCTAGCTTTGCCACTTCCTGTGTGACCTTAGACAAGGTAGTTGGCCTTCCTGATGTGAAGTTTCCTCTGTAAAATGGGAGTTACTGGAATTCTCAACAAGGAACAGAAAGCACTGAGTAGGCACACAGCACTTGGGAAGTGCACAGAGCGAAGGCCTGTCTGGGAGCCCCAGCAGCATCTGGGAGACCATGGAAGCAGAGGCTTTTGGGAGCTGAGGGGTGGTGTAGACTAAAAGGCCAATCTCCCAGTTCCCAGCTAGAATCATATCAGTGCACTGAGGTGAGGATCAGGGCTGACATATCTGATTTCTGCAATGAAATTGAAGCCATCTTTATTACTGCATGATCCATTGGTTTGTAAAGAGAAAAGAGGGCTTCTCCAACATTGGCAGGGAATGGAGAGCATAATAAACGATTTCTTCATGAACAACTGGTGGACTCTGACTTAGCACCCTCCTTTTTGACTTTCGTCTCTTCTATTTCGGCGTAACTAAGGCCCTCAGGAGAGGCGTCTAGGGGGCAGGGTGTGATTCTGATGGGCTTACAGTGCAGGCTGGGAGTTACGGGCATCGGGGTTCAAATCCTGGCTCTGTCAACGCCCTTGGGCTAGTTAAGGGAGCAGGGCAGGGCTGTCAAGAGTCCCCGGGGCGTGGGTGAGACCGCTGAGCTGGGTCAGATGCGCTGTTAGCCTTGCACGCAGCGCCCGGGACGCGGTTTAAGAGCATCCTTCACCGAGACGTCACAGGTGCTCGGTGCTTCTCACGCTTCGTCCCGCTTAATCCGGATGGCAGCCCGCGAGCCAGGGACTCGGACGCGCGTCGGTCCGTCGCGCCACTGTTTACATCAGTGACAACCACCCGCGGCGCCGCGCCCACGCCGGCGATTCCGCGCGCCCGCACACCCCACCCCGGGCCTTCCGTTCCTCGGGCCGCCAGCCCGGCCTGTACCTTGTACAGTCGCTGCTCTTCGGGCGGCCGCTTGAGGATGCCCTCGACGATGCGCTTCAGCTCGAACACCGTGCTCGACTCCTTGGCGTCGGTGAAGATGGTGGTCTTGTGGCGCCGGATCATGAGGAACACGTCCTGGGATCGGCGGGCCGGCGTGAGTGCGGCTCCCGGGGCTCCCCCGCCGCCCCCCGCCGCCCCCCGCCGGCCCCCGCCGCCCCCCGCCGCCCCCCGCCGCCCCCCGCTGCCCTCTAGGCTCCCGGCCCGTACCGCCCCTCCCCCACGCCCGCTCACCATCGCGGAGGCTACCTCTCCCCTCGACGCGCCGGCGCGGCCACGCTCCGCCCCGTTCCCAGCACACCGCGCGCCCGCCCCGGCATGCCCCGCGCCTGGCGGCCCAGCCCCCATTACGGCCCCGCCTCCCCGCCGCCATTTTAAAGTGATGCGGTAACGGGTAGCTAAGACTGGGTACCCGGCCGCCATCTGGGTGCCGGAGCTAGGGGGCGTGCCGATGGGCAGCATGGCTTAGGTGGTGGGTGGGAGAGAGGGAGGGAGGGAGGAGCAATTGCGGGAGGCGATGCAGTCATCTTGGGTATGGCAAGGGAGAGGTCTCCATGTTGATGTCGGGCGAGTTCCTGACACAGGGACCACTTGCTTTTGGGGATATTGGGGGTTAACTGCGAGCGTAGAGTGACCACACAATCCAGAGGGGTGGATGAATGAGGGGCGTCTTAGTCATCTGGTTTGGTAAGACATTTGCGTTGAAGTGTACCGTGAGCTGCCATTATCAAGGGGTCTGACTCATGATTGTAGAGGCTGCTTTGGTGGCTATTTTGCCAAGGTATTTTGTTTTGAACCTTCCGGCCACCGTACTGGAAGAATGACTCTCCTTCCTTACCCGCCCCAGCTTTGGGTGTAGGGCTTGTTCAGTCCACTTCTTCGAGGCTTTTGGGACCTATGAGGATGCCAGAAAAGTGCTGTTAGGGGTAGGAAGCGGGTCGGACGACCTTCCTGGGAAGAAGCAGCGGGGCTCTGCCGCCGTTGGTTCTTGCGCTCTCCAGGGGGACGAATGGGGAAGCTCCCCGGCCCCCTGGATGCTTAGATACACTGTTAGTTGCCGTTGAGTCGGTTCTCACTCATAGCGACCCTACGTACCACAAAACAAAACACTGCCCGGTCCTGCGCCATGCTCACAATCGTTGTTATGCTTGAGCCCATTGTTGCAGCCTCTGTGTCAATCCATCTCGTTGAGGGTCTTCTCCTTTCCACTGGCCTTCCTTTACCAAGAAACCCTGGTGGCATAGTGGTTAAGAGCTATGGCCGCTAAGCAAAAGACTGGCAGTTCGAATCCACCAGGTGCTCCTTGAAAACTATGGGGCAGCTCTACGAGTTGGAATTGACTCGGCGGCAGTGGGTTTGGTTTTGGGTTTTCTACTTTACCAAGCATGGTGTCCCTCTCCAGAGACTGATCCCTCCTGGTAACATGTCCAAAGTATGTGAGATGTATTCTCAACATCCTGGCTTCCAAGGAGCATTCTGGTTGTACTTCTCCCAAGACAGATTTGTTTGTAATTCAAAGATGTCAATTCTTCAGTATTCCTTATTCATTGTCCAGCTTTCGCATGCATGTGAGGAAATTGAAAACAACATGGCTTGGGTCATGGACACCTTAGTCTTCAAAGTGACATCTTTTCAACACTTTAAAGAGGTCTTTTGCAGCAGATTTGCCCAATGCAACGTGTCATTGATTTCTGAACTGCTGTTTCCATGGGTGGTGACTGGATCCAGGTAAAATGAAATCTTTGACAACTTGTCTTTTCTCCATTTATTATGATGTTGCTTATTGGTCCAGTTGTGAGGAATTTTGTTTTGTTTATGTTGAGGTGTAATCCATACTGAAGGCTGTGATCTTTTATCTTCATCAGTAAGTGCTTCAAGTCTTCTTCACTTTCAGCAAACAAGGTTGTGTCATCTGCATAATGCAGGTTGTTAATGAGTCTTCCTCCAATCCTAATGCCCCGTTTTTCTTCATATAGCCCAGCTTTTTGGATTATTTATTCAGCATAGAGATTGAATAATTATGGTGAAAAGATACAACCCCGAGGCACTCCTTTCCTAACTTTAAACCACACAGTATTCCCTTGTTCTGTTCGAACAACTGCCTCTTGTTCTATGGACAGGTTCCTCATGAGTACCATGAAGTGTTCTGGAATTCCCATTCTTTGCAGTGTTATCTGTAATTTGTTATGATCCACACAGTTGAATACCTTTGCATAGCCAATAAACACCTTTCTGGTATTCTCTGCTTTCAGCCAGTATCCATGGGGCATCAGCAATGATAGTCTCATTCCATGTCCTCTTCTGAATCTGGCTTGAATTTCTGGCAGTTCCCTGTCAATATACTGCTGCAGACGCTTTTGAATTGTCTTCAGCAAAATTTTACTTGCACGTGACATTAATGATACAGTTCGATAATTTCTGCATTCTGTTGGATAACTTTTCTTGGGAGTAGGCATAAAGTGGCCAGTCGGTTGGCCAGGCAGCTGTCTTCTAAATTTCTTGGCATAGACAAGTGAGCACTTCTAGAGCTGCATCCGTTTGTTGAAACATCTCCATTGGTATTCCATCAATTCCTGGAGACTTGTTTTTTGCCAATGCATTCATTGTAGCTTGGACTTCTTCCTTCAGTACCATTGGTTCCTGATCATATGCTACCTCCTGAAATGGTTGAACGTTGACCAGTTCTTTTTGGTATAGTGACTCTGTGGTATAGTGACTCCTTCCATCCTTTAATGCTTCCTGCATGTTTTAATATTTTCCCTATAGAATCCTTCAGTATTGCAACTTGAGGCTTGAATTTTTTCTTTAGTTCTTTCAGCTTGAGAAATGTGCAGCATGTTCTTCCCTTTTGGTTTTCTACCTCCAGATCTTTGCACATGTCATTATAGTACTTTGCTTTTGTCTTCTTGAGCCGCCCTTTGAAGTCTTCTATTCAGCTCTTTTACTTCATCGTTTCTTCCTTTTGCTTTAGTACTCAGCGTTCAAGAACAAGTTTCAGAGTCTCTTCTGACATCCATTTTGGTCTTTTCTTTCTTTCCTGTCTTTTTAATGACCTCTTGCTTTCTTCATGTATGATATCCTTGATGTTATTCCACAACTTGTCTGGTTCTGGTCTTAAGTCATTACTGTTCAACGCATCAAATCTTTTCTTGAGATGGTCTCTAAATTCAGGTTAGATACACTCAAGGTTTTACTTTGGCTCTTGTGGACTTGTTTAAATTTTCTTCAGTTTTAGCTTGAACTTGCATATGAGCAATAGATGGTCTGTTTCACAGTCGGCCCTTCACATTGTTCTGACTGATGATACTGAGCTTTTCCAACATCTCTTTCAACAGATGTAGGGCTCAAAAATTTCCCTGGCTGCCTGGCTGTCCCCTTGTGGGCATCACCACCAACAGCTGAGTCCTTCCTTGGGCATTGGACATTGTCCTGCATCTCCCCAAACTGCAGCTACATTGTTGACAGGGAAGGTTTTTCCCTCACTTAATGATACCTGGGTAGAGGGTCACCTTCAGCTGGGACATGGCTGGGCATGTGTCAAAGAAGTCATGCCCATCACACCCAGTGAGAGAGGAGCCAGTGGCTGGCCTTGGGTGCCAAACAGCTCTGCAACTGCCCAGCCTGTGACTTGAGGGCGGGCAGAGTCGGGAAGATGCTGCTTTTGCCCCTCATCGAGTTTTGGGTGAATGGTGGGCCAGCAGAGGCTGACCGCCTAGGTTGGTGGGCTCAGGCGGCCGGGCCCAAATCCTTCACCAACTGTGTGTGGCTTTAGGCAGTTAACTTCACTGAGCCCCAGTTTCCTCCTCCCCAAGACAGGTGAATGACCACTTGTCTGTCAGTTTGTCATACTGTGGTGGCTTGCGTGTTGCTAAGACGCTAGAAGCTATGCCACTTGTATTTCTTGCTCCTCAGAAGCCCTCTGAAGCCCCTTTCCCTCATGCGACTTTCTACCCACTGCACCTCAGTACAGCCCCTGCCCCTCGGTTCCCTGCTGGCTTCCTGGGCCCCTGCCTGACCTGACAAGCAGAACTGCCCTATAGGGTTTGCAAGCTTCCAAAACAGCTGATGGATTTGAACTGCTGACCTTTTGGCTAGCAGCCGAACACTTAACCACTGTGCCACCAGGGCTCCTCCATCATGACAGGGGGCAAAATCTACATTAATTTTCTATTACTGTGTAACAGATTACTACAAATGTAGTAGTTTCAAACACCAATTTATTAAATCACAATTCTGTAGGTTAGCAGTCCTACAGGTTCCTGCTCAGGGTCTCATGAAGCCAAAATCAGGGGCTGGCTGGCCTCCAAGCACACTCACATTGTTGGCCAAATTCAGTTCCAGCCGTTGTAGGACCAAGGTCTTCATTTCCCGGCTGGCTGTCCACCAGGGGCCACTCTTCAGCCTTGGAGGCAGTCACAATTCCTTGCCACTTGGCCCCTTCCATTTTCAAAGCTAAAAACAGAGAATCTCCCAGTGTTGAATCCCTCTCATGTTTCAAATCTTTCTGATGTTCTCCAGAAAAACGGGCACACAGGCCAGATGGGAAGCCAACTGGCTTACCCATCTCTGGGTGCCTAGTGCTAGCCCCAGCTAGAGTGAGGAGGGTAAATATCAGCAAGGAGGGGAGGGAGCAAGCGTAAGCCCCCTGGGTCACGGGGGAGATCCCTGAAAGAGGATTGGCAGGGTCAGACTAGGGGAGCCCCAAGGGGAAGAGGAAGTAGGAGGATGGACAGATAGATGCGTGGATGGCACAGCCACAGAAGACCCCTTAGATTTATTAGGCCTCTCGGCTATCAGCCAGAAGGGGCAGGTGGGGTGTGCAGGTTCCTAGCAGGACCGGGAGGCTGAGGGATCCCAGCATCTGGCTCCAGGTCAGTGTTTCTGCATCAGAGGCTGAGGCGAGCCTGAATCCAGGGGCTGTAAGTGGCCACATTGGTGTAGACACCAGGGCGGTTGGGCAGGGCACAGCCCTTGCCCCAGCTCACAACGCCCACCAGGACCCAATGCCCAGACTGCACGCAGGTCAGGGGTCCCCCGGAGTCCCCCTGCAGGAGAAGGGGGTGGTTAGGTCCTAGCCTTCCCGGGACTTGAGATCACTGTCCATGGGCTCCAGTCCCCGAGGTGGGGGCCTTTGGGTTTAGGGGCTGGGACACTGAGCCTGGAGGCAGGAACTCCTAGGTCCTGGGTTCTAGGAAGGCAGCGTGCGGGGAGCAGGGGCTTGGCTTCCTGAAGACCCACGCACCTGGCAGGCGTCCTTGAGGCCCTCCACGTAGCCGGCACACAGGTTCCCGGGCTGCACGATGCGCTCCCCGCGTGGCGCATTGGAACCCACGTGGTACAGGCGGTCACAGGTGCGCGCGTCCAGCAGCTGCAACCTCACTCCCTGCAGGGGTCGCCACTCCGGAAGTGGAACTGGGGGGAGGAGGGTGTAGGCGAGCATGGGGGCGGGGGGAGAAGCCCGGCTGACTCGCTATGCGATTGGGAGTGGTGTCGGGCTCCGGCCACAAGCGCTGGTTCCCGATGGGGGTTCGGGGTCTGGGATTCTGGTCAGATGGTAGTGAGTGGGGAGGCACGTGGTAGGGCCCACCCGCCCCTTCTCGGTCTCCCCGCCACCGCCCAGCCGCGCCTAACCTCCGGGCTTCAGGCTGCCCCAGCCGGTGACCCAGCACGGGGTGCCGGGCGGCGGGCGGGTGCCAGGCGCGGGCAGGCAGACGGGCTGGATGCGGGTGCCCAGGGCCACCGGGCGGCGTAGCTGCAACAGCGCCAGGTCGCCGTTGGCCCGGTCCTCGGAGTAGTCCGGGGGCAGCAGCACCCGACGCACGGGCGCAGAGAGCGCGTGGGGCGAGGTGGGGCCCAAGCGCAGCACCCCGAGGCGCACGCGGTACTGGGACGGCAGCGCCCGCCTGCGCGACAGGAGAGACGGCGATTTACAGCACCCCCTCCCCGAGCCCGGGACCGCGTCCCTGCCACCCCGCGCCTCCGCCAGGCGGCGCCCCCTCCCCGCTCGCGGGAGCCCTGGGAAGAAGAAGGGCGACCTCTGCCGACCTGGGGAAGCAGTGCGCCGCCGTCAGCACCCACTGCGGGGCGACCAGTGAGCCTCCGCACACGTGCTCCCCGCGGTGCTGGACGCTCGCCTGCCACGGCCACTCTCCGTCCCGGGCATCCCGACCCCCCACGATCCGACTGGACACGTGGGGCCGCCCACAGGCTGCAGGGGACAAGTGGGGGCGAGTGTGAGCAGAGGACTGGGGGCCTGAGCAGTGGGGGGGGGGTGGCCAGGCGCCGCGCCGAGCTTCCTTACCTGTAGACTTCGGGGTCGCCGCAGCTTCTGGAGGAGGCAGGACGGCTGGATTATGGGTTTAGTGTCAAGTATCGCGTGGGGTAGGGGAGGTCAGAGATTAGGAAGGAGGGTGGCACATACTGGGGCAGTGACCTCATGCCAGGCTTTGTGCAATGAGTCACCTGCTTAAACCCTCCCCAGACTGCTTACACCCAGTGCACAGATGGGCACATTGGGTCTGGAGAGCCTTGGATCAGTGGCAGAGAGGATCGAATCCCTGGAGCCAAGATTAGACGCCCCAGAGTGCCATAGGGGAGCCAGGCCCAGAGAAGGGTGAGATGGGAGACCTGGAGACCAGGGTTACTGTGGCCAGCCCACCCAGTCCCTGGCTCCACTCACCCAGCAGTAGTAGGAACAGGATCTGGTGGCCAGGTACCTGCCTCATTCTGTCTTCAGGGCTAAGCTGCGGAAGGGTGGCACTGTCCAGGGCTTGGACTCTGGTCTGGAGCCAGCTGGGAGAGAACGGAAGGTCCTGGCCCCAGCACCAGTCCCCAGAGCCACTGTTTGCCCTCGGCTCCTGGTTGGTGCCACACTTCCCCCTGTGGCCCATGTGCTATATACTCTTCACTTGGTCCAGGCCCCCTGCGCAGGCCTCCAGTGACCACTCTGGTTAAATGTGCAGCCTCCTCATGGCCTTGTACCCCCACACTCCCACCCCACTCCACCACACATTCTCTTTCCATTGCCTCACAGCTGACCCTAGTCCTGAGGTAGCCCCTGGTCCTGGCAGCCCTTGCGCCCTGTTCTCACCCTCTGGCCAGGTGTACTCCCAGCTGACTTGGTGAGAGGAGGGCCTGGAGGTTAAAGGGCCAGGAGGGGGCGGAGGCCCAGCCAGGGGTAATTACAGGGACCAGGGCTGGGTTTCGACTTCACTTGTCCAGCCTGGAACAAAGATGCTTTGAGCAGAGCTTTCTGAGTGGCAGGAAAGGGATGCCTGGGTTTCTTGAAGGAAGCCTGGCTGGGGCCAAGGTGCTGGGAGTTGGGTGCGTGCCAGTGGCTGCGGTCAGGCCGGGAAGCTCCTGGGAGGATCCCTGGCAGCTCATCTCTGAACCTGAGCCGGCTCCTTTCTCACTTGGTCCCTGGGGCTTCTGAGCGCTATTGTTCTGTGCAGAAAGCACCATGCTGAGCCTGGACCCCAGGATCCTGGGTCTGGGCGCCGCTAAGTGGGGAAGGGCTATCTCAAAACTGGCAGCACCCCCATTTGACCCAAGGCAGGAGCAGACCTGACCTTGGAGGATACTCCAAGACAGAGCGAGGCTGCTGACGTAGGGTGGGACCCAGAGACTTGGGGACAAGGGCAGGGACTGCCCGCCTCTCTCTGCTCCAATGGAGGGCTGGACCTGTACAGTGCCCTGCACACTCAGTCCCCTCTCAGGTCACACCAGTGTCCCAGGCTCCCTCTTGTTCCTGGGTTCTGCACACGCAGTGCCCACTGCCCCTCCTCCCTCAGTCCTCTGCTCCGTCACCTCCTCTGTGGGGGCCCAGAGCCCCCTGCCTAGGCTGGGCCTCCTCTGTGGTTTGCTGTGTGTTGGAGGAGGTTTGAGAACATCTGTCTGCTTCCCCTGCAGGAAGGGGCCTGTGTCCCCAGTGCCTGGAACAGAGCCCAGTGCAGAGTGGCCCTGAGAGTGTGTTTGGGAGGGAATGATTGGGAGGCGAACCCATTCTGGAAGCAGGGCGCAGGCTGGGGCCTGGCAGAGCCCCAGACCTCGCCTCGACGCAGATGGAGGGAGCTGGCCTCAGGTGCCACCTTCTCTGTCTGCCTCTGTCCACCGCTCTTGAGGCTGCAGCCTCCAGCTTGGGGAAGCAACTGGACCCCTTTGTGACTCAGTTTCCCACCTCGCAGGCTCTTGTGAGGATGACTGAGCTAACTGCACCGCTCTGAGCACAGTGCCTTGCATGCCGTAAACGCTATCAGAGTGTTTTAAGACTAAAAGAAACTTACTCTTGTTCTCCACAAGCCTGACAGCACCCCAGGTTTGCCTGCCCTGAGGGGGCTTTGGAAGGTGCCCTGGTGGTGCAACGGTTAAGCGCTCGGCTTCTAACTGAAGGGTTGGCGGTTCGAACCCACCAGCCGCTCCATGGGAGAAAGACCTGGCAATCTGCTCCCATAAAGATTACAGCCTAGAAAACCCTATGAGAGCAGTGCTACTCTGTCACAAGGGGGTGCTGTGAGTTGTAATCAACTGGAGGCATCCAACAACAACAGGGGCTTGGCAGGGGCAAGGCTAGGGGGCAGTGTCCAGCTCGGGACAGGGTGGGGCAGCTTCTGAGAGTGGCTGGTGAAAAGACAGAGGGACTGGTGAGAGTGAAGGCGACAAGGGGCACTCGGAACAGGCCCACTGCCCCTGTGACTTGAGGAGCCTGCCAGAGAGCTGGGTCCCCACCTGCTGGAATTTGGGGTGCAGGGAGGAAGGCTGGAGAGCCTGAGGACACCTGGGGGCATAGCTTAAGGAAATGGGTTCTCACAGAAATGAGTCACGGGGGGCTCCCAGTTGAGTGAATAATGAACATTTCAACCTTGGAGGAGCAGAAAATGTCCCCCTGTAAAGAGCCCCCAAAATCCAACCTCTGTCTCAATCCCTGGATTGGAAGCTGAGGCACAGACCACTGCTGGGCCCACCTCCTCTTCAGCCCCACTCTTGATTCCCACCATGGAAATAGCACCCTGGGAAAATGTCACATACTTACCCTGGGGGTACCTGGCTTGTAATAATCCTCAGCACCACAGGTGGATTGTCACCCCCTTCTTCTGATGCCAGACCTGCCCCAAACCAGGGCCGTCATACCCCCACGCCTAGGTCACAGTGATTGGTCAAGGGATGACATATGATCCAAGCCTGGCCAATCAGAATCCTTCCCTGGGATTTTCACACTGGAGGAGGGAAAGAGAGCCTGTATGGTCACAGGTATGGGGCAGCCATGGCCGTGGCTGCTACCGCAGACTCTGAGCTGGCCTGAGAGCCTAGAACCTTCAGGGGCTGAGAAAGAGGGCCTTATGTTGGGATTTCTCATTCCAGTCATTCCTGGGCTACTCTTTCCCCTCTAACACATCACTTTTCCTTTGCTCATGGTACTTCTAGGGGATTCTGTTGCTTGTAATCAAAGTTTCCAGTCCAATAGAAATGCCAAGAATGAAAACAAAACAAAACAATTAACAGCCTCTGATGGCCAAGGAGCACAGTCCGACAAAGGTGGAAGGAAAGTGGCCCTGCCTCATGCTCCCACCAGGTATGTATCCGTGCTGCAGTGCCCAGACTATGGTCCAGCCCCAGGGTACAGGACCCATCCCCAGCCATGTCCTTGGCCAGACCCCAGGGTCAGCCAGGAGACCCAGCAGCAGGGGGAGGGGGTGGGCATGGTTAGGGGACAAGCGAGGAGCCCCTTCTCAGCCTCGTGCTGTGCTTGCTGGCCCTGCAGTAGACCATGGCCCCCAGTCGGGACAGCCACCAAAGCGCCAGCAATGGGAAGCCGTGGGGAGGCAGGTAGGTGGTGTCAGGGTGGACTTCATGATCCCCAGGTGCACAGTGGCTGAGAGGAGGGAGAGGAAAGCAGGAGAGCAGGTGGGGGCAGAGATGGGGGAGTGGAACACTGCCAGGTTGGAGGCTACCCCTCCCAACTACGAAGGCTCCCTGGTGTGGGGCGCCAGAGTAGAGATATATCTAAGGCATGGCAGGTGCTGGGTGTCACGTGAAGTGGGTGGGTGGGGGAGCACCACTGAGTTGTTTCTTTTTTTTTTTTTTAATTTTCACTGTGCTTTAAGTGAAAGTTTACAAATCTCATACAAAAATTTGTCTACACCTTCCTGTATACACCTAGTTGCTCTCCCCCAGTGAGATAGCACACTCCTTCTCTCCACCCTCTATTTCCCTGTCCATTCAGTCAGCTCCTGTCCCCCTCTGCCTTCTCATCTCCCCTCCAGACAGGAGATCCACATAGTCTCATGTGTCTACCTCATCCAAGAAGCTCACTCCTCACTGGTATCATTTTCTGTCCTATAGTCCAGTCCATTCCCTGTCTGAAGAGTTGGCTTTGGGAATGGTTCCTGTCTTGGGCTAACAGAAGGTCTGAGGACCATGACCTCCAGGGTCCTTCTAGTCTCAGACCATTAAGTCCAGTCTTTTTATGAAAATTTGAGGCCTGCATCCCGCTTCTTCTGCTTCCCTGTTGTGTTTCCTGTTAGGGCAGTCATCAGTTGTAGCCAGGCACCATCTAGTTCTTCTGGTCTCAGCCTGATGTAGTCTCTGGTTTATGTGGTCCTTTCTGTCTCTTGGGCTCATAATTACCTTGTCTATGGTGTTCTTCATTCTCCGTTGCTCTAGGTGGGTTGAGACCAATTGATGTATCTTAGACAGCTGCTTGCTAGGGTTTAAGACCCCAGATCCACTCTCCAACGTGGGATGCAGAATGTTTTCTTAGTAGATTTTATTATGCCAATTGACCTAGATGTCCCCTGAAACCATGGCCCCCCAGCCCCCGCCACTGCTACGCTGGCCTTCGAAGTGGTCAGTTTATTCAGGAAACTTCTTTGCTTTTGGTTTAGTCCAGTTGTGCTGACCTCTCCTGTATTGTGTGTTGCCTTTCCCTTCACCTAAAATAGTTCTTGTCCACTATCTAGTTAGTGAATACCCCTCTCCCTCCCTCCCTCCCCACTCTCATAACCATCAAAGAATATTTTCTTCTCTGTTTAAACTATTTCTTGAGTTCTTATAATAGTGGTCTCATAGAATATTTGTTCTTTTGCAGCCGACTAATTTCACTCAACTTAATGCCTTCCTGATTCCTACATGTTATGAAACATTTCAGGAGTTCCTCATTGTTCTTTAATGATGCATAGTATTGCCTTGGAAACCCTGGTAGTATAGTGGTTAAGAGCTATGACTGCTAACCAAAAGGTCAGCAGTTCAAATCCACCAGGTGCTCCTTGGAAACTCTATGGGATGGTTCTACTCTGTCCTATAGGGTCTCTGTGAGTAGGAATTGACTCAACGGCAACGGGTTTGGTTTGGTATTCCACTGTGTGAATATACCATAATTTATCCATTCATCCATTGATGGGCACTTTGGTTGCTTCCATCTTTTTGCTATTGTAAACAGTGCTGCAATGAACATGGGTGTGCATATATCTGTTTGTGTAAAGGCTCTTATTTCTCTAGGATATATTCCAAGGAGTGGGATTGGTGGATCGTATGGTAGTTCAATTTCTAGCTTTTTAAGGAAGCGCGAAATAGATTTCCAAAGTGGTTGTACCATTTTACATTCCCACCAGCAGTATGTAGGTGTTCCAGTCTCTCCACAACCTCTCCAACATTGATTATTTTGTGTTTTTTGGATTAATGCCAGCCTTGTTGGAGTGAGATGGAATCTCATTGTAGTTTTGATTTGCATTTCTCTATCATGAGCATTCCCTCATGTGTCTGTTAGCTGTCTGAATGTCTTCATTAGTGAAGTATCTGTTCGTATTTTTTGCCCATTTTTTAATATTCTTTTTTTAAAATAATTTTTATTGTGCTTTAAGTGACAGTTTACAAATCAAGTCAGTCTCTCACACAAAAACCCATATCTACCTTGCTACACACTCGCAATTACTCTCCCCCTAATGAGACAGCCTGCTCTCTCCCTCCACTCTCTCTTTTCGTAAGCTTCTAACCCCCTCCACCCTCTCATCTCCCCTCCAGGCAGGAGATGCCAACATAGTCTCAAGTGTCCACCTGATCCAAGAAGCTCACTCCTCACCAGCATCCCTCTCCAACCCATTGTCCAGTCCAATCTATGTCTGAAGAGTTGCCTTCGGGAATGGTTCCTGTCCTAGGCCAACAGAAGGTCTGGCGGCCATGACCACTGGGGTTCTTCTAGTCTCAGTCAGACCATTAAGTCTGGTCTTGTGAGAATTTGGGGTCTGCATCCCACTACTCTCCTGCTCCCTCAGGGGTTTTCTGTCAGGGCAGTCATGGGTTGTAGCCCGGCACCATCTAGCTCTTCTGGTCTCAGGATGATGTAGTCACTGGTTCATGTGGCCCTTTCTGTCTCTTGGGCTCATAATCACCTTGTGTCCTTGGTCTTCTTCATTCTCCTTTGGTCCAGGTGGGTTGAGACCAATTGATGCACCTTAGATGGCTGCTTGCTAGCGTTTAAGACACTAGACGCCACTCTTCAAAGTGGGATGCAGAATGTTTTCTGAATAGATTTTATTATGCCAATTGACTTAGATGTCCCCTGAAACCATGGTCCCCAGACCACTGCCCCTGCTACATTGGCCTTCGAAGCATTCAGTTTATTCAGGAAACTTCTTTGCTTTTGGTTTAGTCCAGTTGTGCTGACCTCCCCTGTATTGTGTGCTGTCTTTCCCTTCACCTAAAGTAGTTCTTCAAAAAAAAAAATTTTTTTTTGAAGTTCTTATCTACTAACTAGTTAGTGAATACCCCTCTCCCACCCCCCCCCTCCCCCTCTCGTAACCACAAAAGAATGTGTTCTTCTCAGTTTAAACTATTTCTCAAGTTCTTATAATAGTGGTCTTATACAATATTTGTCCTTTTGCAACTGACTAATTTCAGTCAGCATTATGCCTTCCAGGTTCCTCCATGTTATGAAATGTTTCACAGATTCCTCACTGTTCTTTGTTGATGTGTAGTATTCCATTGTGTGAATATACCATAATTTATTTATCCATTCATCCATTGATGGGCACCTTGGTTGCTTCCCTGTTTTTGCTATTGTCAACAGTGCTGAAATAAACATGGGTGTGCATATATCTGTTCGTGTAAAGGCTCTTATTTCTCTAGGATATATTCCAAGGAGTGGGATTGCTGGATCGTATGGTAGTTCTATTTCTACCTTTTTAAGGAAGCGCCAAATCGATTTCCAAAGTGGTTTTTGACATTCCCACCAGCAGTGTAGAAGTGTTCCAGTCTCTCCACGGTCTCTCCAACATTTATTATTTTGTGTTTTTTGGATTAATGCCAGCCTTGTTGGAGTGAGATGAAATCTTATTGTAGTTTTGATCTGCATTTCTCTAACGGCTAATGATCGTGAACATTTCCTCATATATCTGTTAGCTACCTGAATGTCTTCTTTAGTAAAGTGTCTATTCATATCTTTTGCCCATTTTTAAATTGGGTTATTTGTCTTTTTGCAGTTGAGTTTTTGCAGTATCATGTAGATTTTAGAGATCAGGCGCTGATCAGAAATGTCATAGCTAAAAACTTTTTCCCAGTCTGTAGGTAGTCTTTTTACTGTTTTGGTGAAGTCTTTGGATAAGCATAAGTGTTTGATTTTTAGGAGCTCCCAGTTATCTAGTTTTTCTTCTACGTTCTTTATAATGTTTTCTATACTGTTTATACCATGTATTAGGGCTCCTAACGTTGTCCCTATTTTTTCTTCCATGATCTTTATCGTTTTAGATTTTATATTTAGGTCTTTGATCCATTTTGAGTTAGTTTTTGTGCATGGAGTGAGGTATGGGTCTTGTTTCATTTTTTTGCAGATGGATATCCAGTTATGCCAGCACCATTTGTTAAAAAGACTGTCTTTTCCCCGTTTAACTGTTTTGAGGTCTTTGTCAAATATCAGCTGCTCGTATGTGGATGGATTTCTGTCTGGATTTTCAATTCTGTTCCACTGGTCCATGTATCTGTTGTTGTACCAGTACCAGGCTGTTTTGACTACTGTGGCGGTATAATAGGCTTTTTTTTTTTTTTTTTTTAAATCAGGTAAAGTAAGGCCTCCCACGTCGTTCTTCTTTTTCAGTAATGCCTTATTTATCCGGGGCCTCTTTCCCTCCGTATGAAATTGGTGATTTGTTTCTCCATCTCATTAAAGAATGTCGTTGGAATTTGGATTAGAATTGCATTAAATGTATAGATCGCTTTTGGCAGAATAGACATTTTTATAATGTTAAGTCTTCCTATCCATGAGCAAGGTATGTTCTTCCACTTATGTAAGTCTCTTTTGGTTTCTTGCAGAAGTGTACTGTAGTTTTCTTGGTATAAGTCTTTTACATCTCTGGTAAGATTTATTCCTAAGTATTTTATCTTGTTGGGGGCTACTGTTGATTTGGTGATTTCCTCTTCGATGTTCTTTTTGTTGGTGTAGAGGAATCCAACCGATCTTTGTATGTTTATCTTGTATCCGGATACTCTGCCGAACTCTTCTATCAGTTTCAGTAGTTTTCTGGAGGATTCCTTAGGGTTTTCTGTGTATACGATCATGTCATCTGCAAACAGAGATACTTTGACTTCTTTCTTGTGAATCTGGATGTCCTTTATTTCTTTATCTAGCCTAATTGCTCTGGCTAGGACTTCCAGCACAATGTTGAATAAGAGTGGTGATAAAGGGCATCCTTGTCTGGTTCCTGATCTCAGTGGGAATGTTTTCAGGCTGTCTCCATTTAGGGTGATATTGGCCTTGTATAAATGCCCTTTATTATGTTGAGAAAATTTCCTTCTATTCCTATTTTGCTGAGAGTTTTTATCATGAATGAGTGTTGAACTTTGTCAAATGCCTTTTCTGCATCAATTGATAAAATCATGTGATTCTTATCTTTTGTTTTATTTATGTGGTGGATTACATTTAATTGTTTTTCTAATGTTGAACCATCCCTGCATACCTGGTATGAATCCCACTTGGTCATGGTGGATTATTTTTTTGATATGTTGTTGAATTCTGTTGGCTAGAATTTTGTTGAGGATTTTTGCATCTATATTCACGAGGGATATAGGTCTATAATTTTCTTTTCTTGTGGTGTCTTTACCTGGTTTTGGTATCAGGGATATGGTGGCTTCATAGAGTGAGTTTGGTAGTATTCCACCCTTTTCTATGCTCTGAAATACCTTTAGTAGTAGTGGTGTTAACTCTTCTCTGAAGGTTTGGTAGAACTCTGCAGTGAAGCCTTCCGGACCAGGGCTTTTTTTTTGTTGGGAGTTTTTTGATTACCTTTTCAATCTCTTCTTTTGTTATGGGTCTGTTTAGTTTTTCTACCTCTGTTTGTGTTAGTTTAGGTAGGTAGTGTGTTTCTAAGAATTCATGCATTTCATCTAGGTTTTTAAATTTGAGTATAGTTTTTCATAGTAATCTGATATGATTCTTTTAATTTCAGTTGGGCCTATTGTAATATCGCCCATCTCATTTCTTATTTGGGTTATTTGCTTCCTCTCCTGTTTTTCTTTTGTCAGTTTGGCCAATAGTTTATCAATTTCGTTGAGTTCTTCAGAAAACCAGCTTTTGGTCTTTTTAATTCTTTCAATTGTTTTTCTGTTGTCTATTTCATTTAATTATGCTCTAATTTTTAGTATTTGTTTTCTTCTGGTGCCTCTGGGTTTCTTTTGTTACTCTCTTTCTATTTGTTCACGTTGTAGGGATAGTTCTTTGATTTTGGACGTTTCTTCTTTTTGGATGTGTGCATTTATTGATATAAATTGGCCTCTGAGCACCGCTTTTGCTGTGTCCCAAAGGTTCTGATAGGAAGTATTTTCATTCTCATTGGATTCTATGAATTTCTTTATTCCATCCTTAATGTCTTCTATAATCCAGTCTTTTTGAGCAGGGTATTGTTCAGTTTCCAAGTGTTTGATTTCTTTTCCCTGCTTTTCCTGTTATTGATTTCCACTTTTATGACCTTATGATCAGAGAAGATGCTTTGTAATATTTCAATGTTTTGGATTCTGCTAAGGCTTGCTTTATTACCTAATATGCGGTGTATTCTAGAGAATGTTCCATGTGCTCTAGAAAAGAAAGTATAGTTGGTTGCTGTTGGGTGGAGTGTTCTGTATATGTGTACGAGGTCAAGTCAGTTGATTGTGGCATTTAGATCTTCCATGTCTTTATTGAGCTTCTTTCTGAATGTCCTGTGCTTCACCGAAAGTGATGTGTTGAAGTCTCCTACTATTATTGTGGAGCTTTCTATCTCAGTTTTCAGTGCTGACAGAGTTTGTTTTATGTATCTTGCAGCCCTGTCATTGGGTGCATAAATATTTAATATGGTTATATCTTCTTGGTGTATTGTCCCTTTAATCATTATATAGTGTCCTTCCTTATCCTTTCTGATGGATTTAACTTTAAAGTCTATTTTGTCAGAAATTAACATTGCCACTCCTGCTCTTTTTTGATTGTTGTTTGCTTGATATATTTTTTTCTATCCTTTGAGTTTTAGTTTGTTTGTGTCTCCAAGTCTAAGGTGTGTCTCTTGTAGGCAGCATATAGATGGATCGTGTTTTTTAATCCATTCTGCCACTCTCTGTCTCTTTACTGGTGCTTTTAGTCTGTTTACATTCAGGGTAATTATGGATAGGTATGAATTGAGTGCTATCATTTTGATGTCTTATTTTGTGTTGACAGCTTCTCTTTCCCACTTGATTTTATGTGCTGAGTAGATTTTCTTTGTATATTGTCCTTTCCTCATATTTGTTGTTGTTGATTTTGTTTCTGCTGAGTCTGTATTTTTCCCTTGTATTTTAGTTCGATGAGTAGGACAGTTTGTCTCCTTTGTGGTTACCTGATTATTTACCCCTATTTTTCTAAATTTATAACTAACTTTTATTTCTTTGTATCGCCGTATCTTCCTCCCCATATGGAAGGTGCATGATTACATTTCTTAGTCCCTCTTTATTATTTTAATGTTGCCTTCTTTTATATAATAAATCGCCATTACCCTGTGTTGGGTTTTTTTTAATCTTGCTTTTTTTTTTTTTTTTTTTGGATTTCCCTGTCTGAGTTGATTTCTGGTTGCTCTGCCCAGTGTTCTAGTCTTGGGTCAATACCTGATATTATTGATTTTCTAACCAAAGAACTCCCTTTAGTATTTCTTGTAGTTTTGGTATGGTTTTTATGAATTCCCTCAACTTGTATTTATCTGGAAATGTCTTAATTTCACCTTCATATTTAAGAGACAGTTTTGATGGATATATGATTCTTGGCAGGCAATTTTTTTCCTTCAATTTTTTAAATATGTCATCCCATTGCCTTCTTGCGTGCATGGTTTCTGCCGAGTAGTCCGAGCTTATTCTTATTGGCTCTCCCTTGTAGGTGACTTTTTTTTTTATCCCTCGCTGCTCTTATAATTGTCTCCTTATCTTTGGTTTTGGCAAGCTTGATTATAATATGTCTTGGTGACTTTCTGTAAGATCTACCTTACGTGGAGTTGGATGAACATCTTGTATAGATATCTTCTCATCTTTCACAATATCAGGGAAGTTTTCTGCCAACAAATCCTCAACAATTTTCTCTGTATTTTCTGTTATCCCTCTCTGTTCTGGTACTCCAATCACTCGTAGGTTATTTCCCTTGATAGAGTCCCACATGATTCTTAAGGTTTCTTCATTTTTTTAAATTCTTTTTTCTGATTTTTCTTCAAATATATTAGTGCCAAGTGATTTATCTTCAAGTTCAGAAATTCTAGCTTCTACTTCCTCAATTCTGCTCCTCTGACTTTCTACTGAGTTATCTAATTCTGTAATTTTATTGTTAATCTTCTGAATTTCTGATTGCTGTCTGTCTATGGATTTTCCTAGCTTATTAAACTTTTCATTATGTTCCTGAATAATCTTTCTGATTTCTTCAGCTGCTTTATCTGTGTGTTCCTTGGCTTGTTCTGCATATTGCCTCATTTCCTTCCTGATGTCTTGAAGGGTTCTGCATATTAAACTTTTGTATTCTGCATCTGGTAATTCCAGGAATGCACTTTCATCTAAAAGATCCCTGGATTCTTTGTTTTGAGAGCCTGTTGAGGTGATCATGGCCTGTTTATTTATGTGACTTGATATTGACTGTTGTTTCCAAGCCATCTATAAGTTATTGTTTTAGTTTATGCTTGCTTACTGTGTCGTAGCTGCTTGCTTTGTTTTGTTTTACTATACTCCTATGGGTTGCTTGAGTGAGCTAGCTTGATTATTTTCGTCTTTGGAACTCTGGTGTCCTGTCCCCAGCTGGCTAGAGCTGTTATCAGGTATATCAGTCTAGGAGTCCATTCAGTTTTCTTGTATGAATTTAGCTCAGGTTTCCAGGTAGGTGATCATCAAGCATGTGGTACAGGCTCTGTCCTACAGTCTTAGAGGGGCAGGGGTGATTGGCGTATATACCTGTATCTGATTGCAGCAGGGGGTCATGCTCTGAACAAGGCAGCGGGCTGAGAACTGACCCCCAAGTGTCTCTGAGGAAAACGCATCTCTATTCCCTACAGCGTGCTGGTGGGTGGGCTCTGCAGAGGGCCCATGGGCACCCAAAGTTTTTGTTGTAAGGACTGGGAGGTACCAGTTATCCCTGGACCCCTGTTGCGGGTGGCTGGGCCACCCAAATGGAGCCACCAGTCCTTAGGTCCCTGTTGTGGGCAGGTGAGGACCTTGTTTAATAGGCAAAGCAATGTCAAACGTCAAACACCCACCTCTCCACTGCACCGCTGAAATGGTTGGAGTTTGCCAACAAGGGCCTATTCTCCCGAAATAGGCCCACACAGGTCCATGCAGAAGGGAAAGGTGCTCAAGGTCCACGGATGCTTTATGCCTGGACAAGAGCTGCTTCTGTTCTGAGCTCCCCCAGTTAATGGAGCTAGCAAATAATCTTTTCCCCCCAGTTGCAAATTTTTTCCTTCCCCAAGGCCAGGAGGACGGCTCCAGGTGCTCACCAGGGTCTATCTCAGGCTTAGGGATTCAGCCACTGAAGCTGGTTTGGGGGTGGGGGTGGCATGGTAAAATATTCGCAAGTACTTAGCTTTTGCTGAGAGCGCCCTTCTCCTCAGGTTCCGGAGGTGTGAGTGGGCTGTGTGGCTGGCTGCTTCTCCCTGAGGAAACTATGGCCGAATGCTAGGACCAGCCCGCCGCTGCCGCAGCCGCTTCAAGACTGGTGCCTGAGGGCTCCCCATGATTCAGGTCTGGTAACTCCTCTCTGCTTCTGAACGGTCTGTTCCTTCCCCTGCCCCTTAGTTCGTTGTCTAAGCTTGCCTTTGATGCTCAGGGCTCCCAGCTTGTCACAGATATACTTGTTTCACTTGTTTTTTCGGGTCTTTGTTGTAAAGAGGGCTTGACGGAAGCGTCTGTCTATTCTGCCATCTTGGCTTCGCTCTCTTTTGCCCATTTTTTAATTGGGTTATTTTCCTTTTTGTAGTTGAGTTTTTGCAGTAACATGTAGATTTTAGAGATTAGACGCTGATTGGAAACGTCATAGCTAAAAACTTTTTCCCAGTCTGTAGATAATCTTTTTACTTTTTTGATGAAGTCCTTGGATGAGCATAGGTGTTTGAGTTTTAGGACCTCCCAGTTATCTAGTTTCTCTTCTGTTCTTTGTGCATTGTTAGTAATGTTTTGTATACGGTTTATGCCTTGTATTAGGGCTCCTAGCGTTGGTCCCTATTTTTTCTTCCATGATCTTTATCATTTTAGATTTTATATTCAGGTCTTTGATCCATTTTGTGTTAGGTTTTGTGGATGGTGTTAGATAGGGGTCTTGTTTCATTTTTTTGCAGATGGATATCCAGTTATGCCAGCACCATTTGTTAAAGAGACTGTGTTCCCCATTTAATTGACTTTGGGCCTTTGTCAAACATCAATTGCTCATATGTGGATGGCTTTATGTCTGGATTCTCAATTCTGTTCCATTGGTCTATGTATCTGTTGTTGTACCAGTACCAGGCTGTTTTGATTACTGTGGCAATATAATAGGTTCTAAAATCAGGTAGAGTGAGGCCTCCCGCTTTATTCTTCATTTTCAGTAAATGTTTTACTTATCTGGGGCCTCTTCCCTTTCCATATGAAGTCGGTGATTTGCTTCTCCATCTCATTAAAAAATGTCATTGGAATTTGGATCAGAATTGCATGGTATCTGTAGATCGCTTTTGGTAGAATAGACATTTTGACAATGTTAAGTCTTCCTATCCATGACCAAGGTATGTTTTTCCACTTATGTAGGTCTCTTTTGGTTTCTTGTGGTAGTGTCTTATAGTCGTCTTTGTATACGTCTTTTACATCTCTGGTAAGATTTATTCCTAAGTATTTTATCTTGTTAGGGGCTACTGTAAGTTGTATTGATTTGGTGATTTCCTCTTCGATGTTCTTTTTGTTGGCTTAGAGGAATCCAACCGATGTTTATACGATTCTCTTATATCCTGATACTCTGGTGAATTCTTCTATTAGTTTCAGTAGTTTTCTTGAGGATTCTTTAGGGTTTCCTGTGTATAAGATCATGTCATCTGCAAATAGAGATACTTTGACTTCTTCCTTGCCGATCTGGATGCCCTTTATTTCTTTATCTAGCCTCACTGCTCTGGCTAGGACCTCCAGCACAATGTTGAGTAAGGGTGGTGATAAAGAGCATCCTTGTCTGGTTCCCGATCTCAAGGGGAATGCTTTCAGACTCTCTCAATTTAGCATGATGTTAGCTGTTAGCTTTATATAAATGCCCTTTATTCCGTTGAGGATTTTTCCTTCTATTCCTATTTTGCTGAGAGTTTTTTTTTATCATGAATGGGTGTTGGACTTTGTCAAATGCCTTTTCTGCATCAGTTGATAAAATCATGTGGTTCTTGTCTTTTGTTTTATTTATATGATGGATTACATTAATTGTTTTTCTAATGTTGAACCATCAGAGCATAGCTGGTATGAATCCCACTTGGTCATGGTGAATTATTTTTTTGTTATGTTGTTGAATTCTATTGGCTAGAATTTTGTTGAGGATTTTGAGGTATATAGGTCTGTAATTTTCTTTACCTGGTTTTGATATCAGGGATATTCTGGTTTCATAGAATGAGTTTGGGAGTATTCCTCCCCTTTCTATGCTCTGAAATGCCTTTAGTAGTAGTGGTGCTAACTCCTCTCTGAAAGCTTGGTAGAACTCTGCAGTGGAGCCATCTGGGCCAGGGCTTTTTTTTTCATTGGGAGTTTTTAAATTACCTTTTTAATCTCTTCTTTCGTTATAGGTTTATTTAGTTGTTCTACCTCTGTTTGTGTTAGTTTAGATAGGTAGTGTGTTTCTAGAAATTTGTCCATTTCCTCTAGGTTTTCACATTTGTTAGAGCACCATTTTTCACAGTATTCCATTATGATCCTTTTAATTTCAGTTTGGTCTGTTGTGATATTGCCCATCTCTTTCTTATTCTGGTTATTTGCTTCATTTCCTGTTTTTCTTTTGTCAGTCTGGCCACTCGTTTATGGATTTTGTTAATCTTTTCAAAGAACAAGCTTTTGGTCTTGTTACCTGTTTTAATTGTTTTTCTGTTTTGTATTTCATTTAATTCTGCTCTAATTTTTATTATTTGTTTTCTTCTGGTGCCTGAGGGTTTCTTTTGTTGCTCTCTTTCTATTTGTTCAAGTTGTAGGGGTAACTCCTTGAATTTGGCCCTTTCTTCTTTTTGTACATGTGCATTTATTGATATAAATTGACCTCGGAGCACTGCTTTAGCTGTGTCCCAAAGGTTCTCATAGGAAGTCTTTTCATTCTCATCTGGATTCTATGCATTTCTTTATTCCATCCTTAATGTCTTCTATAAGCCAGTCATTTTTGAGCAGGGTATTGTTCAGTTTCCAAGTGTTTGATTTCTTTCCCCTGCTTTTTCTATTGTTGATTTCTACTTTTATGGCCTTATGGTCAGAGAAGATGCTTTGTAATATTTTGATGTTTTGGATTCTCCTAAGGCTTGCTTTATGGCGTAATATGTGGTCTATTCTAGAGAATGTTCCATGTGCTCTAGAAAAGAAAGTATACTTGTCTGCTGTTGGGTGGAGTGTTTTGTATATGTGTATGAGGTCATATTGGTTGGTTGTGGCATTTAGATCTTCTGTGTCTTTATTCAGCTTCTTTCTGTGTGTTGAAGTCTCCTACTATTATTGTGGAGTTGCCACTGAGCCGTTTCTATTAACCACAATGACCTTCCTCAAGCATGGTAGATACAGAGGTGTAAAACAGATAGGTGGCAGAGGCTGAAAGTCCAAGGGGGTGCCAGACAAGGCACGGAATGATATTCTGAGGTGCCACAAATATGAAAGGTGCCTGACTGATGCAGCCGGACAAGAGGGGGGAAGGCATTTCTGCTGATGTATCTCTTTTATCAGTTTCTATTCATTTTGAAATTGGGAGAGAGGCGCAACTTAGAGATTGCCCCTGGGTGCTCCTTACCCTGGCTATGCCTCTGTGGCTGGAGCCCCCTGCAGCCATTCCCCCAGGCTCCAGGGATGGCAGGGAGGTGAGGAGGGGCTGCTAAGGGCAGATGCATTTTCTGGGAGAGGAGGGTAGGGGTCCAGACAGAGCTTCTCACTGTACCTCCCTCCCCCACCCCAGCCCACAGGCTCAAATACCTGGGGCTCCTGTGAAAATTCAGGTTCTGCTTTAGTGGTTTGGAGAGATCTCTAGTACTTGTTGAGACTGTGCCCTGGCCACCTTACAGACACTGTGGATTCTATCCCTCCACCCCCATGGCTTCACCTGGGCCTGCTTCCACTCTGAGTCCATGACTCCAGGGGAGCCCTCTACCCAGGGACGGGGTCAGCAGAGAAATGCTCACCCAGTCATCTTCCAGGGGGCAATGCTGGGGCACTTTGCACCAGGCTTTCCTGGCTGTGCCCCAGGTGCCCACACTGACCTTCTCCACCCAGACGTCTTTTCTTCTTTCCCTGCCTCACGTCCCCCTCCTTCACTGGTGCTTCCTGGGATGACCCCAATAAACTGCTTTCACCCCAGCCCTGTCCAGGGCTCCCTTCGGGGGAACCATGGTCAGACCAGGAGCGTCTGGCATCTGTGGGTGTGGGACACCAATGATCTGAGGGTCCCACAGCATTTCCCTCAAAAACCCCCAATCCCCCCAACCCCAGAGAGCCTGGTGACCTAAATCACCTTTCTGATCGAACTGACCACAGGGTCTGCCGTCAGCATCCAAACTCTGAAAATGCAGATGGGGACAGAGACTTGGGAAGAAAGGACAGGCCTAGCTGGGTGGACTTGGGGTGATGCAGAGGGAGCTGTCAAGGCATCAACTCAAGCATTCAAGAGTTTATTAGCCAAGGGGACAGAAGGGACCGAGCTTGACTCAGCAAGGGCTTGGCCTAGGTGTCCCCAACTCTGGGCAGTGTGTCGGCTCCATGGGCTCAGGCTGGCTGCAGGAGCAGGGGCGCCCAGAGCAGAGACAGCAGCAGCAGCAGCGAGGACAGGCCTGTCCCTGGCGGGCCGCAGCCCATCAGATCCTGGATCCAGTGGAAATGCTCACTGACGTTGGTGTAGACGCCAGGCCGGTTCGGGCGACCGCAGCCAACACCCCAGCTCACGACTCCAATCTGATACCACACATTGTCCAGTTCGCAGACCAAGGGTCCACCTGAGTCACCCTGGGGAGCAACGTGTGTGAGCCTGGGCGGGGGTACTGGGGCAGCGCAGAACTAAAGGAGAGGCCAGAGAGCAGGGGCTGTGCAGCTGGACAATCAGCTGAAGCGACCGAGCCTCAGTTTCTGCATCTGCAAAGTGGGGCAACAACCCCTACCTCCTGGGGCTGGCGTGAAGTTCAATTTGTGGGAAACCAGGGGCAGGTTGTACACTCTGGGTCAGTAATAATAAACTCCAGGGTGGGGGTAGGGCAGGGGGTTGGGATGTCGGGGCCCCGAGGCCCTGGTGGGGAAGGGGGGACACTCACAAAGCAGGCGTCTTTGCCACCTTCTAGCTTGCCAATGCAAACCATGTCTCCCCAGATGTTATGGTGGAAATCAGCCCCTCCCAGGGCTGCCGTGAGGATTAAAAGAGGTAAGATCATGGTGCATGGCTTGGGGGTTGGGAGACGGTGCTACATGATCAGTCAATAAGAGGCAGAGGACTCCCCGAGACTATTGCCCTGAGATTCTCCTCTTTATACCTTGAACCAAAACTAAGCCCTGAGGTCACCTTTGAGGTAAAAACAGATTGCGTACTGTGTGTCTTTAAAAATTCATCTATATGAGACCAAACGAACTAACAATTACTTTAAAGGAAAGATGGGAAGGTAAGAAGGCAGGGAAACTAGATCAATGGAAAAGAACAACCAGAACAGAAATATGAGACTGTTCACCCATTGTGAAGAAATGTAACCAATGTCACTGAACGACTTGTGTAGAAGCCGTTGAACAGGAACCTAAATTGTTGTGTAAGCCTTCACAAAAATCACAATAAAATCTTATTAAAAAAAAAAAGGGCTGCACGTGTTTTCTCATGAAAACTCCAGGAGTCAGTAAGACGGGAAAGTGGGGGTGCATCTCAGGCCTGGTTGGGGGTGCTTGGCAGGGGCACTCACATTGCAGGCATCTTTGGTGCCATCCTCAGTGCCTGCACAAACCATGTCACCCCAGATTATAGAGCGGAAACCAGACTGATAGTATAGGTGGTTACACGTGGTGGTGTTTATGATGGAGATCTGAACTTCCTGGAGGTTGTATGGAGGCTCCAGCTCTGTTGGGGGGTGGGGACAGGAGAAAAAGAGAGATGGTCAGCTGAGACTCAGGCTGCAGGGTGGGCTGTGGGGCACCCACAGAGTCTGGGGCAGGGCTCTTGTCCCCAGCTCTTGCCAGAACCAGCACCTTGGGGGTGCTCAGCAACCCCACTGGACGGCCAAGAGGGTGAGCAGGCTGCTCCAGGGCTACCTGAGACTCAGTTTCCTGATCTGTAAATGCGAAGATGGCCCCTGCCCCAGCGAGTGAGGGGACTCCTGGCCAAAGAGTGCACAGGGAGGGGCCACGAACTGGCTTGTGGAGGATGGTAAGGTCCGGCTGCAGGGTCCAGGCCCAGGACCACAAAGTGCAGCTGGCTGTGCCCCTGGGCCGGCATCCGCTCACCCCTTGCAGCAGCAGCACTTTATGTAGCTCCTGCCAACTCTAGAGGGAGGCAGATTTCCCCTGGAGCCCTCCCACCTCCAATGCCAGGCGTGCAGCCTTGGGGACATCTCTCCCTCTCTGGGCCAATGAGACTGGGCTTCTCCTCTATTTACTAGCTTTGGGGCCCTGAGCAATTCCCATAGCTCTCTAAATCTCAGTTTCATTATCTGTAAAATGGGTATAAAAACTTCATTCTAAAGTGAAGGTGTGTGGCCTTGGGACATCTCCCCCTCTCTGGGCCAATAAGTCCTGGCTTCTCCTCTATTGGAAACCCTGGTGGCGTAGTGGTTAAGTGCTACATCTGCTAACCAAAGGGCTGGCAGTACGAATCCACCAGATGCTCCTTGGAAACTCTATGGGGCAGTTCTACTCTGTTCTATAGGGTCACTATGAGTCGGAATCGACTCAATGGCACTGGGTTTCGTTTTTTTTGCTTTTCTCCTGTATTTACTAGCTCTGAGGCCCTGGGCAATTCCCACAGCTCTCTAAATCTCAGCTTCAACATCTGTAAAATGGGTATAAAAACTTCATTCTAAAGTGAGTTCCGGGAGGAGCAGAGACTTGGCTTTGCTCACTCCTGGGTCCCAGAGCCCAGAATAGTGCCTGGCTTGAGGCCTGCATGCAGGAGTCGATCTGTTGTCATCATTGTCATGATAGGGAGTTGCAGGAATGCGCTAGCCCTGGGAGTAGTGGGGAGGGGCACTGCAGGCAAAGGGAGTGTGCCCATCTGAGGCCACAGGCCCCGGGGTGCTTTGGGGATTTGGGGTGAGAAATGAGCAGGTGCCAGGTCCCTGCCGACTTGGGGGTGTCCCAAGGATACCCCCCCGGGGGCTTCAGTGGGAAGCCCAGGGTGGAGGAGGATGGCTTGGATCAGAAAGCTGAAGCAATGGGCTCAGTCCTCCAGGGGAGTTGACATGAATTAGGAGAGACACAGAGGGCAAGGAGAAACTGAGTGTGTGGGGGAACAGGGGCACCATGAATGTAAGTGCGATGGAAAAATGAACACTTGCAGTCTCACGAATATGCCCCCCCAAAAGCCCTCATCCTTGCATTTACAGAGATAGAAACAGGCTGGGGTGCACTCCTGGGCCGAGCTGGCTGCCCTTTCCAAGGCACATTGCTGGCCATATATCCAGCCGGGAGCGGAAACTGAGAGTTTGGTCCAGAAAACCCTGCCTGTGCAAGTGGGGGGAATAAAGCAGCAGGTGAGGAGAGAACGCCTGGTGGGTCAGCACAGGCCCCAGTGGGTGAACAATTGGATGCAGATGGAGCCCTTCCCAAACCTGCCTGCTCCCCAGCCTCACCCTTATGCTCCTGGATCCTCCCCCAGCCAGTCACCCAGCAGTCAGTCCGGTTCTGGAACTCCATGGTGGAGTCCACTACACAGACCGGCTGGATGTTCTTCTTGTAGGTGACGGAGGAAGCCAGTTTCAACAGGGCAATGTCATAGGGTGACTGCCCTCCAAAGTTGGGGTTCATCACTATCCTCTCCACCTGGTAACGGTTGTAGTAGGCCCGCACGTTCAGGGAAGATGGCTGGGAAGTCCGCTCACCAAACTGGATGCTCCAGTCTGAAGGATCCATGGACCTGGCAGGGAGGAAGGTGCAGTCAGGGGGCTTAGAAGGAGGCACCTGAGCTCACCTGGGGCCTCTCCGTGGGATGGGAGGGAAAACCCTGGGGTTGCCACTACGTGCTTGTCCTATGTCTGAGAGCCACCCTTAGTGAGTCCTACTCCATGGCCAAAGGGTCCCCTGTGGAAAGGGCAGGAACCCAGAGAGGCCACACCCAATTCAGAGCCCGAGGCTGCTGGTTGGGGGGAAGGGGGTTTGGAGCAGGAGGGTGGGCACCTTCCCCAGCGTCTGACCTGCCAGTCACTCAGCCAGTCTCTGCCTCAAAGAGCCCTAAACTGGGGGGAGTACTACAAGGGACCCCAATGTGGGGTGCTCACCAGGCTGGGTCAAAGCAGCTTTCCTGAGGAGCTTTCCTCACCTCAGGTAATTCCTCCCACACCTGTGGTATAGGTGCCTGCGGTGGAGTGGGTAAGGAAAAGGATGGCGGTGCCATTTGTTTAAAACTAAAAGGACAATATACATAGATGTGCACGGGAATGTTCTGGAAGAACATTCTGGAAGACGCTCAACACGGTTGCCTCCAGGGGGACCAATAAGGACTCCTGACGGTGTAACGGACTGCAGCCAGGCCTGGGGCTCGGAAGACAGCAGGGCCGCAACCACTTGCAACCTGGGGAGGCCAGGCCCAATAGCTCGGTGTCCCCAGCCCGCGTCCGCCCCAGACTCACTTTCTGAAGCAGTGCGCTGCCGTGAGCGCCCAGCGGCGGCTGAGCAGGCTGGCTCCGCACAGGTGGCTTTTCTGCAAGCGCAGGCTGCCCTGCCACGGCCAGAACCCGCGCACCGCGTTCTGGCCTCCCACCACGCGCTCGTGGATATGCCGGAGCCCGCAGGGTGCTGGCATGGATAGACGGACACGCGGCTTAGCACGGAGGACAGGCCATCCCGCCGCTACCTCCCGGGCCCAGGGAGGAAGACAGTGATGCGTGACCACCCGCCCCCGCCCAGGTGATCCGCAGGCCGCTCTTCCCTTGGACCATCACCTACTCGTGAGCATGTTCCACTTCATGGCACCTGTTGGGTAGGGGGCGATAGGAAAGGTGAGGCGCCCTCACGCGGGCCCAGGCGCCCTGCACCGCGAAGCGCGCTTCCTAGGCCCTTACCTGGATTCTGGGACACTGGGGGGAGTTGAGCAGGTGAGCCCCCCTGCGTCTTCACGCCCTGCCCAAACTTCCCCAGCCCCCAGAGCCCGGCCCAGGACAGCAGCAGCCACAGCAGCAGTGAGCCCATGGCCTCTTGTCCCGGCCTGGCGTCCCCTCTGCTTCCTCCTGCGCCGGCGGGGGCGCCCCCTGGTGGCCAGGGAAGGAGCGGGACCCCGGGCCCACCACCCCTCCCAGCCTGACCTCCCCGGGATCAATGGCTGTTTGGGGATCTCCAGGTCTTACAGTGCCCTTCTTCAGGCTCCCACCGGGGCTGGGTCCCCCAACCATACTCCTTGGTACCCCCCAGGAATTGCTGGCCCTGACTCTTCTGTCTCCTTCTCTGTGACCCAGGGGTCCTGGCTACCCTACCCATTGCCCCTTCCTCCACCCACTTCTTCCTCCAGGACAGTGGACATGCTCACAGCTGGGGACCCCATCAGACCCATGAGCAAATCCTTACTGGGTGGCTGTCTTAGTTATCTAGTGCTGCTATAACAGAAATACCACAAGTAGGTGGCTATAACAAACAGAAATGTATTTTCTCACAATTTAGGAGACTGAAAGTCCAAGTTCAGGGCACCAGCTCTAGAGGAAGGCTTTCTCTCTCTTGGCTCTAGGGGAGGGCCTTGTCTCTTCATCTTCTGTTCCTGGACTCCTGGGTGATCTTTATGTGACATGGCATCTTCCATCTCTGTTTGCTTAATCTGCTCCTTTTAGATCTCAAAAGAGGTTGACTCAAGATACATCCTACACTATACTGCCTTGTTAACATAACAAAGAAACCCCATTCCCTATAGGGGTTAAGATTTACAAAACATATTTTTCGGGGACACAATGCAATCCATAACAGCGCCCACTGGGTCCTAGCTCTGTGCCAGCTGCTGCCAAAGAGAAGATTCTTTATGGGACCCACAGAGTAAAAGCTGGCTTTATTTTGACAACCTACAGGGCTTCTAGCCTCCCTGTCTTCATGCTGCCCTGCAGCTGGCTCCACACAATGAAATAGAGCCCCCACACAGTGGGGAAGCGGTTGTAGGGCTGCCTGACTCTTCATCATTGCTGTGAATGGATAACCCAAGGCCAGGCCTAGGTTCCGTGATTCCCTAGAAGGACTCACAGAGCTCAGAAAAGCCATTATATTCATGGTTATGGTTTATTATGGCAAAAGGGTATGGATTACAATCAGCAAAGGCAAAAGGTTCAAAAGGGGGTGTCCAGGAGAGATTAGGTAGGTGTCAGCTTCCAGTTGTCTTCTTCCGTTGGAGTTGTATGGGTAGCGCTTAATTCTCTCCGAAATGATGTGTGACCACACACGTGAGGAACTGGCCACCTGGGAAGCTCATCTGAACCCTGGTGTCCGAGATTTTTACTGGGGGCATAGGCCATTTGCTTGGTCAACCTAAGTTACTCAGTCTCCAGCCCTTCAGAGGTCAATCTGATACTCTGTGGCCCAAGGCCCCCACCATAAACCACATTGTTAGCATAGACTATCTGGCATGGCCCAAGGCCTCAGCTATACAAAGGCACTATTGTTAGGCAGGATATTCCAGGAGCTTAGAGGTTATCTCCCAGAAATTGGCCAAGGGCCAGTTATTTCTTTGAAAAGTACAGGATTTGAACATCACAAACCTGCTGAGTTAACTCTTTATTGCACAAGAACCAAAGATGGAAAAGTGTTCAAGGAAAATCCACATATGCAGAAGAAGGATCTATCTGAATAAACTGAA
The DNA here is from genome assembly GCF_030014295.1 of Loxodonta africana. Classification (NCBI taxonomy): domain Eukaryota; kingdom Metazoa; phylum Chordata; class Mammalia; order Proboscidea; family Elephantidae; genus Loxodonta; species Loxodonta africana. The sequence goes on along the minus strand of NC_087353.1, from coordinate 56,097,550 downwards.
CTGACACCACAGAAAATTGAGACAATATGTGGAACAGCAGACAACTTGGTAAATTCTAACTGGTATCCTCAGAGAGATTCAAGAAGGTTTTATAAACATTAGACAAGATTGCTCAAAGAACAAGAAAGAGTTTTGGTATTTAAAAATATTACTGCTGAAATAAAACATTTTAGAAGGGCTGAACAATAAGATGGACATAGCTAAAGAATGAATTGGTAAAGTTGAAGATAAAGTACATTTTCAGGACTTAGAGCAAAAATTTAAAAAGGGCAGATTATATGGGCAAAAATATAAAGATATGGAGGGATATAGAAGATTGGCCATATACTGATAATTGTTTGACCTGGGGGACAGGCACAGGGTGCTCCTTGTACTAGTCTGTGTATATTTAAGCATTTCCATAATAAAATGTGTTTTAAAGAAAATAAGATAAAAGTTCGAAATAAGACAAAAAGACCAGGCCAAACTCTAGAATTATGATCAGTATACCAACAGCAAGGCAAGTATTTACCTGGTGTTATGGATTGAATTGTGTCCGCTCAGAATATATATTGAAGTCCTAATGCCTGTGCCTGTGAATGTGACCCTGACTGGAAATAGCAGCTTTCTTTTGTTATGTTACTGAAGCCATACTGGAGTAGCCACTAAGAACCCATTGCCTTCGATAGGGTTTGGAACCCCATAGGGTTTCCAAGACTGTAAATCTCTATGGAAGCAGACTGTCATATCTTTCTCCCATGGAGCTGCTGGTGGTGAGACAGATACGGTTAACTGTGCTGACAGAACAGAAGAGCTGTTAAAAGATTACCATCTAGAAGCTGGGTAAACAGGAAGCACACCCTGTCAACATAAGATAAGGATGAAACAACCCGTGAATTATTATCTCCTTCCTAGTGTTTTTCTAGTCCCTTCCCCCTTTACAGGCTCCCAGCGCAAAAGAACAGTGTGTCCACTTCAGTGCGCTTGCGCTGTATCCCATAAGTGATGCCAAGGGCTGCCAGAGGGCTCCATCTTGAATATCAGCAGGTTCCGTCTTGGATTCCAGATGCATGTGCAACCTAATTAATACGTACCGCCATTCTGAGAAGTACCCGCCTCTTGAAAGAAGCCCATTACTTTTTCGTCTCCACAGAACCCATATAAGCCCTAGACTTGCTTCCCTTTTCGAGTCAGTCTTTTGGAGAGGCTTAGATCCCTGCTGACTCCTTTTGCTTGACTCAAGCAAAATAAAGCTTACTGAAGATAAAGTTTGTCTTTCGCGTGTATTCTTACTTGGGAAAAGACAAGGGACCCTTTGTGTCAGATTGGTGATTGGTAACAGTGGTTTTGAACCGCCAGCCTTTCTTTAGCAGTCAATCACTTTTATCACTGTGCTACCAGGGTTTACTGGAGGAGGGTAGGTCTTAACCCTAATCCCTTCTGAGTGGTGTCTTGTAAAGGGGAGTATAGACACTAAGACACACAGGAGAAAGAGGTACCATATGAAGGTACATCTACAAGTGAAACAGGCTGCTCAGCCATATCTTGAACAGTACCTGAGCCAATTTTTTTTCCCCTTCTTTCTTCTTTCTCTCCTTTCCCTCTCCTAGCCCATCCCTGCCTCCAAGTAAGATCCTGATATTAACTCCCCAAATGGTTAAGTGTTAACAAATGTTTCCTCTAAGACTGTGGAAAACAAGTGGTATTGATTTAAGCCTGTCAAATAAGACAAGGATGGTGCCAGCTACCCCCTGAGCTGATGGGATAATGGCAGGAAAAGATCAACATGTTTGAGATACGACCACCAAAACCAAGTGGAAGAAAGAGAGCGCACATGCCACAAGTCCCTAAAACTTATGGCCCCTTTTCCCTTAAAAACCCGAACCCGTTGGTAGTCTGGTGAGACAGATGACTTTAGGAGGAGATCATTCCCCTCTGTCTCCACATACCGGTATATCTAATAAAGCTCTTGTTACCCACCTCACCCTGTCTCAAGAATAGGTATTTGCAGCAGGCGGCTCTAACTTGCGATATTGCGGTAACACAAGTACCCAAAGAACAACAAAAAATGCCCAGGGCTACCGACAAACAAGAACCCTCCCTTAGATGCCCTGATTTGGACTTCTAGCCTCCAAAACTGTGAGACAATTAATTCCTCGTGTTCTTTAATGCCACCCACTTGGAATATTTTTTGTTATGGCAGCACTAGCAAACTGAGACACTTGGTGTTGATTCTGTATGCTCCATGTGTCTGTCTACAGCGGTGTGCACTCCCCTAGATTGGATAATCCTCACTTTGAAGAAGTGTGTTTCCTGCACTTTGTATATTCCTAATGGAACATCAGCTCAAACAAGGAACTTAATGAACACGCTTGGAAAAAGAGGACTGTGAAGGTTGATTGCATTTCAGGGTTAAACGCTTTGCAGGGGCTTTGGATACCTTACCTCCTGGTACCATACTCAGCAGGTCTGTGCCACTGAAAAGGTGTGAATTCTAAGTAACAATTCATCAATGATGATGATAATGACCGTTGTGATGTCTTCAAATGGAAATGTGTTAGCTCTTAAATAATTCTAATTATCTAGGAGCTCTCAAACACAATTTCTGGGAGCAAACTGGAAAAAAAAAAACCAAACACTCAAGCAGGCAGTATAAGCCTTTATCTCCATAAAGTATCAATGAATCATATGAAACTTCGGTTTGTTTTGCAATCCTAAAATAGTTAATAATGTTAATGAAAATACTTATTTGCAAGCCAGACAACTATTCCAGCAAGTACATCCCAGGTTATATATTCCAATAAGTTAGGAAACTTGGTGGTACAGTGGTTAAGAGCTTGGCTGTTAACCAAAAGGTCAGTGGTTCGAACTCATAGCCACTCCACGGGAGAAAGATCTGGCAGTCTGCTTCCGTAAAAAATTACAGCCTTGGGAGCCCTATGGGGCAGTTATACTCTGTTTTACAGGGTTGCCATCAGTTGAAATTGACTTGATGGCAATGGATTTTTTTATAAGCATAAGTAGGTTAAAGCATTTCATTTATTGTAAGTTTTTCTAGACATATATGCAGTTTTATTTTGATTGTCAAAATAAATTTGTGATGCCACAACATGGATGAACCTTGAGAACATCATGCTGAATGAAATAATTCAGTTACAGGACAAATACTGTATGATCTCACTTACATGAAATAGGCAAATATAGAGAAGCCAAAGATTGTTCGTGGTTACTAGGAATAGGAGGGAAGGCAAAGAGGAGCTTCTGCTTGCTGGCCGTTGAATTTCTGCTAATGGCGGTGGAATATTTTGGAAAAGGATAGCAATAATGGTGGCACTCTATGAAAAATGTCTTCAATGCCTTTGAACCGTAAATGGTGGAAGTTGTGCTGGTGAATATTTTGGTGTGTATGTTTTCACCACAATATAAATAAAGTTGTGAAGAAATTCCAAACAAGATGAAATCAGAGGATGAAAGATTAAATATCAGACAAAATCAAATCTAAGGCTAGCAGCCTTAAGCAGGAAAGGTAAGGAAATTTTCCATCGATAAAAGTTTAATCCACTGAAAAGATGTAAGAGGGATGAGCCTTCGTGCCCCCCACAACATAGCTGTGAAACACAGAAAGCAAATAAGTACTCAGGAGTTCAACTCCTGGGTGGCACAAATGGCTAAGCTCTGGACTGCTAACCAAAGAGTTGGCAGTTCAAACCCATGCAGTGGGGCCTCTGGAACTAAGGCCTGGTAACCTGCTTCCAAGGGGTCACAGCCATGAAAACCCGAGGGATAAACAAAATCAGGAGAGACCTCCTTCTCCTTGTCAAGTCCCAAATTATTCCATTGGTTATTTTTGTGAGGCAGAGTGTGAAATGTCCAGGACTCCAAGAGTCAGATAACAATCAAAAAGATTTTCCAACTAAGTTTCTTTTAGTTACAGCTCAAGCTTATTTTAAATTAATCATCAGGTATGATAAACACGCTTCTCAACTCTCTGTTGATGAAGTTTGTTTATTTCTTCTCAGAATCTCAAACAGTGAAGCCTCTCTTAGCCAATTCAGGCAATGAATGAGAAGCTTATTCATGGTGAAACTCCTTGGATATGAAATGTTTTGGACATAAAGTAGGCTGCCTCCCACTTTTTACAAGATTATCAACAGTGGAGTTATTAAATTAAAACTGCTCCTTTCTCACTGAAGGCACCAGGAGATGGGCTGCCCATGTTCTCTACTAGAAATATCACCACGTAGAAAAAAAAAAAAAAAAAGTAGAAGCATGTGTAATTTCTCATGGCATTGAGCAAAAAATAGAAACTTTGTAGATTAGAATACTTCATGCTTTTATTTGCATCTTTTCTTTTAACTTCAGCTTTTCAAGAAAATACTAAAAGCATTCATGAAACATTACTAATAATAATCTCAGAATGATAAATTATTATGACTTTAGCCCTGTATCTTCTGTACTAACCAGTGTTTCCAGAAAACTAGGATTTAGAAGTACTTTCTGTATAAACACATGGCTGTCTTTAGTAAAAGTGGATACCATGTTTGTTTGTTTTTTTAATTTTTATTGTGCTTTAAGTGAAAGTTTTTTTTTTTTTACAAATCAAGTCAGTCTCTCATACAAAAATTTGTATACACCTTGCTACGTACTCCTAATTGCTCTTCGCTTAATGAGACAGCACGCTCCTTCCCTCCACTCTCTATTTTCATGTCTTTTTGGCCAGCTTCTGACCGCCTCTGCCCTCTCATCTCCCCTCCATATAGGAGATGACAACATAGTCTCAAGTGTCCGCCTGATCCAAGAAGCTCACTCTTCACCAGTATCATTTTCCATCCCATAGTCCAGTCCAATCCCTGTCTGAAGCATTGGCTTTGGGAATGGTTCCTGTCTTGGGCTAACAGAAGGTCTGGGGACCATGACCTCTGGGGTCCTTCTAGTCTCAGTAAGACCATTAAATCTGGTCTTTTTACGAGAACTGCGGTCTGCATCCCACTGCTCTCATACTCCCTCAGGGGCTCTCTGTTGTATTCCCTGTCAGGGCAGCCATTGGTTGTAGCCAGGCACCATCTAGCTCTTCTGGTCTCAGGCTGATGTAGTCTCTGGTTATGTGACCCTTTCTGTCTCTTGGGCTCATAATTACCTTGTGTCTTTGGTGTTCTTCATTCTCCTTTGATCCAGGTGGGTTGAGACCAATTGACGCATCTTAGATGGCTGCTTGCTAGCATTTAAGACCCAGACACCACTCTCCAAAGTGGGATGCAGAATGTTTTCTGATAGATTTTATTATGCCAATTGACTTAGATGTCCCCTGAAATCATGGTCCCCAAACTCATCCCCCTGCTACGCTGGCCTTCAAAGCGTTCCGTTTATACAGGAAACTTCTTTGCTTTTGGTTTAGTTCAGTTGTGCAGACCTCGCCTGTATTGTGCATTGTCTTTCCCTTCACCTAAAGTAGTTCTTATATACTGTCATTAGCGAATACCCCTCTCCCACCCTCCCTCCCTCCCCATCTCGTAACCATGGCAGAATATTTCCTTCTCTGTTTAAACTATTTCCCAAGTTCTTATAATAGTGGTCTTATAAAATATTTGTCCTTTTACAACTGGCTGATTTCACTCAGCGTAATGCCTTCCAGGTTCCTCCATGTTATGAAATGTTTCACAGATTCATCACTGTTCCTTATCAATGCATAGTATTCCATTGTGTGACTATACCATAATTTATTTATCCATTGATGGGCACTTTGGTTGCTTCCGACTTTTTGCTATTGTAAACAGTGCTGCAATGAATATGGATGTGCATATATCTGTTTGTGTAAAGGCTCTTATTTCTCTAGGATATATGCCAAGGAGTGAGATTGCTGGATTGTATGGTAATTCGATTTCTAGCTTTTTAAAAAAAAATTAAGGAAGCGCCAAATCAATTTCCAAAGTGGTTGCACCATTTTACATTCCCACCAGCATTATATAAGTGTTCCAGTCTCTCCACAACCTCTCCAACTTTGATTATTTTGTGTTTTTTGGATTAATGTCAGCCTTGTTGGAATGAGATGAAATCTCATTGCAGTTTTGATTTGCATTTCTCTAATGGCTACTGGCTAATGATCGTAAGCATTTCCTCATGTACCTGTTAGCTACCTGAATGTCTTCTTTAGTGAAGTGTGTGTTCATATCTTTTGCCTATTTTTTAACTGGGTTATTTGTCTTTTTGTAGTTGAGTTTTTGCAGTAACCTGTAGATTTTAGAGATCAAGCATTGATTGGAAATGTCATAGCTAAAAACTTTTTCCCAGTCTGTAGGTAATCTTTTTACTCTTCTGTTGAAGTCTTTGGATGAGCATAGTTGGCTGATTTTTAGGTGGTACCAGTTATCTAGTTTTTCTTCTCCATTGTTGGTAATGTTTTGTATAGTTTTTATGCTGTGTATTAGGGCTTCTAACGTTGTCCCTATTTTTTCTTCCATGATCTTTACCTTTTTAGATTTTATATTTAGGTCTTTGATCCATTTTGAGTTTGTTTTTGTGCATGGTGTGAAGTATGGGTCTTGTTTAATTTTTTGCAGATGGATATCCAGTTATGCCAGCACCATTTGTTAAAAAGACTGTCTTTTCCTCATTTTACTGTTTTGGGGCCTTTGTCAAATATCAACTGCTCATATGTGGATGGATTTCTGTCTGGATTCTCAATTCTGTTCCATTGGTCTATGTAACTGTTGTTGTACCAGTACCGGGCTGTTTTGACTACTGTGGCGGTATAATAGATTTTCAAATCAGGTAGAGTGAGGCCTCCCACTTTGTTCTTCTTTTTCAGCAATGCTTTTTTTTTTTTTTTTTTTTACGTATCTGGGGCCTCTTTCCCTTCCATATGAAGTTGGTGATTTGTTCTCCATCTCATCAAAAAAAGGCCTTGGAATTTGGATCAGAATTGCATTAAATCTATAGATTGCTTTTGATAGAATAGACATTTTTATATTGTTAAGCCTTCCTATCCATGAGCAAGGTATGTTTTTCCACTTATGTAGGTCTCTTGATTTCTTGCAGGAGTGTTTTGTAGTTTTCTTTGTATAAGTCTTTTACATCTCTGGTTAGATTTATTCCTAAGTATTTGATCTTCTTGGGGCTACTGTAAATGGTATTGATTTGGTGATTTCCTCTTCGATGTTTTTTTTGTTGGTGTAGAGAAATCCAACTGATTTTCGTATGTTTATCTTGTATCGTGATACTCTGCTGAACTCTTCTATTAGTTTCAGTAATTTTCTTGAGGATTCTTTAGGGTTTTCTGTGTATAAGATCATATCATCTGCAAATAGAGATACTTTGACTTCTTCCTTACCAATCTGTATGCCCTTTATTTCTTTACCTGGCCTGATTGCTCTGGCTAGGATCTCCAGCAGTATGTTGAGTAAGAGTGGTGATAAAGGTCATCCTTGTCTGGTTCCTAATCCCAAGGGGGATGCTTTCAGGCTCTCTCCATTTAGGGTGATGTTAGCTGTTGGCTTTGTATAAATGCCCTTTATTATGTTGAGAAATTTTCCTTCTATTCCTATTTTGCTGAGAGTTTTTATCATGAATGGGTGTTGAACTTTGTCAAATGCCTTTTCTGTGTCAATTGATAAAATCATGTGGTTCTTGTCTTTTGTTTTATTTATATGATGGATTACATTAATTGTTTTTCTAATGCTGAACCATCCCTGCATACCTGGTATGAGTCCCACTAGGTCGTGGCGAATTATTTTTTTGATATGTTGTTGAATTCTATTGGCTAGAATTTTGTTTCCCCCACATGTCTGCCAGTTTTTCATATTGTGGGGGCTTGTGTGTTGCTGTGATGCTGGAAGCTATGCCACCGGTATTCAGATACCAGCAAGGTCACCCATGGAGGACAGGTTTCAGCTGAGCTTCCAGACTAAGATAGACTAGGAAGAAGGACCCGGAACTCTACTTCTGAAAAGCATTAGCCAGTGAAAACCTTATGAATAGCAGTGGAACATTGTCTGATATAGTGCTGGAAGATGAGCCCCCCAGGTTGGAAGGCACTCAAAAGATGACTGGGGAAGAGCTGCCTCCTCAAAGTAGAGTCGACCTTAGTGTCGTGGATGGAGTAAAGCTTTCAGGACCTTCATTTGCAGATGTGGCACGACTCAAAATGAGAAGAAACAGCTGCAAACTTCCATTAATAATCGGAACCTGGAATGTACGAAGTATGAATATAGCAAAATTGGAAATCATCAAAAATGAAATGGAACACATAAACATCGATATCCTAGGCATTAGTGAGCTGAAATGGACTGGTACTGGCCATTTTGAATCGGACAATCATATAGTCTACTATGCTGGGAATGAGAACTTGAAGAGGAATGGTGTTGCATTCATCACCAAAAAGAACATTTCAAGATCTATCCTGAAGTACAACGCTGTCAATGATAGGATAATATCCATACACCTACAAGGAAGACCAGTTAATACGACTATTATTCAAATTTACACACCAACCACTAGGGCCAAAGATGAAGAAATAGAAGATTTTTATCAGCTGCTGCAGTCTGAAATTGATCAAACACGCAATCAAGATGCATTGATAATTACTGGCGATTGGAATGTGAAAGCTGGAAGCAAAGAAGAAGGATCAGTAGTTGGAAAACATGGCCTTGGTGATAGAAACAATGCCAGAGATCGGATGATAGAATTTTGCAAGACCAACGACTTCTTCATTCCAAATACCTTCTTTCACCAACATAAACGGCGACTATACACATGCAGCTCACCAGAGGGAACACACAGAAATCAAATTGACTGCATCTGTGGAAAGAGATGATGGAAAAGCTCAATATCATCAGTCAGAACAAGGCCGGGAACGACTGTGGAACAGACCATCAATTGCTCATATGCAAGTTCAAGCTGAAATTGAAGAAAATCAGAGCAAGTCCACAGGAGCCAAAATATGACCATGAGTATATCCCACCTGAATTTGGAGACCATCTCAAGAATAGATTTGACGCATTTGAACACTAGTTACTGAAGACCAGACGAGTTGTGGAATGACATCAAGGACATCATCCACGAAGAAAGCAAGAGGTCACTGAAAAGACAGGAAAGAAAGAAAAGACCAAGGTGGATGTCAGAGGAGACTCTGAAACTTGCTCTTGAGAGTCGAGCAGCTAAAGCAAAAGGAAGAATTGATGAAGTAAAAGAACTGAACAGAAGATTTCGAAGGGCATCTCGAGAAGACAAAGTACTATAATGACATGTGCAAAGAGCTGGAGATGGAAAACCAAAAGGGAAGAACACGCTTGGCGTTTCTCAAGCTGAAAGAACTGAAGAAAAAATTCAAGCCTCAAGTTGCAATAGTGAAGGATTCCATGGGGAAAATATTAAACGACGCAGGAAGCATCAAAAGAAGATGGAAGGAATACACAGAGTCATTATACCAAAAAGAATCAGTCGATATTCAACCATTTCAAGAGGTGGCATATGATCAGGAACCGATGGTACTGAAGGAAGAAGTCCAAGCTGCTCTGAAGGCATTGGTGAAAAACAAGGCTCCAGGAATTGATGGAATATCAATTGAGATGTTTCAAGAAACAGATGCACCGCTGGAGGTGCTCACTCGTCTATGCCAAGAAATATGGAAGACAGCTTCCTGGCCAACTGACTGGAAGAGACCCATATTTATGCCTATTCACAAGAAAGGTGATCCAGCCGAATGAGGAAATTATAGAACAATATCATTAGTATCACACGAAAGCAAAATTCTGCTGAAGATCATTCAAAAACGGCTGCATCAGTATATCAACAGGGAACTGCCAGAAATTCAGGCTGGTTTCAGAAGAGGACGTGGAACCAGGGATATCATTGCTGATGTCACATGGATCCTGGCTGAAAGCAGAGAATACCAGAAGGATGTTTACCTGTGTTTTATTGACTATGCAAAGGCATTCGTCTGTGTGGATCATAACAAACTATGGATAACACTGTGAAGAATGGGAATTCCAGAACACTTAATTGTGCTCATGAGGAGCCTTTACATAGATCAAGAGGCAGTTGTTCGGAGAGAACAAGGGGATACTGATTGGTTTAAAGTCAGCAAAGGTGTGCGTCAGGGTTGTATTCTTTCACCATATCCATTTAATCTGTATGCTAAACAAATAATATGAGAAGCTGGACTATATGAAGAAGAACGGGGCATCAAGATTCGAGGAAGACTCATTAACAACCTGCGTTATGCAGATGACACAACCTTGCTTGCTGAAAGTGAAGAGGACTTGAAGCACTTACTAACGAAGATCAAAGACCACAGCCTTCAGTATGGATTACACCTCAACATAAAGAAAACAAAAACCCTCACAACTGGCCCAATGAGCAACATCATGATAAAAGATTGAAGTTGCCAAGGATTTCATTTTACTTGGATCCAGAATCAACAGCCATGGAAGCAGTAGTCAAGAAATCAAAAGACACATTGCATTGGGCAAATCTGCTGCAAAGGACTTCTTCAAAGTGTTGAAGAGCAAAGATGTCACCCTGAAGACTAAGGTGTGCCTGACCCAAGCCATGGTATTTTCAATCGCATCATATGCATGTGAAAGCTCTACAACGAATAAGGAAGACCAAAGAAGAGTTGACGCCTTTGAGTTGTGGTGTTGGCGAAGAATATTGAATATACCGTGGACTGCCAAAAGAATGAACAAATCTGTCTTGGAAGAAGTGCAGCCAGAATGCTCCTTAGAGGCAAGGATGGCAAGACTGCATCTTACATACTTTGGACATGATGTCAAGAAGGACCAGTCCCTGGAGAAGGACATCATGCTTGGCAGAGTACAGGGTCGGCAGAAAAGAGGAAGACCCTCAACAAGGTGGATTGACACAGTGGCTGCAACAATGAGCTCAAGCCTAACAACAATTGTAAGAATGGTGCAGGACTGGCAGTGTTTCGTTCTGTTGTGCATAGGGTTGGTATGAGTCAACTCGACGGCACCTAACAACAACAACAACAACAGAATTTTGTTGAGGATTTTTGCATCTAAGTTCATGAGGGATATAGGTCTGTAATTTCCTTTTTTTTGGTGGTGTCTTTACCTGGTTTTGGTATCACGGATATGCTGGCTTCATAGAATGAGTTTGGGAGTATTCCATCCTTTTCTATGCTCTGAAATACCTTAGTAGTAGTGGTGTTAACTCTTCTCTGAAAGTTTGGTAGAACTCTGCAGTGAAGTCGTCCAGACCAGAGCTTTTTTTTGTTGGGAGTTTTTTGATTGCCTTTTCAATCTCTTCTTTCGTTATGGGCCTATTTAGTTGTTCTACCTCTCTTTGTGTTAATTTAGGTAGGTAGTGTGTTTCTAGGAATTCATCCTTTTCTTCTAGGTTTTCAAATTTGTTAGAGTACGATTTTTTCCTATTAATCTGATATGATTCTTTTAATTTCAGTTGGGTCTGTTGTAATATTGCCCATATAATTTCTTATTCGGGTTATTTGCTTCCTCTCCTGTTTTTCTTTTGTCAGTTTGGCCAATGGTTTATCAATTTTATTGATTTTTTCAAAGAACCAGCTGTTGGTCTTGTGAATTCTTCCAATCATTTTTCTGGTTTGTATTTCATTGAATTCTGCTCTAATTTTTATTATTTGTTTTTTCTGGTGCCTGAGGGTTTCTTTTGTTGCTCTCTGTTTGTTCAAGTTGTAGGGATACTTCTTTGATTTTGGCCCTTTCTTCTTTTTGTATGTGTGCATTTATTGATAAAAATTGACGTCTGAGCACTGCTTTAGCTGTGTCCCAAAGGCTCTGATAGGAAGTGTTTTCATTCTCATTGGATTCTATGAATTTCTTTATTCCATCCTTAATGGATTGCGTAGTGGTTAAGTACTATGGCTGCTAACCAAAGTGTTGGCAGTTTGAATCTGCCAAGCGATGCTTGGAAACTCTATGGGGCAGTTCTACTCTGTCCTATGGGGTCACTATGAGTTGGAGTCGACTCGACAGCACTGGGTGTTTTTTTTTTTTTTTTTTGGTTTATTGTTCAGTTTTCCAAGTGTTTGATTTCTTTTCTCTGCTTTTTATGGCCTTATGGTCAGAGAAGATGCTTTGTAATATTTCAATGTTTTGGATTCTGCTAAGGTTTGCTTTATGACCTAATATGTGGTCTATTCTAGAGAATGTTCCATGTGCCCTAGAAAAGAAAATATACTTGGCTGTTGTTGGGTGGAGTGTTCTGTATATGTCTGTGAGGTCAATTTGGTTGATTGTGGCATTTAGATCTTTCGTGTCTTTATTGAGCTTCTTTCTGGATGTTCTGTCCTTCACCGAAAGTGGTGTGTTGAAGTCTCCTACAATTATTGTGGAGCTGCCTATCTCACTTTTCATTGCTGCTAGAGGTTTTTTTTTTTTTAATGTATTTTGCAGCCCTGTCATTGGGTGCATAAATATTTAATATGGTTATGTCTTCTTGGTACATTGTTCCTTTAATCATTATATAGTGTCCTTCCTTATCCTTTACTGATGGATTTAACTTTAAAGCCTATTGTCAAAAATCGATATTGCCACCCCTGCTCTTTTTTGATTGCTGTTTGCTTGGTATATTTTTTTCCATCCTTTGAGTTTTTGTTTGTTTGTTTCTCTAAGTCTAAGGTATGTCTCTTTTAGGCAGCATATAGGTGGGTCTTTTTTTTAATCCATTCTGCCACTCTCTGTCTCTTTATTGGTGCATTTAAGTCCATTTAGATTCAGCGTAATTATGGATAAGTATGAATTTAGTGCTATCATTTTGATGCCTTTTTTTGTGTGTTGTTGACAGCTTCTTTTTCCCACTTAATTTTATGTGCTGAGTAGATTATATATTGTCCTTTCCTCATATTTGTTGTTGTTGATTTTGTTTCTGCTGAGCCTCTATTTTTTTCTCGTATTTTATTTTGATGTGTAGGATAGTTTGTCTCCTTTGTGGTTACCTTATTATTTACCCCTATTTTTCTAAATTTAAACCTAACTTTTATTTCTTTATATCCCCTTGTCTTCCTCTCCATATGAAAGATCTATTTCTTAGTCCCTCATTATTGTTTTAATGTTGTCTTCTTTTACATAATCACACCACTGTTTCCCCGTTTTGAGTGTTTTTTTTTTTTAATAACTTTTATTAAGCTTCAAGTGAAAGTTTACAAATCCAATCAGTCTGTCACATATAAGTTTACATACGTCTCACTCCCTACTCCCACTTGCTCTCCCCCTCTTGAGTCAGCCCTTTCAGTCTCTCCTTTCTTGACAATTTTGCCGGCTTCCATCTCTCTCTATCCTCCCATCCCCCCTCCAGACAAGAGTTGCCAACACAATCTCAAGTGTCCACCTGATATAATTAGCTCACTCTTCATCAGCGTCTCTCTCCCACCCGCTGACCAGTCCCTTTCATTTCTGATGAGTTGTCTTCGGGGATGGTTTCTGTCCTGTGTCAACTGAAGGTCTGGGGAGCATGGCCGCCGGGATTCCTCCAGTCTCAGTAAGACCATTAAGTTTGGTCTTTTTATGAGAATTTGAGGTCTGTATCCCACTGATCTCCTGCTCCCTCAGGGGTCCTCTGCTGTGCTCCCTGTCAGGGCAGTCATCGATTGTGGCCGGGCACCAACTAGTTCTTCTGGTCTCAGGATGATGTAGGTCTCTGGTTCATGTGGCCCTTTCTGTCTCTCGGGCTCTTAGTTGTTGTGTGGCCTTGGTGTTCTTCATTTTCCTTTGCTCCAGGTGGGTTGAGACCAATTGCTGCATCTTAGATGGCCGCTTGTTAGCATTTAAGACCCCAGACGCCACATTTCAAAGTGGGATGCAGAATGATTTCATAATAGAATTATTTTGCCAATTGACTTAGAAGTCCCCGCAAACCATGCTCCCCAGACCCCCGCACTTGCTCCGCTGACCTTTGAAGCATTCATTTTATCCCGGAAACTTCTTTGCTTTTGGTCCAGTCCAACTGAGCTGACCTTCCATGTATTGAGTGTTGTCTTTCCCTTCACCTAAAGCAGTTCTTATCTACTGATTAATCAATAAAAAACCCTCTCCCACCGTCCCTCCCTCCCCCCCTCGTAACCACAAAAGTATGTGTTCTTCTCAGGTTTACTATTACTCAAGATCTTATAATAGTGGTCTTATACAATATTTGTCCTTTTGCCTCTGACTAATTTCGCTCAGCATAATGCCTTCCAGGTTCCTCCATGTTATGAAATGTTTCAGAGATTCGTCACTGTTCTTTATCGATGCGTAGTATTCCATTGTGTGAATATACCACAATTTATTTACCCATTCATCCGTTGATGGACACCTTGGTTGCTTCCAACTTTTTGCTATTGTAAACAGAGCTGCAATAAACATGGGTGTGCATGTATCTGTTTGTATGAAGGCTCTTGTATCTCTAGGGTATATTCCTAGGAGTGGGATTTCTGGGTTGTAGGGTAGTTCTATTTCTAACTGTTTAAGATAACGCCAGATGGATTTCCAAAGTGGTTGTACCATTTTACATTCCCACCAGCAGTGTATGAGAGTTCCAATCTCTCCGCAGCCTCTACAACATTTATTATTTTGTGTTTTTTGGATTAATGCCAGCCTTGCTGGTGTGAGATGGAATCTCATCGTAGTTTTAATTTGCATTTCTCTAATGGCTAATGATCGAGAGCATTTTCTCATGTATCTGTTGGCTGCCTGAATATCTTCTTTAGTGAAATGTGTGTTCATATCCTTTGCCCACTTCTTGATTGGGTTGTTTGTCTTTTTGTGGTTGAGTTTTGACAGAATCATGTAGATTTTAGAGATCAGGCGCTGGTCGGAGATGTCATAGCTGAAAATTCTTTCCCAGTCTGTGGGTGGTCTTTCTACTCTTTTGGTGAAGTCTTTAGATGAGCATAGGTGTTTGATTTTTAGGAGCTCCCAGTTATCGGGTTTCTCTTCATCATTTTTGGTAATGTTTTGTATTCTGTTTATACCTTGTATTAGGGCTCCTAGGGTTGTCCCAATTTTTTCTTCCATGATCTTTATCGTTTTAGTCTTTATGTTTAGGTCTTTGATCCACTTGGAGTTAGTTTTTGTGCATGGTGTGAGGTATGGGTCCTGTTTCATTTTTTTGCAAATGGATATCCAGTTATGCCAGCACCATTTGTTAAAAAGGCTATCTTTTCCCCAGTTAATTGACACTGGTCCTTTGTCAAATATCAGCTGCTCATACGTGGATGGATCTATGTCTGGGTTCTCAATTCTGTTCCATTGGTCTATGTGTCTGTTGTTGTACCAATACCAGGCTGTTTTGACTACTGTGGCTGTATAGTAGGTTCTGAAGTCAGGTAAGGTGAGGCCTCCCACTTTCTTCTTCTTTTTCAGTAGTGCTTTGCTTATCCGGGGCTTCTTTCCCTTCCATATGAAATTGGTGATTTGTTTCTCTATCCCCTTAAAATATGACATTGGAATTTGGATCGGAAGTGCGTTAAATGTATAGATGGCTTTTGGTAGAATAGACATTTTTACTATGTTAAGTCTTCCTATCCATGAGCAGGGTATGTTTTTCCACTTAAGTATGTCCTTTTGAATTTCTTGTAGTAGAGCTTTGTAGTTTTCTTTGTATAGGTCTTTTACATCCTTGGTAAGATTTATTCCTAAGTATCTTATCTTCTTGGGGGCTTCTGTGAATGGTATTGATTTGGTGATTTCCTCTTCGGTGTTCTTTTTGTTGATGTAGAGGAATCCTAGTGATTTTTGTATGTTTATTTTATAACCTGAGACTCTGCCAAACTCTTCTATTAGTTTCAGTAGTTTTCTGGAGGATTTCTTAGGGTTTTCTGTGTATATAATCATGTCATCTGCAAATAGTGATAACTTTACTTCTTCCTTGCCAATCCGGATACCTTTTATTTCTTTGTCTAGCCTAATTGCCCTGGCTAAGACTTCCAACGCGATGTTGAATAAGAGCGGTGATAAAGGGCATCCTTGTCTGGTTCCCGTTCTCAAGGGAAATGCTTTCAGGTTCTCTCCATTTAGAGCGATATTGGCTTTTGGCTTTGCATAGATGCCCTTTATTATGTTGAGGAATTTTCCTTCAATTCCTATTTTGGTAAGAGTTTTTATCATGAATGGGTGTTGGACTTTGTCAAATGCCTTTTCTGCATCAATTGATAAGATCATGTGGTTTTTGTCTTTTGTTTTATTTATGTGATGGATTACATTAATGGTTTTTCTGATATTAAACCAGCCTTGCATACCTGGTATAAATCCCACTTGATCAGGGTGAATTATTTTTTTGATGTGTTGTTGGATTCTATTGGCTAGAATTTTGTTGAGGATTTTTGCATCTATGTTCATGAGGGATATAGGTCTATAATTTTCTTTTTTTGTAATGTCTTTACCTGGTTTTGGTATCAGGGAGATGGTGGCTTCATAGAATGAGTTGGGTAGTATTCCGTCATTTTCTATGCTTTGGAATACCTTTAGTAGTAGTGGTGTTAACTCTTCTCTGAAAGTTTGGTAGAACTCTGCAGTGAAGCCGTCCGGGCCAGGGCTTTTTTTTGTTGGGAGTTTTTTGATTACCGTTTCAATCTCTTTTTTTGTTATGGGTCTATTTAGTTGTTCTACTTCTGAATGTGTTAGTTTAGGTAGGTAGTGTTTTTCCAGGAATTCATCCATTTCTTCTAGGTTTTCAAATTTGTTAGAGTACAATTTTTCATAATAATCTGAAATGATTCTTTTAATTTCATTTGGTTCTGTTGTGATGTGGTCCTTCTCATTTCTTATTCGGGTTATTTGTTTCCTTTCCTGTATTTCTTTAGTCAGTCTAGCCAATGGTTTATCAATTTTGTTAATTTTTTCAAAGAACCAGCTTTTGGCTTTGTTAATTCTTTCAATTGTTTTTCTGTTCTCTAATTCATTTAGTTCAGCTCTAATTTTTATTATTTGTTTTCTTCTGGTGCCTGATGGATTCTTTTGTTGCTCAGTTTCTATTTGTTCAAGTTGTAGGGACAGTTCTCTGATTTTGGCTCTTTCTTCTTTTTGTATGTGTGCATTTATTGATATAAATTGGCCTCTGAGCACTGCTTTTGCTGTGTCCCAGAGGTTTTGATAGGAAGTATTTTCATTCTCGTTGCTTTCTATGAATTTCCTTATTCCCTCCTTGATGTCTTCTATAACCCAGTCTTTTTTCAGGAGGGTGTTGTTCATTTTCCAAGTATTTGATTTCTTTTCCCTAGTTTTTGTGTTATTGATCTCTAGTTTTATTGCCTTGTGGTCTGAGAAGATGCTTTGTAATATTTCGATGTTTTGGACTCTGCAAAGGTTTGTTTTATGACCTAATATGTGGTCTATTCTAGCGAATGTTCCATGTGCGCTAGAAAAAAAAGTATATTTTGCAGCAGTTGGGTGGAGAGTTCTGTATAAGTCAAGGAGGTCAAGTTGGTTGATTGTTGTAATTAGATCTTCCGTGTCTCTGTTGTGCTTCTTACTTGATGTCCTGTCCTTCTCCGAAAGTGGTGTGTTGAAGTCTCCTACTATAATTGTGGAGGTATCTATCACGCTTTTCAATTCTGTTAAAATTTGATTTATGTATCTTGCAGCCCTGTCATTGGGTGCGTAAATATTTAATATGGTTATATCTTCCTGATCAATTGTCCCTTTTATCATTATATAGTGTCCTTCTTTATCCTTTGTGGTGGATTTAAGTCTAAAGTCTATTTTGTCAGAAATTAATATTGCTACTCCTCTTCTTTTTTGCTTATTGTTTGCTTGATATACTTTTTTCCATCCTTTGAGTTTTAGTTTGTTTGTGTCTCTAAGTCTAAGGTGTGTCTCTTGTAGGCAGCATATAGATGGATCGTGTTTCTTTATCCAGTCTGTGACTCTCTGTCTCTTTATTGGTGCATTTAGTCCATTTACATTCAGGGTAATTATAGATAAATAAGTTTTTAGTGCTGTCATTTTGATGGCTTTTTGTGTGTGTTGTTGACAGTTTCATTTTTCCACATACTTTTTTGTGCTGAGGCGTTTTTCTTAGTAAATTGTGAGATCCTCATTTTCATAGTGCTTGACTTTATGTTAGTTGAGTCGTTACGTTTTTCTTGGTTTTTATCTTGAGTTATAGAGTTGTTATACCTTTTTGTGGTTACCTTATTATTTACTCCTATTTTTCTAAGTAAAAACCTAACTTGTATTGTTCTATATCGCCTTGTATCACTCTCCATATGGCAGTTCAATGCCTCCTGTATTTAGTCCCTCTTTTTGATTGTTGTGATCTTTTACCTATTGACTTCCATGATTCCCTGTTATGTGTATTTTTTTTTTTTTAATTAATCTTAATTTGTTTGTTTTTGTGATTTCCCTATTTGAGTTGATATCAGGACGTTCTGTTTTGTGACCTTGTGTTGTGCTGATATCTGATATTATTGGTTCTCTGACCAAACAATATCCTTTAGTATTTCTTGTAGCTTTGGTTTGGTTTTTGAAAATTCTCTAAACTTGTGTTTGTCTGTAAATATCTTAATTTCACCTTCATATTTCAGAGAGAGTTTTGCTGGATATATGATCTTTGGCTGGCAGTTTTTCTCCTTCAGTGTTCTGTATATGTCGTCCCATTCCCTTCTTGCCTGCATGGTTTCTGCTGAGTAGTCAGAACGTATTCTTACTGATTCTCCCTTGAAGGAAACCTTTCTTTTCTCCCTGGCTGCTTTTAAAATTTTCTGTTTATCTTTGGTTTTGGTGAGTTTGATGATAATATGTCTTGGTGTTTTTCTTTTTGGATCAATCTTAAATGGGGTTCGATGAGCACCTTGGATAGATATCCTTTTGTCTTTCATGATGTCAGGGAAGTTTTGTGTCAGGAGTTCTTCAACTATTTTCTCTGTGTTTTCTGTCCCCCCTCCCTGTTCTGGGACTCCAATCACACGCAGGTTATCCTTCTTGATAGAGTCCCACATAATTCTTAGGGTTTCTTCATTTTTTTAAATTCTTTTATCTGATTTTTTTTCAGCTATGTTGGTGTCGATTCCCTGGTCCTCCAGATGTCCCAGTCTGCATTCTAATTGCTCAAGTCTGCTCATCTAACTTCCTATTGCGTTGTCTAATTCTGTTATTTTATTGTTAATCTTTTGGATTTCTACATGTTGTCTCTCTATGGATTCTTGCAACTTATTAATTTTTCCAGTATGTTCTTGAATAATCTTTTTGAGTTCTTCAACAGTTTTATCAGTGTGTTCCTTGGCTTTTTCTGCAGTTATCCTAATTTCATTTGTGATATCATTAAGCATTCTGTAAATTAGTTTTTTATATTCTGTATCTGATAATTCCAAGATTGTATCTTCATTTGGGAAAGATTTTGATTCTTTTGTTTGGGGGGTTGGAGAAGCTGTCATGGTCTGCTTCTTTAAGTGGTTTGATATGGATTGTTGTCTCCGAGCCATCACTGGGAAACTAGTTTTTCCAGAAAATCCGCTAAAAAAAAAAATGCAGTCAGATCCCTATCAGAGTTCTCCCTCTGGCTCAGGCTATTCAGATGTTAATGAAGCCGCCTGGGGAGGGTGGGGGAGGGAACAGAGAGATAGGAGAGTAGCACCTCAGAATATAGCCAGAGTTGCTTGTCTTGCTTGGAGTGACTATTATATCTGAGATTCCCACGGGGCGCGTTGCCTATGTGTGCTGGCTGTGTGGAGATTGCCCCCGGGGGGTCTGGCCCGCTGGAGTCAAGGTCAGATCCTCCGCTTCCAGCCCCATGCCCAGCGTCAAGGCTCCCCTACTGGAACGGTGCACTCTCGACTCCAAAATCAGTCGCTGCCTCCCGGGGACTTCTCGTCCCTCCAGCCGCGTGGCCGTGCCGCCTCCGAGAACCAGTTGGGCCTCCTCCCGGGGTTAGTTCAGATGGGTGGAGCAGGTCCCCGTGCTTGTGCCGTGACCGAGTGTCCCGGCTGGGACGCTGTTCTCCCCGCTCCAATACCAGTCGCTGCCTCCCAGGGACTTCTCCTACCGGCTGCGTCCCACGCCGCCCGCGCGACCCGGCTGGTCCCCTTCCCGGGGTTAGTTCAGGGGGGTGGAGCAACTCTCCGTGTTTATGCCGTACCTGCGTCCAGTCCAAATCCCTGCGGGACGGTTCCCCGGCTTGGACGCTGCTCTTTCTGCTCCAAGACCAGTCACTGCCTCCCGGGGACTTCTCCTACCGGCTGCGCCCCACGCCACCCGCCCGTGAAACCAGCTGGTCCCCCTCCCAGGGTTAGTTCAGGGGGGTGGAGCCGCTCTCTGTGCTTGTGCCGTACATGACTGGTATGCTGGCTCCAGGCTCTGGAAACAATCGCTGCTTCCCCGTATTAGTTCGTTCTCCGTCTCTAAATCTGTGTTTGTTGTTCAGGGTTCGTAGATTGTTATGTATGTGATCGATTCACTTGTTTTTCCGTGTCTTTGTTGTAAGAGGGATCCGAGGTAGCGTCTGCCTAGTCCGCCATCTTGGCTCCGCCCCTTGAGTGTTTTTTTGTATCTTGATTTATTTTTGTGATTTCCCTGTCTGGGTTGTTCTAGTTTTGGGTTGACACTGATGTTATTGATTTTCTAAGCAAGGAACTCTGTTTAGTATTTCTTGTAGTTTTGGTTTGTTTTTACGAATTCCCTAAGCTTCTATTTATCTGGAAATGTCCTAATTTCACCTTCATATTCGAGAGACAGTTTTGCTGGATATATGATTCTTGGCTGGCAATTTTTTCCCTTCGATTTTTTATATAAGTGATCCCATTGCGTTCTTGCCTGCATGTTTTCTGCCGAGTAGTCTGAGCTTATTCTTATTGACTCTCCTTTGTAGGTGACTTTTCATTCATCCCTAGCTGCTCTTAACATTCTGTCTTTATCTTTGGTTTTGACAGGTTTGATCATAATATGTCTTGCTGGCTTTCTTTTAAAATCTACCTTATGTGGTGTTCGATGAGCATCTTGGATAGATATCTTCTGATCTTTCATGATATCAGGGAAGCTTTCTGACAACAGATATTCAACAATCCTCTGTGTTTTTTCTGTCATCCCTCCCTGTCCTGGTACTCCAATCACTCGTAGGTTATTTCTCTTGATCGAGTCCCACATGATTCTTAAGGTTTCTTCATTTTTTAAAATTTTTTAAATCTGATTTTTCTTCAAATATATTGGTGCCAAGTGCTTTATCTTCAGGTTCACAAATTCTGCCTTCCACTTGCTCAATTCTGCTCCTCTGACTGTCTATTGAGTTGTTTACTTCTGAAATTTTATTTTTAATCTTCTGAATTTCTGATTGCTGTCTGTGGGTTTTTCCAGCTTATTAAATTTTTTGGTATGTTCCTGAATAATCATTTTAATTTCTTCAACTGCTTTATCTGTGTTTTCCTTGGCTTGTTCTGTGTATTGCCTGATTTCTTTCCTGATGTCTTGAAGGGTTCTGTATGTTAATCTTTTGTGTTCTGCCTCTGGTAATTCCAGGAAGGCACTTTCATCTAGAAGATCTCTTGATTCTTTGTTTTGAGAGCTTGTTGAGGCGATAAGATCTCTTGATTCTTTGTTTTGAGAGCTTGTTGAGGCAATCATGGTCTGTGTTTTTACATGACTTGATATTGACTGTTGTCTCCGAGCCATCTATAAGTTATTGTATTAGTTTATTTTATGTTTGCTTACTGTGTCGTAGCTTCTTGCTTTGTTCTGTTTTGATATACCTAAATGGGTTGCTTAAGTGAGCTAGCTTGATTATTTTTTCCTTTGGAGCTCTGACGTCCTGTCCCCAGATCGCTAAAGCTGTTATCAGCTATATCAGTCTAGGAGTCCATTCACTTTTCTTGTATGATTTCAGCTCAGGTGTCCAGGTAGCTGCTCATCAAGTGTGTGGTATAGGCTCTGTCCTGCAGTCTTAGAGGGATAGTGGCGATTGGTGTAGGTACTGGTATCTGGTTGTACCAGAGCCATCCCCTAATTGTTTCTGAGGAAAGCATGTCTCTGTTCCCTAGAGTGTACAGGTGGGTGGGTTCTGCAAACGGACCATGGGCACCCAATGTTTTTGTCTGTAAGGACTGGGAGGTACCAGTTATCCTTGGACCCCTGTCGTGGGTGGCTGGGTGGCCTGAGTGGAGCCACTAGTCCTTAGGCCCCTGATGTGGGTAGGTGAAGACCCTGTTTAATAGGCAAAGCAATGTCAAACATCAAACACCCACCTCTCCACCGCACAGCTGAAACAGTTGTCGTCTCATAACAAGGGCCTATTCTCCTGAAATAGGCCCACACAGGTCCATGCAGAGGGGAAAGGTACTCAAAGTCCATGGACCGTTTATGCCTGGACAGGAGCCGTTTCTGCCCTGAGCTCCCCTGGTTAGTGGAACTGGCAAATTATCTTTTCCCCCAATTGCAAATTGACTCCTTCTCCAAGGCCGGGAGGATGGCTGTAGGCACTCAACAGGGCCTGTCTCTGGC
The DNA here is from genome assembly GCF_030014295.1 of Loxodonta africana. Taxonomy (NCBI): domain Eukaryota; kingdom Metazoa; phylum Chordata; class Mammalia; order Proboscidea; family Elephantidae; genus Loxodonta; species Loxodonta africana. The sequence continues at coordinate 56,075,174 of NC_087353.1, read as the reverse complement.
CCTGGGAAATCATCCAATGAAGCTGGCTTCAGAGCGGGGGGGGGGGGCGGGGCGGGGCTGCGGTAAAATATACGCAAGTGCTTAGCTTTTGCGGAGAGCACTGTTTTTCTCTGGTTCCAGAGGTGCGAGTAGTCTGTGTGTCTGGCTGCTTCTGCCTGAGGAAATTGCGGCCGGCCAAACGCTAGTACCAGCCCATCGCAGCCGCTCCTGGGAGTGATGCCTGAGGGCTCCCATTGATTCAGGTCCAGTAACTCCTCCCCGCTTCTGAACTGTCTCTTCCTCCCTCTGCCCCTCAGATCATTTTCTAACCTTGCCTTTGATGATCAGGGCTCCTAAGGGCTTGTCATACATATACTTGTTTCACTTGTTTTTTTTGTGTCTTTGTTGTAAGAGGGCTCGCCAGAAGCATCCGTCTATTCCACCATCTTGGCCCTGCCTCCTAAATTCACATTTTTGTTAGAAATGAAGTACCCCAGTACCCAGAGAAATGAAGTAGAGGACAAAAATAAGTAAAGGGAAAAAAAGCAATAACATTAAAATATTCACCGGCTGAAATTTTGGCCTGAATCAAGCATTTGGGGCTGCTCAGAAAGTCAGCGTGTCTCCAGGGGTTGTTAGCCCAGGCCTGTCTGTGGCTGCAGTGACATGGGAAAGACCGGGTGCCCCCCCACCAGGAGGAGTTGCCTGGAGGCCAGGCTGGCAGGGTGGGGTACTCTGTGAGTAGTGGATACAATTTAGGAGTCAGAAAGAGTCTCCTGAAGCCCTACTTCCCCAGGGCCCAGGGGCTGGTCAGCTCCCCTTTCTGGGAGGCACAAGCTCTAGAAAGCCTGTCATCCTGAGAGCCAGGCCATGATGCTCCCTGGTGGACACAGAGGGGCTGAACACCAGGGTGCTTGCTCTTTTCAAGGCCAGAGAGGGTACCAGGGGACCCTCGCTTTTCCTGTTGAGAATCTGGGGTCTTCTCCAGCTGCTTGTTGTTGTTGTTAGGTGCCATCGAGTCGGTTCGAACTCATGGCAACTCTATGTGACAGAGCAGAACTGCCCCATGGGGTTTTCCAGGCTGTAATCTTTAGGAAAGCAGGTCGATAGGTTTTTCTCTCAAGGAGCTGCTGGGTGGGTTTGAACCACTAATCTTTCAGTTAGCAGAGTGCTTAACTGTTGAGCCACCAGAGTTCCTTCTTCCAGCTGCTAGCATCTTAAATAATGAGTCTGCCTCCCATGACCCAGGCATCGTCACCCCACCTAGGGCACCTCAGAGCCCCGTGTTGACAGGGGAGTGGAAGTGGGGAGTGCTCAGCAAAGATGCTCCCCATCAGGCCTAAGACCTGCACTCCCAGCTCCACTTGTCACCCCACTCAGAGCGTCAAGCTTTGCACCTATGGGGCCTTGGACAATTCATTCCTTTTTGGGGTCTCAGTCCTGGAAGGTCAGGGAGGTGTGTGTCATGTATGTGGCACCATGTCAGGCCCACAGCATGCACCCAGCCATGGTGGAGGCTATTGGTGCTGTGATTCCAGCTGGAACAAGGCCCAAGGGCCTACCCAGGGGTCCCAGACCACACAGGCTGGGGAGTGGTCAAGGCCCTGTGCCCAGGAGCAGCCTCCATGGCTCCTCCCTTCCTCAGCCTTATCCTAGAGCAGCCCAGGATTTGGGGTTGGAGCTGCAGTCATCTTCCCCCTTCCTGGAGAGTCTGGAACTCTGACCCTAAGAGCCATCCCAGAAGTGCTGTCCCAAACTCGCCTTGGAGCTGGCCCTCCCTGCCATCCTGCTGGCCCTCTTGCTGGGGCCCTTGCAGGGGAGGGAGACTCCCCAGCTCTCCCATGGGACCTTTCTAGTGCCCAGGAGATAAACCTGGGCTAAGGGTAGGACTGATACGTGGGGAGACTGGCTCGCATAAGAGTAGAAAGCCTGGGCTTAGGGGTAGGTAGGGTCAGAGTAAGGAACCCTGGTAGTGCAACATTTAAGTGCTTGGCTGCTAACTTAAAAGTCAATGGTTTGAACCCACCAGTAACTCCAAGGGAGAAGGACCTGGTGATCTGCCCTTGTAAAAATTAGCCTCGGAAACCCAGTGGGGCAATTCTACCCTTTCACATGGGATCGCTGAGAGTCAGAATCTCCTCCATGGCACCTATCAGAACAACAAGAGCCAGAGCCCCGAGGGGTCTAACCCAGCACCACCCCCCATAGCCTTGCACTTGGGGAGACCCTCTGAGGGGCCCAGATGTGAGGACCTGGTGCACACACCTGACCTTAGCCCCTTCCCGGCCTCCACCAAGACCCCAGGGAAGGGGCCCTGTTAGGAGGGTCCATGGGGTCACAGAGAGGTGTCACTCAGCTCTGCTCTGTGTTCACACTCTCCCCAGGAGTCCTGTCCTGGCCACTCAGGCCAAATAACCAGGCCCCCACCTCGGCCTGTGCCCACCCCCACCTCGGCCATTCTGCACCCCCTGGGGTCCTCTAGCCAGGCTCTATGTTTCACTCTGCCCGGATGGCTCTGTAAAGAGGAGATTGGGTGTCCAGTGCTCAAGTGGCTAACATGATTGAGGGTGGACCTGGGAGCCCTGGGGGGTACAGAAGGGGCCATGTAAGTGCCAGGATCTATGAACTGTCCCTGCAGAAAGTGAGCAGCTGCATGTGTCCAGCCACAACTGGTGTTGTGGCAGGATGCCCACCCCAGCCAGTGGCCATGGCAGGTCAGCCTGTGGGAGTTTGGGGACCACATGTGCGGAGGCTCCCTGATCATCAATGACTGGGTGCTGACCACCACTCACTGCTTTGACCAGTGAGTACCTGGGGGGAGTGCCAGGGGGAGCCAGGGCTGGCCAGGTCCTCCATTTCCCCCCAACACCCTCATTCCCCTACTGGAATGGCAGCCTTCCCCCCACCCCCTGTCCAGGGCAGGATGGGAGGCAAGGGATGCCCCCCCCATCCGGGGTCTCACTTGCCCATTCAGGGTGGCCCCAGGGCCTGGGCTGGGCACAGTGAGAGAGTGGGGAATGGGACAGGCCCAGCCCTGGCCCCCATTGTCCACCCCGAGAAATGATTCCCCAGAAACCAAGAGCTGCCACATCAGAGAATCTCAAATCTCAAATCCACTGTTCACAAGCTGGGTGGCCGCTGACGGGTGACTCCCTCTCCCTACGCCTGTGAATCAGGGGGAAGAATCTGGGCCTTGCAGGATTGCTTCAAGGATTCCACTTGAGGCCTGTGAGCACGTTGCCTGTATCCACTCAGATCCCCCGAAGTTTGTTAGTAGTGTTATGACTCACAAACACTGGCCTTCACCATGAGACTGGCAGTACACTGGCCACAATGAATAAACAAGGGGCTCTGCCAAGGGGCCCAAGCCTGCCATCTTCAGTAACAGAGTTAACTCCCAGCGCAGAAGTTATCCCCTTATTAGGCAAAACAGGAACTAACCTCTGCTTTTAGAGTATCTCCTTATTTAGGTATACTTCCGGTTCCAACTCAGCTAAAGAAAACAAGAGACTGGGGACTTCAGTCCAGCTAAAACCGGTCTTGGACCAGCTCAGGCCCGCCTGGACTGCATAATACTGATGATCTTGCTCCTCAGACAACTTATTGACGTCACAGGCCGAAAAACACACACGTCTACACCCCGGACGTGGGCAAAATGCCATCTTTGTAGCCCCTCTTTCAGACTGAACAGGCATAGAAGACTGGACAGCCCCAAGAATGTCCTCTCATGTCAAACCAGTCAGCAAGCTGGCCCCACCGTAGGGTGCTCCTGAGGACCCCAGACCCAACTTACTTTATCCGTATAAACCCGTTGGGCTATTGTTCTGGGAGACACTTTGGCGACCCGAGTCCCGAGTCCCGGTGTTCTCCTTTACTTGGCCAACTAAATAAAGCTTCCTCTTTCACTTTCATCAGCTCCCTGTATCTTCACAGCCGTGCGAGCAGACCTTGGAGTGTCAGGTTACAACCACACCCTTCCTTCCCTGTCCTCAGAAGCCAGCCCCTGCCACCTACTTGCCACTGGGCTCCTACCCCTAGGCCGGTGATCCTGGGGAGCCGCATGAAGTGGCCCAGCTCATTGTGCACCCCAGCTACCTGGAGCCGCAAGGCTGCAGTGACATTGCACTGGTGCAGCTGGCCTTGCCTGTCACCTTCAGTGAGCTCATCCCTCCAGTCTGCCTCCTCAAACCTGGAGACTCCCTGGGCCCTGGGACGTGGTGCTGGGTCGCTGGCTGGGGGGGCGTAAGCATAAATCTACGTAAGTTTGTTTCAAGGTGCTAGGGGGTGCCACGGGGTGGGGCAGTCCTGCCACCCTTCCTAGAGCCAGCTGGGCCTCTACAGGGCCGACATGGGGCACTGGGTCAGCTGGTCAGCTGTTGAGATACTTCATTCTGTAGCAAAGCATCACAGCCTGCTAACCTAGACCCCCACAGGCCCCCTCTGAAGGATTAAGGCCCCCAGGATGCTGGCCAGCCTGGGGCACACGTACACCCCATTAGCTAGTACTGAGCCATTTATGGGGTTACATAATTCATATGTTGGCTCACAGCACTTGCGCAGTCATGGTGGGACTTGGTGGTATTGTGATGCCAGGGCTGAGGGTCTAGCCAGGGATCCCAGACCACGTAGGCTGAGGAGAAGGCAGCTCCTCCCTTCTCGGCCTCATCCCTTCTGATGAATGAGCTAGACATGAGAGCCTGAGTACAGGCTTGATTATGGATGGGCAGGGTAACCTCCACCACCTGCTGAGACTTGAGTTTCTTATCTGCCAGGTGAGGTCTCAGAGTGTCAACCTCATAGGGTGATGGGAGGGGTGATGGTTAAGATTGTGTGTCAACTTGGCTGAGCCAGGATTCTCAGTGTTTTGGCAGTTGTATGATGTTGTGGTCACTTCCCTGTTGAGGTTTGATATGTGACCACCCCCATGATGGGATTTGCTGTGAGTAGCCAATCAGCTGAAGGGGAGTTTCCTTGGGCCTGTGGCTCACACTGAGCGTGGGCAGACTTTCAGGCAGGGCTTTTGCTCTTTCTGGATCCTGCATCTGGCTCCGTTCATCTGACCTCCAGCTCTTGGGATTTGAGCTAGCAGGTTACCTGCGGTCTTGTCTGCCAGTCTTGGGATTTGTTGATCTTCACAGCCTGTGAGCAACAGCTTTGCTCTCTGGCCTGCCAATCTTGGGTTAGCCAGCCCCTTTGGCTGCATATATCAGGAGAAGCCTCTTTCCTGACCCCTGGGCTTGGGATGTTACAGCCTCTACAACCACATGAGCCACTTCCGATATAAATCTCCCTCCCTATATATTTTTATGCGTTACTGGTTTTCCTTCTCTAGAGAACCCAGCCTGAGACAGGAGGGGTGATGGAAGGGTACGTTTCCGGCACTCCCAACAGAGCTGGGCGAGACTGGATGAGGGTGGAGTACTCCAGATGTCTCAGCAGCTCTCATTGTCATCATCATCATTGTTGTTGCCATCATCATCATCATCACTCGTGTTTGTAGTGTCTTCTACTAACTCACTTTGGGAAACTGAGAAGAACTGGGTCACATGGGGGAAGTGAGTCAACCGACCAGTCGCTGGCCAGACCCAGGCCTCACCCCACCATATGTGCATCCCCCTGATGGCCGGCCACTGGGGGGAGCCTGGGACTCACAATGGTTTCCACTCACCTGTGCTCACCCGCGCATCTTCCTGGTGGGTGTTTGCTATTTTGCCGTCAAGACTTTTTCCAACTTCTGGTGACCCATATGTGTCAGAGTAGAACTGTGCCCCACAGGGTTATTATTATCTTCTATTTATTTTATTTTTGTTGTTGTTGTTGGGAATATACACAGCAGAACACACACCAATTCAACAGGTTTCTACATGTACAATTCAGTGACGTTGATTACATTCTCCGAGTTGTGCAACCATTCTCACCCTCTTCTTCTGAGTTGTTCTCCCTTCACTAACGTAAACTCACTGACCCCTAAGGTTCCTATCTAATATTTCAAGTTGCTGTTGTCAGTTTGGTCCCACCTAGAGAGTTCTCTAAACAAACATGATAGTCATGGACTCTAGACTTTCTGGAGCCGTGAAAGGTGGATGAACCCCTAAAACTATTGTCCTGAAATAATCTTTAAACTTTAAGCCAGAAATATCCCTTTAAGTCATTTTAAAACCAAACAATAGTTTAGCTTGACTAGTAGAAGAGATCTGCCTTGAGCACTGTGCTCTTTTAGGAACTATCTATATGGGATCAGTTTGACCACAGCAATTTGAGAAATTAGAAAGGAACCTAGGGGGGCAGTGAGTTTATGTTAATGAGGAACAACTCAGAAGAGGTGAGAATGGTTGCAGAACTAGAATATTGTAATCAATGTCACTAAACTGTATGTGTAGAAACTGTTGAATTGCTATATGTTTTACTGTGTATATTCTCAACAACAACAAAATAAAATTTAGGAAAAAAAAAAAAAAAACCCACAATGCTCAAGGCAGACGTTCCTTACTAACTTAGCTAAACTATTGTTTGGTTTAAAGAAGGCTTCAGGAGATTTTTTTGGCTTAAAGTTTAAGTCTCACTGTTTCCTCTCTTAACCTTTTGAGTTGCTGTTGTCAGTTTGATCCTGTATAGATAGTTCTTAAAAGAGCATGATGCTCAAGGCAGACATTCTTTACCATTTTTTTTTAATTGCAGTGTGATTCACATCACATACACTTAACTATTTTTAAGTGAACTATTCAGTGGCACCCAGTGCATTCACGGTGTTCAGCCACCACCACCTCTCGCTAGTTTCAAATCTTTTTTATTGCTCCCTTCCTAGCGTTTCCTGCAGCTTCCCTCTGGGCCTCAGATCCCACATCTGTGACATGGCGGTAACATGGGCTCGACTTGCTGCCTTGGCATAGCTGGCAAGAGCTCATGAGCGTAAGTGGAGGTCCCAGAGGACTGACACCAGAGATGGCTTTGCGTGGCTGGTCCATCTGAGTGGGGGCATGGGGACAGCCCAGTGGGGGCCGGGAGGAGACTGCCTTAGGGCTGCAGCTGCCCTCTGAGCCAGCTCTCTGCACCCACCTAGCTCCCGCTGCCTTTCACCCTGAAGGAGCTGCACCTGCCCCTCATTGACACCCAGACCTGCAAGGCCTACTATCAGGAGGGCTCCAGCTCCTCTAGCCAGGGGGCCATCATTCGAGATGACATGCTCTGTGCCAGCTTGGAGGAGGGCCAGAAGGATGCCTGCGGGGTGAGCAGACGAACCCAGACCACCCTGTCTCCCCACACCCTGAAGGGGGGAAGGGGTAGGGGTCCCTGCTCCCCACTCCCACTGGGGACTCTCCTGGGCAGCATCTCCTTATACAACGGTCAATTCAAAAAGGAAAGAAGTGCTCCTGGACTCTGTCTGTCCTTCAGATATCTGCTGCTGTCATGTCCACCCAGACTCCTGCCAACCCCGTGTGGGTCAGAGTAGAACTGCACTCCGTAGGTTTGTTTTTTTTTTTAATTATTTATTTTGTTGTTGTTGTTGTTGAGAATATACACAGCAAAACACACATCAATTCAACAGTTTCTACGTGCACATTTCAGTGACACTGATTACATTCTTTGTGTTGTGCAACCATTCTCACCCTCCTTTTCTGAGTTATTATTCTGAATAACCTTCCCCCATTATTCACCATTAACATAAACTCACTGTTCCCTAAGGTTTCTATCTAATCTTTCGAGTTGCTGTTGTTAATTTGATCCCATATAAACAACCACAGGGTTTTCAATGGCTGGTTTTTCGGTAGTAGATCACCAGGCCTTTCTTCCGAGGTGCCTCTGAGTGGACTCGAACCACTAACCTTTCATTTAGCAGCTGAGTGCTTTAACCATTTGCACCACCCAGGGAATATTGTCAGAACATGTACCATCCTTAAAGCTTTTTCATTTTGGCCTGAAAATACATGTATTTTTTCTTTCCCAAAGTAACACTCAGAGCCATTGAAGGTCACTACTTCTGAGCTGGATTGGTTTTGTCTTTTCTCATCTGCTCCTATAAGCACCCTAACTCCAAACCAAGCTTCTGCTCACCTTGCCTCTTAATATTGCTTTATCTAAGAGTTAAAAAAAATTTTTTTTTTCACCGAAAACAAAGCCAACAGCAATCTTTGCAGCACGGAAATGCACGGTTTTCTTTCATTTTGTCTTCATTTTATGTAATCATAATTTTTTTTTAAGCTCAAACTATTGTATTGATCAAAAATGCCAGTAAACAAATATATTAACATTCTTTTTGGAGCCATATTCTATAATCCCTTGTTATTTACTCTCACGTTTTTTTTTTTTGGAGCAATGGGAGAAAGCAAACAGTTCTGGGAGAAAACCCACAAGAGTCTATTCACATGGACAGACTGCAGGCATGAAAAGCAAAGATTCAGGGGCTTAACTGTTTAATTAACTTTCCTGCTGTTGTTCACTAACTTGAGGTGTGAGGTTTTCCAATTTCCTTTTCCTGTTTGTGGGTGGTCACACCCTATTTAGAGAACAGGCTGTCCCATCCCATTTCTTATCCCATTGGACAGAACTTATTTCCCAGACGAGCCACCCCTGTACCTTCCAGGGACCCCCTGAACCTTCTAGGGAACCCCGACCCATTGGTCCTCCTCTGCCCACTAGACCTGGGCAATAGAGTGGACAAGGGAGGTAGGGGACTCGGGGCCCTGCTGTGAAGCCCTTACCCATCTGTGTGAGGAGGGCAGCTGGAACTGAGCACCCCGGCCCCTTGGGCCCCTACATGAACCACTTCTTTTCCCCAAAGGTGATTCCGGAGGCTCCCTGGTCTGTGACATTGGTGTCTGGGCTCAGGCCGCAGTGGCAAGCTGGGGGTTTGGCTGCAGCCTCCCCAAGAAGCCTGGTGTTTACAGCCACGTCAGCACTACACCATGTGGATTATCATCACAACCTAGAACTCAGCCCCTCCTGACAGAAACTTCTCTCCAAGCCAGGCTGAGATCCTCTGCTCTGCTGCTACTTCTGGGACTGCTGGGGGACACGCCCTTTCCCCTGGGGCTTGGCTAGTCTTGGCCCCCCACGTCCCAAACCCATGACCTCTCTCTGCTCCCTGCTGTCCACCCAGTCCTCCAGTGACCCTCTCTGGGCCTCCTCCCTGCCGCCCCAACTCTAATACCCACCTGGTGTCTTCTTCTCTCTCACCTGCCTGAGGCCGAACTGCGGGGTGCAGCCCATGTCTCAGGGATGACTGTGGTGGTTCCTGGGGGGCTGATGTCTGTCCCTTTGCAGGTCTGTCTTCGGGGCAAAAAAGACAGGGCCTGGAAGGGCCACTTTCCTACTTTGGGCAGTCATCCCTGTGGTTGCAGGGTCACAGCCTCCCCTGGGGCCTGGCAGCTGGGAAGGGGATCCTGTTGATGGGTGTCCTCAGATGCTCACAGCAGCCTGCACTATTACCCCCATTTCTCAGACAAGGAAACTGAGGGCTGGGAACTCCAGGCTTGCCCAAGTCCACTATCCCAGCAGCCCTGTCCCTCGGCTCAGCGGGTCGAGGAGGGTCATCCACAGAACAGAGGGGCAGGAGAAGCAGGTCCTCTGGATTCCCAGCCAATTGCTGAGGCCAAAGCAGTGGTCCCCTGCCTCTCAGCACCTGGTTGCTGCCTATGTCTGGGGCACTGGTCCGCCTGGGTTCAGGGAAAGTGTGGACAGGGAGTGGGAAAGCAGGCTTTGTAAGTCACTAGGAAGGCTGGGCATCGGTCCCAAAGTCGTGGTCAGATGTTAAGGTAAATTCTCAGGTTCAGCCAGGGCTGGGGTCAATCCTGGGGTCATGGGTAGGGCTAGGTCAATCCCAGGGTTGTACAGGGTTGGGGTCAATCCTGGGATCAGGGGTAGGGCTAGGTCAGTTCCAGGGTCATGTGCAGGGTTGGGGTGAATCCCAGGGTCATGAGTAGGACTGGGGTCAATCCTGGGGTCATGGGCAGGGCTATGGTCAGTTCCAGGGTCATGGTAAGGACTGGGGTCAATCCCAGGGTTATGTGCAGGGCTGGGGTCAATCCTGGGGTCATGGGCAACATTAAGTCAATTCCAGGGTCATGTTAAGGGCTGGGGTCAATCTCAGGGTCACAGGCAGGGCTGAGGTCAGGTCTGTGTTCAATCTAGGTTGGGGCGGGGGTGTGACAGCACAGGTTGTTGCCAGGCTGGGCTTGCTGCCGTCTCTCTCATCCCCCTCCCTCTCCTCTGGCCCCAGTCTTTCCAGAAAAGTCTGGAAAGTGCCCAAAGATGTATAAGAAAGCAGTTGGGAGACAGGCACAGGCCCCCATCCCAAGCAAGGGCAGAAGGAGATGGGAGGAAGAGGGGGATGGCTGCCACCCATGCAGCCCACACCTGGCTCTCCCTCCCCGGCTGGCCTGGTGGTCACACCCCCCAGTGGCTCTCATGGCCCTTGGAAACGGAGTACCTCCTCTGCCCTCCAAGGCCCCTCGTGGACCACTATGCATGGCCATGCATTGCCCACATCACTATGTGCTGGCTGGCTGGGCGCTGTGCTGGCTGGCTGGCTGGGCTATGCAGGGAAAAAGGTGAGCCCCTCTGCCCTCACCTGGAAGACCCCTCCTCACATACCCATGCACAAGAACTTAAACTTTGAACCCCACCTTTGCTGGGCCCCTCCTCCTAGGGGTTGGATGCTGGGGAACCCCTCACTCTGCACCCCCTCACTACAGCCCATTGAGCAAGCACAGCCTGCCAGGACTCCCACTCAAGGGTCACTGGTCACAGGGACCCAACGATGAAGGACTCAGTGGTGTCTCTGTGTCCCTTTCTGCCCAGCAATAAAATCTGTCAAAAGAGTTTCAAATTCCACCAATCAGGTGAGGAGAGGGACTGGCCCTGCCACCTGGGGGCTGCCTGGGGAGCAGGGACCAGCGGGCACCGTTCAGGGGGGGCCCAGGCTAAGGACCTCGCCTCCCCCACCAGGGTCCCTTAAAGGATCTTCTGTTTGACACAGAACAGGTCCCAGTGGGTACCCAGTAAGGACTTGCTCATAGCCCTGATGGGGTCCCCAGGTGTGGGCAGGTCCATTGTCCTGGAAGAAGAAATGGGCAGAGGAAGGGGCAATGGGTGAGGCAGTCAGAACTCCTGGAACCCAGAGAAGAGAGAGGGAAGAGTCAGGGTCAGCCATTCGGGGTCGGGGGATATCATGGGTGTGGTTGGGTGACCCAGTCCCAGTGGGAGCCTGAGGAAGGGCGCTGTGAGACCTCGAGATCCCCACACAGCCCTTGAGCCCATAGAGGTCAGGCTGGGAGGGAGTGGTGGGCCAGGGCTCTCACTCTTTCCCTCGCCCCCAGGGGGCGCCCCAGCAGGGCGGGCACAAGAGGAAGCAGAGGGGGAGCCAGGCGGGAAGAGGAGGCCATGCGCACGCTGCTTCTCTGGCTGCTCCTGTCCCGGGCCGGGCTCTGGGGACTGGGGGAGTTCGGGCAGGGCGTGAGGACCCAAGAAGGATCACCTGCTCAACTCCCCCCAGGGTCACCGGATGGGGACTTAGTGTCCTCGAATCCAGGTAAGGGCCCAGGAAGAGTGCTTCGCGGTTCAGGGCACCTGGGCCAGCGTGAGGGCGCTTTACCTTTTATCTCTCTCCCTACCCACCAGGTGCCACGAAATGGAACTTGCTCACGAGTAGGTGATGGGCTCAGGGGAGGGACGGGCTTGCGGATCACGTGGGCGGGGGCCGGAGCGGGGAATCAAGCATCACTGTCTCCCTCCACTGCCCCAGAACAGTCGCGGCCGCGGAGTGCCCCTGCTTTCTGCGCACCGGCAGGGCCTGGCCCCCGCCCCAGCTCAGCCTTCTATCCATCTATCCATCCTAGCACCCTGTGGTCGCCGGAAGGTCCCCACGCGCGTAGTGGGTGGCAAAGACGCGGAACTGGGGAGCTGGCCATGGCAGGGCAGCCTGCGCCTGTGGGGCAACCACGTCTGCGGATGCAGCCTGCTGAGCCGCCGCTGGGTGCTCACCGCCGCACACTGCTTCGAACAGTGAGTCTGGGGGGCCGCCAGGGGGCTGGGGACACCGAGCTTCAGGCCCTGAGTCAACCCGGTCCTGGGCTCACGGATGCTGGTGGACGTGGCCCTGGTGTCCTCTGAGCCCCAGGCCTGGCTGCAGTCCGTTACAACCTCATGCAGTCCTATTGGTGTCCTTGGAGGGAACCCTGTTGAGCGTCTTCCAGAATGTTTTTCCAGAACATTCCCGAGTACATCTGTGTATGTTGTCCTTTAAATTTTAAACAAATGGCACCGCCATCCTTTTCCTTACCCACTTCACCCCAGGCACCTGTACCACAGGTGTGGGAGGAGTTACCTGAGGTGAGGAAAGCTCCTCAGGAAAGCTGCCTTGACCTATGTGCTGGTTAGCACCCTACATTGGGGTCCCCTGAAGAAGTGCCCCTATTTAGGTGTCCTAGAGGGCTCTTTGAGGCAGAGACTGGTTGAGTGACTGGCAGGTCAGGCGTTGGGGGAGTCACCCACCCTCCTGCTCTGCCCCCACACAGCCCCAGGCTCTGAATTGGGTGTGGCCTCTCTGGGCTTCTGCCCTTTCTACAGGGGACCCTTTGGCCATGGAGTAGGACTTGCCAAGGGTGGCTCTCAGACATAGGACGAGCACGTAGTGGCAACCCCAGGGTTTTCCCTCCCTTCCCACGGAGAGGCCCCAGGTGAGCTCAGGTGCCTCCTTCCAAGCCCCTGACTGTGCCCTCCTCTCTGCCAGGACCACTGACCCCTTTCCATGGAGCATCCAGTTTGGTGAGCTGTCTGCCACGCCATCCATCTGGAACCTCCAGGCCTACGAGAACCGTTACAGCGTGGAGAGAGTTGTGATGAACCCCAGGTTTCTGGGGTCTTCACCCTACGACATTGCCCTGATGAAGCTGTCCTCCTCTGTCACCTACAAGGAGCATGTCCAGCCCATCTGTGTCGTGGACTCCACTGTGGAGTTCCAGAACCGAACTGACTGCTGGGTGTCTGGGTGGGGAGACATCATGGAGAACAAGGGTAAGGCTGGGGGACAGGCGGGTTTGGGGAAGGCTGCGTCCACGTCCACTTGTTTACCCACTGGAGCCCGTGGTGACCCGCTCAGTGTTCTCCCCTCACTTGCTGCTGTACTGCCTCCACCTGCACGGGCAGGATTTTCTGGACCAAACTCTCAGTTCCCGCTCCCGGCTGGCTATGTGGCCAGCTGCGTGCATTGGAAGAGGTGGCCAGCTCGGCCCAGGACTGCACCCCAGGCTGTTTCTCTCTCCATAAATGTGAGGATGGGAGCTCTCAATGGGTCTGTAGGTGACGCCGCAAGTTTTTTCCACGCATTCATTCCACTTAAGTTTGGGGTGCCCCCTGCTCCCCAGCATCCCCAGTTGTTCCCTGCCCTCTGCATCTGTCCTCATTCATGTCAACTCCCCTGGAGGACTGAGCCCATTGCTCCATCCTCCTAATCCAAGCCATCCTCCTCCACCCTGGGCTCCCCACTGAAGACCTGCGGGGGGGTGTCCTGCTCACCTCTCACCCCAAGTCCCCAAAGCAACCCGGGGCCTGTGGCCTCAGATGGGCACACTCCCTTTGCCCGCAGTGCCCCTCCCCACTGCTCCCAGGGCTGGCCCATCCCTGCATCTCTCTATCATGACAATAATGACAACAGATCGACTCCTGCATGCAGGTCTCATGCCAGGCACTGTTCTGGGCTCTGGGACTCAGGAGTGAGCAAAGCCAAGTCTCTGCTCCTCCCGGAACTCACTTAACGAAGCCAGGCTGGGAACATTTTTATATCCATTTTACAGATAATGAAACTGAGATTTAGAGAGCTATGGGAATTGCCCAGGGCCCCAAAGCTAGTAAATAGAGGAGAAGCCCAGTCTCATTGGCCCAGAGAGGGAGAGATGTCCCCAAGGCTGCACGCCTGGCATTGGAGGTGGGAGGGCTCCAGGGGAAATCTGCCTCCCTCTAGAGTTGGCAGGAGCTACATAAAGTGCTGCTGCTGCAAGGGGTGAGCGGATGCCGGCCCAGGGGCACAGCCAGCTGCACTTTGTGGTCCTGGGCCTGGACCCTGCAGCCGGACCTTACCATCCTCCACAAGCCAGTTCGTGGCCCCTCCCTGTGCACTCTTTGGTCCAGGAGTCCCCTCACTCGCTGGGGCAGGGGCCATCTTCGCATTTACAGATCAGGAAACTGAGTCTCAGGTAGCCCTGGAGCAGCCTGCCCACCCTCTTGGTTGTTCTGTGGGGTTGGCTGAGCACCCGTGAGGTTCTAGTGCTGGCACTGACGAGAGCTGGGGATGAGAGCCCTGCCCCAGGCCCTGTGGGTGCCCCACAGCCCACCCTGCAGCCTGAGTCTCAGCTGACCATCTCTCTTTGTCTCCTGTCCCCACCCCCCAACAGAGCTGGAGCCTCCATACAACCTCCAGGAAGTTCAGATCTCCATCATAAACACCACCATATGTAACCACCTGTACCAACAGCCGGATTTCCGCCATAACATCTGGGGAGACATGGTTTGCGCTGGCGAGCCAGAAGGTGGCAAAGATGCCTGCTTTGTGAGTGTCTCCCTTTCCCCACCAGGGCCTCTGTGCCCCGACATCCCAACCCCCCACCCTACTCCTGCCCTGGAGTTTACCACCTGCCCCTGGTTTCCCACGAACTGAACTTCACGCCAGCCCCGGGAGGTGGGGATTGTTGCCCTACTTTGCAGATGCAGAAACTGAGGCTCAGTCGCTTCAGCTTGTTGTCCAGCTGCACAGCTCCTACTCTCAGGCCTCTCCTTTAGTTCTGTACTGCCCCGGCACCCCCGCCCAGGCTCACGCACACACTGCTCCCCAGGGTGACTCAGGTGGACCCTTGGTCTGCGAACTGGATAATGTGTGGTATCAGATTGGAGTCGTGAGCTGGGGTGTGGGCTGCGGTCGCCCAAACCGGCCTGGCGTCTACACCAACGTCAGCGAGCATTTCCAATGGATCCGAAAGCTGATGGCTTGTGGCCCACTGGGGACAGACCCTTCCTCACTGCTTCTTCTGGCTCTGCTCTGGGCGTCCCTGCTCCTGCTGCCAGCCTGAGCCCATGGAGCTGGCACACTGCGCAGAGCTGGGGACACCCAGGCCAAGCCTTTGCTGAGTTGGGTTCGATCCCTTCTGTCCCCTTTCTTTGCTAATAAACACGTGAGCATGCTTGAGTTGATGCCTTGAGAGCTCCCTCCCCACCACCCCAAGTCCACCAAGCCAGGCCCGTTCCTCCCTCCCAAGTCTCCCTATCTACATTTTCAAGGTTTGTTCTAAGATAGCAGACCCCTCTGGTCAGTTTGATCAGAAAGGTGATTTATGGGAGGAGATTAGCAGTGCCAGGCTCTATAGAGGGGTAGGGAGGATTGGGAGGCTTTGGAGGAAACACTTTGGGACCCCCAGTTCATTGGGGTTCCACACCCACAGATATCAGATTCTCCTGGTCTGACTATGGTTCCCCCAAGGCAGCCCTTGCCTGGGCTGGGATATGGGTGGTTTATTGGGGTGATCCCAGGAAGCACTGGTGAGGGAGGGGGACACGAGGCAGGAAAGGAAGAAAAGGAGTCTGCGTGAACGAGGGCCACTGTGTGGCACCTGGAGTACAGGCTGCCAGCCTCTGAGAAGCCCTGTGTGGGCCAGAGGCTAAGCCAAGATGTGGGCTAGGGTGGCTGCTGGGGTGGGGTGGGCTGCTGGGGCCCCTTGCTTGCCTCTCCCCTTCCTGTCCCCTGCCTGGGCATTGGCACCCCAAAGCCAGGTAGGGCCAGTCTGGGGAGGGGGTACCTGGCAACTGCAATGCAGGAGGTGGTGGGACGTGCTGGGCCTCAGCCCCCCGTAGAGAGTGGGCAGGAATGTGGCTGGTCCCATCTAAGAATGGGGCCACCTTCGCTCCCAGGACCCCTGTGTACAGCTCTTAACAGCGTTCCTTTGCACAGTACACCCTTACGGTAAACACCTATTCGTTGGTTATTTGAAGTTCAGCATTTTAAAAAATAATGCTTTGTTGTTGTTGAGAACATACACAGCAGAACATAACCTTTTCAACAGTTTCTACACGACATTGATTACATTCCTTGAGTTGTGCAGACATTCTCATCCTCCTTTATCCAAGTTGTTTTTTCCCCATTGACATGAACTCACTGCCCCTGAGGTTCTTGTCTGATCTTTGGAGTTGCTGTCACCTGTTTGATCCCATACAGATACATCTTAAAAGAGCACAAATGCTCAAAGCAGACATTCTTTACTAGTAAAGCTAAACTATTGCTTGGTTTTAAGAAGACTTCAGGGGATATTTTTGGTTTAAGGTTTAAAGATTATCCCAGCACAATACTTTTTAGGGGTTCATCCAGCCTCTATGGCTCCAGAAGCCTGACTCCATGAGAATTTGAAGTTCTGTTCTGTGTTTTCCCCCTTTTGGTCAGGATTGTTCTACAGAGTCTTTGATAAAAATATTAAGTAGTGGTAGCTGGGCATCATCTAGTTCTTTTGGTCTCATGGAGTCAATTAGCCTGAAGCTCAAATTTATCTTGGTTTCCTGTACTTTTTTTGGCTAAATTTGGCAGCCCTACGCCCAACTCCTGCTCCTCAGAGCTCCATCCATTTTTCGAGGGCTCCTCCTCCCTCTAATTCCAGCCCCCCTCCCCCCTGCCAAGAAACACACCGCAGGACTTTGAGTAACTTCATTCACTGGTGGAGATTCAGACTCACCACATGGTGGAGTTCCTGTGTTCTGGTACCACACCTGATGGCAGCCACAGGCTACTTTCTGTCCTGTCCCCTGGCTGCAGGCTGCTGAGCCCCTCCACCCTACCAGGAGGCCTCTTCTGGCCAGTAGCCCCTTCCCCATACCCCCATCTGTCTGCATGACAGATCCACAGATGGGGGTGTCTCTGCTGTAGACTGGGGCAGGGTCTGCATGAGGAAGGCTCCTCAACAGTACTGGATGAGTGAAAGAATGACTGAATGGATGAACGTGTCCAGGGCCTGGGGCCTGGAACCAAGGGGGATGCAATGAGGGGGAAGGATGGGCCTGGAGAAGCCCAGCAGATGCTGCCAGACCTACACCTCAGAGCCCCCAGGTCGCCTTGGGGGGCAGAGACTCACCTGGGGTGTGCAGAAGGAGCCTCCCCAGGAGCCATGGGGAGGAGCATCAGCTGTGTCTGGGGAGAGACCCCGACACCAAGCGCTTCTTGTTGGAAACCTAGGGGACCGCTGTCTTGATCTCCCTCAGGGGCACAGCTTGTGATGGCAAGTGGGGCCTTGCAGTGTAGCCTCTTGCCCCCTTGGCTCAGGTGTGGGCACTCAGCAGCCTGGACCTCATAACAGGTAGGGCGGCTACACTGGTCCCTCTGAGAGCAGCCCTGGCTCTGGCCCTTTGTGCCCCTGGTGTTGACTCAGGTGTGCCCTGGGCAGCCTGCCCCCGTGGGCCCTGGGACAGACTCTTCCAAGGTGGGCTCTAGAGGAGTGAGTGCTCTGGCTGCACTTGGACCTGTCATCTGCCGTGCGTGGGCCAAGCAGGCATGGAGCTGGCGCACAGGCAAAGCATGCACTGGCCCTACTGGAGTGTCCTCCTCTCCTGGGGTCCCCACCCTGGGGCCCAGCCAAGGGGAGCCGGGCCGGCATGTGGTGAGCGTCAGATCAGGTGTCCTGCAGCCTCAGCCAGTCCTCTGCCTGCTCCACGTCTGCTCCATGTGCCACCGGGCCATGATCCCTCCTCGGGCTACTCACTAAGATGCACTTAGAGAAGCCAGGCAAAGCCAAGCTGTTTTCACCTGAGGAAGAATCTGCCAGAAGCCTGAGAGGCTGAGAGGCTGAAAGGGGTGAAGCACCCAGTAGGGAGGATAATCCCAAACAAGAGGCGAGTGGCTGGAAAGGGCTCAGGATGTTCTATACATGTGTATGTGGACAGAGGTGCTGCCTTTGGAAGGAAATTTGAGGATTGGTGTTGGGGAGAGGTCCAAGAGGAGTCGGGAAGTTTTGCCTTTGATATCAATGTGGCTCCCCTGCCCTGCAGTCCCAGGGAAAATGGCAGGAAAGGCACTGAAATGAGGGAGCTCGATCATTTTCCTCTAATGCCATGTAGATGCAATTGCAAGTCCCTGAGCAGTGCAAATGCTGAATGCACTTGGCTGCAGACCAAAATGTTGAAGGTTCAAGTCCATCCAGAGGCGCCTTGGAAGAAAGGTCTGGCCATCTTGAGAATCAGTGCCTGGGAACCCTATGGAGCACAGTTCTACTCTGACACACATGGGGTTGCCATGAGTCAGAGTTGATTTAATGGCAACTGGTTTTTAACTGCTTAGATGCAGCCATGTGGAAACCAGGTGGAGGGGCAGGCCCTGGTAGGTGCAAGCCCATCGCGAGATAGTAAAGAACACCTGGCGGCCATGCGATCTCCACCCAGGGCCCTGATGGGGAGCAGCGATGTTCCTCTGAGCCCCCAGGTGGCTGGCAGCAGGCCATAGGGTTAGGAGCACCTGAGTCAACGCAGGAAGAGGAGCAGATCCAAGCCTGAGTCAGTACTCGGTGAGGCCCCCAGGATGCAGACCCCTTCCTGGCAGGAGAGCTGACTGGGCCCAGGCCAGGTACCAAGGCAGAGCAGTCACAGGGCCAACTTGGGGTGGGGGACTCAATCCTCTCTTCCGGGACTGGTGACACAGAGGCGGCCCTGCCCTGGAGAAGCTCCATCTCTAATTCTCTGTTGATACCATAGACACAAGGACTGTCACTCTCTAGTCAGGACAAGGGATGATGGCCTTTTTACTTGTTCTCCTGCCAGGCTCCCGGAGGACAAGCTGAGGCTTCCAGAACATGCTGTGGTGGTGGACGCCTGGGCACAGATCCCAGCCCTCCGCCCACCCCTACCATCCACACGTTGCCCAGGGCCTCTACCCAGGCCAGCCCACCTGGCCTTCCCCATACACCTTGGCCAGGTGGGGAACCTTCCCCTGTGGCTCCCAGGCCGAGGCTGGGTGGGTGGAATTGGCCCTGGGTCCCAAGGAAGCTAGCCCAGGGCCAGGCTGGTGACCGGGAGCCAGGGGCGCCTCCTAGGCCTCACCTATAGAGGACAGAACTGGGGCCTGGCCAGGTGAAGGGGTACCTGGGCTGGCTGAGTCCTGGGGCCCCTCTGCTGAGCAGGCTGCACAGAATCTGGGCACCACAAGAATTCCTGGGCCAGACACCTCATCCCCTCTGACAAGCCTGTGGGCCCAGGCTCTGCCCCTCCTGGGCCTCTCTGCAGGTCAGAACAGCACCCTCTCCTGACCCAGGAGGAAGTCCCACCTCCAACCGTGTGGGTGTCAGAGGACAGAGCCCAGAAGGGAGGGCTGTGCCTGGTGCAAACAAAACAAGGACTCAGACCCCAGCTTCCATCCCATTTAGCTGCCTCCTACCCCAAAATGGGACCCCCTGAACCCTGTAGCCTACAACCTCCAGTCCTGGTGCCCAGAAGGAGCCTCACAGTAGACTGTGGTGCTCAGGGCCACCCTTCCTCCTTTACATCAGAAGCCTTGTCACTTTGAACCAGACCTAAAACCAGCAGGTCAAGTTGATTCTGACTCACAGCAACCCTACGTGTGTCAGAGTAGAACTGCACTCCACAGAGTTTTCAATGGCTGATCTTTTGGCAGTAGACCTCCAGACCTTTCTTTTGAAGCATCTCCAACATTTTGGTGAGCAGCTGACCTCATTAATTGTTTGCACACCCAGTGACCCCTTGACCTAATTTTGTTTTAAGTCTTGGGAATCCCCTCTCTTATCTGAAGCAACAGTCCCCTCAGTACATCAGCAAAGACCCTGTACAGGTCTCTGTGCATGTGGTCTTGATTTAGATCTTCAGGGTTCATTTGATGTGGACAGTTTCAGTCTTCTGGTCACTGCTAGGGTGAAAACAAAATGGACTTAAGGCCCTTCCTGACAGCGGAGCTTCCCCATATGTGGCATTATGACAGCACCTCCTTGGACACTTGGTTGTGGACACTGACCCTGGTCTCCAGGAGTCCATGCCTGTCTCACCACCTTCCAGGCAACAGGGTCCAGCTTGGCCCCCGCCTAGGTCGCAAGGTCCTCCTCACTGAGCCGGCACCTGTGATGGGCTGAGACGGCAGACAGGGCATGCGTGGGGCTGGGCTGGCGTCCAGGCCCATCTGTCCCTGCCCCACCTCCCAGTCACTGTGGCCACCTGCCTTCTCCTTGAGAGAAAGGGCTTGCTATGTGTCTGAACCTAAGGGATCTCAGAGAGTGAGAGGTTCGCCAGGTGGCCCGTGATGAATGTCCTCGAGAGACGGATCTCAGGGCAGATTCCCTGGCGGAACAAAGCAAGGCCGTCCTGCCCCAGGCCTTTCTTTGCTTGGTCTGGGCCAGGCCTTCGTGTGGCTGGCTCCCTTCCTCCAGGCTTTGCCTAATATCCCTGACTAGAAAAAAAATAGTTCTTATAGAGTAAACCCAACCCTAATACCTCTGACTACCACACTTAAAACTGGAACTGTCTCTCCAATCCCCACTGGCCCCATCCTGCCTCTTGCCCTTGCATATTTCCCCTCTAGCACTCATCAAGACTGACTTCCCAAGTCCCATATTTCCTGTCTTTCCCCGATCGAGGTCCCTCCCCCCTACAGCTGAGGGGTGTAGTGCTGCCTTCCTCTCTGTGAACCCCCAAAGCTGAGCTCAGCGCCTGGTTCAGGAAAAGCCTCTGCATTGGTTCCCTCAGAAAAGCAGACCCACCAGGAAATGCACATGTGCAGGGTTTATTGGGGGATTGAGCCCTGCACAATTGACAGGGCTGGTTACCCAGTTGGGGAGGCAGTTCTTTCTGCATGTGGCGGTGGCGCTGCAGCTACTGGGACAGGGTAGGTGGTGGGTCCTGGAGGAGCATGGACACGCTGGACCTGCCTGTGTCTCTCACCGCCTCCCTGGCCCCTGGTGTCCTTCACCCTGGGGCTCGGCTTGCACCTGGCTGGGGTAGGAAAAGCTGAAGGAGATGTAGCCGGAGCTGGGCATGTGGACACCCCATGGCTATCCCTGTGAGCCAGCAGATAAGCAAGCCTGAGGGCTGACTGCCCCTGGTAGGGGTGCTGTGTGTCTCCAATGCAATTCGAGTTTTTAGTCACCAAGGTGGGATTCCTCTGAGCCCCCTTCTTGGGCCCTATTAGGCTAGAACGGCCTCCGAGCTTTTCTTCTGTCATGTCACAGTTGAATTGTGTCTCCTAAAAATATGCATGGAAGTCCTAATCCCTGTCCCTGTAAATATGACTCTGCTTGTAAATAGGGGGTTTCTTTTGTTATGTTAATGAGGCTATACTGGAGTAGGGTGGGTCCTAAACCTATTCCCTTCTGAATCGTGTCTTATAAAAAGAGCAGAATACACAGACACAGTGGGAAAGGGTAACTATAAACAGTCAAGAAACGCCAGGGAATGCCAAGGGCTACAGACAAGGAAGAACCCTCACCTAGAGCTGATGCCCTGATTTGGACTCCTAACCTCCCAAGGAGCCTTGGCGGCAAAACGGTTAAGAGGATTAAGGGCTCAGATGCTAACCAGAAGGTTGGCGATTGGAATCTCCATAGAGAAAGACTGGCCATCTGCTCCAGTAAAGATTACAGCCTAGGGGTTGCTATGAGTCAAAAATTGACTTGATGGCATCCAACAACCACCTTCTAAATTAAGAGACGGTAAATTCTCACAGTCCTTTAATCTACCCAGTTGTGGTATTTTGGTTTATAGTAACTAGGACAAATGGCCTCACTAGAGGCCCCTTCTGTCCCCCACCCTGGGATGTGCCATGACCCAGGATGTAGAAGATGGGCCTGGGTGAAGGGTGGAGAGGGCAGGGAATCTAAGCTGCCATTTTTTTTTTTTCTTTCTTTATAAACTCGTGAAGTTTAATTGTAGAAAACTTACAAAATAAAGGTAAGAAAAACAAAAAAAACTGAATCGCCCTTAAACTCACACCCCAGAGACAGACACAACTCACCTTTGGGAGTTCAGGTGCCACCTGCCTTCGTCATCTCATTGCAGGTCACGAACACCGGTCCCGAGTAGCACATGTGTGTCTCTAGGATGCTCCATTTGTGACCCAGATCACCTCAGTCCCACAAGTGATGGATGCTGAAGATTGCCCCTTAAGGGGAGGGCGGCAGTCCTGGCCCCCAGGGCCTGGCCAGGACCCCTCTTGTGCGGAGCTGGGATTTCTGCCTCCCGGTTCTGGGCATTTCAGGCTGCACTGCTCCCTTGGACTTGCCCTGGGGCGTGCCCTCCCTCTCCAATGCCCTGGGGTTCCTGGCCGTTGGCCACTTCTCCCCTTCTCCCCTCTTTTGAGGGAGAGCGGGAGGGTCCAGGGAGAAATACCAGAGGCCCCACTAGGTACAGTGATTTTGCAGCCCAGCCTTTCCCTGCCCCAGTCCCCCACCTTTCCACACCGGGCCTGCCAGACCTGGCCTCACTTGGAGTGATTTCCCCCCAGGTACCCCGTATTTTCCCTCCCGTCTGGCTTCCATCCTGGTCCCCACCCCTGCCCTGCCACAACGCATCATACACACACACACACACACACACACACACACATACATGCACACATACACAAATATGTACATGCTTACACACATGCACATACACATGCACACACACAAATACACAGTATGCATACACAATACACAAATATACACATACATGCCTATGCAAATACACATACACATATACTCATACATTCATACACACATACAAATATACACACAAATACATACACATATATTAATACATATAAATACATACATGCACACATATACTCCTGCATGCATATGCACATACACACACAAATACACACATCCGTGCACACACAAATACACATATCTGCATACACAAACACATTCACATATATGCATACACACACGCCCATGTGTCTTTCTTCCTCAATTGCTGTGTCTGCTGCCTCTAGAACATAACCTGTGTCAAAGAAAAAGAAAAAAAAAACCCATTCAGTTGATTCCGACCCATAGCGACCCTAGTGGAGAGAGTAGAACTGCCCCATAGGGTTTCCAAGGAGCCGCTGGTGGACTTGAACTGCCGACCTTTTGGTTAGCAGCTGTATCACATATCACTTACCCACACTGCACCACTGAGACAGATAGGTGGTGGTGGAACAAAAGAGCTATTAGAAGGTTACCATCTAAAAGTTGGGTAAACAAGAAACACACCCTGCTCCTTCTTAGTGTTTTTCTAGTCCCTTTCCCCTTTACAGGCTCCCACACGCACAGAACAAGGTGTGACCACTGTTTAACCTTCCTTAGCCCTCTGAAGATGGCGATGTAGTGCCAAAGATCAGTGCTCCTGCACTATATCCCATTAGTGATGCCAAGGGCTGCCAAGAGGACTCCATCTTGAATATCAGCGGGTTCCATCTTGGATTCCAGATGCACATGCAGTTTAATTAACACGCACCACCATTCTGAGAAGTACCCGCGCCTTGAAAGAAGCCCACTAAGTATTCATTACTCTATTGTCTCCACTGAGCCCATATAAGCCCTAGCCTTGCTTCCTTTTTTGAGTCAGCCTTTTGGAGAGGCTTAGAACCCCACTGACTCCTTTTGCTTGACTCAAGCAAAATGAAGCTTGCTGAAGATGAAGTTTGTCTTTGCGTGTATTCTTACTCGGGAAAAGGCAAGGACCCTTTGTGTCAGATTGGCGATTGGTAACAAAATTTGGTGGGCCAGCCAGGAGACTAGGGGCTCAAATTAGCCCCCAGTTAGGGGACACAGACCAGAGGGACTGAGCCTCTGGAACAGACCTCTACTCAGAGACAACCGGCCATCTGGACTGTTTTGTCTGGTGTCTCTTTGAAACGGTAAGTTCAGGTGACTCTCCCCCTCAGTCCTCCTTCCCACTTCAGCAACTTTTATTAACCTCTTTTTTTTCTGCATACCTTGTCTGCATTTTTTTTTCTCTTTTTTCTCTCTTCTTTCCTCTTTCCACCAAATGGGTCGTGAGCCCCAATGAAGGCGGATTCCCAGAGAGTGTTCTGGTCATTTGCCTTTCGTGAAAGGAGAGTTGGGAAAAAGGAGTGAGTCCTTATGAGGGGCTGATAACCCCATATCCCAAGGGTGGGTCACAGACCTCAGACAGAGCCACGGACAAGACCCACCGAGTGGGTCATGAACCCCACCAGAGGATTACAGAGAGCATTCAGTAAACTGAGCAGGTCATGAGCCTCTGATGGGGAGGCTGCCAGGAGTGCTCCTGAACGGGTTGCATAGTCCTTCCTTGACTTTTTTTTTTTTTTCTTTTCTTTCCTTTCGTTTTTAAACTATTCGCTTAGGAGGCCCTTCTATTGGTCTCTGGTGCTCCAGTTTTTTTCCCTCTCTTCTTCTTTCCTCTTTCCACTGAACGGGTCACAAGCCCCAAAGAGGGGGGTTCACAGACAGCATTCTGGTCGTTTGCCTTCCTCAAAAGGGATTTTGGGGACAAGGAGTGCGTCCTTGTTAGAGACTGATCACCCTATATCCCAAGGGCAGGTTGCGGACCTCCAACAGAGCCGTGGAGAGAGCCCACCGAGTGGGTTGCAAACCCCACCAGAGGGTGGTGGAGAGCACTCAGTAAATTGAGCAGGTCACTAACCTCCAATAGGAGGAGGCCACAGAGGGTGCTCCAGAGCGAGTGGAATACCCCCAGTGGGAGGTCGCGGAGATCGCTCCTATAGTCTACTTCCTTGACTTTTTTTTTCTTTCCTTTCATTTTTAAACTATTCTCTCAGGAGGTACTCTTGGTCCTGGTGACTCTAGAGTTTGGGCAGGCATATGAGTGTGTGATGTCCATCCTTTTTGTGTGTCTGGATGTTGTCTGTCTCTGGTTGGTGTGCCATTGTTCTGGGGAGTGGATGTAGGCATCTATGTTTAGATTGGGATATTGAAACCCCTCATCTGATATTGGGGATAGGAGGTATCTGGAGGATTGAAGTAGAGATTCAGATATTCCTAGTAACGTGTAAGACCTCACTAAGATCATCCTCGTCCCGCCTTTCCCTTTCCGGCTTGTCTGGTCCGAGTGCTTTGTTTGTCTATTCATCTTATGTGTGACCAGGCCTGTCTGGGAGGTTGAGTCTGCAAGACTGTCTCAGTCACCTCTGTGCGTGTCTTATGTGTAATTTGTGATTCATAGAAATTAATTGGTGAAAAGAAATTCAAGTTTAATTAGAACGTACTTATAGAGACTCCTAAGAATTTATTGATTGGGCTGAAGAAAAAGATCATTTTGTCTTAAAGTAAAAGTAACAGTTCCAGAACAGTAAAAGGGAAAGAAATTAGTTATCTTTTGCCTTTCAAAAATGTCTAGGTTAACTTAAACATATGTAAATGATTAGAATGACCTAATCTTGTCTTCTACCATGAGATAAAAGGTAGGTGAGGGTGGGGCAAGATCAGTCCTTCTCAGCTCCCAGCCCTCATCTCAAGGTATACGTCCAGGGAAGCTTTTAAAAGACTCCAACTAGGTGGAGCCTTTTTAAGACAAAAAAAAAAAAAAGATAAGGAAATTGCTGCTTTACTATAGTATCAGAAATTGGGTAAATCCTAAGCTCTGTCTATTGTAAAAGAACCTTAAGAAGCCAAATATATATGTATGTGTGTGTGTGTGTGTGTGTGTGCGTGTTTGTGTATTTGGGTCTGCTAATGAGTTTTTTTTAATAAGTAAGTTTATTTTTGCCATTTAAGGGGATACAAAAAGAAGTTTAAGAGGTTTATTGAAAAAGAAATTTATTTGATAATGGTTCAAAAGTTTTATCTGCCTGACTAAAGTTTAATAGTTTATGAGATTTTTAAGAGCTTTAATGTTAAATAGCATGTAAAACAAAGAATTAAGTTTCTCACCGTTAAAATAACAAGTTTCTTTGATTGCTCAATTGAAGAGTTAATCTCTTCTTTGTGTAATCTGCCTCTCTCATTAGAATAAGGTTCCTGAGTCAGAAACCAAGCCACACCACTTTAAGAAAAAAGAAAAAGCTAAGGATTTAGTTTTATTTTAAAATCTTTGGTTAAATAACTAAAAGCATTATTTCTTGATAACTTATGATAAACTCCTGACAGGTTTGGAAGCCATGGAGTTTTTTTATAAAGAAAAAGTGCAAAAAGGTTTATTTAACATGTTATAAATTACATAGAAGATGCTGTTAAAATCAAGAAAAGTGCCTGATTCACTGTAAGTTAAAATTTATGTTCGTATTTTCTTTAGTGTTTTGCCTAATATTAGACAGCAAATGCACAATATTATGTCATAATTTTATTATTTCTGTATTGCTCACTTGGTTGAGACTTTATTTTTTTGAATCTGGCATCATCAAAGCCAATAGTTTGACTGGGGAATTCAAATAATTTACTTAAAAAGTTATTTTTATTACTACTCAGATATTTAGAGGCTTGATAATCTTGGTATGTTCTTAGTATATCCTGACTATATGGTATTATGTCTCAAGATTATTATGTATTATATCTAAAGCTCTTTAAAAATATGGTTAATGATAATATTTAGAGATTTTTTTATCTGAAGTTTTTTTTTAATTGATTTGGCCTTTACATCATGCTTGTAATTAATTTCTATCAAGTTTTTTGCTATTAAGAGCTATGTTTATAAATTAATCGTGGGCACATTAAATTTTGTCATCTGCTACTGTTTTATGAAAATATTTAACCAGAATATCTCAACAAGAAAAGATGGACTATATTGGGCTTATGAAGGGGACTGTGATTAGACTGATAAAGATTTCCAGAAATCTTAAAAAAAAAAAAAAAAATTTTTTATTTATGCAGAAGCTGATGGTTTAGCAGACTGTGGTCGATCCAGAATCACTTCAACAGAAGTTAACTACATACGACTGAGTAAATGAAATGATACTATGGGTTTTATGTAAAAATATTGCTGATGTTTTAAAGCCTTTCTTTCTAGAAATAAGAAACACTTTAAGGTCCTACATTCTGGAGATGAGAAACCATTTTCCTCTTTTCTCCTAAATTAACTAATGCGTTAAGTTATTTTAACTTTTAAATTACAAGTTCCTGTTGGTAAAGTTAACAGAATTGTAAATATCATAACCAGAGAAGGGTCTGAAATTTGAGCTATGATTTTACAAATTCGAATAACATTAGATTTCCTATTAGTTCTCCAAAGAATAGTTTGTGCCTTAATAGATAAATGTTGCTGTGTTTATATATGTGGCAGAATGTAGTTGTTGCTAAGGCACATGAAAAACAGTAACTGATGCTGCTTATGCATAAATAAACACCTCATGAGATTTGTTTCCTTGGCTCAAAGACCTTAGGGCCATGGTTTCATTGGTCATATCAGACAATTGGCCTAATATTATTGTTATAGAGTTTCTATTCTACCTCCTGATCTGCTGTATGATGCCTGAGATCTTAAAAACCAGACAGTGCCCAATTACCATTTATTGAGCACTTTTGATCAAAGATTCTATACAAGATCATGATCCAAGAGGGAGCCATGAGAGAGTTGTGTGGAATTCTCCTGGAATCCAGATTTCTGGCTTTCATGGAGGTTGGGGCAACCTACATAGGCCATCACTTTTGGGTGTCCTTTTTACCCTCCAGCTTTGAGGAAACATTGGTTCTTGAAGCCACTTTGAGGCAAGCAATTGTCCAGATAAACTAACAAGACTATTTTGCTCTGGGCGTTGTGCTTTTTTTTTTTAAGAATTCAGTCTGTTTTGAGAAACTGACTCCTAAGATCAGCAAATAGAATTATATTCAGGGTAAGTCAGTAATTGGTTTAATCAGTCTTATCTACAAGGTTTACATGAAATATGTGTCTAGTATTTATAATCAAACTCTCACCCTCTTGCTATACAGAAAATTACATATCTTAAGAAAACCAGGTTCTCAGAGGAGATTGACCTCATGGCTCAGACTCTGTTTTGTCATAGATTCCATTTCTGCTTCTGAGAAAGTGACCCAAGACTGTTAAAAGGTAAACCAAGGAGAGGCAGCGTGCCTTCAGGGAGAACACTTAGTATGTTTTAGATGAATTAACTGGAGACCTCCAACAGGAGAAGTCCATGCTGTATTATCTTGCTAATCATGAATTCTCTAATGAAAACTTCATTGTTACATGTAAGTTTTTCTATATTTTCTGTTTTCTCTATACAAACGTTGTGTGTTCTTTCTAGATATGTTTTTTATGTGATATATATATTTTTTATCCACCTTTTTGATGATCCCTGTCCAACTGGTAGTGAATTTATGTGGACAATTTCTTGTTTAGATTCCTGATGAATGCGTGGATAGCATACTTTGAGAACTTTAAGATTATCTTTAGATATCCATAGTAAATATTAGAAAGGTAATGTTAAACTTGTTACCCACTGTAAAATAAGAGTCAGAAAAAAGCCCATTGGTCCAACACTTAGGGTATGGTTGGTAACTTTAATTTCTAAACCAAAAAAAAAAAAAAAAAAACAGATCCAGTGCCGTCAAGTCGATTCCGACCCATAGCGACTCTATAGGACAGAGTAGAACTGCCCCATAGAGTTTCCAAGGAGCACCTGGCTGAGCCCAATTGCCGACCCTTTGGTTAGCAGCCGTAGCACTTAACCTACTTACAGTATATTTGAATTGAGAAATCTTTAAGAAATTTATCAATCACTATGGGACAAATAACAGATGAAGTTGCTAGTGGGATGGAAACACAAAATTGATCTCTGACCTCATTAAGCCCAAGTGACATGAGATAACAAAATAGCCTTAGATTTTTATTCATTTGTCCAAGAAAAGTGCAGTCTGTGCAGTAACAAATACCTCTTGTTAAATAACACAAAAGAAGTAGAACACATAGAATTGGACAACAAGCTACTTGGTTACACACTGTAACACCCTTACGAACACTAGATTTATTGGGTTGGTTACTATCAAGAATAAGTACAAGCACTAGGTAACTACTGCAAGGGATAGTCCTGATAGTATTAGCCATAATAAGAGTTATCCTCTATTGTCTTACACACTTAAAAGGCAAAAAGAAAAGCCTCAGACTACAATGTTGATGAGAACTGTGCTCTTACTTAAAATCCTGGTGAAGAACAAGATGGTATCCAGTGGAAAGGCAGCACCATGAGTTTAAGGAGCCTGCAGTGGCCGCCATCTAGGAGCTCAACTCAGTCCAGGTATTGATCATCGATGTGTTCCCTGTCCTTGAGCATAGAGAATGTGACCCAGCTGGAGCTGTGCTCACAAGGGCTCACAAGGACTCCCAAAGACACATCAGCTGAGCCCTGAGATAAAGACAATAGATGAGACAATTCTGAAAATTATCTTTTAGGGAACTTCCCACATAAAGCCACTCAAACAGAACAGAAAAGACTTTCCACTCTTATCTTTTTTCTACTAGCATTTAGTAAATAGAAAATTTGTTGGACCAATGAAGACCCCCAAAATCCTGACAATCTGCCAGCCAATAACGCAGTCCCTGGTATTGATCCAGAGTGGGAATACTATTCAAAGGAAGGCATGAGTAGGCTGAGGCATTATAGAAAGTGCTTACTAGAAGACCTTAAAACTAGGGTACAAAAACAGAAAAACATCTCAAAAATTTATAAAGTAATTCAGGAATCTAAAGAAAATCCCTCTGAGTTTCTTGAAAGAATTTCTCAGGCTTTCCGGAGACACACTGACATAGATCCTGAAGTTACTGAAAATCAACGAATGGTTAATATTGTCTTCGCAGGACAAAGTTCTATAGATAGCTGCAAAAAAACTCCAGAAATTGGATGGAGGACCAGACCCCAGCTGGTGAGATAGTCACATACCTCTAGTAGCAAGGATGGGCAGTGAACAAGGAAAAATACAGGCACCTGGCTTTTCAGTCAAGTATTTGAGTGTTATCTGGTCAGGTAAGACGGGAATGATGCCTGAAGAGGTGATAAGGTCCAAGCCTACCCCCACCCAGAAACTGTGAAGCAACCACAAGCATTGTCAGGCTCCTAGGATATTAGTGCCCCTTCATACCCCATGTAGCCCATACCCTATGGCCCCTATATAGGTTAGTGAAGAAAAAGTGAGACTAAAGGAAAGAGAAACAAAAAGATTGGGTGAGAAAGTGATATAAGAGGATAGAAGAGAAGAGAATGAGTGAGAGAGAGAGACAAAAAGAGACAAAGATTGGAGAGAGAGAAAGAAGGTGAGACTAGGGAGAGTTCTAGAGAGTGAGGGTGTGAGAAGGAGAGAGCCCATAAGAAAAGAGAGACAGAGACACAGAGAATGTAAAGAAAACAACAGTGTGAGATTGTGAAACAAAAGAGAGGAAGGCCAAGATATTTGGTGGTCAGTGCAGGAGGCACTTCCCTCTTTTACTTGGTTTCTACCCTTTTTGGCCCTCCTGGTTGCTATGCTTCTACTTCTGATTTTTGGACCTTGTCTCCTCAAGCTTCTGATAAAGTTTGTGTCTTCTAGGATACAACAATTCCAAGATGCAGCAAGGATTCCGGCCCATTCCTGAAAGTGAGACCGCCAGTCCTTACAAAACTTTAGACCAGATAGGGAGAGATTCCTGCTCTGCTAGGCAGGCCAGCTACCTGGGGTCAGCTTGAAGAGATTACAGAAGAAGATACCTCCACTCCTACACCCTCATAAAGAATCATGAGTATGAAATCTCTCAGGGGGGATTGAGGCAGATAGGGTTAACTGTGCTGGTGGAACAAAACAACTGTTAAAAGATTACCATCTAAAAGATGGGTAAACAGGAGCTACACCGTGTCAATATGAGATAAGGTTGAAACAATTCATGAATTATCTCCTTCTTAGTGTTTTTCTAGTCCCTGCCACTTTACAGGCTCCCGGATGTGCAGAAGAACAAAGTGTGACTGCTGTTTAACCTTCCTTAGCCCACCGAAGATGGTGATGTAGTGCCAAAGATCATTGTGCTTGCGCTGTATCCTATAATAAGCTGCCAGAAGACTCCATCTTGAATATCAGCAGGTTCCATCTTGGATTCCAGATGCACATGCAACCTAATTAACATGGACCGCCATCCTGAGAAGTACCCGCCCCTTGAAAGAAGCCCACTAAATATTCATTACTCTATTGTCTCCTCCGAACCCATATAGGCCCTAGCCTTGCTGCCCTTTTTGAGTCAGCTTTTTGGAGAGGCTTAGACCTCTGCTGACTCCTATTACTTGACTCAAGCAAAACAAAGCTTGCAGAAGATGAAGTTTGTCTTTTGCATGTATTCTTACTCGGGAAAAGAAAAGGACCCTTTGTGTCAGACTGGGGATTGGTAACACCACCAGGGCTCCAACCTGAGCCTGTCTGCCAATATTTTCATAAGAAACAACACGGCTCCTCAAAACAGAGATCTCAGCTCACCCGCAGGGAAACCTGGCCCAAGCAAATCAGGAAATGTGATTATAAAGTCCCATTTAAACATTTCCTAATGTTCCAAAACAATCATGGAGATCAGTTCCAGAGGAAGAGAGGCCCTCAAGGAGTGATGTCTCCTGACCCCTCAACCCAGTCTTGGCTTCATCTGCTGGGCCCTTTGCAGGACGTGGTGGGGCTGCCTGGAATTTACGGAAGCCATCCCATGTTGTTGGACATTGAGATCATGCTCGACTTTTCTAAATACATTACAGTGACCAATGTTGTGACTAGATCTTTGTTCACAGCCTCACATAGTTTCTTGGAATCAGTTCCTTCAAGTGAGGTTACTGGGCCAACGGGTTTGCACATTTTTGATAAGGGTGGCAGGGGACATATTCCGACCTGTGGTGTGAGGAGCTAGAAGCACAGTGAGTGGGAGATGATACAGGTCAAGGTTTGTGGAGCGGCACTCTTTCTTTCTCATACACACACACACATGCATACACACGCACAAACACATACACACAAATGCACACATACACACGTACACATACGTTCACACATATACATATGCACACACAAATGCATACACACATACACACACACACACATACATGCAGATGCATGCAAGCTCACATCTTTCTTCCCCAGTTGCTGTATCCATGGCCGCTGGAATGTAACCCGAGTCCTGTCTTCCAATATTTTCATAAGAAACAACATGGCCCCTCAAGCTACCCGTCTTCCTTGCCTTTCTGGTGGTGGGAATGGGGGGAGAGAAAGCCTCTTAGACAGCATCCCTGCATTTTACAATACACTTATAGTGCCCACTCCTCCTGGAAGCTGGCCAGACACCCCGGGGGATTTTGCGACCTTTGTGGAAAGACCAGGAGTCCCTTCTTCAGATCTGGGTGCAGGCAGAGCACAGAGAAGCCTATTGTGGGAACTGGACCTCTGGTGGAGGGGGTCCAGGCCTGGGGAGAGGGACAGAAGGTGGGGTTCACAGATGGCCTCCCAGGGGTCTCCTCCCAGCTCTTGGCAGGAAGACTCTGGGAGGGCTGGTAGGTGGTCTGTTAATCTCTGTGTTGACTGCTGTCAGGCCTTAGCAATCCCCCATACCTTCCCACACACCCTAAGATGGCCTGGCATCCTCCCAGCAAGCCCTGGAGCTCTCATGAGCAGGATGCGAGGAGATAAGATAAGCACTCTGAAAGGTCGTCTTAGCCTGGCATGGAAGTGCAGGCCCAGAGCTTGGGGGTGGAGTCAGAAAGGTCTGGAGGGGTTCCCTGGCATCCTACCAAAGCCCAGGCCAAGGGCCCTGCACACACCTGCTAAGGGGCCAGGGAGCTGTAGACACTCACAGGAGGCTCTGAGCTGAGACTGAGGTGAGCAGAAGGGCCCTAGCAAGTTGAGGGAGCTAGGACCCTGTCCTCCTGCGTGTAGGCACCGACCATGCAACCTGCCTCTCTTTTCCAGATGCTGCTGTAACTGCTGGCCCTCACCATTCTGGGGAGCTCCACCTGCAGCTCCCAGGGTAAGTTCTGCTCCAGGTGTGGGGGTCTCGGATGGCCTGGGGGCCCAGAGCCCCCAGTCCCACGTCACCCCCTCACTCCCACCCACAGAGCCCTCCATCTACTGAGGACAGGCTCTGCCTCCTGCAGCCCTGACAGCAGCCCCACCACCACCACCAAGTTGGCTGCACTATTGTCTGCTTTTACAGATGAAGAAACTGAGACCCAAGTGGTGCACTCATGCCTCCAGCCACTCACTCAGCTGGCTCGGCCATTGTCCTCTTAGCAATGTTTGAGTCCCTGACCACATGGAGCGGCCCACATGGCCACCTCTTATCAAGGGGACACTCTGGGCCTAAGGCCCCTTCAACTCTCTGAGCCTCTGTCCCTGTCTCTGTAAGGAGGATAAGATGCCCACTCCGAGGGCGTGAGAGGAGGAAATGAGGGGACTTCCTTGTTGGCACAATGGCCCTCAGTAAATGGCAGCTGTTCTGTTATGTCACTTCCAATCACCATGCTGACCAGGGCAGCCAGCGGGCCCCCAGGTGAACCTGGATGAGGCCATGCCACACCTGCCTCCACCCATCTAATCCCTCTGCCTTTCTGGGTCACCACCTCCAGGGGATCTCAGGGAAAGAATCATCGCCTTCAGCCTACCGTGGCCCTTCCCCTGGCACACACTTCAGAAGAAAAGGGGGCTGAGTTGGGCTGGAGGCTCTCGGTGGAAGTTCCTGGGATTGGGTGGCAACGAGAAGTGGGAGGGCCAGTGTTTCAGGCTCTCAGAGTTATCAGAGGCCAGCAGCTGGAGGGTAGCAGACCAGTTCTTCCACTCTCTTAGCCCCAGTCAGTGTCCCAACTAGCAGACTCAGAGTCCTGGCAGCACCGGAATCCCCCTAAAAAGGAGAATGTCTTTTAAAAATTATATATGTCCGATGGTCATCCTCAGAAGCAAGGATGGCAAGACTTTGTCTCACATACTTTGGATGCGTTATCTGGAGGGATCAGTCTCTGGAGAAGGACATCATGCTTGGCAAAGTACAGAGTCAGTGAAAAAGAAGACCCTCAACAAGATGGATTGACACAGTGGCTGCAACAATGGGCTCAAACATAGCAGTGATTGTGAGGATGGCACAGGACTGCAGTGTTTCGTTCTGTTGTACATCAGGTCACTATGAGTCGGAATCAATTTGACGGCACCTGACAACAGTCTCATAGGTGTTTCTAGGGAAAATCCAAACTGTATTTGGCTTGCCTGTGGTTTATTGTTTATTATGAATTATATGGGGTGAAGGGGGTGTATTTTTCTTCTGTTTAGGGTCCCTAAAAGTCCTGGACTCTCCCTCCCAGGACCTCACTCCATGAGAGCAGAGTATGGCACTGGGAGCCCTTCAGCCCTGAGCTCAAATGCAGAGCTGTCCTCCCGGACCCCAGGCCCTCCTCTATCACTGTGTTACCAATTGCAAATCTGGCACAAAGGGTCCTTGCGTTTTCCCGAGTAAGAATACACACGAAAGACAAACTCTATCTTCAGCAAGCTTTATTTTGCTTGAGTCAAGCAAAAGGAATCAGGGGGGACCTAAGCCTCTCCAAAAAACTGACCCAAAAAGGACAGCAAGGCTAGGTCCTATATGGGTTCGGAGGAGACAATAGAGTAATGAATATTTAGAGGGCTTCTTTCAAGGGGCGGGTACTTCTCAGAATGGTGGTGTGTGTTAATTAGGTTGCATGCACATCTGGTATCTAAGATGGAACCTGCTGATATTTCAGGATGAAGCCCTCTCAGCATCTCTTGGCATCACTAATTATGGGATATGGAGTAAGCGCACTTGATCTTCGGCACTACAGTGCCATCTTCAGAGGGCTAAGGTCAAACAGTTGTCACACTCTGCTCCTCTGTGCATACAGAGCCTGCAAAGGAGGAGGGGCTGCCCCAATCCTATCTCCTGTTGGCAGGGTGGATTCTTGTTTACCCAACTTCTAGATGGTAATCTTTTTAAAAGCTCTTTTGTTCCACCAGCACAGTTAGCCCTATCTGTCTCACGACAGGATGTGGTTCCTGTTTACCCAACTTCTAGATGATAATCTTTTGTTCAGCCACCAGCACAATTAACCCTATCTGTCTCAATCCCCCCGAGAGATTTCATACTCTATTCTTAAAGGGAGCATGGGTGAAGGTCTCTTCTGTAACTTCTTCATGCTGGCAAATGGGTGCTGTCCTGCCTAATAGAGTAGAAATCTCTATCTGGTCCAAAGTTTTGTAAGGATTGGCAGTCTCACTTTCAGGAATGGGCTGAAAACCCTGCATCATCTTGGAATTGTTGTAACCTAGAGGACACAAACTTTATCAGAAGTTTGAGGAGACAAGGCCCCAAAATCAGCAGTAGAAGTATAACAACAAAGGGTAGAAACCAAGTAATAGAGGGGAGGGCCTCCCTCACTGTCCACTAAATATCTTGCCTCCTCCCTCCTTTGTTTCTCAATCTCACACTGTTCTTTTCTTTACATTTTCTGTGTCTCTGTCTCTCTTTTCTTATGGGCTCTCTCCTTCTTATACCCTCACTTTCTAGAACTCTCTCCCATCTCACGTTCTCTCTCTCTCCAGTCTTTGTCTCTCCCACTCATTCTTTTCTATCTTCTTGTATTACTTTCTCACCCAATCTTTTTGTTTACTTTAGTCTCGCTTTTTCTTCACTAACCTGTATAGGGGCCATAGGCTGTGGGCTACATGGGGTATGAAGGGACACCAATATCCTAGGAGCCTGACAAATGCTTGTGGTTACTTCACAGTTTCTGGGTGGGGGTAGGCTTGGACCTTATCACCACTTCAGGCATCATTCCCATCTTACCTGACCAGGTAACACTCAAGTACTTGACTGAAAAGCCAGGTGCCTGTATTTTTCCTTGTTCACTGCCCATCCTTGCTACTAGAGGTATGTGACTATCTCACCAGCTGGGGTCTGGTCCTCCATCCAATTTCTGGAGTTTTTTTGCAGCTATCTATAGAACTTTGTCCTGCGAAGACAATATTAACCATTCGTTGATTTTCAGTAACTTCAGGATCTATGTCAGTGTGTCTCCGGAAAGCCTGAGAAATTCTTTCAAGAAACTCAGAGGGGCTTTCTTTAGGTCCCTGAACTACTTTATAAATTTTGAGAGGTTTTTCTGTTTTTGTACCCTAGTTTTAAGGTCTTCTAGTAAGCACTTTCTATAATGCCTCAGCCTACTCATGTCCTCTTTTGAATACTAGTTCCA
Source organism: Loxodonta africana (assembly GCF_030014295.1). Classification (NCBI taxonomy): domain Eukaryota; kingdom Metazoa; phylum Chordata; class Mammalia; order Proboscidea; family Elephantidae; genus Loxodonta; species Loxodonta africana. Next base: position 56,039,092 of record NC_087353.1, on the reverse strand, counting down.
CTCTGGATCTATTACAGATACTGCATTGTTGGCTGGTAATTTGTCAAGATTTTGGGGGTTTTATTGGTCCAACAAATTTTCTATTTACTAAATGCTAGTAGAAAAAAGATAAGAGTGGAAAGTCTTTTCTGTTCTGTTTGATTGGCTTTATGTGGGAAGTTCCCTAAAAGATAATTTTCAGAATTGTCTCATCTATTGTCTTTATCTCAGGGCTCAGCTGATGTGTCTTTGGGAGTCCTTGTGAGCCCTTGTGAGCACAGCTCCAGCTGGGTCACATTCTCTATGCTCAAGGACAGGGAACACATCGATGATCAATACCTGGACTGAGTTGAGCTCCTAGATGGCGGCCACTGCAGGCTCCTTAAACTCATGGTGCTGCCTTTCCACTGGATACCATCTTGTTCTTCACCAGGATTTTAAGTAAGAGCACAGTTCTCATCAACATTGTAGTCTGAGGCTTTTCTTTTGCCTTTTAAGTGTGTAAGACAATAGAGAATAACTCTTATTATGGCTAATACTATCAGGACTATCCCTTGCAGTAGTTACCTAGTGCTTGTACTTATTCTTGATAGTAACCAACCCAATAAATCTGGTGTTCGTAAGGGTGTTACAGTGTGTAACCAAGTAGCTTGTTGTCCAATTCTATGTGTTCTACTTCTCTTGTGTTATTTAACAAGAGGTATTTGTTACAGCACAGACTGTAATTTTCTTAGACCAATAAATAAAAATCTAAGGCTATTTTGTTATCTCATGTCACTTGGGCTTAATGAGGTCAGAGATCACTGTTGTGTTTCTATTCCACTAGCAACTTCATCTGTTATTTGTCCCATAGTGATCGATAAATTTCTTAAGGATTTCTCCAATTCAAATATACTGTAAATAGGAATTAAAATTACCCACCATACCCTGAGTGTTGGACCATGGGCTTTTTTTTTTTTCTGACTCTTGTTTTACAATGGGTAACAAACTTAACATTAAAAAAACATACCTTTCTACTATTTACCATGGATACCTAAAGATAATCTTAAAGTTCCCAAAGTGTATTGTCTATGCATTTATCAGGAATTTAAACAAGAAATTATCTACATAAACTCACTGTCAGTTAGAAAGGGATCATCTAAACTAGTATAAAAAACATGTCTAGAAGGAACACACAAATTTCCTCCAGAGAAAACAGAAAATATAGAAAAACTTAACATATGACAACTAAGTTTTCTTTAGAGAATTCATGATTAGCAAGATAATACAGGATGGACTTCTCTTGCTGGAGGTCTCCAGTTAATCTGTCTGACACATACTTAGTGTTTTCCCTGAGGGCAAACTGCCTCTTCTTGGTTTACCTATTAACAGTTGTGGGTCACTCTCTCAGAAGCAGAAGTGGAATCTAAGACAAAATGGAGTCTGACTCATGAGATTGATCTCCTCTGAGAAGTGGTTTTCTTAAGATATATAATTTTCTGTATAGCAAGAGACTGATTAAACTGATTACTGATAGACCCTAAATGTAACTCTATTTACTGATCTTGGGAGTCAGTTTCTCAGAACAGACTGAATTCTTTAAAAAAAAAAAAAAAAAGCACAACGCCCAGGGCAAAATAGTCTTGTTAGTTTATCTGGATGATTGTTTACCTCAAAGTGGCTTCAGGAATTAGTTGTTTTTTTTTTTTTTTTCCCAAGGCTCAAGGTTCAAAAGGACACCCAAAGGTGATGGCCTGTGTGGGTTGCCCCAACCTCTATGAAAGCCAGAAATAGGGATTCTGGGAAAATTACATATAACTGTGTCATGGTTTTCTCTTTTGGGTCATGATCTTGTTATAGAAACTTTGATCAGAAATGCTCAATTACTATCTGTTTTTAAGATCTCAGGCACAATACAGCAAATCAGGAGGTAGGATGGAAACACTAACATTAGGCCAATTGTCTGAAATAACCAGTGAAACCATGACCCTAAGGTCTTTCAGCCAAGGAAACCAATCTCATGAGGTGTTTGTTTATGCATAAGCAGCATCAGTAACTGCTTTTCATGTGCCTCAGCAGCAACTATATTCTGCCAAACCTAAGATTGTTAATTCAAGAGTTACAATATCTAAACCCACTAGTTAGATAATTTAGGAGAAAAGAGGAGTATGGTTTCTTACCTCCAGAAAGTAGGACCTTAAAGCATTTCTTATTTCCAGAAAGAAAAACCTTAAAACATCAGTAATATTCCCACATAAAACCTACAGTATCATATCGTTTACTCAGCCTATGTAGTTAACTTCTGTTCCATGTGATACTGGATCAACCGCAGTCTGTGAACCCATCAGCATTTGTGTAATAATTTTGGAAATTTTGATTGAGTCTAGTCACTGTCCCTTTCATAAGTCCACTATAGTCCATCTTTTTTTGTTGAGATATTCTTGTCAAAAGTTCTCAGAAAATAAAATCATCTGTAGATGACAAAACTTAATATGGTCATGATGAATTTATAAACATAATTCTTAATGGTGAAAGACATGATAGAAATTAATTACAAGCACAACACAAAGGCCAAATAAAATCAGTTAAAAAAAAAAGTTTTGGAACCATGTTTTTTTTTTTAATAATTTTTATTGAGCTTTAAGTGAACGTTTACAAATCAAGTCAGTCTGTCACACATAAGCTTATATACACCTTACTCCATACTCCCACTTACTCTCCCCCTAATGAGTCAGCGCTTCCAGTCTCTCCTTTCATGACAATTTTGCCAGTTTCTAACCCTCTCTACCCTCCTATCTCCCCTCCAGACAGGAGATGCCAACACAGTCTCAAGTGTCCACATGATACAAGTAGCTCACTCTTCATCAGCGTCTCTCTCCTACCCATTGTCCAGTCCCTTCCATGTCTGATGAGTTTTCTTCAGGAATGGTTCCTGTCCTGGGCCAACAGGAGGTCTGGGGGCCATGACCACTGGGATTCCTCTAGTCTCAGTCAGACCATTAAGTGTGGTCTTTTTATGAGAATTTGGGGTCTGCATCCCACTGATCTCCTGCTCCCTCAGGGGTTCTCTGTTGTGCTCCCTGTGAGGGCAGTCGTTGGTTGTGGCCAGGCACCATCTAGATCTTCTGGTCTCAGGATGATGTAAGTCTCTGGCTCATGTGGCCCTTTCTGTCTCTTGGGCTCGTAGTTATCGTGCGACCTTGGTGTAGAACCATGTTTTTAAAGAACTTTGGATGTAACACATAATAATCTGGAGACATAATAGTATATATCAAGAATATACCAAGACCATCAAGTCTCCAAATACCTGAACAGCAAAAAAAATAGCTTCATGGGTAAATGATGTGAATTCACCAAACAAACTATTGACTTTAATGATGCTAGATTCAAAAAATAAAAAAATACATTTGCAACTAAGTTAGTAATTAAGATGGCATAATATTATGCATTTATTGTCTAGTATTAGGCAAAAACACAAGAGGAAATACTAACAAATAAATTTCAAGCCAAAGAGAAAGAATCAGGCACTTCTCATGATTTTAATAACACTTCCTATGTAATTTATAACATGTTAAATAATTCTTTTTAGCACTTTTTCTTTACAAAGATTTTCTTGGCTTTCAAACTTGTCAGGAGTTTATCATAAGTCACCAAGAAACAATACTTTAGTTATTTAACCCAAAGATCTTAAAATAAAAACTTCAGCTTTTTTCTTAAAGCCGTGTGGCTTGGTTTCTGACTCAGGAATCTTATTCTAATGACAGACTGAACATTCGTCTTTGAAGCAGATTCAATTTAACATCAATAAGTTACCTAAAAGATCTTAGAAATTATTTTAAGCCTGTATACCATAAAACATAACTAAATGAAATAAAGCTTCTTTAAATATTCCACATTTTCATTCGACTTTCACTATTTCTCATATTTTTCCAATCTAATTGGCTTTGGAAATGACAAAGTTTCTGTTCAATTGACTAGTTAAACATTTCTCCAGGCCATTTCATTGTGATTTCTATTCTACCTTGGCAGCGAGGGCTGGGGGCTAAGGAGGCCTGATTTTGCCCCACCCTACCTACCTTTTAGCTCAAGGTGGAAGAAAAGGTTAGCCCATTCTATTCATTTACATACAGAGGCATTTGGAAAGGCTATCTACCCAGTAAACACCAAAGCCCTTTAGCAATTTTGTAAAAGAATCCAATTTTTAGATAGGGAGACTGGAGGCTGGAGGGAGTCAGCCCAATTCCAGATATTTTGAAAGATAAAAATTTATTTTTCTTTTGCTGTTCTGGAACTGTTACTTTTCTTTTAAGACAAAATTACCTTTTTTCTTGAAACCATCTAGAACAAAATATGACCAATTGTTCAGTAAACAGCCCAATCAGTAAATTTTCAGGAGTCTCCACAATCATGTTCCAATTCAACCTGAATTTTTCTTCACCAATTACTTTCTATGCAACACAGACATTACACTTAAGACACAGACAGAAGCGACTGAGATAATCTCGCAGTCTCACCCTTCCCAGACAGCCCTGGTCACACATCAGACAAACAGAGAATCTCAGACCAGACAAGTCAGAAAGGGTTTGGTGAGGTCTAACACACTACTAGGAATATCTGAATCTCCACGTAGATCTTCTAGGTACCTCTTATCTCCAATACCAAACGGAGGGGTTTCAATCTCTCACTCTAGACAGAGACCTCCACATCCATTCCCTAGAAGGAGGGTGCACTAACCAGAGACAGACAACTTCCAGACACACAAAAAGGACGGCCGCCACACACTCATATGCCTGCCAAAACTCTAGATTCACCAAGACCAAGAATAGTTTAAAAATGAAAGGAAAGAAGAAAAAGAAAAAAAAAAAGTCAAGGAAGTAGACTATCGGAGCGCTCCCCAAGACCTGCCGCTGGAAGTACGCGACCCGCTCTGGAGCTGCTCTCCGCGGCCTCCTCCTACTGGAGGCTCTTGACCCAGTCAATTTACTGAGTGTTGTCCGTGACCCTCTGATGGGGTTCATGACCCACTCAGCGGGCACTCTCCGTGGCTCTGTCCAAGGTCGACGACCCACCCTTGGGATATGGGGTGATGAGCCCCTAACAAGGGATCACTCCTTGTCCCCAAACTCTCTTTCTCAAAAGCCAAATGACCAGAACACTCTCTGCTAACCCCCCTCTTTGGGGCTCACAACCCTTTCAGTGGAAAGAGGAAAGAAGAAGAGAGGAAAAAACTGGAGTACCAGAGACCAATAGAAGGGCTTCCTGAGAGAACAGTTTAAAAACGAAAGGAAAGAAAACAAAAAAGGTCAAGGAAGTAGACTATTGGAGCGCTGTCCATGACCTCCCACTGTGGGTACGCTACCTGCCCGGAGCATTCTCTACAGCTTTCTCTTATCAGAGGCTCCCGACCCACTCAATTTAGTTGAGTGCTCTCTGAGACATTATCATATTCTCTGAGACCCTCTGATGGCGTTCACAATCCACTCGGTGGGCGCTCTCCACAGCTCTGTCCAAGGTCCACAACCCGCCCTTGGGATATGGGTGATAAGCCCCTAACAAGGAATCACTCCTTGTCCCCAAACTCTTTCATGAAAGCCAGGCGACTGGAACACGCTCCGCAAAACCCCCTTCATTGGGGCTTGCGACCCGTTCAGTGGAAAGAGGAAAGAAAGAGAGAGAAAAAAGGAAATGGAGACAAGGTAGGCAGAGGAAAAAAAAAAAAGGATAATAAAGGTTGCTGAAGGGGGAAGGAGGACTGAGGGGGGGAGAGTTACCCAAACTTACCGCTTCAAAGGGACACCAGACAAAAAGGTCCAGGCGGCCGCTTGTCTCTGAGTAGAGGTCTGTTCTGCAGACTCAGTCCCTCTAGTCTGCCTCCCCTAACTGGGGGCTAATTTGAGCCCCTAGTCTCCTGGCTGGCTTGCCAAATATTGTTACCAATCGCCAATCTGACACAAAGAGTCCTTGCCTTTTCCCTAGTAAGAATACACACAAAAGACAAACTTCATCTTCAGCAAGCTTTATTTTGCTTGAGTCAAGCAAAAGGAGTCAGGGAGGGGTCTAAGCCTCTCCAAAAGGCTGACTCAAAAAAGGAAGCAAGGCTAGGGCTTAAATGGGTTCTGTGGAGACAATAGAGTAATGAATATTTAGTGGGCTTCTTTCAAGGGGCGGGTAGTTCTCAGAATGGCGGTGTATGTTAATTAGGTTGCATGCACATCTGGTATCTAAGATGGAACCCGCTGATACTCAAGATGGAGTCCACTGGGCAGCCTTGGCATCACTTATTATGGGATATAGTGCAAGCGCACTTGATCTTTGGCACTACGTCACCATCTTCGGAAGACTAAGGAAGGTCAAACAGCAGTCAAACTCTGCTCCTCTGCACATAGGGAGCCTGCAAAGGAGGAGGGGACTAGAAAGACACTAAGAAGGAGATAGTAATTCACAGGCTGTCCCAATCCTATCTCACGTTGACAGGGTGGATTCTTGTTTGCCCAACTTCTAGATGATAATCTTTTAAAAGCTTTTGTTCAGCCACCGTCACAGTTAACCCTATCCATCTCGAGTGCTCTAGGGCCACCTGAAAAACACCACAAATGGAGGCACTTAAAACCATAGGTGTCGCAGTTCTGGAGGCCGTGAGTCCAAACTCAAGGTGAAGCCTCCCTTGAGACTTCCCCCTACTCTCCTGTGGTCCCTCCACTCCCCTCTGCTCACCAAGCCACAGCTTCTAACTGCGGTTTGGCCAGACCCTAACCATAGTTTGAATTTGGTGCCAGAATCCCATGCATGCGCAAACCAAGATTTTGGAGCATGCACAGGACCTGAAGAACTGTGCCCTCAATCTGTCCTTAGATCTGAACATCACCGACATGATTCAGCATCTGGACCTCCACGTGTGGACATGGGAGGGCTAAGGACAGAGAGGAGTTCCAGGCACCAAACCCAACCCCCAGACGCCATTGGAAATAAAAAGTTCCCCAACCCCCTCAGACAGTGAGCACGTGGCCTTATGGTTGCTGCTCCTTGTCTGCGCAGACAATAAATTTCCACTTTCTGTTTCGCTTGCAACTGGTGGTATGGCGTCTGTCTTATTTCGATCAGCTAATAGGACAGGACAAGAACCCTCGGTCAGTTACAAAGGTATAAGCAGGGCCATGCCCTCCTGGAAGGCTCTAGGGGAAGACCCTTGTTATGGAATGAATCGTATCCCCCAAAATATGTGTGTCAACTTGGCTATGCCATGATTCCCAGTATTGTGCGATTGTCCACCATTTTGTCATCTGATGTGATTTTCCTGTGTGTTATAAATCGCACTTCTATGATGTTAATGAGGTGGGATTACTGGCAGTTATATTAATGAGACAGAACTCAATCTACAAGATTAGGCTGTGTTTTAAGTCAATCTCTTTAGAGATATAAAAGAGAGAAGCAAGTGGAGAGAGAGAATGACCTCATTACCACCAAGCATGAAGAGCCAGGAGAGCACATCCTTTGGACCCAGGGTCCCTGTGCTGAAAAGCTCATAGACCGGGGGAAGATTGATGACAAGGACCTTCCCCCAGAGCCGAAAGAGAGAGAAAGCCTTCCCCAGGTGCTAGCTCCAGCCTTGGTCTGTTTGTGAAAGTCATCCTCTTGTGGTATTTCTGTTACAGTAGCACTAGATAACTAAGGCAGCCCTTCCTTCTCTATTCCAGCTTCTGGTGGCTCCCGCAATCCTTGGTGTTCCTTAGCTTGTAGACGCGTCACACTCATATCTGCCTCAGTCTTCACACAGCCTCTCCTCTGTGTCTCCTCTTCTTTATAGGACACCAGTCGGATTGGATCAGGGCCCAACGTACTCCAGTGTGACCTCATGTTAACTGATAACATCTTCAAAGACCTTATTTCCAAACAAGGCCAACTTCACCAGTACTGGGAGTTATGTTTTGAGGGGACACAATTCAACCCACAACACCCCTATGTGTCTCCAGGAGCAGCTGATGTGGTGCCCCAGGGTCTGGGGGATGGAGGAGGGGCTGATCAGGATAAGCAGATGTCCCTGGGACTCCTACCCTTAAGCAAGCCTGACCACGCTCCTGTTCCTTCTCCCTTCAAAGAGATTTTTGGTCACCGCCGGGGCTCCTCGTTCCTCACCCAAGGGAATAATGGCCAGAGGATCACGGGCCTGCGGGTTTTCATGGCACCAGTTGTCAACAAAGGGTGAGTGCGCCTAGACCCGGGCCGTACCAGTCCCCACCTCTGAAGAGACCCAGAGACCCCGGTCCCCTCAAATGCATCTTTTGCCCCCTCAGCCACACCCCAGCCTCCACAGATACTGGCTCTCTGTCTGGTTCTTCTCTGGGGTCCCACAACCCAGGGCTGTCACTGACCCAGACTGAGGGCTGGAGCCAGCACCAAGGGGAACCAGAGGGGCCCACCAGCCTCAGGTCCTCTCACTCCAGCTGCTCGGAGCTTGGGGCTGTGGGGAGCAGTGCTGAGGCCCCCTCTTTCCCTGCGTGTTCTCCCCACCACTTCTTCCTACCCTGGAGAGGTCACCAGCCAGCAAGGACAGTCTTGCCTGAGTTATTGCATGCGTCTGACTTGGCAGTTCTCAGCAGGAGTGGGAGGGAGCCCTGTAGTGTGCAAAAAGTATGCTCTTTATCATGATAAAAGCCCGATGCCCTGGAGTCAATACAGATTCCTGGCAGCCCCATGTGTTACAGGATAGAACTGCTCCATAGAGTTTTCTTGGCTGTAACCTTTACAGGGAGCCCTAGTGGTGCAGCGGTTAAGAGTGTGGCCGCTAACCAAAAGGTCGGTAGTTTGAATCCACCAGCCACTTCTTGGAAACCCTATGGAACAGTTCCACTCTGTCCTATAGGGTAGCTATGAGTTGGAATGGACTTGACGGCAATGGGTATATACATACATATGTATATAGATACACATATATTTATCCTATTTATTTAAAGAGGATTTACATATATGTGTATGTATGTATGTATATGTGTGCATATATATATATATATATATATATACACACAAAGAGTTTTTTTAAGAAGTTGTCTCACACCGTTGTGGAGGCGGGTAAGTGTGAAATCCACAGGGCAGTCTGGCAGGTTAGAAACTCAGGCAAGCGTTGACATTGCAGTCTTGAGGCAGAATTTCTCCCCTGAGAAACCTCAGTTTTTGCTCTTAAGGCCTTCCAGCTGATTGGACGAGGCCCACCCACATTATTGAGGGTGATCTACTTTACTTAAAGCCAACCGTTTGTAGACCTTAACCACATCTACAAGATTCCTTCACAGCAACACCTATATTAGTGTTTGTCTAGATAACTGGCTTAGCCAAGGGGACACATAAAACTCATCATCATACCAGTCATGCACAAAATTGGTCAAAAGATGCCCTGTGGGTTGGACATGCTCACAAAAACATGGCTCCACAAGCAGAGAAGATACTTGCGACTGAAAATGAATTTAAAGTTAACATGGCCCCAAAGTATGGAAATCCATTAGCTATGATAAAAGGGACATTCCATGTTGTAAAGCCATTCTGTGATGCCCCTAAATGACCAATAGGTGACAAAAGTCATTGAAAATGCTAATTTTTATCCAAATGGTTCTTGTTTTTATTTTTAACTAATTTGCCATTTCAAGTAATTTGTTATTTTTCCCCAACTATCTGCTTTTCTTCCAGCATTCAGATAAAATATGGGAAGGTCTGGAGCCAGCGGCAGGACGTTTTGGGGAGCAGGTTTGAGAAATTCCTCCTGGAAGATGGAGAATATATTTCCCAGGTGTCTGGCAGCCACAGGCTGTGCCTGAGACATATCACCATCACTACCAGCAAGGGGCACCACGTGCAATTTGGCTGGCCAGGAATCCATAAATTCTGGGCCTCACCACCGCAGCTGTTGATGGAGGTCAACTCTATCCGTGGCCAGAAAGGGGGAATATCTATAACAAGCATAGCCTTCAACTGGGCCAAGGTACTGACTTCAACTACACCCATACCAAACCCTTCAGCCATTTCAACTCCACCTTCAGGAACCTTGGCCTCCCCCTTCACATCTCTGGGCACTTCCTCCTCCTCTTCCACATCTCTGAGCATTTCCTCCTCCTCTTCCACATTGCCAGACTCTTCTTCTTCCTCTTCCACATCTCTGAGGACTTCCTCCTCCTCTTCCACATCTCCCAGCACTTCCTCCTCCTCTTCCACATCTCCCAGCACTTCCTCCTCCTCTTCTACACCTCTGGGAACTTCCTCCCAGCCACCTAAATTACCCCAACAGAAAGTCCAGCCCCGTCACCTGAAGTGACAGGAAGTTGAAACTTTCCAGTTACAACGTCAGCTTAACAATAAAGAAGTCAGGCCAGATATGGGAAGACCATCTATAAGACTGAAATCTGAGCAGAGAGGAGGGGAATGTAGAACACTGGCCAACTCCAATAAATGAGTACAATTTGAGCAAAACCTTACGCTTGGTGTTGCCTGTTGGGTCCAGGGGCAGGGAAAATGTTGGGAGGCATTGGGAAGCACTGGAGTGAGAGCAGGGACTGGTGGCCTCTCAGCTTGGCCCAAGGGGGCTGGAAGCACAAGAAGGGTGTTAGGAGAGTGCTAAGGGGTATGGCAGTGAGGCAGTAGTCACAGGAAGTGGCCTGGAGACTGGAGGAGGATGGCAGGCTTGGCATGTGGGTTTCTCTTTCCTTAAAAGTCCCTTAAGGACATCTAGGTCAATTGGCATAACAAAGTTTATTAAGAAAATGTTCTGCATCCCACTTTGCAAGTGGTATCTGGGGCCTTAAAAGCTAGCAAGCAGCCATCTAAGAGCTCCCATTTGGAGCACCGGAGAATGAAAAACACCAAAGACACAAGAAAATATGAGCCCAAGAGACAGAAAGGGCCACATAAACCAGAGACTCCATCAGTCTGAGACTGGGAGAACTAGATGGTGCCCCATTACCACCAATGGCTGCCCTGACAGGGAACACATCAGGGAGTCCCTGATGGAACAGGAGAAAAGTGGGGTGCAGAACTCAAATTCTAGTAAAAAGACCAGGCTTGATGGTCTGACTGAGGCTGGAGGGACCCCTGAAGACATGGCCCCTGGACTCTCTGTTAGCCTGGAACTAAAACCTTTCCCAAAGTCAACTCTTCAGACAAAGATTAGACTGGACTATAAGACATAAAATGATACTGGTGAAGAGTGTGTTTCTTTTCTTTTCTTTTTTTTTTATAATTTTTATTGTGCTTTAAGTGAAAGTTTGCAAATCAAGTCAGTCTCTCACACAAAAACTTATATACACCTTGCTACATGCTCCTAATTACTCTCCCCCAATGAGACAGCCTGCTGTCTCCCTCCACTCTCTCTTTTCATGTCCATTTCACCAGCTTCTAACCCCCACCACCCTCCCATCTCCCCTCCAGGCAGGAGATGCCAACATAGTCTCAAGTGTCCACCTGATCCAAGAAGCTCACTCCTCACCAGCATCCCTCTCCAACCCATTGTCCAGTCCAATCCCTGTCTGAAGAGTTGGCTTTGGGACTGGTTCCTGTCCTGGGCCAACAGAAGGTCTGGGGGCCATGACCACTGGGGTCCTTCTAGTCTCAGTCAGACCATTAAGTCTGGTCTTTTTATGAGAATTTGGGGTCTGCATCCCACTACTCTCCTGCTCCCTCAGGGGTTCTCTGTTGTGTTCCTTGTCAGGGCAGTCATCGGTTGTAGCCGGGCACCATCTAGTTCTTCTGGTCTCAGGATGATGTAGTCTCTGGTTCGTGTGGCCCTTTCTGTCTCTTGGGATCGTAATTACCTTGTGTCATTGGTGTTCTTCATGCTCCTTTGCTCCAGGTGGATTGAACAATTGATGCATCTTAGATGGCTGCTTGCTAACTTTTAAGACCCCAGACGCCACGAAGAGTGTGTTTCTTGGCTCAAATAGATACATGAGACTAAATGAGCAGCTCACTCTCGGAAGCAGGATGGGAAGATAAAAAGGGACAGGAGCTGGTTGAACAGACGTGGGAAATACAGGGTGGAGAGGAGGAGTGTGTTGTCACATTGTAGGGAGAGCAAATAGGGTCACATAATAACATGTGTATAAGTTTTTGTATGAGAAACTGACTGGAATTATAAACTTTCACTTAAAGCACAATTTAAAAAAAAAAGCATCTTAAAATTACCAAAAAATATATTGAAAGAGGACAAATAAATAACCTCTCTTGAAAATTAGAAATGAGTTCCATCAGCAAAGCAGAAATTGTGATGATTTCCCAGGAGATAGGAAAAAGATGGGCCAGACCGATAAAGCCTGCCAGGAACCCCCTTCAAGGAAGGCAAGAGCAGACCCGGGGCAGCCTCATGCTCTGAGTGGACAAATAGAAAGCAAGATGGGGCTCCAGGGTGCTAATGGGGTAATTAACAAGCTTATCCTATCAAGTACAAGACCCCATCCACTGGGACCACGAAGAAAGAAAAAACGCTACCCATCAAATGACTCAATCCTTTCTCATCTCTTAGAATTTTTATTTTATATTTATAAGTTGGAAACCCTGGTGGCATAGTGGTTAAGTGCTACGGCTGCTAACCAAAGGGTCGGCAGTTCAAATCCGCCAGGTACTCCTTGGAAACTCTATGGGGCAGTTCTACTCTGTCCTATAGGGTCGCTCTCAGTCGGAATCAACTCGACGGCACTGGGTTTTGGTTTTTACTTATAAGTTGCTGTTGTTAGGTCCCATAGAGTTGGTTACAACTCATAGTGACCCTGTGTGCAACAGAACGAAACTCTGCCCGATCCCGCTCCATCCCGCTTTGCTTTGTTTGAACCCACTGTTGTAGCCACTGTGTCAATCCATCTCATGGAGAGTCTTCCTCTTTTTCACTGACCCTTCACGTTACCAAGCTTGATGCTTCTAATGAGCATTCTGGCTGTACTTTTTCCAAGACAGATTTGTTTGTTCTTTTGGCAGTCTATGGAATATTCAATATTCTTCACCAACACCACAATTCAAAGGCGTCAATTCTTCTTCAGCCTTCCTTATTCATTGTCCAGCTTTCTCATGCGTATGAGGCAATTGAAAATACTGTGTCTTTGGTCAGCTGCACCTCAGTTTTTAAGGTGACATCTTTGCTTTTTAACACTTAAAAGAGGTCTTTTGCAGCAGATTTGCCCAGTGGAAAGTGTCTTTTGATTTCTTGACTGCTGTTTTCATGGATGTTGATTGTGGGTTCAAATAAAATGAAATCCTGACAACTTCAATGTTTTCTCCACTTATCATGATGTTGCTTATTGGTCCAGTTGTGAGGATTTTTGTTCTCTTTATGTTGAGGTGTGATCCATACTGAAGGCTGTGGTCTTTGATCTTCATTAGTAAGTGCTTCAAGCCCTCTTCACTTTCAGCGAGCAAGGCTGTGTCATCTGCATAAGGCAAGTTGTTAACAAGTCTTCCTCCAATCCTGATTCCCCATTCTTCTTTGTACAGTCCAGCTGCTTGGATTGTTTGCTTAGTATACAGAGTGAATTATATGGTGAAAAGATACAACCCTGACGCACACCTTTCCTGACTTTAAACCATGCAGTGTCCCCTTGTTTTGTTTGAATGCCTGCCTCTTGATCTGTGTACAGATTCCTCATGAGCATAATTAAGTGTTCTGGAATTCTCATTCTTCGCAATGTTATCCATAATTTGTTATCCTCCACGTAGTAGAATGCGTTTGCATAGTCAATAAAATACAGGTAAATATCTTTCTAGTATTCTCTGCTTTTAGCCAGGATCCATCTAACATTAACAACGATATTCCTGGTTCCACATCGTCTTCTGAGTCTGGCTTGAATTTCTGGCAGTTCCCTGTTGATATATTGCTGCAGCCACTTTTGAATGATCTTCAGCAAAATTTAACTTGAGTGTGATATTAATGATATTGTTTGATAATTTCTGCATTCGGTTGGATCACCTTCCTTGGGAATAGGCATAAATATGGGTCTTTTCACTCAGCCAGGTAGCTGTCTTCCAAATTTCTTCACATAGACAGGTGAGCACTTCCAGTGCTGCATCTGTTTGTTGAAACATCTGAACTGGCATTCCATCAATTTCTGGAGTCTTGTTTTTTGCCAAATGCCTTCAGTGCAGCTTGGACCTCTTCCTTCAGTACCCTTGATTCTTGACCATATGCTACCCCCTGAAATGGGTGCATGTCAACCAATTCTTTTTGGTATAGTGACTCTGTGTATTCCTATAATGATTACATCCAAGGAAGCAGTAGTCAAGAAATCAAATGATGTATATTACATTGGACAAATCTGCTGCAAAAGACATCTTTAAAGTGTTAAAAGGCAAAGATGTCACTTTAAGAACTAAGATGTGCCTGATCCAACGAGTTTTCAGTTGTCTCATATGTGTGCAAAAGCTGGACAATGAATAAGAAAGACCAAAGAAGTATTACAGGATGCCAACGAGTCAATCTGACTCATAGCAACACTATAGGACAGAGTAGAACTACCCCATAGAGTTTCCAAGGAGCGCCCGATGGATTCGAACTGCCACCAGGGTTTCCATAAGAAGGATTGATGCCTTCAAATTATGGAGTTTGCAAAAAATATTGAATATACCATGGACTGCCAGAAGAAAGAACAAATCTGTCTGGGAAGAAGTACGGCCAGAATGTTCATTAAATGCAAGGATGGCAAGACTTCATTTCACATACTTTGGACATGTTACCAGGATGGACTAGTCCCTGCAGAAGGAAATCAAGTATGGTAAAGTAGAGGGTCAGTGAAAAAGAGGAAGACCCTTAATGAGATGGATGGACACAGTGGCTACAACAATAGGCTCAAGTATAACAACAATTATGAGGATGGCACAGGACCAGGCAGAGTTTCATTCTGTTGTACATGGGATTCCTATGAGTTGGAACTGACTCAAGGGCACCTAACAACAACAACAATGCCTAGGGTATGGATCTTTATGCATTCCATTTTTGACGACTTCAGATTTCTTAGATTCATACTTCGATACTTCATACATTCCATGTTCTGATTATTAATGGATGTTTGCAGCTGTTTCTTCTCATTTTGAGTCATGCCACATTAGCAAATGAAGGTCCTGAAAGCTTGACTCCATCCACGTCTTTAAGGTCTGCTCTACTTGGAGAAGACAGCTCTTCCTCAGCCATATTTTGAGTGCCTTCCAACCTGAGGGGCTCATCTTCCTGCACTATATCAGAGCATGTTCTGCTGCTATTCACAAGGTTTTCACTGGCCAATTTTTAGAAGTAGATCTCTGCTGCTTGTTCCTAGTCTGTCTTAGTCTGGAAGCTCAGCTGAAACCTGTCAACCATGGGTAACCCTGTTGGTATTTTGAAATACAGTGGCGTAACTTCCAGCATCACAGCAATACGCAAGCCACCACAGTACACAAACTGACAGATGTGTGGTGGAAAGCCACCTTCCGGTCAATTTGTAAAACATATTGAACTTGAGCCTTGTGAAGGATTATCTATGTGCAGTCATTTTCAAGAAACAGAAACTCCAAGGTCAGACTAGAAGCTGTGTTTTAGAGTAACTTGTTACTATATGGAAACCCTGGTGGCGTAGTGGTTAAGTCCTACAGCTGCTAACCAAAGGTCGGCAGTTTGAACCCACTAGGAGCTCCCTGGAAACTCTGGGGCAGTTCCACTCTGTCCTGTAGGGTCGCTATGAGTCAGAGTCGACTCGACAGCACTGGGTTAGTTGTTGGTTGGTTGTTATTATATAAATACTGCTCTGGCCCCATTTCCATGGATAAGGTGTGGTAGAAAAATCTATGGAAAATCTCTCATCTTTGGAACATATTGACTCCGTGGTGGTGCAATGGTTAAGCACTCAGCTGCTAGCCAAAAGGTCAGCAGTTCAAGCCCACACAGGAGAAAAGACCTGGCGATCTGCTCCTATAATGATAAAAAGCCTAGAAAACCCTTCGGGGCAGTTCTATAGTTCTGTTATATAGGTTCACCATGAATCAGAATCGACTCGACGGCACACAGTAACAGTCAAAATGTTGCCCCAATTTGCAAATTACATATCCAATAAACTTCAATCAATTTTCGTTGTTGTTGTTAGGTGGTGTTGAGTCGGTTCCAACTCATAGAGACCCTACGTACAACAGAGCAAAACACGGCCTGGTCCTGTGCCATCCTCACGATGGTTGTTATGCTTCAGCCCATTGTTGCAGCCCCTGTGTCAATCCATCTCTTCCTCTTTTTCACTGATCCATACTTTACTAAGTGTCATGGACTGAATTATGTTCCCCCAAAAATATGTGTATCAACTTAGTTAGGCCATGATTCTCAGTGTTGTGTGGTTGTCTTCCATTTCGTGACTGCAATTTTATGTTGAGAGGATTAGGGTGGGATTGTAACAGCACCCTTGCTCAAGTTACCTCCCTGATCCAAGGTGAAGGGAGTTTTCCTGGGGTGTGGCCTACACCACCTTTTATCTCTCAAGAGATAAAAGGAAAGGGAAGCAAGCAGAGAGTTGGGGACCTCATACTACCAAGAAAGCAGTGCTGGGAGCAGAGCACATCCTTTGGACCCGGGGTCCCTGTCCTGAGAAGCTCCCTGACCATGGGAAGACTGATGACAAGGACCTTCCTCCAGAGCCAACAGAGAAAGAAGCCCATCCCCTGGAGGTGACACCCTGAATTTGGACTTGTAACCTACCAGATCGTGAGAGAATAAATTTCTCTTTGTTAAAGCCATCTGCTTGTGGTATTTCCGTTATGGCAGCACTAGATAAATAACCAAGACAGCAAGTATGATGTCCTTCTCCAGGGACTGGTTCCTCCTGATAACATGTGTAAAGCATGTGAGACATAGTCTCTCCATCCTTGTTTCTAAGGAGCATCCTGGTTGTACTTTTTTTTAATCGGTTTTTATTATTGGCTTAATATTATTTTTGTTTTAACACTTAATTAAACCACACGCACACACACATACACACACGATCTACGCTTGTATGTATAGCACTTGTTTACCTTGCAGGAGGTCGAAGGTAAATAAGACCCCAGTGAGTTCCTGGTGGATTCACTGCCAATGCACCTTCCAGCCCACCCCTGCTGCTCTCAGAATGCCTGTGTAGAGACTGGTGTGCTTGTGGTGGAAAGAAAACCCAAGAAGAGAGAAAGAACTGGCTGGGGCAGAACACAGTGGGAACAGGGCAGAAATCCAAGAGCAAGGGGCCCGAGGGTCAGAGTGGACCTCAGGTAAAACAGAGCAGTAGATCCCAGAGTCACTTGGTAGCTTCAAGGAACCCATTCTCAGGCTGAAGAGGGTCTCAGGGTACCGAGAAGGGAGGGGGAGGGGAGAAGAGAGGTGCTGAGAGTCCTGGAACCCCAACTTGTGGGGGCTGGAAGCTGGGATGGATGGGCAAATTTCCGTGCTGAGAGAGGAGGGGTAAGCAAACTCTTGAGAGGTCAGAGAAGCTGCTGTTCCTTCAGGACTAACCCAGAGAGCTTCCCAGAATGCTCTGTGGTACAGGAGCAGGATTGATGTGGCTGAGGAAAGCCGACGGGCTTTGCCTTAGTTTACAGCAGGAAAGCAAAGGTTAGCTCTGGGAAAGGAATTACTCCACAGCCGGGAGGAATGATCTTAGCACAGGAGTGGGTTAGGGAGATTGGGACTAAGATCCAGGGAAAAACTCCCACTTGACGGTGGAGAACAGGGGAGGGGGAGATGGGGTGGGGAAGATGAGAGTTGGGGGCATGTGTTAGAAGGAGAGGATGACTTGTGTTTACTCCCTCAGCATCCAGTGAAAATATGGCGACAAGTGGAGTTCGGGTTGGCCTCCAGGTGGTCATCCATCTGAGCATCCTGCTGATGGTCACCCAAAGCCCCCAAAAGCCAAACCCATTGCAGTCGAGTCGATTTCAACTCATAGCGACCCTATAGGACAGAGTAGAACTGCCCCATAGAGTTTCCAAGGAGCGCCTGGTGGATTCGAATTGCCAACCTTTTGGTTAGCAGCCGTAGCACTTAATCACTACACCACCAGGGTTTTCTAAGGGTCACCCGATGTCCGGGAACTGCCTCCACTACCTCGACTCCGCCACCAGGAGGCGGCACGTGGGCGTCTGGGAATGACACGATTCTCCGTCCCCTGAATGGACTTAGAATTCTAGAGCTAAAGTCGTTTTCTCTCAGATGTGGAGATCTTGCTGCGCCATATCCTCGCGTCCATTGTTGCTGGTAGTAGTGGTCCTGAAACGTCACCAGGAAGGGCTGAGGGCCAGCAGTTTGGTTGGAAGTAGGTGGCTTGAATTTGCCTTTGTGGAGACCCTTAAGAAAACTGAGAAATTGTTGCTTGTCCACAGCAGCCCAACGCTGGATTCTTGTTTGTTTTCAAAATACGTTTATAGTTGTTTTCTGTTTAAAATACCGTAGTAAATGGGTAAGGAAAGAAATTTGGAAGAGATTCAAAAGTACAAAAAAAAAAAAAACATGAAAACCTCCTCCCTGTATTCCCATCACCCAGAGCGAACAAATGCTGATGTTGTAGCAGTGTCTCTGGGTGCCCAACGCTCTTTATGCTAAAATACATACAAGGTTGTGCATTGTGCTTATGTTTAGAACCTGTCAGAATTACTTTAATTTCTTTATGTTGCTGTGTGTTGTTGAGTGGATTCCGACTCATAGCGACCCTATAGGACAGAGTAGAACTGCCCCATAGGATTTCCTAGGTTGTAATCTTCATGGGGAAAGCCTGGTGGCATAGTGGTTAAGTGCTAGGGCTGCTAACCAAAAGGTTGACAGTTCGGATCCACCAGGCGCTCCTTGGAAACTCTTTTGGGCGGTTCTACTCTGTCCTATAGGGTTGCTATGAGTCCGAATCAACTCGATGGCACTGGGTTTGGTTTTTTGTTTTAATCTTTATGGGAGCAAACTCAAGTCTTTTCTCCCATAAAGCACCTGGTGGGTTCAAACTGCCCACCTTTATAATTTTTCTTATTAAGTATTCGCATATAAAAAAAATTTTTTTTTTCGCATATAGGAAATAATAAATCTTAGTGGCTGTCTAAAAACTCCCTTGTGTTCTGTAACTTTTTGGAGAATAAGAAAAGGACGGGAAAAAAAAAAGACATTGGCAGCGTCCTTCACAATTTCAGTGCAAAATAACAAGCATGAGTTTAATGTTGTTGTTGTTAGGTGCTGTCGAGTCGGTTCCAACCATATGTACAATAGAACGAAACACTGCCCGGTCCTGCGCCATCCTTACAATCGTTGTTATGCTTGAGCTTATTATTGCAGCCACTGTGTCAATCCACCTTGTTGAGGGTCTTCCTCTTTTCTGCCGACCCTGTACTCTGCCAAGCATGATGTCCTTCTCCAGGGACTGGTCCCTCTTGACATCATGTCCAAAGTATGTAAGATGCAGTCTTGCCATCCTTGCCTCTAAGGAGCATTCTGGCTGCACTTCTTCCAAGACAGATTTGTTCATTCTTTTGGCAGTCCATGGTATATTCAATATTCTTCGCCAACACCACAATTCAAAGGTGTCAACTCTTCTTCGGTCTTCCTTATTCATTGTCCACCTTTCACATGCATATGATGCGATTGAAAATACCATGGCTTGGGTCAGGCGCACCTTAGTCTTCAGGGTGACATGTTTGTTCTTCAACACTTTAAAGAGGTCCTTTGCAGCAGATTTACCCAATGCAATGCATCTTTTGATTTCTTGACTGCTGCTTCCATGGCTGTTGATTCTGGATCCAAGTAAAATGAAAACCTTGACAACTTCAATCGTTTCTCCGTTCATCATGATGTTGCTCATTGGTTCAGTTGTGAGGGTTTTTGTTTCCTTTATGTTGAGGTGCAGTCCATACTGAAGGCTGTGGTCTTTGATCTTCATTAGTAAGTGCTTCAAGTCCTCTTCACTTTCAGCAAGGAAGGTTGTGTCATCTGCATAACGCAGGTTGTTAATGAGTCTTCCTCCAATCCTGATGCCCCGTTCTTCTTCATATAGTCCAGCTTCTCGGATTATTTGTTCAGCATGCAGATTAAACAGGTATTGTGAAAGAACACAACCCTGACACACAGCTTTTCTGACTTTAAACCAGTCAGTATCCCCTTATTCTCTCCGAACAACTGCCTCTTGATCTATGTAAAGGTTCCTCACGAGCACAATTAAGTGTTCTGAAATTCCCATTCTTCGCAGTGTTATTCATATTTTGTTATGATCCACACAGTCGAATGCCTTTGCATAGTCAATAAAACACAGGTAAACATCCTTCTGGTATTCTCTGCTTTCAGCCAGGATCCATCTGACATCAGCAATGATACCCCTGGTTCCACGTCCTCTTCTGAAACCAGCCTGAATTTCTGGCAGTTCCCTGTCGATATACTGCTGCAGCCGTTTTTGAAGGCTCTTCAGCAAAATTTTGTTTGCGTGTGATATTAATAATATTGTTCTATAATTTCCTCATTCGGTTGGATCACCTTTCTTGTGAATAGGCATAAATATGGATCTCTTCCAGTCAGTTGGCCAGGAAGCTGTCTTCCATATTTCTTGGCATAGACGAGTGAGCACCTCCAGCGGTGCATCTGTTTCTTGAAACATCTCAATTGATATTCCATCAATTCCTGGAGCCTTGTTTTTCGCCAATGCCTTCAGAGCAGCTTGGACTTCTTCCTTCAGTACCATCGGTTCCTGATCATATGCCACCTCTTGAAATGGTTGAATATCGACTAATTCTTTTTGGTATAATGACTCTGTGTATTCCTTCCATCTTCTTTTGATGCTTTCTGTGTCGTTTAATATTTTCCCCATGGAATCCTTCACTATTGCAACTTGAGGCTTGAATTTTTTCTTCAGTTCTTTCAGCTTGAGAAACGCCAAGCGTGTTCTTCCCTTTTGGTTTTCCATCTCCAGCTCTTTGCACATGTCATTATAGTACTTTGTCTTCTCGAGATGCCCTTCGAAATCTTCTGTTCAGTTCTTTTACTTCATCAATTCTTCCTTTTGCTTTAGCTGCTCGACTCTCAAGAGCAAGTTTCAGAGTCTCCTTTGACATCCACCTTGGTCTTTTCTTTCTTTCCTGTCTTTTCAGTGACCTCTTGCTTTCTTCATGGATGATGTCCTTGATGTCATTCCACAACTCATCTGGTCTTTGGTTTAATAAGCTAACATTTACCCCACAAACAAATGGTTCATGAATCCAGGTTAAACTGTTTTCTCAAGGCTAAAGATGAAAGGCTGCAGATTTAACTGTCTTGTCAATAAATTTGATAACAACAGAAAGTTGTCCTGTTTTAACACTGAAAGGTGGAATAATAAATCCTAAGAATATGGTTGCCTAGGAGCTAGCCAACTGAATCTAGTCTTTTCTTACCTGTTTGTCTCAACCTGATCAATGAGGAAGCCAGTTTTTCAGTTCACTGTCTGAGTCATTCATATCCTGTATCCTTACCCTCAAGGAGTCCTGGTTCCTCAGTGGTTAAAGTGCTCGGCTGCTAACTGAAAAGTCGGCGATTAGAACCTACCAGTCTCTCCATGGTAGAAAGAAGTGGAAGTCTGCTCCCATAAAGATTACAGCCTTGGAAACCCTATGGGGCAGTTCTACTCCATCCTATAGGGTCATTACGAATCCAAATTGACTCTATGGCAATAGGTTTGGTTATCCTTAGCTTCTTCTCTGGATAAGATGTCTTGGCCATTATGAAAATATAGCCTAGAAGGCATTTCAGTTTATACACACAAATTAAAAAAAAAAGCAGTTACCATCCAGTCAATTCCGACTCATAGTGACACCATGTGTTTCAGAGTAGAATTGTACTCCATAGAATCTTACGGAAGTAGATCACCAGGCCTTTCTGTGGCGCTGCTGGGTGAATTCGAATTGCCAACCTTTCCATTAATAATTGAGCCATAAACCATTTCCACCACCCAGAGACCCAGGGACCAAATTTTTAACCAGAGAAGGAGGAGGCAGGAGGAAGCCAGCTAGCATTGGAAGAGAGGAAGAGGGGTACCACCTACTGATGCCCAGAAGGAGGCACTGCTTCCACACTCAAGCAATGGAGGCCTGGAGGGCTAACCAGTGCTGGGTTCCCAGAATGTCCCTTACTCCATGCAGTGGTGCCTCCTGAACCACCAGGAGGAAGGGTTGGGGGCACTACTGGCTGCAGAGCTGACCACATACATGAAGGTGGGGCACCTAAGGGAGCCAGGTAGACCTCCCTTTCATGGGCCTGGCATCTGAGCCCACCCTGCTCAGCAGAGAGTCCCTCCTGGCCACAGCTCAGCATTCACCTCCCTCGGCCCAGCCCCGGCCTGCAGAGCCCTGTCCATGGCTGGCCCAGGCCAAGGCCTCTTAGGCTGTACACATATTTTTGCTATTGAGCCAAGTAATGTGATATATCATTAGGTTTATTTTTTACACCTCTGTTTATTTCACTTGAGTTATTCCTTGCCTTTATTTTTCTTTTACTTAGTTTTCTAGAAAGTACTAGAATTTTCAACGGAAATGTAGCATACTGTTTGCATTTCCTAAATGTTAGTGGCCTCAGTCCTTTACTCTTGTCCTTTTGGGGCGTCAAAAAAGACACACAAAGCTCTTTTGGGCGTCTTTGCAATGATGCTCCAGGGAAGGGATGGCAGCTGGAGATTGAGTTCAATCATATTGCCAGTGATTCAATCAGTGGCCTCAATACAGTAAATAATATTATATTTACATATAATAAATATTAAATATGTATGATATTTATATATAATAAAATAATCACTCCTCAATAAAAACTCTCAGTGGCCATCTAAGATACTCCATTAGTCTCACCCCATCTGGAGCAAGGGAGAATGAAGAAAACCAAAGACACAAGGGAAAGATTAGTCTAAAGGACTACTGGACGGCAACTATCACAGCCTCCACCAGCCTGAATCCAGTACAACTACATGGTGCCTGGCTACCACCACCGACTGCTCTGACAGGGATCACAATAGGGGGCCCCGGACAGAGCTGGAGAAAAGTGTAGAACAAAATTCTAGCTCACAAAAATAAATAAATAAAAAGACCAAATTTACTGGGGTGGCTGACAGAGACTGGAGAAACCCTGAGAGTATGGTCCCCAGACACCCTTACTGCTCAGTACTGAAGTCACTCCTGAGGCTCACCCTTCAGCCAGAGATTAGACAGGCCCTTAAAACAAAAAGAGACTAAATGAGCACACCAGCCCAGGGTTAAGGACGAGAAGGCAGGAGGGTACAGGAAAACTGGTAATGCAGAACCCAAGGTCAAGAAGGTGAGAGTGTTGACATACCATGGGGTTAACAGCCAATGTCACAAAATAATATGTGTATTCATTGTTTAATGAGAGACTAGTTTGCTCTGTAAGCCTTTATCTAAAGTACAATGAAAAAATACAAAATAAATAAAAACTCAGAACACTGAGGCTCAGAGGAGCTTCTTGGTTGATATAGACATAGACAGGAGGGTGACATGTCCCTGGGAACAGGAAAGTATCCCATTTGGGACCCTTCCAGTCCCAGCACCATGCATCTCTTCCTTTGGCTGGTTCTGATTTGTCTCCTTTTGCTCTAATAAAACTGTAATTGTAAGTATAGCACTTTCAGTGGGTTCCGTGAGTTGTTCTAGCAAATTATCAAACCTGCGAGGGTAGCAGAAGCCCCAAGACTTGGAGCCAGCTGGTCAGAAGTAAGGGTGGCCTAGGGACCCTGAGGTTGTGGCTGGTATCTGAAGTGAGGGAAGTCTTGTGGAGGACCATGCCATTTTCCTGGGATGCTTAGCCCAGCTCCAGGATGTTGGCACCAGAAGTCATTTGTAATTTCAATAACAAATTCTGTCCACAACAGTTCTTGTTTTTAGTCTCAAGAGATTATCTTGTCCTCACTTAGAAGACCAGTGAGTAGCAGATGGGGCTCCACCTCCTTCCCTGGATCTTTCCTCCTCCCTGTTTCCTCTTTTCCCCTGGTCTCTCTCCATTTCTGGACCTTAACACAGAGCAGGATTAGACGTTTATTATTACTGGCGACAGTCGGACCTTCCCTAAGCTGGTTTTTCAAAAACAAGTGAATAAAGAAGACTTTTGTTTCCCTTTATAAAAAACAAAGCAGCTTAGTTTTTTTCCTCCTGCTCTGGTCCTTGATGGAATTTTCTTCAGGATTTGTTCTGGACTCTGCATCTTGAGATGCCCCAGAGGGCAAAGGTCAGGGCAGTGGTGCTGTCTGGGACTCAGAGACAGGCACCCATTGGGGCTGAAGCCCAGCACTTAAAAACAGCTATTGAGAAAGGAACTGTGTCTTTTTACTAAACAACCATAACTAGGTCCAGTATTGACTGAGAACATACCATGTGAGGCAGCACAGCACAGAAGTCAAGAACCTGGACTTTGGAGCCTGTATTAGTATCACTTAGCTTTTGCTGTGTAACAAACACCCCCAAAACTAAGTGGCTTAAAGCAACAACCATTTTGCACAACATCACGAACGTACTCAATGTCACTAATGGTAAATTTTACGTATATTGTACTACAGTAAAAAAAAAAAAAATTAAAAGCAGTTTAGAACAACAACAACAATTTATTTGGCTCACGATTCTGTGGGTCAGCAATTTGGGCTGGCTCAGCTGTGCGGTTCTTCTAGTCTTCTATAATCTTCAAATATAGTAGATTGTTAAGAAAATGAGAAGCTAGGCAGTGGGTAGATAGGTGTTCACTGTAAAAATCCTTCAGCTTTGCTCTGTATTTGGGCGTGATTACAGTAAAGTGTTGGGGGAAAGACCTTTGCCTTTGTACTTGATAGACAGCTTGTTTGGGTCCACTCTTGGCTTCCATAGTCTTGGTTGGTCTGGACCCTCTCTCCTCTGGCAGGGAGGTGTGGACTGAAGAATTCCAGGTCATCACCATGGGCTCCTGCCCTCTGCAGCCCGCACAGGGAGAGCTTGTCCAGTCTTGGGAAATAGATGAGCACTTTATTCAAGACCAATTTGCTTTTGTTTCAGCACGTAAAACCCTTAGAGCCGACACCAGAGCCTTGTTAGAGCCAGCCCTTGATAAAGGGACCGTACTACCCACCCCAAACCCATTGCTAATATTCTGCACCCCTTGTTCCATTCCACCCTCGTAACCGCCTCATACACTAGGCTCTGTTATGACTCCCATTTGCAGATGAAGAAACTGAGGCTCAGCAAGGTTAAGGAATATGCCAGCAAAGAACAGGGTCAGAAGGGGAGCCCAGGTTGGAGTCCAGGGTTTGGGCCTCAGGTAAAATTTCCAGGGGCAGGCAGTGTGCTCAGCAAATAAGCACTGGCAGAGGGCATCTTGGGGGTCTGCCCTGCTTAGTAGGTACCTTATCTGGAGCCCAAGTGACAGGCAGAAACTCCCCAGGGAGCAGCTCAGCCCTGGGAGGTGCTAACAGGGCAATTAAGACTTGTGCCAGAGCAGCCCGGGGACTCAAACCTGGACATCCTAGCTCTCTCCAGTTGACAGGTGAGTATAATTTATTGTCAACCCACAAGTAGCAGATTTTAATTACACAGATGATGAGGCAGAATGCGTGGTTGGCAGTCCTGGTTTCCCAGGTAAAAAACTGAGCTCTGGGGGGAAACTGTGGATAAAAGCTTAGCATGGAGCATGGTGCCCAGTGAGTATTTGAATGGGTGAGTGAAAGAGTGGGGGGACCTGAGTGTTTAAGTTGTGGGCTTCACTTGGCTTTCAGACAGGGATGCCCTTCCCCTCTGGTCAGTCCCCTCCCCACTCAGTAGGATCTCCAACTGACCCCACAGCCCTGGCATCCTGTGAGGCCCCGTGGTAGAGCAGCTCTCCTTTTGCAACCCACTGTGTGAACCAGGGACACAGGTTTCTGCCTCCCAGCTTGCTGCGGACTTCCCTTCAGAGGGTTGCCCTGACCCCAGGCTCCTCTGAAGAGGCCATGGACAGCTGTCCTTTCTGCTGGGTGTCAGGCTGGAGAAGCCCAGGGAGGTCCTCAGGCCCCACAGCTGGAGCAGAGAGACGAGGCATATGGCCCTGACCCAGCCCCAGGACATGTGGCCGAGGCCCCCTGCTCTGGCCAGCCAGCACTGCCTGTGCTGGAGGAGAAGGCCCCATTGTTCTGATTCCTGGCACACTGAGGTCTGGGGCGTGCCATGTAAAAGCTCACCAGATCCCTCTGACACAAGGACAAAGGCCTTGTGTTACATCTTCACCAGTGTGGGCTGGGGGCCGGGTGACAGTGGGTGCAGGGCAGACCTCTCACCCTGTAATCCACCTCCTGAAGATGGTGCAAGAGTACACACATGTACAAGCAGCACCTGTGTGTAGACAGGTAACCTAGCACCTGTATGTATAGGGTGCATGTGTGTGAGTGTGTGTGTGCACACGCATGTTTCCTTGCATGGGTGTGAATGTACATCTACTGTACCCAGGCATGTGCACGCCTATAAACTTGCCCTCCCCTGGGTGCCCACAAAGCCAGCCTGGAGTTGGAAAGAAAGTGCCAGAACTGGCAGCAAAACCCACCAACAAGCCTTCAGGTTAGCTTGGAACACAAGCCCCCTTTGTGCCACCTCCTTGGCCCCTTCCTCCAAGAGCCACGTGCCTAGGGCTCAGCCCCTTCCACCCCCACCTCCACCAGGGTTCCTCCCAGGGCCTCGGAGGCCCTGCTGCCCACCCCCTTCCTGGACCCAGTTCAATACACCTGGAACTCTCTCAGACCTGGGGCACCAGGAGGGCAGGGGGGCTGGAGGGCAGCGGAGTCCCAGCAGGGCGCCCACATCTCTGCAACAGCCTAAGCCCTAACGCAACTCTGCAGGGAGTGCAGCATGGGAGGCAGAACAAAGGGACAACCTGGGGAGGCCTAACGCTTCCCTCTGGCTCCAGGCTCCCTGCGAAAGGCTGTTTTGTAAAAGAAGAGCCCTGCCCTCACTGGGAGTCCCTGGGTGGTACAAACAGTTGAGATCTCAGCTACAAACACAAAGTCCTGGTGATCTGCTTCCAAAAGCCCACAGCTTTGAAATCCCTATGGAACCACTCTGTGCACATGGGGTCACCAGGAGTCAGAATCAACCTGATGGCAACTAACAGGACAACAAAAGACCCCCACATCCGTCCTGCAGCACTTGGACAGGGATGCATTTGATCTGGGATGGAGGGTCATTTTCCACCAGCGGCCAGCAAACATGTTCTATATCGGGCCAGAGAGCGTATGCTTTAGCCTTTGTGGGCCACTCGATCCCCATCTAATTCTGCCCTTGCATTGCGAAAGCAGCCCAGACAAATGAACGAGCGTATTACTTGTTGACCCTGAAATTTGAAGTTCGGATCATCCTCGCATGTCACAAAATACTACTCTTCTTTGGATTTTTTCCCAAGCATTGAAAACGCTAAAGAGCATTCTTAGCTTCTGGTTGTGCAAAAACAGGTGGTGGATTACTTTACAACAAAGATGAGAAGGCAAGGGGTCAGGGAAACTAGATTAATGGAAATGGAGTAACCAGAATGGAAAAAATGAAAATGTTGATGCATTGTGAAGAATGTGACCAATGTCACTGGACACTTTGTGTAGAAATTGTCTGATGGGAACCTAAACCACTGCGTAAACCTTCGCTGAAAACACTATAAAATACTGTTAAAAAAACCAAAAACAAAAGCAGTATACTTGGGCCCCCCAGCCGTAGTATACTCACCCTGGTATAGATGATCAAAGTCCCAGCTAGGCATGGTTTCCACCCACTGCTATCCCTTGACGTGACCAGTATTGCCAGTCCTGGGGAGCCAGCCCTTCTAGAGTTAGCCTGGCATATACAAGCCCCTTCACTGCACCCCCACTCTTTTTCTTTAAACACAAACAGGGCATCTGGATACACCTGTCTGCCCCAAGCTTTTCCTCCTGGGACAATGTGTCAGTGCAGCCAGCATGTTCTCCATCTTCACACCTGTGCAGTGTACCATGGAGTAGATTGCACCAGAATTTATTTAATCAGTGCCCTCTTGCAGGTACATTTCTAATTGCTGGCGATTTCAAAGAAACCTGCGAAGAACAACTGTGAACCCATGCCTCATACCATCAAAGTCTTGGTAGTGTAGGTCAGGCCCTTTATATGGAGACAACAACTGAGCCCTCGAAACAACCTCAGGGTGGGTTCTGTGATTGTGCCCATCTTGCAGATAAAATGATAGAGGCACAGAGCGGTGAAAACACTTCCCCAAGATCACGTGTCTAATAACTAGGGAAGCAGATTTAAACCCAAGTCTGATCCCAGGGCCTGTGCTCACCTCCACCCTTTCTGTGGGGGACTGGGACCTTGGGGCTATTCCCAAAGGCCAGGGAGGGCCCTTGGGCAGCCTGGCCTCCAGCCTGTGACAATGCATGCAGCATTTCCCGTCAAGTTGCTCTAGCCCCTGGTGTCTACATGGTTGGGCATCTTCCGGCCTTTCTTTCTCTTTTCTCCACCCCCTTGCCATTTTACTACCTCCAGGCCCTGGTTCCTTCCCAGTGGCATGGCTTTGGGGCCCATGGAGCCATCTCCAAACACACCAGCCCTCACAGGCCAGCGACCCAAGCATCACGGTATTATACAAACAGGGATCTGTGTCCCCTAACACAGGACTTCTTCCCAAGGACTCAGGAGGAGAGGACAGGGAGTAGGGGCAGAGGGTGAGATGGGAAAGAAGTGCCACACCAGCAGGGCTGCCCAGGCTCTATGCCTTCAGCTCCTCTTGGCCTCTGCTGTAGTCGTGGCACTGACTGCACCGCTGGTGTCTTCCTTACCACAGCCTGGGAGCCCCTTCCGGGCTGTTCACTCCTTGTGACACCCAGCCCTGCACGAAGGAGGCGCTGTGGACGTCTCCCACATGGCGAACAGGTGAGGCCAGCCTCAGAGCCCCACTCACACCTGGCGCCCAACACACACAGCAGGACTGTCTGCTCCGGCTCTCAGGGGCAGTGGGAGCTCAGCCTGGGGCTCGGTGAAACCCACTGGACTGGGCACTGCCTACACCTGAAGCCTGGAAATGTCCAAAATCTGGTGCTGCATGAAGCAGGAGCCCTGGCCCCACAGAGCCAGCACATGCACCTGCCCTGCCACCCCCATGGGATTGACACCTGCCTGGCCCAGAGACGACAGAGGTATGGCTGTCATTGTCCCTGCCTGTTTTTCTAGGCTGCTGGGCACATCCGGGAGCCTCCTCCAGGCCTGGGGATTACCCGAGGAAGAGCCTTCCTGTCTCCTTGGTGGCCCTCACTCCTTTCTTCTGGATGGGAGTCCATGGGTATAAAGGCCAGGTGGAAGGCACCCAGGCACAGCAAGGACTCCCCAGTCCCGACCTCACCTGGGTGGGTAAGAAGTTCCCACCCCCATGGAGGGGCCCAGTGGGATCTGGGGGTTGGAAGAGCCTTGGGTTACCGTCCCCCGGCCTCTCCTCTTTTCCCCAGGAGCCTTGTGATCTGCAGCCCAGAGCCATGTTGCTGCTGCTGACCCTTGCCGTCCTAGGGACCCCCTCCTGCTGGGCAGGGAGTAAGTTGGCCCTTCTGCAGCCCACACCCTGGGGCCACCCCACATTCTCCAGCCTCTAGGGTCCCCTCCCCACCACCCTGGTACAGGCTAACTCTAGCCACAAGGACCACCCAAACTACCTGTGTGTTTTTTTCCACCCTTGTAGCATTGTATGGGTACGGAGGAGGCAAGTACTTCAACATTTCTGCAGACGATGAAAATGAAATAACGGCAATTCGATTCTGTATAGGTTTAGGTGGGCTATTTAAAAGGTGAGTAGGAGCAGGGGACTCATCCCATGGTCTCGGGAATTCAGGGGGAGGGGGCTTGGAGCCTCTTCTCCCAGTCTCTGGGTCTGCTCCTGGTGACTGGGGCCAGGTGATTCCTTGGAGTCATGGACCCACCCACGTTCACCTTTCAATTTATCCCTTGGCCCCAGCCAGCTTCCCCCACAGTCACCAGCCCCAGTTCTTTCTGCCTCCATGTTCAGGTCCTGCAATTACCTCCTGGGTTGGTCTACAGAGGGTTAAGACCAAAACTCATTGCCGTCGAGTCAATTCTGACTCATAGCGACCCTATAGGACAGAATAGAACTGTCCCTACAGAGTTTCCAAGGCTGTAAATCTTTACAGAAGCAGACTGCCACATCTTTCTCCTGCAGAGAGGCTGGTGGGTTTGAACTGCTGACCTTTTGGCTAGCAGCCAAGTGCTTAACCACCAAGCCACCAGGGCTCTTTTAAAGAGGGTTAGGTGGTGGCTTCTCCCTACCTTCTTCTTTTAACCCAAACTCAACTTCACTAGAAATGGCTCTTTGGTCCCAGAATACCTGATGGGGAAATCAGGTGACAGTCTGTCCAGGTTTGGGTCAAATAGGAAAGGATATGAGGGTCAGAATGGACCACTGATTGAACACAAATCACCAGAAGTATGTAGAGAGCAGTTCTCCTAATACTGGGGTGACGTCTCTGGTCTTGACTGGTGGCAGATTTTTGCTCTGCGCTTATGGGGAACATAGGGACCCAAGGGAGGGAGTGGGGCAGAACTTCCCAACCCCAAAGGAGGCAGAGTGTGAGGTGGGCTGAGCAGAGGGAAGGAGACCTGCAAGGTGAGGGGAGGGACAGGGAGCAGCCCAGTGGGTGGGCTAAAGAAGGGTCATTGCTGGAGGAGCCAGGGATGCTGGCCACCCTGGGTCTGGGCATTTGAAGCTTCACCTCTCTCCCAGTGTCCAGCTGCGAGTTGGGTCCTCCTGGAGCGAGAGACAAGGTGCCACTGGTGGGAAGTGCCAGGAGTTCATCCTGTGGCCAGGGGAGCATATCATCTCAGCCTACGGCACCTACCGGCTTTTTCTCCGGTCCCTGGTACTGTACACCAACCTAGGGCGAGTGGCCTCTTTTGGGAGTGAAAATGGCCAGAGCTTCTTCGCCTACCCTGAAAAGAAGGGGCAGGTGCTCACGGGTGTGTCCGGCCAGCACAAGCTCCTGGGCATCTCCGGCCTTATCTTTGAGTGGAATTTCCATTAGTGAAAACAACAGCTGTTCCAGGAAATACTACCAAGTAACCACTTGAATGAGCTCTCCTTGACCCCTGGGCAGGGACCCAGGAGTAGAAAGAATCCCCCAGCTGAGGCATCTAGGGGTTGAGTGGACCACACTGGTGTAACCCCATCATGACCCCGAATCTGAACCCTCCGATAAATAAAGCTTCTGCAGAAACAGTGAGGCCAGGCGTGGTCCTTGGGTCTAGAATGCAGCCAAACCCTTCTGAACTTGGTGGTGGAGGTGGGGTGGCTGGAGGGACGGAGGAGAGGCAAAGCGCCAGAGGAGATGCCAGTGAAGTGAGCTGAGGGATAAGGTGGAGGGGTCGGATACCCCAGGCCTCAGCGAGTCTGCCGAGGACGTGGACCTATCTGTCAGATGCTGGAATCTTGGAGGAGACGGAGCTCCATCCCAGGACCCCCCCCCAACCCATGCCAGGCCTAGGCCCACCCAGCTGGCCTCCGCTGGCTCCATTCCAGGCTTCTGAGTGTGAAGGGGCCTCAAAGAAGCCTCTGTCATTCATTCACTCACTTCCTCTTTCACTCAGCAAATATTGCCAAGGCCTTCTCCATGCCAGGTTCTCACCTGGCACTTGGGGGTATTCAGAAGGGGCCAGGTGTCTGGCCAGGAGCTGCCCAGTGGGGAGACCAATGCAGGAGCAGAAGGGGGGCAGCTTGGTGTGGCATCTGGGTTCATGACAACACATGAAGGGGGTTGGGGGAAAGGTGCCTCCCAGGCAGAGGCAGAGGTGGGTAGTGTGCTTCAGGGAAGCCTGCCTAGAGGAAGTGACATCTGAGTTGTGCTATCTCAAAGGATATGTGAGGATTGGCCAAGTGGAGAGAAAAGGGAGGGCACTCCAGGCTGAGAGACTATAGGCAGAGATCACATACAACAGTGCTTCTCAGAGTGTGATCCTGGGCCCTTCCAGAGGGTCCACGAGGCCAAAGCCATTTTCACTGTAATACCAAGACGTAATGTGCCTTTTTCACTCTCACTCTGTCCTGAGTGTGCAGTGTCCCAAGGCCATAGGGCACACGACAACGTTGCCACTCTGACAGATAATAGAACTTGTGTTTTAGCGTTCCAGAAATCCTTCTGTCAGACACGTTTTCTACACAGCTCAGCAATTCCACTCCTATGGATTACCCCCCAGAAATGAAAACGTGTGCACACATAAAAAAGTGGACACCAATGTACACAGCAGCATCAGTCATAGTAGACAAAAGCTGAAAACCACACAGGTGATGGGATCCACACCACGGGATCCCTCTCTGCAGTGGACAGGAATGAACCACCCATACACACCACAGCCTGGATGGATCTCAGTTCTGTTACACTGAGTGCAAGAAGCCAGGCTCCAAAGGCCTCAGACTGTATGATCCCACTTAGATAAAATATCTGGAACAGGCAGATGCACAGGGGCCAAAGTTTATGAGTGGTACCCAGGGGGAAGGGAGTTATTGCTGAAGGGGTACTGAGTTTCTTTCTGGGGTGATGTTTGCACAACAAGATGAGTATAATTAAAGCCACTGAATTGTCAGTAGTGAAGGCCAAATTTTGTTAGATCTGTTTTACCACAATAAAATGTTTTCAAATGTTAAAAAAAAAAAAAGCCAGGGGCTGAATGCTACATTCTGTTTGGTGACATTTATAGAAGGAAACTCACAGGCGTGTATGTGTGTGTGTGTGTGTGTGTGTGTGGTGGGGGCAGTGCCTAGACAAATCCTGAAGGAGACCAACAACCCAGGTTGCTGCTGGGAAGGAGTGGGGCACAGACCAGCAGCAGCCCACAAAACAGACGGCAGCATTGTGGGAGCTGGTCCACTCTGATGTAGGAGAATCTATGTACATGCAATGCTTGCTAATGATAAATTAATAAAGTAGGATTTAAAGTACTTTTGTTGAGCATGTACACTGTGGCTGCTCTTTCTGCTGCTTAAACCAGTCCCCTTCCCTAAGCTGCTTCCAGCACAGATGAGCCCTGTGGGGGGCGTAACCATGGCCCCCCGGGGATGTCCAAGCCCTTATCCCCAGAACCTGTGACTGTGGCACCTTACATGGGGTGGTCGGTGAGTAATGGCCCCCCAGTGATGTCCACGTCCTAATCCCAGAAACCTATATGCATTACCCTACATTGGAAAAGGGCTTTGCGGATGTGATTAAGACTTTTGAGATGGGAAGATGACCCTGGATTATCCCAGTGGGCCCAATCTGGTGACAGGGATAATCAGGAAGGAGATCGTGCTGACGTGATAAGTGACAGCACTGACCCCCATAGCAGTCACTGCCCTGTGAGGGGGTGTTAGGGGGAGAGGGAGGAGGGGGGGGAGGAGGGTGGGAGGGGAGGAGGAGGGTGGGGGGGAGCAGGAGGGTGGGGGACAAGGAAGAAAGAGGAGGAGGAAGAGTGAAAACGAGAGAGGGAAAACCCACTGCCGTCAAGTCGATTCCAACTCAGAGCGACTCTATGGAGGAGGGGTGAAAAAGAGCAAAAGGAAGAGGAGGTGGAGGGTGTAGAATAGGAGGAAGAGAAGGGGAGGCAACGATTCCATGCAAAGCCCAGACCCTGGGCCATCAGTCCTTGTCTGTGTGAGACAGTTCTTAGGAATTCATCGCTCAGCGAACACATGGCGCGCATGCTCGGTGCCACCAGAGACAGGTGTTTGAGATGTTGCACCTGTCCTGGCTGACCGTGTGGTCTTAAGTGTACACGGACACGGAATCTGAAGCAGTCGTGGGTGTAGTGCCGCGTTAAGGGCCAAAATGAGGGGGTGGGGGTTGAGAGGTGCCCGTCCCACTCCCCCTGGGGACAAAGACGGCGTGGGCTCACTTTTGTGCACCTACTTTATTCAAAACGGGGTCAGAGTCTCTCTGGCCTTGCTTCTTGGCTCCCTCTGCCACCGCCACCTTGGGATCACCTGGTCTCCCCGCCCCCAGGTGAGTACACCCGGCCCAGGTGGCCGTCCACATGGGCAGCCAGAACCGCTCAGGCTGCAGCAGCTCCACCCTACCCGGCCATTGTGGGCGCTCGGGTCCCCGCCGTGGGCCCCTGGGTGGACGCCGTCCTTTGTGTGAACCCCCACTTGAAGCCTATGCCGGACAGGCAGAGGAGCCTGTACTGGCAGTTGGCGGACAGCAGCTGCTGGCCCACGACCGGCAGGTGGGCGCTGAACGCCAGGCCTGGAGGGCTCCCTAAGCTCACCTGGCGCCCCCTGCTGGTGCTCCGGAGCAGGTGCCCCACGCAGGCGCGGGCGCTGCCAGACACGGTGGTGGTGACGCGCTCGCCTGGCCACAGCAGCCGCTCCTGGGCGCGGCCGCCGGGGGTTCGGTACCGCGCGCTCCAGTGCTACCCGAACCGCAGCTGGATGCTGGGAAGACGGGCTTGGGTCACCCATTGGGAAGTCCTTCGCGCGCTCTACCCCTTTCCCCGGCCGGACATTCCGTCCCTTCATCCCTCCAGAACAGCTGCTCTCTCCCTCTCCAGCTCCCACGTTGCCTCCCTTGGCCTTCTCCCCAAAAGTGCAAGCGATCTCTTCACAGGTGCTGCTGGCCCCAGAGAGGTCAGCTGTCCTCTGACCCACCGTCACGGCTGCTCCCTCCAGCCTCTGCCTCTTTGGGACACGTACCCCCCTGAGTTCCCAGAGTCTCGCCCAGGGGTGGGTGTGGACCCCAATGTCCATTCCTGCGTGTCCGGTGGGCTGTGTGGTCTTCTGTGAGCTGGATGGGGAGAGGCCAGGCTGAGGCATGCTCTGGGCAGCGACGTGGTGCGCGGCCAGTGAGAAAAGAGCCTCCAGAGTGTTGGGCACCAAGTCCTGGGCTGCGCCTCCGCGGGTCGACCCAGGTCACCAGCTCCCCTTTCTGGAGACCACCCCTCTTTCCAGCCCACCCCGAGGAGCCCACAGTGGCCACACTGAGACCTTTGGTGGCATCCCCTCACCTAAGCTGAAAGGAGAAGTGGTGGGCCTGACCCAAGCATGTCCAGGCTGATTCTCAGGGCCAGAAACCACCGGGGCAGGCTCTGCGTGTGGCTGGTGCTGTGACGTGGAGATTGGAGTCAAGCACAGCTGGGTTCCAGGAGACTGGAGACAGCCCTGCCTGTCTTCCAGCCCGGTTCCAGAGTGTTCCAAAGCCCAGCTTATTCCTGCTCTTATTACATTCTAAGACACACCCGGAACAAGATTGCAGACAAAATGCAGGACACCAGCGAAATTACATTTTCAGATAAACAACAAATACATTTTTTTGTAAGATTATATCTCAAATATTGCCTTTTTTTTACTGTATAGCTGAAAATATTTTTTTCTAGTATGAATATGTTTATATCCCAAAGATTGCACATTTTTGTGTAAGTATGTCTCAAATGGAGCTCTAGGTAGCACAAACCGTTAACAAACTCAGCTGCTGACTGAAAGGTTGGCGGTTCAAGTCCACCCAGAGGCACCTCGGAAGAAAGACCCGGAGATCTACTTCTAAGAAATCAGACATTGAAAACCCTGTGGAGCATAGTTCTACTCTGACCCACACAGGGTTGCTATGAGTCAGAGTCAACTCAGTGGCAACTGGTTAGGTTAGATGTCTCAAATATTGCTTTTTTTTTTTTTTAAGTATGAGTATATCCCAAATACTGCATTTATTTAATGCAAATGGTGATGTGGTGGTTAAGTGCTCCGTTGGTAACCAAAAGGTAGATGGTTTGAACCTACTAGCTGTTCCGCAGGAGAAAGATGTGGCAGTCTACTTCCATAAAGATTGTTATTAGTTGCCATCAAGTCGGTTTCGACTCATAGCAACCCTATGTACAGCAGAACAAAACACTGCCCCTCACAATCCTTGCTATGCTTGAGCCCATTGTTGCAGCCACTGTATCAGTCCATCTCATTGAGGGTCTTCCTCTCTTTCACTGACCCTCTACCAAGCATGATGTCCTGCTCCAGGGACTGACTGGTCCCTCCTGATAGCATGTCCAAAATACATGAGACAAAGTCTCGCCATCCTCACTTCTAAGGAGCATTCTGGCTGTACTTCTTCCAAGACAGATTTATTTGTTCTTCTGGCAGTCTGTGGTATATAAAAATCCAGCCTTGGAAACCCTATGGGGTAGTTCTACTCTGTCCTATAGGGTCAACATGAGTCAAAATCAACTTGATGGCAATGAGATGTTCCAAATATTGCACAGGTTATACTTATACTATATATATATATATTGTTTATCTCAGGGAACCCCTGAGGGAGGAGGAGAGCAGTGGGATGCAGACCTCAAATTTTCACAAAAAAGACCAGACTTAATGGTCTGACTGAGACTAGAAGGACCCCGGAGGTCATGGTCCCCGGACCTTCTGTTAGCCCAAGACAGGAACCATTCCCAAAGCCAACTCTTCAGACAGGGATTGGACTGGACTGTGGGATAGAAAATGATAGTGGTGAGGAGTGAGCTTCTTGGATCAAGTAGACACATGAGGCTATGTGGGCAGCTCCTGTCTGGATAGGAGATGAGAGGGCAGAGGGTGTTAGAAGCTGGCCAGAAGGACACGAAAATAGAGAGTGGAAAGAAGGAGCGTGCTGTCTCATTAGGGGAAGAGCAACTAGGAGTATATAACAAGGCATATATAAATTTTTGTATGAGAGACTGACTTGATTTGTAAACCTTCACTTAAGGCACAAAAAAAATTAAAAATAAATTATTGTTTATCTGAAACTGAAATCTTAATAGGTGTATTGTAATTTTATTTGCTATATCTGGCAATCCTAGTGCATCTGGCAACCCTCTAGGTGCTTTGGAAGAAGGATAGACAGATGCTGGCGGGAGCAGTCAGGAGGGGCTGCTCAGAGGAGAGATTGGCCCTCCTGGGACAGAGCCAGGGTTCCGGTTGGGGGGTGGGGGGACAGAATTGCAAGTTAGGAATTGGGAGAAGACCAAGGGAGATCTGAGCATGGGCTTTCTGGGGTGAGTTTCTGTCACTTACCACCAAGAGGCCCTAAACCAAAAAAACCAAACTCATTGCCATTGAGTCGATTCTGATTCGTAAGACCCTACAAGGCAGCAAGAAAGAAACTGGAGGAGGGAGGCCCAGTGTTCTCACCTGACATGCAGGTGATGTGGCCCTTACCTACCCAAAGCACCCTTAGCCTCACTCGGGACTCTCACCCACTGCAGGCCCCCCCATGATTGAAACCGTCCACAGAGAAGTAGGGCCAAGACCGGGGGACAGCCCAGAAAACTGACTCCTACTCACCCCTTGATAAGGCCAGTGATTCCCACGAAGACCCATATGCCCTGGATCTCACCCTGCCCTTCACCCTGAACGTAGAAGTAGGAACCACCGCCCCAGCCCTGTATCTCTGCAGAGGAGGTTTGTGTTAGCGGGGAAGGAAGGCAGAAAATCCAGAAGGCAGGGGATCTGTGGGGGCTGGTCCCTGCACCATCAAGTGTTTGGTGCGTGTCAGCCACCCGGCTGGGATGCCTGTAGAGCGGGACACGGAGGCCAGGGCAGGAGGACCAGGGAGGGCCTCACCCTGGGTGCGGCAGGCAGGACTCGTGAGGAGGACTAGGGTCAGGGCCAGCAGCATGGCACAGAGATGCCCAAGGACCTGGGCCTTGGGTCAGGAGGAGTGCAGGCAAGGGCAGCTCTGATGGAGGCTTGTGAGGAAGTGTCAGGTCTGGGGCCTCCTGGAGTTTGGGCAGGGGGACAAGAGGAAAGACAAGACATGTCCTACAGGAAACTAGCTCAGAGGCCCTCACCTGGTTAATGCCCTCTGCTGTGGCCATCTTGAAGTCTGTAATCATTTTAGAGCAGGGGCCCCTGATTTTCCTTTACATTGGGCCTGCCAAAGTGTGCAACTGGTCCTGGAAGAGACTCCCTTTCATGAGGACATCTCTCCTCCCTGCTTCCTGATTCAGTCCCAGGTGAACCAACGCCCGCCTCCCTGACTCATTATCCCAGTGCCCTCCAGGGCCCACCAGCCCTGCCTTCCCTTACCTGCTCTGCTGTGGTCTGAGCCCCTAACCTGCTGCTTTATA
Organism: Loxodonta africana; assembly: GCF_030014295.1. Taxonomy (NCBI): domain Eukaryota; kingdom Metazoa; phylum Chordata; class Mammalia; order Proboscidea; family Elephantidae; genus Loxodonta; species Loxodonta africana. The sequence continues at coordinate 56,001,130 of NC_087353.1, read as the reverse complement.
CCAGGGGCTGCCCAGTCAGGTCCACCATAAGTGGACCTCAGAGACTCCACCCTCTAGGGAGGATCAGGAGCCCTCTTGTGTGTTGTGCTGTGTTTGCGTTCCTCTCCACAGCCCCCAGACAAGTGAGGCCAACAGCCCAGGCCAAGGTGTCAGGGCACTGCCCTGGGCTCACCTGGGCACCTGGGCCATCCCAGCCCACAGAGATCTCGGGCTGGAAGAGCCACATATGGGGCAGGTGGGGTGATGGTTGACCTCCATGATGCTAACCAGCCAAGTCCAAGGACAGGTCCAACACCAAGTGACCGGTGTTTGTTTTGAGCTCCAAAGATGCTCAGAGCCCTGGACTGTGGGGAGGAGAAACCACCCTGCTCCTTCCCCACGATGGTACAAGGGACAAGGACACAGAATAACTGCCTAGGTGGGAGATGACCAGGTTAGAGAGCAGGCAAGACAGCCCCCACCTTCCCTCAGCTCAGTATGTTGGAAGTAGAAGGAACAGTTAATAATAATGCCCGTTGAGGGAGCACTTTACTGAGGCCAGGGCTCTCGGCGAGTTGTCACATTTCATCCTCGCATCACCACTACTGCTGCTTCCATTTCACAGCTGAAGAAACTGAGACCGAGAGGTCAAGTGCCTTGCCCAAGTCAGGAGGGTCCTTAGTGGCCAAGGCCGGGTTCAGTTATGGGAAGCCTGGGTCCAGAGCTGGGCAGGAATCACCACACCACCTTGGACCCCTGCATCCCAGGCAATGCTGGAGGAGGGACACCCACTGTTGGGCCCCTCAGCTTCTTCCCAGTCACCATCACCTTTTCCTCTCTCCCTGGGCCCTGATTCTCCCAAATGCTCCTGCCAGTCCAGCTCACAGTCACATGCTTAGCTGGCCTACTCTGTGCTGCCTGGTACTGCACTGAGCCTGACAAGGCCACCATGGAAGGAGGACCGGCCACCACCATCTGGCACCTTGAGGCAGTCCTGGGCTCACCTCTGGGCCACAGCCCACTGGGTCCTCCTGAGCTGAGGCCTTTCTGCCCCAAAGCCTGGGAGAGACAGTGTCTGGAGTGCTGTGATGCCAGGGTGAGGACAGGGGTGCCAGCCTGGTAAGCCCTCAGCAAACAGCACTCCTTGGGGAAAGGGCACCAGAAAGGGCCAAACAAAGGGCTTGTGATTCAGGCTTAGTTGAGCCTGAGGCTGGGAAAGTTCATTGGTGGATTTAGCTTTAGGGTATGTTTCAAAATCCGGAAGTATGAGTCCTCCTACTTTGTTCTTCTTTTTCAAGGTTGCTTTGGCAACCAGTGTTCTGGTGGTGCAGTGCTTAAGAGCTATGCCTGCTAATCTAAAGGTGGGCAGTTCAAATCCACCAGCCACTCCCTGGAAACCCTGTGGGGCAGTTCTACTCTGTCCTATAGGGTGACTATGAGTCAGAATCAACTTGACGGAAACAGGTTTTTGGCTATTCAGCGCCCCTTGCTGTTCTATATAAATTTAAGGATTGGCTTTTCCATTTCTGCAAAGAACGCTGTTGGAATTTTGATGGGGGTTTTGTTGAATCTATAGATTGTTTGGGGTAGTATTTTTACAGTCTCCAGTGTACAAGTTTTTTACCCTCTTAGTTAAATTTTTTCCTAAGTGTTTTATTATTTTAGATGCTATTATAAATGGAGTTATTTGCTTATTTTCCTTTTCAGAATGCTCATCTCTGATGTGCCTGTTTTGTTTTTAAATTAACTTTATTGAGAAATAATTAACATACTATATGTTGGCTGTACAACTTAATGAGTTTTGATAAATGTGTACACCCAAGTAACCACCACCACCGTCAATATATAGAAAGTTTCCATCACCCCTAAAAGATCCCCTGGCCCCAAGCAATCACTGATCTACTTTCTATCATCTTTTATAAAATTAATTTCTTATAAATGAAATAATACAGTGCATACTCTTATGTGTCTGGCATCTTTCATTCAACATTATGTTTTTTGAGATTCATCTGTTATTTGTATTTCAGTAATTTTGTTCCACTTTATTGCTGATAAGTATTTCATTTTATTTATCCATTCACTAGTTGATGAACATTTGGGTTGTTTGCTTGGACCTATTATAAATAAAACTTCTATGAACATTTGTACATGGGTCTTTGTGTGGATGGAGGGATAGAAGGGTGGATGGATGGATGGAAGGCTGGATGAATGGATGGATGGGTGGATGGTTGGATGAATGGATGAGTGGATGGATGGGCGGATGGATGGACGGACGGATGGATGGATGGATGGGCGGATGGAAGGGTGGATGCCTGAATGGATGAGTGGATGAATGGAAGGGTGGACGCATGAATGGCTGGAAAGATAGATGGGTAGATAAGTGGATGAATGGATGAGTGGGTGGGTGGGTGGGAGGGTAGATGGATGGATGGAAGGGTAGATGGATAGATAGATGGATGGATAGATGGATGGATGGAGGGATGGAAGTGCAGATAGATAGATGGATGGAAGGGTAGGTCGATGAAAGGAACAAGCTCATGTTCATCTTGCACATATTCTGGGCCAGGCACAATGTTAGGTGCTTTCACAGTTGGTACTTCATTTAATCCTCAGAAACACCGGTGAGGTGGGCATTAATCTGCCATTTTTACAGATGAGAAAGCCAAGACTCAGAGAACTGAAGTAACTTACCCAGTGAGGAGTGGGATTTAAACCCAACTGCAAATCCGTCACACCTTCTAGCAAACCTGCTGAAGTGCTGGCCCAGAGCCCACTACTGTGGGGAGTGTCCTCGCCTGGGTATCCTCCTTGCACCTCAAGTACTCAACTCCTGTTGCACTCCACAGGCCTTGAGGGTTTCCTGCAAGTTTCTCACCATTGCCCTGGAGACTCAGGGCCCAGGAGCATGAAGTGCCATTGGCAGAGTCTGCTTGTTCCTGTGGATTCTTCTCAATAACTCATTATAAAGCCAGAGATGAGGCCATGCCAGACCCAACTCCCGGGTCCAGATTGAGGAAGGGACTGTTTATCCGACCTTGGCTCCTACCTCTGGCCCTCCTCATCCTTGGCAAAACAACCCCCAATCCTGGGTGACTCTCGACTTTGGACAGAGCCCTGTTAGGCTTCCGGAACATCAGAGTAAATTGTAACCACTTCCTTATCCATGCACTGGGTTAACCCTGGAGGAACATTTGCATGTTGGCCCTGAATCATTCTCTCTTGCACAGCCCTGAGCAGTGAGTCCCTGGCCTCTAGCCTGTTCCTGGGCAGGGTCACTTTGTTGGGGCTGCCTGAGGCCCACCAGGGTGAGAGGAAGGGCCAGCAGCTGGGGTGCCCTTGAAAAGACATTTGGTACAAGCCAGCTATGCTATCAGAATGGGCCAGGCAACTGGGTACTGAGAGGGGTTGCTGGAGGGAGTAGGCAGTGCTGCCCACCCACATCTACACCCCCACCTCCCAGGCACCGGACCCACACCTACCAGGCACCAGATGCACACATACCCCCTCCCCCACGTCCCAGGCACCAGGCCCACACCTACCTTCCCCCCACCTCCCAGGCACCAGACCCACACCTTCATCCCACCTCCCAGGCACCATGCCAGCCCTCTCTGTCTGGTGTAAGAAGTCGGGGAGGGGGGTACTTTATAAACAGAACTGCCAGTCTTCTAAATCCTCCACAAACACTGCCTCTGGAGGGGAGCCGGGAAGCGAAAGGGGCTTGAGTTTCTATTCTAATCAAGATGGAGCTGAGAACATCTTTCTGTGGGTTTTGCTGTTGATTTCAGCTCCTTTCTTCTAACTCACTGCTGGCAGACATGGGAGGCCCGGGGAGGGGAAAAGGGAGGGTCTTAGGAGGTGCCCGGGGCAGGGGGAGTAGTGTTTGTGCTGCACTGGGCCCCCCAGGCCTTCTATGCAGCGTGTCCAGGTGGCACTCCACTCTGGGCAGTGGCTCAGGGGACAAAAGCTCCACCCCAGTGGCAACGCCCATGCCGATCCCACATGTGGTTCCCCCATAAGCCTTGTGGACGGACAATTATAAGCTCAACCACCCTGTCTCAAAACTGGGGTGGAAGTTTATTAAACAGTGACTGAGAGAATACAAAGTCCCAAATTCGTCCCTCCCATGAAGTGCTGAGCCATCCTTGTGAGGCTTGGCCCATGCAATCAGGACACAGCCAGGGGGCGCTGGCCATCAATTTGACTACGGCCTCTGTTATCTGCCCTGGGGACTGTCCCAGAGTCACTTTAACTGCCCAGGGACAGCCCTCAAAGCCCCTATTTACTGCCCCCAGGGAAGCCCCAGAACTCCAGTTATCTGTCGCAGGGACAGCCCCCATGTCCTCTGTTAACTGACCCTGCATCACCAGTAGAGAGGGTGGGAGGTGACAGGTTCCTGCTGGGCAGAGGTTGGAGGAAAAGGCCTGTCACTGGCCAGTTGGTGCCCATGGCAACCATACAAGGAGGCCTGGGGTTGAAAACCATGTGGGCTCTGGCTGGCTGAGCCTTGACTGGGGTGACCATATAAATTATCATCCAAATTTTGGGACACTTTTGAAAGGGAGAAGGAGTTTGCACTAATGATTACATCAGGATAGGCATCACCTAAGACTGTCCGAAGACAGCAAGACATATGGTGGCCCTGACCACAAACATACAGAGAAGAGAGACAAGCTCAAACTGTCCAAGGCAGTTCTTCTCAAACTTTCCATGGTGAATGACCTTTTTTTCAATCAACCATGGGCAGGTACTTTTGTAAAATACAATAAAATAAAAACGGATTATTATAAAATTGAAAAGAAAAAAAAAAAGGAAGGATGTATAAAGTATATACCTACATTTTTTATTACTAGATTGAACAACATAAAATTACTCTGTCGTAAGAGTTGCAGCCAAAATAGTCTTACAACTCAATAATAAGATAAAACATTTTTAATGGGCAAAGGATTTGAACAGACACATCACAAGAGAAAACAGGTGAATAGCTAATAAGCTTATGAAAACATGCTCAACATTATTTGTTATTACGGAAATATTAATCAGAACCACAATAAGATACCACTTCATACCCACTAGGAGAGCTATAGTAAATAAGATGAAGTGTTGATGAGGTTGTGGAGAAACTGGAACCCTCATACACTGCTGGTGGGAATGTAATGTGGTACAACCACATTGGAAAGGAATTGGGAATTTCTTAAAAAGTTAAACATATATCTACTACTATATGATCCAGGCATTTCACTTTTAGGTGTTTGCTCAAAAGAAATGAAAACAGGAGTCGGGGTCAAGATGGCGGATTAAGTGAAATGATTATATATGTGACAAGCTAGGAGCCCTGAACTTCAAAGACAAATTTAGGAAATTGGACTGAGCAGCACAGGGTGGGAGAGACGGTTCAGAAGGGGCAAGGAGTTGCCAGACATGACTCAGTGGGAACCAGCTCCCCTCGGGGATGTTCCATTTGAGCGACTGCAGTGGAGCTGGAGGTAGCATGCGGGAAGCAGTTTCCTCAGGGAGAGACAGCAAGCTGCACAGTCTACTCACACCTCCAGAACCAGAGAAGAACAGCACTCTCAGCAAAAGAAAAGTGCTTACATTTATTTTACCATGCCCCAAGGCCCCAAGCCAGCTCCAATGGCTGTCAATTTTCCTGGGCCTGAGATAGGTCCTGCTGCGCACCCTGAGGTGTTCTCTCAGCCTTGGAGAAGGGATAAATTAATAATTGAGGGAAAAGATAATCTGCCAGCTCCACTAAGCTGGGAGTTCAGGACAGAAGCGGCTCTTCTCCAGGCACAAATGGTCCATGGACATTGAATACCTTTCACCACTGCATTGACCTATGTGGGCCCACTTCAGGAGATTAGGCCCTTGGCACACTACTTGAGATCTGACTTCAACTGTTTCAGCTGTGTGGTGGAAAGGTGGGTATTTGATGTTTGACACTTCTTTGCCTATTAAACAGGGTCCTCACCTACCCGCATCAGGGGCCTAAGGACTGGTGCTCCAGCCACTTCACCTAGACATCCGTGACAATGGTCCAAGGATAAATGGTACCTCCCAGTCCTTACAACAAAAAGCATAGAGTGCCAATGGTTCAGCTTCAGAACCCATCCACCTGTGCACCCTAGGGAACAGGGACACACTTTCCCCACAGACACTTGGGGGATGGTTGTCAGCTCCTGCCTTGTTCAGAGCATGACCCCCTGCTCCAACCAGACACCTGCACCTACACCAATCATCCTTGTCCCTCTATGACTAAATGACACAGCCTGTAACACACATTTGATCACCATATACCTGGACACCTGAGCTGAATCTATACAAGAAAAGTGAATGGACTCCTAGGCTCATATACCTGGTAACAGCTCTAGCATCTGGTGACAGGACGTTAAAGCTTCAAAGGTGAAAACGATCAAGCTAGCCCACTCAATCAGCCTATCTGGGCATATCAAAACAAAACAAAGCAATAAGCTATGATACAGTAAGCAAACATAAAATAAACTAATACAATAACTCACTGATGGCTTGGAGACAACAGTCAATATCAAATCACATAAAGAAACAGCTGATGATTGCTTCAACAATCTCTCAAAACAAGGAATCTCCTGGGAGAAGGTGTCTTCCTGGAACTACCAGATGAAGAAGAAAAAAGACTAATATACAGAACTCTTCAAGACATCAAGAAAAACACAGAACAAGCCAAGGAACATGCAGATAAAGCAGTTGAAGAAATTAAAAAGGTTATTCAAGAATGTAATGAAAAATGTAATAGGCTGCAAGAATCCATAGAGAGACAGCAATCAGAAACTCAGAAGACTAACAACAAAATTACAGAATTAGACAACTTGATAGAAAGTCAGGAGAGCAGAATTGAGAAAATGGAAGTCAGGATTAGTAAGAATGCAGATAAAACACTTGGCACCAATATATTTGAAGAAAAATCAGATAAAAAAAATTTTTTTTAATGAAGAAACCCTAAGATGTGGGACTCTACCAAGAGAAACAACCTACGAGTGATTAGAGTACCAGAATAGGGAGGGATAACAGAAAATACAAAGAGGATTGTTGAAGATTTGTTGGCAGAAAACTTCCCTGATATCATGAAAGATGAGAAGACATCTATCCAAGATGCTCATTGAACTCCACATAAGGTAGGTCTCAAAAGAAAGTCACCAAGACATATTCTAATAAAACTTGCCAAAACCAAAGATGAAGAGAGAATTTTAAGAGTGGACAGGGATAAACAAAAAGTCACCTACAAAGGAGAGTAAATAAGAATAAGCTCAGACTATTCGGCAGAAACCACGCAGGCAACAAGGCAATGGGATGACTTATATAAAGCATTGAAGGAAAAAAATTGCCAGCCAAGAATCATATATCCAGCAAAACTGTCCCTCAAATATTAAGGTGAAATTAGGACATTTCCAGATAAACAGAAGTTTAGGGAATTTGTAAAAACCAAACCAAAACTACAAGAAATACTAAAGGGAGTTCTCTGGTAAGAAAATCAATAACATGGGATATCAACACAAGACTGCAACACAAGAGAGAGCAACCAGATATCAACCCAGACAGAGAAATCACAAAAATAAATCAAGATATAGTAGATAAGAACTACTTTAGGTGAAGGGAAAGACAACACACAACACAAGAGAGGTCAGCACAACTGGACTAAACCAAAAGCAAAGAAGTTTCCTGTATAAACTGAATGCTTTGAAACCTAGCATTCCAGGGGTGCAGGTTTGGAGACCATGGTTTCAGGGGACATCTAAGTCAATTGGCATAACAAAATCTATTAAGAAAACATTCTGCATGCCACTAAGGAGAATGGAGTCTGGGGTCTTAAACACTAGCAAGTGGCCATCTAAGGGGCATCAAATGGTCTCAAGCCACCTGGAACAAAGGAGAATGAAGAACACCAAGCCCAACAGACAGAAAGGGCCAAGTAAATTAGAGACTACATCAACCTGAGACCAGTAGAACTAGATGGTGCCTGGCTACAACCGATGACTGCCCTGACAGGGAACACAACAGAGAACCCCTAAGGGAGCAGGAGAGCAGTGGGATGCAGACCCCAAATTCTTGTAAAAAGACAAGTCTTTGTGGTCTGACTGAGACTAGAATGACCCCGGTGGTCACGGTCCCCAGACCTTCTGTTAGTCCAAGACAGGAACCATTCCCAAAGCCAATTCTTCAGACAGGGATTGGACTGGACAATGGAATAGAAAAAGATGCTGGTGAAGAATGAGCTCCTTGGATCAAGTAAACACTTGAGACTTTGTTGGCATCTCCTATTGGGAGGTGAGATAAGAGGGTCAGAAGCTGGCAGAATGGACATGAAAAGAGAGAGTGGAGGAAAGGAGTGGGATGTTTCATTAGGGGGAGAGCAATTAGGAGTATATAAAAATTTTTTTTTTTTTTTTTATATATAGCAAGGTGTATATAAATTTTTGTATGAGAGACTGGCTTGATTTGTAAACTTTCACTTAAAGCACAATAAAAATTAAAAAATAAATAAATAAAGATTAAAAAAATGCTCAAAACAGGAAACAGCAATGTCATTATGTAAAAGATGAAAACATTAAAACAATAAAGAGGGACTAAAAAAGTGTAGCCATAGGTCTTTCATATGGAGGGGAAATGAAGGCGATATAAAGAAATAAAAGTTAGGTTTAAACTTAGAAAAATAGGGGTAAAATATTAAGGTAACCACAAAGGAGACTAAGAATCCTACACATCAAAATGAAGTACAAGAAAAACATAAAGTCTCAGCAAAAACAAAATCAACGGCTATGAATAAGAGGAAAGGACAATATATAAAGATAAACTACTCAGCACAAAAAATTAAGTGGAAAAAAGAAACTCTCAAGAACACACAAAAAAAAGACATCAAAATAACAGCACAAAACTCATACCTCTCCACAATTCCTCTGAATGTAAACGGACTAAATGCATCAATAAAGAGACAGAGAGTGGCAGAATGGATTAAAAAAACATGACCCGTCTATATGCTGCCTACAAGAGACACACCTTAGACTTAAAGACACAAACAAACTAAAACTAAAAGGATGAAAAAAAATATATCTAGCAAACAACAATCAAAAAAGGCCAGGAGTGGCAATACTAACTTCTGACAAAATAGACTTTAAAGTTAAATCCACCACAAAGGATAAGGAAGGACACTATATAATGATTAAAGGGACAATATAACAGAAGGCTACGAGCATATTAAATATTTATCTCTCCAATGATAAGTCTTCAAGATACATAAAACAAACTCTAACAGCACTGAAAAGTAAGGTGGACGGCTTCACAATAATAGTAGGAGACTTCAATACACCACTTTTGGTGAAGGACAGAACATCCACAAAGAAGCTCAATAAAGACACGGAAGATCCGAATCCCACAGTCAAACAACTTGACCTCATAGACATATTGAGAACACTCCACCCAGCAGCAGCCAACTATACTTCCTTTTCTAGTGCACATGGAACATCCTCTAGAACAGACCACATATTAGGTCATAAAGCAAGTCTTAGCACAATCCAAAATATTGAAATATTACAAAGCATCTTCTCTAACTAAAAGGCCATAAAAGTAGAAATCAATAACAGAAAAAGCAGGGAAAAGAAATCAAACACTTGGAAACAGAACAATACCCTGTTCAAAAACAACTGGATTATAGAAGACATGAAGGATGGAATAAAGAAATTAATAGAATCCAATGAGAATGAAAACACTTCCTATCAGAACCTTTGCAACAGAGTGAAAGCAGAGCTCAGAGGTCAATTTATATCAATAAATGCACATGTACAAAAAGAAGAAAGGGCCAAAATCAAAGAATTATCCCTACAACTTGAACAAATATAAAGAGAGCAACAAAAGAAACCCTCAGGCACCAGAAGAAAGAAAATAATAAAAATTAGAGCAGAATTAAATGAAATAAAGAACAGGAAAACAATTGAAAGAGTTAACAAGACCAAAAGCTGGTTCTTTGAAAAAATTAACAAAATTGATAAACCACTGGCCAAACTGACAAAAGAAAAACAGAAGAGGAAGCAAATAACCCGACTATGAAATGAGATGGGCAATATTACAACAGACCCAACAGAAATTAAAAGAATCATATCAGGCTACCATGAAAAATGGAACTCTAACAAATTTGAAAACCTAGAAGAAATGGATGAATTCCTAGAAACACACTACCTACCTAAACTAACACGAACAGGGGTAGATCAACCAAATAGACCCATAACAAAAGAAGAGATTGAAAAGGTAATAAAAAAAACTCCCAACAACAACAACAAAAAAGCCCTGGCCCGGCTTCACTGGAGAGTTCTACCAAACTTTCAGAGAAGAATTAACACAATTACTACTAAAGGTATTTAAGAACATGAAAAAGGACAGAACACTCCCAAACTCACGCTATGAAGCCAGCATATCCCTGATACCAAAATCAGGTAAAGGCACCACAAAAAAAGAAAATTACAGACCTATATCCCTTATGAACTTAGATGCAAAAATCCTCAACAAAATTCTAGCCAATAGAATTCAACAACATATCAAAAAATAATTCACCTTGACCAAGTGGGATTCATACCAGCTACCCAGGGATGGTTCAACATTAGAAAAACAATCAATGTAATCCATCATATAAATAAAAGACAAGAACCACATGGTCTTATCAATTGAAGAAAAGGCATTTGACAAAGTCCAACACCAATTCATGATAAAAACTCTCAGCAAAATAGGAACAGGAGGAAAATCCCACAACATAATAAAGGGCATTTATACAAAGCCAACAGCCAACTTCATCCTCAATGGAGGGATTCTGAAAGCATTCCCTTTGAGAACTGGAACCAGACAAGAATGCCCTTTATCATCACTCTTATTTGACATTATGCTGGAGCTCCTAGCCAGAGCAATTAGGCAAGATAAAGAAATAAAGGGCATCCAGATTGGTAAAGAAGAAGTCAAGTGTCTCTATTTGCAGATGACATGATCTTATACACAGAAAACCTTAAAGAATTCTCAAAAAAAAAACTACTGAAACTAGTAGAAGAGTTCAGCAGAGCATCAGGATACACGATAAACATGCAAAAATCAGTGGGATTCCTCTACACCAACAAAAAGAACATCGAAGAGGAAATCACCAAATTAATACCATTTACAGTAGCCCCCAAGAAGATAAAATACTTAGGAATATATCTTACCAGAGATGTAAAAGACCTATACAAAGAAAAGTACAGGACAGTACTACAAGAAACCAAAAGAGACCTACATAAGTGGAAAAACATACCTTGGTCATGGATAGGAAGACTTAACATTGTAAAAATGTCTATTCTACCAAAAGCAATCTATAGATACAATGCAATTCTAATCCAAATTCCAACGACATTTTTTATGAGATGGAGAAACAAATCACCAACTTCATATGGAAGAGAAAGAGGCCCTGGATATGTAAAGCATTACTGAAAATGAAGAAAAAAGTGGGAGGCCTCACTCTACCTGATTTTAAAACCTATTATAGCACCGCAGCATTAGAACCTATTATACTGCCACAGTAGTCAAAACAGCCTCATACTGGTACAACAGATACATAGACCAACAGAACAGAATCGAGAATCCAGACATAAGTCCAACCACATATGAGCAGTTGATATTTGACAAAGGCCCAAAGTCAGTTAATTGGGGAAAAGACAGTCTTTTTGTGTGTGTGTGTGTTTTTTAATTTTTATTGTGCTTTGAGTGAAAGTTATAAATCAAGTTGGACTGTCATACAAAAGTTTATAAACACCTTGCTATATACTCCTAATTGCTCTCTCCCTAATGAGACAGCACATTCCTTCCCTCCTCTATTTCTTTTTGTGTCCACTTGTCCAGATTCTGACCCTCTTTACTCTCTCATCTCCCCTTCAGACAGGAGATGACAACATAGTCTCAGGTGTCTACTTGATCCAAGAACCTCATTCTTCACCAGTATCATTGTGTATCCCATAGTCTACTCCAATCCCTGTCTGAGAGTTAGCTTTAGGAATGGTTCCTGTCTTGGGCTAACAGAAGGTCTGGGGACCATGACCACCGGGGTCATTCTAGTCTCAGTCAGACCATTAAGTCTGGTCTTTTTATGAGAATTTGGAGTCTGCATCCCACTGCTCTCCTGCTCCCTCAGGGGTTCTTTATTGTGTTCCCTGTCAGGGCAGTCATCGGTTGTAGCCAGGCACCATCTAGTTCTTCTGGTCTCAGGATGATGTAGTCTCTGGTTCATGTGGCCCTTTCTGCCTCTTGGGCTCATAATTACCCTGTATCTTTGGTGTTCTTCATTCTCCTTTGCTCCAGATGGGTTGAGACCAATTGATGCATCTTAGATTGCTGCTTGCTGGCCTTTTAGACCCCAGACTCCACTCTCCAAAGTGGGATGCAGAATGTTTTCTTAATAGATTATATTATGCCAATTGACTTAGATGTGCCCTGAAATCATGGTCCCCAGACCTGCGCCCCTGCTATGCTGGCCTTCGAAGCATTCAGTTTATACAGGAAACTCCTTTGCTTTCGGTTTAGTCCAGTTCTGTTGACCTCTTCTGTATTGTGTATTGTCTTTCCCTTCACCTAAAATAGTTCTATCTACTATCTAATTAGTGAAAACTCCTCTCCCTTCTTCCCTCCCTCCCCCCTCTTATAACCATCAAAGAATATTTTCTTCTCTGTTTAAACTATTTCTCAAGTTCTTATGATAGTGGTCTTATACAGTATTTGTCCTTTTGCAGCTGACTATTTTCACTCAGCCTAATGCCTTCCAGATTCCTCCGTGTTATGAAATGTTTCACGGACTCATCATTGTTCTTTATCGATATGTAATATTCCGTTGTGTGAGTATACCATAATTTATTTATTCATTCATCCGTTGATGGGCACCTTGGTTGCTTCCAACTTTTTGCTATTGTAAACAGTGCTGCAGTGAACATGGGTGTGCATATATCTGTTCGTGTAAAGGCTATTATTTCTCTAGGATATATTCCAAGGAGTGGGATTGCTGGACTGTATGGTAGTTCTATTTCTAGTTTTTTAAGGAAGTGCCAAATAGATTTTCAAAGTGGTTGTACCATTTTACATTCCCACCAGCAGTGTAGAAGTGTTCCAGTCTCTCCACAACCTCTCCAACATTGATTATTTTGTTTTTTGGATTAATGCCAGCCTTGTCGGAGTGAGATGGAATCTCAGTGTAGTTTTGATTTGCATTTCTCTAATGGCTAATGATCGTGAGCATTTCCTCATGTTATCTGTTAGCCACCTGAATATCTTCTTTAGTGAAGTAAGACAGTCTTTTTAACAAATGGTGCTGGCATAACAGGATATCCATATGCAAAAAAATGAAACAAGACCCATACCTCACACAATGCACAAAAACTAACTCAAAATGGATCAAAGACCTAAACACAAAATGTAAAATGGTAAAGATCATGGAAGAAAAAATAGGGACAATGCTAGAAGCCCTAATACATTGAAGCAACCTATTTGGGCATATCAAAACAAAACAAAGCAGGAAGCTAGGATATGGTAAGCAAACAAAATAAACTAATACAATAACTTATAGATGGCTCAGAGACAACAGTCAATATCAAACCACGTAAAGAAGCAGACCATGATTGCTTCAATAAGCTCTCAAAACAAAGAATCAAGGGATCTTCTGGATGAAGGTGTCTTCCTGGAACTACCAGATGCAGAATACAAAAGATTAATATACAGAACTCTTCAACACATCAGGAATGAGATCAGGAAGGAGACCAGGCAATACGTAGAACAACCCAAGGAACACACAGAAAAAGTAGTTGAAGAAATTAAAAAGATTATTCAAGAACATAATGAAAAGTGTAATAGGCTGCAAGAATCCATAGAGAGACAGCAATTCAGAAGATTAACAATAAACTTACAGAATTAGACAACTCCATAGAAGTTAAAAAAAAATTTTTTTTTTTTTTTATAGAAGTTAAAGGTAGCAGAATTGAGGAACTGGAAGGCAGAACTAGTGAGATTGAAGTTAAAATACTTGGCACCAATATATTTGAAGGAAAATCAGATAAAAGAATCTTAAAAAATGAAGAAACCCTAAGAATCATGTGGGACTCTACCAAGAGAAATAACCTATGAGTGATTGGAGTACCAGGACAGGGAGGCATAACAGAAAATACAGAGATAATTGTTGAAGATTTGTTGCCAGAAAAATTTCCTGATATCATGAAGGATGAGAAGATCTCTATCCAAGAGAAGCATCGGACTCCACATAAGGTAGATCTCAAAAGGAAGTCGCCAAGACATTATAATCAAACTTTCCAAAACTAAAGATAAAGAATTTTAAGACCAGCTAGGGATAAACAAAAAGTCACCTACAAAGGAGAGTCATTAAGAATAAGCTTCGATTACTGGGTAGAAACCATGCAGGGAAGAAGGCAATGAGATGACTTATTACATAAAGCATTGAAGAAGCAAGGATAGGAAGACTTTGTCTCACAGATTTTGGATATTGTTATGGATTGAATTGTGCCTCTGAAAATATCTGTCAACTTGGCTAGGCCGTGATTCCCAGCATTGTGTGATTGTCCACCATTTTGTCATCTGATGTGATTTTCCTATGTGTTGTAAATCCTATCTCTATGATGTTAATAAGGTGAGATTAGTGGCAATTATTTTAATGAGGCAGGACTCAATCTATAAAATTAGATTTTGTCTTAAGCCAATCTCTTTTGAGATATAAAAGAGAGAAGTGAGCAGAGAGACATTGGGACCTCATACTACCAAGAAGCAAGAGCCAGGAGAACAGTGAGTCCTTTGGACCCAGGGTCCCTGCACTGAGAAGCTTCTCAACTGAGCAATATCGATGACAAAGACCTTCCCCCAGAACCAACAGAGAGAGAAAGCCTTCCCCTGGAACCGGGGCCCTCAATTCAGACTTCTAGCCTCCTAAACGGTGCAAGAATAAACTTTTGTTTGTTAAAGCCATCCACCTGTGGTGTGTCTGTTATAGTAGCACTAGATGACCAAGAAGAATTGCTATCAGGAGGGACCAGTCCCTGGAGAAGGACATCATGCTTGGTAAAGTAGAGGGTCAGCAAAAGAGTGAAAGGCTCTCAATGAGATGGATTGATACAGTGTCTGCAACTACGGGCTCAAGCATTGCAATGATTATGAGGATGGCACAAAACCAGGCAGTATTCTGTTCTGTTGCACATGGGGTTGCTATGAGTTGGAATCAATTCGACAGCACCTAACAACAACAGCAACAATCACCCTGGAGTCACCCCCATGCCTGTAGAATGTAGCTTTTGTGCCATATATTCTAGGGGCCATGGTTCACAGAGGCCTGCATATCCCATCTCCAGCCAGTTTCTCCAAGGAGCTAGGGCTCAAATCCATCCACTAGGCTGGGTCATGGAGACCACACCAATCCTGCAGGCAGGTGGGAAGATCCCAGTGCTTCACTCATTTTGTTGGGGAGACATTGGCGTCTTCACTCACTGCTAAGGGCCGCCTCACCCTCTCCTCCGCATCCCGCACCAGGGACTGTGTTGTCTGGATACAGACTAGCCTGTGACAGACAATTCCTCTTTCTCTGCAGAGGACACTGTGGCTCAGGGAGAGACCTCCCTTGGCCAACACTACTTAAGGGACAGGATCTTAGTCCAGCCTTGCCCATTGATATGGGAACAAACACAGCCAGGACTTTGTCCCCAAACCAGGAAGTGTTAATGCAGAAATACCCAGTTATTTTTCCAGGTATCATTTCTTCCTGCTGCTCTAAAACTTTGGACCCCACTCTAGGGACAGAAGCAGAGGAGGCCCAGGAAATGTGTGCCACGTCACCAAGCCTGCTGAGGACACCCGATGGGCTTGGTGTTCTTCAGGGCCCAAGGAAACTGAAGGAGACACCATAATTCCATTCTGCCAGTGTAGACAGATCTCCTTCCCTCCCTTTTTCATGCCTTCTTTCTGTTTTCATCCTACTTCATTTTCTTCCTTGTGTTCTTTGATTATTTCTAGTATATTTGATGATATTCTACTAGGAATCCTATACCTTTCTGCCTTGTTATTTTTTAACTGAGCACGGGGGAGATAAAGAGGGAAGAGCCTGGACTCTGAAGTTGCCAGGAGCCAGTTATTCAGTTGTTGTTTCTCAGCTCCAAAATCACCCATCTACACTTGGCTTTGTGATGTTGAGGTTGCCATTCAGTCATCCTCATTTAGGCTTTGCCCATTGCTTTGCCAAGAGGAAGTGCTAGAGTGAGACAGTAAGCCTGCAGGGAGAAGAAGAGAATCACTCCTTCCTGTCTATTTCATAGAGATTTCCCACCAGCTTCCATTAGATTACCATCAGCTTCTGTCCGCTTGCAGTTCCTGTGAGCATCACCCCAAAGGCACATCTTTACCCAGGCAGGAACATTCCTATCCCATAACCAGTTGCTGTCCAGTCAATTCCGACTCATGGCAACCCCATGTGTGTCAGGGTAGAACTGTGCTGCATGGGGTTTTCAGTGGCTGATTTTTTGGAAGGAGATCGCCATGCCTTTTGTCGATTCCCTTCCCAGAGTAGTAGAAGATTCCAGTTTGGAATTTTTCCAGCACTTGGGGAACAAGCTTTATCATTCTCCATCTCAGAGACACCAGTGCCAGGCAGCCAGTGCCTTTTCTTTGCATCCCCTCTTCAGTACTCCTGGGTCCCATGCCCCTTGGCTCCTCTTTCAAGCCCAGACGCACCAGCAATAGCTGAGCAGTGCCTTCTCAGAGCTCTGAGTTTCAGCTCCACAAGGGTGGTATGTGCCAGCCAGCATTACCGATGGCCTATATATGTGTCTCCTTTTTGGGCCTTCCTTTGAAGAGCTCTGGTGGCAGAATGGTTAAGCACTTGACAGCTAACCAAAAGGTTGGTGGTTCAAACCCACCGGACACTCCACAGAAGAAAAGACCTGGCGACTTGCTCCCATAAAGATTACAGCCTAGGAAACCTTATGGGGCAGTTCTATCCTGTCACATGGGTTCGCCATGAGTCGGAATCAACTCAACAACACACAACAACAACATATGTGTCTCCTTTTTTGGATCTTCCTTTGAACCAGTTGTAACAACTTACTGGTTCTCTCAATGTGTTCATTTTATATTTACATATATTATGATATTACCTTTTTAAAAAAACATTATCTTTTAACAATTTACATTCTGATTCAAACAAAAGAAAAAAATAAACAAGCACTGTGCAAAACATTAAAAAATTATCTGGGAAATATGAATGCTAATCATACCTGATATTAATGAATTACTGTGGGGTTTTTTTTAGTGATAATGGTATTGTAGGTATTTTTAGAGATACATACTAAAAAGTTAAAATAAAAAAATTTCTAAATTGTTCTAAAAAGTCCAGAATGAAAATAGCTAGTCGCTGAGTCACCCAGTTATAGAGAAATAGAAATGAATGTTCAGGGAACTGCCTGGTGCTCACTCTTACCTGGAAGCGAGGTAGGTTGAGGTCACAGTCATGACAGTACCAGCGTCTTCTAGGCTGACAAGTGGAAGCATGTGTCATGGGAAAGGAGGTTTCATTAGTTGAGGTACAATCACATGACCAGGCCCTCTTTGTTGTGCTAACATTAGACTAGTAAGCACCATTGTCCTGGGGAAAAGGTGTGGTGGGACCTTTTGTTCAAGGATGGTTAAAGCCTGAGCTGACCTTCTCAAGACCCCTTGATATGCAAATCTGAGTGATGAATTTTGAATTGCCAAGGAGCAATTCAAAAGGAACCCTCCTTGTCATTAAGCTTTACTGGGGTCCACTGTGGGATTGCCACTACTTCCTGGTATATGGATTACATACAGTATCTCTTGACTACAAACCATGACACACGGGCTGGAGACAAACAATGGCAGCACAGGTAAATATCAGCAGTATTTCCTAGCACCATATCATCACGGAGACCTGGTGGCAGAGTGATTAAGAGCTACAGCTGCTAACCAAAAGGTTGGCAGTTGGAATGCACCAACTGCTCCTTAGAAATCCTATGGGGCAATTCTACTCTGTCCTATAGGGTCACTATGAGCAGCAGGTTTGATTTGGATAATGCCATCATCCATTTCCAGATTCTCTTTAGAGCCTTGATGGCACAGTGGTTAAGAACTGGGCTGCTAACCAAAAAGTCGGCAGTTCGAATCCACCAGCCGCTCCTTGGAAACTCAGTGAGGCAGTTCTACTCTGTCCTACACGGTCGCTATGAACTGGAATCAACTCGATGGCAATGCCTTTTTGTTTTCTTATATCATAATGGTACCACTGAGGGAACAGAGGCCCTCCAGACTCAATGGGTCCTTGTCTTTCTCTTGTAAGAATACACAGAGAAGGCAATTTTGGGTTCAATTCTAACAGGTTTATTTTACTTGTGACAAGTAAAAGGAGTCAGCAGGGGCTTATACCTCTCCAAAAGACTGATTCGAAAAGGGGAGAAAGGCTAGGGCTTATATGGGTTCAGTGGAGACAATAGAGTAATGAATATTTAGTGGGTTTCTTTCAAGGGGCAGCTATTTCTCAGAACGGCAGTGCATACTAATTAGGTTGTGCAAGCATCTAGAATTCAAGATGGGACCCACTGATATTCAAGATGGAGTCCTCTCAGCAGCCCTTGGCATCATTTATTATGGCATATAGCGCAAGTGCATTGATCTTCGGCACTACATCACCACCTTCAGAGGGCAAAGGAAGGTTAAACAGCAGTCACACTTTGTTCTTCTGTGCATGCAGAGCCTGTAAAGGGAGAAGGGGCTAGAAAATCACTACGAAGGAGATAGTAATTCACAGGTTGTTTCAACTTTATCTCATGTTGTGGTTCCTGTTCACCCAATTTCTAGATGGTAATCTTTTAACAACTCTTTTGTTCCGCCAGCATGGTTAACCTTATCAGTCTCGATAATAAGACAGGGCTAGAGCCCTTTCCTTAAAATCATTGTTTCCTCAGGATAGCCACTCACCCAGCCCATTTCCTGAAGTTGTTTTTCTCCTCAGAACTTCCTTGAAAAGAAACAGCTACCAGCTAGCCAGAACCAGCTAAAACGGGCCCTGCCCTCCATCTTGGCACTCCAGATAACCTTTAGCTCATTAACTACCTCATGCATGGTAAATTCTCCACCCCTGGGTAGAGAGCTAACATGCTAAAGAACAAAAATGGCTAACCTCTTCCTATGTGGGGAATCAAACCCCAGCCTTACTCATACAATGCTCACTCCTTCTAAAACACTTCTCGACTGCGTGCACGCCATTTTGTATTCTGAAACTGATCCTGCCTATGTAAACCAGCCTCAGCAAGCTGCCTGCGAGGCAGTCTTGGAAGGCACTTAGCTCCAACTGTCTCTTTGCTTGGCCAACCAAAAAAGTTGCCTTTCATCCTCCCTAACTCAATCTCTGTCTTTCTGGCCCCAGACAGAGTTGTACCGATCAGAACCCAGAGTTCCTGGCAGCAACCACAGAACAGGCAAAGCATAAACTAGTTTAATTAAATAGGAGCATACCATGAAAGTAGAGTTTAGTGAGATTCACAATTAGTAGAATTTTTTTCTGACGGATTGGGATGGTTCCAACTAAGGTCCATTAAAAACAAGCTATTGTTTAGTGGATTCCAACTCGTGACAACCCCATGTGTGTCGGAGTAGAACTGTTCTCTGTGGGGTTTTTAATGGCTGAGTTTTCAGTAGCAGATCACTAGGCCTTCTTCTGAGGTGCCTCTGGGTGGACTCTTACCTCCAACCTTTTGGTTAGCAGCAAGTGTGTTAACTGTTTGGCCCACCCAGGGACTCCAAGGTCCATTAGCAGGAAGTACACCCAAGGACCCCAAAGGCAATTCTCCCTAAGTGATTCAAGCTTAATGTGAGTGCCTAAGGGCCCAAGCACAGCATGTGGCTGAGGCTAGAAGTCCTTTTGAACACTGTTACCCTGGCACTCTGCTATAGAGAAAAACGACTGGGCAGGTGAACATGACCATCAAGGCCTGCAGCCTTAGATTCCACATGTAGTACACCAGGGTAGTGCTATCAGCCAACTAGACCAGCAAGGGGATCATCGGAGCCCTGGAGGAGGGTCTAGCAGACTCAGGGGACTAGTGTTCATCAACACCACCATTTGACATTGACCAAAGCAACAGAACTGAACTGAAAGAATGACGTGACTTTTTTGTTCACTTTCTTCGCTGAAAGCTGCGCTAGTCTCTTTAGGCTAAATAAATCCTTAAGATCCTTGGCTAATTCATGGATGGAGTGGAGAGGCCCCAAGAGAAGAATTCTATGCTAATGAGGGAATGTGGGTGCTTGAGTGACTAATTAGAAAAACAGAATAGATGTGTCCACATTGTCCTCCAAACGGATGACACAGATCATATTACCGTGAACTCCAGAAACATTGATTAACACCTACTATTTTATTGGACACACACCAAGGTGCATAAGTCAATTCAGAATATTTCTGGGGAAAGAGTCAAGCAAATAGACGATAATAACAGAATACAATAAATGCATGGACACAGGCTTACCTTTTAGGATGTGTGTTTGGGAGGGAATAATAATAAAAACAAAAACAAATAAAATATATTGTCTATATATACAGCAGGGAAAGACTAGGAAGGGAAGGGAGGGAACACTGATATTGTCACAGGGTCATGAGGGAAGACTGCTTTATGAGTGTGACATTTGAACAGAGATCTACAGGAGGTGATCTGGGGGAAAAGGAGGAGACGCATTTGGGACTTTTGGCCTCCAGGACTACGGGGACAGAGGAGGAGAGGCACAGAAGGGAGAGAAGAGAAGAACAGAGGGAGGGAGCCAGGGAGAAGGAGGAAAAAATGGGGTGCTCTCAGGGATGGAAAGTGGAGGGTGTGAGGAGAGCTTGGGTGGCAGGGGAGAGAGAAAAACCAAAACCAAGTCGTTGCTATCTAGTTAATTCAGACTCAACACGGAGTTACAGAGTAGAACTGCTCTGTAGTGTTTTCTTGGCTGTAATATTTACAGGAGCAGATCGACAGGCCCTTCTTCTGAGGTGCTGCTGGTGGGTTCGAACTGTCAACCTTTGCGTTAGCAGCCAAAAGAAAAATCAGAAGTCAATATGTTGCACAGTAGGTGGAAAACAAGGGTCTGCTTCAGCCCCATGTGGACAGGATGCCTGCGTCTCTAGCCA
Source organism: Loxodonta africana (assembly GCF_030014295.1). NCBI lineage: Eukaryota > Metazoa > Chordata > Mammalia > Proboscidea > Elephantidae > Loxodonta > Loxodonta africana. Next base: position 55,979,958 of record NC_087353.1, on the reverse strand, counting down.
GGGCACCGTCCAACCTCATGGCCACCTCCCCCCGTTTAACCCTAACTGAACCTCCACTTCCCAATGTCCGTATACACGGGGAAAAAAAAAACAGGAACTGGGGAATAAATAATTTATTGAAACTGGGGAAATAAATAAGTGGGAAGGATTACAAATAACTGTAAAAAGCATTAATATTTATATACACAAACACGCTTCCGGCCCCGGGGGGGAGCCCAAGCCGCAGGGCGGGGGCGGGCCGGGGCCGGGACCACCTTCCAGCTGGAAATGATCCCTGCGACGGCACGCGGGCGCCCCCCAGAGGTAGATGGCTTATTTACAACCGAGAAGACACGTGGTCCAGTGGGCGGGGCACCCCTGGAGGCCTGGTCTCACCAGACCCCAAACCCAGACATCCCCAGCCGGTCCTAGAAGACCCTCCGCAGCGCTCTCCGGGCCCCACTCTCCTGCGAGTGGCCGCGGAGCTGCACCCCTTGAACAATCCTCTGGATCCAGGAGCGGTGGGCGGTGAGGCTGATGTAGACGCCCGGGCGGTTGCGCTCTGCACAGCCCTCGCCCCAGCTTATGATGCCAGCCAGCAGCCAGGTCCCGTCCACTTGGCACATCAGGGGGCCTCCGGAGTCACCCTGCCGGAGAGGGGTCGTTAGGTACCCACACGGGGAGGAGGGGTGGGCAAGGGATTGAGTGGCAGAGGGTTTCTTTCGGGGGAGCCCATTTCTCTTTCCTGAAGGCAGAGCAGGAGGCCAAGGAAGGACAGGGGTGAGGCGCATCTTGCATACCCTCTTCCCTGACAGTAGTGCCCCTGGAGTCTACCCAGGGGTGCCTTGGAAGAAAGGCTTGGCGATCGATCTACTTCCAAAAAATCAGCCACTGAAAAGCCTATGGAGCACAGTTCTACTATGACACATATGGGGCCTATGTGAGTCGGAATCGACTGGATGCCAACTGGATTTTTTTGGTTCTTCCCTCACAGCCCCGTGAAGCAGGATTATTGTTATTTCTGTTTTACAGATGAGGAAACAGAGGCTCAGAAATAAGGAATGTCTTGCTCCAGCTCTCAGAATGCATGAGGTTGAGCAGGAATTCAGTCAGGCCTTTACAATGCCAAAGCCCAGGCCTTAACCACTATGTTACCCTGCCTTCCCCACTGCATGCTGGAGCTGGAGCTGGGGGCCGGGTTTGGGAAGCCCCTCATGGAGATGTAGGTTCCCCACGAGTGGGGTCTATTTTGTTCCTGGCTGCATCCCAGTGCCTAGCACAGGGCCTGCCACAACTGAAATGTTGGATATATACATGAGGGATAAACAAATGAACCATGCGTAAGCCAGGCTGAGGCCTTGCTCTATTAGGGCCCAGGGCTGAGGGGTACGGCCAGGTCACAGCTGGTTCAGGATAGGAGCCCAGTGAGGTGGAGCCCAATGAGGACAGGGCTGATGCTGGCCAGGGTGGGGAGAAGGTGGGATACTCACCAGGCAGGCATCTCGCTCCCCTTCCAGGTACCCAGCACACAGCATGTCCTCAGTAATGGCTCCCTGCCCAGCTCCCTGCCAGTATAGGTGGCTGCAGACTTCCGAGCTGATGATGGGAACCTTCAGCTTCTGCAGGGCCTGAGGGTGGGGCAGGGGCACTGAGAGCAAGGAGAAGAGAGTCAACCATGGACCCTCTTAGTCACCGCCTCAAGGACCTGTTTCCCTCCATTCTCCTCAGCAGTGTTTATCAAAGGCTAATGCTCAGCCTGACTCTAATCAGAATTCCAGGGCCTCGGCCTCTGGACCCGCAGAATTACAATATGTGAACGTAGAGCCTGAGAATCTGCAACTTTAACGAGCCCTCAAATGCCCACAAAACGCTTACAACCAGTGGGCCAGCGTTCCCCATCTCAGGCCCTACTTTTTCCAGCTTGGGGGTTGCTACAGAATAAGTGTTCGATACCGTCCATTGAGGGCGGATGAACATGGATTTCTCTTGTCAGGACTTAAGGAACCTCCACACCCTTCCTAGGGCTGGTCTATAGACTCCCAGTCTGTAATTCTAGCTCCCACTGGCACCCCTTAGGATGACTGTGAAAAAGCTGGAACCTCAGAGGCAGTGAAATCCCCAGACACCCAAACTGGTGTCATTTCTCTGAACTTCTTCTGGAATTTGGTTAAAGTCCCATTTTCCTCCCACTTTTTCCTTACTTAGTCTCTCTTTCCCTCAGAATCTCTGTCTTCCAGATCTCCATCTTATCTCCTTCATCTCCTAGTTTCTGCTTGTCTGTTTCTTATTCTTGGCTCAATTTCTCTCTCACTTTCTACTTCTCTGCCTCTTGTGCTTTATTCAATCTGGCCTGTTTCTCGATCGTGTTTTCCAAACACCCAAACTTGGTTTGAAAATTATATTTAATGGTTATGGAGACAGCATTTTCTCCTGGGAAATTTTGCCTGCAATTGTGGCATGCTGACACCAGGGCATGCCTCTCCCCATTTTGGAATCTTAGGGCTGTTTTCATATTCACACCGCATTCAATTTGGCACTACACATGCCTTCTTTCAGCCATTCCTATATCACGCAATAGTTTGGTTTATCCAGCTGCTGTTGCCTTGGAACACACATCTTAAAATATAAGTGACCTAAAATTGTCCACCCAGGCTTCTGTGACACCATATCTCTAGATTGCAGCCTGTGTCTCAGTCATGCCGCGCCTCTTGGCCTCGACCCGACCCTTTGATCCTCATGGTATCTGTGTCTCTGAGTGTCCACCACCTTCTGCTCCCCTCCATCCCCAACCACCTTGCTGGGGAAGAAGCCACACCTCCATCGTAGATACTCCCCCAGCCTGCAATCCAGCAGTCACTGTTGGGAGGGAAATGGACGGAGGAATCAGGGAGACAGATGGGCAGGATTCGCTCAGAGAACTGGATGGGGTGTTCAAGGAGCACCAGGGCGATGTCGGCACGGGCACCCTCCTTCCAGGAGTACACAGGGTGGGGCTGCACCCGGGCAATCCCCACCTTCTGGGACCGAAGGCCAGGGTTGCCCAGCTGCCAGATCCCCAGCAGCACGGAGAACTGGGATAGTTTGTTCAGATGGCTGGTGGAAAGAAAGAAGAGGGTGGGCTCAGCCAGGGACCACAGGGTGGCCAGGGACAGGGTGGGAGGGAATAACTGGGCAAAGAAACTTCTGGACAGAAGTAGGCTCTCCACCAGGGGGCGCCAAGATTGGACAGAGGCCTGCCGTGGAGCAGGAGGCCTGGACAATCAAGTGGAGGAGACTGGCTTACATATCCCTTGAAGCAGTGGGCAGCAGTGACCACCCAGCGGTTGGTGAGCAGGGAGCCCGCACAGTGGTGAGTCCTGTTCTTCTGGATGCTCACGACCCAAGGCCACTCGGCATCGGCACTGTCCTCGCCCCCCACAATGCGATTCAGCTGCTGTGGCTTCCCACAGGCTGGGGGTGCTGGGGAGGAAGGCCAAGTCTCTGTCATTCCCTCGGGCACTCTCTCCTCCTCCTTCTACTCCCTCAAATACTCAGGCCCACAGTTCCAGTCTTTTTACCCAGTTCCCCATTGCCTTTGCTCCCTCTGCCTTCCTGCATTGACTTACCCTCTTTCTTTGCTATTCCTTCCAAAGACCTTCTTAGCTGGCCTTTCCCCTCCACCTCTTTTCTTAACTCTTCCCTGTCTCTGTCCTGTTTATCTCCTTGAGTCCCTCTTTGACCTCCCCTGGAACCCTCTGGCCCACACCCAGGCTCTTTTCTGCTTTCTGAGTTTTGCTTCATGGAAGAAAGATGTGGCAGTCTGTTTCCGTGAAGATTACAGCCTTAGGAACTCTATGGGCCAGTTCTACTTTGTCCTGTAGGGTCACTATGAGTCAGAATCGACTCGATGGCAATGGATTTGGGTCTTCCTTCCTTCTTCCCTTCCCTCCCTCCTTCTTTCCCTTCTCTCCCTCCTTCCTTTCCAACGCTATCCCCACTTACCCCACTCCCCATCTGACCTGCCCCCACAAACGCAGACACACAGACATGGCCCCTCACTTCCAGCTTTCCTATCCCTCCTTCCCTCAGGACAGCCAGCTGGCACTCACCAGGCATCTTGGCAGCATCCAAGGTGGCTGAGGGGAGAGATGGAAAGAGTCAGGCTGGTGGGAGAAGTCCCTGGCCCGGTGGTGAAGGCACCTTCCAGGTATGGTACCTTCTCCAGGTGGCTCATTTCCCAGGCCTCCCAGGGCGGGCAATTCCTGGAGCCTCAAGCCCTCTCTGTGCAGCTGCAGCCTCGTCCTTACCTCCCACCACCTTCCTGTCCAGGCCCAGGCTCCATCCCACCTGCAGGGGTAGGACCAGGCCTGGAGCCTCTCTCACTGAGGGGCCAAGCTGGGGAGAGGGGAGGTTCAAGAAGCACAAACTTGGGCCCCTTGGGCATTATCCCCCAGGCCTGAGTCTGTGGCCCGCACATTTTCCACACACACAGTCTCTCTCATACACGTGTGCACACACATACACAGAGTATCTCTCTCACAGTGTCTCTCTCACACAGTGTCTCTCACAGAGTGTCTCTCACAAAACACAGAATGTTTCTCTCACACACACCGTGCCTCTCTCACAAACACATACACACAGTGTCTCACAAACACACTCTTTCACAAGCGCAGTGTGTTTTTCTCACACACAGTGTCGCTCACAAACACACACTGTCTCTCTCTCTCACACACACACACACACACTGCCCCCTCCAGACCCAAGGCCCAGATGCTGCTGCCACCCTGTGCCCTCCCCCTCCCCCACCTGCCCCAGGGCCAAAACGTGCCTACTGACATGCCAAGAGAGGACAAGAGGTGGGGAGGAGGAGAGACAAGAGGGAGGGAGGAGATGGTGATGAAGATGGTAAGTAACAACTAGACAGCTGGTGGGTCCTGAGCACTCAGTATGTGCTAGGCGCTGCCTTGGTGCTGACCTGTATTTTCTCATTTAGTGCTTACAGCTGTAGGGGAAACCGAGGCACAGAGCCAAAGTGAACAGAGAGAGAGAGAACACAAAAAGGAAAGGAGAGACCTGGATTTCCGGCCAGGAGGGAAGGAGGGAGGGAGGAAGGGATAGCAGGTCCCAGGACTCACCTGCCCAGGCCAGAAGCAGCAGAGTGGCTAAGATCCGGAGGCTGCCCCCAACCAGGGCCCGGGGACATCTGGAAACCACCATGGTGGGTAGGAATGGGGCACGGCCAGGCGGCAGGCAATCTCAAGGGACCTGAGTGTTGTACCTACTAGGCAGACTTCCTTGCAGGTCAGCCCCACCAGGTTTTATCCCTGGTAGCGGAATGTGGTCAGACCTGTTCCCCAGTGGCTCAGTCCCTGCAACCCCAGGCTGTGGGTCATGGGAGGGAGTGGGGCTGTGGGGAGGAAATGAGCCGTTAGCAGCCTGGGAGCTCTGGTGAGACCCCCACCTGGGGCCTGGGGCCTGCGGGCTGTGGCTTTGGGGCTAGAGGCTCTAGCTCCAATGGGGGTCAAGGACTTGGACTTGACATTGACTCGGGGGCGGTGCAGAGAAGGGTCCCCACAGTGTTGAAAGGCAGGGGTCCAGGTGGAGAGAGGCTCAGACCCAGGTGCCTGGGTCTATGGTGGCTGAAATTTGGGCTTGGGATGTTGGAGGTCCCCAGGGCCTTGAGGTAATGGGACTGATGAGGAGGTGCCAGAGGGTGCAGTAACAGCTTCTGCCTCCAGGGGCTTCTACTGTGACTCAGGGAGCCTGGCCACCTGGGGCCCAGGAATCCCGTTAGCCCACTTCCTGGGAAGGCTGAGTCAGGTTTGAGGCCGCTTCTGGTGGATGGGCTGCCATCCCGTCCCAGCAGCACCTTCCCAGAAGGCGGAAACTCGCCTTCCTGTTGTGTCCCTGGGGCGGGGCTCAGCAAAATCATCCTTCACCTGGGCTCCCCAGCCAGCCTCAGGTGCCCCAGCAGCTGTCACGATGATGGCGGTCAGGGAAGGGCTGGGGTCTGCGACCAGGAACCCCCTTTCTGGACACCCATCCTGGGGCAGCTTCATCCTGCAGGTCCTTGCTGAGAGGTGTAAGCCCCCACCCCCACGGGCTCTGCAGCCAGCTCCCCTGGTCTACCTGGAGGTTGGTGGAGGCCACTCTGGTGCTTCCCTGACAAAGCCTGCCCTCTGGAATCCCAGGGACATCCTGCGGTGCTGAATCCTCCCTCACTGCCCACCACCACTCTTGCAACACACCCACCACAAGCAGGAGCTGACTTCCTCCTCTTCCGGGATAGACCTGGGAACTTTTGTCCATTCCCTTAATCAACAGACCTCCTGCGGGGCCCCTGGTGTGGCAGGATGAATAATAACAACAGTAACACCAGTAGCGAGTGATTAGTATGCCAGGTATCAGCTTGTTTAATTCCCTTATTATTATTGCCACTGTGCAGATGAGGAAACTAAGGTTTAGGGAGGCCAAAGGCTTTGCCCAAGCTCACCCAGCTGGAGTGGTGGAGCAAGAATTGTAACCCTGGTTCTGGAGATGCTCTTGACCACTGTCGGACTAGACTTGGGGAGGCCCTCAGGGCCACAGTCCTGTGGGGGAAGGAAGGAGAACAAACTGGCAATCATACAGGGTCCTAAGTGTTGGGATGGGGGTTTCGGGAGCCCATCAGAGGCACCTGACTCTGACTGGGGGTCAGGAGGGCTGCCCAGGAAAAGGAGGCATCCACACAGGCCTAGAGGGCAAGGTGAGCAGGGCTGGGGGAGGGTGACATGGTTACAGGCTGAAGGAAGAATGGGGCAGGGGCTCAGAGGTGGCTGCAGGCTGGCCGTCTGAGGCTGGAGCACAGAGACCGGGTTCTGGGGCTGCTGCAGGCTGGCCTTGCCTCCGTGGACCAAGTTCACTCTCTGGGCCCCGCTGGGCAGGTCTGACTGCCTTGCAGAGTTCAAATCGAGCTCCATCAAGACCTGTTCCCCCCAGAGCTGTCCAGAACCTGCCCTGGGAATGGACCCCTGCAGCCCACCTCCTCGCTGTTAGGGATTAACGTCTTCTGCAGGACCAGGCTAGCACACGCTGGAGCCCACCTCTTGGGCAGATCTTGCCCAAGAATTGTCACTATCAGAAAGAATCAGTGAGATGGCAGGAGCCCCGTGGCACAACGGTTAAACTCCCAGATGCTAAATGAAATCTTGGTAGTTCGAACCTACCAGCTGCTCCTCGGGAGAAAGACCTGGCAATCTACTCCCATAAAGATTACAGTCGAGAAAACCCTGTGGGGCAATTGTGCTCCATCCCATGGGGTCGCTGTGAGTCAGAATTGACAGATGGCACACAAACACAGCAGGTGGGCTTGTGGTTAAACTACAGGCAACACCAACCTTCAGCTTTGAGGTGAGCCCCTTTGCCCTGCCCCCACCCAAAGATAAGCCAAAGAAGGGGGCTCAGGAGCTCTGAGCAGCCCCCCCGACACACCCACCCCAGTATAGGGCTGCGGGTAGAGGGGAGCTGCATGAAAAGACAGCACAGAATGGCCAAGTGGGGTAGTCTTGTGGGCACCTAGCAGCACTCCTCCTCACTGGTTCCCTCTCTTGGGGTCTGCCTCTGCACCCCAAGTCTCTCAGGCTTCCCCAACCTACTTCCTTCCTGAAACCAAGGTGGCTGGCCTCCCCAGGTTACTCACCAAGCATATACTGGGTGCCTGCCATATACCAGGGCCTTTGCCGGTGCCAGGACACACAGTTGTGAGTAAGACTTAGGTTCTACCATCAGGAAGCACAAGTCCTCTCAGGGATGGGAGGCTGGTGAGCAAGCCATGAAAGTGAGGTGTAGAGGAGGTGGGCAGGGGCCCTGGGACCCACCTGGGAAGGTTGTCATAGGAGGAGGAGGTGTGGGCAGGGACCCCAGAGGCCACCCTGACGGTGGGTGAGCTTTCTACACTCCTAGGTAAGGAGGGTGGGTTTGGGGCTAGTTTGGTGCCTGGTGCACATTGGGTCTCAACAGATTTTTTTTTAATAACTCTTTTTTTTTTTAATTGTGCTTTAAGTGAAAGTTTACAAATCATGTCAGTTTCTCGTACAAAAACTTATATACACCTTGCTATGCACTCCTACCTGCTCTCCCCCTAATGAGACAGCACACTCCTTCTCTCTACCCTGTATTCCGCATATCCATCCAACCAGCTACGGTCGCCCTCTGCCTTCTCATCTTGCCTCCAGACAGGAGTTGCTCACATAGTCTCATGTGTCTACTTGAGCCAAGAAACTCACTCCTCACTGGTATCATTTTCTGTCTTATAGTCCAGTCTAATCCCTGTCTGAAGAGTTGGCTTTGAGAATGGTCCCAGTCTTGGGCTAATAAGGTTCTGGGGACCATGACCTCTGGGGTTCCTCCAGTCTCAGTCAGACCATTAAATCTGGTCTTTTTATGAGAATTTGAGATCTGTATCCCACTGTTCTCCTGCTCCATCAGGGATTCTCTGTAGTGTTCCCTGTCAGGGCAGTCGTTGGTGGTAGCATCTAGTTCTTCTGGTCTCAGGATGATGGAGTCTCTGGTTTATGTGGCCCTTTTATATGTTGGGCTCAGCTTTACCATATGTCTTTGGTGTTCTTCATTCTCCTTTGCTCCAAGTGGGTTGAGATCAATTGATGCATCTTAGATGGCCGCTTGCTAGCATTGAAAACCTCAGACATGACTCACCAAAGTGGGATGCAGAACCTTTTTTTAATACATTTTGTTTTGCTGATTGATCTAGATGTCTCCTGAAACCATGGTCCCCAAGCCCACAACCCTGCTACTCTGGCCTTCGAAGCATTCGGTTGTATTCAGGAAACTGCTTTGCTTTTGGTTTAGTCCAGTTGTGCGGACCTCTCCTGTATTGTGTGTTGTCTTTCCTTCACCTAAAACAGTTCTTGTCTACTATCTAGTGAATACCCCCTCTCTCCCTCCTTCCCCACCCTCGTAACCGTCAAAGAATATTTTCTTCTCTGTTTAAACTTTTTCTAGAGTTCTTATAATAGTGGTCTCGTACAATATTTGTCCTTTTGCTACTGACTGATTTCACTCAGCATAATGCCTTCCAGATTCCTCCGTGTTATGAGATGTTTCACAGATTCATTGTTGTTCTTAATCATTTCGTAGTATTCCATTATGTGAATATACTGTAACTTATTTATCCATTCATCCGTTGATGGGCACCTAGGTTGCTTCCATCTTTTTGCTATTGTAAACAGTGCTGCAGTGAACATGGGTGTGCACATATCTTCAACAGATATTTGTTGAATGAATAAATGAGAGTGGAGGATGGGTGTCTAGAGGATCTCAACCTCCCCTCCTCCACTCCTCTCCTGTCTGCCTTCCTGCTTCCTCTCCATTCCTGCTTTCCCCACATTTCCTAGGTCCCAACCCACTGCCCGGATGACCCAAGGGCCAGGCACGTGCCCCCGACATGCTGCTACCCCAGGATGGGTGGCTGGGAAGGGGGTTCCAAGGAGAAGGGCCTGAAGGAGGCAGAGGAAGTTCTCGGAAGTGGAGGCGAAGCGGCTTCCTGCCACAAGTCTACCCTGGCATGGTTCAACATTCATTCAACAAAACATCAAGTGCTTACTGTATTCCAGACCCACACTGGGCATCCCAGTTGGACATCTCCTTACCTAGGTAAGAGATGGATGAGCCACCCATCCCTGCTGCCCACTCCACAGCCCCCCTGCCAGTAATTTATACTAAGGTGTTAATGACTGATAGGGCTGCAGGGGTATTTACATGTTAAAAGCAACTGGGGCTGGTAAGGCTTAACCCAATGAGATGAGTCACCAATGGTGGCATCTCAGACGTGGGCATGGGAGTCAGAGGAGGTCAAACATGAAGGCCCAGATGAACACTGGAAGGTCTGAACACTGGAGCCCTGCAGGATTTCCAGGGGGGCACTGAGATGCAGCTGTTTTCACAGGATCACTGGCTACTGCATTAGGAACCAATGGTGAGGAGGGCCAGGAGAGATGACGGAGATGTGGATGGATGAGGGCAGTGGCAGTGGGATGGAAAGAAGGGATAGATTCTAGATCTTTCTCTGAGGTTGAGTCAGCAGGACCGGGTGACGGTTTCACGTGGGCATGAGAGCGCAGCATGGAGCTTGATGTCGAGGGCTGGCCAGAGCAACTGGGCTGACAGCACTGCTGGCATGGGAAGTCTGAGCTGGCCTGGTGTGGGGCAGGATCCCAAGAGTGATGGGGAGTCTGGTTTGAGATGGAGGTGTGGCAGACCCCAAGTGGGGATGCCCAGCAGGCAGGGGGAGTTCAGGGAAGGGGCTGGGCTGGGAGGGACCTGGGACCAGAGCACGTGGTGGATTCAAGGCCACGAGGCTGGCCAGGATGCCCGAGGCACAAGGGTAGGTCACAGATGAGAGAAGCTCAAGTAGGTGTCAGTCCAAGAACCTCATGCTCACTGCTGACCCCTCCCGCACATGCCAGAGGAGAGGTGCAGGGGCTGGGGGGCCTGACTCCCCAGGGCAGACCTCCCTGCTGTGGTGATAACCAAGCCAGGAGTAGAGAACAGGTAGGAGAAGAAGTGGGAGCACTTTCGAGGCCAAGCTGCGACCAGCACAGGCAGGAAGCCCCTGGGAGCTGACAGTGTGGCTGGGTGCCCAGTGACATGGAGCTGGGCAGAAGCCACCAGACCACCAACGGCCCCGTGGAGGAAGCTGGCCTTTCCTTACAGGCAGGGGAAGCTACCGAGTTTTGGGTTGAATTGGTTGAATGGTGTTCCCCCAAATATATGTTGAAATCTTAAGCCCTGTACCTTTGAAAGTGAACTTGTTTGGAAATAGGGTCTTTGAAGACGTTGTCAGTTCAGTTGACTTGAGGTTGTGCGGGTCCCATCTGAGTGGTGTCCTCATGAAAGAGAAGACATAGAGAGGGAAGAAGGCCCTGTGACTACAGAGGCACAGCTGTAAGCCAAGGAACTGCAAGGATCGCTGGGGTCACCAGGAGCTAGGAAACAAGAAAGAATTCTTCCCTAGAGCCTTCAGAGAGTGCAGGGAGGGGGTGGGGAGGCAGGTGGGGAGGTGGCAGTCATGTCCACGTAGAGATATGAGATGGAGAGAGATGGACGGCCAGTGAGCCAGGCAGGTAGCAGGGTAACTGGCTGTCCTGCTTTGCCCAGGACAGTGGGGTTTCCTGGGACATGGGACTTTCAGTTCTAAAGTCGGGGCAGTGCTGGACAGACCAGGATGGGTGGTCAACCCCAGCCAACAGTTCCCTCTCCCACTGGGGCTGAGGTGGGGTGTGGTCAACACAGCAGTCACAGACCTGAGGGTTCCATCGTTGGAAAGTCCAGGGTCCTTCCGGCCTCTAGAGGGTGCTAAGAAAGGCAGGTCCTCAGGTCCCTGTAATCCGTGGAGACTGAGACTAAGTGGGAGCTGTAGCCAGAGACTGGGTAGAAACTGTGCCCAGGGCGATGGCAGTGTGGAGTTGGCTCTGTCCTCCACAGCTCTGCTTTCTGCAAGGAGAGGCTGGGTCTCTCCAAGCTGGAGTGGTGGGAAGGCTGGGCCTGGGGCAAAGTTGGAAGCCTGGAAGGAATCCACTTTTTTGGGCATGTTGCTTCACTCAGCCTGTTTCCTCTTAGTTCTGGCAGCTTGTCCTCAGAGACCAGGGTTGCAAAGCACCTGAAACCAGTCTTTGCAGGTTTTGTTAGGCCTGCACGGTAGTGCAGTGTGTTTTGTTTCAGCTGGGCCAATGCACATAAAGAAATCTGCATTTCCAGTTTTTCTTGAAAAACTGGAAGCTCTGGCCACAGTGGGCTGCCTGGGCTGAGAAGCACAATCTACCGTACCCTCCGCTGTCCAACACTGGCCATTGACCCTTCCCATGCTCTTGGTGGCTGCAACAGTGGGCTCAAGCATAGCAACGATTGTGAGGATGATGTAGGACCGGGCAGTGTTTCCTTTTGTTGTACATAGGGTCATTATGAGTTGGAACTGACTCGACAGCACCTAACAACAACAACTTGGAGAGCAGGGGCTGTGTCCTGCCTCCCACAGGGCCTGGGGCACAGAAGACTCTAAGCCCCCTCATTACTGCCTGAGAACCGAAGGAGGGAGTCTTAGCCTCCTGTTGTTGTTAGCTGCTGTCAGCTCATGCCCCAGCTTGCACAATGGGGCAAGATGCTGCCCGATCTTGCACTACGCCATGATGGGTTGCAGATTGGACTGTTGTGATCCATAGGGTTTCCGCTGGCTGATTTTTGGTCTTTCTGATAGCTAGATCTTTCCTCCTAGTTTGTCTTAGTCTGGAAGCTCCACTGAAACCCGTTCAGCATTGTACCAAACAAACCAAACCAAACCTGTTGTTGTCAAGTTGATTTTGACTCATAGCAGCCCTATAGGACAGAGTAGAACTGCCCCATAGGGTTTCCAAAGACCAGCAGTGGATTTGAACTGCCAACCCTTTGGTTAGCAGCCAAGCTCTTAACCACTGTGCCACCAGGGCTCCATTCAGCACCACAGCAACACACAAACCTCCACTGACAGACAGGTGGTGGCTGTGCATGAGGTGCATTGGCCAGGAATTGAACCAGGTCTCGCACGTGGAAGGCAAGAAGTCTACCACTCAACCACCACTGTCTGTCTCTTAGTTTCCTGTGGCTGCCATAACAAATGCCACAGAGTGGGTGGCTTTAAAGAACTGAAATGTATTGTCTTATAGTTGGAAGGCTGGCCATTTGAATCAGGGTGTCAGCCGTGTCAGTTCTTTCTGAGGTTCTGAGGAAGAAGCTCTTCCATGCCTGCCTCCCAGCTTCTGGGGGTTGCTGCCAATCCCTGGCGTTCCTCTGCTCATTGTAGACATGTCTTCACATGGAGTCTGCCCTCCCCCTGTGTCTGACTCTGTTCTCTCCTTTTATACGACATCACTCAGAAGGGATTAGGACCCACCCTACTCTGGTATGACCTTGTTGACTTAACTGAAAACAAAACAAAAATTCTATTTCTAAACAAGGTCGTGTTCACCAGCACAGGGTTAGGACTTCAACATATCTTTTGGGGAACAAAGTACATTCCGTAGCAGACAGGCTTGAAGCTAAGCCCCCAGAATAGAGTGGCGCACTTTGGAGCTAAGTAAACAGTAGTTTCTTCCTCCCATCAGGCCTCAGTTTATTCATCTGTGAAAAGGATCCGTCAGCACCAGCCGGACCTGTCGTGACCTGCTGAAGGAAGGACCACTTGGGTGTGCAGAGCTGAGCAAAGACTGAGCAAGTGGCTGGGCCAGGCTCATCTGCGGGCAAGGTTTTCTGGGCACTAATGATTTTTACAGGCCTGGCTGGTTGGCACGGGGGACACTGGAGGGCCTACTGTGGTGACACTGCTCATCGGCTGGTGGTCTGCCACCTCCCCAGGGGGAGGTCCTTCCTTCTATCTAACCAGACTCCTTAGCTGTCCTGGGAACCTGTTCTCCTGGTAAGTGGCATGTCACTTGGATCTTCCTTGCCTTTTGAAGACTTGGGTCAAACTTGGCTGCAACTTGGTCCTGGGTCTCGGGTCTCGGGTCCAAGGTCCCACTCAGAGCCCTCTGCCAGGTCCCCATTCCCCTTGATCTCACACTGTCTTTGGCCTCCACTCCAGGCACTTCCCGCCAGACTTCTCAGCTCTGGCCTATCTCAGTCCTGGCCCCAAACCTCAGCCCTTCCTCCCTCTGCCCCAAGAAACCCAGCCCCGCCTGGCATTTTGGATGCTCAGTAGCTCTGTTGGATCCCAAGTCTTCCCTCCATCTTCTCGCTGTCCTGCCTCTTCCCAAAACTGGGCTGTGTGGTCCGGGCCCTCTCCACCCCTAACCCACCATTTCTCTCCCAGGCAGCAGCCCCCCACCCAAAGCTAGCATGCTTGCCCATCTCCCCCCACCAAAAAAATTCTGGGGAATAAAGTCTTCTCCATCTTATAACAGCATTGCTCTTCCTCTTGACATTTATTTTAGGTAGAAGTCAAGCAACCCCCTTTCCTGTCCAGCCATCCCTTCTCTAGCCTTAAGGAATCCTCCTCCCCAGTCCCTTTCTCAACTCCAACACCTACTAGCCTTACTCTCTAAATGCAGCACCCCGCTTGCTCATTCTTTGAATGCTGGACTTCTAAGGTCCAGGTGTTCATTACATGACCCTATCAATCTTCACTCTGGCTAACATCTTCCTGAAATACAGAGTACTATTATTTCTTGTGGTCTACTAAGACCTTCAGGCTTTTTTTTTTTTTTTTAAGCTTCACTTATACGTGCTCAGCCTCCCTTGCTGGTCTCTCTCTTTCTGACACCTCACTTGCCTGTGGCTCCGTGGTTATAGCACTCTTCTACACACACCCACAACCTTTCCCTCCTTTAGAAAGTTGACTGTGCACTGGATTTCTATAAAGTTAATCACATTTTCTCCCCTGATTGCAGTTGTTCTTATAGAAAAATATCCCATCAGCCTCGACTAGGAATCTTTGGGGAGAAAGCTGCCTAGTGCCCCACAAACATGTCATTGAACTGTCTGCCCACATCCCCACTCCATGCTCCCATCTATGCACTGCTTCTTCTGGTTCATGGGAAAGCCTCTCATTTTGGTGGACCCCCGCCATGGGAATTTTCTCCTTTTATGTGGCTAATTTGATTGCTCAAAGGTGAAGCTTGGAGCACCCTTGTGTCTGCTTACCTTTAAAATACCATGTTTACTAAAGGGACGTGTTCAAGCTGGGGCCTACTGACTAGCAAGAGCAGACTGTTAACTTTTCAGAATTTGACAAGCAACTGACATCATAGTAGTAGCTTAAAGTCCACCATCCTTGGTGGGAGTATTTACACCACGAAAATCAGCAAATCCTACAAAATGTGTTTTCTGGAGAACCAGCTGTTAAACATCAGGCAGCATACCCCTGAGTGTCAGAATGTTCTCAAGCCAGAGTCTTAACCACTCAAGTACACTTCTCTCCCTTCTACCTGGGGCCAATTTGAGCCTACTCTCGGAACAACTCAAAATCCCAACACAGAGAAACCGATCTGGAAGGACAGGGCTTCCCCCGAGAAGGGAGTTCTAGAGTGGGAAGCAGGGAGCCAGGGAGGCCAGGCTATAGCTCAGACGCCAGCCGGGGGGAGTTGAGCTGGGAAGTAGGACAGAGGGAAACTGGCCATGGCCAGGCCTAGCGGCAAGGGCAAACTTGTGAGGCACCAGTAACTCAAGAAGAGAGGAGGTGTGGGGTCGTGGAGTCTGAGGTCAGAGGTCACGGCCCAGGCTGTCCACCTGCCTCACCTAGGCCTGAGCTCATGGGAGAGGAAGTGGCTGGTACAGCCAGGCTGCCTGTTGGGGATTAGCCCGTCTAGGGGTGGGTGCCACCTAGGGGCTGTGCAGTTCCAGAGGTGAGCCACGCACATAGCTGGGACCTGTAGGGCCTCCAGGCTGGCCTTCAGGGGGACCTGCTGAGCTGTGACCTGGCTGGTCAGCCCCATCATGCCTGGCCCTGTGAGAGTAAGCGAAGGAGAAACTAGCTCCAGCCACCCCCGCAGGGTGAAGAGCCACCTCCAACCATGGTACTCCTCCCTTCTCATTCCCCCAGGGAAATAGATGAGAATGGCTCCTGGGTAAGTTATACTGCTGCTCGTTTCTCTAGCTGGGAGGACAGCCAGTGGACAAGCACAGGTGTGTGGAGAGTCCGTTAGCAGTTGGGATTGGGACAGGAGGGAGAGACCCAGAAAGGCCAGGGAGACACAAGCTACCCACTGCCATTCCTGGAGCTGTCTCTTCAAGCTATGACCTGGGCCCTGGGAACTTGGGCCTCCAACAAGCATCTCAAACTGGGGACTCTATCAAGTTTCTCAAATTCAGACAGTGCTCCAGGCTTCCCTGGGTCAGAAGATGCCCCAGTTGCTCGAGCCATAAGCCCAGGAGGCATCCTCAACTCATCCCTTTCCCCACTACCTGACCAAGTCCATCTGCAAGTCGTGCCCATATATATGTCTGCTGTTCAGTTTCTCTTTTAAACCAGTTTTAACATCTTACTGTCTTCCTCATTCGGTAATGAGCTAAATCTTTGACACTTGTTCATTTTATATTTAGTCAAAAGTTATAATTTTACTTTTTTTTTTTAAAAGTCTACTTTTAACAGGCTACTAATATATACTCAGAAACCCTGGTGGCATGGTGGTTAAGAGCTACAAGCTGCTAACCAAAAGGTCGGCTGTTCGAATCCACCAGGCACTCCTTGGAAACCCTATGGGGCAATTCTACTCTGTCCTATAGGGTCGCCATGAGTCGGAATCTACTTGACAGCAATAGTTTTTTTTTTTTTTTTTTTGGTATATCCTCACTGCCTGGCACATAGTGGCCTCTGATTTGGTTGAATTAATTGATTAGTTAATTAAATGAAACCCAGTTTACAAATTTTTACTTAATTAATGAAATGGGTTAGAGATGCAGTATTTGTTTTTGTATTATTTTAATCTTTTAAAATTTAGTGTATTTTGGCTATCTTTCCATGTCAGTAAGGAGCCTTGGTGGTGCAGTGGTTAAGCCCTTGATTGTTAACTGAAAAGTCAAGGGTTTGAACCCACCAGTCGTTCTTCAGGAGAAAGATGTGGCAGTCTGCTTTTATTGCTCTTTGCCTTTATGTACTGATGTGTTAGCTATGACAGCACACCTTGTATTTCTAGTAGTTCATGAATAATTCTTATCAATTTTATGTGACTATTAAGTATTAGTAGTGAAATGTCACCCATATCAAAATTAAGTTTGTTTTCAGTGAGTTTTATAGTATTAAGCTGGGAATTTTCTACTAAAAAAGGATTTTGAATCTCCCATTTAATATTTAAACAGTATGTTAGGAGTGTTTCTATCACAATACTTTTTTTTTTTAATGTTTTATTGTGCATTAGGTGAAAGTTTATGGAGCGTATCAGTTTCCCGTTCGATAGTTTGTACATAAAGTATTTCATAACACTGCTTTCATTCTCCACAATGACAATGACAATGGGTTTAATGAGTCCTATGTCAGCAAACCATTCATTCACAATGTGACTATTAATACTTGTATAATATTCCATTGTATAATGTACCATGATTCACCCAAGCTCATGTCCTCTGATTCTGGGCATTCAATGCTTTTTACTGTTGCACATGACACTTCAATAAACAAACTTCCTCATAAATCTTTGAAAACAAGGAGGCGGTGCCAAGATGGCAGAGTAGTCAGGTGCTTCCAGTGATCCCTCTTGCAACAAAGACCCCACCCAAAAAAACGAAACAATTATGACAAGCTAGGAGCCCTGAACATCAAAGGCAAAGTTAGAAAATGGACTGAGCGGCAGAGGAAGGGACAGACAGTTCGGAAGTGGAGAGGAGTTCCCAGACCTGAATCACTGGGAACCGTCAGGCACCATTCCCTGGAATGACTGTGGTGGGGCTGGCAGTAACGTTCTGGATGCAGTTTCCTCAGGGAGAAACAGCCAGCAGCACAGTCTACTCATACCTCCAGAATCAGAGAGGACGGCGCTCTCGGCAAAAGCTAAGTACTTGCATATATTTTACCATGCCCCGAGACCTCAAGCCAGCTTCAGTGGCTGTCGATTTCCCTGAGCCTGAGAGAGGCCCTGCTGAGCACCTGGAACCATTCTCTCAGCCTTGGAGAAGGAATAAATTCACAACTGGGGGGAAAGATAATCTGTCTGCTCCACTAAGCTGGGAGCTCAGGACAGAAGTGGCTCCTGTCCAGGCATAAACGGTCTGTGGACTTTGAATACCTTTCCTCCCTGCATGGACATGTGTGCACCTATTTCAGGAAAATAGGCCTTTGTTGGCAGAGTGCAACTGTTTCGGCTGTGTGGTAGAGAGGTGGGTGTCTGATGTTGGATACCACTTTGCCTATTAAACACGGTCCTCACCTAGCCAAATCAGGGGCCTAAGGACTGGTGGCTCCACCCATGTCACCTAGACACCTGCAACAGGGGTCCAAGGATAACTGGTACCTCTCAGTCCTTACAACCAAAAGCACTGGGTGCTGATGGTCCATCTGCAGAACTCACCCACGAGTGTGCTCTAGGGAACAGGAACGTGCTTTCCTCACAGACACTCAGGGGATGGTTGTCAGCCCTCTGCCTTGTTCAGAGCATGACCCCCTGCTACAACCTGCTACCTGTACCGACAACAATCACCCCTGACCCTCTAAGACTACATAACAGAGCCAGTACCACACACTCAATGAACAACTACCTGGACACTACCTGGACACAACTACCTCAGGTGAGCTGAATCCATAGAAGAAAAGTGAATGGACTCCTAGGCTCATATACCTAATAACAGCTCTTGCCATCTGGTGACAGGATGTTAGAGCTTCAAAGGTGAAAATAATCAAGTGAGCTCACTCAAACAGCCTATTTGGGCATATCAAAACAAAACAAAGCAATAAGCTAGGATACAGTAAGCAAACATAAAATAAACTAATACAAAAACTTACAGGTGGCTCAGAGACAACAGTCAATATCAAATCACATAAAGAAGCAGATCATGATCACTTCAACAAGCTCTCAAAACAAAGAATCAACGGGTCTTCTGGATGAAGGTGCTTTCCTGGAATTACCAGATGCAGAACATACAAGATTAATATACAGAACTCTTAAAGACATCAGCAACGAGATCAGGAAAAACACAGAACAAGCCAAGAAACACACAGATAAAGGAGTTGGAGAAATTAAAAAGGTTATTCAAGAACATAATGAAAAAATTTAATAAGCTGCAAGAATCCATAGAGAAACAGCAATCAGAAATTCAGAAGATTAACAATAAAATTAAAAATTAGACAACTCAATAGAAAGTCAGAGGACCAGAACTGAGAAAATGGAAGAAAAAAAAACACTTGGCACCAATATATTTGAAGAAAAATCACACAAAAGAATTAAAAAAAATGAAGAAACCCTAAAAATCACGTGGGAATTTATCAAGAGAAAAAACCTTAGAGTGACTGGAGTACCAGAACAGGGAGGGATAACAGAAAACACAGGGAGAATTGTTGAAGATTCGTTGGTAGAAAACTTCCCTGATATTGCAGAAGATTAGAAGATATTTATCCAAGATGCTCATTGAACTCCACATAAGGTAGATCGCAAAAGGAAGTCACCAAGACATTATAATCAAACTTGCCAGAACCAAAGATAGAGATTTTAAGAGCACCAGGGATAAAGGAAAAATCACCTACAAAGGACAGCCAATAAGAATAAGCTCAGACTACTTGGCAGAAACCCTGCAGGCAAGAAGACAATGGGATGACAGAAGTTTAGGGAATTTGTAAAAACCAAACCAAAACTACAAGAAATACTAAAGAGAGTTCTCTGGTTGGAAAATCAATGATATCAGATATCAATCCAAGACTAGAACACTGGACAGAGCAACCAGATGCCAACCCAGATAGTGAAATCACAAAAATAAATCAAGATAAGAAAAAAAAAACGCTCAAAATAGGGAAACAGTAATGTGATTATGTAAAAGAAGACAACATTAAAAAAATAAAGAGGGACTAAGACATATAGTCATAGATCTTTCATATGGAAAGGAAGACAAAGCAATATAAAGAAATAAAAGTTAGGTTTAAACTTAGAAAAATAGGGGTAAATATTAAGGTAACGACAAAGGAGAGTATCAATACTACTCATCAAAATAAAATACAAGAAAAAAATAAAGACTCAGCAGAAACAAAGTCAACAACAATGAAAAAGAGGAAAAGACAATATATAAAGATAAACTACTCAGCAAAAAAAATTAAGTGGGAAAAAGAAACCGTCAACAACACACAAAAAGAGACATCAAAATGACAGCACTAAACTCATAACTATCCATAATTACATAGGATGTAAATACATTAAATGCACCAATAAAGAGACAGAGAGTGGCAGAATGGATAAAAAACATGATCCATCTATATGCTGCCTACAAGAGACACACCTTAGACTTAGAGACACAAACTAAAATTCAAAGGATGGAAAAAAAATATATCAAGCAAACAACAATCAAAAAAGAGCAGGAGGGGGCCAAGATGGCTGACTAGGTAGAAGCTACCTCAGATCCCTCTTGCAACAAAGACTCGGAAAAACAAGTGAATCGATCACATACATGACAATCTACGAACCCTGTCCATCAAACACAGATCTAAAGAGTTGACCTGAGTGACAGAGACTCAGCCAGCGCAAGCAGGCTGCACACTGACGCGGCTAACGAGAGAACGAGCAACCACGGGGAAGCGGCAACTGTTTTCGGAGCCTGGAGCCAGCGTCCCGGTCAGAAAACCTTGGCGCTGGGCTTTGGACCGGGCGCAGGGGAGCTAAGCAGGGCATCCTGAGAGAGCGCAAACACAGGACGCAGCCCTAGCCCCCAGAAGTGAACTCGGGGGAAGCCCAGCCAGTGCACACAGGCAGCGCAGCGAGGCGGCTGACAGGGGGAGAAGTCACCGGGAGGCAGCAACTGGTTTTGGAGCCTGGAGTGCGGTGTCCCAGCCAGGGAACCTTGGCACTGGGCTTTGGACTGGGAGTGGAGGGACTGACCACGGCTTCTGAGACAACACAAGCACAGGACATGGGCCTGACCCTCAGGGGCAATCTTGACCCAGCCAACGCACACAGGCTACACACCCCTCGGGAATCTCAGATAAAAAAGTCATCACCAAGCAAGATAAGTAACTTTGTCTATATTCCTGGGTGCTACTCTCTCCTATCTATCTGATCCCTCTCCTCCCCTTCCCAGGCAGCTTCATTAACATTGGAATTTCCTGAGCCAGAGAGTGAAATGCTCTGTGGGTTTTTTTTTTTTTTTTTTTGTCTTTTCCTAACCCATTCTCCCGGCCTGAGAGAAGCAGCTACAAAAAAACCAGGGACCAAAAATCCTTCCCTGACTTCCCAAAATTGGATTAAAAATACAGAACCAGCTCCAGCCAAGCATATGAGATCCACAGTCTTGGGCTTTCATCCCTACAGGGAACAAGGTGGCTATTATAATGCAAAGGCAATTCTGATAGGGATCTGACTATAATTGTTTCAGGGGATTACTGGAAAGACAAGTTTCCCAGGTCTGATATCTCTGCCTATTAAACAGAGCCCTCACTGACCCACAATGGGGAACTGAGGGCTGAAGCTTCCCCCAGACCACCTAGCCTCCTGCCATAGGGGTCTGAGGATGGTGACACCTACCAATCTGTAGAGGTACAGGCATTGGGTGCCTAAGGGACAGCTGCAGAGCCCATCCACCAAAGTGCTTTAGGAATAGAGACACACCTACCTCACTGGCACCTGGGGGAAGCCTGTCAGCATCCTGTCCCCCCTGGAGTGTGACCCCCTGCTCCTACTGGAATCTGGTGCACACAACTATCACCACTACTCCTCTAGGTGGATAGGTGACAGTCTGCACCACACACTTGGTGACCCAAAATCAGATTCTACTCAAGAATAGTGAATAGACTGTTAGGCTTATATATCTGGTAACAGCCCAGACCATCTGGTAATAGGACATAAGTGATTCAAGGGCTACAACGATCAAGACAACGCAATCTAGTAGCCCATCTATGCATATTGAAAGAAAACAAAACAAGATAAGACTCAGTGAGCAAATATAAAATAAATCATTAAAATATCTTATAGATGGCTTGGAGACAGCAGTCAATATCAAACCACATAAAGAAGCAGACCATGATTGCTTCTACAACTCCCCAAATTAAAGAATCAAAATCTTTCCCAAATGAAGATACAATCCTGGAATTGCCAGATTCAGAATATAAAAAACTAATTTACAGAATGCTTCAAGACATCAGGGATGACCTCAAAAATGAAATAAGGCAATCTACAGAAAAAGCCAAGGAACACACTGATAAAGCAGTTGAAGAAATCAAAAAGATTATTCAAGAACATAGTGGAAAAATTAATAAGCTGCAAGACTCCATAGAGAGACAGCATTCAGAAATCCAAAAGATTAACAGTAAAATTACAGAATTAGACAACTCAACATGAAGTCAGAGGAGCAGAATTGAGCAATTGGAATGCACAGTGGGGGAGGTGGAGGATAAGGCAATTGACACCAATATAGTTGAAGAAAAATCAGATAAAAGAATTAAAAAAATGAAGAAACCCTAAGAATCATGTGGGACTCTATCAAGAAGAATAACTTGCGTGTGATTGGAGTCCCAGAACAGGGAGGGATAACAGAAAATACAGACAGAATAGTTGAAGATCTGTTGGCAGAAAACTTCCCTGACATCATGAAAGACAAAAGGATATCTATCCAAGATGCTCATCAAACCCCATATAAGATTGATCCAAAAAGAAAATCACCAAGACATATTATCATCAAACTTGCCAAAACCAAAGATAAAGGGAAAATTTTAAAAGCAGCCAGGGATAAAAGAAAGGTCTCCTACAAAGGAGAATCAATAAGAATAAGTTCAGACTACTCATCAGAAACCATTTAGTCAAGAAGGCAATGGGATGACATATATAGAGCACTGAAGGAGAAAAACTGCCAGCCAAGGATCATATATCCAGCAAAACTCTCTCTCAAATATGAAGGTGAAATTAAAACATTTACAGATAAACACGAGCTTAGAGAATTTACAAAAACCAAACCAAAGCTACAAGAAATACTAAAGGAAATTGTTTGGTCAGAAAATCAATAATATCAGATTCCAACACAACAAAAGGTCACAGAACAGAACATCCTGATATCAACTCAAACAGGGAAATCACAAAAACAAATTAAGATTAATTTTAAAAAGAAAAAAATGCTCAAAACAGGGAATCATTGAAGTCATTATGAAAAAGATCACAATAATCAAGAAGAGGGACTAAATATAGGAGGCATAGAACTGCCATATGGAGAGGAAAACAAGGTGATATAGGATGATACGAGTTAGGTTTTTACTTAGAAAAATAGGGGTAAATATTAAGGTAACCACAAAGAGGTATAACAACTCCATAACTCAAAATAAAAACCAAGAAAAACATAACGACTCAGCAAACATAAAGTCAAATACTATGAAAATGAGGAACACACAATTTACAAAGAAAAACATCTCAGCACAAAAAAGTAAGTGGAAAAATGAAATTGTCAACAACACACACAAAAAGCCATCAAAATGACAGCACTAAAAACACATACTTATCTATAATTACGCTGAATATAAATGGACTAAATGCACCAATAAAGAGACAAAGAGTCTCAGACTGGATAAAGAAACACGATCTGTCTATATGCTGCCTACAAGAGACACACCTTAGACTTAGAGACACAAACAAACTAAAACTCAAATGATGGAAAAAAAAATATCAAGCAAACAATTAGCAAAAAAGAGCAGGAGTAGCAATATTAATTTCTGACAAAATAGACTTTAAAGTTAAATCCACCACAAAGGATAAAGAAGGACACTACATAATGATGAAAGGGACAATTGACCAGGAAGATATAACCGTATTAAATATTTATGTACCCAATGACAGGGCTGCAAGATACGTAAAACAAACTTTAACAGAACTGAAAAGTGAGCTAGACACCTCCACAATTATAGTAGGAGACTTCAACACACCACTTTCGGAGAAGGACAGGGCTTCCAGTAAGAAGCTCAATAGAGACACGGAAGACCTAATTGCTACAATCTACCAACTTGACCTCATTGACTTATACAGAACACTCCACCCAACAGCTGCAAAGTATACTTTTTTTTCTAGTGCACATGGAACATTCTCTAGAATAGACCACATATTAGGTCATAAAACAAACCTTTGCAGAACCCAAAACATCGAAATATTACAAAGCATCTTCTCAGACCATAAGGCCATAAAAGTGGAAATCAATAACAGAAAAATCAGGGAAAAGAAATCAAATGCTTAGAAACTGAACAATACCCTGCTCAAAAAAGACTGGGTTATAGAAGACATTAAGGAGGGAATAAAGAGATTCATAGAAAGCAACAAGAATGAAAACATTTCCTATCAAAACCTCTGGGACACAGCAAAAGCAGTGCTCAGAGGTCAATTTATATCAATAAATGCACACACAGAAAAAGAAGAAAGAGCCAAAATCAGAGAACTGTCCCTACAACTTGAACAAATAGAAAGCGAACAACAAAAGAATCCATCAGACACCAGAAGAAAACAAATAATAAAAATTAGAGCTGAACTAAATGAATTAAAGAGCAGAAAAACAATTGAAAGAATTAACAAAGCCAAAAGCTCGTTCTTTCAAAAAATTAACAAAATTGATAAACCATTGGCCAGACTGACTAAAGAAATACAGGAAAGGAAACAAATAACCCGAATAAGAAACGAGATGGGCCATATCACAACAGACCCAACTGAAATTAAAAGAATAATATCAGATTATTATGAAAAATTGTACTCCAACAAATTCGCAAACCTAGAAGAAATGGATGAATTCCTAGAAAAACACTACCTACCTAAACTAACACAATCAGAAGTAGAACAACTAAATAGACCCATAACAAAAAAAGAGATTGAAACGGTAATCAAAAAACTCCCAACAAAAAAAAGCCCTGGCCCGGATGGTTTCACTGCAGAGTTCTACCAAACTTTCAGAGAAGAGTTAACACCACTACTACTAAAGGTATTTCAAAGCATAGAAAATGATGGAATACTACCTAACTTATTCTATGAAGCCACCATATCCCTGATACCAAAACCAGGTAAAGACACCACAAAAAAAGAAAATTACAGGCCTATATCCCTCATGAACATAGATGCAAAAATCCTCAATAAAATTCTAGCCAATAGAATTCAACAACATATCAAAAAGATAATCCACCACGACCAAGTGGGATTTATCTGGTTTAATATTAGAAAAACCATTAATGTAATCCACCATATAAATAAAAGAAAAGACAAAAACCACATGATCTTATCAATTGATGCAGAAAAGGCATTTGACAAAGTCCAACACTCATTCATGATAAAAACTCTCAGCAAAATAGGAATAGAAGGAAAATTCCTCAACATAATAAAGGGCATCTCTACAAAGCCAACAGCCAACATCATTCTAAATGGAGAGAGCCTGAAAGCATTTCCCTTGAGAACAGGAACCAGACAAGGATGCCCTTTATCACTGCTCTTATTCAACATTGTGCTAGAGGTCCTAGCCAGAGCAATTAGGCTAGACAAAGAAATAAAGGGCATCTGGATTGGCAAGGAAGAAGTAAAATTATCTCTAATTCCAGATAACATGATCTTATACACAGAAAACCCTAAGTAATCCTCCGGAAAACTACTGAAACTAACAGAAGAGTTCGGCAGAGTCTCAGGTTATAAGATAAACACACAAAAATCACTTGGATTCCTCTACCTCAACAAAAAGAACATCAAAGAGGAAATCGCCAAATCAATACCATTCACAGTAGCCCCCAAGAAGATAAAATACTTAGGAATAAATCTTACCAAAGATGTAAAAGACTCATACAAAGAAAACTACAAAGTACTAGTGCAACAAACTAAAAAGGACCTACATAAGTGGAAAAACATACCTTGCTCATGGATAGGAAGACTTAACATAGTAAAAATGTCTATTCTACCAAAAGCCATCTCTACATACAATGCACTTCCGATCCAAATTCCAATGACATTTTTTAATGTGATGGAGAAACATATCACCAACTTCATATGGAAGGGAAAGAAGCCTCAGATAAGTAAAGCATTACTGAAAAAGAAGAAGAAAGTGGGAGGCCTCACACTTACCTGATTTTAGAACCTATTATGCAGCCACAGTAGTCAAAACACCCTGGTACTGGTACAACAACAGGTACATAGACCAATGGAACAGAATTGAGAACCCAGATATAAATCCATGCACATATGAGCAGCTGATATTTGATAAAGGCCCAGTGTCAGTTAACTGGGGAAAAGATAGTCTTTTTAACAAATGGTGCTGGCATAACTGGATATCCATCTGCAAAAAAGATGAAACTGGACCCATACTTCACACCATGCACAAAAACTAACTCCAAGTGGATCAAAGACCTAAACATAAAGACTAAAACGATAAAGATCATGGAAGAACAAATAGGGACAACGTTAGGAGCCCTAATACAAGGCATAAACAGAATACAAAACATTACCAAAAATGACGAAGAGAAACGAGATAACTGGGAGCTCCTAAAAATCAAACACCTATGCTCATCTAAAGACTTCACCAAATGAGTAAAAAGACCACCTACAGATTGGGAAAAAAATTTCAGCTATGACATCTCCGACCAGCACCTGATCTCTAAAATCTATATGATTCTGTTAAAACTCAACCACAAAAAGACAAACAACCCAATTAAGAAGTGGGCAAAGGATATGAACACGCACTTCACTAAAGAAGATGTTCAGGCAGCTAACAGATACATGACAAAATGCTCTCGATCATTAGTCATTAGAGAAATGCAAATTAAAACTACGATGAGATTCCATCTCACTCCAACAAGGCTGGCATTAATCCAAAAAACACAAAATAATAAACGTTGGAGAGGCTGTGGAGAGATTGGAACTCTTATACACTGCTGGTGGGAATGTCAAATGGTACAACCACTTTGGAGATCTATCTGGCGTTTTCTTAAAAAGTTAGAAATAGAACTACCATACAACCCAGAAATCCCACTCCTCGGAATATATCCTAGAGAAATAAGAGCATTTACACAAACAGATATATGCACACCCATGTTTATTGCAGCTCTGTTTACAATAGCAAAAAGCTGGAAGCAACCAAGGTGTCCATCAACGGATGAATGGTTAAATAAATTGTGGTATATTCACACAATGGAATACTACACATCGATAAAGAACAGTGATGAATCTGTGAAACATTTCATAACATGGAGGAACCTGGAAGGCATTATGCTGAGTGAAATTAGTCAGAGGCAAAAGGACAAATATTGTATAAGACCACTATTATAACATCTTGAGAGATAGTATAAACTGAGAAGAATACATTCTTTTGTGGTTATGAAGGGGGGAGAGAGAGAGGGTGGGAGAAGGTTATTTACTGATTAGTTAGTAGATAAGAACTACTTTAGGTGAAGGGAAGGACAATACTCAATACAGGGAAGGTCAGCTCAACTGGACTGGACCAAAAGCAAAGAAGTTTCCAGGATAAACTGAATGCTTCGAAGGTCAGCGGAGCAAGGGTGGGGGTTTGGGGACTATGGCTTAAGGGGACTTCTAAGTCAATTGGCAAAATAAACTCTATTATGAAAATATTCTGCATCCCACTTTGAAGTGTGGCGTCTGGGGTCTTAAATGCTAACAAGCAGCCATCTAAGATGCATCCATTGGTCTCAACCCACCTGGATCAAAGGAGAGTGAAGAACACCAAGGTCACACGATAACTATGAGCCCAAGAGACAGAAAGGGCCACATGAACTAGAGACTTACATCATCCTGACACCAGAAGAACTAGGTGGTGCCTGGTCACAACCGATGACTGCCCTGACAGGGAGCACAACAGAGAACCCCTGAGGGAGCAGGAGAACAGTGGGATGCAGACCTCAAGTTCTCATAAAAAGACCAGACTTAATGGTCTGACTGAGACTAGGAGAATCCCGGCAGTCACAGTCCCCAAACCTTCTGTTGGCCCAGGACAGGAACCATTCCTGAAGACAACTCATCAGACATGGAAGGGACTGGACAATGGGTTGGGGAGAGATGCCGACGAAGAGTGAGCTACTTATATCAGGTGGACACTTGAGACTGTGTTGGCATCTCCTGCCTGGAGGGAAGATGGAAGGGTAGAGAGAGTTAGAAACTGGCAAAACAGTCACAAAAGGAGAGGCTGGAAGGAGGGAGCGGGCTGACTCATTAGCGGGAGAGTAAATGGGAGTATGGAGTAAGGTGTATATAAGCTTATATATGATAGACTGACTTGATTTGTAAACTTTCACTTAAAGCACAATAAAAATTATTTTTAAAAAAAGGAGCAGGAATGGCAATATTAATTTCTGAGAAAATTGATTTTAAAGTTAAATCCACTATAAAGGATAAGGAAGGACACTATATAATGATTAAAGGGACAATATAGACAATATACAAGGAGGATATAACCATATTAAATATTTGTGCACCCAATGACAGCTTCAAGATACACAAAACAAACTCTAACAGCATTGAAAGGTGAGCTAGACAGTGCCACAATTATAGTCCAAGACTTCAACACACCACTTTTGGTGAAGGACAGAACATCCAGAAAGAAGCCCAATAAAGACACAGAAGATCTAAATGCCACAGTCAACCAACTTGACCTCATAGACATATACAGAACACCCAACAGCAGCCAAATGCACTTTCTTTTCTAGCACACATAGAACATTCTCTAAAAGAGACCACGTATTAGGCCATAAAGCAAGCCTTAGCAGAATCCAAAATATTGAAATATTACAAACATTTTCTCTGACCATAAGGCCATAAAAGTAGAAATCAATAACAGAAAAGGCAGGGAAAAGAAATCAAACACTTGGAAACTGAACAATACCCTGCTCAAAAACAACTGGGTCACAGAAGACATCAAGGATGAAATAAAGAAATTCATAGAATCCAATGAGAATGAAAACACTTCCTATCGGAACCTTTGGGAAACAGCTAAAGCAGTGCTCAGAGGTCAATTTATATCAATAAATGCACACATACAAAAAGAAGAAAGGGCCAAAGTCAAAAATAATCCCTACAACTTGAACAAATAGAAAGAGAGCAACAAAAGAAATCCTCAGGCACCAGAAGAAAGAAAATAATGAAAGTTAGAGAAGAATTAAACGAACTAGAGAACAGAAAAACAACTGAAAGAGTTAACAAGACCAAAAGCTTGTTCTTTGAAAAAATTAACAAAATCGATAAATCATTGTCCAAACCGACAAAAGAAAAACAGGAGAGGAAGAAAATAACCTGGATAAGAAATGAGATGGGTGATAGCACAACAGACCCAACTGAAATTAAAAGAATCATATCAGATTACTATGAAAAATTAAACTCTAACAAATTTGAAAACCTAGAAGAAATGGATGAATTTGAGAAACACACTACCTACCTAACCTAACACAAACAGAGGTAGAACAACTAAATAAGTCCATAACAAAAGAAGAGATGGAAAAGGTAATTTAAAAACTCCCATCAAAAAAAAAGCCCTGGTCCAGATGGCTTCACTGCAGAGTTCTACCACACTTTCAGAGAAGAGTTAACACCATAGAAAAGGATGGAATACTCCCAAACTCATTCTGTGAAGCCAGCATATCCCTGATACCAAAACCAGGTAAACACTCCACAAAAATAGAAAATCACGACCTATATCTCTCAGGAACTTAAATGTAAAAATCCTCAACAAAATTCTAGCCAATAGAATTCAGCAACATATTTTTTTTTTTGATCATATAAATAATTCACCATGACCAAGTGGGATTCATACCAGGTATGTAGGGATGGTTCAACATCAGAAAAACAATTAATGTAATAAATAAAAGAACCACATGATCTCATCAATTGATGCAGAAAAGGCATTTGACAAAGTTCAACACCCATTCATGATAAAAACTCTCAGCAAAATAGGAATAGAAGGAAAATTCCTCAGCATAATAAAGGGCATTTATACAAAGCCAACAACCAACATCATCCTAAATGGAGAGAGTCTGAAAACATTCCCCTTGAGATCGGGAACCAGACAAGTACGTCCTTTATCACCACTCTTATTCAACATGCTGCTGGAGTTCCTAGCCAGAGCAATTAGGCTAGATAGAGAAATAAAGGCATCCAGATTAGTAAAGAAGAAGTCAAAGTTTCTCTATTTCCAGGTGACATGATCTTACACACAAAAAACCCTAAAGAACCCTCAAGAAAACTACTGAAAGTAATAGAAGAGTTCAGCAGAGTATGAGGATACAAGATAAACATACAAAAATCAGTGGGATTCCTCTACATCAACAAGGAGAATTTCGATGAGGAATTCACCAAATCAATACTATTTACAGTAGCCCCCCCAGAAGATAAAATACTTAGGAATAAATCTTACCAGAGACGTAAAAGATCTATACAAAGAAAACTAAAAGACACTACTGCAAGAAACCAAAAGAGACCTACGTAAGGGGAAAAACATACCTTGTTCATGGATAGGAAGACTTAACATTGTAAAAATGTCTATTCTACCAAAAGCCATCTATAGATACAATGCCATACTGATCCGAATTCCAACGACATTTTTTAATGAGATGGAGAAACAAATCACCAACTTCATATGGAAGGGAAGAGGCGCCAGATAAGTAAAGCATTACCAAAAAGAAGAACAAAGTGGGAGGCCTCACACTACCTGATTTTAGAGCCTATTATACCCCCACAGTAGTCAAAACAGCCTGGTACTGGTCCAACAACACATACATAGACCAAGGGAACAGAATTGAGAATCCAGACATAAATCCATGCACATATGAGCAGCTGATATTTGACAAAGGTCCAAAGTCTGTTAAATGGGGAAAAAACAGTCTTTTTAACAAATGGTGTTGGCATAACTGGATATCCATCTGCCAAAAAAAAAAAAAAAAAAAGAAACAAGAAACATACCTCACACCATGCACAAAAACTAACTCAAGATGGATCAAAGACCTAAATATAAAATCTAAAACAATAAAGATCATGGAAGAAAAAATAGGGACAATGCTAGGAGCCCTAATTCAGGGCATAAACAGTATACAAAACATTACCAACAATGCAGAAGAGAAACTAGATAACTGGGAGCTCCTAAAAATCAAACATCTATGCTCATCCAAAGACTTTTACCAAAAGAGTAAAAAGATTACCTACAGACTGGGAAAAAGATTTTAGCTATAACATTTCCGATCAGCGTCTGATCTCTAAAATCTACATGATACTGCAAAAACTCAACTACAAAAAGACAAACGACCCAATTAAAAAATGG
This sequence comes from Loxodonta africana, assembly GCF_030014295.1. NCBI lineage: Eukaryota > Metazoa > Chordata > Mammalia > Proboscidea > Elephantidae > Loxodonta > Loxodonta africana. The sequence continues at coordinate 55,949,091 of NC_087353.1, read as the reverse complement.
GCAAAGGATATGAACAGACACTTCACTAAAGAAGACATTCAGGTAGCTAACAGATACATGAGGAAATGCTATTGATCATTAGCCATTACAGAAATGCAAATCAAAACTACACTGAGATTCTATCTCACTCCAACAAGGCTAGCATTAATCCAAAAACCACAAAATAATAAATGTTGGAGAGGCTGTGGAGAGACTGGAACACATACACTGCTGGTGGGAAAGTAAAATAGTACAGGCACTTTGGAAATGGATGAATGGTTAAATAAATTCTGGTATATTCACACAATGGAATACTACGCATTGATAAAGAACAGTGATGAATCTGTGAAACATTTCATAACATGGAGGAACCTGGAAGGCATCATGCTGAGTGAAATCAGTCAGTTGCAAAAGGACAAATATTGTATGAGACCAATATTATAAGAACTCAAAAAATAATTTAAACAGAGAAGAAAATATTCTTTGATGGTTATGAAAGTGGGGAGGGATTGAGGGAGAAGGGTTTTCACTAATTAGACAGTAGATAAGAACTATTTTAGATGAAGGGAAAGTCAACACACAATACAGGAGAGATCAGCACAACTGGACTAAACCAAAAGCAAAGAAGTTTCCTGAATAAACTGAACACTTCGAAGGCCAGAGTAGCAGGGGCGGGGGCTGGGGGACCATGGTTTCAGGCGACATCTAAGTCAACTGGCATAACAAAATCTATTACGAAAACATTCTGCATCCCACTTTGGTGAGTGGCATCTTGGGTCTTAAACCCTAGCAAACAGCCATCTAAGATGTATCAATTGGTCTCAACCCACTTGGAGCAAAGGAGAATGAAGAACACCAAAGACACAAGGTAATTATGAGCCCATGAGACAGAAAGGGCCACATAAACCAGAGACTGCACCAGTTTGAGAGCAGAAGAAGTGGATGGTGCCTGGCTACAACCGATGACTGCCCTGAAAGGGAACACAACAAAGAATCCCTGGGGGAGCAGGAGAGCAGTGGGATGCAGACCTCAAATTCTTGTAAAAAGACCAGACTTAATGGTCTGACTGAGACTAGAAGGACCCCGGAGGTCATGGTCCCCAGACCTTCTGTTAGCCCAAGACAGGAACCATTCCCAAAGCCAACTCTTCAGACAGGGATTGGACTGGATTATGGGATAGAAAATGGTACTGGTGAAGAGTGAGCTTCTTGGCTCAAGTAGACACATGAGACTATGTGGGCAGCTCCTGTCTGGAGAGGAGAGGAGAGGGCAGAAGGGGTCAGAAGCTGTCCAAATGGACACAAAAATAGAGAGTAGAGGGAAATAGTGTGCTGTCTCTTTAGAAGGAGAGCAACTAGGAGTATACAGCAAGGTGTATATAAGTTTTTGTATGAGAGACTGACTTGGTTTGTAAACTTTCACCTAAAGCACAATTAAAAAAAAACTAGGAAAGGTGTGTGTCAGGGCTGTATCCTTTCACCATACCTAATTCAATCTATATGCTGAGCAAACAATCCGAGAAGCTGGACTATATGAAGAAGAACATGGTGTCAAGATTGGAGGTAGACTCATTAACCACCTGAGATATGCAGACGACGCAACCTTTCTTGCTGAAAGCAAGGAGGTCTTGAAGCACTCACTGATGAAGATCAAAGACCATAGCCTTCAGTATGGATTACACCTCAACATAAAAAAAAAACAAAAATCCTCACAACTGGGCCAATAAGCAACATCATGATAAACGGAGAAAAGATTGAAGTTGTCAAGGATTTCATTTTACTTGGATCCACAATCAACACCTGTGGAAGCAACAGTCAAGAATCAAATGACATGTTTACTGCATTGGGCAAATCTGCTGCAAAAGACCTCTTTCAAGTGTTAAAATTAAAAATGTTACTTTGAGGACTAAGGTGCCCCAACCCAAGCTATGGTATTTTCGATTGCCTCATATGCATGTGGAAGCTGGACAATGAATAAGGAAGACTGATGAATTGATGCCTTTGAATTACGGTGTTTACAAAGAATACTGAATATATCATGGACTCTCAGAAGAACAAACAAACCTGCCTTGGAAGAAGCACAGCCAGAATGCTCCTTAGAAGCAAGGATGGTGAGACCTCATCTCACGTACTTTGGACATGTTATCATGTTACCAGGATGGAGCACACCCTGGAGAAGGACATCATGCTTGGTAAAGTAGAGGGTCAGTGAAAAAGAGGAAGACCCTTAACAAGATAGATTGACACAGCGGCTGCATCAATGGGCTCAACTATAGCAAGGATCGTGAGGATGGCACAGGACTGAGCAGTGTTTAGTTCTGTTGTACAAAGGGTCACTATGAGTCACAATCAACTCCATGGCACCTAACAACAAGCATTTGACAAAGCGTACAGACCCCAGTGGGCTGAGGCCAGTCAGGATGGATGTCCAACAATGCAGAAAGGGGAATGGTTGTCAGCGTCTGCAGCAGAAACCAATGCCCAGGGGGTTAAACGCTTTGTGCAAGATCCCAGCAAGGAGCTGTCAGCAGATTTGCGAGGAGAATCCAGGCTTCCTCACCCAAACTCCACCGGAAACCTGGGTAGCTTCCTTCCCTGTATGTCCCCAGGCTTCCTCAGGGTGACTCAGGAGGAAACTCCTGTCCCCAGTCTCTCCACACTAATCCAGCCCGGGTCAGGACTACGGGAAAATACAAGCTAATTGCCCTGCGATTAATTAACACCAGCCAATTAACAACGTAGACTTCCTCAGTCCTGGCCAGCGGAAGTATGGTCACTACGTGAGGCTTGCTGGGATGCCTGGGCCTGGGCTGACTTCCGGCTACAAAGGCTGTTGGTTGGAGGCCAGTCAGCAAAGGCAGTCGCAGAGGTGCACCTCAGCAGGCTCCAGAGGCCACGTGGGTATGGCGGGCTAAGAGCTCTAGTTTTCCAGACCAGGAGCCTGAGCTGGGAGGGGCCCATGCTCGCCTCCAGGCTCCTGCCCCCTTCCCTGGGCCGCGAGTAAACACGCCTGAAAGAGAAGGACAAACTCTACATTGTCCAAGGAGCAGAGGCGGGGCCGCATCCTCCCTACCCACCAACCTGGCCCGAGCTGCGTATTGGCCTGTGTCTGCTTCCCCCTGGTGGCCATAGGAGGGACTGGAGCCAGGCTTTGCTTCTCCCTAGCGACTCGACGGCACTGGGTTCTCTGGGTGGAGTGAACCTTGGGCTGCTAACAAAAAGGTCAGCAGTTCGAATCCGCCAGGTGCTCCTTGGAAACTCTACGGGGCAGTTCTACTCTGTCTTATAGGGTCGCTATGAGTCGGAATCGACTTGATGGCACTGGGCTTGGCTTGGCTTGGAGTGAACCCTGGTCACACAGTGATTAAGCACTTGGCTGCTAACCCAAAAGTTGTTGGTTGGAACACACCAGCCACCCTGCAGAAGACCTGGCGATCTGCTCCAAAAAAAATTGTTAGGTGCCGTGGATTTGGTTCTGACTTATAGCGACCTTATGTATAACAGAACAAAATGTTGCCGGGTCCTGGGCCATCCTCACAAGTCATTGCTGTGTTTGAGCTCGTTGTTGCAGCCACTGTGCCAGCCCGTCTGGCTGAGGGTGTTCCTCTTTTTCGCTGACCCTCTACTTTGCCAAGCATGAGTCCTCTTCCAGAGTATGGTCCCTCTTGGTAACATGTCCAAAGTACATGAGAGGAAGTCTCACCATCCTCGCTTCCAAGGAGCACTCTGGCCATATTACTTCTAAGACAGATTTGATCATTCTTCTGGCAGTCCATGGTATATTCAATATTCTTTGCCAACACCATAATTTAAAGGCATCAATTCTGTCTTCCTTATTCATTGTCCAACTTTTGCATGCATAGCTTGGGTCAGGGGCATCCTAGTCCTCAAAGTGACGTCTTTGCTTTTTAACACTTGAAAAGAGGTCTTTTGCAGCAGATTTGCCCAATGCAATACATCATTTGATTCCTGGACTGCTGCTTCCATGAGTGTTGATTGTGGATCCAAGTAAAATGAAATCTTTGACAACTTCAATCTTTTCTCCATTTATCATGATGTTGCTTATTGGCCCAGTTGTGAGGATTTTTGTTTTCTTTATGTTGAGGTGTAATCCATACTGAAGGCTATAGTCTTTGATCTTCATCAGTGAGTGCTTCAAGTCCTCCTTGCTTTCAGCAAGCAAGGTTGTGTCATCTGCATAATGCAGGTTGTTAATGAGCCTGCACCTTTTTTCTCAGCGTTCAGTGATATGCTGACAGCTTGAAATCAGTTCATGATGAGAGTATTTACACCACAGAAACTGGCAAACTCTAGAAATCAGGGCTTTTTTCACCCTCCCAGAGAGCTGGTTGTTAGACACTTACCAGCACACCACTGGACCCAGATAATGGCCAGGCAGGAGAGACGGGAGAGCAAGGCCTGTGTCTTTTATGGGTCAGCGTAGGAGCATAACTGTTTTGTTCTTTATTCAGGCCCAGCACAGGATCTGACACATGGTGCTCAGTGAGGGTTTGAGGAAGGAAGGGAAGGATGGAAGAAATTGTGCCATCAGGACTCTCTGTCAGTGTACTTAAGATCAGCTTACCTGGCCTTGACCGTGGCTGTGAGTCAGCCCTCATTGCAGGGCATGCAGGGTTTTGAATGCCAACAACTGAAAGAACTCCAAAGGCCAAGGAAGAAGTTTGAGTCGGGGTAATATAATCCAGGCTTTGCTCTCAGACAAGAATCAGACTTCTGTGTGCAGAAAGGGCTGGCGAGAGGAACCAACAAAAACAAGTACAGCCCGTCATGAGACAAGACCTTGCTCATCACTTACTGTCATCAGGACCTATGTAGGACCTTAGAAGAGTTTAAGCCACAATCCGTGGCCCCAGGGAGTTCAGTCTTGTGGGTCAAGAGATAGGAAACATAACTGCTATGTGTGATAAGTGCATTGAAAAAGGCAGGTGTGGCGTCAAAGTGAGACTCATTTTGCCTGGGGTGGGCAAGTGGGGCTTGCAGGCAGAGGGAAGTTGTGGGAAGAAGGAAGACAGGTGGAGATCTCAGGCTGGGTGAATGATCTAGGTCTGTTTGGGGCGTGTGGAGGGCTCCAGGCTGTGTAGGAGACCATTGCTAGAATGGAAGGACCAAGGTTGGGGTGATGGGAGATGGATCTGGAAAGCTAGCAAATCCCAGCAGAATGTAGGGCTGTAGTTTCTCACTGCTGAGGCTGAGTAGGAATAGTCAACCAAACCCACTGCCCTCGAGTTGATTTCAACTCACAGCAACCCTATAGGACAGAGTAGCCCCATAAAGTTTCCAAGGCTGTAAATCTTTACGGAAACAGACTGTCACATCTTTCTCCCAAGGAGAGGTTGGTAGGTTTGAACTGCTGTCCTTTTGATTGGCAGCCAAGTGCTTAACCACTGCACCACCAGGGCTTCCTAGGAATAGTCAGCTGGGACAAAGAACTTGACGGAATGGGGAGGATTTTTTTTATTTATTCTTGGGTGGTCCTGGAGCTCCTGTCCACAGGGACCCCGCTGGTGGCTCCCTGCATCAATAGTATTAATGAACACTAATTTACGAATCAATACATAGGCAGATAGGTATACCAAGAGGTGTGGGAGGGTGTCAGGGTACACACCCACCTACAGATATAGGTTTGGTGGTGGATATTTCTACATATGTAACTGTAGGTGCTGCTTATATATTAATATCGACAGAAGACCACACAAGGGCCACAGTCAGGGCAACTTCTTAGATATAACCAATCACCTCATGGGATGAAGTTCCTAAGCTTGAAAGCCAAGGACCGTAGACTCAGGGGACATCTACATCACTTGACATAACATAGTTCATAAAGATAAAGTTCTGCATCCTATCTTGATGAGTAGCATCTGGGGTCTTAAAGACTTGCAAGTGACCATCTAAGATACATCTGTTGGTCTCTTACTGTCTGGAGCAAAGGAGAGTAAAGAAAACCAAAGGCTCAAGAGAGCAATTTAGTTCAAAGGACCACATGAACCACAGCCTACAAGACCCTGAGACCAGAAGAACTAGATTGTGCCCGGCTACCACTACTGAGGGCTCTGACTGGAGTCACAACAAAGGGTCCCGGACAGAGCGGAAGAAAAAAATTGTACAACAAAAAATCAAACTCACAAAAAAGACCAGACTTACGGGTCTGACAGAGACTGGAGGAACCTCCAAGAATATGGCCCTAAGACACCCTGCTGACCTTGAACTGATGCCTTTCCTGGAAACCACCTTTCAGCCAAACAATAGACGGGCCCATAAAATAAACAATAACACCCAAGAGGAATGTGATCCTTAGAACAAATCCATTTTACAAGATCAAAAGGGCGACATTTGCCCAAAAGCAAAGATGAGAAGGTAGGAAGGGATAAAAAATCAGGACGAAACGGAACAGGAACCCAGGACCAAAATGAGGAGAACGCTGACACATTGTGGGGACTGAAACCAATGTTATGGAACACTTTTTTACAAACTATCGAGTGGGAAACTAATATGTTCTATAAACTTTCACCTAATGCACAATAAAAAATTTTAAAAATAGTAGGGGTCTGGGTATCATGATAAAAACACTCCTAATGTACTGTGTATATATTAAATTGAAGATTCAAAATACTTCTTTAGTAGGGAATTCTCAATTCAATCCTATAAGATACACTGAAAACAAACTTAGTTTTGATGTAAGTGACATTTCACTACTAGTACTTAATAATAGTCACGTAAAATTGGTAAGAATTTATTCATGAAATACTAGAAATATGAAATGTGCTATCATACCTAATACATCAATCTATAAAGGCAAAGAGCAATAAAATATTTCCTATTCACCCCAGTTCTAAGCTGAAGAGTTGCCATAACATTACATACAGTAAACATTTTATTACAAATATAGATTTAATTCATACACATTATACAATTCATTAAGAAAACATCATTGCAATAAACCTTAATTGCACCTGGTTAAAAGAATGGCCTCTAATATTTTTCATTTAAGCTATCCTTTCATTTCACAGGATGAATTTCAAACCTGAGAAAGCTCTCTAATGCTGACCCGAGTAGTTGGTGCACCCAAAACTACCACAGCAATTTCATACAAACTGGGGATATTGTGAATAGCTTTCTTCCCAAAATTCAAGAACACTTTTTTTCCCTCAATTCTTTGTACACCATCAAGGCTTGTTAATATAGAGTCAGTATTAACAGTACAGTTGTATGATCTCAATTGAATTTTTGTCTTTCATTTTGAGAAATATTCCCATCTTATCAATATCATCATTTGAAACGAGAGTATTCCCTGGTCTGCTTTCCTCTGTTGTACTTTCAGTATTGCTCTTTTTCAGATTTTCTATCATTTCCCAAATGCTTTTTAAATGCATGTGGCCTTCACATTAAGTTCAGAGCTAATTAGAATTTGATAGCGAGGATCTAGATAAACTGCTCCCAATATGCCATCATTTTCAACGGTAATTTTTCCCTGACGTTAAATTTTTCGATAAATGTGTCTCCAAATGTATTATTAAGAGTTCTTAATTTTAGCCTAATTTCCACCCATATACCAAAAACTTCACTCATGGTTAATTGTTCACTTTGCAATCTTACCGTCATTTTCTTTAAAGAAAGGTTTAAAGTTTCCAGAATTAGTTTGACATGTGCCCATTTGTCATTAGAAAAGCAATGTTTCGTATTATTCTCACCTAATACATTTCTGCATCTGAGTGAGGTTTGTAACTTGGTGTATATACTGCTCCATCTTGTTGGGCCATCCAGTACTGGTTTTCTTAAATTATTTTCCGAAAATTTGGCAGACAATGTCAGAACACGAAGTATTTGAATGAGTTCACCACACTCTCCTAAAAATTCTTCCAGGTCAGCATCCTTTACTGTGTCTTTAATAACTAACTGAAGTGGTGTGCAGCATGCTTTCTACCAGCCAACCTTCTCTTATAAACCTTGTGGCTCTCACTGCACTCTGCAATGGTTCGTGTCTGCAAGTCAGCACGCTAAGTCAGCTTCTGCAAAATTTGTCATTTTGCCAACATTTGCTATTCAATCTCAGTATTATTTCTGAGCAAATCAACAAATTTAATCATATTGGAGCCATTATCTGTGGTTACAGAATAAATCTGTTGAAAATCAATGTTTTATTTCTCTAAAATTTGATGTACTGTGGGGCTTTTTTTGTTTTAGTTTCTCATTCAAAAATTTATAACCAAAGTGTTTTGTGACATTGGCTGCAATTCCTGCAATGTGTCAGCATTCTTCCCCTTTCCACCCTGGGTTCCCCATGTCCATTTGCCCAGTTTTCCTGTCCTTTCCTGCCTTCTTATCTTTGCTTTTGGGCAGGAGTTGCCCATTTGGTCTCGTATACTTGATCAAGCTAAGAAACGCACTCCTCACGTGTGTTATTGTTTTGTTTTATAGGCCTGCCTAATCTTTGCCTGAAAGGTGGACTTCGGGAGCAGCTTTAGTTCCGAGTTAGCAAGGTGTCCAGGGGCTATAGTCTCAGGGCTTACTCCAGAAAGCCTGGTCTGTTTTTTGTGAATTTGAATTTTATACTACATTTTTCTCCCGCTCTGTCTGGGACCCTCAATTGTGATTCCTGTCAGAGCAGGTGGTGTTGGTAGACAGGCATCATCTAGTTCTTCTCGGCTCAGGCTGGTTGAGGCTGTGGTTCATGTGGTCCATTAGCTCTCTGGACTAATATTTTCCTTGTGTCTTTGGTTTTCTTCATTCTCCTTTGCTCTGAACATGATGGGAGCAATAGATGCATCTTAGATGACCACTCAAGAGCTCTTAAGACCCCAGATGCTACTCGCCAAAGTAGGATGTAGAACATTTTCTTTATGAACTATGTTATGCTAACTGACCTAGATGTCCCACAAGACTATTGGCCCCAGTCCTTTGCCCCCAGTAACTTGTTCCCTCAAGGTGTTTGGATGTGTCTAGGAAGCTTCTATGACTTTGCCTTGGTCACATTGTGCTGAATTCCCCTATATTGTGTGCTGTCTTTCCCTTCACCAAAGTTAACACTCGTCTACTATAGGGTCGCTATGAGTCGGAATCGACTCGACGGCACTGGGTTTGGTTTCGTTTTTTTACTATCTAGTTAGTGATTTTCCCTTTCCACTCTTCCTCTCCCTCATAACCATCAAAGATTGTTTCTTTCTGTATGTAAACCTTTTCTTAAGCTTTTATAATACTGGTCTCATACAGTATTTGTCCTTTTGTGATTGACTTATTTCACTCAGCATAGTGCCCTCCAGGTTCATCCATGTTGTGAGATGTTTTGCAGATTCATCATTGTTCTTTATCATTGCATGGTGTTCCATTGTGTGTGTGTACCATAGTTTGTTTATCCATTCGTCCATTGATGGACACTTAGGTTGTTTCCATCTCTTTGCTATTGTGAATAATGCTTCAATGAACATGCATGTGCATATATCTATTTGTGTGATGATTCTTATTTCTTTCCTTTCCATATAAAGTTGGTAGTTAGTATTTCTATTTCTAGCTTTTTGAGGAAGCCCCATAGCATTCTCCATATAGTGGTTGTACCAATTTACATTCCCACCAGCAATGCATGAGACTTCCAATCTCCCTGACACCTCTCCAACATTTATTATTTTCTGTTTTTTGAGTTAGTGCCAGTAACATCGGGGTGAGATGATATTATAGTTTTGATTTGCATTTCTCTAATAGCTAATGATCAAAAGCATTTTCTCATGTATCTGTTAGCCTCCTGAATGTCTTCTTTGGTGAAGTATCTGTTCATAGCCTTTGCCCATTTTTTAATTGGGTTATTTGTTTTTTCACTGTTGAGGTGTTGAAGTATTTTATAGATTAGACCCTTATTGAATATGTCATAGCCAAAAAATTTTTCCCAGTCTGGAGGTTCTCTTTTTACTCTTTTGGTGAAGTCTTTTGATGAGCATAATGCTTAATTTTTAAGCACTCCCAGTTATCTAGTTTATCTTCTGGTGTTTTTGCATTGTTAGCTATGGTTTGTATTGTATTTATGCCATGTATTAGGGCCCCTAGTGTTTTCTCTATTTTTTCCTCCATGATCTTTATACTTTTAGGTTTTGTATTTAGGTCTTTATCCATTTTGAGTTAGTTTTTGTGTATGGTGCAAGGTATGAGTTCTGTTTCATTTTTGTTACACATGAACATCCAGTTTTGCCAGCATCATTTGTTAAAAAGACTGCCTTTTCCCCCATTTAATGGACTTTGGTCCTTTGCCAAAGATCAGCTGATCATAGGTAGGTGGATTTACGTCTGGGTTCTCAATTCTGTTCCATTGGTCTATGTGTCTGTTGTTGTATCAGTACCGGGCTGTCTTGACTACGTGGTGGTATAGTAGGTTCTGTGATCAGGTAGTGTGAGGCCTCCTACTTTGTTTTTTTTTCTTCAGTAATGGTTTGCACATCTGGGGCCTCTTTCCTTTCCATATAAAGTTGGTAGTTAGTTTTTGCATCTCATTAAAAATGCTGTTGGTATTTGGATTGAGATTGCATTATATCTGTAGATCACTTTGGGTAGAATTGACATTTTCGCAATGTTGAGGATACACGTTGGTTTTTATGTACAGATTTATGTGTCTTTCTTTCAATTCTTTCAATCCCAGGGTCAGTGCATGTTTCTTACCATCTTGTGTGAACTGAGCATTAATTTCTAGAATTGACTGACTCAATCTACTGGCAACATCCACTTTCAAAGAAAATATTCATTTTTCTAGATTACTGCTAATTTTGGAGCTAAATTTTAAGGACAAGTGAGTTGTCATTTCCCTAATATTCTCTGAGTTGATTGAAAAATTTTGACCAATTGAAGCAATAATTGAATTTAAAGTTTTACAGAATCCTGAATGTTTAATTAACTCTGGAACAACAATTAACAATAACTAATTCAACACACACATCGACAATTGTTTGTTTATGAAATTTCTTCTTAAGGCATTCCGGAATGGCAAACTCACCTAATGCTTATTCAGAACACTCTGACACTTTCTTCAATCTTTATCTTCTTGCTTTGCACGGTATTACATTCTTCTATATGGTGACGCTTCAGGTGCCTCTCTGAATTTGCTGCAGTCTCCAACCTTATCTGCGTTGCAAATTTTACACATGTTTTTTACTTTCAGTCTTTTCCTACTTGGAAAATTCTCGACATGGATTTTTCTCTGGTTCATCCTATACTAGAATTCAAGAGATAAGAAGTAATATTAACACTAGGGCATATTTTATAGCTACAATATTACATTGCAGTAGAAACAAGCCTTAGACTTTGATAACATAAAGAAAATAGAATGTATAAATACATTTGTAGAAATGAGTTAGGGCCAGTACATATTAGAATGCTTCTAGGCATGTACCGTCAGTATATTAGAAAAACCAGAATAATTTTGATTTTACGTTTGCAGGGCCGCCGATTTCTTCCATTCCAAGTCCCACTTTACAACATTCTCGTACATTTATCCAGCACCTTTTGAAGAAAAATCTCACTTCACAGTGATGCCATCAAGTTGTTTTCAGGGAAATAATGCTATAACGCTGCTGAAAAATTAATTTTCTTCCCATTAGTTGCTGATGTTTGTTAACATTTCGAATCGTGAGCTAAACATCAAATTTAAACATATAAGTACAAACATTTAAATCAAGATCGAATAGAAGAATCGAATCATCAGAAAAGTATACACTATTTTCTATTTCTTGAATTTAAATACCACACTTTAAAAATGTGAATAATGTACGTTTAAAATGTTAACATTCACCTGACAAATTTCTGTCCACATGAAAACCTGTCCAGAACTCTACGCGGTTTAACCAGGTCTTTCAGATTTCCTACTACAAGCGTTCTAACGTTGAGCAGTTCTCACATCTCCAGAAGGCACAGCCCATGCACAGTGTTGTGAGCTAGGTCAAGCACAGAGCGGAAACAGGGAACTTTGCCCGGCCTGTGAATCATCTTGCATAACAGCAGTCATCGCCTGCAGCGGTGGCTGTGCAATGTCTCTGGCCAAAGCAATCAATTGTGCCTTTACCAGCCATGTGCCAGAGAAGCATTTGGCACACATGGGCGCCAGAAGCAAATCAAACATAAATGGCCCTATGGTCTTGCTTACAACTTAAAAATTATCACTGAACTAAAAATAGTGGAGGGGAAAAAATAATAGTTTTCTATTCTGGTTCAGGTTCAGAAAAAATTTTTTTCCATTCAGGTTTCAGTTTCACTCTGGCGAAAATTTTGGGTTTTTTTTTTTTTTTTTTTCAGTTTCTTTGGTTCCATTCTGGTTCGAAGCACTGTCTCAAACTCACTGCAGTCCTCTCCCATGTTGTATTTGTGACTTGCCTTAACCAAAATGATGCAGCAGAAGTGACCTGTGCCAGTTCCAGGCCTAAACCTTAAGAATATCTGGAAGCTTCTGTTTTGGGACTTTTGGAAGCCCTGAGCTTCTATGTAAGAAGTCCAGCTAGAGAGACCATGCGCAGAGACACATGGAGAGGCCTGTGAAGAAACAGAAGTATAAGACTGCATGGAGAGAGATGTTACCGCAAATCACAAGTTTGAGCCGCTTGCCACAAAGCCAATACTGAGACAGGAGGAGGTGAGCAGTAAGAGGGTTTTATTGAATACCAGTGTTCAGGAGACAGAGGGGGTTAAATTTCTCCCAAATTTTGTATACCCTAAAGGGTTGATGGAAGAGTTTTATATGGGGAAGATCAGGGTTACCTAATGTTTTGAGCATGTACTCCACAGATGGTCTTATACATCACAAAACAACTACAAAAAAACTCTTTATTAAACTAAAGATATGCATGTCAGGCATCCAGGCTCTAATCAGCATATTTGTAACAGGCTGAAAAACTCACATAAGAATCTCTCAGCTAGTGGAATTGTTTTGCCAAGTCCGCTGTTGCTGAGATAGGGAGCAAGAAAGAAAGTTGCAGATTAAAAATGCCAGATAGCCTTCCTGTTGGCTTGCAGACTGAAGGCCATTTCTCAAGAGAACAAAAAAAAAAGAAGAGAGACCAAGGCCACAGGAGCTGAGATAGCTCCGCACCCCTTTGGAAGAGACCGGTGCAGCTGGTGCAATCAAAAATGTTTAGAGATTACTTAGAGCATCATTATGGTGTTAGTCAAGTCAAGCTCTCCATCACCTGTTTTGAATAGGGGAAAACATGTTATAAGGTATTAGGATGTTTGTTATGTTTAAGAGTGGAACAGGCTGCTCAGCTATATTTTGAGCAGAGCCTGCACCGTTTTCCAAGGACTAGAGATTAATCACAGCTTATACAGCTATACTAAAACAAATGAGAAAATGTATTCTCTCTAATATTAAAACACTAAAGAAAATGCATTTTCGCTACTTCAGAGAGAGGAAGAACCAGCAGCCCTGAGTGCTTTCAGAGCCAGGCCTTCTCGCTATCCCTGCCAAGGTGGTAGCCCTGTCATCACAACCATCATGTACATGGGCCCACAAGGAAGGCCAGCAGAAGAACCACCCAGCTGAGCACTGGCCAACCCACAGAGTCATGAGGAATAATAAATAACTGCTGTTTTAAGCTACTATGTGTGGGATGGGTGCAACAATAGATAACAGAAACAAACTCAGGCCAGTTAGCTGTAGGGTTGCATGCTCTTATTCTGCATGCAAATTGTTTCCTCCCTTTTGAGGAAGTTAGTTGGTTGATTGAGTCAAGGAACAAAACCAAAAAGAGGATTTACAAATGAGACAGGAGCCAGGACATCCTTTGGTCCCAGGATCCCTGCGCTGAGAAGCTCCTGGAACTAGGAGACAGAGAAAGAGCTGTAATACTGAAGGCAGCAAGAAGCAGCAGCAGAGACTCAGCAGCAGAGACCTGGCAGCAGGAGGCAGCATGATGGATTTCCCGGCCCACGGAGAGAGAAAGCCAAGTGCCTTTGGGCAGAGGCTGAGAGCCAGGGAAAGGTGAGCCTGCAAGCATGGCTGGGAAGAAGCTGTCCTGATGGAAGAACTATATCCTGGGTGTTCCTGAGCCTGAATGGTAACTGTTACTTCCCTAATAATAATAATACTCATAATCGTGAGTATCGTCTGTGAGTTCTGTGTGGCCACTGCAATGAATTATCAAAGCCAGCAGAGAAGTAGAGAGTGCTGTAGGAGGGATGGTTGGTGTCAGAATTGGTAAAGATGGCAGAGAGGAGAGGCATGTCTGACCTCCACCTCATAGGAATAAGCCTTGGGCTGTTGATCTTGATTCTCCTTCCCTCTTGTGAAGTTAGGGGACATCAGACGCCACCTTCGTGCCATTTTTACAGGAAGGGATAGCCTTTTCAATAAATAGTGCTTAACAATTAGATATCTACATAGAAGAAGAGGTATCTTGACCCTTATCTAACATCACACACAAACATTAATTCAAAATGGATCATAGATATAAACATACAAGCTGGAACTACAAAACTTAGATAAGAGAACTTAGGAGAAAATCTTCCTAGCCTGGGCACAAAAAGAACTATGGATACAAGAAAATGGACATAGACTCTCATTTTTACAGAATGGAGAAAGAGGAAGAGATAAAGGAAGGCAGAAGATTATGCATGCATAGAGAAGGGTCTGGAAGGAGGAACAGTGGTCATATCAGGCAGCAGCAGTGAGGTGCAGTAGCTCAGTTACAGAGGTAACCACCAGGTGGCCCCCCAGTATTCACATCTGTTACGGATTGAATTATGTCCCCCCAAAATACATGCTGAAGTCCTTACTCCTGGTACCTGTGAATGTGACCTTATTTGGAAATAAAAGTCTTGGAAGATATTATCAGTTAACATAAGGTCATACTGGAATAGACTGAGTCCCAGCTGAGTGGTGTCCTTACCTTATAAAAGACGAGAAGAGACACAGAGGAACACAACATCCCCGGAGGGGATGATGGCCATGTGAAGTTAGAGGCAAACATTGGAGTAATCCATCTACAAGCCAAGGAAGGCCAAGGATCGCTGGCCATCATCAGAAGCTAGGACACAGACATGGAACAGATTCTCCCTCAGAGCCCTCAGAAGGAATCAACATGGCTAATAACCCTGATTTCAGGCTCCCAGATCCCAGGACTGTGAGACAATAAATTTCTGTTCTTATAAGCCACCCAGTTTGTGGTACTTTATTTTGACAGCCCCACCTTGTGTGGTTCCTTTCAGAATGTGTCTGGGCTGACACCATGTAACTTGTTTTAACCAGTAAAATGCAGCAGAAATGACACTGTCCCTGCTCCAGGCCTAAGATCTGGAAGCTTCTGCTCTTATGCTCTTGGGATCTCCAAGTTGTTGTGAAAGAGGTCTGGCTACCCTGCTGAAGAAACCATATGAAAAGGCCTCAAGAAGAAAAAGAGACCCTAAAAGTGCATGGGAAGAGAGAAAGGCCTAGTTATCTTAGCATCTCAACTGAGCCACAGCACAACTGAGCCAAGGTGCCAGGCATGAATAAGCCATCTTGAACATTCCAGCCCAGGTGAGCCTCCGAGTGACTGCAGCCACCATCGCACAGGGCAGAAGAACTGCCCATCTGACAGAGCATGAGTGAATCAGAGCATCTTTTCAGAGCAGAAGGAGAGTGGAAGAGGTCAGGTGTTACAAATCTAATCAATGTATATTATACAATGATACATAGAGACAGAAAGTAGGTTAGTAGTTACCAGAGGCTGGGAGGAGGGGGCATGGGTGTTATTGCTTAATGGGTACAGAGTTTCTGTTTGGAAGGAATGGAAAAGTTTGGGGAGCAAATAGTGGTATGGTGGCACAACATCGTGGGTGTGATTGATGCCACTGGATTGTACACTTGAAAAGTTAAAATGGCAAAATTTATGTTGTGTATATTTTACCAATTTAAAAAAAAAAAAAAGCTAAGGGTACATACCGACAACCCAGTGTATAAAAGGGTTGTGCCAGGTACATGTCCACCTGCTGGCCCATTTCGCCATGGCCCTGAGTAATAGCATTCCTTCAGTGCTGGGTTAACTCAATACAGGAGAACTAGCATCTCCTCACTTGTGGCTTTGATTTGCATTTATTTAATTACAGAGGCTGAACACTTCTTGGCAAGCCTATTAGCCAGATTGGTTTCTTCTTTGGTGACTTATCTATTTGTGCCATTTCTTCATTTAATCTTTAGGGTCTTCTTGTTTTTGTGATCAATTTCTCCAGCATCTCACATGGTAATGGTGCCAGCATTTTGCCGTATTTCCGGAAAACACTTCACCTACTGGTTTGCCTTTTTATTTTGTAAGCGATTTTGGTTCTGTTTTTTAACCTGTGGACCACACATGCTTTCTTTTGTGATGTCTTCTATTACTTCTAACCTTGAACACTGTTCCCCTTCCAAAGAGTTGATCAATGTCCAGTTCTTTTTTTTTTTTTTCTGAAGGAAGACTTGATATTTGAAAAATACTTAAGTCTTCGTATTCCTCTGGATTCAGTCTCTTCCACATCTGTTTGGTGGACAGTGTGAGGAGGGGGCTTAGCTTCCTGAACACGCCTCACTCCCACCCAGTTTCCCACCCCAGTATGCTGTTCCACAGAAGTCCAGCTTTCTCTGGCAGCCCTACTTTCTCATCCGCATCTCGACTTTTGTTGCTTGCTTGATTTTATGGTACAATCACCTCTAGAATAACTGGTTTTAAAGGAAAACGCAGGGGAAACAGAGAAAGGTGCCCAAAAGGAAGTAGTTAGTCTCAAAGGATCTCAAACCCCCCCCCCATCACTAATGAGATCAAGTGACTCTGGGAGCCTGGAAAACTGGGGTCACTCAGTTGTTTTTGAAACACCTCCCACAGTATATAGATTTTCTTTCTTAAATTATTCCTTGCTATCTCCCTCTTCACATTGTAAGCTGTCTGTTTTGTTCACTCCATAGTCCCCTCCCTGAATTTGTGCATACTTACTGAATAAATGAATGAATCTGGAGTCCTAGGTCTTCTCATGGTATATTCAATATTCAATACACCATGGACTGCCAGAAGAACAAACACATCTGTCTTGGAAGAAGTACAACCAGAATGCTCCTTAGAAGCAAGATGGTGAGACTTTGTCTCACATACTTTGGACATGTATGTGAGACCAGGAGGGACCAGTCCCTGAAGGACATCATGCTTGGTAAAGTAGAGGGTCAGTGGAAAAGAGGAAGACCCTCAACAAGATGGATTGACACAGTGGCTGCAACAATGGGGCTCAAACAGAGCAATGATGGTGAGGATGGTGCAGGACCTGGCAGTGTTTCGTTCTGTTGTACATGGGGTCACTCTTCCCATACCCAGCTCTCTCTTCTTCCCTCCAGCCCCTCAGAGGTAGCTCGGCCTCCACCTGGAACTCCAGGGTACAAGGGGCGGTAGGTAAGGGAGGGCAAGGAAGCTGGGAAGAGGGGGGCCAGCACCTGGGCTGCAGTCCTGAATTGGGGACTCCTGGTGGTCGGCAGTTTGAATCCCCCAGGCACTCCTTAGAAACCCTATGAGGCAATTCTACTCTGTCCTGTAGGGTCGCTATGAGTCCGAATCGACTCATCAGCAGTGGGTTTTGTCTTTTTTTTTTTTTTGAGGGGGGTAAGTGAAGTGAGATGCGTGGACCCAGAGCCCACCAGGTGCCCACACTTGCCCTCGGGGGGGTGGGATGAGTCCAAAGGCAGGGCGAGAGACGGGGAGCTGTGGGAGATCCCCATGCCCATCTCTCCCACTCCATCCTATCATCTCTCTCAGTTCATTCCCCCTCCCCGTCTCCCACCTCCATCTCCCCATTTTCCTACCCTCACCTCCCATCTCCAGCCAGCTGCTCTGCGCTGCTCCCGCTGGCCACCAGACGGCAGCATTGCGCGGCCCAGGCGCTCCGGGAGGCCACGGCCAGAGCGCGGGTGACTGTGGAACCCTCACCGTACCGGGACCCAGGGGCGACCCCGGCCCCCGAGACTGCCCGGGCCGGGCTGCAGCGCACCCAAGCCCGCGCACGAAAACGGCGCAGATGGGGAAACTGAGACAGGGCTCTCCTCGCCCGCAGCGTCCCCAGGCTGGCGGCGGTGTCCCGGGACGTCCACCCCCGCTCCGACGGGCGAGGCCGCCAAGCACCGACTCCGGCCCTGACGTCACCCCGTGCCCCAGATAACTTCCTTCGGGAGCCGCTTCCGCCGCACGTCCCGAGCCACCGGCCGCGCCCTGGGCCGTGATTCTGGCGACGGTCACCCGGGCCCGGCCTTCCCAGAACCATCTTCCGCCCCGCCCTCCAGCTGTGGGTTCCGGGAAG
Source organism: Loxodonta africana (assembly GCF_030014295.1). Taxonomy (NCBI): domain Eukaryota; kingdom Metazoa; phylum Chordata; class Mammalia; order Proboscidea; family Elephantidae; genus Loxodonta; species Loxodonta africana. The sequence goes on along the minus strand of NC_087353.1, from coordinate 55,930,839 downwards.
CCCCCAACTCCAGGCCTGGGTCAGGCCACCAGGGGGCGGGGCCCGCGCCCTAGGGTGGGGGCTTCTGGGTCCCAGTTTCCTGGGGAGGAGGGCCCGGGAGGAGCGCTGGCGCCAGCCGGGGTCCCCACACCTCCCACCCTTCACTAGCTCATTTTTCTCCATAAGCACGAGCTACCTTGATGGTTCACCTCTGCCCCACCAAAGTGTCACCTGAGCCGGGTCTTTGTCCACCGATGCTTGCCCTTCCAGACGCTCAATAAATATTGAATGAATGAACCAAAAGGGGAGGGTCTCTCCCTACAGTCAGTTCATGTGGGCCCTGTGGTCAGTTGAGGGGGTTCTGGGGCTGCTTGAGGGTGTCCATGGTCAGTTGTAATGGGGTAAGTCAAGGCCGCCAGCACCCAGAAGGCAGCGCCCTCAGCACCAGAACTCCAAGGGGTGCTGGGGTGGGGTGGGAGGTCTGGCCCCACCGGGTTTAGTGGGTTCAGGGCCAGGTCAAGAGAGCTGGGGCTCCTGGGGCACCTCCTTCCTGCAGGAGAGGAGCTGGGCGGGCTGGGCCAACAAGTCAGGCAGCATAGCTGAACCCACACGCAGCACCACAGGCATAAAACCCCACTTCATGGAGCCCTGCAGCTCGCTAGTGCTCCCGGTGCCCCCACCCAGGCCGAGAACATGAGGACCCCAGCCGTGGCTCTGCTGCTGCTTGTGCTCAGGCTAGGTGAGTCCAGGTGCAGCCCTGCTGCCCCCCTAGGGGTCTTCTCAGGCCCAGCCCAAGCTCTGCCTGGTCCCCGACTGGCTGGGCCAGGTCTGGGCTGCAGGACAGGCCTCCCTTCTTTCCTCAGTGGTAGTGCCCTGGGGCGGTAAGAAGGTTCCATATAACCCACAGGGGAGGGGAGGAGAATGGGGTGGGGAAGGGGAGGCGGGCTTGGATGCAGGCCTGAGAGACCCCCTCAAGCAGTGATGTCGACTGGGGCTTCCCTTCCTGCCTCCCCCTTTCTGGAGCTCTGTGCTTGGGGCTTCTCCTGCTTCCTCTCATCCTGGCCTCTCTGCATCCCCCTAAAACTCTGGGGCAGCAGCTATGGCTTCCCCATCTCCCGGATCAAACCTGGAGGCTCCAAGTGTTCCAGTCACTTGGTAAGGATTTGAACTCAAACCCCTGGACCCCATCAGCTGAGACAGGGCTGTGTAGCGAAGCTGCTGCCACTGCCTGATCCCAGAAGCCCTAGGAGGCTGGTGAAGGGTGCCTGGCAGAGAGCTTGGATCGAGGGTGCAGGCTGCAGAGGGTCCCCCCAGAGAAGAAGGGGGTGGCAGGAGCAGGCAAAGCTGCATTGGTCCCTCTCCCAATCCTGGGTGGGGTCAGCAGGTGCCAGCCACGGGGGGCCCCCCTACCAGGTCCCTCCCTGAGGGGCTGGCCCCTTTCTGCCAAGGAAATCTTTCCGCATTCCTGGGCCAGCCCAGCCAGCCTGGCAGCCATCACACTTCCCTGACCTCAAGTCACCTCCCAGGCCGGGCCGGTAACCCCAGGCTGTGGCCGGGCTCCAGGCTTCCTCCTTCTCAGTGGTAGAAAGATGCCAGGTCGGCACATCCACAGGAGGCCCCCAGGCTGCCAGGGCCCCAAGTGGGCCTGAGCCGCACCGCCCTGCCCCTGCCCGTGCCCCTGCTCCCTCCTGGCACAGGGATAATAGCATTCTTTGAGGGAGTCTGGCTCCATTAGGGTGTGTATGTTGGGATTGCTCTGGTGGGGCTGAGTAATTGGGGTCACTGCCAAAGTGGAGACAGGGGCCTCCCAAACAGGCCATGGCCAGGAGCCTGGACTCCTACGCCACCCTCACCCCCAGCCCACTGCTGGCGCAGCACCCCCCCACCCTCCCCGGGCCTCTGGCTTTTCTCTGCTAGAGCCCCAGGCCTCTCCTGTCCCCGCCAGCCCAGCTGCATCCCAACCAGCTCCGGAAGCATTGGGGCCCTGGACTCAGGGATGACAGGCCTGACACACTGGCCATCCCATCCAGCCCCCTACTGGAAGCCCCCGGGAGCACCCAGGTCTCCCAGCTACCCCTCCCTGGTTAGCCATGGGCCACAGCCACTCTTCTTCTGCCCCCAAAGCAGTCCATGAGCTCAGGCCCCAGATGCAGCCGTGCCTCCACGGAGCTCCCAGGCCCATGGGTGAGCTAAAAGGAGGCTTCTAGCTCTATAATGAGTTGGGCAGCGCCATTCGAGGCCCAGGGAAGGGAGGAAAGCTTCCCAGATGGGCAGTGCAAGCAAGGAAGACTTCTCAGAGGAGGTGAAGGCCTTTCAGTTTGGCCTTGATCAGCAACTAGGATTTGGACTTGTAGAGCCTGGGAGGGGGAATCCAGGCAGAGAGGGTGGCGTAGCAAACCCCTGCCACCCCCAGGGCCAGAAAGCTCAGCACTGACAAGTAACAGCAGATAGAGGGGTGGTCTGGATTGAGGGAGCCTCAGAAAGCCCATTGGGCCTCAGGAGTTTGGACTTGATCCTGGGAGCCTTGAGCACTGTGAGTAGGGACGGCTCAATATGATCTGCCACTTCAGGTGGGACATCCAAGGGGAGGTTCTTGCAAAATCCCAGAAAGAGCAAAAGAACCTAAAGTACGCTAATGCCAGGGAGGACAGAGCATGAGTGAATCCATGCATCTTTTTGTGGCAGAAAGAGCAAGGGAGAGATCAGGTGTCATAAATCTAATCAAACTCTATTATACTACAGAGTGAAGGGCTGATAGGAATACCCCTCTGCAGTCATTTGCATTTTAAAAAGGCATCTTGTTAACACAAATTCATGAGCAGGATGCCCAGGGCAACTTCTGACACTACTTTGCCTTATGCTTGGCACCCCTGCTTTGAAAAAGGGTCAGTCCCTGCCCTGTGCTTTCTCAGCCACCCAGCGTCCACACCCTCCTCTTGCCCCATCATAGCTGACCCTTTCTTTCCTCCTTGCTGCTTCATCTCCCAGCCCCCACTCACCAGCACCCTCATTTCCCCTCCATGGCACTGGGGAGTAGGCCCCTAGGGCTGGTAGTCCACCAGAAAGAAAGGGATTCTGTAAAAATCCTTGGAGTCCTCAGGCTCCCCATGGAGATGCATGGCCACAGCCTGGTACTTCCTGTCCTCATGGTCCTCCAACTCCCTCCAGTTGGTTTTCTTTTCTGGTCAAAGAACAAAGAGATGGCCAGTAGCGGCTGCCCATCCTCGGAGCCCAGAAGGAGTCAGGTTTAGGGGAAATGCTGAGGCTGAGGTGGGGGGGGCCTGTTCTGAGGGCTCCACTCCAGCTCTGACAACATCTGCCCCCAGTAAACTGGACAGACTGGGTGGGTAGGTTGAGAAGAGTCTCCGTGGACACATACTTTCTGAGTGTCACTGGGCTGGGGGCTGTAGCCTTGGCTGGGGTCTCAAGGCTGGGCTGGAGGCTCCAATCCTTGGTTAAGGGCCAAGTAACAGGCCCTGCTCCTATTTCCAGTGGTGTGGGAGGTAATGGATTTGGGGAAATGGAGAACCAGAAATGGGGAACAGCCTTCATCCTCTTTCCTCTGCCTGTCCCCTGACTTCCTCTGGGGGAGGAGTGCCATGATCACCAGGGGGTCTTGGGCTCCAACTACAGAGCATACTGGGAGGCCTGAGGGCTCTTGGGAACCCTGCACCTTCGGGGGACCCATGATGACTTCTGGGCCAGAGAGCCTGTGGGGCTGGGGCTGTGCTATCAGGATGGAAGTTAGACTTGGGGAAGAACTTAGAGGAGAGTTGCTGGAACAGACCGTGAGAAGGGCTCAGAACTTTGAAATGCAGAAGCAGTCCCTCTCCCCCACTAGGAATACTTCCTGTACCCCAGCTCTGAGCTGTTCTGCGGGGCTGCAGGCCAGAGCTCTCCCCCAGACCTTCCAGATGATGATGGTTGTGGAGTCTGGAGAAGAGACCCTCTGGCGGACAAGAGCAGAGTCATCTCTCCAAGCAGGAGCTCTTCTTCACTGGCGTCCTCTGGTCAGCCCCTGTGTGGCAAGGAGATTGCCCAGCCTTGCAGACAAGCTCTGGCCACAAGCCAGGGCCTGGGGACATCCCAGAGAGCCAGGCCTAGGGACTGAATGGGACTCTCCTACCAGGTCCCTCTGTGGCTGGGTGGGAGAGGGGAGGGGCTGGGCTGCTGGCAGGGCTCGCCAGAGAAGGAGTGGACCCTGGCTTCTGCAACATTGCTGATCACCCCCTTTTTCCTCACTTCCAGGGACTCAGGGAACCAAGGCATCAAGAGGTGAGCATGCAAAGGCCCTGGGGCGGCGGGGGGGAGTGGGTGAGATCCAGCTTGTCTGAGAACTGCAAGACTGGCTGCGGAATAAGCCACAGGGGGATTCTGACTCTTGAAGCAATGGGGAAAGCACCTGTCTCCACTTTATATATACTATCACATGTGCACACACATATGCACATATGCACTGTTGAGGAACAAAATTCTTATTCTGTTAGGAGCAGAGAAAAAATGAACCTTATCAAGAAATAGCAACTCGAGTTTGGGCAGCACAAAGTGAAAGTGCAGTGTGCCCTGAAGCTTGGATTGTGTGAGGGGTTTTTACACAGGAGATTCAGCACGGTTAGCACTACCGCAAACATTTAGAAATAACTATTTTCTACGTGTCAGCTAATCCACAGGCTTCTGGGAGCCACAAGAACAGGGAGCAATTCTTTCTGACAGCAGATGCAATTCTGCCTCCTCACTGCTGCCACAGTCCCCTCTGGTTGTCTTCCATGCAAAGGTGCCATACCACACCCCTTCCAGGACCCTCCGCACATCAACCAGCCTCCCCAGCCCCTGTGTCGTGTCAGGTTTTGGGATCAGAGTTTTGCAAGCATTATCTGCCCTCTCCCCCCCGCACCCCGAAGACCTCAGGATAGGGCCTAGGTCAGGGCCCAGAGGAGCGGGCTTCGTGGGGTCAGCCCATACCTGAGGCTCCAGCAGGGCAGCGGCAGGGAGGGCCCCGGAATTGAGTCGGAGGTGGGAGGTGGGGCAGGGGGTTGTGGTCTGGGATCCGAGCGCCTGGGAACAGTCGGTGAGCGCCCCTCCCGCTCCGTGTCCCCCCAGCCTGCGGTCGCCCCCGAATGCTAAACCGGATGGTGGGCGGGGAGAACGCGCAAGAGCGCGAGTGGCCGTGGCAGGTCAGCATCCAGCGCAACGGAAGCCACTTCTGCGGGGGCAGCCTCATCACCGCGCGGTGGGTGCTCACCGCCGCGCACTGCTTCTCCAAGTGAGTCCTCGTCCCTCCCGGCCGGGGCTCAGCACCGCGGACAGCGCCCGGCGGCCCCGCCCTCCACAGCTGGCCCGGGCCGGCCAGAGGGGCTGGGGCGCTCAAACTTGGCCAAACTGTCCACCCCCGTGGAAGCCTTATACAGCCCTGACCCGCCTTCCCAGCCAGAAGCTCCTCTAGGGCCAACCCCAGGGCTAACTTCCAGTTGCAACCGCTGCTCCCAGCCTTGCTCCGGTCGGTAGGGAGGGTCCACTCCCCCACTGCTGGTCCCCCGGGGCATTGTCTCTGCAAATGCCTGCCAGCCCCCGAGAGAGAGAGGCTCCTTCCACGCCCCAGCCCTCTTCACTATCTCCCCTCCCACCTTTCAAATCCAAGACTCCTCCCCTCCTGGCTGGGACTCTGTGGGCACATTTGAGCCCAAAGACTGGCCACAATGTCCCTCCCTCCATCCACCCGGTCTGCACTCAGCTCTGCAGTCCCTGAGCAAGGGGTCAGGCCACCCAATCTGCTGCCGAGCTCTGAACCCCGCAGCCCACACATACCACGGTTTCCAGACATCTCAGCTCCCTTCCCCACATTGTAAGTTGGGAAACTTGGGCTCAGAGACAGCAGGCCACCTGACCAAGGTGCACAGGCAGAGCTGGGTCTGCACCCAAGCCACTGGCTCCCAGCTACCCCCTCCTCAAGGGCACAAGCCAGGCCATATCCTTCAATCCTGGCAGCAGGACTTTCAGGTGGGGACTGTCTCTGTCCGCATTTGACAGGTGAGGAAACTGAATCACAGAGGGCTTGCTAGGTGACTTGCCTGAGGTTACTCAGCTGGCTAAGGTGGGGCTGGGAATTAAAGACAGCAGCCTGGCTGCAGTGTCTGCATGGAAACAGAGACTCTGGATCTGTAAGGGGCAACCCCTGCTGCTTCCCCACCTCCCTTCTCCACTCGACCTCCACCAACCGCCATTCAGGCCCCAGAGGGGCTGCCTCACCAGCTCTCTGCTCTCTCCTGCCAGCACCTCTGAAATGTCCCTGTACCGGGTCCTGCTGGGGGCACGGCAACTGGTGAAGCCAGGGCCACATGCTGTGTATGCCTGGGTAAAGCGGGTGGAGAGCAACCCCCTGTACCAGGGAATGGCCTCCAGTGCTGACGTGGCCCTGGTGGAGCTGGAGGATGCAGTAACTTTCACAGACTATATCATCCCTGTGTGCCTGCCTGACCCCTCAGTCGTCTTCAAGGCTGGCATGAACTGCTCCGTCACCGGTTGGGGCAGCCCCAGTGAGCAAGGTAAAGGGGCAGAGCTAGGAAAGAATGCCTTGAGAAGGTCCTGCGCAGCTTGGGGGCCACTCTGAACCAATGATCTTTTTCTGCGATATGGGTACACATGCTTTCTACTCAAATGGGTAGGTTGGGTTGGGAAAGAGGCAGCAAGCCCAGAAGGAGGAGCCATGGGGAAGAAGAGAGAGGGAGAGAGAAACAGCCCAGGCTGCACCTTGGAAGGAGGGAACAAGGAAATCCGTTCCTCAAAGCCCTGAGCCAGAGGAGAAGATCTAAAGCCAAACAAGAAGTAGGGAGGGGCAGAGCTGGGGTCCTTGACTGGACTGTCTTCTGAGCGGCAGTGGCCTCTCCCCTCCCCAGACCGCCTGCCCAGCCCTCGAGTCCTGCAGAAGCTAGGGGTGCCCATCATCGACACACTGAAATGCAACTGGCTCTACAGCAAGGACACAGACATGAACTCTGACTTCCAGCCCCAAACCATCAAGGACGACATGCTGTGCGCCGGCTTCGCTGAGGGCAAGAAGGATGCCTGCAAGGTGGGCCAAGGGGCCAGCCACCCGGGGGCTCAGCCTGCCCACTAGCCAGGTCATGGGAGGAGCTGGTCCAGTCAGGGTGAGGCGCTGGTTACACGGACTTCTCAGGCCCATTTATGCCTCGACCATCTGGGAACCTGTTTTTAAAAAGTAGATTCCTGGGCCCACCCCAGGAGAGCCGGATGCAATGGGTCTGGGGCAGGGCCCAGGAATCTGCATTTTTAATACACATCATTAGGTGAGTTAGGGCAGGAAACAGGCGCCTCAGACAAGAGAAAAAAAGGACTAACAAGGGGGTGGGGGGCTGGGCAGGAAGGGAGCTAGGGAGGGGAGTTAAGCGGGAGATGGACAGGCAGGAGAAGGAAGACAGGCCCAGGGATGAAGTACACGCTTTTGTGTACATGGTGTGTATGCAAATGCATGCATGGATGTGTGAGCATGTGCGTTCGTGCATGTGTGCGTGTGTATATGTGCATGTATGTTGTGTATGCGTGTCTAGGTGCGTGTGTGCACGCGTGTGTGCGTGTGTACACGTTTGCACCTGCAGAGACTGGCTCTTAGGTCCCTGTGGACTCGGGGGTCCCTTATCTATGCCCTGATGCTGGCCTCTGCTCCCCTCGCAGGGTGACTCGGGGGGCCCCTTGGTGTGCCTCGTGGACCAGTCCTGGCTACAGGCCGGGGTGATCAGCTGGGGAGAGGGCTGCGCCCGCCGGAACCGCCCAGGCGTCTATATCCGGGTCACTGCCCACCACGACTGGATCCACCGGATTATCCCCGACCTGCAGTTCCAGGCTGCGGACGCCAGAGGGGGCCAGAAGCGAGACCCTCCCCACCCCCTGTTTCAGCACCCGCAAGGTCGGAACTTGGCGTCCTGCCTGGGCACCCACGCCGTACTCCTGGTCCTCTCGGCCCTGCTCACGGTGCTCTGAGCCCCGAGCCCGCCGCAGAGTCCGGCCACCGTGTACATTTGTAAATAGTTCTCCAATTCTCTCCACCCTCCATGCCCAGTATTTTTATTTATGTTCACCCTCCAATAAACTCCCAACCTCCGGGCCTGCTGCCGTGAGAGTCCTTAGGGGGAAGACAGGAGCTGGGTCCCAGGTCCGAAGGAGCTGTGAGTTGGGGGCCTATGCCCCAGGTGGGGTAAGAGGCGAGGAACCTTAGTAGGAGAAGGGAAAAGTGGGGGGGCGGGGCTTCCCAGCGGGAGGGGCTGGAGTGTCACCAGGGACACCTGTGCCCGGCCCCTCCCAGGAGGCTTCGCCCCCGGATGCATGACTCGAGTAATCCCTGCTTCCACCCGTGTGTCAGCCTGTTTGTTGCCTTGAGTGTTTGCGGAGGACCGCCAGGCTGAGCGACAGATAGAGGGAGTGCACCCGCCCACTCTGCCCACACCTGTCAGGCTCGTCTGGACCGCCCTTTCCCCACCTGCCGCTGGTTACTCTACATCCAGCGCAAACAGGTCTCCAGCTCCATCCACCTGCACACTCCGGCCTTGCCCGCAACCCGGCCCCGCTCGATGTGGCCTGTGTCTTAGCCGGGTGAGGACTGCCCACGGGTGTTCTTCTGCAGCCAGATGGGCAGCACCCCCTACTCATGCAGGCCCATTCCTGAAAGCAGGGAGCTTCTGCTGCATGTGGCAGACTGTCCAGCAGCATGCACACACACCCATGCACACGCTCACCTGGGTACACGTACACCTGTGCACATACACACGTATGCATGCCTATGAACACACCCATGCAATGCTCACCTATGTACACACATGCACTCACCTGCACACACCCATGCATACTCACCTGCATGCACACCCTTCCACACACACATGCCCATGCACACACACACCCATAAACACCTATGCACACATGCATGTACACACAGGCACAGTTGCCCGCCACAGTGCTGGGAGGCACTGGCACTGGCTATTTAGGGAAGGAATCAATAACCACTTGGCGAGCACCTGCTGTGACCTAGCCCTGGGGACGGAGTGGAACAAACAAGTGCACCTCCCTCATGTCCCCTCTGCTGAGAGGCAGGAAGGATGCGCCACCCCCCACTGGCCGCGCAGTGGCCCTCTCTGGGTGTTTGCAGAGCTCCTTGAGACCAGGGACAGGGTGACCCCGGTCCTGGGGCTCCAGGTGCTCAGCATCCCATGGGGGAAGCAGGTGCAGTGTGGCCCCAGCAAATGGGGGACCGGCTGAGAGTCCTGGAGGGTAGGCTCTGAGGAAAAGCTCTGGGCCATCTGGCTGAGCTGACCCAGGCCCCAGTCTTGGAGAGGATGCTGTGGACCCTGGGTAGTACAGCAGCCCTTTTGTAGCGCCTAAGGGAAGGGAACCGTGTTAGTGGGGAGACCTGGGGTGAAGCCTGCCTGCCACTGGGTCAAGGACTAGTGTCTGCTCTTTGGGGCTCATCACCCCATCTGCCCCTCTAGGCTGCTGTCCCTGGCCCCCACCACCCTCCTCATCCTCCTGCCTCTACTAGAGTGGAGCGTAGAGCTGAAAGGACCGGGGGCTGTGGCCAGGTGTGCAGACCCCAGAGGGACAGTGCACACCCAGCTTCTGCATCCCTAGTGCCTGCCGCTGGGAGGGTGAGTCAGGCTGTGCAAGACAGTGACCAGCATGTGGCCAGGCACCGCTCACAGCTACCATCTGCTGAACTGCCACCGAGGCCCACGGCAGACATCCGCAGGAATGGAGAACGCCCTGGCCCAGACCAAGTGTTTTAGGGGAGAACAGGTTTATTTGTGGTTGACAGTCCAGAGAAGCTTAACGTCACAAGTACTTGAAAGAAGCACCACAGACCTGCAAGGCTTGTTCTTGAGATGTCATTTGCCCTCTCCTGGGGTGGGGGCCTCTGATGGGAGCAGCAGCCTCAGTGATGGGCAGGGGAGCTCGCAGGGCCCTCCAGCTGCAGTGACTTCTCTGGAGAACAGACTGGCTCAGACTGGAGGTGCAGGCTGGGGCAGACAACATGGCCCTCTCCAGGCCAGCCATGGCCTTCAACAACGGGGAGGATGGAAGGTGCAGGAAGCAAGGGGCTGAGGAGCGGCGGTGCCGGCCCCAGGCGGTGCCTGGAACGTTGCAGGCATGAACTCACAGGAGTCCCAGTGCTGAGCACCCACAAGCTGACTTCCCCCCAGGCCCTGTCACTGCCCCTCCCCTTAGGGCTGGCAAGCTGGGCCAAGCTTGAGGGCCCTGGAGTGGCGGGCACCTTCCTTGCCCAGAGGCCGTGAGAACAGCGAGGACAGAATGATCCAGGTCCCTGTCAATCCTGCACATAGGCAAAGGTGCTCAGGGCTCCCCCGGGATGCCCCAGGCACTGAGGGCAGTGCAGGTTTCTGCGGGTGTCCGGCGAGCAGCAAATGGCAGGTCAGGGCTGTTCAGAAAGCCAACTCCACAGAGCAGAATCTGGGTTCCCTCCCCGCGGGCGGGCAGGACGCAGAGCGCGGGGTGGCCTGCAGACACCAACCAAGCTGGAGCTCCAGCACGCTGGGGCCAGAGACATCGCGGGGCCTCCTGGAGCCACAGTGCTCTGGGGACATGGACCCAGCTGCAGCTGCCAGGTCCAGACACCTGTGCAGAGTGGTCACCAGGGAGAGCCAGAGCAGCTGCCCAAGGGCCAGACCCCAGATGTGTGGACAAAGAGAACTGGAGGTCTTGGCACTTAAAAAGTCACTCCGATGAGGGTGCTCATCCCCTGGATGAGTTGACACTGACCAGGAGGTCAGCAAGGTGGCTGGGCTGACCTGGCTGAGCTGGGAGCTGCCAGCTCTCAAGCTTGACAGCAGACAGACCCACGGACGGATGGATGGACATGCAGACACTGCCAACTCGCCCAGCAGAAACCTGGTGCGCTCCGTGGCAGGTGGAGGAGCAGCACAGGGGCCGCCACAGGCTGTTCCTGTGGCCTCTTGGTGTAGTTTACGACACTAACAGCTGTTATGCTCATTCATAAATACGCAACTTTATTTGCTATTTTCAGGGGGAACTTAGGCATTAAACTGTAAGCTGATAAAACGTGGACACCTAAAAAAGTATAAAAGTATAAATATCCCCTTGGAATAAATTTTAGCGGATTAAGTCTTAACATCTTTAAATTAAAAAACCACAAACCTATCTATCATGTCAAGGTCGTAAGTCAAGTGCTGCCAAATGGCCAGCAGCTCCCTACAGAGCCCGCCCCCTTGCCAAGAAAAGGGCCACCTCCCCCCTGGGCTCCGCTGAGTTGGCGCAGTCAGTGACAGCTACAAATCCGCTTTATAGAAAGGTTCCATATAAACCATTTAAGCCAAGCACGTAAAAACGTACGATAGACTGTACAAAAAGAAGGAGGTAAGTCTAGATGCTGGAGAACTCAGTTAGCCAGATTATTGGCAAAGGAGAAGAGGGCAGGGGCAAGAAGTCTCCACAAGTATTTGAAACTAGAGGGTGTCAGAGCCTCTGACCTACGAATCAGCAGCCCCAGTGGTCAGTGTGCACAGCTGCCTGGGACAGCCAGGGCTTGAGAAGCAGAATCTGCCTAGCCCACCACGTCCTTCCACCTCTGATGCCCGCCGCCGGTGCAGTAAACTTGGAGCGTGCTAACGGCTGTCGGTGGCAGGGTCCCAGCAGCTCGTGGCTCGCCAAGTGAGTCGAGCCTGTGCAGGCAGCGTGTGTCTCAAACGTCCCAAAACATGAGAGAACTGCATAGTTAGACAAAGGAAACGAGAGCAGGCAAGAAAGACAGACACATGTGATGTGTGTAAACACCCAGAACTTTCCAAGGAATCCAGGGCTTCTACCGAGGAGCCTCCCCTGCCCGACACCATAACAGGCACAACAAAGGCACCCACAGAAGCAGCATCACATGAGCCCGTTTATGGGATGAGGCAAACCTTGACTCTCCTTAAGCTAGTGGACAGGACCGACCTAGAGTGCAGCCGTACTTACAGGCATTTCTAAAAAGTAAAACGCCTGGCCATCTACCACACTAGGAAGAACGGACGGTTCTCTTGCCTGGAAAATACAAAGTGAGCCGCCACGGCTCATCCATGCAGCTGTGCCGGAAGCATGGCTGAGAGGAAAACCCACCACCAGAGGCAGAGGCAGGAGCAGGAGATGCAAGGCCGCGTCAGTCAGGTGCCTCTGGCCCATCGATCCTCAGTCCACAGGAGCATAAAGACGTGGCAGAAAGGCGCCCAGGATGCCCAGATTCAGGCGTCCCATAGCAGATGGGCAACCAGCTACTTTCTGTGGGGGCACACTGCTCTTTAGGGACTGTTTAAGTAGCACCAAGAATGCTGTTCTTTAAGTGATCTTCAATGATTAAAAAAAGAGTCACTCCCTACGGGTCAGTCGCGTCTGGCAGGTCCTGGGTGGCCTTGATGCCCAGTCTGCCAGCCTCAACCCAACCTGTCCTCACTACCCCTCAGACCTGCTCTCTAGAGAGAATTGTCACAAGCAGGTTCCTCCTCATGGCCAGGCTCCCTCGGTGTGGCAGCCAGCTGCATCTTGGGAAAATTAAAAAGTTTTTCAGCTGTCAATACTGTCTTCACATCCTTGAGCCTCGCTCTTGCAAAATCTGAAAAAGACCAAGTACAGAGAGTGAAGCGGGGGCCTGGGCAGAAGCGGCAGCACGTCCCTTACAGCCGACATCCAGGCTCAGGCCGCTGCACACAGCCACACCCGCCACCTGGGACCTCAAGGCCCCTGGGCTTCCTTGAGACCTCGAGGCTCAGGCGCCTGAGACAGGGCACTGCCCTTGAGGTGGGATGGCCCACTGGGACCCACTGACTTCCCACCACGCCAGCCTGCAAGCCCCTCCAGGGCAACCGTCCCCTACTCCCTTCTCCAGGAAAACCCAAGCAGCAGCACCCACCCACCCTCAGGAAGGGTGTGGGCGGCTTTGGGAAGGAGCCAGCAGACCGGGGCCCTCCTCTCAGGCACCCCAACCTGCTCAGAAGGACCTCCTCCTTTCCTCCCTCCCTCCCTCCACACCAGCCACTGGCCAGCACTGCCCCCTGCCCCCGACCTGCTCTTACTGTGGCCACTCAGTTCACTGACACACCACCTGACCAGGCACAGCAAAGATCCCTTGTCCTGCACCCCACCAGCCTGCCACACTGTCCTGTCCAGAGGCCTGTCCCCTGTGTCCCCACGGCCTGAGTCTCGAGTGCACCAGGCCTGTGTGCCCGAAGAGCACCCCACGTGCAGGCAGGAGGTCTGGTAGGCTCCAATCCTGCGGGGCTTTGTCCTGGGGGCTGCTCTCACAGCTAGTCCTGTACCCCCATAGCCCCCTCACTGCCCAGACCCCCCTGAGATAGGGCACGTTGGACGGCAGGCTTTCCATAAATAACTGGGGGTGGAGGCATGTGAGCCAGTCGAGCCCGCAGCGTGGTGAGCAAGCTGTCGATGCAAAGACACCCCAGACCTGGAGGCTTCAAGTAAGAGACAGGAAGAAAGGCAGATGGTTGGTAGTTTATGCTGAAATGAAACTCTGCTTGTGTTGGGCTCATGTTATTGGCAAAGAGTTTCACCTGCTCCCGTTTATTTTTAAAGCGGCAACTAGAAACTGCACGCTGCTGCCGTGCAGCACACGGTTTCCACAGAACAGTGCTGGTCTAACCCTGGGCTCAGCCAGCTTCTCTCCAAGGGCCAGGAGGCAAAACCGAGGGCGTCACTAGGCACTTGGCCATTAAAACCACACGCACGCACACTCAGCCTGCAGCTGGACAGAGCCAGGCAGTGACGGCGCCAGGTCCACCAACCCCTGGTGCGCCCACGTGCTGCTGGGTGCCATGACTCAGGCCCATGGCTGGCATATGCCTGCCCCAGGCTCTCCTGCATACCGAGCACTAGGCAGGGCAGTGGGTGAGACTCCCACCCTGTGGGCCCAGTGGGAGCAAGGTGCCACCAGAATGATATTCTCCCCGGGAGGGCATGGGCCACAATTTCCCTATCCGTGACATGAGGTTGCAGGCCTGGGAGCGGCCCCTGTCGCCCCTCTAACACACTGTGTCGCCTATTTTAGCTGGTTCCACCAGGCCCTGCTGTATGCTGCCTGCAGCCCTGGGCACGGGGCGGGCGGGAGTGGCGGGGCATTGCTGTTTACAGGCCCGGGCATGGGGGGCTGGAAGGGAGTGAAATCTCCATCATAGGTAGCTGGACAGAGACCCAGAGACCACTGCAGCACAGTGAGTCCCTCTGCTCTGGGGATGCTGTGAGAAGGACACCCCCCCCAGGAACAGAGTGCACTCACAACCAGGTGGCTCCTATTGCAATCTACAAGGTGAGCACCTCGGACAGTGGGGAGATCTCTGCCAACTATAGGCGCTATGGTGGGCAGGGCCAGCAGGTGCGGGTCAAGAAAGACAACAAAAGAGTATGGGAGGTCTCAGACTGCAGTCTCACCATGACCTTCACGCTAGTTGGGCTCATCGCCACAGGGACCTGGCTCCTCCTTGCTCTGGCTGCAGCGGCAGTGGGAGGAGAGAAGCTTGGTCAGTGAGAGGTGGATGGGAGGCAGGGGGAAGAACCAGCCACACAGGGTCTCAGCCCATGGAGGCAGCAATGAGGCACACACGGGGTGGACAAGAACCCAGGCAGGGGTGCTCTGGAGCAGGTGGGCCCAGCTCCATGGCACAGATCCCCCTCTGCTCATGGGTGCAGATCACACTGGAGAAGGGGCGCAGGGTCCCCGCACCCACTGTCCCTTAGTTCCAGCCTTTCCTCAAAGGCACCTCCCTGGCCAGGACCCCTCTAGGCATGTGAATTTCTGGGTTGTTACCACCCAGCCCCATACCTAGAAAGTCTGACACCCCGTCTCCCACCATTTCTGATGTGAGGCAGGGAGTGCTAGCCCATTCACACCCAGAGGCACAGCACCAGGCAGTGGCCATGGGAGCTGTGACCACGGAGCAATGACCAGACTCCAGAGGGAGACCTGGAGGGCTGGCAGGGTTGCTTCTAGCAGGGGTGATGGCCACAGGAGCAGACATGTGGTGGCCAGAGGCCACGCAGGCCACTGCCCTGGCTCTTGCCGTCAGTTAAAAGTTCCACATGGCTGACTGCTTCTTGAATGTTCTTTGGCAATACCCGGAGCCTTTACCTGGGCTGCGCCCCAAACTGGCCCCTGCAGAACCCCACTCTACCTCTCACTCTGCCAAGGACCCCCAGCCTTGACGGTGGGCCACAGGAATCTGTCACTCCTGGGACAGCTGCTGCCCCCAGCCCTGCCAATTCCCCGTCCTTCACCCTGAGGTACCTAGCATCCTCAGGATGCAAACTCCACAGGGACTGGACAAGGCCCTCTCCGTGGGTCCAGAAGTCACAGACGCTGCAGGTGACCCTCCTTCTACGAAGCCCCCCACAAGCACGCAGACGAGACCGAGAGGGCTGCTTACATGGAGGCTCAAGCCCCCTCATACCAAGGCTGCCCCTGGGAACAAGGACCTGCGTTGCCCGAAAAAGCAGAGGCTTCACTGCCTGGCCCCACAGCCTCACTGTGTCCTCGAACCAGGGACCCTTGCTGACAAGTGAGGCCAGTTACAGGACAACAAGGCCAAGAAATATCACGACAACCCCAGGCAGCTGCGTGTCACAGCTCAGCTAGAGCAGAGGAAAATGAGCCCCTCACCTGGCCAGCAGACAGCCTCACCCTATGGATACCCCTGGAAGACTACAGCCACCACACCCACCTTGGCTTTCTCACTGGGCTCGCTGGCCATGCCGTACGGCATGTTGTGCAGTTCCTTGGAGACGACACAGAGGAACTCGGCCTGGTCCTCGTTCCCGTAGTTGTAAGAGGAACCAATGCTGACCAGCTAGAAGGAAGGGACAGGCTGCATTATGTCCTCAGGGCAAAGCCCGCCAGCTGACCACCCCAAGCCCACAAAGCCCGTCAGCCACCCACCCCAGATCCACACAGCCTGCCGGCCGGCCGCCTACCCCACACAACCTACCACCCACCCACCCCAGACCCACGCAGCCCACCCACCCCAAGCCCATGCAGCCTGGCGGCCACACACCCTAAACACACATAGCCCACCAGCTGCCCACCTGAGGCACTAACACCAGTGCAGGACATGGCTTGGACATCAGTTTGGGGAGCACCACGGCCTCCACAACCCATAGAGGGACACCGTGCCCAAGACAAGGGTTGGCCTCTGCAAAGGCTCTCAATGAACTTGCGGGAACAGACTCCCAAAATGTCCACATGCACATCTGTGTTCCACACGTACACACACGCTCATGCATGCACACATAACTACGATCCTGCGGCATGCTGGGACAGGCTCTCTTCTCCTCAGTGGACCCCCAACATTTCTCTGTCCAGTATCTTAACTGGCCCAAGGAGATGCTGACTAGGTTGGGGCAGGGGGAGCAAAGCAGTCAAGGGAGGAAGCGACAGAAGCTTCCTACTGGACGGTCCACATGTGTATATGCATTGCCCATGTGCCAGGCTGTGTGTGAGCTCCCAGGGGAAGGCAGGACCTGCAGACTGACCTTCAGTGACCTCGAGGACAGACCCCAGGGGAGTGGAAGGGGAGACAGGCAGGGTCTGGGCTGGCACTGGAGCCCAGCAGAAAAGAGTGAAGACAGGGCTGCCTAAGTTTGGGAGGTGGGCACAGGGAGTCATCTTCCCCCACTTCTCAGTCTGTGTCCAGCCATGGCCCAGCCCTGGACACACCACCTCCTATGGGTCACCCAGGCTCTGGCCTAGGGCCAGTTGCACCAGGGCTAAGAGCTGAAAAGTTCCTCTGGCCAGGTACCCCCACACAGCTACAAACACTTTCAAAATGCAAAATGAACCAAAGGAAACCACTAAAAGGTTAGAGGGGATGCTAATGGTGGAATTATGGAGCCAAAATGTGGCTAAAGGGCTGCTCACTCCAGGTCTCCCTGTGGGTTCCAGGTCGGGCAGCAGTGCACAAAGCAGGCCTACTCGAGGCGGCACTGAGGGAGGGGTTCGGCCACCTGAGGAAGCCTGCAGAACGGTAGGCAGCTTGACTGGGCCCCAGGTAGACAGACAAGATGGCAAGGGATAAGGGGCAGTCTGGGCCCTGCGTTTCCCAAAAGGCAGGCCTGAATGCAAACCAAGAGGGGTGCTGTCAGGCCAGTAACTAAGCAGGCACTGAGGCCATTGGGGCCAGTGCCTCACTGCTGGTCCCCAGGCCCGCCGCCTGCGGACATTGTGCCTTATCATGAGATGTACGGCACCAGCAGGGTAGATCACCAGCTGTCTCCAGGGCTTGGCCAGCTCCTCACCTGTTCAAACTTCCAGCCGTCAGACATGGTGGACACCATCTGCGTGAGTTCCTCCTCTTGGCACTGCAGCACGCGATACACGTGCTTCACTGGCACCTGCGTAAGGGCCAGGGTCAGTGGGCAGCTATCTCTGCACCCCCACCATGCCACCAGCTGCCTACACGGCCCAGAGCCAGGTGCGCGCCTCTCATCGCCAAGGCTCAGGTCAAATGCCCAAAGCAACCTGGACATGTCCACAAAAGCAAAATAAACAACCCATAGCAGCTGCCATTTTCTGCTTTCTCATGCACCTCCAAAAATATTTCTATTTCTAAATCCCAAAATAAAATGAGTCATCTTCCTGGAATCTGAGAGCACCAGTGACTGAGTATGAATGTGTGAGGACACCTGCTTTTGTTCTACACCAAGTATCAGGGTGAGTCCGTGGGGCAGTGCCACGGCCTTCCCACCCCCAGCTCCCCACGGGCCAGCGGGTGAGGGCCCTAGGCTGTATGGGTGCTGGTCTCCTACCCTGCCCACCTGGCTGCCGATCAGCAACTTGAAGTGGCTGGACCATTAGCCAATCTTTTTTCTTTTTTTTTAGTTTTTATTGCGCTTTAAGTGAAAGTTTACAAATCAAGTCAGTCTCTCACACAAAAACCCATATACACCTTGCTACACACTCCCAATTACTCTTCCCCTAATGAGACAGGCCCCCCTTCTTCCTCCTCTCTCTCTTTTCGTGTCCTTTTCACCAGCTTCTAACCCCCTCCACCCTCTCATCTCCCCTCTAGGCAGGAGATGCCAACATAGTCTCAAGTGTCCACCTGATCCAAGAAGCTCATTTCTCACCAGCATCCCTCTCCAATCCGTTGTCCAGTCCAATCCATGTCAGAATGGTTCCTGTCCTGGGCCAATACAAGGACTGAGGGCCATGACCACCGGGGTCCTTCTACTCTCAGTCAGACCATTAAGTCTGGTGTTATGAGAATTTGGAGTCTGCATCCCACTGCTCTCCTGCTCCCTCAGGGGTTCTCTGTCGCGTTCCCTGTCAGGGCAGTCATCGGTTGTAGCCGGGCAACATCTAGTTCTTCTGGTCTCAGGATAATGTAGTCTCTGGTTCATGTGGCCCTTTCTTGTCTCTTGGGCTTGTAATCACCTTGCGTCCTTGGTGTTCTTCATTCTCCTTTGATCCAGGTGGGTTGAGACCAATTGATACATCTTAGATGGCTGCTTGCTAGCGTTTAAAACCCCAGACGCCACTCTCAAAGTGAGATGCAAAATGTTTTCTTAATAGATTTTATTATGCCAATTGACTTAGATGTCCCCTGAAACCATGGTCCCCAGACCCCTGCCCCTGCTATGCTGGCCTTCAAAGCATTCAGTTTATTCAGGAAACTTCTTTGCTTTTGGTTTACTCCAATTGTACTGACCTCCCCTGTATTGTGTGCTGTCTTTCCCTTCACCTAAAGTAGTTCTTATCTACTATGTAATTAGTGAATACCCCTCTCGTAACCACAAAGGTATGTTTTCTTCTCAGTTTAAACTATTTCTCAAGTTCTTATATTAGTAGTCTTATACAATATTTGTCCTTTTGCAACTAATTTCACTCAGCATAATGCCTTCCAGGTTCCTCATTGTTATGAAATGTTTCAGATTCCTCACCGTTCTTTATCGATGTGTAGTATTCCACTGTGTGAATATACCATAATTTATTTACCCATTCATCCGTTGATGGGACACCTTGGTTGCTTCCATCTTTTTGCTATTGTAAACAGTGCTGCAATCAACATGGGTGTGCATGTATCTGTTTGTGTAAAGGCTTTTATTCCTCTAGGATATATTCCAAGGAGTGGGATTGCTGGATCGTATGGTAGTTCTATTTCTAGCTTTTTAAGGAAGTGCCAAATCGATTTCCAAAGTGGTTGTACCATTTCACATTCCCACCAGCAAGTGTTCCAATCTCTCCACAGCCTCTCCAACATTGATTATTTTGTGTTTTTTGGATTAATGCCAGCCTTGTTGGAGTGAGATGAAATCTCATTGCAGTTTTGACCTGCATTTCTCTAATGGCTAATGATCGTGAACATTTCCTCATATATCTGTTAGCTACCTGAATGTCTTCTTTAGTGAAGTGTGTATTCATATCTTTTGTCCATTTTTTAAATTGGGTTGTCTTTTTGCAGTTGAGTTTTTGCAGTATCATGTAGATTTTAGAGATCAGGCGCTGATCAGAAATGTCACAGCTAAAAGCGTTTTCCCAGTCTGTAAGTAGTCTTTTTACTCTTTGGGTGAAGTCTTTGGATGAGCATAGGTGTTTGATTTTTAGGAGCTCCCAGTTATCCAGTTTTTCTTCTACATTCTTTATAATGTTTTGTATACTGTTTATGCCATGTATTAGGGCTCCTAACGTCCCTATTTTTTCTTCCATGGTCTTTATCGTTTTAGATTTTATGTTTAGGTCTTTGATCCATTTTGAGTTAGTTTTTGTGCATGGAGTGAAGTATGGGTCTTGTTGCATTTTTTTTGCAGATGGATATCCAGTTATGCCAGCACCATTTGTTAAAAAGACTGTCTTTTCCTCATTTAACTGTTTTGGGGCCTTTGTCAAATATCAACTGCTCATATGTGGATGGATTTATGTCTGGATTCTCAATTCTGTTCCATTGATCTATGTATCTGTTGTTGCACCAATACCAGGCTGTTCTGACTGCTGTGGTGGTATAATAGGTTCTAAAATCAGGTAGAGTAAGGCCTCCCACTTTGTTCTTCTTTTTCAGTAATGCCTTATGTATCCAGGGCCTCTTTCCCTTCCATATGAAGTTGGTGATTTGTTTCTCCATCTCATTAAAGAATGTCGTTGGGATTTGGATCGGAATTGCATTACATGTATAAATTGCTTTTGGTAAAATAGACATTTTTATGTTAGGTCTTCCTATCCACGAGCAAGGTATGTTCTTCCACTTACCTAAGTCTCTTTTGGTTTCTTGCAGAAGTATATTGTAGTTTTCTTTTTTAAGTCTTTTACATCTCTGGTAAGATTAATTCCTAAGTATTTTATCTTCTTGGGGGCTGCTGTAAATGGCATTGATTTGGTGATTTCCTCTTTGATGTTCTTTTTGTTGGTGTAGAGGAATCCAACTGATTTTTGTATGTTTATCTTATATCCCATAGCCAGTCTTTTTAAAAGGCTCCAGGCCAGCTTGGGTCCCCAGAGGGAAAGCCCATTATGGGGGGCAGGAGGCAGGACGTGAAAGGATCTTAAGCGGACTGACTATGCTAAGGATGTGCGCCAGCAGCATAGTGTCCACTCAGCAGCCTTCCTCCAGAAGAGGAGGACTCGTGGGGGGGGGGGGTCAGCTGCTGCGCTTCCAATCGCAGAGCAGGTTGGGGACAGAGACTGGTGCTCAGACCCACCAGCGCTGCCCTCTATGGAGAGTGTCAGGCACAACCCACTTTTTTCTTTTTATTGCGCTTTAAGTGAAAGTTTACGAATGAAGTCAGTCTCTCATATAAAAATTCGTATGAACCTTACTATGTACTCCTACTTGCTCTGCCCCTAATGAGAGAGCGCACATCTTCTCTCCACCCTGTATTCCCCGTGTCCATTCAGCCACCTTCTCTTCCCCGCCTTCTTGTCTCCACACAGGAGCTGCCCACAGTCTCATGTATCTACTTGAGCCAAGAAGTTCACTCCTCACCAGTATCATTTTTTATCTTATAGTCCAGTCCAGTCCCTCTCTGAAGAGCCGGCTTTGGGAATGGTTCCAGTCTTGGGCTAACAGAAGGTCTGGAGACCATGGCCATCCGGGTTCTTCTAGTCTCCGTCCAACCGTTAAGTCTGATCTTTTTTTTTTTTTTTAATAATTTTTATTGTGCTTTAAGTGAAAGTTTACCAATCAAGTCAGTCTGTCATATATAAACTTATATACACCTTACTCCATACTCCCACTTACTCTCCCCCTAATGAGTCAGCCCGCTCCCTCCTTCCAGTCTCTCCTTTCGTGACAATTTTGCCAGTTTCTAACCCTCTCTACCCTCCTATCTCCCCTCCAGGCAGGAGATGCCAACACAGTCTCAAGTGTCCACCTGATACAAGTAGCTCACTCTTCGTCAGCATCTCTCTCCTACCCATTGTCCAGTCCCTTCCATGTCTGATGAGTTGTCTTTGGGAATGGTTCCTGTCCTGGGCCAAGAGAAGGTTTGGGGACCATGACCGCTGGGATTCCTCTAGTCTCAGTCAGACCATTAAGTCTAGTCTTTTTATGAGAATTTGGGGTCTGCATCCCACTGCTCTCCTGCTCCCTCAGGGGTTCTCTGTTGTGTTCCCTGTCAGGGCAGTCATTGGTTGTAGCCAGGCACCATCTAGTCCTTCTGGTCTCAGGCTGATGTAGTCTCTTATTTATGTGGCCCTTTCTATCTCCTGAGCCTGTAATTACCTTGTATCTTCGGTGTTCTTCATTCTCTTTTACTCCGGTGGGGGGGGGGGGGGATGAGAGCAATTGATGCATCTTAGATGGCCTCTTGCTAGCATTTAAGACCCCAGACACCACGCGACAAAATGGGATACAGAATGTCTTCTTAGTAGGGTTTATTATGCCAACGGACCTAGATGTCCCCTGAAACCACGGTCCTGAGACCCCTGCCCCTGCTACTCTGGGCTTCCAAGTGTTTGGTTTATCCAGAAAACTTCTTAGCTTTTGGTTTAGTCCAGTTGTGCTGACCTTTCCCGTACTGTATGCTGTCTTTCCCTTCACCTAAAATAGTTCTTGTCTACTATCTAATTAGTGAATACCCCTCTCCCTCCCCACCCTTGTAACCATCAAAGAATATTTTCTTCTCTGTTTAAACTATTTCTTGGGTTCTTATAATAGTGGTCTCATACAATATTTGTCTTTTTGCACCTGAGTAATTCCACTCAGTATAATGCCTTCCAGATTCCTCTATGTTATGAAATGTTTCACGGATTCATCATTGTTTATTGATGCATAGTATTCCATTGTGTGAATATACCATGATTTATTTACCCATTCATCCGTTGATGGGCACCTTGGTTGCTTCTATCTTTTTGCTAGTGTAAACAGGGCTGCACTGAACATGGGTGTGCATATATCTGTTCAGGTAAAGGCTCTTATTTCTCTAGGATATATTCCGAGGAGTAGGACTGCTGGATCTTATGGTAGTTCTATCCTCTAGCTTTTTAAGGAAGTGCCAAATCGATTTCCAAAGTGGTTGGACCATTTTACATTCCCACCAGCAATGTGTAAGTGTTCCAGTCTCTCCACAACCTCTTCAACATTTATTATTTTGTGTTTTTTTGGATTAATGCCAGCCTTGTGGGCATGAGATGGTATCTCACTGTAGTTTTGATTTGCATCTATCTAATGGCTAATGATTGTGAGCATTTCCTCACGTATCTGTTAGCTGCCTGAAGGTCCTCTTTGGTGAAGCACCTGTTCATATCCTTTGCCCATTTTCTAACTGGGTTATTGGTCTTTTTGTAGTTGAGTTTTTGCAGCATCATGTAGATTTTAGAGATCACACACTGCTCGGAAATAGCTAAAAACTTTTTCCAGTCAGTAATCTTTTTACTCTTTTGGTAAATTCTTAGGATGAGCATAGGTGTTTGTTTTTTAGGCGCTTCCAGTTATCTAGCTTCTCTTCCAGTGTTTGTGCACTGTTAGTAATGTTTCGTATACTGTTTGTGCCATGTATTAGGGCTCCTAGCGTTGTCCCTATTTTTTCTTCCATGATCTTTATCATTTTAGATTTATATTTAGGTCTTTGATCCATTTTGAGTTAGTTTTTGTGCATGGTGTGAGCTATGGGTCTTGTTTCCTTTTTTTGCAGATGGATATCCAGTTACGCCAGCACCATTTGTTAAAGAGACTGTCTTCTCCATTTACCTGACTTCGGGCCTTGGGCCTTTGTCAAATATCAGCTGCTCATATGTGGATAGATGTATGTCTGGATTCTCAATTCTGTTCCATTGGTCTATGTATCTGTTGTTGTACCAGTACGAGGCTGTTTTGACTACTGTGGTGGTATAATAGGTTCTAAAATCAGGTAGAGTAAGGCCTCCCACTTTGTTCTTCTTTTTCAGTAATGCTTTACTTACCCAAGGCCTACTCCCCTTCCATATGAAGTTGGTGATTTATTTCTCCATCTTATTAAAAAATGTCATTGCAATTTGGAGAGGAATTGCATTATATCTATAGATTGCACTTGGCAGAAGAGACATTTTTACAATGTTGAGTCTTCTTATCCATGAGCAAAATATGTTTTTTCACTTATGTAGGTCTCTTTTGGAAACCCTGGTGGCATAGTGGTTACGTGCTACGGCTGCTAACCAAAGGGTCAGCAGTTTGAATCTGCCAGGCGCTCCTTGGAAACTCTATGGGGGCAGTTCTACTCTGTCCTATAGGGTCGCTATCAGCTGGAGTCGACTCAACGGCACTGGGTTTGGTTTTTTTTTTTTTTTTTTTTGGTTAGGTCTCTTTTGGTTTCTTGCATTAGTGTCTTGTAGTTTTCTTTGTATACGTCTTTTACATCTCTGGTAAGACTTATTCCTAAGTATTTTGTCTTCCTGGTGGCTACTTTAAATGGTATTGATTTGGTGAATTCCTCATCGAAATTCTCCTTGTGGATATAGAGGAATCCCACTGATTTTTTATGTTTATCTTGTATCCTGATACTCTGCTGAACTCTTCTATTAGTTTCAGTAGTTTTCTTGAGGATTCTTTAGGGTTTTCTGTGCATAAGATCATGTCATCTGCAAACAGAAATACTTTGACTTCTTCCTTACAAATCTGGATGCCCTTTATTTATCTAGCCTAATTGCTCTGGCTAGGACCTCCAGTACAATGCTGAATAAGGGTGGTGATAAACAGCATCCTTTTCTGGTTCCCATTCTCAAGGGGAATGCTTTCAGAATCCCTCCATTCAGGATGATGTTGGCTGTTGGCTTTGTATAAATGCCCTATCTTACGTTGCAGAATTCTCCTTCTATTCTTATTTTGTTGAGTTTTTTTTTAATCATGAATGGGTGCTGAACTTTGTCAAATGCCTTTTCTGCATCAATTGATGAGATCATGTGGTTCTTGCCTTTTATTTATATGATGGATTACGTTATTGTTTTTCTAATGTTGAACCATCCCTGCATACCTGGTATGAATCCCACTTGGTCAAAGTGAATTATTTTTTTGATATGTTGTTGAATTCTATTGGCTAGAATTTTGTTGTAGATTTTTGCATCTAAGTTCATGAGGGATATAGGTCTGTAACTTCCTTTTTTTGTGGTGTCTTTACCTGGTTTTGGTATCAGGGATATGCTGGTTTCATAGAATCGGTCTGGGAGTAGTCCATCCTTTTCTGTGCTCTAAAATACCTTTAGTAGTAGTGGTGTTAACTCTTCTCTGAAAGTTCGGTAGAACTCTGCAGTGAAGCCGTCTGGGCCAGTGTTTCTTTTTGTTGGGAGTTTCTTGATTACCTTTTCAATCTCTTGTTATGGGTCTATTTAGTTTTTCTAAGTTTTCAACAGGTATCTCTGTTTGTGTTAGTTGAGGTAGGTAGCGTATTTCTAAAAATTCACCCATTTCTTCTAGGTTTTCCAACTTGTTAGAGTACAATTTTTCACAGTAATCTGATATGACTCTTTTAATTCCATTTAGGTTTGTTGTGGTATCACCCACCTCATTTCTTATTCAGGTTATTTGCTCCCTCTCCTTTCTTCTGTCAGTTTGGCCAATGGTTTATCGATTTTGTTAATTTTTTCAAAAAATGAGCTTTTGGTCTTGTTAACTCTTTCAATTGTTTTTCTGTTCTCTATTTCATTGAATTCTGCTCTAATTTTTATTATTGGCTTTCTTCTGGTGTCTGAGGGTTTCTTTTGTTGCCCTCTATTTGTTGAAGTTGTAGGCGTAATTCTTTGATTTTGGCCCTTTCTTCTTTTTGTATCTATGCACTTATTGATATAAACTGACCTCTAAGCACTGCTTCCTCTGTGTCCCAGAGGCTCTGATAGGAAGTGTTTTCATTCTCATTGGATTCTATGAACTTCTTTATTTCATCTTCAGTGTCTTTTATAACCCAGTCTTTTTGAGCAGAGTATCGTTCAGTTTCCAAGTGTTTGATTTCTTTTGCGTTTTTTCTGTTATTGATTTATTTTATGGCCTTATGGTCAGAGAAGCTGCTTTGTAATATTTCAATGTTTTCAATACTGTTAAGGCTTGCTTTATGAACTAATATGTGGTCTATTCTAGAGAATGTTCCATGTGCGCTGGAAAAGAAATGACACTTGGTTGCTGTTGGGTGAAGTGTACTATATATGTCTATGAGGTCAAGTTGCTTGACTGCATTTAGATCTTCCGTGTCTTTATTGAGCTTCTTTCTGGATGTTCTGTCCTTCACCTAAAGTGGTGTGTTGAAGTCTCCTACTACTATCATGGACCTGTCTATCTCACTTTTCAATGCTGTTAGAGCGTGTTTCATGTATCTTGAAGCCCTAGTCACTGGGTGTTACAACCTCTTTGTATACTGTCCCTTTAATCATTACATAGCGTCCTTCCTCATCCTTTGTGGTGGATTTAACTTTAAAGACTATTCTGTCAGAAATTAATACTGCCACTTCTGTTCTTTTTTGATTGTTGTTTGCTTGATATATTTTTTTCCATCCTTTGAGTTTTAGTTTGTGTCTCTAAGTCTAAAGTGTCTCTTGTAGGAAGCATATAGATCGATCATGTTTTTTTTATCCATTCTGCCACTCTCTGTCTCTTTATTGGTGCATTTATTTCATTTACATTCAGTATAATTATGGATAGGTATTTTTTTTTTTTATGAGTTTAGTGCTGTCATTCTGAGGTCTTTTTTTGTGTGTTGTTGACAGTTTCCTTTTCCCACTTAATTTTCTGTGCTGAGTAGTTTATCTTCATATATTGTCTTTTCCTCTTATTTGTTATTGTTGGCTTTTTTTGCTGAGTCTTTATGTTTTTCTTGTATTTTATTTTGATGTGTAGGATTGTTACTTTTCTTTGTGGTTACCTTAATATTTATCCCTATTTTTCTATGTTTAAGCCTAACTTTTATTTTTTTATATCACCTTAACTTCCTCTCCGTATGAAGGATTGATGGCTACATGTTTTTAGTCCCTCTTTATTGTTTTAATGTTGTCATCTTTTACATAATGACATTACTGTTTCCCTGTTTTCAGCATTTTTTTTATCATGATATATTGTGATTTCCCTGTCTGGGTTGGTATCTGGTTGCTCTGTCCTGTGTTCCAGTCTGGGGTTGATATTTGATATTATTGATTTTCTAACTAGAGAACTCCCTTTAGTATTTCTTGTAGTTTGGGTTTGGTTTTTACAAATTCCCTAAACTTCTATCTGGGAATGTCCTAATTTCACCTCCATATTTGAGACACAGTTTTGCTGGATATATGATTCTTGGCTGGCAATTTTTTTCCTTCAATGTTTTTTATAAGTCATCCCATTGCCCTCTTGCCTTCATGGTTTCTGCCAAGTAGTCTGAGCTTATTCTTATTGACTCTCCTTTGTAGGTGACTTTTTGTTTACCCCTCTCTACGTGCTCTTAAAATTCTCTATCTTTGGTTTTTGGCATTTGATTATGTCTTGAAGACTTTCTTTTGAGATCTACTGTATATGGGGTTCGATGAGCATCTTGGATAGGTATCTTCTCATCTTTTATGATATCACGGAAGTTTTCTGCCAACAAATCTTCAACAATTCTCTATTTTCTGCTATCCCTCCCTGTTCTGGTACTCCAATTGCTTGCACGTTATTTCTCTTGATAGAGTCCCACATGGTTCTTAGGAATTCTTCATTTTTTTAAGTTGTTTTACCTAATTTTTCTTCAAATATATTGGTGCCAAGTGTTTTATCTTCAATCTCACTAATTCTTCCTTCCATTTCCTCAATTCTGCTTCTCTGACTTTCTACTGAGTTGTCTAAGTCTGTAATTTTATTGTTAATCTTCTGAATTTCTGATTGCTGTCTCTCTATGGATCCTTGCAGCCTATTAAATTTTTCATTATGTTCTTGAGTAATCTTTTTACTTTCTTCAACTGCTGTATCTCTGTGTTCCTTGTCTTGTTCTGCATTTTGCTTAATCTCCTTCCTGATCTCTTGAAGAGTTGTGTATATTCATCTTTTGTATTCTACATCTGATAATTCCAAGAAGACATCTTTATCCAAAATATTCCCTGACTCTGTTTTGAGAGCTTGTTGACGTGATCATGGTCTGCTTCTTTATGTGATTTGCTACTGACTGTTGTCTCCAAGCCATTAATAAGTTACTGTATTTATTTTATGTTTGCTTACTGTGGAAACCCTGGTTGCATAGTAGTTAGGTGCTACAGCTGCTAACCAGAAGGTCTGCAGTTTGAATCCACCAGGTGCTCCCTGGAAACTCTATGAGCAGTTCTACTCTGTCCTATAGCATCGCTATGAGTCGAAATCGACCTGACGGCAATGGGTTTGGTTTTTTGCTTACTGTATCCTAGCTTCTTGCTTTGTTTTGTTTTCATATGCCCAATTAGGCTGCGTGAGTGAGCTAGCTTGACTATTTTCACCTTTGAAGCTCTAACGTCCTG
The DNA here is from genome assembly GCF_030014295.1 of Loxodonta africana. NCBI lineage: Eukaryota > Metazoa > Chordata > Mammalia > Proboscidea > Elephantidae > Loxodonta > Loxodonta africana. Next base: position 55,902,965 of record NC_087353.1, on the reverse strand, counting down.
TCACCAGATAGCTAGAGCTGTTATCAGGTATTTGAGCGTAGGAGTCCATTCACTTTTCTTGTATGGATTCAGCTCAGGTATACAGGTAGGCGGTCATCAAGTGTGTGGTACAGGCTCTGTCCTAGAGGTTTAGACGGGCAGGAATGATTGGTGTAGACACAGGTATCTGATTGCAGCAGGGGGTCATGCTCTGAACAAGGCAGGGGGCTGACAACCACCCCCCGACCCCGGTGTCTGTGAGGAAAGCACGTCCCTGGTCCCTAGAGCACACAGGTGGGTGGGTTCTGTAGCTGGACCATGGGCAGCCAGTGCTTTTGGCTATAAGGCCTGGGAAGCACCCCTTATCATTGGACTACTGTCACAGGTGGCTAGGTGACGTGGGTGAAGCCATCAGTCTTAAGGCCCCTGGTATGAGTAGATGAGGACCCTGTTTCATAGGCAAAGCAGTGTCAAACATCAGAACCCCACCTCTCCACTACACAGCTGAAACAGCTGAAGTCAGATCTCAAGCACATGCGCACCATTGCAGTCTGCCAACAAGGGCCTAATCTCCTGAAATGGGCCCACACAGGTCCATGCAGGGGTGAAAGGTATTCAAAGTCTGCATACTGTTTGTGCCTGGGCAGGAGCCTCTTCTGTCCTGAGCTCCCCAGCTTAGTGGAGCTGGCAGATTATCTTTTCCCCCAGTTGTTAATTTATTCCTTCCCCAAGGCTGGAAGAATGGCTCAGGGTGTGCAGCAGGACCTATCCCAGGCCCAGGGAAATCAACAGCCACTGAAGCTGGGTTGGGGGCATGGTAAAATAAATGCAAATACTTCGCTTTTGCCAAGAGCGTTGTTCTTCTCTGGTTCCAGGGGTGAGAGTTGTCTGTGCAGCTCACTGTCTCTCCCTGAGGAAATCATGTCTTGAAGGCTACCACCAGCCCCACCACAGAAGCTCCAGGGGATTGTGCCTAGGAGGCGCTGGTTCCTGCTGAGTCAGGTCCGGCAACTCCTCACCACTTCTGAACTGTCCGTCCCTCTCACTGCGGCTCAGTCTGATTTCCTAACTTTGCCCTCGATGTTCAGGGCTCCTAGCTTGACATATACATAATCGTTTCACTTGTTTTTCAGGTCTTTGTTGTAAGAAGGATCACTAGAAACATCTAACTACTCCACCATCTTGGCCCCAATTCCCACAGGCAACTTCTAACAGTGCCAGCCCGTGGCAGCCATGGATGGGCAAGTGAGGATCTGCTTCACCAGGGCACACATCACACAGGAAGCATCAACCCCACCCTCTTGCCCAGTAAACGATGAGGTTCTCCTCATGGCAGCAGAGACCCACAGGCCCTTCTGCCCCAGCGCCGGCCTCATCACCAGCTCCCCTACTCTCCCATCCCAGCCATACTGGTCCCTGCTGGCCACCAGCGTGGCTGAGTCTGCTCCCACCCCAGGCCCTTCACACCTGCCACTTCCCCTGATGCCCCCACCAATGCAGGCCACACTGCTCTCCCCACCGCCCCAGCTCCTCCTGGGCCTTCCTTTCCTCCAAGGCTGTTCTCACGCCATGATGTCCACGGGGTGTGGGCCCGAGGGCAGGGCCAGGCCTGTTTGGCTCGGTGGGCCTTGAAGAGGCCTGGGCACAGAACTGGACAGAGGTGCCCTTCATGCTGACCCTCAGCACCAGTGGGCACCAGGCCAGCCCCCTATGGAGGGAGCAGCCTTGAGGGACAGCTGGAGGGTGGGCTGCCAGGTGGGCACGAGCCACTACGGAGGAGAAAGGGGCCAGGGCAAAGTCCACCTCCATCCAGAGCCTCCCTTGGAGGTGAGGCTGAGTCCTGCCCACATGCCTCGCCCCGGAAGCTTCCGGCACATGAGTCACTCACTCACCTGTGATGTTTTGCTATCTCGTTCTCTAATTCTGTCCTTTACAAGTTTTATTAGCGAGGTGATATTGTAAAACTCCGCTTCTTCCAACACTCCTGGAAGAGAGGAAAATAACCGTCACCCCCACCAAATCAGAGGAGGAGGGCAGGTCAGGCGGCGGGCAAGCACTTACTGACTGATACCCAGGAAACAGGGTCCTCTGACGGAATGGCAGCCAGTGTGCCGGTTACCTCAAGAGGTCTCCCAGGGGAGGAGCCCCCACCAGCACGTAACCAGGCACGTGGGAGAAGAGTGCGCATCAGCCGTGGCCCTCAGTGCCCCCTGCTACAAAGGATCCTGACCCACTGTTTGGGTCTGAAGAGCCACTGTCTCCTGGAGGAGGGAGGGAAGGGGATCTAAGCAGCCCTCGCACCTCCCCAAGAATGAAGGCCTATGTCTTTGAAGCAGGAGACCACTGTCCGTGCAGGAAATGTGGCGCAGGGTGACCCCTTAGGACCCTGTGCCCGCTGCCCAAGGAAGTCCAGGCAACCAGGGTCTGATGCCAGGACCCTGCCCCAGAAAGGAACTCTCCAGAGCGCAGTTATTGTTCACTTACCTTCCTCAGCGAGGTCCTTGTTAATCACCAACTTCCCGTGTCGCAAATAGTTGAGCACGGGCCCAAAATAGGTGGGGTCTCTGTCTATCAAGTAGGCACCAGTTTCATCCTACAAAGAACAGAGCTCCAGCAGCATTAGACCAGGGAGAAGCAAGGTTCTGCAGCTGACCACAACCGCGCCCCACTCACGGGGGCTGGCTGCATCTGAGCCACCTGTGTCTCTTGGGTCTGTGACCACAGCAGCGCTCTCGGCCCAGGAGGGAGTCCACCACCATGCTGAAGCTCTGGCCACAGCAGCCTCAGCCCCCTAAACCTGTCGCTGCATCAGGTCTGAGCCAAGTTCAAGCTGTTTTGTGTTGAGACAACCTGGGCTGTAGAGCCTCTAGAAGTCAGAGACAGGAAGACTCAGGCAGCAGCAGCCCCCACCCCAAGTGTGAGAACGGAGCGGGGAAGGGGTTCTCATTAAATACTCAAGTCCTAAGTCCAGCATTCCCTTTCTTTTAAATGTCTTTAGGGTTGATGTGTATTTTTAAAGCCAGTGCTAAAACAAAAAGGAGTGCTGGTGGTGCAGTGATTAAGCGCTTGGCTGCTAATCAAAAGGTTGGCAGCTGGAACCCATCAGCCACTCCGACGGAGAAAGACGTGGCAGTCTGCTTCCACAAAGACGACAGCCTTGGAAACCCTGTGGACAACTCTACTCTGTCCTATAGGGTCGTTGTGAGTTGGAATAGACTCAACAGCAGCAGATTTGGTTTGGTTTGGTTTGGTTCTGGCCGAGACAAGTAGGCCAAACACTGGCTCAATGGGAAGCAGGGAAATTGTTAAGAAAGCAATCTTAAATATAGCTTTCACAATCAAAAAGAAAGTCTCCGCACTATATAACTGAAAGTAATCCTGATGAAGCAATGGTTAACAGATCGGCTGCTAACCCAAAGTTTGGCGGTTCAAACCCACCCAACAGCTCCTTGGGAAAAAAGACCTGGCAATCTGCTTCCATAGAGATTAACTTGTTGCCATCGAGTCGATTCTGACTCATAGAGACCCCAAAGGACAGAGCAGAACTGCCCTATAGGGCTTCCAAGGAGGGACTGGTGGATTCAAACTGGTGACCTTTTGTTTAGCAGCCATAGTACTTAATCACTGGGATTACAGGCTAGGAAACCCTATGGGGCAATTCTGTCCTGTCCTATAGGGTCGCTATGAGTCAGAATCACTTAACAGCACCCAGCAACAACACAGGACTGTAATACATGCTTGTTACATAAACCGTGGGAAAGGCAGAAAGGAAGGAGAAGGGAAGCCCCGTCCTGTCATGGATCCGCAGGTGAATGTTTTGGTGCACTCATCCTTTGGACCACTGCTCATTATGGCTGCACTGTGCACGCAACCCAAGTGGCTTTTCCTCCCAGGCCTGCGCTAACAGCTGGACCGTGATGTCTGTGAGTGGAAAGTATGGCTCTGGGTTGGAGATGCCACTGCCTCTCAGCCCCACTGGGTATGCCCCAATGCCCTACTCCTGGGCCAGCCAGTGAGCTCACGCCCTGGGAGCTGCTCCTCCCGACAGGAAAGCAATGTTCCGCTACCCCAGGGCCCTCTCTCTTAATCACCAGTGAGACTCCAAAGCCACAGCCCTCATCACCTCCCCACACGGCCCTGGAGTTGCGACAAAGTATCAAGGGCAAAGAGCATGGCTGCTGTCCCTAAAAGGCAGTGTCCCCTTGGACACGGCCACAGGTCTCAAGAACACCAATAAAAGGGAGTCAAGATCACTGCTCCCATGGGAGATTCCAAACAGGAAATGACGCTGCTTACATGTCTCACTGTGCCTGATCCCTTGGAATCACCGTCTCGGGCCAGAGCAGGCTCCAAGCGTGACCCTGTGTGGACAGCTGTGCATGGACAGGCTATGTCTGTGTCCATGGGTTTCTGTGGCGGTTTCCTCCCAAGAGACACTCCAGTGATAGAAACCAGCAAACAAGGCCTCCGGCTATCACAGCACTCACAGCAGTGTGTGTGCTTGAGAGGAAACTGCTGACATGGGAAAAACACCCACAGATGGAGACATGAGGAGACGTGTGTCTGCCCTGGCCCACCTGGGATGCCCCTCCAGGGAGCCTCTACCAGCCGTATGGATCAGCAGGCACTGGGAGAAAGCCACCAGGCACAGGCCCACACCCAGCCAGCTGTCCCTGGGCTAGCCTCTGCTCTCCTCACCCTCGGGGCTGCCGGCTTCCTTGACCCCTTGCCCACCCACCACCTGCTCCCTCTCCCTCCCACAGCCTGTGGGCAGTGAGGAGCCACTGGGCTCACTGCCCCAAGCTATTGCCACCCCAGCCTGCCTGCAAAACCAGACACAGGCCTGAGGCCCAGCTACGGGGAAGAGGAACTGCCCAGGAAATGGGTTTGGGGGCGCGGCTGGTACTGGCCATGCTCGGGGCATTCTGAGCCCTGTCCCAAACATGCCACTCGCTGTGCTGGGACCTTGGCACCAGGGGTCTTAGGCTTGAAGGTGTCAGGTTTCCTGTGGGAAAAACGCAGCAGTTGCCCAGGACACTGTGCTGTGCCCTGCCCTCACACACCTGTCTTCTGTCTCCTCACACTGGCAGGGAGCTATGGGAGGGAAGGACCTGCGGGCAAGGAAGGAGCTGCAGGGAAGCCAGGCAACAGGACAGGGCGTACCTCCCAGCCACCCTCTGGCCCTCAGGATAGCACTCCACCCCTCTCCCCAGTGCCCCAGGAGTTCCATGGCTTGGCCCCTGAGGCTGATGGCAACCAAGCACATTTAAGCAACAGACATTAAACAAAGACGAATTTCAAGGGACAGAAAAAGACACCTTTGGTATATTCTCTTTCTAAAAACAAAAACAGTAACAACAACAATAACAAAAATCGGCTAAAAGTGCTTTCTGTTTACTGCCATGACCCAGCACCAGGCACCAGTGAGGTTATGTTCATCATCTTCCTAATTCCCCTCTACAGAGAACCAAAGCCTCAGAGAGGTGCGTTCACCTGCCCCGAATCACACAGCAGGTTAAGTGGCAGGCAGATCCAAATTCAGCCCGAGTCTCAAGTCTAACTAACTCTGCCACCAAGGGAAATGGCTCCCTCCCACCCCAATGCCACAGCACACCAACCCAGGGCTGTGGCTGCCCAGGCACCCTGCAGCCCCGGGACAGCCTGCCTGATGGAGGCATGGTGAGAACAGGAATGAGCAAGCCGGGGCAGAAGGAACTGCCGGTTCACACCTCCCACGACTCAGTGCCTCCTCGACTCCGAGGCTCTTGGTTCTGTGGTTGTTGGCAGGACAAAGTCCTTGAGCCAGCAGAGGTGGGGATGCTAAGAGGGTCAAAGTGTCAATAAAGGTTCTGGAGAGGAGCTATCACACATGCTCACGGAGTGTCAGGAGTGCGGCTCGAGATGGCCAACAGCCCACACGGCCAGGGCCAGCCACTGCACCACTGCGCACCCCAAACCCAGGACTGGCAAGCGTGTTCCAGAAGGGGCCACACTGGAAGTATACTGGGCTTTACAGGTGTATGGCATGACTTTTCAACACCGCTCTTGCATAGCACAAGCAGCTGAACAGGAGTGGGCGTAGCTACGTTTCAACAAAATTTTATGTGCAAAATCAGGTGGGTAGGCCACAGTATCCTGACCCCTGCTCTAAACCAAGACCCACCACTGTTCCGCTGGGCAACAGCAGCAGTGGCTACATTTGCATTCAGCAGAAAAAGGAACTCTCTGCACCGGACGACCACTTCCTCTGGGCCTGCATGGCCAACGGTGAGCACGTCTGGAGGTCACATGTCTGTGCTGGACACCCCAACAACCTTGCCCAGAGAGGCCTGTTACTACCACCAAAGGCAGGCCCTCCTCTCAGGCCTCACAGCACTGGCTCGTGGGCTGGTGCAGACCCAGGGGCCCTGCCAACAGATGACCCCAGCTGGGGCACGGAGGTGCTGCTGCCCCACTCAGGCCCAAGTAAGCCACGTACCCATGGTCAAGGCTAAGAATAGCATTCAGAGTCCTGTCCTCAACTGAAGGGCTAAGTGAAACAAATCAATGTCTTGGGCCCCTGGCTGCGCTCAAGCTGCTGCAGGTGTCCTCAGAGCACAGGGTGCTCATTCCAACTCGGTGAGGGAGCTCTTCCTTGGATTTAGTTACTCTGAACATAATCCACCATTTCCACTCCAAAAATTCCCATTTCTCTCACCAAGTGGCTTAAAAGACTGTCCTTCCACCCACACCCGCCACTTGGGCGGTCTTGGCAAAACTCCTCTCTGTCTTCCAAATCCTAAAGCTGCAGCCAACACCAAGCACCCCTGAGTGGGCACCGGCAGAGGCTGCCACACCCCCAGAGGCCCATCTGTCGCTGCCTCTGCACCCCTGAAGCCGGTGAAGGCCCCGCTCACATGCCTGATGCCTGTGTGCAGTCAGCCTTATTCACTGCGGGACAGGACCTCCTCAAACCCTCCTTAACCGGCGTGTTTCCAGCCACAAGGCAAGAAGCAGTCTCCCTTTAACTCCTGAAGCACCCCCACACTTCCACAGGGGCTGACTTGGCAACAGACAGTACGCTCTCACTTCAACAGCGCTGTGGCCAGGACCATGTACTCTGAGAGGCGTCAGCAAAACGATTCCCACAACAAGTGTTGGCAAAGCACTTAGTACAGGCGCTTCGGAGCGGGGGAAGGAGGGAGTTACACCTGACCACGCCCACCCGAGGAAAGACCCAGCAACACAGGACAGCGGACTGCAAGGACTGAAACTAGCCAAGAGTGAAATGCGCAGCACAGCTGGTCCCTAGAGGAAGTCCTGAGAGGAAGTCAGAACATGCAAGTGGGCTGTCAAGAAAGATACTTTCAGGGAGGTGGTGGTCCTGGGCACAGAGGGGCATGGTGGGCAGGGGTATGAAGACTGTGGCGGGGGGGTGGGGGAGGACAAGTAGGCCACCGAACCAGTCATAGCCCTGACAGAGGCATAGACATGGGGCCCGGCAACTTCAATGTCCTGGGCACGAGGACCCTGGCTTTTGGCTTGGGTCACACTCCCATCCTAACAACCTGTCAACTTCTATAAAAAGCGTTCCTCCTCCTCTTCCACGTGGCATCACTGCTGCCGCTCACCATAGATATCCTGCATTTGAGAGCATACTCTGGAAGCCACCCACAGGACTCCTGAGTGACCTCCAAACTCCACCAGGTTCCTGGAAGGTTCTGCGTCTTTAGTTTCTTGGGAACTCCTCCACCCAGCCCCTACCTGATCTCCAACACCACATTCTGCAAGCCCAGATGTGCGCTGGATGCTGGTGGAAGGCAGGCAGAAAACGTTCTGCCCTCTGCGCTGAAGTTCAGGAATGGGACTATCCACCAGGTATCTGCTCATTAATCCTGATGATGTAGTCAGGGCACAGAGATTTGAATCAACATCCTGTTTGTCTTCCATCATGTAATTAATGGCATCCCATTCCCCGTAACACCTCTGCCCCTCCACCCTCATCCTCAGATCCTTTACTCAGGGTTTAATAACCTGGGAGAAAATCTCTTGTGACATTCTTTCATCAGAACAACAATCAAAAAAAAAAAATCTGTGAAGACAAATTTCATACATGTTCTCAACTGAAGTAAACCAATTCACTAACGTGACTAATGTGAAGTAGCAGCACTCTTGCTAGCAAGCTGACACTGTGACTAAAACTAACCTTTATTTACTATCAACTGCTTTATGCGACAGACTATCTGCAGTATTACCTTCATGCACTAATTCTTGGCTTTACCATTTGGAAATCAGACGTAATTAGGTGGATGATGATGAAAAAGGCAATTTTTTTTTTTTTGTACTGGGTAGCACAGGTAGATCTTGATAGATTAATTACGTCCCCCAAGGGATTCCTATTACAAGAAAGCATAATTTTTATAAGTCGTCTTAAGAGGCGGCAAAATAAAGAATTGACTTAACCGTGGAAACTCAAACTAATCAGCCTCTGGATCAGTTGATCCAGGAGTGAATACAGCCATTGCCTCAAGACAGCCCAATGGACCAGATATCCAAGGAGTGCCTAGCGGATTCGAACAGCTGACCTTTTGGTTAGCAGCCATAGCACTACGCCACTACACCACCAGGGCTTCCCGCCCAATGCACAGGAGCAATTTAAAAGCTGACCTGATACATGAACTAGAAGGGTTGAGAAGAAATACAAGTGTGCAACCACTAAACTCCGTGTTTAAAAAGAAAAACAAGACAGTAAAACATACACCCACACTACAGAAGGGGAACCACAGCTAACAAAAGCCTGTTTCTAGCCAGGAGATGCCTGTCACTTTCTGCGAGGCCATTCTCTCAGCAGAGAGTAATGGAAATAGCTGGGAGAGGGGGGCAGGAGCGCTGGCATCTCAAACCCCACTTTCTCATGGGCTGGGTGGTTTTGCAGTAACATAAAGAGTCCTCATTTCCTGATCAGTAGGTCATGGCACATTGAGGAGGTTTCTGTCAGGCTTCTTGAACTCAAAGAAGGATCTGAGCCTTCCTGGGAAGCCTCACGCTCACCTGGCCAGGCATACAGCCAAGTGCAATTAAGTCGGCTCAACTGAAAGACCCAGTAAAGTTAGCATAAGGCTTGGGAACTGCCTAGGATAAACATAGGTAACAACGATTCTTCCAGCAGGGCCTTTGCTGAGTTTCAATCCTGTACAGTTCCCAAGTGATGATCTCCCCCGGCCACACAATCGGCCAAACAATTCTTGTAAAGCAAAGGTAATAATCAAGATAGCGTCTACCACAATCTGCACAACAGTGGGAGCCTTTAATTTACGCGCTCCAAAACTCAAAACCCCTAGCCTTTTGCGAGGACAACGGGAAAACTAAGTTCTATCAAAAACAGATTTCCTCCTAGCCCCCTCCTTGAGCCCTCTAATATGAGCAATATTCACTTGGAAAAACCACACCTCTGAGAGCTGATATAGCGCCTAAAAGAATCAGCACCAACTCTCTAAATGCAAGTCACTGGGGAAGGACGGCCACCCGGATCAAACCCCGAGCCAAATGTCCGGAGCGTAAAGAGACGAGAAGAATGCAACGGCTCTTCTCCGTTCCCAGAGCCAGTAAGGCCACCGGGACCGGGAAGAGCAGGCGTTCACACACCCGGAGCAAAAGCGCGGAAAAGTAGATCCAGGATCTAGGGAGTCTGCTCTACCGAAGTGCAGGGAAGGCAAGAAGGAGCGACGCCCCGAGGAGAAGCGGCTGGGGATCCTCGAGGGTGGTGGGCACCGGGGCGCCGTCCTCTCCCTCCCGGGCCCAGGACGGGTAGTCGAGGGTTCGAGTCGCGCTGGTCACGAAAGAGCGCTGGGCTCGGAGCCCGGAGCCGGGGCGTGCGCGGCGCGCGGGCAGGGTGGCCCGGACCCTCGCGGTTGGCCCGCCCGGCCCTCACCTTGTCTGAGTCCAAGTCGGGGTCGGCCTGGCACAAACGGTACAGGAAGGATTTCGGGTCACGGCACAGCGTCTGCCTGGTGGTGAGGAAGCAGGTGCCGCCGACATTGAGCCGGACCCACTTGGACACGCTGCCGGGGCGCTGGGCCGGTACGCCGAGCCCCGCGCTGCAACGGCGGCACAGACCTCCCTCCAGCCCTGCCCGGAGACCGTCCGGGGCCGGACGCAGCAGCTCGCAACGACTCTCCGCCATATTCCCAGAAAGCCCGGCCACAGCTCCCTTCCACCGGAAGCGTCCGGTCTTTAATACGGTCCTCCAGGCCTCGTCCCGCCCACGGGTTAGCCCTCGTAACGCGCCCGCCCCGGCGTTACGCGAGGCGGAAGTTCCGGTTCGGAATATCGGCCGGCCCTGCCCCCTTCCGGCCGGAGTCGGCCTTGGCGTGGCCCGAGGTGAGTTACCAGGGTTGAGCCCCGTGGACGCCCGACTTCCGGCCCGCGACCCCTCAAATGACGACAAGCCACGCCAGCGAACGTCTACATCGCTACATGCCTTTTTTTATTACAAGACTACTTGAGCATACGTGGAAAATTCATCATCTGGTCACTACATCTAAACCACAAAATACTTGAAAAAAAAAAGAACAGATTCATTAAATTATATGATTAAATCATTGATCAAATAGAAAATTTATATAATAAAGCCAGAAAAAAAGTTGTAAAATATAGTTTACAATTATTATTCACATTCAAGGCTGTACATCAATACATACAACAACGTGGCCCCGAACATGAATTCAATCCAAATAATTCATATATTAGAATTTAAATAACATAGACTGAACTAGAGGCCAACAATAGCCAGCAAATAACCTCATATAAGAATAAAATACAAAAAAGTGTGTATCCTAATATCATTGAATTTATTTTCTTTTTTTTTTTTAATTTTTGCTTTGCCTGTACATCACAGTTACACCTACAGACCAAGCAGAGAATATTACACTACATGTTCTAACTGCCACCACCCGGAAAGCCAGCTAACACACTATTGGTTCATCCTATTTTAGGTTAAACAGCTATAGTAGCTCTAAATACCACCACGATTTAATTTTAACAACATCCAATCAAACTTGTGGTCAAGAGAGAAGCTTTTCACCAGCAAGATGACCCCCATTCATGTCATTCAGCCACACAGATTAGACTAGGGTGGATGCACAGCTATAAAAGGTCTGCCTTTTGTAAAAAGCTCTTTGTACATCAAGTTTGGTATTTCTTCATATTGAAGAAGTGTTATGGGGAAATTCAGGTAGACTGGTAGCCTCGTTCAGTTGTCCACCATGGCTGTTTGAGCTACTGATCAAACTGCTCTTTGCTGAAGCTGCATCCTCCCGACAAGCCTTCCACAGGAAGGCTGACCTACAACCCTGCGATCTTGTGCCAGTAAGCTCTACCCAAGCCTGATAAGAGGACATTTGCCAGGTATGCTGCTTGAAAAGCAAAGGCCACACCCACTTGAGTCACCTCCAGTTCATGTTAGGTGAGAGGATGAAAAGAAGCAAAATGGGAAAACGTGTATGGCAAAATCTCAAAGACTAGTACCTTCACCATACTCTCACAGCAGGTGCAACCTGTACTGCCTGGTCTGTGGGCCAGCTAGGGGTGAGAGGACTCAGGGCATAAGGAGGGCAGGAGACCTAACTCTGTACAACTCAATCATAGCCTCTGGTGGAGTTAAGTGCCACTGAGCATGGCGCACAGATAAACGTGGCATGCACATTTACAGTCAGGATCTATGCCCCCCTCCCACACGGCCACACACACACACACACACACACACACACATACAAAGTCGAAAAATTAAGAATGAAACCAAATTGGATGGTCTGGCCTTGAAGGCAACCAGGCAACCTTCAGCACTGTGGGCAGGAGGGGACAGAGAAGGCACATATATTCATACCAGCCAGGGCAACCACATCTGAAAATGCAAAAACGACTGGGCTGCTGTGCTCCACTGGACCGCTGAAACGTTCTGACCAAATCTCACAATTCAAAGACTGGAGGCTCAAGTACACTTCTGTAAAACCCCACCAGTCTACATGGTTTCTTTTTTTGAGCATAAAGGCTCTTCTGATTCCAAGTGGACCGACACACTTTGAGTCAATATGTGTAATAACAAATCACCCACTAAGCATGTGGCAAGACCAGTTCAACAACTTATATCTCTGCTGACTGTGCAGATATAAATTCAGTACCATTGTGGACACCAAGTACAAGATTCTGAAAAGCTCGCCGAGCACGTGAAGCGAGAGCAGCGGGGAGAGAACCTGCATGCAGGCACAGCCAGACTCTGCCAATGAAAGCAAGGAGAACGGCTTTCAGAAAAACCTGTCACAGATGGATTGCAGCAATGACTTTTAGCATTTAAAAATAAAATAAATAAAGCGGGCTTATTCAAACTTTTTTTGGAACATCTGGCTTACGGAAACTTATGTTTGAACTCTGCAGGACAGAACTGATGAGGGTGTTCCTGGGACTCTGAGAAGCGAGGCATCGGATCAAGAAGAGAGCGAGAAAGAATACTTTTAAAATGAGCAAACTCTTTAACCCAAAAATACCACTTCTTGGAAGCTACAGGGAGAAAAAAAAAAAATCAGTCAAAATCAAAGGTTTATAAGGCTATTCATCACAGCGTTATCCAAATAGTGAGAAAACAAAACCACCTAAGTGTGTCACAGCAGGTCAAGTAGATCGTGATGAAATTCACAACCATAAACTCTACAATCATTAAAAACATGTTTTTGAAAAATTGTTTATGACATGGGCAGACACTGGGTGCAAAACAATCTATGTTGTAAGATCCCAGGCTGGTCAGCAAAGCAAACCAATGTGTGTGGGGACACCTGGCAAGACCTACACCCAAATGTTCACAGCAGTCTCCTCTGGCGGCAAGCCTCCAGTTGACTTTAGAAGACCAATGTGGGCTCTAAGAGAGCACAGCATTGCCCGGAGCCCCTGGAGAGCCCTGGGGGTCTGTACCATGTGCTGTCTCCTCTGCAATTCCACCAGGCCTGGGCCACAAATGCCACAGAGTGGTCCAGGAAGAACGCTGGGGCAGGTGAAGAAGCTCCCGCCAGCCACCTTTTCCAAAGATATCTTTAGCAGGCGCGAGGCAGCAGCCTCACAGCATCACTACCCACCAGGGATGGGATGACCTGGGGTCCACAGGCACTGCACATGGCCCTCCACGGTCCACAAGAAGGCAGGGGACATCCTCATCTTAGCCAGCTGCCCCTGCACTCTCCTTGCCCACTGCTCAGACTTTGGGAACGTTCCTGCCCGCTCTGACACACGCATCCTGAATCTGTTATACCTAGGTAACAGCCACTTTTATTTTTCCATGCATGTGCATCCATGCACATAGACATGCAAGTATACACATGAGAACGTAAGGCACCTGTGTGCCAGAGCTATGGCTTCAGGGAGGGGCTGGATAAAATGCAGGTTGACATGAACAAGAAACAGCAAGTGTGGACCTTCAAAAACAGCAAGAGGAAAAGGGCTTACGGGTGGAAGGAAAGAATGGCCTAGAGACAGACAGTGCTCATCAGCTCAGGCAAAGGGCAGTATGCACAGCTCTGTGTGCCACAAGCTTCACCAGGACCCTGTTTCTGAGCCTCAGGCTGTGTGGGAGCATGTCGGTGAAGCCCAGGAGGTAGTGGGGCTGCCAGAGGGGCAGAGGCCAGTGTGACGGCCACCTCCCCTACAGCCCAGCGAGGTGCTTGAGAGGGAAACCTTCCCTCACTGTGGGCCTGGCCTGATACCCAGGGCCAGAGGTGGCTCATTCCAGACAGGGAGTGGGGGAGTGGGAACTTTTTCTATTTGAGCCTTTTGCTCCTGCCACTTTGTGAAAATCTAGGGGAAATGCAAAGTTCTTATCCCGTGGGACTTTGAACTCAGAGCCATGTCTGGGAGCCGACTGTGAACGTGGTGGTGTCAAGGGCTGCCCTATGGGGACAACCTGGGGCAGGGAAAGGAAGGACTGGCCGAGTCTGCTAGACCACCGAGAGTCCTCTCCACCTGAGCAGGGCAAAGAATAAAATAGCCGACAAGTTCTGGACCGTGTGTACAACACCAGTACACACGTAACAACCTGAAAACGGGAAGAGGGAGCCAGGCCAGGTGTACTTAGGTACAGGTGTGTGTGAGGTTCAGGCCAGGTATGCTCAGGTACAGGTGTGTGTGAGGTTCAGACCAGGTGTACTTAGGAACGGGTGTATGCACGGCTCAGACCAGGTATACACAGGTACAGGTGTGTGCAGGGTTCAGACCAGGTATACTCAGGAATAGGTGTATGTTGGGGGTGGGGGTTCTCGCCTCTTTCATGCAATGGTGAGTGGAAAACACTTCCTTCCAGACAACGTTGGCTCTTTACAGGACGAGTGGCCAGCCCCATGTGAGATAAGAAGCTGGGTGTCAGGCTGCCCAGAACAAGTGGCCACAGCAGCACAGGAAAAGGGCATGGCTATACCTGCTGGACCCCAGGCTCCTCTCAGCCATGCTTAACCAATGCGGAGCCACATTAACGCTTTTTCAACAGACGGGGGAGGGACCAGACGTCTCACTGTCCCCAGGCCATGAGGTGGCTTGCAGGGGCCACCTGTAACATGACCAGGGTTGTGCCAGTCAGGCTCACCATGACAGGGCTCCTTCCCTTCCAAGCCACGCTGTTCCCTGGTTTGAGATCTGACCACTTCCTGACAACCTGCGTTCCCACCTCACCCCATGGCATCTGACCCCACATAATGAGGGCCAGGACCACAGGGACCCTGCAGCCTGGTCTGCATGGGGTCAGGCTGGGCCGGAAGTGAGGGCACAGGCAGAGAGCACAAACGACTGCACTGACAACTGTCCTCCAGCACAGTGTGCCACAGCTGCCTGTGAAAGGACTGGTGGTAACACAGAAGGCCCATGCAGGACCAGCACTCAGGGGGTGGGTCGAGGAGTGGGGCCTCAGCTGACTGACATGGGGAGAAGCTGGGATGCAGGTCGGCCCACTAGTCTGCAGAGGGAATGAGACACCATGCACGAAGCGGGGTCCGCGCAAGCGAGAGTGGGTGGAGCCTCCACAGAAGCACAGAGTGAGCAAAGCAACCCTGAATTCCTGCATGTCTGTTATTGGTTTTGTTCTCTGTGTTGTTGGTTTTTTCTTCTTTTCTCTTAAGTAAGAAAGCTGCAAGGTGTCCGACGTCTGCTCTCCCCTTGAGGTTCCAGCAGGTGGTCTAGGAGAGTCCTGGTGACGTGGCGGCGAGCCCTCATGGGGCACATGTCCTGGCAGCGAGTGCCACCTGGCCATGGCATGTCACTGCACAGCAGCGTCCGGCTGGTTCTGGTACCTCTGCCTCCACACCTCCTGGATCTTCTTGCACCACTTGTGAGCATTGCCGCTTGGGTCCATCAGGTAGTACGTCCGGTTAGGCTGCAAGGCAGGAAGAGTTTAATGCTCCTAGAGGACCACCCACCAAAGAAAACCTATAGCCTAAGGGCAGAGGCACAGAGAGGCAGCCTCGACTTGCTGCCAGACACTGCAGGGTGAACTCTTCATTCCTCCTAAATTAAATTCGCAAGAGAATGTGCCTACAGATCCCTAGTGCACCCCCAAACTCCCAGACCGACTCAGGCCTGAGCCATTAATGAGGAGGCCATGGGCCAGGGGAACACACGCCCTTGAACTCAGCCACCCCTCGGGTCAGAGCACTCCAACAGCCTGCTCTTCAGGAGGGCCCTCGGGAGCACACTCACTGTGTGAACAAAGAAGGTTTTAAAGTTCTTCGCCTCTGGTCGGAGCTCCTGTGACCATGGGATCTCCCCTTTCAGGACTTTGTTGATGGGATCCACGTAGTATAGATGTGGCCCTTCTGTGAGCAGTAGCTGTCGTCGGCGAGCAAATAAACCCTGAAAAAGAAAAGGCCCGGTTATAAAGCTCAGAAGTGGGTGCCGATTGCACTTAATGCTTCCCCAGGGGTAGCACCCCCTTCAGGTAGTCCCGGGCACAGGGAGCGCTACCCAGCCCCTGGCTGAGAGGCTGCTCAAACAGCATCTGCAGCATCTCCTCCACCCTTGCTCATGCTGAGGGGGCGGGTCTTGCCTTGGCTGGAGGGCACAGGGTGGCTGAGGTTCAGCAGGGTCACACAGGCAGGAGATTTGGGAAGCCTAGTATTTTTTGAGAACTCTGCTCCATTTGCATCTCCATAAAGCACAACATTAACAACTCGTGCAAAACAAGTCCAGTGAAATACTAGGCTATCTGCCTAGCCAGCATGGTGGCCTTGGCCCAATGGCCTGCAGCAGGGAAGGCCATTCCCCTGGACACAGAGCCCTGCTCAGGACTCTAAGCACTGCCTCCCATGTGGGTTTGACAGGCTGTGTCCCCACATGTCCTCTCACTATTAAATCCAGAGACCATATCTAAAAGGTGAACCAGAATGAAGGCACTGAACTAGCAGTGCACCAGAGCTGGCGAAGACCTGTTCCCAGTCAGTGCTAGAGTGTGCATTCACCCCAGGGGCAGTGGCGGACTTACCTTCCGCTTATCTACTGGACCCATTTTTAGTATTAAGTTATTTTCTACAAACTGGTGCCTATATAGAGAAGAAAACAAGAATGAGAAATTCATGGAGGGTGTTGGACAGAAATTCTTCAACAGCCCCCAGCCCCCACCCCACCGTCAACAGCCCCCACGATCGATGTCCCCTGCAGTGAACGCTCCCCCTCTACGGTCAACACTCCCCCAATGGTCAACGCCCCTCCACAGCTAAAGCCACTCTCTTACCAAAACCACCCCCCCCACACACCCTGTAAACAACCCCCACATGAAGTCTGCACTCACCCAGCTCTCCTCCTCTGCTGCTCAAGCCCCGCTTTAATCAGGTGAGAAAACCCAAAATGTGACTTAGCACGAAAGCACCCATTTGCGTTAGAGTTTCTCTTCAGGATTTGGTCTAGAGACTAGACACTGGAACCATCACCCAGTATCGCTTGTCACTTGGAAACCGGAGCCACAGAGCTGAGCTGGAGCCACCCTCATTTGTCACCTCAGACCCACTGAAGGGTGGGTGCTGCTGGGAACCACCCCCAGCACGCAGAATGCTGTTCTTAACCCGCACTGAGCTAGATCCCCATTCAGGCTCTGAGTCTACAGAGCGGTTTAGAATCACAAACCCCTAGAAGGCCAGAGTCGGAACTGGCCTAAGAACTTCCCACCTGGCCTTTTTACCACAGCAACAAAGCAATGGCATTCAAATAAGGCAGGGCTGTGCAGGGGAAGCTCCCAATGCAGTCTCTGGTTCAGTGCACGTGAGTTCATGTCCCAAGGAAGGAAGTACACCTCACTGCTTTATGATTATAAAGGTGGTGCTTTGATGTCCGTAGGTTACTTTTTCTAGTTAGAGCCAACTGTTACTGCTTTATGTTCCTTTGATTTTACCAAAATTCCTGACCTGAGTTCTCCTATAGAGATATTATGTTATATAACTAAAAAGGAGCCCTGCTGGCACAGTGGTTAAGTGCTGGGCTGCTAACTAAAAGGTTGGTGGTCCAAACCTACCAGCCTACCCGGCAGGAGTAAGATGTAGCAGCAGTCTGCTTCCATAAAGATTATAGCCTTGGAAACCCTATGGGGCAGTTCTACTCTGTCCTATAGGCTTACTATGAGTCAAAACCAACCCGACGGCAGTGCGTTTGGTTTTGGCTATGTATAAGTGAAAAAGGCCTAAGATGATTGCCATGTCACTGGAAAAACAAAGAAAAGGAATTCTTTCTCCAACCATTCACAAGCTCCCGTGGGACTGGGGACTGGCAGCTCGTGTAAAAAGACTGACCCAAAGCCTAAGCCATCCTTACCTACTGAGCAAGGCCTGGTCAGCAGAGCTGGTGGGGCCCCACACCTGTGCTCAGAGTGCTGGGGGTCTCATACTGAGGGGCCAGCTGCAAGTGACCCTGACACAAGCAGTGCAAATCTTAAGAACTAAGAAGAACTTACGAGAAATGTGCTGTGACCTCCATTAGGAAGACAGTGATACTTGACTTAGACACTCGAAAACAAACCCAAACAAACAGAAAGCAAGGCTGGACAGAGACAGGCCACCTCCCTGGCAGGAGAGGGGACATTATAAAGACAATTGTTCTTCCTGGATTTGTTTTTATGGGTTTAATCCAATTTGTTTTATAGAACTTGACAAAGCAACTCTGAAGTTCAGCTAGAAGAATAAACAGGTGAGAGCACCAAGGAGATTTCTGAAAAGGGGTCCAGTGAGGGGGGCCAGCTGCACTGCACGGAAGGCACAAAAATGCACGGAACAGAAAGCTGATCACAGACAGGCCCGGCTACATGTGAACTCAGTAAAGGAAGAGTCACAAATTAATCCTGGTAAGGCACTTATCTTATATTTTATATTATAAATGTATCTCATACTATATTTAATTATCCTGGGGGACAGTCAGGTGTGAGGGGAAGGGTCAACTTAAGCCCATCTAGTGGCTGCTGCTGGCTGTGGCTGAGCCACTCTGTCAGGTGTGGACCTCCAGAGCAGCCGCAAAGGCACGGGGACAGAGGGTCACAGGGGACCTCTGGGGCCTCAGCTTTCACATGTAGCAATGTAAGTGCCAGATGGATAAACGAGAGGGTTTTAGAAATTGAACAAAAGAAAAACTAGAAAAAAAAGAGAACTAGATATTTTTTAAGCCTAAACAGGAGGGATTACTCTCTAAGCTTAAAGCAAAACAAATCACCAAATATAGGGCAGCAGACATGACGACATAAAAACAAATATAGGCAAGCAAGTCGGGAAAGATTTTCAGCATATTCAACTCACATAGGGTCGGCATGTGCACTCTGCAGACTGTCTACAGAGTGACCTGGAAGGCCTAGAGCTGCCACAGAAATCTGGGTACACTCCCAAGAGAGGAATTAGGTAAAGCGAGAAGCTTCTCAATGGCCCTCAAAAAAGAAATGACATAGAGCCCCACTTGTCATCTGTTGGGATTGGGGTGCACTGGTGCTCGGATAACACTGAGTGGACTCTGGCTAAGTGCTGTTCTTGCCCAGCTATGGTGGCCCTGAAATGAGGGCTCTCTGAGGAGGCTTCTCCTGTCCAGAAACCCATCCTAAGGGGTGAGGGATAAGGAGCAGAGATGTCCCAGCAGGACTGTTTATTCTAGAAAAACTGGAGCCACAGTAATGCTTCAGCAACAGAACATTCCTCACGCCGCAGCGTAAGGACCTCATCCTGACCGACATCAGCCCCCTTGCATGAGCACCCTCTTTGACACACACAGCCCCACCACCCTCACCTCCTCAGCTGAGGCTGCAAAGCCAACTGGATGCCAGCAGACTCCTGACCAGACCCAGTGGCTGGGCAAACCCAGAGAGGCCAGAGACAGGCCAGGGCAGCTCGGCTATCAGTATAAACACCAGAGTCTACTCATTTAGCTAATTAACCAGTTAGCTTCCAGCAGCTTTCAAGCTATTTATCTACTTGGAAAAACTGAACTGCTTAAAGGAATTATTGAAATTTTTAATTTCAAAAGGGCATTCCCACTCTCCTGAGGAAAACACCTGCCCCCTCTAAAGCATTAACCAGTTGCCGTGGCATCCACTCCAACACATGGCACCCCCAAGTGTGTCAGAGTAGAACTGTACCCCACGGGGCTATCAAGGCTGTGAGCTTTCTGGGGACCCCGGTGCGCGTGCGCACAGGATGCTCCTGTGCCCCATGCCCTCACGCAGCTCCCATTCCCCAACCCTGTGTGCCCCCTGTCCCCACATGCCCCCCACCACCACACGCCTGGACAGAGCCGTTCGGCCCAGCATTTCTCAAACTGAGGCGGCCCAAACTCCACCCCCTCCCCACCGCAGTGTATGTTAGCATCGCCAGTAACATCACATTAGGAAATACTGATGCAAAAGACAAATTTAAGCCCCCTACAATTGGAGACTCTGTCGGCTGGCATCAGTACCCACTTTTTAGAGTCTGGCAACATCCTAGTTTTCTCCCTGCTTGTTGCCTCTTTCCCTGCGCCTCGCGCTGGTTGGCCCTCCTCTCTCCTCCCCCACATGTCCTCTCCTAAGTTATCTGCGTCTGCTCTCCTGCCCAAGCCAGAAGTACTTCCTGCCTTCTCCCTACATCTCCCTGCACCCTTCTATCCAAGCGCACCCCCTCCCCCGCGCACCCACCCTCCACACCTGCCTTGGCCAGCGCTCTGCCTGTGCAAACAGCGAACACAGGAAAATGCTGAAGAAAAGCCCAGTGAATAATGGACCCGGGGAAGCCCTTTCGAATGCGCCCAGGATAGAAAGATTAAGTCAAAAACATACACAGGTCTGCCTTCTTCACAGTTTGCAATTTCCATACCCTCCAGAAAAAACACCTAGCATCAACAGACTAAAGAGATAAAGAAAAACATTTGCAAAATATACAACAAAGGAGAAATATGCTTTATATATGTAGCTCTTAAACATTAATTGTTGAAAAAAACACATAACATACAAAAAGAGAAATATTTAAAGGATACCAAGTACCTCACATGGCCAGTGAGCACCCAAGATGTCAGCCTCAACAGTCATGAGCCCAGCTCACTGCACCCAAGCACTCACAGATGGCCAGACTGCTGGGCACATGGGCTCCCAGGCACATCTTGCTGACACAAATCCCGACGCCTTACCAGGCCACCCTCACTCCCAGCCACCACCCCAGCAACTTCATCTTAAAAGAAAGAATCAGACAAGTGGGGAAAGACTGTGCAAAGAATTATTTACAGCAGCAAAAACTTGGAAACGCCTCCAAGTGTCTAACCACAGGGCAGTGAGTATTTTGATCCAGGTGAAGCAACAGACATACCTGGAATGCCAGGTCAAGGGCCTTGCCTGATGAAGCAGGGGCAGAACGAGGACTGGAGCTCCCAGCCCATTCCCCCTCCCCCCGACACACCCCCAACTGCACCCACGAATCCTCCTTGGGGCGCATTAGTGGCAGTCCTGGAAGTCTAACGGGCTGCCAAACACTCACAGGCAGCAGCAAGGAGGGCACGGCGGCCTGAGTCTCTGTGCTCACCATAAGGGGAGGTACCCTCCACCATTCTACGTGCAGGTAAGTCCTTACCAAGGGTTCCCACCAGCCTGCTTCTCCAACAGTAACCTCTTCTCATCCTCAGAGAACTGTAAGTCCAGTTCAAAAGAGTTCGAATCCAGGTCGTGGATGTACTGCTCGATGTTGCTGCCAGAGCGCTGTGGGAGGCCTGGCTCTGGGGCTGATAGGGAGTGGCACGAGGATGATGAGGATACCTGCATGCAGCCGAACTGGCTCAGGAGGTTGTCATACTGTGAGAGGGAGCGAGAGAGGTGCCTCAGTGCCAGCACACCTGCCCTCGTGAGCGCCCTGTGCACAGCAAGCCCTCACACGCAGGGCTCACCCCCACCCCCCACTGCTGCATACGTTCCCGTAGCAGTCCTCATCGTCCTCGGACATCGCTGGCAGGTAGGCCGTGAGCTTTGGGGGTGTCTGGTGGTGCAGGTTCTCCCATATGATAGACTCGAAGAACGAGTGGGCTTTCAGAGGCGTGTAACCGTCCATCTCCTCACAGCCTAATCGCTTCGTGGCATCTAAGACCTTTGACAGAGGTGAAGACAGGGCAGGCCGGGTTAAAAGGCCATTCTGGCATCGAAAATGATTTTGAGGAATCTTGCTCAATTCTTGCCCGGAGATAGCAAGGGCCCCTGACTGTCCCCTCCCCGCCATGGGCTGGGGGAGGCCTGGGTCAGCCCCCAGGGTCCCTCCGTATCTCACTTTCCTCTTAGGAGAAAATGAATCACAACCTTGTGACTGTATTCTTAAAATACAGTGGAAAACCTAACTTGCTGGCCTGGATAACCAGGGCACAAGTAACTGGCCTGAATAGTGCCTCACACGGACGTGGAATGACGCACCCATGTGTACCACCAGCACCTGACCGCCAACACCTGCTGAGTGGTCTCCTCCCCAGTGACCCGCTGCCACCAGCTCCCACGAGGACCAGCCCCTTCCCCGCCAAGGGTAAGGAGGAAGGTGATCGGAGCTTTCTGTCTCCACCAGACTGCATTGGGCCATCCTCTCCCTCTCCAGGGTCAAAAGCACACCATAGTCAGACACTTCCGTTTCTAGAACGTAAACCAACGTGTCTTTCCCAGGTGACTCTACCTTAACAAGCCCCCTGCTCCAGCATCAGCATTCCAGTGCTGTATCGCAACGGATGACCAAACGCAAAGTGGTCAGGACCAGGGACTTGGAAACGGAAAAGAACTCATTCTGGGATGAGACGTCAGGAACGAGCCTATCCACGATCACTATCAACTTGAAGGCGCATGCCATCAGACACAGGGGGCTCCAGGAGACCTGCTCTGCACACAGGAGCAGAGAGACGCAGGGGCTGAGAAGAAATTCAGAATATTTACCAAAAGCTTTTCCACAAGGTCTCTGGCCTTGGGGAAGAATTTTTCTGGAAAGTCATATTCCAACTTAATGATCTTCTGGAAGATAAGATACTCATTTCTGCAAAATAAAAAAAGCAGTCACTCCTGGTGGGGTCCTTTCAGCCCCTCAGTGTGGTGACCACTGTCCCTTCCCTGCCACGTGCTCACTCACACAGCTGCCCACAACGCTCCAGGCTGGAGTTCAGCGTCGCTGCAAAAGTCACACACACTCCCAGGTGGCACCGACCTCCCACCCTCAGTCCCTCCCTCTCTGGAGTCATGTCGGCGGCTGCAATCACTGTACACAGTGCCTGGAGTCTCTTACCCTGCTCTGAACGGTGGGAGTCCTGCCACAAGCTGGTAGATTATGCAGCCAAGGGCCCAAAGGTCTGAACTTTAGGGTGGAGGAAAAACAAAGAAAAAGGACATTTGTAAAACATGAACAACCAGCAGGGTCACTTCGGTTCTGGGTACTGTCACCCACACTGCCTCAGCCCCCAGCCTCCTCTCCTGGAAAATCAATGACTTGGCAGGGGGACTTGCCCTGGCCCGTTCCAGAGAGGGGGCCTCCTGGGTCTGGGCCGAAAGCACCCACAGACAGCTGCCCCTGCAGTCCCTCACTTCGCCCCTTCCAGCAGGGGCCCCCCAACCTCCTCACATGCCTGTTCTCGGAGACAGCAGGGGCGGGGGAGCTAGGACAGTCCCAACATGGACTCCAGTGATGATCGCTTGTGGGGGGCCACAGCTCAGCACCTCCATCAGTGCAGAGGGAGCGAGACATAGAGAAACAGGGAGAGACAGAGGGAGAGAAAGAGGGGGGAGAGAGTGAGAGGTGGAGATAGAGGAGAGAGTAAGAGAGAGAGAAGGAAAGAGACAGAGCAAGGAGGAGGATAAGAGAGGGAGAGGCACAGAGAAAGAGCAAGAGAGAGTGCGAGGAGAGAAAGAGGGAGAGAGAGAGCACAAGAGGGAAAGAGAGCAACTGAAAGAGAGAGAGCACGCTCTGGAGAGGGAGAAAGACAGAGGGGAGAGAGAGCTGCAAGAACTTGCCCATGTCATGAGAAGGTTGGCAGCGTTATGGATACACTCTAATTCCCTCACCCCCTCAGTGCTGACCCTCAGGATGCCAATGTAAACATGTGTTGAGAGGAGCTGAATCCAAGCACCCACAGGCTGTGCATAAAAGCAGGCTTACCTTGCCCTGCTTGGCCTGGTGGTGAAAACCCTGCCCCTCCTTTATAAACATCTTAATTACACATCTCAGAAGGTACACTGCAGCTCTGATTTCCTCTAAATCATTTCCAGAACATAGCCAGGTTTTCTGATTTTGTGTTCTACGCCCAGCTCAACCCTGTGAAGCATCAAGATGCAACTCTGCCCCACACTCCAGTGGCCACCCTCCAAGGCCACCCCAGCCTGGCCTTCTGGAAACCAAGTCACAGGATGGGGTCCAAGTAAGTGCAAGAGATGGCAGCCAGGCCAGGCTGGGACCCGCAGGCCCTCAACGGGCGAGGTGCTCAGTGTGGGGGACTGGAAACCTGAGTCACAGCAGAGTGGGTAGTTAAAGAGAAGCTTGCACTCAGTCAGTGACTGGTGTTCACGCTTGGCTTTCTATACTGTTTAGTCTAGTTTAAAAGAGGAGCTAGGAAAGGCAGGACAGAAACTCCCCCCGTGAGGGTAGAGGCAGGGGAGGGGCTGCTGGCTGGGGTCTCTTTCTGGACAGGAGAGCTGCGAGAGCAAAGGGCTTTTTGGTAACTTTCTACCTCTGTGAGTTATTGGAATGTTTTATCATATGCATGTATTTTATCCTTTAGGATGGTTTTTAATACAATAAAAAATAAAGGGGAAGCCAGCATAACTTTTCTGAAAAGCATTAAGTACTAAAGACTTGTAAAATGTTCAGACAGCTGGACAAAGGCATTCGACTTTTAAGTCCAAACAGAGGCCCGGGCGGGCAGCACTTGTGCCACAGCTCAGGGTAGCCACCTGCGGACGTGGCCGGAGCAAGGCCAGGGCCACCTTGGTCATCACCACTGACCGTGGCCCACGGTAGGCAGGCCAAAGTTTGCTAATAACCCAGAACTATCTCAGCACCTGAGAGTGAGGGAAGAGCTGGAGGAACTCTGACAAAGCCATCTGCTGGGAAACCATACAGCATTACAAAAGTCTATAAATAACTGCAAGTGTTCATTATATCATCACCGTTAAACTAGTTATTCACGATGGCCTCTGTCATATAAGAATTATGTAAGCACATACAAAGTGTACACATAAAGGACTGGAAAGATGTCAAATTACTACCCACAATTATTCCTGGGCCTGGAGACTAGGGGTGCTTTTTGTTTTCAGTCTGTAGATTTTCCAAGAATTCTTGACAATGAATGGTATAATTTTTTAAATGAGAAAAAAAAAATCTTTGAGTAGGTATCACATTTTTAAAAAAGTCAAAAAGCATAAAAAGATAAACAATGACGGCTCTCTCACAGACCCTGCCCCCCTACCCACACAGGAAACCTCTGCAGCCTGGTTCTGATACATACTTCTAGAAAATGCTAAATGCACACACAAGCAAATAGAATATACATACGTGACCTCCTCCTTTTATTTCCACAAAAGGTAGGTACTACACATGCTAGTCTGCATCTTTCAGTTCACTGAATGGACATGGGAGATCTTTCCATGTCAATGCTAAAGAGCTGCTTCATTCCAGAATAAAGTTTAAAAGCAAGGAAAAGCTCCTTCTGAGGTAATGGGTGGGACATTTTGAAAACCTGGTAAGTAGTGCCCCACCACAGGAGGGTTTCACCCGGGGGCCCTGTGGACACCTGGGCAGGTTGTTCTCATGTGGGGACTGCCATGGGCACGTGCATTAAAGGAAAGATACTGGCTAAGAAGCAAAACTCGAGTTTCTTTCAAAGCGTGCTCCTCAATACTGGTTTCTCACTGTGACAAGAGCAGGCAAAGCGATTACCTTTTACAGGCCGCCTTCTCTGTGAGCAGCTCTGGAGAGACGTATTGGGCTGTTCCCACAAATGAGTTGGCCCTGGCTGGAGAGAAGACAGAGGGGTAAGGTCACACACAGCTCCAACACCATGACCTCCCCAAACACCCTGAGATGGTATGACTGTAACGGGTTCTCGTCTACACAGCAGTGGGCACCCCTCATTGGCCTGATACTCCAAGTCCCCTGTCCACGGCCTCCCCTAGGCCCTCCCCCTCACCTGCCACCTGCCCCAGGTGCACCCACTGAGCCTTGGTCAGCTGTGCCCCACCACCACCAAAGTGAAGCTCCATGGGGGTCTGCTCATTCCAGCAAAGGACATGCAGGGAGCAGGTGAGTACCACTTGTGGAATATGGGAAGGTGCAGGACCCCAGGGTGGGAGGAGCTCACTTCTTGAGGATAAGCGCCAACTCAAGGGTCCAAGGAGCCTCCAGTCCCTTCATCCTACCCTCTCCAACCATGCAGTCTCTCCAGGTTCACAGGCAGGCTCTCAGGTTTGGGTGGCATCAGAACCCCTGAAGACCCACCCTCCCTGAGAGGCAGCCGATAGGGCAGCCCATGCGCAAGTCAGCCCGCTGCCAGCCCTTGTCCTCCCGCAGCACCCCGTGGAGTGGCCTTGTCCGCAGGCTCTGAGGCTCTGAGAGCCAGATGCCCAGACAGCACATCGTTTCTCTAAGAGTCCGTGACATGCGTCATCACCCAAGATTCCCCAGTGACTTCCACAGCCCTTCCACACGTGTACTAGCCATCTCCACCTGAAACCAGGTGCTAGCCTCCCTCTTGCCACAGTGGTGCAGTTTGAAAGGAAACCACCTTTTCCACCAGCAGGTCCTGACAGCAGCAGCACTGCCTGTCTCCACCCCAGCAAGCCCCCACCAGACAGGAGACAAGACTCCAAGGTTTAAAATCTTCGTGCCCCATGACAAATGAGCCCCTTTCACCTAAGCCCTTATGAAGCAGATGGAGCTGTCCTTTCCCTCAATGCCTTTAACACTGTGGCTGGAAATCATTTGTCTTTTTTTTTTTTTTAAATAATTTTTATTGTGCTTTAAGTGAAAGTTTACAAATCATGTCAGTCTCTCACACAAAGACCCATATACACCTTGCTACACACTCCCAATTACTCTCCCCCTAATGACACAGCCTGCTCTCTCCCTCCACTCTCTCTTTTCGTGTCCTTTTTGCCAGCTTCTAACCCCCTCCACCCTCTCATCTCCCCTCTAGGCAGGAGATGCCAACATAGTCTCAAGTGTCCACCTGATCCAAGAAGCTCACTCCTTACCAGCATCCCTCTCCAACCCATTGTCCAGTCCAATCCATGTCTGAAGACTTGGCTTCGGGAATGGTTCCTGTCCTGGGCCAACAGAAGGTCTGAGGGCCATGACCACCAGGGTCCTTCCAGTCTCAGTTAGACCATTAAGTCTGGTCTTTTTATGAGAATTTGGGGTCTGCATCCCACTGCTGTCCTGCTCCCTCAGGGGTTCTCTGTTGTGTTCCCTGTCAGGGCAGTCATCAGTTGTAGCCGGGCACCATCTAGTTCTTCTGGTCTCAGGATGATGTAGTCGCTGGTTCATGTGGCCCTTTCTGTCTCTTGGGCTCATAATCAGCTTGTGTCCTTGGTGTTCTTCATTCTCCTTTGATCCAGGTGGGTTGAGACCAATTGATGCATCTTAGATGGCTGCTTGCTGGTGTTTAAGACCCCAGATGCCACACTTCAAAGTGGGATGCAGAAAGTTTTCTTAATAGATTTTATTATGCCAGTTGACTTAGATGTCCCCTGAAACCATGGTCCCCAGACCCCTGCCTCTGCTATGCTGGCCTTTGAAGCATTCAGGTTATTCAGGAAACTTTCTTTTGGTTTAGTCCAATTGTGCTGACGTCCCCTGTACTGTGTGCTGTCTTTCCCTTCACCTAAAGTAGTTCTTATCCACTATCTAATTAGTGAATACCCCCTCCCACCCTCCCTCCCTCCCCCTTCTCGTAACCACAAAAGAATGTTTTCTTCTCAGTTTAAACTATTTTTCAAGTTCTTATAATAGTGGTCTTATACAATATTTGTCCTTTTGCAACTAATTTCACCCAGCATAATGCCTTCCAGGTTCCTCCATGTTATAAAATGTTTCACAGATTCCTCACTGTTCTTTATCGATGCGTAGTATTCCATTGTGTGAATATACCACAATTTATTTATCTACTCATCCGTTGATAGGACACCTCGGTTGCTTCCATCTTTTTGCTATTGTAAACTGTGCTGCAATAAACATGGGTGTGCATATATCTGATTGTGTAAAGGCTCTTATTTCTCTAGGATATATTCCAAGGAGTGGGATTGCTGGATCGTATGGTAGCTCTATTTCTAACTTTTTAAGGAAGCGCCAAATCGATTTCCAAAGTGGCTGTACCATTTGACATTCCGGAAATAATTTGTCTTTAAGGATAAACCTTCCTAAACCGACTCAAACGCATCCTGGGTAGAGTATTTCACTGATAAATTCACATCCAAAGCTGTCAAGCTCATGGCCCTGACATCCATATCCTATGACACTGGCAGACATGCAGGATGAAAGCACAGAGTGCAGGTGAGGATTTGGGGAGCTGTGCTCACAGCACGGTAGGTGGAGTACACCAGGGTGTAACTTTCGAGAGCCACTTGCCCGTAGGCCTCAAGGTCACAGAGAATGGGCCTGCCCTGTGACCCAGCCCTCCGTGTCTAGTACCTGAGCCTCAGAGAAGAGCCTGCCACACCACATGGGAAAGAACGCAGGCTGCCGGCATGCTGCGAGGGGCTGGTACCTCCATGTGGGCCTCATGTCCTTGGCACTGCTCTCTGTGCTATTTCTCTAAATCCCAGTATTTACAAGTTCTAGAAAAATGTCTTCATGTAGAAAGATGTATACTGTGCATCATTAATAATTCTGGCTATAAAATGGTCCATAAAGCCAGCTACATTATGCACAAAAATAAAAGTCTAGAAGGATGTACACCCCACCCCGTGAAAGCATTTTAGCAGGGAACCATCGTGTTATGAAGATGGTTTTGCTGCTGCTGCTGTTGTCTGAGGCTTCCGGCAGCCAAGTCACTGGCCTGGGCTGCGTGTCTCCACAACACCCGCTCTCCCCTGCTGTCCTCCACTCCATTCCCAGGCAGAGGCCCTTCTCCCAGCGACAGCCCCCCAGTCCCGGCCCCACAGAGCTCCTTTCAGCCCAGTGACATCCCCTCGTCCTCCTGCCCCAGCCCAGAACCTTGGCCCCAAATCGGCCTTTTCTCCTCAGGGCTCTGCAAGGGTGCCCCCTTTCTCTTCCCCAGCAGCTGGGGTGGCCTTTGGCCCTGGGGAGATGCAGCCCGCTCCCTTGGGAATGGACCTTCTCTCCTTCACCTGGAGCTCATGCTCCTGGCAGCTGATGACATGTATGACCCTCTCAGAATTAATAAGGTCTCAAATGCATAACGTAAAACACATAGAAATACAAGTGTCAAAACATCAAACTAACACATCTGTGATGCAGTTAATACGGTTCTTTATTAATGCATTCAATAAAAAGACTGAGCAGCAGGTCTGGTAGCTACAGTTGTTTTGAGGCAGTGATGGGTATAAACAGCATTTTAAGATCTCCGAGCCAGCTGTGATGGCACATGAGGACATGTGTGGGTTCTCCTGGGGTGACGGGCACTTGCTGCATCCCTGACTGGAAGAAATGCTAAAGGCTGGTGAGAGTCAGCACCTTTTCTCCTATCTGGCTTCATGGATCCCTGTCCATCTATGAGACCCAAGCTGAGAACCCCTGACAGGGAGCATCAGGAAGTCCACAGAGATCATCTAGTTACCCCCCTGTAAGATCAGGGATCAGGCAAAGGTCAAACCTCACCAGCTATTAGAAACCAGACCTAACCCCAGCCCAGCGCTGCCTCTCACGGCCACTGCCTCATCAATAGTACACACAGAAGTTTACCTGAAAGAAGGGTCTTAGGTGGGTTTGTCATCTCCAGCCTCAAAGTGGTTGGGAAAACCAAGCAGTGTGCTGGGTCCACCCCACCTGGTCACCACAGACTGAGTCAACCCTGAGGAGCCAGTGAGAAGGATGGACTTGAAGGCGTATACTTGAGTTCAGAAGACGTCTAAACTCTCTTTAAAGCCAAGGGCATCAAAAGCTACCTGCCTTACCCACACCTGAAGCCCAGAAACCACATACCACAAAACATGACTTACTCTTTGGACAAAATGCTAGCAAACCAAATCCAGCAACACATAAAAAGGGTCATACACTGTGAACCAGAGGGATTTATCCCAAAAACGTTAAGGTTGGGTCAACAAATACAATGCAACGTAAGACACCACATCAATGGAATAGAGAACCAAACCCACAGATTGTCTCCACAAACACTGAAACAGCGTTCCTTCAGCCTCTCCTCCCTCGGCCCTCGACAATCACTAATCCACTTTCTATCTAGGATCTGCCCGGTCTGGACATTTCATATAAATGGAATCATACAAGATGTCATTCTTTGTGACCAGCTTCTTCCACTCAGCATAATGCTTTCAAGGTTCATGATGTGGTATGTATCAGACCTTTGCTCCTTCTAATTCCCAAATAATATTCCATTGTATGGACAGACCACATGCTGTTTATCCGCTCATCAGCTGATGGACATTTGGGTTGTTTCTACTCTTTGGCTGTTATGAAAAATGCTGCCATGAGCATTTGTGTGCATGTTTTTGTGTGAACGTGTTTTCAATTCACGTACATATGTTTCTGTGTGGGCATTTTAACATTTCTCCTGGGTATGAGTGGAATTGCTTGGTCATACATTAACTTTACGCTTTATCTTTTAAGCAACTGCCGGACTATTTTCCAAAGCTGCTGCACCATTTTACATTTCCACTAGCAGTGTTAGGACAGTTCCAATTCTTCATATCCTTGTCAACACTTACTATCTATCTTTTTTATTATAGCCTTCCTGTTGTTGTTTTTGGGTGCTGTCAAGTCGATTCCAACTCAGGGCAACCCCTACATACAACAGAATAAAACAATGCCCAGTCCTGTGCCATCCTCACAATTATTATGCTTCAGCCCATCATTGTAGCCACTGTGTCAGTCCATCTCGTTAAGGGTCTTCCTCTTTTGTCCAAGCATGATGTTCTTTTCCAGGGACTGTTGCCTCCTGATAACATGTCCACAAGTATGTGAGACGAAGTCTCGCCATCCTTGCTTCTAAGAACCATTCCGGCTATACTTCTTCCAAGACATTTGTTTGTTCTTCTGGCGGTCCATGGTACATTCAATATTCTTTGCCTTCCTAGTGGTATAAAATAACATCTCATTGTAGTTTTGATATGCATTTCCCTAAAGGCCAACAGTGTTGAGCATTTTTTCATGTGCTTATTGGCCATTTGTGTATCTTTTTTCGAAAAATGTCTATTCAGATCCTTTGCCTACTTTTTAATTGAGTTATCTATCTTTTTATTATTGAGTTGTAAGAGTTCTTATACTTTATGGATACAAGTGCATTACCAGATTCATGAGTTGCAAAACTGCCCCCCACCTGTGTGGTTTATCTTTTCACTTTCTTCATGGTATCATTTGCAACCTAGAAGTTTTTTAATTTTGATGGAGTCTGGTTATCTGTTTTTTCTTTTGTTGCTTGTGCTTTTGGTGTTATATGTAAGAAACCATCACCTAACTCAAGGTCATGAAGATTTACCTCTGCATTTTCTCTGAAGAGTATTATAACTCGCTCTTACATTCGGGTCGCTTATCCATTTTGTATATGGCACGGAATAGTGGTAATAATTTTTTTTAATAAACTGGTCATCATGGGATAATGCTGGTAAACCAATTCACAGTTTTCAAAAGTGGCAAATAAAAGGGAAAGAAGCAAGCATTCATCCTGCTTTTCCTCTACAAACGATACCACTGGATAACCAAAAAGCTGACAAGGGGAAGTTTCTCTTTAAAATTTCCAGCTCATGAATGAAATTTGACTATGACCACTCCACAATCTCTACTGAATTAGTGCATGGAGGCCATCATGGCTACAAATGGCTGCTGGCCTCACAGCTGACTGAGGTTGGGTGCTTCCGCATGGACAGCACTCCCCCGGCCAGACTTGCCTGAATGAGATCAAGCGGCCAGAGCCAGCTCCCAACTTACAAACAACCAGAGCACAGAGGACCACATGAAATGACTCCATGAGGCGCGATCAGCAAGATCTGCAAAACTCAGAAGGACAAGTGACCTGGTTCCTCAACAAACTGGGAGGGAAATGTCAAGATGGTGGAAGCTATAGAGTAAAACAGTATCTACGAGACAAATTAGCCAAGCTTAGTGCGTGAACTTTAATGGATCCTGATTCAAGTAAACAGCATTTAAAAAAAAAAAAAATTATGTAATGTGTGGAAACAATTGGAAGTTTAACACTGAATATTTTGAATATTAAGCAATTGTTCTAATTTTATGCATACAAATTGTATGATATCGTGGCTATGCTTTTGAAATGGAAGCTTTATGTTTTGGAGATACAGACTGGAATATTTACAGGGAAAACAAACCAAGGGTAGAAGTCAGGTCACAAGTACGGTTTTAATTTTTTACAATATGCAGGTACTCTGATTAAGAAAAAACAAAAAACAGAAAAATCTGCATTCCAGCTACAGATAAACAAACACAAGTACTGAGATGCCCAGAGTCAAATACATCACTATGGGAAGAGTCGTGTATAGTGGTGGAAGTCTGGACCACCCCCGTCTGGCAAACTCTGAAACGTCCCACTCAGGGGGCATCTGCTTTGAGATGGTGCCTCTGTCATAGGCAGCAAATGCTCTGAACAGGCTACGTCTGGACAATGGTGCCCACAGATGGGGACTGAGGTGTGACTGGAGGGACAGCCTCCTCCCATCTGCTGAGCCCTTCTCTCCTCTGCACCTGGCTGTTCTCAGAGCACCCTGGCAGCACAAGTCAGAACACGGGCTTCCAGACCCAGACCCTGAGTCTGCACCTCAAGCCTGTGGAGCTCCGAGCAGCTTTGGCCCAGAGAGCACAGGGCAAGGACACAGCACAGACAAGAGCTCCTCCGAGGTGGGCCATGGGACCCACAAGTGAGGTCAGAGGTCAGAAGTCAGAGCACTCTCAGTCAGAAAGCCCTCATCAGCTCCATGCGCCTGGGCAGCTGCTAGCCTCTCTCCCTCCACTGGCCCCCACTGACTGGGCTCTGAAGCAGCCTCTGGGACAGTGACCGTGAGGACGGACGGCCTGCTGCCCCCCAGGAGGAGACACAGCACTACCCCGACCACCGGAGCAACTGCGGCCACCGCCACCACAGGCACTTTCCTGGAAGCTTTGAAGCTGTTTTGCAGAAAGCATCTCTGCAGAAAAGTGAAACAGCCAATGCAGCAAGAACTCCTGGGGTTCTGAGTCCCTGAGCCCTCAGGTTTACTCAAACACAAGACAAGAGCAAGAATTAAAATGAACCTTGCCCACAATTAATGACATGCATTTCTCTTTTCTTCTAAGAAGAATAAAAAACACCAATTTATCTATATACACAAGCAATTGTCCCTGGTTTACAACTGTAATTCCTGAAGCAACTTTCAGCCTAGTTTCAGAAAGAAAAGCAAGTTTATCACACAATTTCATCAATACACACAAACTATTCTATTTTTTAATGGTTGCAGGCCACAGGACAAGCCCTATGCCAAGTATCAGATTCTGAAGACAGTCTACACGCAGATAAAAAGGTCGAGTGCAGATCCCTGCAGGGGGCGGGGGGTGGGGGGAGCGGATCCCTGGCACCCTCGTGCTCACTACCACCATCAGACAGCAGTGGTCAGTCTCCATGGTAGGAAAAGAGTCTGCAGATAAGACACAGAGTAGCAAACAAATCATAATGAGAAAACTTGGGGACACAGCTGTTCCCACGTGACTCGACGTTCCCATGGACCATATGCATACAAGCGGGATCACCTGATAGTAAAGCGATGCCTTGTCGATCACATCAACATTTCTTGGCTTCTCACAAATGCCAGAGGGCTTCCGGGGGGCCGCTCGCCCAGGAGCTGAGGAGGAATGGACTCCTGGGCACGGCCGCCCAGCCATGCACTTACAACGACTACTGCACTCTCGTCGCTGAGCAGGCCCCACTCATCCAGCCCATCTGAGCAAGGGGACTCTTCCCAAGATCCAGCCTCTGCCCCCACAACAGCTGCTGTCCTTTAGGTTTCTGCACGCCAGACAACACAAAAGTCACCCCACACATTAGAGGAGTCCACGTGCACTGGACACGCGCACCCTTCTAGACCTCTAAGGCGGCCTCACGGCAGTTCCTGTGGCTCCAGGTTGGCGGCCGGGTCCACTGGCACCAGGCCGCCACCTTCAGGGACACGGCTGTGAAGCATGGCTCAGAGACTGCCCACATGTAGGTGCAATTTGGACAGGCAGGATAAAGTAAGCCAGAAACACACAAGCATGCGTCTCCTACATAAAAATAAACCACTCAAGCCACGTCCTCACAACTCACTAATCTTTACTACTCGCACAACGACCAAACAAACCCTGATGATGCGTGGCTGTATCAAGGGACTGAGTTTTGAAGACCTTCTTCACTCACTGTGACTACTCTCCATCCCTCCCAGGAATGTTTTCCAGCCAAAACAAGCTGTTGCTGCCGCCCTGCTCACACCCTGCTCCCCTCAGCACACCAGCACCCAGACTCACCAGTCCAAACCAGTCTCCAGCGTATTTGCTCACAGGCCTGGTCGGGTGAGGGCAGTAACCGCAAGCCCAGACGCAGAGGGGCAAGCACCCCACAGAGGCCCTGCGGCCGCCTCTCAGCTGAGGGCTGCCCAACGCCATGCTGTTCCTCCCCAGCACCTGGCTTGTCCTTGAGGCCACTTAGTAACTCACCTAGCAGCTTCCGGTTTCCTCTGAACATCATCGTCAAGAGCTTCATCTTCTACCCAACACTTTAAAACAGTCTCCAGAAGTTAAAGTGCCACTCTTGACCCCTTCTGCTTGTGATTTTCATCTAGCAGACACCTGAAGGACAGTCAGGATCTTGCATGGTTGAGACAACCCAGGTTGCTTTCTGGCAACACCGCCTCGGGTGACGGAGCTGTCACCATAGACCACCGGGGCTGGAAACCATCCCGGGGAAGAGTGACTTGGAGGGAGGGTCTGTCTGCGATGTTAAGTGTGCACATGAGCCACCGGTAAATGCACACTCACTCTGTAACCGTGCAGAACCTCACTGAATGAACAATGCCCATGCCCTTCAACCCATGCCCCATGACATATACCCCATGACTGTGTCCCATGACATAAACCCTGTGACCTATGTCCCACAACCTATACCCCATGACTGCGTCTCATAACCCATGCCCCACCTGCGCCCAACGACCTATACTCCATGACCTATACCCCACGACCCTTGTCCCACAACATACATCCCACAACCTATACCCCATGACCCGTGCCCCACGACCTATACCCCATGACTGGGCCTCACGACTTATACCCCACGACCATGCCCCATGACCTGTGCCCTACGACCTATACCCCACGACTATGTCTCATGATCTGTGCCCCATGACCTACACCCAATGACCTATATCCCATGACCTGCATCCCAGGACATATGACCTATACCCCACAACACGTGCCCCACAACCTATACCCCATGACCGTGCCCCACAACATATACCCCATGACTGTGCTCCACAATCCGTGCCGCACAACCTATGCCCCATGACTGTGTCTCACAACCCATGTCCCATGACGTATACCCCATGACTGTGTCTCACGACCCATGTCTCACGACCTATGTCCCACAACCCGCATCCCACGACATATGCCCCACGAACTATACGCGATGACTATGTCTCACAACCCGTGTCCCATGACCTACACCCCAAGACTGTCTCATGACCCATGGCCCATGACCTATACCCCATGACAGTGCCCCTCAACCTGTGTCTCACGACCTCTGTGGCCACAGGGAGCAGAGGGCACTGGGAGACCCCCAGCGCCAAGGAGGAGGCAGTGGGCGTGGGCTGCACCAAGCCCATGGCCCTGCATTGGTGACCAGGAACGCAGGTAGCACCCAGCAGCTCTGGGAGCAGCCCCAGTGGTGCGCACCAGAACTGGCAACAGCAGAACAGGGACGGTCCCCCACAGGCAGTGCCTCCCTCCACCCCCAGACATCTGGCAGATCTCGCTGAGAAAGCACCTGTCATCAGGATGAACGCAGCCTGGCACGCGGCCGCACGCACCTTGCTTGCTCTCAGGGGAGAGCACTTTGGCGGTTCCAAAGTCTGTGATTTGGATATGCATGTCTTCATTCAACAGAATGTTCTCTGGTTTAAGGTCCCTGAAAAGGTAGATTTCTACATTAGAGATGAAATTTTTAAAGCAGTTGCATTATTACATGCTTTAAATATTGCTGAAAACAAAATGGACTGATTAATACTTATCATCTTTACTAAAAACCAAGAGTCACAGCCAAGTGTGTGAGTCTGGCTGAAAGCCCAGCCCGAACAAACGTCCAGTGCAACCAAGGGGACATTCCCATTATGCGTTTCCTGACTGCACCTGTTGCTTCATGAACTTCTGATGAGGGACATAGGATCTATTGTTTTTCACCATAAAATCAAGAGCTTTGAGAAGGTTCTATTTGACTCTATCAGAAGTAGTGATACATAGAGCTGTAACTGACAGAATAAAATCCCACTCAAGATGGCCCAAGGAGCTGTGAGCTCGGCAGTGCTGCTTAAAAGCCCGTGTGTCTCTCCACAACTGTGTCACCTGAGGCATCACCTGTTAGCTTAGTCACACCTTCATTACATAAACTAGAGCTGACCCCATAGGGCACCACCTGTTTTGGCATCAACGCAGTAAAGTCCTTGGCCCTGATTTAACAAAGGCAGAAGGCGGTCCTTTTAAAGCCTAGCCTAGTGTTAGTCTTCACAGTCTGTCATCACTGTGGGTCCAGTCCCTGCCTGAGGGTTACCTGTGGATGATGCCTTTGCCATGCAGGTACTCTAAAGCAGACACGATTTCGGCGGTATAAAATCGGGTACAGGTCTCATCGAATGAGCCAATTTTGCGAATGTATTTAAGTAGTTCTCCATTTTTGGCATAACTAAGGCCAAAATCTGAACATTGTATCGTTAAGGAAGGGTGTAAAATTCATCTTTTATAGTTACCTCAGAACCCTCATAAGAATTTTTTTAATTAAAGAACACTGCTGATGTTTACTGAGCCCCTGCTGTGCCCCATGTGCTGTGCTAAACATCTCCCAAAGGAATGTTCCTTTCTACGCCGTGACACATCTTGTGAGAGTAAAGCCATGTGATCAGCTTCTTGCCTCCAACACCTTCTCTTCCATCTGTGAGGCAACACTGGGAGTGGGACGGATGTACAGACATCCCTCCCTCGGGCACCAACGTGTTGTGATTTGGGTTATTTCTATTCTCCTTTTCCCAAAAAGGGATTAAGGTTAGACAGTATGTGGGTTCCATATAACTGCTTCCTCCTAGAAGCACCAAACATTTACATCTACTAAGGGACACCTCTGGGCACCTGAGCACCCTGGAGCTGTGAATCCCATCCTCACTGCCCCAGGAAGTGGCCGCCCTGGGTTGAGGCGCAGGAGGCCTTTGTGTTCTGCTCTAGTCTCTGTTTACTAAGATGCCTCCCCGGCTGCAGTGTGGTGAGGACAAGCCCAGGAGAACAGGAGGGACACCCAGAGCAGCAGGAAGCTTGCCCTGGTAGCCCACCTCTGGCCACCTGAGCCCCCCAGCTCAGACACCTTTCAACAGGACCTGAATCAAAAACACTGAATCACTTCCAGGGAACAGAGTCTGGCCAGGCCCCGTTCCACTCACTCCGCAAAGAGGGCCTAGGCCACCAGTCAGGTAGCAGGTTGCCTACACCAGGGCCTCCACAGCTCAGGCCCTCGCAGCCCCCAGCTCTGGCCAGCCAGACCCCAAGCCCAGCTAAGCACTTCTGGGCAGATGGTTCCACCTGGGCTGGTGCAGAGCCTCACGTGAAGCCTGTGTGGGCTCAGCCATGGCCATGGAGGCACAAGTCTGGGCCCTTATCTGACTATTCACCGGGTTCTGGTTCCTGAATGAGACCCATCTAGTTCTCTGCTTAGAACAGAGCACCAAAAAATGCTCCAGATACGCATGCACGCACACACACACGTGCCTCAGCCCGAATTACTCATCCAGAATCCCCCTAGCACACTTCACAGCCCAGGCCCCAGGGCAGTGAGAAGGCAGCCCTGAGGCATAGAACCTGGGAGTGTGGTGAGCCCACTGCCTGCACTTTGAAAAGGAACCCCGAACCAAAGGGTTAAGCAACTTCCTCAAGGTCACAGAACAAAGGAGAGAGAAGACTGGAGCCCAGTCACCTGAGGCCTCAGGATGGACACTGCAACAGGGGACGAGAAGGTGCAGGACCATACTCAAGGGAGGTGCAGGAAGAGCCCGAGCAACGGACACCTAGATCTGCCCAGCTCTCACGTGCTAGACGGGAAGGGTACCCTCCCACAGCTCTGTCATGTGGAAATCAGGCTAGTGGGAGGACAGCGGTCGTTTCGGGCTCTTCTGCACATGTTCCTGTCTTTGGACCCCACCACAGACGCCATAGCATCTCCAGTGGGCAGCAGTCCTGGGTGTGACCCCACAGAGGCTGCGGGGTTACAAACCAAGGGCAGCATGCACCACTGGACAAAGCACCACGATCACTCCCCGGCCACCCTACCTGGACATTAAGAAGTGTGGTCACTTTGGTCTGGACACTGCACTACCCTCAGAAGGTGGCCCTGGGGGAGGACAAGGTGGGCATGGGAGGTATCTCAGAGCCACACGGCCAGCAGGACGACCATCCGTGGGTTCTGGTGAAGCCAGCCCTGCACTGCTCCCCAGTGTCTTACAACCAGAGAGCCCTGGGCTGAAAGAGGGCCCCGGGAGGCACAGGGAACGTGGGGTCCCTGAAGGAGAAGCAGCCCAGACAGCCCAGTAGAAGAGAGGGACTGAGTCACCAGAAGCAGCAAGGGCAGAGGAAGGCCAGGTTCTTGGGGCACACAAAGTGTTCAGCTCCTGAGGGTCCTCCCCTGGCTGTTCAATGGGGGTTGAACACGCCCCTCCACGTGCCTCTCCCACCCCACTTGACTTGAGCACAGGACTTGACACCTACAGACACTCCAAGGGCAGTGGTTACTGAGACAGAATGACTGAACAAATGCCTGCAACCACTGGGTCAGATAACCACCACCCTCCAGAAACTGTGCTTACCAACGTCGCCTTAAAACAGGAGCCTCAGCTGCCCAGGCCTCCCTTGCTGCTTCCTGACACATCAACTAAGAGGTTCCCTGAGCACAGTTAACATCGAATCAACTTTGTATTTCTAATACGCCGCCCTTTTCCTTTTAGGAGAAGGGGCTACTTGGGAAAACAGACCACAGGGTCATGATTCCCAAACGTCAGGGGTCCCAGACTGCTCTGAGCACTCAAAAGATACACAGCTTCTCGTCATCCTGGAATGTGAAGTAAAGCTTCACGAAGAAGGGGTGGTCCAGGCGCGACATCACATCCCGTTCTCTGGTCACATACGGGACCTTGTTCTCCTTGATGATGTGACGTTTCTCAAGAATTTTAACTTAGGGTGAAAGAGAAGCGAGTTACTACCACTGGAAACAGTAAAAAATAAAATAAAATACTGAAGACACAACTCATACATGTAACAGATACGATTGAGGCTCTTCAGGAAACTGGCTGGTCTCTGAGACCAACAGTGTCCTACATGCTGCTATCAGCATGGCACTCCGGAATGCCCACTAACCAGCTGCACAGGCCGTAAGGCCACACCATCCCTGCACCCCGACACAGGGCTTGGGCATTCTTACTTACTCGCATATTCTCTTGAGGTGGCCAGTTCTCGGGCCAGGACGACCTGGTGGTGGAGAGAAGGGAAAAGACATACCATGTAACTGGGCACTGTGCTCATTACCTCACTTTTGGGTCCACCCCACCCTGCTTCCCCCTGCCCCCATTGAAGGTTGGCCGTCGCATGTACAATTTCTGGTCCTATGACACCAAACATGGTTGAGTGCCACGAGAGTGGGTTCTAATCATTAACAGCAAACATGTCATCTCTCAAGTGTTTTCAGAACGTTGCTGATCTGCTGCCAATAGTTCCCATGGGGCAGTGAAAGTATAAATTCAGGAACATCCCAGACTAATGGAACCTTCGGAGATTAGGAAGAAGTAGTACTTAATACTACCACAAGTGAGTACTGGAAATTTCTTCCAAAAAGAAATTCAAGGCTATGTCCTTCTGGTAGATGTTCATTGCAAAATGCCACCCGGAATTTGGGCTTTCTCCATTAAATTTTTGCCATACGTTTTTACTGATGACACTCTCAGACATCATCAGTATTATCTGGGCTATGAAGGGACAAGAAGCTGTCCGCCCTGGGTGTGCCCTCCTGGAGCCCCAGCCAAGAGCGGGCTATCTTCCCACAGCTCTGTCAGAGGCCCACCTAGTACCTCTGGGTAGCGCACCCGAGTCTTGTATTCAAATCCCAGTTCGAGACAGAAGCCTCAACACAGCATGCCCTCAAGTGGAGGAAGCCTTTCTCCACAAGTAGTCCTGGGGCTGCGTGGGAGCGATCTGAGGTGACACAGTTGATGACCCCCCTGTGCCAGCACTGCCCGTGGAGGCACCCCTGCAGCTGGTCACCTGAAGAGGGGTGGCCTGTGGACCCCAAACAGATGCAGCCCTGTCCCTGTGCCTGAGAGACCCCCAGCCAGATGGAAGGACTCATCATTGCAAACTCCGCTGCCCACACTTAGGCATGCTCTCCCATTACGGGATCCCTTTAGGCCTCGTCGGAAGCATCCTGGAACAGTGCTGGTGGAACACCAGACCTTAGGAAGAAGAATGAGGACAGACTGTGTACACTGGAGTGGAAAAATCTCAGAGATCTTTCCAGAGAGCTCTACCCTAGACTGCTGTCTGCAGCTGGAGGAGAGAGGCGGAAGGCGCATTCTTCTCCAGGCTATGTACTTCTGCATATTTAAGTCTCTTCACAGGAGCAAGTACTAGCTTTGTAAATAGCAAAAACGAAGAATTATGTTAGCTGTTAGTGAGCACTGGAGTTTACCGGGGTCCCTTTCTGAACAAGGTTTTTCCCTAATCTTTCTGTTATGTAAATCCAGCAGCTCAAAAGCAGGTTTCCCCGTGAGGGAAGGGTTTCTCTTCCAGAGGAAAGGGCATGACGCATCAGTCCACACCACTGGGGTGATAGCAGGGCAGACTGGACATCATGACCGTCCCCGGGGGCCTTCCAGACAGTCCAGCACTGGCACCAGGATCTGTCAGCAAAGATCCCGCCAGCTTGTAACTGTCACTGCCCCCTCCTCTGAAATCTAACCCTAAGTGGCTTCCATTCCAGGACTGCAGGGGACACGCAGATGCAGAGACCCAGGCCTGTAGGGCTCCCAGGGGCCCAGGAATGAGCCTGCTCACACGGCTTTCCAGGGCACCCCCAGCACAGGGCTCACAGGGCACAGGGGTGATGAGTCATGACCACAGTTTCTCAGCACGAGGAGAAAGTGGTGCCGTGCTGCCTTCCCACACACCGTGGAGACCGAGGGCCACCTCGCTTTCCAGCCAAGGGAAACATCTGGCAAAGCACAAGTGAAGAGACGGAGGCTCCGTCTTCTCTGGCTGTGCTGCTGTCAGTGGCTGTACGTTGCCCCAGGCTCTCTGCAAACCAGAGGCCTTCTTTCGGACAGGATGGGGCAGTGCATTCCAGAGCTACTGGGGGCAGGCTCACGGCTTATGTGTTTCCATCGTCAGGAAAATTTAAGAGGAGCAAAAAATTAACATTAATTTAAACAAGATGTTGGGTACATGGGTGTTCTTCACGTTCTTCTATTCTGGAGTATTTCACAAATGTCAAAAAGAGAAAAACAATTCAACTATGGATTCTCCACAGAGCTAGGGCACTCAGGCACCCCTGCAGCAAGCAGGCCTCTAGAGTCAGGGGCATCCTCAGCACACTCGGCTGCCACCACGGAATCCCAGCAGGCAGTGGCCATGTTCTGTGGAGGCACGGGTGCAGACTATGCTCTGGGGCTGGATGAGTGCGCCTGGTTCCCTGCCTGCACTGCAGCCTGGGGCCCAGCTGTTTCCTCTTCAGTAGAGGGGTGCATTTCTTTGCTTTAAGAAGGAAAAAAAAATCACATAACAGACAAAACTGTCACTCAGGTTGTCAGAGAGCTAACAACTGACTAGACCAGTCCAAACCCGGTGCTGCCTAGACAGCACCTGGCAAATCTCTCTGTTTATGAAATTGAGGACACAGGCCTAAGGGCTCAGGGATGCTGGGGTGCACCCCCACACACATCAAGGGCACACTGTTCTGTCCATACTTTAAAATACACACACACACACACACAGAAAAAAACTTGTTGCTGTTGAGTCAATTCCAGCTCACAGCGACCCTATAGGACAGAGCAGAACTGCCCCATAGAGTTTCCAAAGAGTGTCTGGTGGGTTCAAACTGCCAACCTTTTGGTTAACAGCCAAGCTCTTAATCACTGAGCCACCACAGCTCCACACTTTTAAAAGAGCAGAGAAATAATTAAGGTCATGAAATGGTACCAGAAATCTCTGAAAGAATAAGAACACTGATACTGACTTTCAATCTAAGGAACAGAAAGCCTCCCAAGGCCTCTGTCAAAGGGACCTAAGAACACAGACTGTAACCAGAATGTATCTGGCTAGTATTTGGCTAGAATGAAAAGTTAGTGCATTAAAAAAGAAATCAAGAGATACTTTGTAAAGCTTTCATCTACAAAACCAGCTTAGGGTTCATATGCCCTGCAGCAGGTGGGCAGCTGGGTGGGAGACTCCAGTCACCTTCACGACAGGACCCACGAGGGGCTAGAGACCCCAGGACAGACGCTTTCTCCCAGGGGGACCACTCTGCCGGCCAGGTTTTCTAGCTCGAGGCTCCATGGAGGGTCAGCTGCCTCAAGAGCAGCAGCGGTACTCACTGTGGAAAAAGAGCCTTCGCCAAGAATCTTTC
Organism: Loxodonta africana; assembly: GCF_030014295.1. NCBI lineage: Eukaryota > Metazoa > Chordata > Mammalia > Proboscidea > Elephantidae > Loxodonta > Loxodonta africana. Next base: position 55,860,485 of record NC_087353.1, on the reverse strand, counting down.
CAAACTTGAAGTCTTCGGGCCGCTTCTTGCGAGGCTGGGCCGGCGGCTGAGCAGCGTGCTGCAGGGCATTGGCGCCAGGCCTGGGCTCAACCATGGTGCCATCCATGCTGGGCCCCTGCCTGCTGCTGCTGCTGGGAACAGCAGGGGCGCTGCCGGCATCAGTCTGGCTCCTCACCATGGATGGGGATGAGCAGGAACATAACACCACGCTGGGCTGGATGGGGACGGCGTCATACTGGGGGCACACAAGAGCAGTCAGATCCTACATGCTGGAACTGTTACAGCCAAGCCTGAGACACAGTAGACCACTTGATGTCTGCTGGGACATTTGGAGAATCCCCGCCGGCCCCACCCTGCAGCCCACCAGACACTGTGCCCCTGGTCCAGAGGCTGTCCCTCTTCTCCCCTCAATCCCCTGTGCTCATGCCCTCCCTCATCACTGCACAAAGCTCCAGCCACTCTGTCCCAACCCTGTCTGCTGTGGCTGCCAGTCCAAGCACCCGGACAGAAGCCCCTCGCCCTGCCCATCCACCCACTTGGTATCAGGCTGGACACACAGGAGGCCCAAATTAGGACTTTACTCGATGGCCAGAAACAGAAGTAGAAACATAATGTTAGGGAAGAGAGCATTCAAGAACCGCCAACTACACATCAAAATCACATTTGATAAAAAGTAAGCTTCTCAGCAAGATGGTACTGGAATAACTGGTTAACAATTTGGGAATAATTTATTCAGAGTCAAACTGCTGACCACACACCAAAGTAACTCCAAACTAATTGAAAGGTTATAGATTGTAAAATTCTAAAAAACATTGCTCAATGCAATCCCTATCTATATCTTAGCAACGTCTTTGCAGAAACTGATACACGCACACACACAAAAAACAAACCCGTTGCCACTGTGTCGATTCCAACTCATAGCAATCCTACAGGACAAAGTAGAACTGCCCCCATAGAGTTTCCAAGGAGTGCCTGGTGGATTAGAGCTGCTGACCTTTTGGATACTAGCCATTATACTTAACAGCTACGCCACCAGAAAATGACAAGCTGATCCTAAAATTCATATGGAAATGCAAAGGATCCAGGATAGGCAAAATTATTTTGAAAAAGAACAAAGTAGGAAGACTCATACTTTTTGAAATAAAAACATACTAAAAGCTACAGTAATCAAAACTGTGGTACTGGCATAAGAACAGACACACAGGTCATCAGGACTTTCAATAAAGAAATGGGCAAAGAGTAGTCACCAAAAAGCTCAAGTAACCAAAAGATGAAATGTGTACAGTACTCAAAGACAAGTTAAAGCAACTAGAGATAGCACTGGATGTTTTTAATTATTGGAAAGAGGTGGGGGATGAACTAGTAGATAAGAATGATAAATGAATATGTTTACAATACACAGGCGCACCCAATGCTGGCAAGACCAGGGCAGCAAGTGCACTCATACAACTTTGGCTGGTACAGGAAACCCCTGTCCCCTGTCGCTGCAGACTGGCAATTGTCAACAAAAACAACTACAAGACAGTTGTCAGTGAGCCACGTAAGACACAAAACAGGGTAGAATCACCCTTACAACTTTAAAAGTGGGCATTAAGAAAGGGCTGAAATATAAAAGTGGAACTCACAACAGGAGAAAGAATTGGCTTGTGCAGCTCTGACACTGAAATGTCCTGATAGCTACTGGCCACCAGACTGCTGTGCGACAACATGAAGTCAACTCCCAGCACCCAGATTTTGGGTTCTAGTTCCGTTCTCCAGGAGACCCTGGGTGGCACAAACAGTTAAGCACTCTTCTAACTGAAAGGTTGGTGGTTCGAACCCATCTGGGGCGCCTTGGAAGGCAAGCCTGGCCACCTGCTTCCAAAAGGTCACAGTCTCAAAAATCCTATGGGGCAGTTCTACTCTGCACCCACGGAGTTGCGGACAATACAGTTCTCCACTAAAAGAATCCAGGAGAGCACCTGGCTCCAGGCCTTAGACCAGGGAAAAATAATATGGCCCTAGAATGTCCTGTTATGTGTGAAAACAAGGCCCATGGAGTGGTGAGAGGCAGGGAGGCTGCCCTTAAACACTGTGGCCCTTCAACACTGAAAGGAGATATTAATGACAGGTAATCAGAGTAAGCTGAAGCTGGGAGAAGCCAGGAGTCTATAATGAAAGGTGATCGATATTGCAACATAAAAGCAAGGTAAACACAATGGAATGCCCAATTTTATCAATCTGAGTAAACAGGGGTGGGTGGGCATTCCAAGGCTTGCTTCTTGTATTGTGTGTATGTTTCTTTACAAAGGATAGACAAGTACTTTTCTCTCTCCTTATAAATGGGCAAGGGTAGGCACAGGGAGCCAAGGGTTCTGGAAAAAGCAGGAACTGTACCCAGTACTGGAAAGACAGGTCCGTCTAGTAGGCACACGGTACCTTATGAGGTGCAGCAGGATGACAGTGCAGCCACCCTGGGAGAAGCACTAACAGGAGTGCACATCTTCATACTTGCAATGTGCTTAACAAAGGAAAAACAAATCCAGATGGAACACCCTGTGACCCAAACATGGTGAGCAAGGAGGCACTAGATGGTAAGAACAGGCAGAGCCTGGGACGGCCTGTGAAGCAGCCGCTAAAGCTCGGTTCTGCCTGGGGGCGCCCAGGAGGCTGGCTCCACTGGACAGCCCCAGGGAGACAGAGCCCACCCCAGATCCCAGCCAAGCAGCCATCACAGTAGACTGCAGCTGTGAGGCTGGGCTGCTCCAATCATTGTAACCCCAGGCGAGGCACAAAAATACACGTAAAAATAGGAAGGAATTAATCAGTCACACAATATCAATAAAATATTTAGGAGCACATGGTTAACTTTGTAATTAATATTTAAGAAAATCTTAGCAAAAACAAAGTTTTCATTTTCTAGTTGTTAGTAGTGTTTAAGTGTTCAGTAAAATCTTTAACAGATGTAGAAGTTTAATAGTTTAACATTAAAGAAAGCTCAGCTAGTAAGTATCCCCCATATACAAAAACCCCTTGGGCATAAAGTAATCATCTTTTGCCTTACTCTGAGGCCACATTTATAAAATATACCACTGCAGCAGTTTCAGAAATTACACCAGACATAGATCCATCCACGTATGAGCAGCTGATATTTGACAAAGGACCAGTGTCAATTAACTGGGGAAAAGATAGTCTTTTTAACAAATGGTGCTGGCATAACTGGATATCCATTTGCAAAAAAATGAAACAGGACCCATACCTCACACCATGCACAAAAACTAACTCCAAGTGGATCAAAGACCTAAACATAAAGACTAAAACGATAAAGATCATGGAAGAAAAAATTGGGACAACCCTAGGAGCCCTAATACAAGGTATAAACAGAATACAAAACATTACCAAAAATGATGAAGAGAAACCCGATAACTGGGAGCTCCTAAAAATCAAACACCTATGCTCATCTAGAGACTTCTCCAAAAGAGTAAAAAGACCACCTACAGACTGGGAAAGAATTTTTCAGCTATGACATCTCCGACCAGCGCCTGATCTCTAAAATCAACATGATTCTGTCAAAACTCAACCACAAAAAGACAAACAACCCAATCAAGAAGTGGGCAAAGGATATGAACACACATTTCTCTAAAGAAGATATTCAGGCAGCCAACAGATACATGAGAAAATGCTCTCGATCATTAGCCATTAGAGAAATGCAAATTAAAACTACGATGAGATTCCATCTCACACCAGCAAGGCTGGCATTAATCCAAAAAACACAAAATAATAAATGTTGGAGAGGCTGCGGAGAGATTGGAACTCTCATACACTGCTGGTGGGAATGTAAAATGGTACAACCACTTTGGAAATCTATCTGGTGTTATCTTAAACAGTTAGAAATAGAACTACCATACAACCCAGAAATCCCATTCCTAGGAATATACCCTAGAGATACAAGAGCCTTCATACAAACAGATATATGCACACCCATGTTTATTGCAGCTCTGTTTACAACAGCAAAAAGCTGGAAGCAACCAAAGTGTCCATCAACGGATGAATGGGTAAATAAATTGTGGTATATTCACACAATGGAATACTACGCATCGATAAAGAACAGTGACGAATCTCTGAAACATTTCATAACATGGAGGAACCTGGAAGGCATTATGCTGAGCGAAATTAGTCAGAGGAAAAAGGACAAATATTGTATAAGACCACTATTATAAGATCTTGAGAAATAGTAAACCTGAGAAGAACACATACTTTTCTGGTTACGAGGGGGGGAGGGACGGAGGGTGGGAGAGGGTTTTTTATTGATTAATCAGTAGATAAGAACTGCTTTAGGTGAAGGGAAAGACAACACTCAATACATGGAAGGTCAGCTCAATTGGACTGGACCAAAAGCAAAGAAGTTTCCGGGATAAAATGAATGCTTCAAAGGTCAGGGGAGCAAGTGCGGGGGTCTGGGGAACATGGTTTGCGGGGACTTCTAAGTCAATTGGCAAAATAATTCTATTATGAAATCATTCTGCATCCCACTTTGAAATGTGGCGTCTGGGGTCTTAAATGCTAACAAGCGGCCATCTAAGATGCATCAATTGGTCTCAACCCACCTGGATCAAAGGAGAATGAAGAACACCAAGGCCACACGACAACTAAGAGCCCAAGAGACAGAAAGGGCCACATGAACCAGAGACCTACATCATCCTGAGACCAGAAGAACTAGTTGGTGCCTGGCCACAATCGATGACTGCCCTGACAGGGAGCACAGGAGAGGACCCCTGAGGGAGCAGGAGATCAGTGGGATACAGACCCCAAATTCTCACAAAAAGACCAAACTTAATGGTCTGACTGAGACTGGAGGAATCCCGGCGGCCATGCTCCCCAGACCTTCAGTTGACATAGGACAGGAACCATCCCCGAAGACAACTCATCAGACATGAAAGGAACTGGTCAGCGGGTGGGAGAGAGACGCTGATGAAGAGTGAGCTAATTATATCAGGTGGACACTTGAGATTGTGTTGGCAACTCTTGTCTGGAGGGGGGATGGGAGGATAGAGAGAGAGGGAAGCCAGCAAAATTGTCAAGAAAGGAGAGACTGAAAGGGCTGACTCAAGAGGGGGAGAGCAAGTGGGAGTAGGGAGTGAGATGTATGTAAACTTATATGTGACAGACTGATTGGATTTGTAAACGTTCACTTGAAGCTTAATAAAAGTTATTAAAAAAAAAAAAAAAACCTTACAATAGCCCAGATGCACACACAGAGAATGATGAAGTAAACGCGGCATATAGGTGTAATGGAATACTATGCACCCCTTAAAAATATAAAAGCTGTGGAAACATGGTTAAAAAAAAATTAAAGCGGTTGGTGATTCTGGTTTAAGGGTGTATTCTTGCAACTTTCCTATTGGTTTGAAATTACTGCTAATTAAATAGTGAAGCATACGAACAGATATATACACACCTATGTTCACTGCAGCACTGTTTACAATAGCAAAAAGATGGAAGCAACCAAGGTGCCCATCAACGGATGAATGGATAAATAAATTATGGTATATTCACACAATGGAATACTATGCATCAATAAGGAAAAATGATGAATCCAGGAAACATTTCATAACATGGAGGAATGTAGAAGGCATCATGCTGAGTGAAATTAGTCAGTTGCAAAGAAACAAATATTGTATGAGACCACTATTATAAGAACTCGAGAAACAGTTTAAACAGAGAAGAAAATATTCTTTGATGTAATGAGGGCACGGAGAAGGTGAGGAGGGAGGGAGGGAGGGAGGGGGTAGTCACTAATTAGATAGGTGACAAGAACTATTTTAGGTGAAAGGAAAGACAATACACAATACAGGAGGGGTCAGCACAACTGTACTAAACCAAAAGCAAATAAGTTTCCTGAATACAACCAAATGCTTTGAAGGCCAGCATAGCAGGGGCGGGCTTCTGGGGTCCATGGTTTCAGGGGAAATCTAGGTCAACTGGCATAACATAATCTATTAGGAAAATAGTCTGCATCCCACTTTGGTGACTGGCGTCTGGGATCTTAAATGCTAGCAAGTGGCCATCTAAGATGCATCAATTAGTCTCAACCCACCTGGAGCAAAGGCGAGTAAACACCAAAGACACAGGTAATTATAAGCCCAAGAGACAGAAAGGGACCCATAAACCAGAGACTGCATCAGCCTGAGACCAGAAGAACTAGATGGTGCCCAGCTATAACTGATGGCTGTCCTGACAGGGAACACAACAGAGAATCCCTGATGGAGCAGGAGAGCAGTAGAATGCAGATCTCAAATTCTCCTAAAAAGACCAGACTTAATGGTCTGACTGAGACTAAAAGGACCCCAGAGGTCATGGTCCCCGGACCTTCTGTCAGCCCAAGGCTGGAACCATTCCCAAAGCCAACTCTTCAGACAGGGGTTGGACTGAGCTGCAAGATAGAAAATGATACTGATGAAGAGTGAGCTTCTTGGCTCAAGTAGACACATGAGATTATGTGGGCAGCTCCCGTCTGGAGGGGAGATGAGAAGGCGAGAAGGCAGAGGGGGACAAAAGCTAGCTAAATGGACATGGGGAATACAGGGTGGAGAAAAGGAATGTGTTGTCTCATTAGGGGGAGACCAACTAGGAGTACATAGCAAGGTGTATATAAATTTTTGTATGAGAGACTGACTTGATTTGTAAACTTTCACTAAAAGCACAATGAAAAAAATTTTTTTTAATTTTTTTTAAGTGAAACATATGTATAAAAGAATGCAGAGTATAGAAATACTAACACTGAAAAAAATGTAACAAATCTACCTGGGGGAAGAGAATGACCAGAAACCACAAAATGAAATGAGGTTGTGAACATGGCAGGATCATAAATTTCTCTTTTGTGCTACATTTTCAAACCCGGGGCTGTCCAGTCGATGCTAACTCATACCGGCCCCATAGTACAGAACAGAACTGCCCCTTAGGGTTTTCAAGGAGGTGCTGGTGGATCTGAACTGCCGACCTTTTCGTTAGCAGCCGATCGCTTAACTACTGTTCCACTAGGGCTCAAAAAAATAAACAAACATCATTTGAACTCAAAGGTTGCGAGCTTTGTGTTAGTGAAGAGGCAGACTTAGCCAGATACCTAAGCAGGTGTGGGAGAGGACCGAGTTCTGAAGGACAGGACAAGTGTTCTGTTGTTACTCTTGTTTTTTGTTTGGGGGAGGGGGTGGCAGAGAGTAAGACTCAATTCCTTCAGAAAAACCACCACAGAACAGCCGTTTTCACTGCAGAACGTCAGCATCCAAGAACCCTTCAACAGCCAGGTGCCCAGAACTAGACACCGGAGGGCCTCCCCCACCAGCCCCATCAGGAGAGGCTTGGCCAGGCCTGGCTGCCCTGCCCCTGCCCAGGAGCTGCAGGGGCTCGGGCCCCCCTGCTGCACAGCCAGTCAGGGCAGACACAGCTACTACCAACACCACCACGTGTTCCCTGTTGCTGAAGTAATAACCCGCACAAGGCCGATCCCCAAATGCAAAGGTAATTCACATCTCACTTTCCCACAGCTCACTTCTGTCCACCAGCCACCCAAGGCTGGGGTCTCCAAAAGTCAGGACTCTGTCCCGCTAGTCAACTGACAAACAGGCAGAGGCCAGGTAGCCCCTAACCAAACAAACAAACAAACAAAAAACCCCGTTACAGTGGAGTCAATTCTGACACACAGTGACCCTACAGGACAGAACAGAACTGCCCCATGGGATTTCCAAGAAGCAGCTGGTGGATTCAAACTGCCAACCTTTTGGGTAGCAGCCAAGCTCTTAACCAATGCACCACCAGGGCTCAGGCAGCCCCCGCTGGGTTCAAAAATTCATTAGAATTATTTACAGAACTCCCAGGAAGGGGTATTCTCGCTATACCCCTTTTAATATACCACAAAAGCATATGCAGAAAGAGATTCCCATGCGAGGTCTAGAAGGGTCTGTCATGTGCACCATCAATCCAGAAGCTCAAAAAAAAGCTGCCAGGTCCGGGGTCCTTTAAATGGTTGTTGGGGCCTCAATGCATAGGGGCAATTGGCTGAATCCCCAACGACTGGTTCCATATGCCTCCCTTTCCTAAGTTAGCTCACCAGGTGTGGTCCTTGGGGTCCCATCTCATTGGTCCTTTTAGAAAAACGAAGACACCTGGGACTGCTGAGCATTCTGGGGCTGTTTTCAGAAACCAAAGACAGAAGCCAAACCAAGTTCCTTGTCCCACACCAGTCTTAGGGACCTGCCCCCCACCCGCCCCACCTCTCACGTGTCCTATCCAGTGGCTCTCAACCAGGGCATTTCTGACCCCCAGGGATACTGGGTAGTATCTGGGGCATTTCTGGTTGTCACAGCTGGGAGGTGGGGAGGTGCTGCTGGCATCTAGTGGGTGAGGGCAGGGATGCTGCTCAACACCCTACAGTGCACAGGATGCCCCACCACAGGGAGCCCGATCACCCACAGTCACGCAGGTGAGAAGCTCTGCTCCGTTCTCATACACTCGACCTCCCTCCCCAGGAAGGGCCATCAGAGTTGGGGGAAGAGGACAGATGCCAGACACTGGGTCCACAGAGAGGGTCAGTGCTGAAACAGGCATATTAAAAGTCCTGGCACTGCATCTGAGAAACAACTTATTTCCATGATACAAACTGTGCAAACAGCAATGTCAATGTGGCTTCACAAACAAGCTCTCGACGAGGGGAGGGGAAAGTTTTCACTGAGGAGCACTGAGTTGGAGCAGAAGTGCACTGAGCTTTATGCCTGTTTGTGGGCTCAGGGGGGCAGGGCTGGTGACACTGCTGGGGCAGCTGGTGGAGGCAGGCGGAAGGGGGGGGACACAGCTCTAGTGGTGAGTGGTGACACCCAACATCCTCACAGCTGTGACCCACATTCAGCTCCCAGAGTGTCACAAGCACTAACCTGGCAAAGATGCCACTAATCCCAAAGTCTCAGGGAGGCGGGCCTCATGACAGAAGAGCAGGGATGCACAGGGGCCCCGCTGACAACACTGTGCCCAAAGGCCAGCCTTTGACAGCTCACTGCTGCAAGGTTACACCCAGCAATTTTTCTGATTTAAGACTTTTTTTTTTACTACTGAAGCAAATTCTCAACACCAAGCAGGGATGAAAACCACAACTAGAAGCCCAGCCTCAGCTCCTGGGTGGAACGCCCTGCTGGTCCCACAGTAAGGCAACCATTACAGAGAAAGAACACGCTGCCGTGGCAGGAAACCAGAGCACGAAAAGGAGAACTGCAGGCCAAGCACGGCTGACCCACAACAGGGTGCAGCGGTCACAGTCACACCAAGGAGCCAACTGGGGCCACTGCTTTCCTGCAGGGGACGGGCCACCTTTTACAGACGACCCAGGCATTAACACAGCCTACTGTGAGGGTATTCTTAGCATGTGTGCCTTGTGGGTGACCCATGATGGGAGGGCACTCTGTAGAACTCACAGAGCCCAGCCCAAGATAAAGGTCAAGCGCGGGTTCTCATCTGCAAACAGGACCGCACCTAAAGCTAACTCTGACCTTTAGGGGCTGCCTGGCAAGCACGCCCAGGACAAAAGCACAATTCCAAGGAAGGCTCTAAGGCGCTGACCAGCCTCTCCTTGAAGGTGCACACTCACCTTAGAATCAACCGAGGTGAACTCTCTCCGACTTGGTTGCTGGCCTCTGGCATGAGAGGAGAGGGTGCAGAAGGCTTCAGGGCCGAGCTAAGCTGTGTGTGCTCTGGTCTGGGAGACCCTGAGGTAGAAGGTAGGGCCCTCCGTGGTCAGAGGGGAGGAAAAGTGCATGTTCCGGAGGGTGCCGGAAGGCAGGACCACAGGGGGAAAGGGAGAGGAAGTGGTGTGTTGACAAGCGCATGGCTGCTGAGAACCCACAACGTCCAACACCCTCCTCCCCTTCATCTAGAATCTCAGCGGCCACATCTTCATTCCACCTTGGCCAGCAGGCCCATGTCTGTTGTCTGCCAGTGCTCAGGGCATGTTCCGCAACCCCATTTCCACTGGTCCCAGAAAAGCTGAGGGCAGTTCTAGACCTGGGACCAGCCCACTGAGCAGCTCGAGATGCGGAATCGTCTCCGCAAGGGTGCCAACTCTCTGAAGTCACGACCGTACATCCGCTCAGTAGGCTAGTCAAAGTCTCTTACAGGAGGTAAATTAACTACACTACGAACCCAATGACTCAACAAGCATGACCACTGGGGAACCTGACATCTGTTACAGAATTTCCCAGTTGAGGCCGGGCAGGTAGGTACTGGGAGGGTCCAGAGCAGACCCCTGGCTGCCATGGGGCAGAGCCTGGAGTGGTGAGGGGCAAGGAGTGGCTTCAGGTGGTGCAGTCAAGGGCTAAACGCTGGTGGGGGCGGGGGGGGGGACGGCTCAGACAGCGCCATGCAGTAGAGAGGGAAATAGTCCCATGTGGAAGACAGTGCGACTTAAAACCTCCACGCCCACCACACGGCGTGAAGTGTCACTCTCCCCTAAGGCTTACATTCAAAAGACAGCAGTTTCACAAGTCAGAAAGAAGCCAGTTGTTCTGAAATCAACATCCAAAGTAAGTGTAAAAAGAACTCTGCATTTTTAAAATAGCAATAACAGATGATGATCTCTCTCTCTCTCTCTCTCTCTCACACACACACACACGCACATGCGCTTTTCCATCACATGCTTTATATGAAACTGTAGGTCCTCCACCAGCCATCTCAAAGCAGCTTCATCGACTGAAAGCAAACACAACACCCTCAAGCCTATCCACTTCATTCATTCCATCAACAAATATTTACTGAGCACCTACCACATCCGCACACTGCACACTGCTCTGGGCACCGGGGAATCAGCAAAGAACAAAACAAAGCCCATGCCCTCAAGCCGGCCCATTCCAGTGGGGCGGGTGCGTGCGCGTGCACGCGCACACACACGCAGAGGGAAAATTTACCGTATGTTGGACAGTGATAAACTGTGCAGAAAAAACAGGGAAGGGAGACAAGAATACAGTCATTATATGCAGATGCCATATCTGTGATTTCGCTTCATTGTTAAAATTTATTTGTAACCCCAAAATCAATACCCGTGGCACTTTGCTGGTCACCTGCAGACACCCACAGAGTGGGCAAGGTGAGATGCCAATGCACACGTCCACCACTGAGGTCGAACAAGCCAACACTCTCTGCTCTTGTCTCAGCTCTCAGACTGCAAAAAAGTGTCCTCTCCACAGTCTGTATGGTGCCACGTTTTTTGCATTTTTGTGCTTTTTGTTGGAGATTTACTTAAAATGGCCCCCAGCATCCTGCTGAAGTGCTGTTTCATGTTGCTAGGCACAAGAAGGCTGTTGTGTGCCTTATGAGAAAATACGAGTTAGACCAGCTTCATGTAGACATGTGTTACAATGTTGCTGGCCATTGAGTTCAATGCTGATGATTCAACAATATATATTAAATAAGGTGACTTTAAACAGAAACACACATAAAATAAGGTTATATACTGACCAGTTGATGAAAACATGACCAGAGGCTCACAGGACCCCAGCCCTGTCTTCTCCCAGGAGCAATGATTCTGTATTCCCTAATTCAATGTTGGCAGCAGCTTTGCAGAACAGAACCACCTCAGGTAAAGAGAATCGATTGCATTTGGATGAGAGGTCACCAAAGAAGCCCTTTCTGAGAAGGGGACAGGAGGAGGTGGGGAAAGCTCACACAGGGAGCTTTCCAGGCAAGGATTGGCCAGTGCAAAGACCCCGTGGCAGGAGCAGCTCTAGACTCACAGCTGTCCAGCCTAGCCCACAGGCCACTTCCAGGCAGCGTCCCTGGGTGCTGAGCAGAAACCTTGGGGCACGTCAAACCACAGGGATGGGGAGCCCGATAAATGCAGCTGGCCACAGAGGCCCAGGCGCCCCCTGAATTCGACTTCCTGTGCCAGCCAAACCACAGGCTCAAGTCCCTCATCCTGGACTCTGGAAGTGTCCTGGCCACATCGGGCAACCCCCAGCCCTAGTATATGACGTGGGCACCTGTCCACAGGTAGCCTTCCTCCTTCTAAGAGTCCTGCATGTCCTCCTGCCACAGCCACGGTCCCCAGTCACCACCTCAGCCAAGACCAGCTTTCAGAGCTGACACAGGTCAGCAAGGGGCTCTGGTCTTCTCTTCAGGGCAGCCATAACATACTGGCGTGGGGGATGTTTCAATAAGCAAATTCAAGACTGCAGTGAGAGAAATGCTGGCTGCAGTCTTACCTGATAGAGCACTTTTTACACATCAACAGTGAAATGAAAGGCCTAAGGAAAAAAACCTCTTTGAGTGTGAGAAGTTCAAGTGTTCGTTGAAATGACAGCTGTAATAATGCTAAATGACTAACTCTTTGGAGTTTTCTGGCACCAAGTAAGCTGTACAGCCAGCTCTCTGCGGACGTCTGCCACCGTCTGGAGGGCCCTCGCTGCCCAGCAGCCCCTGCCGTCAGTCAGGCGTCTGGGCAGGCTCTGGGCACCCCCCCTGCAGTGCCACCCTAGCCCTCCACCCAGATGCAGCCCTGCTTGCAAGAGCCCAGCAGACTCACCGCAGTGAGGCACAATCTCCTGGCAGAGCCCAGCCGGCATGCCACCCACTTCGTGACTCAAAATTATGGTAAGTAAATACTCCTGCTTACTCAGTAGCTTCTGAAATTTAAATCTCTGGAGAAATTTAAAGCAACGAAGCCCTTGACATGCCTGCCCACCATCCGTCCTCATTAGTTACCTAACAGAGCAGCAGCTGGGCACGCAGCCTCTGCTCAGTCCTGCAGATAGTGTTATTGTGAGGATCACGGGGGAAGCCCCCTGAGGACCACTGGCCTTTCATTTACACACCACACACACACACACACATACACACACCCCCCAACACAAGGCCCTCATACCTAAGGGAAGGCTGGGTGGCCTCACACCTGAGGCTGCTGTGGCCGCCCATGGCCAAGGCATACTTAGGGTTGATGCTCGTTCCCTACCAGGAGCCACCCACCCTCCCCCACCGCCTGGCTTCCCAACACCAGCCACCAGTCTCTCTCCTCTGTCGGGGATGGCAGCATTGTACCCAGTTGTGGGACAGGCTTCTGTTAACTTCCTGACACTGACAAACATGGAAGGCAGGCTCATGGTGTGGCCCCACCAAGAACAAGAAAGGGCAATGCCCTAAAGTGAATTTAGAGGAGAATCCGTGCCTGCAGCATCCAGTCCTTGAAGCTGCCCGGATGGCATCTTTGGAATCTCTGGGCAAGTGGGAGTCACCACATCCTCCTCTAACTCCACTGTGCTCTAGCCACTTCAACACTCAGCAGAATTCCTTGCTCCCTGTTTATCCAGGAAACGTTGGTGGTGTAGTGGTTGAGTGCTACGGCTGCTAACCAAACTGTCAGCAGTTTGAATCGGCAGGCGCTCCTTGGAAACTCTACGGGGCAGTTCCACTCTGTTCTATACGGTCACTATGAGTCAGAATCGACTCAACGGCACTGTGTTTGGTTTGGTTCCTGTTTATCCACTGCTGTGCTGAATTGGTCCGTAGTCCCGTAGCAATGCTTCCTCCTCTTTCAGAGCTGCCACACCATACCGGCCGGCTTCAGCGGCTCTCTGCATGGGTGCATAAGGCCCAGGCCGCACCTCTACAACCGAGCCCTTGGTCAGACGGAGAACAACTGACTCCTACACACAATACAGGGAAAGTCACCACAACTGGACTAAACTAAAAGCTATGAAGTTTTCTGAATACAACCAAACACTTCAAAGGACACAGTAGCAGGGGCAGGAGTGTGGAGACCATGGTTTCAGGGGACATCTAGGTGAATTGGCATACAAAGTTTACGAAGAAAATTTTCTGCATCCACTTTGGTGAGTGGCGTCTGGGGTCTTAAAAGCTAGCAAGCAGCCATCTAAGATGCATCAATTGGTCCCAACCCACTGGGAGCAAAGGAGAATGAAGAACACCAAAGACACAAGGAAGATATGAGCCCAAGAGACAGAAAGGGCCACATAAACCAGAGAGTCCATCAGCCGGAGACCAAAGAACTAGATGGTGCCCAGCTACTACCAATGACTGCCCTGACATGGAACATAACAGAGAATCCCTGATGGAGCAGGAGAAAAGTGGGATGCAAATCTCAAATTCTTGTAAAAAGACCAGGCTTAACAGTGTGAATGAGACTGGAGGGACCCCAGGGCCCCTGGACTCTCTGTTAGCTCAAAACTGAAACTATTCCTGAAGTCAACTCTTCAGGCAAAGATTAGACTGGACTATAAGACATTTAATGATACTTGTGAAGAGTATGCTAAAGTAGGTAACATGAGACTAAATAGGCAGCTCCTGTCTGGAAGCGAGATAAGAAGGCAGAGGGGGACAGGAGCTGGTTGAATGGACACGGGAAATATAGGATAGAAAGCAGGAGTGTGCTGTCAAATTATAGGAAGAACAATAAGGGTCACATAGCAATGTGTGTATAAATTTTTGTAGGAGAAACTGACTTGAGCTGTAAATTTTCACTTAAAGCACACACATACAAAAAAAAAACTTGTATGGTAAGCCCAGGGTTTCATTGGAAATAAATTCTCTCCTAAGATGTTAAATTAAAAAAAAAAAATCCAGCCCATTTGTAAGCGGGGCATTTTCTGCAGAGGTCAATGTGTCTCACATAATTTGTACGTAAGAATTTCTTTGGCTTTTTTGATCTGTAACAAAACATCTGCTACTTTAACCATGTTTACCTGTATTATTTGGTGACATTAATTGGGTTCACCATGCTGTACAACCATCAACACCATCCATGTCCAAATTTTTCATCACCCTAAACAGAAACTCAGTGCACTTTAAACAATAACTTCCCATTTCCCCCTCCCTCCCACCCCTGGTAACCACTAATAAACTTTGGTCTCTATGCATTTGCCTTTTCTTGATAAGTGTGATCATACAATACTAGCCTTTTTGTATCTGATTTATTCCACTCAGTTTAATGTTTTCAAGGTTCATCTATGTCATAGCATGCATCAGAATTTCACTTCTCTTTATAGCTGAGTAATATTCCATTGTGTGGATAGACCATATTTTATTAATTCATCTGTTGATGGACACTTGGGTTGTTTCCACCTTTTGGCTATTATGAACAGTGCTGCAGTGAACATTGGTGTACAAGCATCTGTTTCAGTCCCTGCTGTCAATTCTTTGGGGTAGATACACAGAAGCGGAATTGCTGGGTCAAATGGTAAGTCTACGTTTAACTTTCTGAGAAACCATAGAACTGTTTTCCACAGCGGCTATACCATTTTACAATTTCACCAGCAATGGATGAGGATTCCAATTTCTCCACATCCTTAACACTTGTATTTTCTGTTTTTCTGACTTGGTTATTTTGTTTTTTTTTTTTTTCTGGTAAGAGCCATCTTAGTGGGTGTGAAGCAGTATCTCACTGTGGCTTTGATTTGCATTTCCCTAATGGCTAATAAGCATCTTTTCATGTGCTCACTGGCCATTTGTGTATCTTCTTTGGAGATATGTCTATTCAAGCCCTTTGCCTGTTTTTTGATTGGGTTGTCTTTTGTTGTTGAGTTGTAGGAGCTCTTTGACTTTTTTTTAGGTATTGAGTTCAGCAGTCTCCTCTTAGAAGTAGAATCTCTCTCCCAAGGGAAAATTCGTTTGCGATCTAGTTACATTTTCATATCCACCAAAAATACATCAAAGCTCAAATACTTAGCACATGTCTCACTCACTAAAGATTGTTTAGAAAAATACCCAGTAACCAACATTCAAAACTGTTGAAAGTGATAAGACATTTGATTGGCAGAGAGATTAAAACTGTAAACAAATTGGGGCCAAAGGAAAACAAGTGGACCACAGACGACTCCTCTCTTCCATCAGGTCCCACAAGGCCAGACCCCACCTCCTCCCATGCTGGGACTCCTGGCTTCCGTGGCTTCCAACACCCTTTACCCTTCAGAAACTCAGTGTCAGGCAGACTGAAGGTTGGGTTTTAAAATACAGAGTTACACATTTTGAAAGCACACCTCACAATCCTTAGTTATCTAGCAGGAGGTCAGTATTGCATCTGGAAGATGAGGAAGTAGAGAAGGGACCTCGCCCCCAGTGCCCGAGGCCACTGCAAGTGTCCATGGGGAAATGCAGGGCCTTCGGCTGGGCAGCACCCCTCCCCACACTCTTCAACCCCACCCCACCCCCTCACCCCTGATTCTGGCCACTTCTAGGGCTCCTGGGAGGCTGCTGAGGGGGAGCCTAGGTGAAGGGGCGGGTTCTTCTCAGAAATGCCTCAGAGGGGTTGGTTATGTCAGGGTGGTTTTTCCTCTTCTATTTTCAAAATGCTCTGAAAGGTGACTTAGAACAACGAAAAATGATTTAACCCCTCATTCCCCAAACATAGTCACTGGGCACCTAGCAGGGGCCCAATTCCTTGAGCCCTAGGGACAAAAAAAAAAGAAAAGAAGGTGGGTCAGAGGCCAAGGAGGGAAAGAGTGATAGTCCTCAGACCTGGGATCTTTATCTCTTTGTCTCTATATTTTTAGATAAAGTGCAAACTGAGTAAAGGTCTCTCTATAAATGAGCTTGGGGGTGATGCAGTCAGCGGGTCCTGAGGGTGGAGGGCGCCGCCAGGGTGGGGCAGGGGCTGGGTTCACACACCCAGCACTTAAGCAATCACAAATAGGCTTAAACAACTTATGGCTCTTAAGATTTTTTTTCTTTTTTAATTTTTAAAAACCTGCTAAGGAAGAATCTAACTCCATGATGTCACAGGAATAAACAGATCCAAAAGCTTCAACTCTGATTACTGTGAAACACCCTGGCATGCACAGGGCATCGAGGTGGGGCTTGGCCAAGTGCTGCCCAGTGAGGCCAGCTCTGCCAGGAACTGGCTGTTTCACCAAGGGCAGGTTATCTAACCCCTCTGTGCCTCAGCCTCTCCGTTGGAAAGGTGGGCCTAGTGGGCTGACTGTGAGGCCCTCCAGCAGAGCCTGGCTCAGCATAAGCACTGTTTTATGCCTGAATAACACAGAAAGCATGTGCGCACGCAGACACCTTTCCCAACCAAGGGTCATCAGATCCTAAAATGAGCCTTTTGAGGCCAAAAATGAAGCCTACCCTCTTCCCAGAGGCTGTTTACTCATCAAATCAAGCATGAGGAGGCCCACGTGAGCTGTGAAGGACAGGCGATGGGAGGGATCCAATGGAAAGCAGGCCTTGTAGGGTCAAGAGGCTGGCTCCCAGGTGGCCAGTGGAGAAAGAAATCCAACTCCAAGGCTCAGCGAAAAACTGGCACAGGCAGGGTGCCCTGGGGTGCTGACCTGGCAACAGGCACCGCTCCCAGGCCCCTGCCACCAAATCCCACCAGCCCAGAGAAAGCGCACACAGCCAGGCCCAGCCAGCTACCAAGTAGGAGGAGAGACTGAAGACTAACTGCCTCACTGCGGCCCTCCACATCCTGGAAACTTCCACCAAGAGGACAGCTGTGGCCAAGTGACAGCACTGAGGACCTGCACAAGCCACAGTCTCCCTGAGCCTCAATCTACAACTCTACAAAATGAGGCGGATCGCATCCACTTGCCCGAGGGCTGCTGGGTGGCCCCACAAGACAGGAGCATCAGGGTCACCGGTCCATGGCTGCCCCATGGCTACTGACTATAGTAACTGGGCGAATTCCCAGGCTCATCTGCCGTGGCTCTGCCAGCACTGGCCTTCAGTCATACCACACAGTGGTGACCACCATTCGTTTGACGGGACACACCATTGCACGCAGCTTGTCCCAGTGACGGGAGCCCTGCTTCCGGGCTGCAGCGCCAAGCGGCTGGGTGCTGGTTTTACACAAGACCCTGAGAATAAGATGGTTTCTACTGCTCCATGGGCGAGTTGGGGAAAGGATAAAGGGAAGAAGTGGTCAGTGTGGCATCCTCAACTGCCCCCCGCCACTGTCCATGTCCACTCTCTCCCGGCACCTCTGGAGCACTCCCCTGAGCCAGAAGCAGACAGAGGGACAGGCCGGGCTGCCTGCTCCTGAGCCTACTCCTTCGTATCACTGACAGCAGGGCTCAGGGAACAGGGTTTCTCTGAATTTACTAACCTACACTTCCAACACTGACCACAGGTCACCACCAGGAGCTGCACTCCAGGCCCTCAATGAATGCGCACCGGCCTAGCTCACTTCATGCACTTTGGAACTGCCTAAAGGTATAATGTTAAACACCTTTAACTCATTAACATGAAAATCAGGCTGGGGGTGACCTCTGGACTAGAGGGAAGGAAGGATTACAACCAGGGCAGGGCTCTGTTATGTTAGTTGTTAGTTAGAATCCACCCAGAGGCACCTAGCAAGACAGACCTGGTGATGGGCTTCCCAAAGGTCACAGCCTTGAAAACCCTATGGAGCACATGTAGGGAAGCCACGAGTCAGAATGCACTTGAAGGCAATGAACAACCATTTACTGAGTGTCTACTATCCGGAGCATTTTAAACGTATTATCACAGTTAATCCTCAAAACAACTTTACAGGGTGTTTTTACAGGTGGGGACACTGAGTCACAGGGCAGTGATTCGTTCAAGTCACACTGTGGAGCGGGAAAGCCATATTCCATCACAGCAAGGTGAACCGTGAACTTCATGCTCTTCACCTGGGCTGTGAGCCAGCCAAGGCCACGGTGTCGTGTGCCAGGGCAGGGCCCTGAGTGGGCAGTGCCCCCTGGAAGGCGCTCAGTGAACGGCACCATCACCATGCCCTCAGCTCACACCATCCTGACCCGGCAAATCCCCCGCTAGGAATCTAGCCAAAACAATGAAAACCGCAGACTAAGATGATCATAAAAATAATCATTAAGAAATTACTCATACCGTAAAGCATTACTGAAAAAGAACAAAGTGGGAGGCTTCACACTACCTGATTTTAGAACATATTATACTTCCACAGTAGTCAAAACAGCCTGGTACTGGTACAACAACAGATACATAAACCAGTGGAACAGAACTGAGAATCCAGACATAAATCCATCCACGTAAGAGCAGCTGATATTTGACAAAGGCCCAAAGTCAGTTAAATGGAGAAAAAACAGTCTTTTTAACAAATGCTGCTGGCTTAACTGGATATCCATCTGCGAAAAAGTGAAATAAGACCCATACCTCACACCATGCACAAAAACTAACTCCAAATGGATCAAAGACCTAAATATAAAATCTAAAACGATAAAGATCATGGAAGAAAAAATAGGGATAACGCCAGGAGCCCTAATACATGGCATAAACAGTACACAAAACATTACTAACAATGCACAAACACCAGAAGAGAAACTAGATAACTTGGAGCTCCTAAAAATCAAACACCTATGCTCATCCAAAGACTTTATCCAAAGAGTAAAAAGATTACTACACACAGGGAAAAGTTTTTAGCTATGACATTTCCAATCAGCATCTGATCTCTAAAACCTACATGATACTGCAAAAACTGAACTGCAAAAAGACAAATAACTCAATTAAAAAATGGGCAAACGATATGAACAGGCACTTCACTAAAGAAGACAGTCAGGTAGCTAACAGATACAGGAGGAAATGCTCACATTCATTAGCCGTTACAGAAATGCAAATCAAAACTACAATGAACTAAACACTTATTTATCTATAATTACGCTGAATGTAAATGGACTAAATGCACCAATAAAGAGACAGAGAGTCTCGCACTGGATAAAGAAACACGATCCGTCTATATGCTGCCTACAAGAGACACACCTTAGACTTAGAGACACAAACAAACCAAAACTCAAAGGATGGAAAAAAATATATCAAGCAAACAATAAGCAAAAAAGAAGAGGAGTAGCAATATTAATTTCTGACAAAATAGACTTTAGACTTAAATCCACCACAAAGGATAAAGAAGGACACTACATAATGATAAAAGGGACAACTGATCAGGAAGACATAACCATATTAAATATTTATGCACCCAATGACAGGGCTGCAAGATACATAAATCAAATTTTAACAGAATTGAAAAGTGAGATAGACACCTCCACAATTATAGTAGGAGACTTCAACACACCACTTTCGGAGAAGGACAGGACATCCAGTCAGAAGCTCAATAGAGACACGGAAGACCTAATTACTGCAATCAACCAACTTGACCTCATTGACTTATACAGAACTCTCCACCCAACTGCTGCAAAGTATACTTTTTTTTCTAGCGCAAATGCATCATTCTCTAGAATAGACCACATATTAGGTCATAAAACAAACCTTTGCAGAGTCCAAAACATCAAAATATTACAAAGCATCTTCTCAGACCACAAGGCAATAAAACTAGAAATCAATAACAGAAAAACTAGAGAAAAGAAATCAAATACTTGGAAACTGAACAATACCCTCCTGAAAAAAGACTGGGTTATAGAAAACATCAAGGAGGGAAAAAGCAAATTCATAGAATGCAACGAGAATGAAAATACTTCCTATCAAAACCTCTGGGACACAGCAAAAGCAGTGCTCAGAGGCCAATTTATATCGATAAATGCACACACAGAAAAAGAAGAAAGAGCCAAAATCAGAGAACTGTCCCTACAACTTGAACAAATAGAAACTGAGCAACAAAAGAATCCATCAGGCACCAGAAGAAAACAAATAATAAAAATTAGAGCTGAACTAAATGAATTAGAGAACAGAAAAACAATTGAAAGAATTAACAAAGCCAAAAGCTGGTTCTTTGAAAAAATTAACAAAATTGATAAACCATTGGCTAGACTGACTAAAGAAATACAGGAAAGGAAACAAATAACCCGAATAAGAAACGAGAAGGACCACATCACAACAGAACCAACTGAAATTAAAAGAATCGTATCAGATTATTATGAAAAATTGTACTCTAACAAATTTGCAAACCTAGAAGAAATGGATGAATTCCTGGAAAAACACTATCTACCTAAACTAACACATTCAGAAGTAGAACAACTAAATAGACCCATAACAAAAAAAGGGATTGAAACGGTAATCAAAAAACTCCCAACAAAAAAAAAGCCCTGGCCCGGACGGCTTCACTGCAGAGTTCTACCAAACTTTCAGAGAAGAGTTAACACCACTACTACTGAAGGTATTTCAAAGCATAGAAAATGACAGAATACCACCCAATTCATTCTATGAAGCCACCATCTCCCTGGTACCAAAACCAGGTAAAGACATTACAAAAAGAGAAAATTACAGACCTATATCCCTCATGAACATAGATGCAAAAATCCTCAACAAAATTCTAGCCAATAGAATTCAACAACATATCAAAAAATAATCCACCACGACCAAGTGGGATTTATACCAGGTATGCAAGGCTGGTTTAATATCAGAAAAACCATTAATGTAATCCATCACATAAATAAAAGACAAAAACCACATGATCTTATCAATTGATGCAGAAAAGGCATTTGACAAAGTCCAACACCCATTCATGATAAAAACTCTCACCAAAATAGGAATTGAAGGAAAATTCCTCAACATCACAAAGGGCATTTATACAAAGCCAACAGCCAATATCCCTCTAAATGGAGAGAACCTGAAAGCATTTCCCTTGAGAACGGGAACCAGACAAGGATGCCCTTTATCACCGCTCTTATTCAACATTGTGCTAGAAGTCCTAGCCAGGGCAATTAGGCTAGACAAAGAAATAAAAGGCATCCAGCCTGGCAAGGAGGAAGTAAAATTATCTCTATTTGCAGATGACATGATCTTATACACAGAAAACCCTAAAGAATCCTCCAGAAAACTACTGAAACTAATAGAAGAGTTTGGCAGAGTCTCAGGTTATAAGATAAACATACAAAAATCACTTGGATTCCTCTACATCAACAGAAAGAACACCGAAGAGGAAATAACCGAAGCAATACCATTCATAGTAGCCCCCAAGAAGATAAAATACTTAGGAATAAATCTTACCGAGGATGTAAAAGACCTATACAAAGAAAACTACAAAGCTCTACTACAAGAAATTCAAAAGGACATACTTAAGTGGAAAAACATACGTTGCTCATGGATAGGAAGACTTAACATAGTAAAAATGTCTATTCTACCAAAAGCCATCTATACATATAACGCACTTCGATCCAAATTCCAATGTCATTTTTTAAGGTGATAGAGAAACAAATCACCAATTTCATATGGAAGGGAAAGAAGCATCGGATAAGCAAAGCATTACTGAAAAAGAAGAAGAAAGTGGGAGGCCTCACTCTACCTGATTTCAGAAGCTATTATACAGCCACAGTAGTCAAAACAGCCTGGTACTGGTACAACAACAGGCACATAGACCAATGGAACAGAATTGAGAACCCAGATATAAATCCATCCACGTATGAGCAGCTGATATTTGACAAAGGACCAGGGTCAGTTAATTGGGGGAAAGATAGTCTTTTTAACAAATGGTGCTGGCATAACTGGATATCCATTTGCAAAAAAATGAAGCAGGACCCATACCTCACACCATGCACAAAAACTAACTCCAAGTGGATCAAAGACCTAAACATAAAGACTAAAACGATAAAGATCATGGAAGAAAAAATAGAGACAACCCTAGGAGCCCTAATACAAGGCATAAACAGAATACAAAGCATTACCAAAAATGACGAAGAGAAACCCGATAACTGGGAGCTCCTAAAAATCAAACACCTATGCTCATCTAAAGACTTCACCAAGAGTAAAAAGACCACCTACAGACTGGGAAAGAATTTTCAGCTATGACATCTCCGACCAGCGCCTGATCTCTAAAATCTACATGATTCTGTCAAAACTCAACCACAAAAAGACGAACAACCCAATCAAGAAGTGGGCAAAGGATATGAACACACACTTCACTAAAGAAGATATTCAGGCAGCTAACAGATACATGAGAAAATGCTCTCGATCATTAGCCATTAAAAAAAAAGAAATGCAAATTAAAACTACGATGAGATTCCATCTCACTCCAACAAGGCTGGCATTAATCCAAAAAACACAAAATAATAAATGTTGGAGAGGCTGCGGAGAGATTGGAACTCTTCTACACTGCTGGTAGGAATATTAAATGGTACAACCA
The DNA here is from genome assembly GCF_030014295.1 of Loxodonta africana. NCBI lineage: Eukaryota > Metazoa > Chordata > Mammalia > Proboscidea > Elephantidae > Loxodonta > Loxodonta africana. The sequence goes on along the minus strand of NC_087353.1, from coordinate 55,837,453 downwards.
CTTTGGAAATCTATCTGGCGTTTTCTTAAAAAGTTAGAAATAGAACTACCATACAGCCCAGAAATCCCATTCCTCGGATTATGCCCTAGAGAAATAAGAGCCTTCACACGAACAGATATATGCACACCCATGTTTATTGCAGCTCTGTTTACAATAGCAAAAAGCTGGAAGCAACCAAGGTGTCCATCAACGGATGAATGGGTAAATAAATTGTGGTATATTCACACAATGGAATACTACACATCGATAAAGAACAGTGATGAATCTGTGAAACATTTCATAACATGGAGGAACCTGGAAGGCATTATGCTGAGCGAAATTAGTCAGAGGAAAAAGGACAAATATTGTATAAGACCACTATTATAAGATCTTGAGAAATAGTATAAATTGAGAAGAACACATACTTTTGTGGTTACGAGGCGGGGAGGGAGGGAGGGAGGGAGGGAGGGTGGGAGAAGGTTATTTACTGATTAGTTAGTAGATAAGAACTACTTTAGGTGAAGGGAAGGACAATACTCAATACAGGGAAGGTCAGCTCAACTGGACTGGACCAAAAGCAAAGAAGTTTCTGGGATAAAATGAATGCTTCAAAGGTCAGCGGAACAAGGGCGGGGTTTTGGGGACTATGGCTTAAGGGGGCTTCTAAGTCAATTGGCAAAATAATTCTATTATGAAAACATTCTCCATTCCACTTTGAAATGTGGCGTCTGGGGTCTTAAATGCTAACAAGCGGCCATCTAAGATGCATCAATTGGTCTCAACCCACCTGGATCAAAGGAGAATGAAGAACACCAAGGTCACACGACAACTATGAGCCCAAGAGACAGAAAGGGCCACATGAACCAGAGACCTACATCATCCTGAGACCAGAAGAACTAGTTGGTGCCCGGCCACAATCGATGACTGCCCTCACAGGGAGCACAACAGAGAACCCCTGAGGGAGCAGGAGATCAGTGGGATGCAGACCCCAAATTCTCACAAAAAGACCAGACTTAATGGTCTGACTGAGACTAGAGGAATCCCGGCGGTCATGGTCCCCAAACCTTCTGTTGGCACAGGACAGGAACCATCCCCGAAGACAACTCATCAGACATGAAAGGGACTGGACAATGGGTGGGAGAGAGATGCTGATGAAGAGTGAGCTAATAATATCAGGTGGACACTTGTGACTGTGTTGGCATCTCCTGTCTGGAGGGGGGATGGGAGGATAGAGAGAGTGGGAAGCTGGCAAAATTGTCACGAAAGGACCGACTGGAAGGGCTGAGTCATTAGGGGGAGAGCAAGTGGGAGTACGGAGTAAGATGTATGTAAACTTATATGTGACAGACTGACTTGAATTGTAAACGTTCACTTGAAGCTTAATAAAAGTTATTAAAAAAAAAAAAACTACAATGAGATTCCATCTCACTCCAACAAGGCTGGCATTAACCAAAAAGAACACAAAATAATAAATGTTGGAGAGGGTGTGGAGAGATTGGAACACTTATATACTGCTGGTGCAAATGTAAAATGGTACAACCACTTTGGAAATCGATTTGGCGCTTCCTTAAAAAAATAGAAGTAGAACTACCATGCAATCCAGCAAACCCACTCCTCGGAATATATCTTGGAGAAATAAGAGCCTTTACATGAACAGATACATCCGCACCTATGTTCACTGCAGCACTGTTCACAATAGCAAAAAGACAGAAGCAACCAAGGTGCCCATCAATGGATGAATGGATAAATTATGGTTTATTCACATAATGGAACACTATGCATCGATAAAGAACAGTGATGAATCCGTGAAACACTTCATAACATGGAGGAATCTGGAAGGCATTATGCTGAGTGCAATTAGTCAGTTGCAAAAGGACAAATATTGTATGAAACCACTATTATAAGAACTCAAGAAACAGTTTAAACACAGAAGAAAATATTCTTTGATGGTTACAAGAGTGGGGAGGGGAGAGGGAGGGAGGGAAGAGAGGTAGTCACTAATTAGATAGTAGACAAAAACTATTTTAGGTGAAAGGAAAGACAACACACAATACAGGAGAGGACAGCACAACTGGACTAAACCAAAAGCAGATAAGTTTCCTGAATACAACTGAATGCTTTGAAGGCCAGAGTATCAGGGGCTGAGGTTTGGGGGCATGGTTTCAGGGGACATCTAGGTCAACTGGCATAATAAAATCTGTTAAGAAAACATTCCGCATCCCACTTTGGTGAGTGGCGTCTGGGGTCTTAAACACTAGAAAGCAGCCATCTAAGATGCATCAATTGCTCAACCCACCTGTAACAAAGGAGAATGAAGAACACCAAAGACACAGGTAATTATGAGCCCAAGAGACATCAGAGACTACATCAGCCTGGGACCAGAAGAACTAGATGGTGCCCAGCTACAACCGATGACTGCCCTGACAGGGAACACAACAGAGTATCACTGATATAACAGGAGAGCAGTGGGAAGCAGATCTCAAATTCTTATAAAAAGACCAGACTTAATGGTCTGACTGAGACTACAAGGACCCCAGAGGTCATGGTCCCCAGACCTTCTGTTAGCCCAAGACTGGAACCATTCCCAAAGCCAACTCTTCAGACAGGGACTGGACTGGACTATAAGACAGAAAATGATACTGACAAAGACTGAGCTTCTTGGCTCAAGTAGACACATGAGACTATGTGGGCAGCTCCTGCCTGGAGGGGAGATGAGAAGGCAGAGAGGGACAGAACCTAGCTGAAAGGACACGGGGAATACAAGATGGAGAGAAGAAGTGTGCTGTCTCATTAGGGGGAGAACAACTAGGAGTATAAAGCAAGGTGTATATAAATTTTTGTATGAGAGACTGACTTGATTTGTAAAGTTTCACTTAAAGTACAATAAAAATAAAACAAAATTTAAAAAAGGAATTACTCATGACAAGTGAAAACAACCTATCTCTGTGTCCAACAACAGCAAAATGGCTAATGATGGCTCCCCGGGAGAAAGGAATAGTCCACAGTCACTGGCAGCCACCAGAAGTGGAGCTTTAAAGAAAGGCTCATGTACAAAAGTGAAGTGGAACTAGCAGGAAAGAAAACTCTGTTCTGTATACAACAGGAATCACCATTTGGTTTTAGAAAGAAAGGAAAGGCATCAGCCTGCCCACAGTGAGCATCTCTGAGAAATGAGTGAGACTGCTTCTCTCTTCTTCCCCATTCCCTATCATTCCCTGCTGAAAGGATGGCTAGGCTGACCGGGGCTGAACACCTGAAAGCGGGGGTGAGAGTCTCTCCAGGCAAAGAGAGGCTGCAAGAGGAGAGGCCTGACCGAGCACCCACCCACCTTATGGACACTGGAAATACCACGTGGGCTCACACACCTTGTGAACATTCAGAACTCTTGGTGTATAACACCTGCTTGCTGATGAGCAGTGGAGGAGCTACTATTTCTAGATGCAGACCATATGGGAGGGGGGGCAGAAGTCATTAACCAACAGTGGGGCTCCAGGGTGAACATTCTATTTCTGCATTCCAAACCCCACCACCCTGGGCCTGCATCAGAAAAGCTGCATCACTTTAAAGATAATTAGTCCAATACATATACTTAAGATTCCATTTCACAGCCAAACAACCCTGCATAAAATTTTAGAATGAATACACATTTAAAAGCTTTACTCAGTGAAATCTATTAGTCAGAAAACAATAATATCAATAGGTTCTTGCCTTCTGTTCTGCTAAAATTAATAATTTAACAGATTTAAGTGACAACTAAGACAGAAAACCGGAGTCACGAACCCAATGTCACACTAATTATACATCACTTAGATACGAATCTCTCCTTGGGAATTAAACTCCTCAGCAAACATCTCCCCACAGTCTAGTTTGGATACGAGCACTCTCTAGCTTGATCGGAAGTATGTCGGCTCCTCAGGTACAGCAAGGCTGTCTCCTCTTCCACCCAGAGGAGTCTGCCATAGCCACTGGTCCCACTCTGCAGCTTCAGCCCCAGCTCCTCACAAGAAAACTCCTGCGGCCTCCAGACTGAAGGGTCAAACCCAAAAAAAACCCCAGAGCACACAGGCGCTGCCATGAAATGAGACCCTTTCAATCAGGGTCCCCACCTACCAGGCCCCCCTCCAGTCCCTACTGGCTCGCCTGCCCTCCCCCTGCCCCACTCAAAGACAGCCACGCATCTGTGGGCTGGGGACCCTTAGCCCCTGTCACCTACCCCTCACCCAAACCGGCCCCCCATTAACTCTGCGTCCCCTCCCTCGGTGCCACTTCCGTCTCAGGGTGGCCTGCGTGGCTCTCTGTCCTCTTGGGCCACATGGACACGGTCTCCCAGGCAAGCTGCAGGATCCTAGGGAGGAGCACTGGATCTGCTGGAGCTTTACACAGAGTTCCGTAAATTCGTTTCTGCACAGAAATAGGCAGCCAGTCAATGGGCACCAGTTCTAGTAACTCTAATGGTCATTCTGTAAGGAAAATGCCAGGTTAATGTGGCACTAATTCTCAGAAGCGACTCTCTCCTTGAACTAGTGGGGTGGGGAATCAGCCCCAGAAAGCCGCAGGTCACATGAGTAAATGTCACCCAGCAGGGACCCCTTTGGTAGGCGAGCGCAGCCTGTCTTCTCCATCGCTGGTGGTTTCTGACCGTACAGGAGAGGCATCTCCTCCTAACCATGCCTGCCAGCCCCTCTGCCTGAAAAGCACCACAAACAGCTGCCCTCTCTACGCAGGCTCCCTATCTGCAAATTCTGAATCAAGAGTTTCTTATCGAGGACAGTATCATCAACTGAGTATGTCAACAGCTACCTTTCGGAGCAGGACTAACCTCAAACCATCGGTGCAAAGAAAGGCCAATTCAGGTCAGCATTCCACTGTTCAGCCCCACCAGTCCCCAGTGTGGAGCTTAGTGACTAGAAACAGGCAAGGAGGGTAGGAGAGAGGACCACTCTGGCACTGCACCTTCTCGTAGCCAACTCTGGGAACCTAAATAGCCTGGGTCACCCCGCGCTCTGAGGCCCAGCTGTGCACTGCCAGGACAGGCCCCACGTTACCAACTGCTGGAGACCCTACCACCACTGTTTCCAAAGTCCTTTCCCAATATCTCCACGTCCTGTCTTCCTTCCAAACCACAACCGTCACCACTCTGGCATTTTGGCAGTGGTTGTGTGGAAAGGAGGCTGCAGGGGCCAATCTGTCCACGGGTGAGAAAAGGGACCAAAGTAATGATTTCCCTGAAGTGTCTATCTTCTAACTTCTTCACTAGAATTTCTTGGTTCAACATGAACACCTCAAACAAAGTAACAACCCGTAGGTTCCTCTGTGAGTCTGAAAAAGGCCTTTAGAAAATAAACGACATTGTAACTTTACCTGAAAGAAAAAAGGCCAGAGGAGACCTTATCAAGCTGACCACACTCCCTTCACAAAGGCCAGTGATGCAAATCTACCCTCCCACCTACAAAGAGAGCTCAGGAGACAAGTGAGCAGAACCAGAGCAGATTGCAGCCAAGGCCGATGAGGTCAGAAAGAGCAGCCTCAGACCCTGCAGTGCCACCAGCGGCCCCCAAATAGAAAGTTGCTCTCCCTGCAAGTGAGATCTCTGCACTCCTGGGGACCACGCAGTCCCTCGGGTCTTAGGGAGGACTCTGTGCTGCAGAGAGGGGTCAGGACAGAAGGATCAGCCTCCAGTTTGCCTGGCGGTCACCAAATGTGACCTGTATGTGAGTCAGGAGCCTGGAAGGATCTGGCTGGGTGACCACAAAGGTCCCCTCAATACAAACACACTGTGGTCACCCAGGGTCTATGACACACACAGCAAGCATCAGAGCACAGAGTGGGGCCGCAGGTTCAACACGGCCAGTGACAGGTCACACAGGCCCGCCTGTGGATGCCATGTGCCGTTGGTAAGACACACTAAGGAGGACACCTGTGTGGGATTCTTCTGGAACTCATCACCGCAGACCAGTCACAAGAAAACGTCAGACAAACCCCAACTGAGGAACACTCTATAAAGCACCCACCAGTGCTCCTCTGAATGTGAGGTCCTGAAGACAGGGGAGAATGAGACTCCACGACCAAGTGGGAAATGGGAAATCCAGGAATGACCCGTGGGCTAGCTAACACTGCTATGTCTTAGTTGTGACAGAAGTGGTGTGACTATTTAAGATGTTCGCCTCTGGGGAAGCTGCTGAAGGAGAGAAGAAGTCTCTGTATTGTCTTTGCCACTTTTCTACCTATCAAAAATCAAGTTTATTTTACAGATAATTTGGTTTGGGGGCTATTTTGACAGAATCAAGCAAACCTGAAGGACCTGAGAGCACCAGTGCCTGAGTTGGCACTCAGTGGCCTTACTGGAACATGTAGCGCTGCTCAATAAAGGGCACCACCACAGACAAAGCTCCATGGGAACTTCCGAACGTGACCAACGTCCTCCTCTTGCATTGTCCAAAAAAGGTCAGGTCTGGACACAACTGGCCTCAGTACAAAGACCTGCCTGGCCCTCCCTCCCAAGAACCTCCTCCACACTCGGCCACAGCCCTGCTCTGGCTCCCCCACAGCCCGCCCAGCCAGGAGAGCGCTTCCCCACCTGGGGCCCCAGGGTCTCCCTGGGCACCTGTTAGGAGCACCTCCGGAGGCCGGCCACCCTCCCCTGGCAGGCTGGTCCACATGCTGCTGACAGCTTCCCACCAGCCCGTGGATCGCGCGCCTTGGTTGGTGGGGTTCCTGGGGCTGGGAGCACCCCAAAGGCTGACCTGGACGCCAAGGGCTGCACCAACCACTAAGCACAGGGGCCTCTTCCAACGCTGAGTACCACCCACCCACTCTAACCCCCTCCCACCCCAGTGAAAGCCTTTCAGCAGGAGTCTTCTGACCGCCACAACACCCCCCCAAAAAAGCTTCATTTATACCACGAGGTGTTGTTTTTGTTTCACAAATGAAATCTACTCATAAATACAACCTACATTTAGATGCTCATTTTTAAAACTACATATCTGATAACAACCAGTTATGTATAAATAATCAGTAGCAGAGACTATAATTTGTCACTTTGACCGATGAGAAGAAAAAAACCATGAAAGAAAAATGTCAAGCTGCAGGAAGAAAAACAAGTTAACAAGAGAAAAAGTAATGGCGAGTGCTGTGAGTGCCTGAGACTGTGCAGAGGCAAGTTTATTCTCTCAGCCTCGTTTCCACCATAAGTCATGGCCCACTTGGAGAGAAAAAGGCAGCACGGCCAAGCGCTCATGAATACACACACTGCCCCTGGAAACAGGCAGGCACCAAGCTTTGGGGCCCCCCTGCCTCCCAGGGCCTGCCTGCTTTCAGGGCCCCCTGCCTCCCAGGGCCTTCCCGCTTTCTAGGGGTCCCCCTGCCTCCCAGGACCTGGCCTGTGTCGCCCTCCTGCCGAAGAACATGTTGCACACAGCCAGTGTTCGGGCAATCTCCCCACCATGTTCCCCAAAAGCAGCTGCCGTACCGCTTTGCAGCCAGTGTCTGCCCAAACTGGGCTGACGGTTCTGAGTCCTGCCCTCCCTAGGCTGTGGCTCTTCTCACTCAGCAAACACTTACTGAACCTCACGTGCAGGAAGTATGCTGGGCACGTGGCAGTGGGGAACCTCAAGATGAAGTAGGCTGCTTGACATGGTGTATGGGGTCTTCCAGGACCGCCAGCCACACAACCACGCCAGGAGGGCAAGCAAGACCCAACGCTGGCAGCTCTCACATCCGGGAACACAAATGGCTAAGCAACATTCGCACCACAGGACAGCGCTAGAACCTGGAGCAAAGTCAAGGCCTGGGCGAGAGGTGCACTGAGGAGCCGCAGCTGCCATTGCTCCCACTGGCCCTCCAAGTGAGGGGCAAGGGCAGCTCTGCTGCCTGTGGGGGGAGGGGAGGGACCCCTGGAGTGGTCCTGGCCCTCAATTAGGATCTTCAAAGAACAGCCCTCCTGTTGGGAGAGGCAGCCATCACACCAGGCCTTCCACACTTCCACGTAAAGGTCTGTGTGAACGCTGCTCTTCTGCAGGTTAGGGACTGGAGGGCCAGGCCAGGGAGGGGAGTGTCCATTAGCAGGCCATCCACCATGGCAGCAGGGCCAGCAAGGAGCCAGCTCAGATACTGCACATGTGGCCCAATATTCTGCTAACCCAGATTTAATCCAGCATTTGATGGTTCAAAACTTCCCAACAAAGGCTATACTATAAAAAGGAGCCAAGGGCTTTCACATTTAGCCTTTTGCAAGTAGGTTCTGACAAGTAAAAAAACAAATTCTAGGTGATGAAGGACTGCAAGCACTGGTGAGCTCAGATTCAGTGGTTGGGCCCACTCCTCTCAGCAAGACAGATGCACTTCGGGTGAGGCCACACCGGCGACACCCCCGCTCACTCACACTGATGCTGGAAGCAGAGGTCACACGCCTGCCGATCCCGTGTGTCTATCTCTGAGGTCAGGTTGTGAGTTACTGCCCACAAAGGGCATGTTCCCAACCGTCAGAACAGCACCTGCGCTTCCAGAAGGCTGGTGTGGAAATGACAGCCGAGGGCAGCTGCTCAGCCATTGACCTTCACACACCAGGTCCCGAGACCCCAGAACGAAACACACTGCTTCAAAGACAGATCAAAGGCATCATCTTGAACTAGAGATTACTTTTCACCTTAAATTCAGCATAACCAAATATTTCCTTAACTCACTTATGCAAACAAAACCTAGTCATCTCCCTTTTCCAAATGAAAAAAGTTCAAAAACAGATTAACAATATCATTATTTTCCTTCCCTAGGGTATCATCCTGAGGTGCTCTGGTGGCTCAAGGGTTAAGTGTTCAGCTGCTAACTGAAAGGTCAGTGGTTCAGACCCACCTAGTAGCTCCATGGGAGACCTGGTGATCTCGTCCCATAAAGATTACAGTCTAGGAAACTCCAAGGGGCAGTTCTACTGTGTTGCAATGTGATCTTCAAATACACACGTGCACCTAAACCTGTGAAAACATAACAATGTGATCTTCAAGTACACACATACGCCCTAAACCTGTGACAACACAACATCACCTTCAAGTACACACTAAACCTGTGAAAACAACATGATCTTCAAGTACACATGTGCACCCTAAACCTGTGAAAACATACAATGTGATCATCAACTACGCATGTCCACCCTAAACCTGTGACAACATGACCTTCAAATACACACATGCACCTTAAACCTGTGAAAACACAACAGTGTGATTTTCAAGTACACACGTGCACCCTAAACCTGTGAAAACACAACAATATGATCTTCCAGTACACTTGGGCACCCTAAACCTGTGACAACATGATCTTCAAGTACACATATGCACCCTAAATCTATGAAAACACAATGTGATCTTCAAGCACACATGTGCACCCTACACCTGTGACGTGATTGTCAAGTACCCAAGTGCACCCGAAACCTGTGTAGAATCAGTGCCCATGCAGCTTTGGATGAATGCTCAACTATCTGTGATTAAAAAATGTGCTCGTCATAAAAATCAGTATCCAGAAACCAAAACTAAACCCACTGCCGTTGAGTCAATTCCGACTCATAATGACCGTATAGGACAGAGAACTGCCCCACAGAGTTTCAAGGAGTGCCTGGCAGATTTAACTGCCGACCTCTTGGTTAACACCTGTAGCACTTAACCACTACACCACCAGGGTTTCCCAAAAATCAGTATATGCTGATAAAAATTACACTAAGGGTGCACGTGACTCCCCACTCCTTATGTCTGGGCTGCGCTTGGTGACCCCACCAAAGAGCACAGTGTGGAAAAGGGGAAATGTAACTTCCCAGTGGAAAAGGCTGATAAGGAGATCAAGGTCAACGTCAACAGTGATGAGTGACAGCAGGTACCCTGACAGGACATGTTAGAGGCATTTCACCTCTGGTCTTCCTCCCAAAATCCATCACCCTAGTCTAAACGTGAGGGAAAAAAAAAAAACCAACAGAGGGGATTCCTGCAAAATATCTGGCCAGTACTCAAAACTGGCAAAGTCATCAAAAACAAGGAAAGTCTGAGAAACTGTCACCACCAAGACAACCCTCAGGAGACATGACAACTAACTAATGTAGAATCCAGAAAAAGGATATAAGGTGAAAACTAAGCAAATCGAAGTATGGACTTTACTTAATAATAAGGTATCTGTATCAATTCATTCATTGTAAATCTAAAACTCTTCTTGGTATATTTTTTAAAAAAGAAAGAAATTAAGACACCCTCTAGCGCGTTATCTAAGTAATTTTTTTTTTTAATTAATTAATTTTTATTGTGCTTTAAGTGAAAGTTTACAAATCAGGTCAGTCTCTCATACAAAAATTTACATACACCTTGCTATACACTCCTAATTGCTCTCCTCCTAATGAGACGACTTGGTCCTTCCCTCCACTCTCTCTCCTCATGTCCATTCGGGCAGCTTCTGGCCCCCTCTGCCTTCTCATCCCCCCTCCAGACAAAAGATGCCAACATAGTCTCATGTGTCTACTTGATCCAAGAAGCTCGTTCTTCACCAGTATCATTTTCCATCCCATATTCCAGTCCAATCCCTGTCTGAAGAGTTAGCTTTGGGAACGGTTCCTGTCTTGGGCTAACAGAAGGTCTGGGGACTATGGCCTCCTGGGTCCTTCTAGTCCCAATCTGACCATTAAGTCTGGTCTTTTTACAAGGATTTGGGGTCTGCATCCCACTGCTCTCCTGCTCCCTCAGGGGTTCTCTGTTGTGTTCCCTGTCATGGCCGTTATCGGTTGTGGGCGGGCACCATCTAGTTCTTCTGGTCTCAGGCTGATGTAGACTCTGGTTTATGTGGTTCTTTCTGTCTCTTAGGCTCATAATTACCTTGTGTCTGTGGTGTTCTTCATTCTTCTAAGTAGTTTTCTTGACATAAATATTTAGCCTGAGGAGACAAACCTAATCCATCAGACAAATTCAGTCTTTTACAAGACAACTAGTCTGATCTTTCAAAAAATGTCCATGTCGTTTTTGAAAAAGGCAAGGGGACTATTTTAGATGAAAGGAAATGAGAGAGACACACAGATGCAAATGAGTAACCCTTGCTTGGATCCTGACTATTAAAAAAGCAAAGCTGTAGAGAATATTGAGAGGCCCACTGGAGGAAATGGCATGTAGACTGTGTATTAGATAATGCTGTATCAGTGTTCCATGCCACAGTCGTGACCATGCAGGTGTGGCTCTGCAGACCACCCTTGTGCTCACAAAGCACCTGTGGAAGAATGACTTCTGCGAGTTACTTTCAAATTCAGCACCAGTACAAAGAACAGGATTAAAAAACGTGCAAGGTCAGGAGTATGCATAAGCAAATAAGGCAAAAGCTAAGGACTGGCAACTCCCGGGGAGGGGGTACGGCATTCACTATACTATTCTTCCAACTCTGCAGTCTGGAAATTTTTCAAAATAAAAACGGGGGTGGGGGAGACAGTGAGAATGGTGACACAACGGGAAGTACATGACCTTTGTCACTGAACTGCACATGTAAAAAATGTTGAATGAGTATAAGCTTTGTTATGTATATTTTCACCCAAAAAATGTATCTCAGGGATGTTGGAAGGATTAAAGAAGACAGAGTACCTGAAACACTATAAATGAATGCAAATCGGGGAGAAAGGATGATGCTCTGTTCTGGACCCCCCTCCCTTGTCCAGAGCAGTTTTCCACCTGCTGGCTGAAGGCCTGGCCCACCAATGAATGTGGAAATGCTGAGTGCTCCTCCCAACCCAGGAATTCACTGACGCTGCTTCTGAGGAGACCTCTTTCTAAGCTTTTTTCTGTGCCTTAAAAAAGTCATATTGGGCATACTGCTTAGCAACCAGGTCTTTTCAAGACTTAGAGACACTTTGTAACCATCTCTCAAGAAAATAAACAGGGACTGGCCATAATGTTCCTAACCTACCTCTAACTGAGGGAATTTCAGGATGTTTCCAATTCTCCCCTATTTCATAAAAAAAAAAAAAAGCTGTGATAAATATTCTAACAGCAAAATCTTTGCACACACCTTATTTCTTAAGCTTAAAATCCTTCAAACTGAATTGTTGAATCACATAGCGTGTCACTCTCTTTTTATACACATCCTCATCCCCACCAAAAGGGGTACCAGTGTACATTCACTCTCTCAATGAGTACCATTTCCCTGCACCTTCAAATGTGAGGTATTGCCATTTTTATTGCCAAGTGTTTTAAAACTATCCATTCTTCAAAACTTTTTATTAAAGTATAATATACAAAAAAGATATCGTCTTTACAGCTATATTTCCTTAGATACTGAAGAAGTTGAATATCGTTCCACATTGTTGGCCGTTTGACTTCTTCCTAATTTTGAATGTCTTTGTGTTTGGCACTAAACTGGAAGCTAACAAGTTTAAGGTAAGATCCTTCATCCCTCAAACATACACAGAAATCTGAATGCAGAGAATGTCCACGTAGGATTCAGACAAGTTTCTGTTAATAAGAAGTAAAAACAGTAGACACAGGTGTGTGTCACAGACACATACAGGAAGCCCAGGTACGAGAACCATGAGGACAAACAGTAAAAAAAGAACAGCAGAAACCACCTAGAGACTCAACATTCAGGAAGATAAGGCCATAATGAGGTACAGAACCTGTTTTAGAAAAACAGAAGACCAAGTCTATAACAAGGGGGCAGCCACAAAGAAGCAGATTGGTCAGAAAAAGCTTTGCAGCCAGGGGGCAGGGGGTTTCCACTGAGGGGAATTTCTCCAAGCAAAGAGGAAGGGCCTAGAGAAGAAGAGAAGCTGGCAGCCCAGAAGATCCTGGACACATCCTGGGCCGTGCAGACTAGAAAGAGAGGCCAGGCTGCAAGGGCTCCTGAGGCAGGGACCCTCGCCAGAAGGAACTAGGCCTGAAAACAAGGGGGAAAGTGACAGGAGTGCTGGGACCGTTACTTCCTCCCTCAGCAGGAAAGGGGGAGCTAGGATGTAAAGCACGTCTGTGTTTTGAGCCACCCCAGGCTTGGACAAGGGAGGAGAAGATGCAAGGTCACACCCCTCATCTCACAGGTCCTGCACTGGAGGGAAACCATTTCATGTACTACAGCTGAGCCCATGGGGCACTACAGACCCTCAAGAGCAGGGTCCACACTCAGGTTCAGGAGCAGGGTCTATAAGACACAGCCTGCTCCCCGCTGGGTGAGGACAGGGTTCCTAGGCCTACCTACAGGCCCTGGCCTCCCTACCACCTGGAAACAGGAGGGGAGAACCAAGAAACCAACTCTAGGCACCTTTACTCACAAGTTTCCATTGCATGTCAAAGCCCCTAACAAGAATTCTGGAGCACCTTCAAGTCCTCCCTGCAAATCTTACTAGCCCTCACTGCGGCATCCAATACAGCTGTCCTGTACTGCACTTCCTGCAGTAAGATGAACTCCACAACAGGAAAACAGATTGAAGAATGGGGCTTCAACAATGAGTTTACCATAAAAATTAAGCCTTATCCTGATGAATTCTGACTGAAACACTGCTGAGAAACACACATGGCCTCTCACTAGCCTTCTCCAGGCTGAGCTGACCTGCTACCAGCTCCACAACCATGCAGAACAGGAGCATGCCCCGGACCACCATCCTTGTTGTCTTTACACACTTGGATTCCCTGCAGGCTGGTATGAAGCCTGGTGGGGCAGGGCAGTCCCCCGTAGAGCCTGGTAGAGTGCAGCCACCTTATGTGCGGGTGAGGGTGTTCCTCAGCGGCTTGACACTTCACGCCCACCTTACCCAGGCCCCTCAGCCAATCTGCAGCCAGAAGCACCACGTGTTGATCCTTCAGGGGCCTGCTCAGCAGTGGACTGCTAACACCAGACTCACCCATTTCTTTATACACAGAGTCTGTAGTTCGTCTGCTCTAGCTCCTGTGAGTCTGTGCATGCTCAAACAGAAGCCTAAACCATCTCTCTAAAGGGCTTTGAAGGCTGTAAAAGTGGCCTACAATGAACCAAGTATCTCTCTTAACAACGGTCAGCTGTAGCTAAAAACGACTGGAAACTTCTGGGAGTAAAAATTTCAGGTTAAACCTTAGGAAAATTTTCTAGGCTAAGGGATGAAAGCATGACTTTGTGGAACTATGTAAATGCAGCCAGCATCAAGCATAGAAAACAAGCCCTGAGGACCATCATGAGCCCAAACAGGTCTTCCTGCTCACTCAGGTACAGACTCACCCAATGATGCAGTGACTCTTCAAATGGTTACCCTTCAAGAAAACGCAGTTAATCTGACAAACAGCTAGAGATTGAATACACAAGCGTTTCTTAATATTCAAATATTTAAAATTAAAAAAAAAAGAAAACCAAAGACCTGCTTTCCCACTGAGCTAAGCCAGACTGTGACCCAGTTACAGAAGGACCCACCACTGAAGGGGCCTGAGCAACAAGTGTCCAACAAGCTTGGTTTCCACACCAGCCATTTCCTCCCCAGTGGCTGCCCTTTGAACCTTCCTTCAAAACAACTGTGTTATGCACCCGCTGCCACCTGTGACCACAGGGAGGCGCCCAGCAGACACCTGTGGAAAGTAGCCGCTGCGCTGAACCCCCTCTGCAGCAACTACCAATGTGCCGAGCGCCCTCTGCGAGCACATTCTGTTCTGCGAACCTGCCTAGGGTCACCGCTGCACTGACCACCCTCTGCAGCAACCATCTACTGAGAGTTACCACTGCCCCCGAGCGCCCTCCGCCTGCCAACAGTCACCACCGTGCCAAGAGCCCTCTACGGCAACCACCTGGCCTCGCCGCAGAGCTGAGTCAGCACGAGGGGTCCTGTCAGGGCCCACTTACCCAGCAGATTCTCCTCCTGGTGAAGCTCTCTTCCAAACCCAGCATCTCAGGAGGACAAGGCACCTGGTCGCACATCCCTGCCTGGCTTCTCTGTGGCACTTCCTGACAGGGTCCCTCAGCTGGCCTGCTCATTCCTAGCACTGACTTAGGTGGCTAACACGACAGGAGGAGGGGCAGATTGAAAAGGGAGACACCCAGGAGCCCCCTTTCCCGCCTCCTTCAAAACCATCCTGAAGTAGCCTGGAGGCCAAGGACCTGCCTGCCAGCTGCCCAAGTCTCCTCCAGGCCCCACATCCTGGGGGCAGCTGCTGGGACTCCTCAGCACTTCCATCTCCTGTTAGCACTGGGACCTCACCTTGCCAGCCTTGGACTTGTCTCAGTAACTGCTGTGGGGGCTTCACTGGAGACAGAAGTACCTGCCACTTCAAACCAGAGCAGCCACAGGAGAGGAGCTACTACCCAGAAGGACTCAGGAAATCAGACGCCACTTCATTCCACACTCTCCTCTCTTCCCACTGTTATCCCCCGTGGATCCAGCAGTCCTTCCACCCCAGCATGCCTAGCCCCTCAAGTCCACCTTGAACAAAATCATCACATAGCTCTTTTTTCCAAAGAGAGGACGCTAGCCTCACCCATTCAGAAGATCAGCCCTCAAGTAAGAATGAACCAGAGTGTTTTTCCAGACAGCTGCCTTCTGACAGCATGGGATTGAGACAGACTTCAGGTCACAAAGTCTGGGCCACATCTGCCCAAAGGACAGGTGTGCTGTCTTTCTACACTGAGATGTCCCTCCTGCCTTCCATGGGGACACTGAGGAATGCTTTAGGCTGAGTGCTCACTGAGCTCCAGCAGACACCCTCTCTGGGAGTTGGCACATGAGGGGCAGGGTGGCACCAGCCTCTGCCACCACCCAGACTCAGCTCCAAGCTGCGCTCTGCTGTCTAAGAGTCTGGTACTTAACCTCTCTGTGCCTCAGTTTCCAAACCTGTAGAATGAGAAAGATACCTCCCCCACAACCCTCTTGCCCAAAGCAGGTCAGCATGGTGTAAGGACCTAACACAGGCCTGCCTTAAAGTAAGTGCTCCATGAACGGTACTGACAGCAATCGGCCCCCCGAGCACCAGGCTGGGCCAGCCGCTTCCTAACCTGCCCTTGTACTGCTCCTTCAATGGGCCACACACACCTAGAGACACTTGGGCAGTGATCACAGGACAGCACCTCAGGGCCACCTTCAGATCCAGATGCAGATTCACAGGTACCAGGCACACCATTACCTATCCTTAGACAAGAAACCAAGTACAGCTTATAACCTATTCAACTTAAGACTAACCTCACTTAACGATCGTCTGTCTTTTGTACATCTTATTGTTAGTAATATGTACTACATTTAATGTTAAAATATATCCTTAAGTTTATATGTAATCTTTCCAACCCATAAAGATTGGATTCATAAAGATACTAATAATAAAAGGCAACAGGGCCCTGGTGGCATAGTAGTTAAGAGCTCAGCTGCTAACCAAAAGGTCAGTAGTTCAAATCCACCATCTGATCCTAGGAAACCCAATGGGGCAGTTCTACTCTGTCCTATAGGGTCACTATGAGTTGGAACTGACTCGACGACCCCTAATGACAATAATAATAAAAGACAGTAATGAAAAAAAAAATGTATTTGGCTTATATCAGAACCAACTTATGATGGAGTCACTGGAACAGAGCCCCATCATATGTCAGAGACTACCTGTGCTGGGGGCGTCTCTACCACGACCGATGGGAGCAGTGGCACATCTCATGGATAAACAGACAGACAGATAAGACAGACAGACATATATACATATATATACACATATATACACATATATACATATACATACATATACATATATATATATATATATATATATATATATATATACATACATACATACATGTGGGGGAATCTGTTTGACAAGGACACAAACCTAGTTCCTCTCACTTCCTGACATGGAGGTCTGTAATAACCCACCCCACCCCCAACCCCGCCACTGGATTTCTGCATTTTTGCACTAAAAAGTTGCCATATGTGAAGAAAACGGCAGATGTCAAGTGTCCATCATGTAGAGCTCCCAAGCCATGACAAAACGTGCCCTCTTCCCTTCCCAGGATGCTGTCTAAGCAGCACGCACCTTGCATCACAACAGCACTGCTGTGTGAAAGTTCATCTCACAAACTACCCCGACAGATGTCCACCCGGAGGTTCGGCAAGCAGCCTGATTCAGGTTTTTGTGCATTAGCCCAGGGCTAATAGTCAATGACATCCCTTTCGCCTTTCACCATTTTTCTCAACTGAACAGGTCTTCCTTCTTTTAGATTCTGGATTCATTTGGTATCATCCATCTCTACAAAACAAGAAAGTCTTAACCTGGAGCCACCGGTGAGCTGCAGAAAGTTCAAGAACCTCCTGAAATAGTTACAAAAATTGGTGAAGTTCTGCATTTTTCTTATGATTGTCAAAGGGGCTCATGACGCCCAAAAAAGGTTAAGATCCTCCATCATAAAGCCACACTGTTGTTAGGTGCCATTGAGTCAATTCCAACTCATAGTGACCCCATGTGACAGACCAGAACTGCTCCACAGTTTTCTAGTCTGTAATCTTCACAAGAGCAGATCAACAGGTCTTTCTCCTGAGGTTACTGCCAATCTTTCGGTTGGTAACCAAGCGCTTAACCACCGCATCACTAGGGCTCCTTCCATAAAGTCATACATGGAAGATAAGGGACCAAAAAATTTCTTGGGTTTTCCGTCATTGAAGGGATTTGCCTTTTGAATGGAATTTACACGGTGTCTAAGTGTTTCTCTACCACCCACTTCACATTCGCACACAAGGTATATAAGTTCTTAAGCCATCTTTCCAAGATTCGAGAATCTAACAATAAAAACAAAAATACTAGCGATACTTTCAGCAACAGAGAGAAAACATAGAAGCACTAATGATACTTTTAGCAAAACACAGAGCCCAACAAGTGCTGTGTGGGAGCACTGCCCCCCCCCCCCGGTTAAAATCCCCTCTCACCTGTCAAGCTCACTTTCCCTGAGGTGATGTGTTCCACCGTGGCCTCCCAGGGGTTTCCCGCAACAAGGATGCACGTACCCGGGAGCAGAGCCCCAGGAAAAACACACAAACGCCCTCCGCCGGGCCGTGGGCACAGTTTATTGGGCTCTGTCCTAATTAGCAATTTGGAAATGGGGTCCCGGGAGCATCAGGTGCTCTGAGCCAGGACTCGAACCACCTGCTCCTCCTGCCGCTAGAGACAGCGGGACCCGGTTCCAGGTGAAGGCCCGTGGCGGTTCCTCCGCGCAGACCCGAAAGGCAGCCCAACGGCGCAGCCCCGAGCAGCAACGAGCCGAAAACAAACTTTGCGGCACTTCCACCCGACCGGCCGGTGACACCTCCCTGGCCTCCCCCGCCCGCCGCGCGACGTCAGCTCCCCCGGCCGGCGCCCGCCGAGCCGAGGCCCGCGCTCCCCGCGGACGAGCGGAGCCCGGCCCGCTCCCGCGCCCCGGCCCGCGCGGCCGCCCGGCCTCGCACCCCTGCCGTCCCGCCTCGCCGGGCCCCGGGCAGCCGCGGTGGCCGGAGTACCGGCCAGCGCGTCCTCCCCGCCGCCGCCGCGCACTCACGAGCTGGCTGGTGGTCCGGGCCATGGACCCCGCGTTGGTGCAGGCGCCTCCTCCGCAGCGCTGCGTGGCTCGGCGCCTCCTCAGCGTCCTCCTCCCAGCGGCAGAGCCCCAGCAATGGCCGCCCGCATCCTGCACCCGCCCCACCGCCCACCGCCCCCGGCACTGCCCCGCCCCCGCGGCACGCTGGGAGGGACTTCCGTCGCGCCGCTGCCACCGCCGCGCCCATTGGCCGAGCCCGCCGTCGCTCCGCCGCGGCCCCGGAGACACATTTCCAGGTTGGGGCACGGCGGGCGGGAGCGGACCGGCCCCGCCGGGGAGAGGGGGCCTGCGCGGCCAATCCGGGGGCCCACGGGGCGGGGCTTGGCGAGGAAGGGGCGAGCTGTCATCCCCGGCTCACAGACACAGAAACTGAGGCTCAAGGGGCCCGGGCCAAGGTCACGCCCGAGGGAATCCCGGACTGGGACTCTGGAGCCCCGGTCTGCGTAAACACGAAGATGTGCAACTTTTTTAGCTACAAAACTCCCAAGTGTTCACGGAAGGAAATTCAGGCTACAGAGACACAGGTATGAGACAGAAAACCGAAGCATCTCAGCTCTGTTAGTAGTCCCAAGGACATCCTCAGAACGTTTGTGTCCAGGATTTTTTTTTTTTTATTTTGTTGTTGTTGTTGAAAATATACACAGCAAAACGTATACCAGTTCAACGGTTTCTACATATACAGTTCAGTGACATTGATTACATTCAAGTTGTGCAACCATTCTTACCCTCTTTCTCTGAGCTATTCCTCCCCAGTTGACGTAAGCCCCACAGCCACC
Source organism: Loxodonta africana (assembly GCF_030014295.1). Lineage (NCBI taxonomy): Eukaryota > Metazoa > Chordata > Mammalia > Proboscidea > Elephantidae > Loxodonta > Loxodonta africana. The sequence continues at coordinate 55,818,209 of NC_087353.1, read as the reverse complement.
TAAGGTTCCTATCTAATCTTTCAAGTTGCTGTTGTCAATCTGAACCCAGATAGATAGGTCTTGAAAGAGCATAATGCTCAAGGCAGACATTTTTTACTAGTTAAGCTAAACTATTGTTTGGTTTTAAGAAGGCTTCACGGGTAGAAATGCATTTTTTTATTTATTTGTTGTTGATGACCATGATGTTGTTTTAAGCAAAATAAGGATCATCCTGGTTACCTAAGGGTTTGCATATTTTAAAATAACCTTTTTTATTTCTATATCCAAACAGAATATATGTTTATTTATTTCTTAAATAACAGTTTAGACAATACGGAGAAGTAACAAAAAGGTAGACTCATCCATGATCCCAAGTGGCCAGAATGAATCGTTGAATAGCAGTAATAGCTGCTAGGATTTATTCAGTGCTAACTATGAGGAATTTTCACTTACTACTTTCTCATTTACTAATTTCGACTATGTGGATCATAACAAATTATGGGTAATGTTGCGAAGAATAGGAATTCCAGAACACTTAATTGTGCTCATGAGGAAACTTTACATAGATCAAGAGACAGTTATTTGGACAGCACAAGGGGATACTGATCGGTTTAAAGTCAGAAAAGGTGTGCATCAGGGTTGTATTCTTTCACCATACCTATTCAATCCGTATGCTAAGCAAATTATACATGAAGCTGGACTATATGAAGAAGAACAGGGCATCAGGATTGGAGGAAGACTCACTAACAACCTGTGTTATACAGACGACACAGCCTTGCTTGCTGAAAGTGAAGAGTACTTGAAGCATTTACTAATGAAGATCGAAGACCACAGCCTTCAGTATGGATTGCACCTCGACATAAAGAAAACAAAAATCCTCACAACTGGACCAATGAGCAGCATCATGGTGAACGGAGAAAAGATTGAAGTTGTCAAGGATTTAGTTTTACTTGGATACACAATCAACAGCCATGGAAGCAGCAGTTAAGAAATCAAAAGATAGGATGCCCTTTATCACCGCTCTTGTTCAACATTGTGCTAGAGGTCCTAGCCAGAGCAATTAGGCTAGACAAAGAAATAAAGGGCATCCGGATTGGCAAGGAGGAAGTAAAATTATCTCTATTTGCAGATGACATGATCTTATACACAGAAAACCCTAAGGAATCCTCCAGAAAACTACTGAAACTAATAGAAGAGTTTGGCAGAGCCTCAGGTTATAAGATAAACATACAAAAATCACTTGGATTCCTCTACATCAACAAAAAGAACATCGAAGAGGAAATAACCAAATCAATACCATTCACAGCAGCCCTCACGAAGATAAAATACTTAGGAATAATTCTTACCAAAGATGTAAAAGACCTATATAAAGAAAACTACAAAGTACTACTACAAGAAACTAAAAAGGACCTTCTTAAGTGGAAAAACATACCTTGCTCATGGATAGGAAGACTTAACATAGTAAAAATGTCTATTCTACCAAAAGCCATCTATACATACAATGCACTTCTGATCCAAATTCCAATGACATTTTTTAATGTGATGGAGAAACAAATCACCAACTTCATATGGAAGGGAAAGAAGCCTCGGATAAGTAAAGCATTACTGACAAAGAAGAGGAAAGTGGGAGGCCTCGTTCTACCTGGTTTTAGAACCTATTATACAGCCACAGTAGTCAAAACAGCCTGGTACTGGTACAACAACAGGCACATAGACCAATGGAACAGAATTGAGAATCCAGATATAAATCCATCCATATATGAGCAGCTAATATTTGACAAAGGCCAGGTGTCAGTTAATTGGGGAAAAGATAGCCTTTTTAACAAATGGTGCTGGCATAACTGGATATCCATTTGCAAAAAAATGAAACAGGACCCATACCTCACACCATGCACAAAAACTAACTCCAAGTGGATCAAAGACCTAAACATAAAGACTAAAACGATAAAGATCATGGAAGAAAAAATAGGGACAACGTTAGGAGCCCTAATACAAGGCATAAACAGGATACAAAACATTACCAAAAATGGCGAAGAGAAACCAGATAACTGGGAGCTCCTAAAAATCAAACACCTATGCTCATCTAAAGACTTCACCAAAAGAGTAAAAAGACCACCTACAGACTGGGAAAGAATTTTCAGCTATGACATCTCCGACCAGCGCCTGATCTCTAAAACCTATATGATTCTTTTAAAACTCAACGACAAAAGGACAAACAACCCAGTCAAGAAGTGGGCAAAGGATATGAACACACACTTCACTAAAGAAGATATTCAGGCAGCTAACAGATACATGAGAAAATGCTCTTGATCATTAGCCATTAGAGAAATGCAAATCAAAACTATGATGAGATTCCATCTCACTCCAACAAGGCTGGCATTAATCCAAAACACACAAAATAACAAATGTTGGAGAGGCTGTGGAGAGATTGGAACTCTTATACACTGCTGGTAGGAATATTAAATGGTACAACCACTTTGGAAATCTATCTGGCGTTTTCTTAAAAAGTTAGAAATAGAACTACCATACAGCCCAGAAATCCCATTCCTCGGATTATGCCCTAGAGAAATAAGAGCCTTCACACGAACAGATATATGCACACCCATGTTTATTGCAGCTCTGTTTACAATAGCAAAAAGCTGGAAGCAACCAAGGTGTCCATCAACGGATGAATGGGTAAATAAATTGTGGTATATTCACACAATGGAATACTACACATCGATAAAGAACAGTGATGAATCTGTGAAACATTTCATAACATGGAGGAACCTGGAAGGCATTATGCTGAGCGAAATTAGTCAGAGGAAAAAGGACAAATATTGTATAAGACCACTATTATAAGATCTTGAGAAATAGTATAAATTGAGAAGAACACATACTTTTGTGGTTACGAGGCGGGGAGGGAGGGAGGGAGGGAGGGAGGGTGGGAGAAGGTTATTTACTGATTAGTTAGTAGATAAGAACTACTTTAGGTGAAGGGAAGGACAATACTCAATACAGGGAAGGTCAGCTCAACTGGACTGGACCAAAAGCAAAGAAGTTTCTGGGATAAAATGAATGCTTCAAAGGTCAGCGGAACAAGGGCGGGGTTTTGGGGACTATGGCTTAAGGGGGCTTCTAAGTCAATTGGCAAAATAATTCTATTATGAAAACATTCTCCATTCCACTTTGAAATGTGGCGTCTGGGGTCTTTAATGCTAACAAGCGGCCATCTAAGATGCATCAATTGGTCTCAACCCACCTGGATCAAAGGAGAATGAAGAACACCAAGGTCACACGACAACTATGAGCCCAAGAGACAGAAAGGGCCACATGAACCAGAGACTTACATCATCCTGAGACCAGAAGAACTAGATGGTGCCTGGCCACAACCAATGACTGCCCTGACAGGGAGCACAACAGAGAACCCCTGAGGGAGCAGGAGATCAGTGGGATGCAGACCCCAAATTCTCATAAAAAGACCACACTTAATGATCTGACTGAGACTGGAGGAATCCCGGCGGTCATGGTCCCCAAACCTTCTGTTGGCCCAGGACAGGAACCATTCCTGAAGACAACTCATCAGACATGGAAGGGACAGGACAATGGGTAGGAGAGAGATGCTGATGAAGAGTGAGCTACTTGTATCAGGTGGACACTTGAGACTGTGTTGGCATCTCCTGTCTGGAGGGGAGATGGGAGGATAGAGAGGGTTAGAAACTGGCAAAATTGTCACAAAAGGAGAGACTGGAAGGGCTGACTCATTAGGGGGAGAGTAAGTGGGAGTATGGAGTAAGGTGTATATAAGCTTATTTGTGACAGACTGACTTGATTTGTAAACGTTCACTTAAAGCTCAATAAAAATTATTAAAAAAAAAATCAAAAGATGCATTGCATTGGGTAAATCTGCTGCAAAGGACCTCTTTAAAGTGTTGAAGAGCAAAGATGTCACCTTGAAGACTGAGGTGTGCCTGACCCAAGCCATGGTATTTTCAATCACATCATATGCATGTGACAGCTGGACAATGAATAAGGAAGACTCAAGAAGAATTGACGCCTTTGAATTGTGGTGTTGGGGAAGAATATTCTCTATACCATGGACTGCCAAAAGAATGAACACATCTGTCTTTGAAGAAATACAACCAGAATGCTCCTTAGAGGCAAGGATGGTGAGACTGTGTCTTATATACTTTGGACATGTTGTCAGGAGGGATCAGTCCCTGGAGAAGGACATCATGCTTGGCAGAGTACAGGGTCAGCAGAAAAGAGGAAGACCCTCAACGAGGTGGATTGACACAGTGGCTGCAACAATGAGTTCAAGCATAACAAAGATTGTAAGGATGGCTCAGGACCAGGCAGTGTTTCGTTCTGTTGTGCATAGGGTCGCTATGAGTCGGAACCAATTCGACGGCACCTAACAACAACAACAACAATTTCTCATTTACTAATCTCTGGTGGCACAGTAGTTAAGTGCTCAGCTGCTAACAGAAACAGAGGTTCGAACCCACCAGCCACTCCACGGGAAAAGATGTGGCAGTTTGCTTCCATAAAGATTAAAACCATTGCAGTCAAGTCCAACTCATAGCGAATCCTGTAGGACAGAATAGAACTGCCCCATAGGGTTTCCAAGGAGCAGCTGGTGGATTCAAACTGCTGACCTTTTGGTTAGCAGCCAAACTCTTAGCCACTGTGCCACCAGAGCTCCCCGTAAAGATTTGTTGTTGCTGTTGTTGTTGTTAGGTGCCATCGAGTCGCTTCCAACTCGTAGCAACCCTACGTAAAACAGAACTAAACATGCCCAGTCCTGTGCCATCCTCACAATCATTGTTATGCTTGAGCTCATTGTCACAGCCACTGTGTCAATCCATCTCGTTGAGAGTTTTTTTCGTTTTCACTCACCCTCTACTTTACCAAGCATGAGTCCTTCTCCGGGGACTGGTCCCTCCTGATATGTTCAAAGCACATGAGACGAAGTCTTGCCATCCTTGCTTCTAGGGAGCACTCTGGCTGTACTTCTTCCAAGACAGATACGTTTGTTCTTCTGGCAGTCCGTGGCATATTCAATATTCTTCACCAACACCACAGTTCAAAGGCATCAGTTCTTCTTCGGTGTTCCTTAGTCAGTGCCCAGCTTCCACATGCATATGAAGCTATTGAAAACAGCATGACTTCGATCAGGTGCACTTTAGTCCTTAAAATGACATCTTTGCTTTTTAATACCTGAAAGATGTCTTTTGCAGCAGATTTCCCCAAGCAATGCATCTGATTTCTTTTTTTTACTGGTTGTTGACTGTCGATCCAAGTAAAATGAAATCCTTGACAACCTCAGTCTTTTCTCCGTTTATCATGATGTTGCTTATTGTTCCCATCCTGAGAGTTTCTGTTTTTGTTTTCTTTATGTTGGGGTGTAATCCATACTGAAGGGTGTGGTCCTTGATATTCATCAGAAGTGCTTCAAGTACTCTTCACTTTCAGCAAGCAAGGTTGTGTCACCTGCATATCACAGGTTGTTAATGAGTCTTCCTTCAACCCCAATGGTATGGTGTTCTTCATATAAGCCCATTTCTCAGATTGTTTGCTCAGCATACAGAATGAAAAAATATGATGAAAGGATACAACCCTGACACACACTTTTCTTAACTTTAAATCACATGGTATCCCCTTGTTCTGTTCAAACAACTGCCTCTTGGTCTATGTACAGGTTCCTCATGAGCACAATTAAGTGTTCCAGAATTCCTATTCTTCGCAATATTATTCATAATTTGTTATGATGCACACAGTCAAATGCCTTTGCATAGTCAATGAAGCACAGCTAAACATCTTTCTGGTATTCTCTGCTTTCAGCCAGGATCCATCTGACATCAGCAGTGATATCCCTTGTTCCATGTCCTCTTCTGAATCTGGCTTGAATTTCTGGCAGTTCCCTGACAATATACTGGTACAACCACTTTTGAATGATCTTCAGCAAAATTGTGGTTATGTGTGATATTTAAAATATTGTTCACTAATTACTGCATGCTGTTGGATCACCTTTGTTTGGAATGGGTACAAATATGGATCTCTTCTAGTCAGTTGGCCAGGTAGCTATCTTCCAAATTTCTTGGCATGGACGAGTGAGCACCTCCAGCGCTGCATCCGTTTGTTGAAACATCTCAATTGGTAGTCCATCAGTTCCTGGAGCCTTGTTTTTTGCCAGTGCCTTCAGTGCATCTTAGACCTCTTCCTTCAGTACTATTGGTTCTTGATCATACACTACCTCCAGAAATGGTTTAATGTCAACCAATTCTTTTTGGTACAGTGACTCCGTGTATTCCTTCTATCTTCTTTCAATGATTCCTGTGTCATTTAATATTTCCCCTGTAGAATCCTTCATCATTGCAATTTGAGGCTTGAATTTTTTCTTCAAGTCTTTCAGCTTGAGAAATGCCTAGCATGTTCTTCCGTTTTGGTTTGATCTTTGTATATTCATTATAGTGCTTTACCTTGTCTTCTGGAGCTGCCCTTTGAAATCTTCTGTTCGTCTCTTTTACTTCATCATGTAAAAATTTACAGCCTTGGAAATTGTATGGGGTAGTTCTAATTTGTCCTATAGGGTCACTCTGAGTGGGAATTAACTCAACAGCTACGAGTTTCATTTTTTGGTTTTGGAATCTCACTCTAAACAAGCATCCCTACTATTATAACCCCCACTTTTCAGATGAGGAAACTTGCTCAAGGTCACGTAGTGCCAACGCTGGAATCTAGACACCATGTGCAGAAGCCTTTGCACTGACCACTAGGCAACACCACCCATTTGCTTGTGTAGCCTTCAAGTCTCCTGTACATTTATATACCTTACAAAACAGCAAACTGAACAACAAAAGGACAAACAACCCAATTAAAAAATGGGCAAAGAATTTGAATAAACAGTTTTCCAAAGAAGAGATACAAACTGCCAGCAGTCATATGAAAAGATGTTCACTGTCTTTAGGAAAGTGCAGATCAAAACCACACTAGGATGGCTATTATCAGGAAAAAAAGAAACTGAAAACAACAAATGTTGGAGAGGACGTGGAGAGATAGGAACCCTCGTGCATAGCTGGTAGAAATGTAAAATGGTGCAGCTGCTGCAGGAAACAGTTTGGTGGTTTCCCAAAATGTTAAACGGAATTACCTTATGGCCCAGCAATCCCTCTCCTAGGTTTATACCCAAAATAATTGAAAGCAGGAACTCAAACAGACATTTGTACACCAGTGTTCATTGCAGCATTACGTATTCACGGTAACTAAATGGTAGAAATTCAAGTGTCCCTCAATAGATGAAGCATAAACAAAGTGTAGTGCGTACACACGATGGAATATTAGTCATAAAGAGAAATGAAGTTCTGACACATGCTATGACATGGATGAACCTAGAAAACATGCTGAGTAAGATAAGTCAGATCCACAAAAACGCAAATATTATGGTCCCACTTATAGGAAATAGCTAGAATAAGCAAATATGATTAAAGCACTCAGCTGCCAACCAAAGGTCAGCAGTTTGAACCCACTAGGTGCTCTGTGGGAGAAAGATGTGGCAGTCTGCTTCCGTAAAGATTACAGCCTTGGAAACCCTATAGGGCCGTTCTACTCTGTCCTATAGGGTCGCCGCTATGAGAATCAACTCAGCAGCAGTGGATTTGGGTTTTGTTTTTTTGCACTTAAAAGGAACCCTGGTGGCAGCGCAGTGGTTAAGAGCTCAGCTGCTAACCAAAAGGTTGGGAATTCGAATCCACCAGCTGCTCCTTGGAAACCCTACGGGGCAGTTCTACTCAGTCCTATAGGGTTGCGAGTCTGAATCAACTCAATGGCAGTGGATGTGGTTTGGTTTTTTTGCACTTAACAGTGTATTACCCTGAACTCCACACAGCTCTCCTGGCACATGGCTGCCTCTCCTTGGTGTAGGCGCTGTGCAGGATTCTGTTGGATGGGCATCTGTAGCTTATCAAGCCACGAATTCTCCCGCTCCCTCCTGATGGACACTGAACAGGGCCCTGGGGTTCAATCTGGGCACCCTTACTTATTTCCTTCTGATAAATTCCTAGCATGTGGAAATGCTGGATCAAACCACAGGTATGTCTCTCAAGACTTGCCACATGCTGCCAATTGCCTGTCCTGCCCCAGAAAGGCAGTCCTAGTCCATATTCTCAGCCTCCATGGACACAAAACTAGACACCAGCCTTGCCACCATACCAAGAGGTATCCAAGATTTGGAACTGTTGATAACACCATGCTACATCAATAACCCCTACTGTTTATTGTTGGAGAAAATTTACTAAAAAAACGGTATCCGCTCCCAACCCAGAGCCGTGGTGGTGCAGTGGTTAAGAGCTTGGCTGCTAACAAAAAGGTTAGCAGTTTGAATCCACTAACAGCTCCTTGGAAACCCTATGGGGCAGTTCTACTCTGTCCTCTAGGGTCACTATGAGTCAGAATCGACTGAACAGCAATAGGTTGGTTTGGTTTACTCCAAACCCAGAAAACCTCTCCACAAAAATAGAAGAGGAAGAAAAATTTCATGATTGAATCAGCATTAAACCAAAATGTGATGCATTACAGGCAATTTGCTAAAGAGATGGCAAAGCATGACCATGTATTCCTTGAGTAATTAAAAGAGAGAGGCAGGGAGTGAGGAAAAAAGTAAAGGAAGCGTACCTGGCAAATGCTAGAGCCCATGGGTAGCAGGTTAGCAGGTGGAAAAGACAGAGTCCCAGCAAGCCTCAGGGCAGGGGGTGAGGGCAGAGAGGAGGCTGTGACCCTGAAAAAGGCAGGCAACTGAGCAGGCAGTGGGAGCTGGGCAGGGAAGGGCAGCAGAAGGTCGGGGAACAAAGGCCAGTTCTCAGCTCTCCCTGGGCCTCAGTGGCAGTCAGAGTGCAAAGCCCAAGCCAGGCCAGGCAGCTCCTCACCCCAGGAGATGAAGGGCATCCCTTCATGCAGCCATAGATTCAGCCTGGCTGCCTATTCCAGACAATGGACACAAGGGGGAATGGTCTTACCTGGGCCAGCAAAGTTCATTGGCAGCCTGGGTGGAAGAAGACACCCCCCTCCCCTGCTCCCTGCTCTTCGGGAGCCTCTGCCAGTGGCCCAGAGATGACCTTGGGCCAAAAGTGTGATGGCTTGGCCTGGGATTGTGAAGTCACACTTCACCCAGGGAGGGGCAAGGGAACTATGGTAACCATCCTGCTGGGAGAGAGGGTGGAGGGCTGCCTTACGTGTACAGCCATGTGTACCTGGGTGGTGCAAGCAGTTTGTGATCAGCTACTAACATAAAGGTGGGTGATTTGAATCCACCCAGTGGTGCCATGGGAGAAAGACCTGGAAATCTGTTTTCATAAAGATTGTTGTTGTGTGCTGTTGATACAATTCCGACTCATAGCGACCCTATAGGACAGAGTAGAACTGCCTCATAGGGTTTCCTAGGCTGTAATCTTTATGAGGGAGCCCTGGTAGTGCAGTGGTTAAGAGCTTGGCTGCTAACCAAAAGGTCTGCAGTTCAAATCCACTAGCCACTCCCTGGAAACCCTACAGGGCAGCTCCACTTTGTCCTTTGGGGTCACTGTGAGTCAGAGTCGGATTCGCTCGACAGCAGTGAGTTTGGTTTTTTTTTCTTGTTGTTGTTAATCTTTGCAGGAGCAGATCTCCAGGTCTTTCTCCAGTGGAGTCATTGGTTTGTTCAAACCTCCAACCCTTCAATTAGCACTCGAGTGTTAAACCATTGTGCCACCATGGCTCCTTTCATAATGATTACAGCCAAGAAAACCCTATGGAACAGTTCTACTCTAACATATGGGGTCATCATGAGTTGGAATCGACTTGATGGCAACAGGTTTGGTTACTCAATTTAATGTGTGTTGAGTCCTTGGTGCAAACAGGCCCTGTGCTTGCACTTGGCCTGCATTATTTTGTGTGTCTCTCACTCATCTACTCTTTACCACTCATGGCACAAGTAAGGAAACCAGGGTTCGGAAGCTGAAGAACTTGCCCAAGGTCACACAGCTAGTGGGTAATTTTTGGGTAACGAATTATTCCAGAATGCACAGGCTTACAACAACAAACATTTACTAGCTTGTGTTTTCTGTGGGTCAGGAATCCAGGTGCAGTTTAGCTGGGTGGTTCTGGCTTAGGGTCTTTTTAATGAAGTTTCAGTCAAGATATTGACCAAGGTTGAGTCATCTCAAGGCTTGACTGGAGCTAAAGTATCTACTTCCAAAAAGGCTCATTCACATGGCTGTTGGCTGGAGGCCTCAGTTCCTTTCTGGGTGTTGGTTGGAAGCTTCAATTCTTCACTGGCTGTTGGATGGAGGCTTCAGTTCCTCTTTGGTTGTTGGTTGGAAGCTTTAGTTCCTCTCTGGCTATTGGCTGGAGGCCTCAGTTCCTCACTGACTGTTGGCTGGAGGCTTCAATTCCTCTCTGGCTATTGGTTGGAGAGCTCAGTATGTGTTGGCTGATAGCCATGGATGGATGAGTGTATAAAAGATGCCAAAGTCATTAAATGGTTTCCAAGCAGCCCCTTGGGTAAATGCCCAAATAAATGACGCTAAGCAAGAAAAGAACTAGTCTAGGGATCAGAAAACAGACAGGAAGTTGTGTGAGACCTCGGGCAAGCTACTTGCTCTCCTTGAACCTCAACTTCCCCAACTGTAAAATGGCCTGACCCTAAAAGTTAGCAGAAAATCAAAAGACAAAAAACATCCATTTGTCGGAAAGGATATAGGGAAATGGACAACTTCATACACTGATGATAGGAATGTAGTACCTCCCTGAGAGCCAAGCAGTGGGACCCCTAACCTGGGCCCCTCTCTCTAGAAGGTATGGTAGGCAGAAAGATGGCCCCTCCAAAGATGTCCACACCCTGATCTCTGGAACCTGTAAATAAATTATATTATATGGCAAGTGGGGGACTAAGGTTGCTAATCAGATGACCAAGGATCCCTGGTGGTACATTGGTTAAATGCACAGCTGCTAACTGAAAGGTCAGCAGTTCAAACCCACCAGCTGATCCATGGGAGAAAGATGTGGCAGTCTGCTTCCTAAGGATTTACAGCCTTGTAACTAACAACATCAATAAGTGAAAAGAGTTACAGATTAATAATAGAATAGAATACATCCATTGCTTAATTTTTAAATTCTAACTGAAACATAAACTCTTCTTGATCAGGGTAGAGAAGCTCAACTTTTTGCTCTTTAAGTTGTTACAACATGTACATTTTACCTTTAAAATTCAAATAACTAAGTTATTTTTTTAAAAAAACAAAAGGTTATTTTTATTAAAATGTGCAAACTGCTTTTCAAGATACTTTTTATCTCATGCATATGGAAGCTAAAAATGGATGTGGGTTGAATTCGGCAAGAAACAACTCAGGATCAAGAAAGAAAGAAAAATGTCTTGAAATGGACTGTGTTATATGTAATTCCCATAGGGTGAAGTAGGGATATTTTCTAGTTAAGTATGTTGCAGTACATTTTTCCAGGGTACAGGAGAAAGAATTACGGCCCTCGGTTCCTGGAACGGTATCCCCTTCCTTGTGTTACAGGAATGAGACTTTTCCAGCTTCCTGAGGTGGCCCAACCCAGTACGCCAACAGCTTCTTCAGGTTTCCGCAGAATGGCAGGCCATGCTGAAGAACTTCTTCCAATTCTTCTTGCCGTCCTCCCCACATCTTTAAATCTCCTTTTTATGCTTCCTCACATTTCTCTCCTCTCTCTGCAACAACTGCCTGACCCAACACAATGTGGATCTCGGGAATAAACGCCAGAACAGAATTTTATCATTTTGCCATTCTGGAGGTTAGGAGTCTAAATTCAGTTTGTCAGCAGGGCCATGTTGTCTCCAAGGCTCTAGGGGAAGATCATTTCCTGTCTCTCCAGGCTTCTGGAAGCACCAGGCACTTCTTGGCTTGCAGCTGCAGCAGATCTTCCTCATCACATGGCCCTCTTTCCTCTGTGTCTAAGATTCATTTTTAAAAAAATAATAATAAATGCTCCTCAATTACTTAAAAAAGATTGTACCCTTAGAAACCTTATGGGGTAGTTCTACTCTGCCCTATAGGGTCACTTTAAGTCGGAGTCAACTCAACGGCAACCAGTTTCTTTTTAATCAGATGACCTCAAAGTCGGGAAGTGATGATGGACTGTCCAGGTGGGCCCAATGTAATCACAAGGGTCCTTAAAAAATGGAAGAGGGAGTCAGGAGGGACAGTGTCTGAGGGACACAACATGAGAAAGACTCCGCTGGCCACTGCTGGCTTTGAAGATGGAGGGGGCCACAAGCCAAAGAATGTGGGCAGCCTCTAGAGGCAGGAAAAGGCAAGAAAGCCCACTCTCCCTTAGAGCCCCCAGAAGGAGCACAGCCCTACCCACACATTGATTTGAGCCCTGGGAGGCCCATTTCAGACTTCTGACCTCCAGAGCTGTGAGAAAATCAATTCTTGTTGTTTTAAGCCACTATATTTGTGGTAATTTGCTACAGCAGCAACAGGAAACTAAAGCAGAAGCTTTTCTTTGGCTTCCTGTGGCCACACACTTCACACCGAATCCACAGGGCCAAGAGGAGGCCTCCCTACCTCCCCTTCCACCTTCCAGACACACTTGGTATGTGTTGTTGTTAGGTGCCCTCAAGTCAGTTCCAACTCACAGCGACCCTATAAACAACAGAATGAAACACTGTCCTGTCCTATCCTTACAATCATTGTTATGCTTGAGCTCATAGTTGCAGCCACTGTGTCAATCCACCTCGTTGAGGGTCTTCCTCTTTTCCACTGACCCAGTACTTTAACAAGTCCGTCTGACAACATGTCCAAAGTATGTAAGACAGTCTCACCATCCTTGCTTCTAAGGAGCATTCTGGTTGTACTTCTTAGAAGACAGATTTGTTCATTCTTTTGGCAGTCCATATTCTTCCCCAACACCACAATTCAAAGGCTTCTTCAGTCTTCCTTATTCATTGTCCAGCTTTCCCATGCATACAGTGCAACCGAAAATACCATGGCTTGGGTTAGGCGCACCTTAGTCTTCAAGGTGCTATCTTTGCTTTTCAACACTTTAAAGAGGTCCTTTACAGCAGATTCACCCAATGCGATGTGTTGATTTCTTGACTGCTGCTTCCATGGCTGTTGATTGTGTATCCAAGTAAAGTGAAATCCTTGACAACTTCAATCTTTTCTCTGTTTATAAGGATGTTGCTCATTGGTCCAGTTGTGAGGATTTTTGTTTTCTTTATGTTGAGGTGCAATCCATACTGAAGGCTGTGGTATGTTGTATGTGGACGCCCAGAATCCCCTGCCCATGGCCTCCAAAGTCCATGCTCCCCAGGGTTGGGTGGAGAGGAAGCCCGTTAGTCCACCCATGGAACCTGTTTAATAACTCAAGGAGCAGCTGCTGTCGTGGACAACAGCAGGCACCTTTCTCACAGGGAGACAGATCCACCGGTCCTGGGGGGACACGCTCCAGTTTAAAAACAGCAAGCTGCACTCTCATTTTGTAAAAACAAACCAAGACATAAACGTGGTATTCGGAATAAGGACAGGTTGGAAGGGAGTGCATCCAGTTGTTACTGGGAGTGGTGGGGGCAGGCCGGGGAGGGCAGGACTCAGGGAACGCAGCGAGGCGAGGGCCACCGACTCTGGGCACAAGGAAGGGGCGCTGAGGAGGTGTCCTTCAGGATGCAGCCCCCCTGCTGCGCCCACCCCGGGCCCAGACCTCCATCTCCAGACAAGATCGGAGAAGAGGTGGGGCCAGAGAGTAGAGACCGTGGAAAGAGGTCGGCAGGGAAACCCCACCCCTCACCTCCTGGACACGCGGGGCGCTGGGTGGGAGGGACTCAGCGGGGAGGGGCGGGGCGTGGGAAAAAAGGCGCGGCAGGGGGGAGGTGCCGGGCATCAAGGCCGCCCAGACCACCCGTAGCTCTTTGCTATCGGTCGCCGCCTAAGGAGGTGCGAGGCGACACGCCCCCACTGCTAGCCAGAATAGCCCCGGCAGAGCCCTTCCCACGGTAGGCGTGTCCCCCGACAGCCACACCCCTTCCAGCACTCGCGGTCCGCGTAGATCCGGCGCCGGGCAGCAGGACCCGGGTGGAGCCGAAGCTTTGGATCCGGCGCGCCCTCGGACTCGCGGTAGAGCACGATCGGGGCTGGCCGCACCCCTGGCTACCCCGTTGACTGTCTCTCGGGTCCCTGTCTGCTTGGCTAACATATCCCTTCCCACTGGCCGGGCTCTTGGTCTGGGTCACCCAGAACCTCCCACCCCGGGCCCGAGCCCACACCAGCAACCCCGCTGCAGCGCGCCGGCGCGCTACCGGCCAGGTCCCACTGAGCCTGTGGGCCCCATTATTTCAAGGCGGTACCCGAGGTTTTGGAGGATAAAATGACCTTCCTGGGAACATCCGGAGCCGGGAATTAAACCCTCGTCTGCTTGGCTCGCTGTCTAAGCGTATGGAGTTGGCGCGGCCGGCCCGCCTACCTGAGCCCCTGCAGTCCCCAGCTCGGCCGCCAGGTGACTGGCTCCAGCAGGAGATCCAGACTTCGGGTAACAGCGGCCACTGTGGTGCAGCCCTTCCTCTGGGGCACTTAGGGAAGTGGGTCCTTGAATCCTTCCGCTCACGTACAAAACGAAACCACCGAGGGAATGCACCAGCGTCCTCCGGTCACGCACTCCCCTAATCTCTGCCAGGATTTCCCACCGGCATCCTGAGCTCTGGATCCCACCCTAACGATTCTCCAATTCCGTGAGCGCCAACCCACCCACCCGGTGACTCAGACAGACACCTGGGTGTCCCCCTCTCCAGCTGTCTCCAGCCCACAGCCACCCCCATATGCCGGGCCAGGCCTGTACCAACCCCCCTCAGACTTGATCACACGGCCCACACCACCTGCTCCCCAGCAACCTGAGGCTAATGAAAAGGCCCCCACATCCTTCTATTCAAAGGCCTGCAGCAGGCTCCCTGTACCTGGAATAAATCCAAGCTCCCACTTGGCCGACTAACCTACCCCTCATGCGGGTCACCCCGGTCCAACCTGTCTGCCTTTGAGCTTGTCAGCCCCCCATCTCCTCACCCAGAGCCTTGGCCGACCCCCCCATCTTGGCAAGGCCCCCCCGCCTGGTGCTTAAGTGTCACACCACCAGCAGTGTGGCCCTGGGTAGGGCAGGCTGGATTGAAGCCTGGGCCTGGGGCTCCCCAGCTAGGGAATTTGGTGCCCCACATCCCCCCTCTGAAAAATGGGATGATGAATAGGACCCCTCTTTGGATCTTTGGCAAAAGGATGGCCAAGGCACCTAGACTCGGGGATGTCTGCCTATCCCCTCCCTGCTACTGGCCCTGCAGTGTGCCCCACAGAGGGCCCTGCTTATGGCTATCTTCCAGCCCTGGCACACTGCAGGAGCTGGCTGGTGGCGTATTGAGGGTACACAGCCATCCAGGTGCAGACTCAGACATCACAGTAACCAGTACCCCAGGGCCACCTGCAGATCAGGGTCCCATGCACCCTTCCTAAGCTGAGTGTACCCAGGGGGGCACCTGGCTCTGGGGTGGCCCCTGGCCCAGGTCTCCTCAGTCCAGGCAGCCAGGGGTCCTTCTCCAGAGGCTGACCCCCTCAAATACAGGTGGGGCCCAGGGGTGTACTTAGAGACGCTTCCTGAAACAGGTTTTGAAGTGGAGTCGGGTGAACAGTGGCTGAGCCCCTGCGTGGTGTGAAAGGGGAGGGGCCCCTTGCCCTGGGGCCCAGTTGTCTTTGTTGTTTGCCATCAAGTCAATTCCATAATCGGGATGACCCCACATGACAGAGCAGAACTGCACCAAAGGGTTTTCTAGGCTGTAATTTTCATGGGAGCAGATCTCCAGGTCTTTGTCCCGTAGAGTTGCTGGGTAGAATCGAACCGCCCATCTTTTGGTTAGCAGCCCGCTGCTTAACTCTCACACCATCAGGGCTGGAGCAGGGTCCAAATGGAGAGTAAGTCAAGCCACAACCCCAGACCTGAGGCTGGAAGCACTGATCCGTCACAGCTGACCTCAGAGCCAGGTGGGGCCCTGTGAGACTATCACCTTAGTGCTCTCTGGGGGGCCTGTGCTCCCCGAGCTGGCCAGTGGCACGAGCAGGGTCACCCACACCATCGGGCGCACGAGTGGATGTCACATTAACCTAGGAGTAGGGTCATGAGCGGGGGTTATTGAGAAGATTCCCATTGAGATGGAACCTCAGTTCTCCATGAGGGTTCAGGGTGGTGGGGCCTAGGGCTGGGCACGCTAGGGAGCAGGGCCAGAGTACTGGGCCCATCCCAGGCCTCAGGCCACTGCCTCCAGCACTGGAGTCCCTCCTGAAGGTCAGAGGAATACCTAGCCCAGAACTCACTGTGCCTTGAGGCCCCTCCCCACTCTCCATCCTCTCTGTTTGAAGCTCTGAGAAAAGAACCCTCCCTCCACCTTGTCAGGCTACCTTCTGAGGCCGTGCATGCTCACTGTCCCAGGCTTCCACCCCCTTGTGCCACCCAGCATCGCTGCCAGCTTCACCCATCCCTACACTCCACCACACATCGCCTAAGCCCATGGAGTCATCCCCAAAGGGACCACCTTCTTGCAGCCGTGCAGGCCTCGGTCTCCCCTGCCTCCGCTGCTGGGGTGCAAGAAGCCCAGCAATGCTACTCCCACACCCGAGCCACACATACCTCCCCCAGGAGGTCCACCAGAGTGACAGCATAAGTAGCCAGGAGGCCTGCTTTGAATACAAGCAAGACTCGAGACAGCATGGGGTCCCTGCAGATGTACATTTATTCAAACCCCGCCTGCTCCATCATGGCCACTCACTCCAGAGACCAGATCCCTGATGACCCTGCCTGACTGCCCAGCTGGGGCCAGCATCCTCGCCGCTGTGGTCCTTGGTCACTGCCTGGCCATCTCTGCCTGCCACACCAGCTCACCCGAGATGTAGGTGGCCTGGACATGGAGAGCATCATCGAGCACCACGAAGTCTGGAGGGAGGCAGCAGTGAGGACGGGGGGCCATGTCACAGCCCCACCCCCACCGCCAGCTTGTGGGGACACTGAGGCCCAGGGACGTGCTCCACGCAGGAAGCCAGACTAAGGTGGGCGGCTGGACAGGGCTGTCTGAGAATGGGGAATGGGTTAGAGCCCACTCGCCTACCCTGGCCCTGTCCCCAGGCCTCTCAGGAACTCTCCAGTCTCCTTGCAGGGCAAAGGCAGCCCTCACCTGCATCAGCACCAAAGTCCAGGGTCCCTTTGTGCTTCTCCAGCCCCAGCAGCTGGGCGGGGTGCAGGGATGCAGACTCCAGGGCCGACTCCACACTGCAGCCTGCACACGGACACAGGTCAGTGACGACCCTGGCTCCAGCAGGCTCTGCCATGGCCCCTCACCCATGCACACCCCAGAGCTCCTAGCTCGAAGCCCAAGGCTGACCAGGGCCCACTCTCCCCCACCCGAGAATGCCACTCAGACCTGCTTTTCCCAGGCCCTCCCCCTACTGCAAAGACCCTTTCCTCACTGACAAACTGCTCTCTGGGTCCAAAGGCCCCCAGCCTCACTGACCTGTGGTCTGCAGGAAGTGCCGCACACAGACATCCATGGGGGCGATGCTGCCGCAGAGCGTCTTGGTGCCTGGAGAGCAGAGAGGGTGGTGCTTGGGGACACAGGGCTGCCTGACACACTGGCGGGGTAGGGCGTGGGGGAGACCCAGTAGGCTGGCAGGAGCCCTGGGTTCTTGCCTCCCACCCTGAGGGGCTGTTCTCATGGTTGGCAGACAGGAGGCAGGGACACTCACCTGCCACATAGGCTGATAGCCCGTCCACCTCCACCACCTGCTGCCCCAGCGTGTGACGACCATTGCCTAGGCCCAGGGCAGGGATAGCATCAGTGACCAGCACCAGCCCTGAGGGAGAAAGGAGCATGAGGACCTGCAGGCAGGTCCCCAGCCTACCATCAACCACCCTGCCCCACCACTTACCCTGGGGGTGGGCCCGGTGGGCGATGCGCAGGGCTGCTGGGTTGGTATGGATGCCGTCTGCAATCATCCCATAGAAAATGTGGCGGCCTGGGGGCACCTGGTCACTGGTCAGGAGCCCCACAATGCCCGGGTCGCGGTGGTGGAACTGGGCAGAAGGAAGCAACAGCTGAATACATGCAGGCCCCAAGCCCCCACCTGCCCGGGCACAGGGCAGTACTCACAGGCAGCATGGCATTGAAGAGGTGAGTGATGAAGGTGGCCCCGCTCTGCATCGCGTCCTCGGCCGTTCGCAGGTCTGCCACTGAGTGCCCTGTGCAGGGGACAGGATCAGATCCTGTGCAGGCCCAGCCCTGCCTCCACCCTGCAGACAGCCCCCTCACCAAGTGACACGCGGATACCACGGGCTGTCAGCTCCTGGATCACCTCGTGACTGCGGCCCAGCTCGGGGGCCAGTGTCAAGATGCAGACGTTGTCCAGGGACCCATAGGTGGCTAGCACATCATGAAAGGCGTTGGCCTCAAAGGAGCGGACGTAGGCCTCAGGGTGAGCGCCCCGCTTCTGCCGGCTGATGAATGGACCCTCCAGATGCACCCCTGGGAGGAAGGCGACGGAGCAGCTCTAGCAGGCAGCCCCACCCCACAGCCCCTGCCTGGGCCCCTCTCACCTGCCCTCCCTCCCTGGTGGTGGGGCATCTGGAAGGAGAAGGGCTGCCAACAGGTTCCCCCCTCTTGGAGTCTCACAAGGCTGGGTGGGAGAAGGGGCCAGCTACTTACCGATGACTCCTGCCCCATGGGGGCCACCTCTCTTCACAGGGATCTGAGGAAGGACCTGGGGGGAACCAGCTGTTAAAGCCCTGCACACACAGCCCAGCACCCTGAGGTCACAGCCCAGCCAAGGTCAGAGCTCTGAGCCCAGCCCCAAGCTCAAGCCCAGTCCAGAGTCCAAAGCTAATGGCAGCGCCTAGCCCAGTCCCTGCTGGCCCTCCCTCAGGTCATCAGAAGAGGGCTGAAGCCCCACCAGGGTCCAGACAAGCCAGGTCCACCAGGCATCTTGGGCAGGTCTCTAGAACGAAGGGCCACAACAAACAAGAAGACAAAGCAACTGGGGTAGAAAGCAGAAACCAAAGGAGAGTGAAATATCTTATATCCATGAGATAACAACAGGGTATTAAAAAACAGGAACAGTCAGGGAAAAAACCCAGGGAAGAGCTGGAAGATAAAAACTGAGGAAACATCCAGAAAGCAGTCAAAAAGAGAAAAAAAAAAAAAAAAAAAAGGACCAGTCCATCCAGGAGGTCCAGCAGTAAACTAGCAGGACTTTCAAAAAAAATACAACAGAGAAACGGAAGTGGGGAAAAAAAATCATCAATAATTCAAGAAAAACAAAAAAAAAATGATAATAAAAAAATAAAACATAGCAAAACCCTGAGTTTCTAGATAGGCAGGGCCTGCCAACACAATGGGTGAAAAGAGACACCCTCTGGCTCCCCTCTCCCCACATCCTCCTGAGGGCTCAGAACACAGCAACAAAGAAAGGACCCCACAAGTCTCCAGGGAGAAGAAACAGGCCACACACAAGTGATGCAATGTCAGATGGCTTCAGATTTCTCATCAACAATTCCAGAAATTAAAAGGCAACACAGCAAAGTCTTTAAAGTTTTTCCAATTTAAGGAAGGAAAATGCCTTCCAACAGAATTCTATCCCAGCAAAACAACCAATTACGAGAACAAAGGCATTTTCAAAAGATTTACCTCCCGTGACCCCTTTCTGTGGAAGCTACTGGATGTGCTCTGCCAAAATGAAAGCATAAAACAGGAGAGAGGAAGGCACCGGACACCAGACACAGGCAACAGAGCAGGAAGAGGCCAGGAGGCTCTCTCTCCTGGATAGGGAAGGGAGTTTCCAGGACAGTCTGGCCTGGTAGGGCTGGCAGCCAGTGCTGAAGAGAACAGGTCTCAAAGGCTCCACAAGAAGAGGAAAACGACGGCACCATTGAAGAAAAGAGTGAGAAAATTGGCGGAAAGCCTGGAGCAGACCAGAAGACCTAGTTGGTACCCAGCTACCGGTACCAACAGTTCTGATCAGGGCCACAACATATAGAACGAGAGAAAAATGCAGAACAAAACTCAAATTCTTAAAAAGTCCAGACTTACTGGACCAGGTGAGACTAGAGTACTCCCTGAGACGATTGCCTTGAGATATTCTTTAAACCCTGAACCTGAACCGAAACCATCCCAAGGTCACCTTTTGACGAAATAACAGATGGGCACACAAAAGAAAGGATATTATTGGGGAGTACAGTGCTCCATTAAAAAAAACATCTATGTGAGACCAAAAGGTCAACAATTCTAAAGCTAAGATGTAAAGACAGGGGAGCAGGGAAACTAGAGCACTGGAATAACCAGAACACAGAAAGAATGCTGACACATTGTGAAAAACGTATCTAATGTCACTGAACAATCTGCATAGAAATTGTCAAAGAGGAATCTAATCTGCTGGGTAAACTTTCACTGAAAACATTGTTAAAAAAGAAAGCAAGCCTGGAGCAAAGGCAGTAGCTACAAAACGAGAAAAGCAAGGAGTATTAACTCCAAGGACAGCAGGTTGGCAGATAAGGAAAAGTAAGCAGGGTGCATGGCAGGGTAAGCCTGAGGTCCACGCACACAGTCCTGACAGCTGAGCATGGCGGAGGATGGGGTTTAAGTTTTTCCAGAATTGAAGCAAAGGGCATGAGAGGGGGCTCGAGAGACTGAAAACAGGGCTACAGCTAATCTTTCTTGGTAGGGAACAAACAGATATTACCCTGCCTGTGATTTACAAATAAGGAGGAAAATTCCAAAAGAATCAGCTGGAGATGGAAATGGTTGTCCCTATTGTGGAAAAACCAAAACATCGCATCATATGCATGTGAAAGCTGGACAACAAATAAGGAAGACCAAAGAAGAACTGACGCCTTTGCATTGTGGTATTGGCGAAAAATACTGAATATACCATGGACTGCCAAAAGAACGAACAAATCTGTCTTAGGAGAAGTACAGCCAGAATGCTCCTTAGAACCAGGGATGGCGAGACTGCATCTTAAATATTTTGGACATGTTGTCAGGAGGGATCAGGCCCTGGAGGACATCATGCTTGGCAGAGTACAGGCTCAGTGGAAAAGAGGAAGACCCTCAACGAGGTGGATTGACACAGTGGCTGCAGCAATGAACTCAAGCATAACAACGATTGTAAGGATGGCTCAGGACCGGGCAATCTTTCATTCTGTTGTGCATAGGGTCGCTATGAGCCGGAACCGACTCAACAGCATCTAAGAACAACAACAACAACACGGTGGAAAACCAAATCTGCTACCATCAAGTCAAGTAGAACTTACCCCACAGTGTTTCGAAGAAGCAGCTAGTGGATTTGAACTGTTGACCTTCTGGATAACAGCTGAGGTCTTAACCACTACACCGCCAGGGCTCCACAACAATGGGTTTGGTTTTTTTGGTTTAGGGTGGAAAACTGGCAGGGCCAAAGGGTTGCTGTTTTTCCTAATAAGACTGGGTATGTGCTTGAGCATAAGGTCACTAGAAATCAACAACAAAAAGACAATAGCTGAGTTTTTAGAGAATTGAGTTTTTGAAGACAAAGCAAAAGAGAAAAGAATGAACCGTAACCTGGAGGCGAAGAAAATGAGTCACTTTCAAGGTAGGGAGGCGACTTGGCTGCTAACCAAAACAAGGGCAGTGTGAATGCACCAGCTGCTCCTTGGAAACCTTATGGGGCAATTCTACTCTGTTCTATAGAGTTGCCATGAGCTTGAATTGACTTGATGACTTCAAGGCAGGTGTCCTTGCCACGGAGTCAATTCTGACTCATAAGGACCCCATAGCACGGAGTAGAAGTGATCTGTAGGATTTCCAAGGCTGTAATCTTTATGGAAGCAGACTGTCACATCTTTCTCCCGCAGGGCGGGTGATGGGTTCAAACCACCACCTTTCGGTTAGCACCCAGGAATGTAACCACTGCACCATCAGGGCTCCTTTCAGGGCAAGTAAGCAGCTGTAAAGTGTACAGAGCATGTGGAGCCTGACTGCCACCCTTAGGAGACGCTTGGCACTGGTTCAAGAGACCGCAGACCCAAAGCAGGGAACAGATACAATCAGGTCTTTGTTCTGGGAACAAAGGGCACAGCTGGAGGAGATACCACAAACATGAAGGTGGTTGCAATAGACCAGAGCGTGACAAGTGACATGGGCAACTGCTGGCCACCTGGCAATGCAATGCCACCCAGTATGAATGGGCCTCCAAAGGAAGGTAGGGGGAATACCCAAGTGAATGGCCCTCTAATTTCTAAGCTGAAACTGGTATTAAGTGCTCCATAGCCAAAGCCCTCCACAATCTCTTCCATAATCAGGTCCTCTCTGCCTCCCAAGCCTTCATCCTGTAAGCACTTATCCAGGGTTTACAAAGTGCCTGGACTGTGATGGGTGCTGGAAAGAAAACTTCAAGTTAAGTCCTTCTTGAAAGAAGTTCCTTAAGTCTGTATCAGGGATATCAGATGTGGTGCTATTGGCACGTGATGGCCCTAGGTTTGGCCAACAGAGCACAACAAAGGCATTCCCAGCAGATGGCTTGGGGGCTGGAGAGAGAAAGTGCCAGAATGTGCCTGGGAGGGATGCTAAGGAGGTAAAAGGTAAAAGGGGTAGAGAGGGGGAGGGCGTGCAGACTCCTGCACTTGGCAAGGTCACCTGCAAGGGCCAGTCCCAAGGTTCAGTTGTGCTGCCTAGTGGGAGACAGCATATCTCCCCAAGTTACCGGCAGAGTGCACCATGGGCTATCAACCAGGACAGAACACGCCTGGTGAGGCGCTGGCTTGCAGTAGGAAGATAAGTTTGGTTTTTGGCATTTTGACATTGTTGTGAGAGAGCCGAGGAAATTCCCAGAAAATAATCCACAGCTGATATTAACTAAGTGCTTAATACGTACCAAGTGCAGCGCACCATACAACCCTAAGAGATGGATGCTACAATTACTCTCATTCCTAATTGAGAGAAAGGGTTTGAGGAAACTAAAGTTCAGAATGAAGTAAGGGCTCGTCCTAAGTCTCACAGATGTTGGTGAAATTGGAAGGCCAGGACCAAACAAACCCAGGAAGCTGGAACCCAGAGCCCACCCTTGACCCACTATAGTTTCCTTCTCTTGCTCCACACACCCAAAAGGGAAGTGTGTGTGTGAGACAAAGACAGACAGACAGACAGAGATAGAGAGGAGAGAGCGGACCAGCAAAATGAAATATGGTGACCCTGGAATGGATGCTGTACTGGTGTTAACACATAAGAACAACAGGCAAAACTAAATAATACAGTAAAACCCGTGAAAGCCAGAACCCGGTCAGAAAAAAAAACTCAAATAATTTCCACTACAACAAGCAAATAAAAGTGGTAAGACTGCACCATCCTGTTAAAGACAGAAAACTTTCGAGACCCAGAAAAACAAAGCAGTCCCCAGGAATTTTGGCTCTCACAAGTTTCACTCTAGTATTTTAACAGTTAGCTTCCTAAACTTAGTAACTGTGTTGATTATTTATGTGAATAGCCATCTTTTAAAACAAAGTATTAAAGAATAAAGAAGCAAGATACAACCAACGGACTCACAAATAGCCCAGAGAAAAATAACATACATATGAACAGAAATATTAAATGATAAAACATGGCAGACTTAAAACTAGAGACCCTTAAAGATGAGGGACAAGGAGTCCTGGAACTTGCAGGTGGAAAGGAAAGGTGGGGAAACCAGCCCCAGGAACACCCTGTGGAGAGACAGTGAAGCTTTCTGTAAGATGTGTGCCACCACATACCAAAGACAAATTAGGGAGGCTGAGCCTGTGAAGTAACTCTTGGATGTGGCAATCAGAGGCCCTGGTGACCTTGGTCAAGGTGGCAGTTTCTGGAGCCCGAAAGCAGCCAGAGTGCAGGGTGGGGAGGGTGTGTGGCAGGTTTGAGCACGGAGACAGCAAACATGCGGTGGACTATGCGCAGCTGCAGGGGCAGCCAGGGAACCTGAGGGTCGCAGGGGCAGGATGCCAGGCCAGGCAGAGGGCTGGCAGCAGGTGAGGCCAGACACTGAAGCCAAGCATCCTGCTGGGAGGTGGGAGAGGATGAGGTTCGTCGGAAGTTAAGGAGCTGCCTCCTGGGGCACCCTTCCTCCAGGCCCTGGAGCCCGACCTCACCTTATGATAAACCTCGGGCGGGGAGGTGACCAGCGTGGGACAGAAGGCCGTGACTCCGTGTGACAGTATTTTCCGGGCCACCAGGGCGACCCCTGAACCCACGTCCTCGGTGGCCTGAGAGAAGTCAACGCCAAATCCGCCTGCGGCCACAGAAAACAAGGTCGCGCGGTGCTCTGGGACCCCCGCCCCCGCCCCCGCCCCCGCCCCCAGGCCCCCCGCGGGCCGCACCGTTGATCTGCACGTCGATGAAGCCTGGCGCCAGTATGCAGCCTCCGCAGTCCTTCTGCTTGTCGGCCAAGCGCCGCTCGTCAAAGAACAGCTTCTCCGGATCCAGAACGCGGCCCTCACGAACCCACAGGTCCTCCCTGCCACCGAGCGGCCGGATCTCGGATCGCTCGCTGGGGAGTCCTCTGCCCCGCACTCTACCCCAGGCCCTCAAGCTGTCCCAGCGCCGGGGCGCGTCCTACATCTCGCGCAACCTCGCAGCCCCCGCTCGGCCTCTACACCCCGCCCCGTCTCGCGTCCCTGGCCGGCCCCCGCACTCCGCAGCCCCACCTGAGCAGCGTCCCGCCTCGCAGGAGTCGGCAGTTGGTGAACTGGAGGACCGAGGCCCGCGCCGCGCCCTGCCCGCGGCGCATCGTGAGCCAAGCCGCCTGCAGCTCCGCCGAGTCCAAATCCCGCGCCCGGGCAAGCCCAGAGCGGGCGGTGCCACGTAGCCCTCAGCTGACTGAGGCAACGCGCCACGTGACCGCCGCGGCCATGTGACCCAGCCATCCACGTGACCGAGTGCAGCGCTCTGCGCTGGTGAAATCCCGCCCCGGTGCCCCCAGCGGCGGCGTACCCGATGCAGTCTGGCGCCACCAGAGCCCCGGCTGCAGCATGGGCCCATAGAAACGGCGCGGACACGGGATCCTGTAACATCCGAGAACTTTATTGGACACAGGTTGCGCTGGGCCCGTGGGCCCAGCACCCTGCCCTCCTCGGGCCGCGCGAGGAGAGGGAGGTGTTACATCCACGGAAGTCTCAGCGTACCGGAACCCCACAACGGAACACGCTACCTAAGATTACTATAGAATGGGAGACGAGGGCTGCTCCACAGACGTTATGGATAGGTCAAATTTTTTATAAATAAACATCCAGTGAAGAGAAAAATTACAAGTCTAATTCATCCTTATACACTCTGGGGGCACCCAGGGCCTGCTCCTCATTGGTAAGGGGCCTGGGTGGGAAAGGAGTGGGCCCAAATGTCCACCGCACGGGGCGGGGGCCGGGGGCAAGGCGGGCAACAGACAGTGGGCACTAGACACTGCGCATTTACAAGACCAACTACTGAGGGGTCTGCGGCCCCGTGCGTGTGTGTCAGGCTGTTCATCCTGGAATGAGGAGGGGGGTGATCTTTACATTGTATTCTGTGGCTGCTGGGTGCAGAGGGGCTACTTCGTAGAGAGGATGAGGGCAACGATGAGGCCGTAGAGGCCAAGCACCTCTGCGAAGATGAGAATCAGGATCATGCCCACAAATAGCCGGGGCTGCTGGGCAGTGCCCCGGACACCAGCATCCCCCACGATGCCAATGGCAAAGCCAGCTGCCAGCCCACTGAGGCCCACGCTCAGGCCTGCACCCAGCTGAAGGAAACTCCTGGGGAGAGAGACACAGGATTGACATTAGCAGCCAGGCACTGTCTCCCCCATCCCATACATTCACAGAGTCCCCCCAGCCCTGTGGAGTGCCTGATAAGGATGGGGGAGGGCATGGCACCAGCAGGCTGCCTGGCACTCACTTGTAGAGGGTGATGTTGTCATTCAGGGAGTTGGCGATGAGGACAGCCACCACTAGGCCGTAAATGGCGATGATGCCAGCCATGACCACTGGGATGATGGACTTCATGATCAGCTCCGGCCGCATGACCGACATGGCCGCGATGCCTGTGCCACTCTTAGCCGTGCCATAGGCGGCACCCAGGGCTGTGGGAGGGAGGCGAAGTAAGCCCAGGGCAGGGGAGGCCACCTGAGGCCAGCACCCTGGGGGACAGCTCTGACACAGCTTTGAGGGCCACCCCAAGTTATCACACGCAATGTGAGGTGGCACTGAGCAGAACAGCCTGGCCAGGGCAGGAGAGGCCTCTTGGGAGGAACAGCTGTGCCTTTCCTCTGGTGAGGCCCTTCCCACTGTCTGGGCAATCTGAGGCTCCAGCTCTGCCAGGAAGCCCCACTCCCCAGCACACCCCAAAGCCTGCTGCTCTTAAGGAGCCTTGGCTGCAGCTGCCTGCAACCAAAAGGTAGAGCTAGAACAGGTCAGGGTGCCCAGTGATTGTGGGGGGTTGGGGAGGGGGCAAGCTGACAGGCCACTTGGGGCCCAGAAACCCTGGAGTCCCAGGCACCTAAGTCAGAAAAGACCCAGAAAGCATCTCAGCAGCCCATGTATCAAGCCAGGCCAGCCCTCGGGGCTATCTACCAGAGACACCATGCTGGAAGAGCCACCCAAGGTCACAGGGCCAGGAGAGGCTGAACTGGCAGGTGCAGTTCTCTCAGGCCACTGCTCCACTTGCCCATGTGAGGGTCAGGGCCTGTGGTACCTAGCTGGGTGCGCTGCTCAAAGAGCTGCTTCCAGCTCCCCTAGCCAAACAGCAGGCCCTCAGCAGCCCAGAGAATCTTTTCTCAATCATGGGGAGGGTCAAGGACAAGACGTGGGCTCTGCTCGGGCACCCATCACCCAGCCAGGACCACATGATAAGGCCACCCTGTGAGCACCACAGCCTCCAGTTCACCAGGCCTAGCTCAGAGGCCACTACCTGAGGCCTCCCACAGCACAGAAGGGACTCCAGAGGACCTGTCTCCTCTAAAGGTGTCCCTCCTCCTCCTCCCCCAAACTCTCTCCACGAAAGCTACGGTAGTGTTGGAACAGAACAATGGAGATCCATGGGGGACCAGCCAGCTGCCACCTGCCCTCCAGAGTGACCTGAGGAGTCTGGTGGGAGCAGGCTGCACTGGTAGCCCCACCTCGGCCCACATTATCCTAGTGGAGCACCGAGGGGCCAGTAATGGGCCTGCTCCACAGAGGATGACCTAGGTCAGGGGTGGCAGTTGTTGTTAGAGGCCATCGAGTTGGTTCTTATTCATAGCAACCCTGTGTACAAGGGAAGAAAACACTGCTCGGTCCTTCACCACCCTCACAATTGTTGCTATGTTTTAGCCCACTGTTGTTGCCACTGTGTCAATCCATCTCACTGAGGGTCTTCTTTTTTACTGGCCCTCTAACTCTACCAAGTATCATGTCCTCTTCCAGGGACTGGTCCCTTCAGACATGTCCAAAGTAGGTGAGATGAAATCTCACCATTCTCGCTTCTAAGGAGCATTCTGGCTGTAGTTCTTCCAAGACAGATTAGCCCATTCTTTTCGCATTCCACAGTATAGTCAATATTCTTCACCAATACCATAATTCAAAGGCATCATTAATTCTTGTATCTTCCTCATTCACTGCCCAGCTTTTCACATGCATACAAGGAGACTGAAAACACCATGGCTTGGGTCAGGTGCACCTGAGTCCTTGAAGTGATGTGTTTACTTCTTAACACTTTAAAGAGGTGTTTTGCAGCACATAATGCCTACTGCAGTATGTCGTTTGATTTCCTGACTGCTGCTTCTATGGGCATTGAGGTGGCAGAGGCCCGGCCATTCCTGTGCATGTTCTACTCATCAATTTGGTCCAAGAGATGACCACTCTGCCCAGAGAGATCTCCACCTTCACAGGACTCTTGTGCACTAAGTGCAGCAGCCTCTTCTGAGATAGGACAGGCAGGGGCTCTGGGGAAAGGTTTTGTGGAGGCGGTGATGCCACATGGAGCTGCGGAGGTGTGTGGGGGATCACAGAAAGATGGGGCAAAGTAAGAGCTCCACACAGTGCGGAGACACCAAACAAGATGGGTGGGGAAGGCTGGAGGGCACCGTCTGAGGTGTGGACGATGCCATGCCTGGACATCAGCATCCTCCACCCAGACTGGGGGCCCACCTTCAGGAGGCCTTGCCTGCAACTCTCCTGCCACCAAATGTATCTTTGGGCTCCCCACGGACCCAGCTGCCACTGGGAGACTGAATACCGGGAACAGAACGCACCCGATGCAGAAGTGCGAGCCCTTCACTACTAGGGCAGTGGGGAGATCATGAGTCTTGGAAGAGGAGGGAGCAACAAGAGGAACAAAGGGAAGAGACCGCAGGACCATCAACCATCAAGAAGCAGAGCAACAGATGAAAGCCGCTCATCCCAGGCAGAGGCAGGTCTCCAAGAAGGCCCAGCCTGCCACCCCGGGGTTTGGGAAGGCACATCTTCCAGCACCTCCAGACAGAGGGGACAAGCCAGCAGGCAGTTCCTGGAATGTACCCACCACCCACAGGGTGCCACCAGCAGGGAGGAAGTCAAAAATACGGAAAAGGAGCAACAGACGTTTTGTGGAAGGAGTGATGAAGAAACAAATGCCAGCATTTCTGTCACTGTCAAGAGAAAAGGGGAAGCTGGAATGTGAGTGGGAGTGGGGCCTGAAGACAGGTTCAGACCGCAATTGGTTTTAAGAGGACGACCAACCAGGACAAGTGCTAGGCAAGCCAAGAGCTGCTGAGGCCGGGGTGCGGTAAAGAGCTAGGGTCAGCCTGGGTGCAGCACCAAGGCCTCGGACAGAGGGACCTGATCAGGGAGAGACCCTGAGAAGTGAGTGCAGTAGAAAAAGGCCACCCCTGGAAAAGGGCTACATTCAGAGGCAAAATGAAGTCAGGAGCTGACTCAATTGGCTCAGTAAGAAGGTGGCTCTTGTGCGTAGGGGAGCAGGGCTGAAAGCAGACAGAGAGGAGCCAGCATGGAGGCCCACAGGAGTGGACAGGACCCAGTGCCCAGGAGCCAGGGTTAAGCAGTAAAGCCCTGGGCCAGTGATGGCCTGTTCTGGCCTCATCTATAAGCACCTTGCGGATTTCTGGATGAAGGGAAGGGAAGCGCTGGTGGGGGGAGGCAGGAAAATTGTGCAGGAAAGGGCTTGGGGAACAAGCAGAGAAAACTAGAATGCTCCAGTTCCATGAGGCAGGGATCTTTTTGCTCGCTGACATCTCCCCAGTGCCCGGCACAGTAGGAACTACAGCCACACATGACAACCCACAGGTAGCCAGGCAGACCAGAATGCTGGGAAAGATTCTTGCCACAAAGAGCAGAAAAGGCTGGTGGAGAAGATTCAAAGGAGCTCCAGAGCAGGAGGCACCCCCAAGCTGTGAAAAGAGCAGGCTAGCCTGGAAGAGAAGGGGAAGTCCTGACCATTTCTCCCACCACAAATGACCCCCTACTGGTGCATGATGGGGAAGGCAGGGCTCACTCAGCAGCATGTGACCAGCAGGCAAGCCCAGACAGGGGCACCCAGAAAGCAGAGTCCCCAAGCCCCCACCCCCAAGTGTTTACAGTCAGCAGACACTGTGTTTGGAGTTCAAACCCTCCCCATACCTGCTCTGGAGGGGAGCCTCCCCAGTCCACAGGTAAGGTGGGGCAGGGTGGGGTCATCAGAGCCCAAAACCACACCTACCTGAGGTAGCTCAGACCAGGTCGGACCAGTCCCTGGGGGATGCGGCCAGGCTGGTACTTGCTTTCCTGGATCCAGCATTCCCACTCCTGGCCCAAGCACCTTCCTCCCAGGTAGGACGATTCTCACTGGACTTGATACCCCAGGACTGCCAAGAGCCAACCCCACTCTAGGGAGACCCAACTGTCACCTCAGGAATAGGGGGCCATCAAGAACCCAGGAGGTCCCCTCCCCCACACCCAGGGCAGCCCCTCCCAATTTCAGGACGAGAAAAAAGGTCATTCATTCATCAGGGCCAGAATTAAAAGACTCCCTCCCAAGAGACAAAGACCTAATCCTGTAAATGGGGACACCTCAAGGCATAGACCCTCAGAGTGCCTCCACACGGCAGAGCCTCAGCCTGTCTAACCCCCCATCTTCCACAAACTGACAGTGCCACCCCCCTCCGCCCCTCGGTCCTTCCGACTCTCAGGACCAAGCCCTCGGCACAGCTTTCCCAACCAGCCCACACAACTGACGACCCTACTGGGAAACCGCAGCAAACCCTAACCGGAAGCACCTGTCCCTGTCGAGGCCGGGCCGCGGCCAATGCGAAGGGCCTGAGTCTCTGCAGTGACAAGGCTCCCTCGGCCCGATCCCCCCCGCCGCCCACAGACAAGGCGGCCCCGCGTCGGGGGAGCCTGCGGAGATGTGATGTCACACCCGCCCGCAATATTGGGGGGGAGGCCGGGTGCGGAGCAGGCGCAGGCCCGCGCATCGCCCCCCGCACCCCCAACCCAGCCTCCCGCTCGCCTTCCCGGCTAAGATGGCAGCGGTGGCGCCGTTGCCCCACCCCCGCACAGACTCGAACGGCTGGCAGGGGCTGCCCGGCCCAGGAGCTCTCGAACCCCCGGACCCCAGGCTGTCCCTGCAGCCCACCGGCCCGGATCCCCCGCCCGTAGTCACTTGTGGCTCCAGGCACCCCCAACAGCTCCGAATTGCATCAGTGACGTCACAGGCCGAACCCCGCGGACTGCGGCCAAAAGCCCCGCGCACTCCGGCACTCCCCGCCCGCGGTCCCTCCTGCCGCGGCGCTCACCGCTGAAGACCATGGCGGCCGAGGCGCCCATGACGGCGAAAAAGGAGGCGTACTCGGGGCCAGCCGCGGTCTCGGACATGTCTGCGGGTGGGTGGCGAGCTCAGCGGGCCAAGGCGGGGGAGACTCGGCAGGGCCCCGGGCGGCGGGCGGGCGGGAACTGAGGAAAGGGGACCAGCGGCGGCAAAAGCGATCCCGCCCGTCAGCTGCTGCGCTCTAAATACCAGCACCGCAGAGCAAAATGGCGTCCGCGTCCACGTCACATGACTGGCGCCCCGCCCCTGCGGGCCGCACCACCTCACGCCGGCAGGGGAGATGCGTCCCGGCGACGCCCGGGCCGCTCGCGGACCGCCCATCGCCCCACCGGCCCGGGCTCCCTGGCCACTCCCCGCCTCGGCTTCCGGGGCGCGTTGCCGGGTGCTGCCGGCCTCTCGGACCCCTCAGCGTTGGACCCGTCCGACCCCCGGGCGGGGCAGAGCGGTGGAGCGTATATTAACATACAGGGCGTGGCTTTACCGTCCCGCCTCCTCTGCGGGCTGCGCGGCGCCGACCGCTTTTAGGTCTGAGATTTACTTCTCCTTGGCGTTCCCTGCGCAGAGGGTTTTCACCGCCTGGCCTTTCTTCCGTATCTCTCACTGACTGAGCACCAGCGTAGTCTAGACCCTGTGGGCGTTGGATCGGGCCAGGCCGGACCACAGTCTTCTCAAAGCAGACAAAGCTGGAATGCCGAGTCCCGGGCTCAAGCCTGCTCTGCTCCGGAGCCCAGGAGAGCCCCCATCCCACCTATGAGGTCAAGACCTCCAGCTGCAGACCTGTGTGTCTCTCGGTCGTCCCTGCAATCACCAGACAGGCACTGTGGGTCCTCGCCAGTCTCCTCCAGGGTGAGACCTATCAGCTCTGACCCTCCATTTGGTGATTTTACCCTTCGCTTCTGATGAAAAAGAGCTCCCTTCTCGGCATCTGTCCCCTCCCCTGCGTCAGGGACCCAGATCAGTTGGGCGGGGGGCAGGAGCCCCTCAAGATGGAGGCATGACTAGTTTGAAGCCCTGCCAGTTTTGTGGCCTGTCTTGGGGCCCCCATCCTGTCCCCACCCCTGCAGGGCTGCCTTTATCCCCGAGCCTTTATCCTCTGTCCCGGGCTGGCACTGCCCGATACCCCCCATGCAACGGGTCCCATGCCTTATCTCCACTTCTCAGCTCCTCAGGCTTCCTTTAACCTTTTGTATTCACCTCCACCGGCCCCTTCAGGAGCCCTGGCAGTGGCTGGGTCTCCCTTCTACCCCCAAGCCCTCATCCCTGTGTTAAAGCATTTCCTTGTGCCTACTGTAATCAACTCCTTCCACTTGGGTGGCAGGGTCACCTTCCTTGATCTGGGCCTCTCTCTGCTGGACTCTCAGCTCCTCCTTCCACACAGGAACCTCCCTCTGCCCTCCAACCTCCCAGCTAAGCTGGATCTGGCACCCTCTGAACCTGCAGGCCCTAAAAGTCCCACATCTGTCCTGCTTCCAGAAAGGAGACAGCAGCTACCCCTAGAAGTCCTCTCTGCCTCCCTCTGCCCCCCTTTCTTGCCTCCCACTGAGG
The DNA here is from genome assembly GCF_030014295.1 of Loxodonta africana. NCBI lineage: Eukaryota > Metazoa > Chordata > Mammalia > Proboscidea > Elephantidae > Loxodonta > Loxodonta africana. Next base: position 55,785,865 of record NC_087353.1, on the reverse strand, counting down.
CTTCTTGAGAGAGGACTTTTCCCACAGTGCCCCTAATTCCTCATTACCCTGCCCTCCCTGGTTCCTTGTCCTTGTGAAGGTCACTGGTGACCACCATTTCTCTAGATGGAAGAACATTTGTCAGGCTTCGCAGCACCCTCTCCTCTCTCCTGCACCCCTCCTATAGCTCATCCGTCAGACCACTGCTTCCTAGAGTCACAAGGGGGAGCAGAGCTGGGCCCTGTCGAGTAACCCCAGCTTTGCTGCAGGTCCGAGGCTCTCCCAGGGCTGCCCTTCCCCTGAGCGGTCATGGCCTCACCTTCGTGTCATCCTCCATCTACACTGACCAGTCCTTCAGCTGCACCTTTCTAGCCCTGATCTCCCTCCAAGGGCCTACCCAAGGCCAGACCCCATAACTCCAGGCACTTAGGATACAGGGCTATTGGAGCCTCAGACAAGGCTGGGGCTGGGTGGGGGCTGGGAGGCTGCCTGGAGAGGGTGGCTCATGAATTGCACCTTGCTGGAGGGGAGGGTTTGGGCCAAAGGAAGGAGGAGCAGGGTGGCCCACCTACAGGGACAAGCGATTGCAGGTGCAGAGGCCAGAAGTGCACAGAGGCCTGGATTGGCAGCAGAGCAGGGAGACAGTCCCCTCAGGGATCAGCAGGTAGTCCGCTTTGCTCACTGCTGGCTGTGTGTTCTCCCACTTCCAGCTGTGGCTCGGGGGTGAGAGGTCACACTGGGTCTCTGCTGGGGCTTGGAACACCTCAAACCAGCATGTCTCAAACTCTGCTAGCCCCTGCCCCCGTGGCCACCAGAGGTCTCCAGCCTGCCACCTGACCTAGGGATTTGCTGGCCTCCACAATTGCACAAGCCATTTCCTTGAAGTAATTTTCTGTATGTATGTACACATATATATGTACCAAAAAAAAAAAAAAACATTGCTGTTGAGTTGATTCTGACTCAGAGCAAGACTATAGGACAGAGCAGAGTTGCCCCATAGGGTTTCCAAGGAGGGGCTGGTGGATGCGAACTGCTAGTTTTGGTTAGCAGCCATAGCTTGCTGTAGCTCTTTAACCACTGCATACGTCTCACTGGTTTGGTCCAGACAACCTAGATATTTTGGTTTTTTCCTTGCTTTCTGCCAAAGGCCTCCCAGCTGCCCAGCCTCTCACACTAGCAGTCACACTGCTTCTCCTCTTCTTCACTTTTGACTACTCACTCAGTGCCCCCCCCACCCCCCGCATTGTGCCCTGCCACCACTGGGCCCCTGTGGGCTGTTCCCACCCCACTTCTGGCCTGGGTCATTTCCCCATCAACCCGTTCTTCACCCTGAAACCACAGGATCCTTCTAAGTGGCAAATCTGAGCAGTCACTTCCCTCCAGGAATCCTTCAACATCTCCCTGTCACCGGCGGGACCCTACAGGGTCTACTCCCACTTACAACTGCGCCCCTATTCATGATGCTCCACTCCCTCCCCCATCGCCAGTGTCCTTGAGCATGTGGCTCCTTCTGCACCAGCTACTCTTTCACCCTTCTGAGTTAGCTAATACTACTCAGTCTTTAAACCCACTTAGACACCATCTCCTCCAGGAAGCCCTCTTGACCTCCCCCCTCTTCCCTCATAGTCTCCCCCACTGATAGTCCCAGTTCTCTTTCTCTGTGTCCCCTGATAGGGTGCGTGGCACACAGAGCTAACACTTATTGAGCACCTACCGTATGCCTGGCCCTCTTCTTTCCAAGCCTTGTGTGGTATTATCTCAGGTACCCTCGGGTGACCCTATGAGGAAGACACCATGATCGTCCTCATTTTGCAGACAAGGAACAGGCACAGGAAGGTGAGCAACCTTGCCTAAGGTCACCAGGTGAGAGGTGGAACTGAAACTCAAAGCCCAGGGGCTGAGAATGGCCCATCTGGTCACCAGGTGAAGGGACCTCAAGGGCCCAGGTCACCAATTTGGACTTCCTAGCCATGGCAGGGTCCCGGGGTGGGGATGGGGCATTTCTCAGGCCCTGTGCTCTAACTGGGACTGCAGGAGGAGGCAGCCAAGAACAAACCTGTGGCTTCTCACTCACAGTTACTTCCCTGCCCCCCCCCCCAACCCTGGCACGAAATCACAGTGTCATGAGTCACTGGCCTGTCTGCATGGGTTTGGATTTCCAGTCATGGAAAGGGAGGGCCTTTGGGAAACTCAAGAGACCCTGAAAAGGGGAGGCAGTCAAAGACACAGGGTGGGACCTTCAGCTCACCATCCTGACTGAAAGCCAGCTGGAGAAAGAAAACCGATGGCACTTTGCAGAATGGGGGGGGGGGAGGGGGAGGACAGGGATGGGCAAAGACACCAGGAACAAAATTCCAAATGGCCTCAAGTGATTGGGAAGATGAACTTCTCCCAAGGAAGCTCTTCAAAAGAAGAGGCTCCAGTGGGCCCAGCAGCATAATCGGGAATGTCAGAAAACTGCAGACAAGCGCCGTGTCCAATTGAGTGGGGCCTTGTTCCCGAGTCGCCATAAAGACATGTCCAGAGTGGGCCTGACGATGCTGAGAAATGGCATAGCTCTCTCTACCTGGTTAGCTAAGAGCTATGTGGGGCCCAGGGAGGCTGAAGGGAGATAGGACAGGAATGCAGTGGCATTGTTGGGGTGGGGGGCGGAATATAAAGGTGATGCATTTTTTCCGTAATTAAAAAAAACATGGCTTATAAAATGATATTTGTTGTTGGGTGCTGTCGAGTCAGTTTCAACTCATAGCAACCCCATGTGACAGAACGGAACTGCCCGGGAGGGTTTTCTAGGCCGTAATCTTTATGGGGAAACCCTGGTGGCATAGGGGTTAAATGCTGTAGCTGATAACCAAAAGGTCAGCAGTTCGATTCCACCAGGCACTCCTTGGAAACTCTGTGGGGCAGTTCTGCTCTGTCCTATAGGGTCGCTATGAGTTGGAGTCCACTTGACAGCAATGGGTTTGGGTTTTTTTCAATCTTTATGGGAGCAGATCGCCAGATGTTTCTTCCTCAGAACTGCTGGGTGGGTTCGAACTGCCCTTTTGGTTAGCAGTCAAACGCTTATCCACTGCACCACCAGGGCTCATAAAATGATAAAAATTAAAAATGGCTTATACGTCTGGGGTCTTAAAAGCCTGAGAGCAGCCCTCTAAGATACTCCACGGGTCTCACCCCTTCAGGAGCAAGAGAGAATGAAAACTAAAGATACAAAGGAAAGATTAGTCCAAAGGACTAATGAACCACAACTACCACGGCCTCCACCAGACTGAGTCCAGTAAAACTAAATAGTGCCCAGCTACCACCACTAACTGCTCTGACAGGGATCACAATAGAGGGTCCCGGACAGAGCTGGAGGAAAACGTGGAACAAGATTCTAACTCACAAAAAAAGACCAGACTTACTGGCCTGACAGAGACTGGAAAAAATCCCAGAGTATGGCCCACAGACACCTTTTTAGCTCAGTAATGAAGTCACTCCTGAGGTTCACCCTTCAGCTAAAGATTAGACAGGCCCATAAAACAAAATGAGCCTAAAGGGGCACACCAGCCCAGGGGCAGGGACTAGAAGGCAGGAGGGGAGAGGAAAGTGGTAATAGGGAACCCAAGGTCAAGAAGGGAGGGTGTTGACATGTCGTGGGGTTAGCAACCAATGTCATAAAACAGTATGTGTACTAACTGTTTAATGAGAAGCTAGTTTGTCCTGTAAACCTTCATCTAAAGTACAATAAAATACGTGGTATAAGGGAGACCTGAAGGCCACCAACTGCTCTTGGCCCAGGGAGGTTCTGTGGGTGGCGTAGTTATAGGGAGACTCGTGATGGTGGATTTGTCAGACACTGAAAGGTCAAGAGGTCAGAGTCAGATGACAGGGAGGACCCTAGGGACAGGCCATTCCCCCATCCTTCTCGCTGACCCCAGTCTTGGAGGATTAATGCCCAAGGGCCTGGTGGGTTCTGACTCTCGGCAGCCAAGCCAGGTGCGGTATGTTTTCTCTCCCTCTCTCTCTCTCAGTCTCCCCTCTTCTCTCTCTCCCCGCCTCCTATCCCCCTCTCTCCTTCTCTCCCTCTCTACCTCCATGAGCATCCTGGGAAGGGACACAGTCTGGCTGATTGCTGGAACCCAGTCAGTACCTGGTCCCGGGAGCAGATTCTCAGGATGCTGGATGCATCCCGCCCTGGACCCTCCTCTGGCTAGGTCAACACCCCGAAGGCCCCGCACAACTCCCTCACGCTCCCCCAGTTGGGATTTGCACAACCAGGGCCATGTCAGCCTTGGACTCTCATTCATCCCGCATTTACAGGCCCTGGAGATACAAGATGAGGGGGACCCGGGGAAGCTGGGCACCCTAACGATAAGGCCCGAAGCATGGTTATTAGATGCTGAGATGTAGGAAGGAGGGAGGAGCTGGGGCTCTGTGACCTGGGGCCTGGCAGATACGAGGGTCTGTACCCAGTCCAGCTTGTGTTTGAAAGGAAGCAGGCAAGTGGTTAAAAATAATGACCAGACCAGCAGCAGGTCATCCATTCTGCTGTGGAATGATCCCTATGGGCAATTAAGCCTCCAGAAGCAAGGGCTAAGGGCATGTCACAGTGCACAAGGCTGAGACCCTCGTGGTGGTTGTTGCTAGTTGCTGTTGAGTTGATTCTGACTCATGGCGACCCCATGTGTGCAGAGCAGAACTGATAGGGTTTTCAAGTTTGTGACTTCTTGGAAGCAGATCACCAGGCCTGTCTTCTGAGGAGCCTCTGGGTGGGGCCAAACTGTCCATCTTTTGGCTAGTAGTTGAGCACTTAACTGTTCACTCCACCCAGGGACTCCTTTACCCACATAAACAGCTGATGTTAACAGTGGTGGCCTCTGGGGAGGGGGCAGGAAGGAAACTTCCCACTGCACATACCCTGTACTGTATTAATTTTCTACTAGGTGAACATTTTACCTTTTAAAACCAAGACAACCAAACAGATGAAACACCTTCACAGGAGGCTAGAGGCAGCGACGCCAGCTGGGCCGCGATGGCCATAGACCAGGCCAGGAGAAGGGGCTGCAGGAAGGCAGATGGTGCAGGTACCCAGAAAGAAGGGGCCAGCCTGCCTGGTCCAGTTGGGCCCGAACTGTGGCCTCCCCGCTGACTGGGCCTCTGCGACATCAGAGGACACAGCCCTGGGCCCTCTTCCAGCCAGGCCCTCCCGATGCTCCCAGGTCTTGCCCAATTCCGGCCTCGGAGGGGTCCAGAGCACTGATACTGCAGGGAATGCTGGTGGGGGGCCCAACTTGAGCCCTGGAAATGCACACCCCACATAAGACCAGTGCACACCAGTGTGGACACCCAACACTCCTCCAGAATGGCCCCAGACAGCCCCCAGCAGCTCAGGCAAAATCACGCGGGGGCTTCTTGCATTCCACAGTGTTCTGGGCTCACAGTCTCGAGGGCAGGGGCACAGGGAGACTGATAAACGACTTAAAAAAAAAAAAAACTCATAGCCTTCGACTCATAGTGACCCTATAGGACAGAGTAGAACTGCCCCATAGAGTTTCCAAGGAGCGCCTGGTGGATTCAAACTGCTGACCTTTTGGTTAGCAGCTGTATAGCATTTAACCACTATGCCACCAGGGTTTCCGATAAACACTTTAGAGTCGTCTAAAGTGCTTGAAGGCATTGGAGCAGAGGAGCCAGCCCGCTTTGGGCCCCTAGGTGGAAGTCTCCTGGCAAAGAAGCGCTGCAGCCAGCTGAGGAAATGGCATGTACGAAGACCCTGAGGTAGGAGCTCTTGATCTGTTAGAGTAACTGAAAGCAAGCTGGTGCAGAGAGAGAGAGCGCGGTAGTGCTATGGGCCAAGCCAAGCCAAGCCATCTCAGACGTGGCCAGCAGCACAGCACTCATACAGAAATCTGCTTGTCTTGGGAGGCAGAGAAGGAAGAGGGAGTTGTCCACCCATGTGGCCAGCTTGAGTAAGGGGAACCTGGGGAGGAAATCATGGCCAGCAGCAGTTTCACAAGAAAACCGAGCAGAGCTCCTGCAGCACCAGCAGCAAGGGCAGGGGCACGGACAGGACGCACCTGGGAGGGACTGGAAGGGGTTGGGGCATCTGAGTGGTGGTCACAGAAAAAGCATGTTTCATTTTCTTTATATTATACAGATATAAACAACTAAAACCTGAGGTATTGAAAAGACATTAACACTGATCTGTACAAACTTCCAGACAAAATATTCTCATTTTGAATGAGAAATGTGAGCTTGCTTTCAGGAGCATAACTTTTGATGTTGGGTTTTAGGGACATTCTTTTTTTTTTTTTAAATAATTTTTATTGTGCTTTAAGTGAAAGTTTACAAATCAAGTCAGCCCTTTACATATAAACTTATATACACCTTACTACATACTCCCAACTACTCTCCCCCTGAGGCAGCCCACTCCCTCCTTTCAGTCTCTCTTTTCGTGACCATTTTGCCAGCATCTAATCCCCTCTACCCTCCCATCTCCCCTCCAGACAGGAGATGCCAACATAGTCTCAAGTGTCCACCTGATCCAAGAAGCTCACTCCTCATCAGCATCTCTCTCCAACCCATTGTCCAGTCCAATCCATGTCTGACGAGTTGGCTTCAGGAATGGTTCCTGTCCTGGGCCTATAGAAGGTTTGGGGAACATGACCACCAGGGTCCTTCTAGTCTCAGTCAGGACATTAAGTCTGGTCTTTTTATGAGAATTTGGGGTCTGCATCCCGCAGTTCTTCTGCTCCCTCAGGGGTTCTCTGTTGTGTTCCGTATCAGGGCAGTCATCGGTTGTGGCCAGGCACCATCTAGTTCTTCTGGTCTCAGAATGATGTAGTCTCTAGTTCATGTAGCCCCTTCTGTCTCTTGGGGTCGTAATTACCTTGTGTCCTTGGTGTTCTTCATTCTCATTTGATCCAGATGGGTTGAGACTCACTGATGCATCTTAGATGGCCACCTGCTAGCGTTTAAGACCCCAGACGCCACACTTCAAAGTGGGATGCAGAATGTTTTCTTAATAGATTTTATTATGCCAATTGACTTAGATGTCCCCTGAAACCATGGTCTTTAGGGACATTCTTGATGGAGAAGTTATTCCTTCCTATTCCCTTTGGTTGTTCCCCATCCGCCCCTCAGACATCCACTGAGCATGTCTGTGTGTCAGGTGCTGCAAACAAAATGATAGGAAACAGTACCAGTGAAAGCTTGGTGTGCACTGATTGGCTGCCTCTGGGCCTTTGCATGTGCCCTTTCCTCAACTTAGCTATTTCCTCCTTCCAGTTGGCTGCAGTGCTCCTTCCCAGGAGACTTCCATGATCACAAGTAGTGTTTATCTGACTTCTCAGAAGGACAGATTGACCATGCTTCAACTAGTGCAATCCTTTGAAATTGTACCTTGGGAGGGCAGTTCCTTTATCTCACATGCTTCCTTCTTCTCTTCTGACAGACAGTCGGACTGACAGACGGGTGCTACTGTCCCCGGAGGCAATGCACGGACAATTTCCGGTCCTACCAAGCATTGGCACGTCAAGCCTTTCACAAGGCTGCTACTCCATGAATCTTGGATAATTTCACTTAGGGCTGAAGTCAACACCAACCAAACACCTTGGTAAATCATTCTCACTTCTGCAAAGTTGAGTTTTGCTTAAAATCCATATGTATGGTCATTGTTGCTGTTGTTGTGAGTTGCCATCAAGCGGCTCCAACTCATGGTGACCTTATGTACATTAGAATGAAATGCTGCTTGGTCCTGTGCCATCTTCATGTTCGTTGGTATGTTTGAGTTCGTTCTTGTGGCTACTGTGTTAATCCATTTCATGGGGGGTTTCCCTCATTTCTGCTTTGCTAAACAGGATGTCCTTCACATGGTCACTACAGGTTCACAGATTTTCACACCGCCCTGGCAACGTTTTATTTTCACATTCACGCAGATGTTCCAGAGTGTCGGTCCGGTAAACTGGTTTTCAAAGCCAGTAACCATCCTTCACAAGATCAAAAAGGTAAAATCACCCACACAACTAGTGTTTTTCTTCAATCGGTAGCTTATAAACTTTTGATAAGACTTGGATTGTGGATGGGCTTCAGTGTGGACCAGAGCAGCGTTTGCTCCTGTCTCTTCTTATGGACACAGGGCACCGGGACAGCGTGGGTGGCAGGAGCTTCGACATCACTGAACAGGGAAGAGGAGATCTGCAGCAGGAATGGGCCACAGCTGGAACACTCCCTCAGTGCCCAGCCTTCCCCTGCGCCCTGCCCCAGCCACCCATCAGGATACAGATTTACAGGGGAACTTCCTAACACTGTGTTTGTTTCCAGGAGCTCATTCACTACCCTCCTCTGCATTCCAACTGCTGGTGTGTGAGCAGTTAGGCGGTGTGGTGGACGCACAGTCTGTGATGGGGGCTTTGGGCTGCTGGTTGGCACTGTCCTCATGTCATGTCATTGGTCAATGTGCCCACTCTAAAATGTGGCTTTGCTTCCTTCGTCCCAAACACCGTGTTGACACATTCCATACCCAAACCAAAACCACCAGAGACTCCACCAGCCTGAGACCAGAAGAACTAGATGGTGTCCGGCTACCACCAATGATCGCCCTGACAGGGAACACAATAGAGAGTCCTGGACAGAGCAGGAGAAAAGTTTGGAAAACTCAAATTCACATAAAAAGACCAGACTTAATGGTCTGAGAGACACTGGAGGAACCCCCTGAAACTATGGCTCCTGGATGCTCGGTTAACCCAGAACTAAAACCATTCCTGAAGCCCACTATTCAGACAAAGATTAGACTGGACTATAAAACAAAAAATAATACTCATGAGGAGTGTGCTGCTTAGTTCAAACAGATACACGAGATCAAATGGGCAGCTCCTGTCAGGAGGCAGGATGAAAAGGCAGGAAGGGACATGAACTGGTTGAATGGACACAGGGAACCAGGAGTGGAAAAGCGGAGTGTGTTGTCGCATTGTGAGGATTGCAACTAATGTCACAAAACAATATGTGTATACATTTTTGTATGAGAAATTAACTGGAACTGTTAACTTTCACCTAAAGTACAATTAAAAAAAAAATTCCAACTCATGGGAACCCCACGTGTGTCAGGGTAGAACAGCTCCATGAGGTTTTCACAGGCTGGTTTTTGGGAAGTAGATTGCCAGGCTTTTCTTCCGAGGCACCTCTGAGTGGGTTCCAACCACCAACCTTTCTGTTAGTAGCCCAGCACTTAACCATTTGTGCTGCCTAGGGACTCCAAATTCCATTGGTCTGCTAAAACGAGTGAGTCTGCATTTGTGTGACACATTTCATTTTTAGCAATGACTCATACAACCTCAGACCCAGCTTCTCAAGCACCTTGGACACTAATATAACCCGGATTATAATTTTTTTTTTAATTTAACACCAGCAGATTATTTTTAAAAACCCACAAGCTTTTCTAACATAGATGTTTGGGTGAGGGAGATACCCTGAGGGTTGCTTGGCACCCGGCTTCACTTGGTGAAATTTTGACACAAAGGGGCCATTGAGGCATTTAGGCCGAGGAGGAGAACTATCCAGGTACACGGATCCAAATGTGACATGGTTGCTAGACTGCTTAGTTAGTGGCAATTTTTTTTTGGAGCCAATATTAGCCTGTGAATTTGATGACACTCTGGATTTAATAAAAGGAATTTATATCTGGAACAGAAAAGGGACATTGGTGGAAAAACTGGGGAAATCTGACTAGTCTGTAGGTTAGTTTAGAACAGCATTGTACCAGCGACCATTCTCTTGGTTTTGATCATTGTACCACAGTTACGTAGGATAGTGACATGAGGGGAAGCTGGGTAAAGAGCATACGGAACTCTCTGTTCCATTTTTGCAACTCTTCTATAAACTTAAAATTACTTCAAAATAAAAAATTAAATTTATTAAATACAAAATAGATGTTGTTTGTTGTCGAGTTGACTCTGACTCACAGTGACCCTACAGCACCGAGCAGAACGGCCCGATAGGGTTGTCTAGGCTGTAACTTTTTTTTTTATTAAACTCTGAAACACATGGGGTCACCATGAGCTGGAGATGACTCAACGGCAACTGATTTTATTGAGCCATAGTTCACATATAAAATTCAACTCCCTCCCCCCCCTTTTTTTTTATTGTGCTTTAGGTGAAAGCTTACATACAGCTCAAGTTAATTTCTGGACTGTTCTGAGGGGTGACATCTGTAAGCCCTGCACAGTCTTCTGCCCCATTTGACCTTGGGGCCCCTGGAAGCGCCTGAGGAAGAAAAAATAGACTGGGAGCCCTGGAGTTGATACAAGACAGTCTTTAATGCACACAAACTTGGCGGTACAGGCAAGTGCTGGGGGGCCAGGGAGGGGGCTGCAGCAGTCCACAGGGGAGGGGGGAGAATCGGGGCCCTCCCCCACAGCACTGCTCCCCTCTACAGGGACTCACACCACCATCACCACCCCTCAGCTTCCCAACAGTCCTGTGAGAAGAGCAGGGAAGGACAACTGTCTCCATATTACAGTTGGGGAAACTGAGTTCTGACAGGTTTGCTGGATTCCCAAAGCCACAGAGGCTTCCTGGTTTTCCTCCTACACTCCTGCTGCCCTGCTAAGAGGCAAAGGCTAGAGTCAGAGGCCTAGGGAGCACAAGTCCCAACAGGAGGAGTGAGGGAAGATGTGGAGATGGGCAGAGCATGGCATCGTGGAGACATTGAGGTGGGGCTGCCTGGAGCCACATGGGGGCCAGGCTGTGGGTGGCAGGTCCCAGGGCCTCCACAGGCCCACTCGGCATCCACTTGTCCCTCTCCCCCTGCAGTGCCAACCCTCAGAACCAGCTGAGGGGGACAGGGGGTGGAAAGGGCTACTCTGTAGTCCTCGCTTGCAAGTGTTCATCTGGCACCCACCGCCTGCCGGGCCCAAAGTCTGGACAACCACGATGTGTGGCAGTCAGATGCTACCAGAGTGCTGAGGAAGGGTGTCTCCACACAGAGCAAGCAGGCAGGGACTAGCGGTGGCAGTACCAGCACCTGTGTACTGAGGCTGGCACATGCAGGTGTGTGGGCACAAGAAGGGAAGGCGGCACCGGGTGAGATCGAGACGTGCATGCTGTGGGTAGTTCCCAGGGGCCTGTCACACCAGGGACATGGAAGGCTAAACGGGCAGCGCAGCAGGGAGACCTTGGAAGCTCACAGGAAGGGCTGCTCCGACAATGCACAAGGCGCCGCTTGGGCAGGCCCTGAGGTGGAGCTGCCGGCAGTCAGCCACAGAGGTGCAAGCATGTGCCAAGGTCTGGCAGGAGCTCCAGACTCTGCAGAAACACAGGGACACAGCATCTCCCTCCAGCCCTTCACCCCGGACCCTGGTGCTCTCTCAGGGCCTGTCCTCCACTAACCACCCTGCAGCAGTAAATGGAAACTTGGGGGAGCCTCACAGCCAGCTAAGTGGGGTCACTGCCCAAGAGGCAGCGCCGGATGGGCCAGTGCGGGCAAGGGACCGGGCTGAACTGGGGAGTTAGGTCCTGCCAAGGAGGGGTGCCAGGAGCCTGTGTTAGTCTGAGGAGGGCCTGTAGCTGCCCTGCCTCTGCTGGGCATGGTGCTAAGGAGCACCAGCAGGGGGCTCCAAGGACCCATATTTCACAGCAGCATCCTCTGTCGCCACCCCTTCCGCTCCCCCCGCCCCCCCCCCCGCCCCCAGGGCTCAAGCAGCTACAGCCCAGTCCCTGAGGCCTCAGCTTTGACACGTCCACAGAAGGAGCCAGGGCCCTGTGTGCATGGAGGTGCCAAGTGCCCAGGAGTAGCAGAGACCCCCAGGGGCCTTCCTAAAGCCTAGGCCCAGGACTGGTAACATGGGGGGGCAGGTCAGCCACCCCTATGAGCCCCGACAGTAGTGGGTGGGCTCAGGGAGCCAGGGATGAGCCAGGTGAGGGCCCGGATGGAAATGCTGCCCATGACCCTAACCAGGCACATGGATGTCTCCACTGGCTCGCTCTCCCCTAACCCCCACCCGGAGCGGTGGCTTGGTCACTGTCAGCACGGGCTGTCACTGGCCCGGGTTCTGGATGTCAGGGTCTTGGAAGCCCCATGCCTCAATGGCAGCGATGAGAAAGTTCTCGGAGCAAAGAGCCTGGTTGTTGAAAGTGTCACAGTGCCCCGTCCGACCCCGGTTCAGGTCCCCGTCGATGAAGAGCGCCTGGCCACCCCCACCACCTGCGGGTGATTCATCAGGTCAGTGGCAGCTCCTGATCCCAACAGCCAGGGGCCTGTCCCCCAGGGTGTTCCCCCCCTCAGCACTGTCCCCTGGGCTGTTCTCCCCCTCACCACTGTCCCCCAGGGTATTCCCCCCCTTAGCACTATCCCCCAGGGTGTTCCCCCACTCAGCGCTGTCCCCTGGGCCATCTCCCCCTCAGCACTGTGCCCCAGACCATCTACCCCCTCAGCACTGTCCCCTGGGCTGTCTCCCCCTCAGCACTGTTCCCCAGGGTGTTCCCCCCCTCAGCACTGTCCCCTGGGCTGTTCTCCCCCTCACCACTGTCCCCCAGGGTATTCCCCCCCTTAGCACCATCCCCCAGGGTGTTCTCCCCCTCAGTACTGTCCCCCAGGTGTCCCCCCCTCAGCAATGTCTCCCGGGCCATCTTCTGTCTCCTCCTGGGAATCCCCGCCTGGACCTGGCAAGTCTCTCAGTGGCCCCTCCCCAGCTTCTCTGAGTAGCCTTTCTCATGGCCCAGGCTGACTTGTGCTGTGAGAGGGTCCCTGCCCAACCACCCTCCCGTCCCACTCCCATCCCTCATGGCTGCTCCACCCTGACAACCTGGGGTTTCCTCCTTTGCCATCCTGGGGCCCTGCCTGCCCCCAGGGGAGGCACAGTGCTCCCCGCTCTGCCAGGAGCTCAGGAGACCCAGGCCTGGGTAGTGTGGGCCCACCTATGATAAGGCAATCGCTGCCCCCAGCCATGAACATGGACTCCATCTTGGAGGGCAGGTTGAAGTGGCGTGCAGCTAAGAACGGTGAGAGGCGGTCGGCAGGGTCTGTGGAGGTGGAGTGGCCAGGCTGGGCGGGGTTGGTAGTGGTCTCTGAGGGCATCAGGGATGACACCTTGGTCAGCTCCGGGTGCTTAATGACCACCCACTCGTAGCGCTGGACCTCAGGCTGCAGCTGTGGGCAGAGGAGCAGGCTAAGAGGTTGAGTGCCGCAACCCCAGCTCACAGACTTCCACCCAGAGCTGTGTCTGGCCACATGGGCAGAAACCCCCACCTGCGCCCCTGGGGCTGGCGGTCTGACAACCAAAACCAGAAGTGGAAAGTCATTCTGTGAGGTGACCACTATGATGGACACAGACCAGTCACATGGTGGCATGGGCGTGACTATGGTCCCCTCAGGGAGAAACTCCCGGTTGGAGCCTTGGCCACACGTCAGGGGCCTGTGGGGCCTGGGGTGGCTGCTGGCTTCACCTGTGGCCCTGCTAAGCCCAGCCAGGCAGAGCCCCACTCACCCGAAACACGAAGCACTCTCCTGTCCCAAAGAAGCCCAGCTTGCCCCCAAACTTATTCCTCTCATTCCAGTCTGTTGACAGGTACGCTCCACAGACCTGGGGAGAGAGGCCCAGGTGAGGGCCCCCGCCTGCCTGCAGGTGTCACCCTTCCTGAAGACCTGCTACTAGCTCAAGGGCAAGGGGCTGGTGGATGACGGTGGGGGGAGATTTAGAGTTTGAGGTGATGACATGGTCACCTTCCCCCAAAGAGCCACCGGGCCCGTCTCCCACTGGGGCCTGGGAGGGGGTAGCAGTCAGGGGGAGGGAAGGCTGTCTTGACCCCCAGGTCAGGCTTGGTTTGGACACTTTCATTTCCCTTCCTGTACCTCGAATGTGGGAACAAGACCGGTGGCCTCACTTGCTGGCTGCCCAAACTCTGATCTTGGGCACCAGCCCCAGGGAAGCCCCAGCCAGGAAGCATCATCAGGCAGAAGCTCCCAGGAGGTGCTCCTGCTCAAGAACATCCCCCAGGCCCCAGCCGCCTGCAGAGCATTTGATTTCCCCATTGGCAAGTCGGAGCTCTGTAGCGTGGCATTGTGTGCCCGGAGCACCTGGAGATCGGAGCACCTGTCAGATGCCCCGCTTGGGGTGGGGGTAGGTGCAGGTGCAGGACTCTGCACCAGGGTGGAGTGGAACCCCGTAATTGAACCAGGATGCTCTATGGCATGTGGATGCCTGGGCATGACCTTTGATCTGGTGATGGCCACCGCATAGACAGGGCCCAGCAGATCACAGTGTCAGTGGTGTGGGGGTGTGGCTCACCAGCCCAGCCCACTGAGTGGCTGAGTGGGAGCAGGCTGTGTCCGAAGGGCCTGGGCCCCAGGAGACAGGAAGCCCCTGGGTACACAGAGGTCAGCAGGGGGCAGTGGGGACCCACCTCTTTGTGGAGGGCTGGCCCTGCCCTGTGCCCCTGAGCCCAGGAAGCCCCCTGAGCTGACCCAGGAGCAGCAGACATTCAAGAGCTGGCTAGATCTGAAGAGCAGGGTGTTAGCCAAGCCTGGACCCCGGCCCCCACACTGCTCCTTACCTCCTTCTGCCCCTCCTCACCTCCTCCTGCCCCTCCTCACCTCCTCCTGTCCCTCCTCACCTCCTCCTGTCTCTCCTCACCTCCTTCTGTGTGGTCTTGATAAGCAGGAGAGTGGGCTCATGGCCTTCACACTGGAAATAAAACCTGAGGGCAGAGATCACACGTGCCAGGGCCCCTGATGGCAGTGCCCACCTGGCACTTCCTCCCAGGCCACCCCAACCAGCCTCTGCGGACTGGAGTCACCGGTGCCTGAAGACCTAGGGCTGTCGGGCGAAGGGGCCTGGGGACTGAGCTTCCTGCCCTCCTTGGAACTGAGTAGGCAGCTGCAGACCCGAGTGTGTCCCTGGGGGCCCTCTGCAGAGCCCCAAGTCCTCAGTGCCCAGGCTGTGGTCCTGCAGGCTCAGAGGAGAGGCCGCTCCCACGACGGCACCCACATGTTCCCACAGGCTCAGAAGAGAGGCTGCCCCCGTGATGGCACCTGTGCCCTCTGACAGGCCCCACAAGCAGAGCTGCAGCTGGTGCTGAAGAGGAGCCAGAACCACAGGGGCGCCTCAACCCACAGGCTCTGAGAGCCCAGAGGAGGGGCTGGGGGATTGCAGCTGGGCTACACCAGACCTGCAGTGAGGGCTGAGCCAGCTCTGCCTGTGCCAGCTCTCCTGGGTCACCTGGGACACCCACGGGTGGACAGGGGACCCATGGCTCACAAGCCTCACCTGGTCAGGCTGTAGCCGTGTTGCAGCGAGGAGAAGAGCAGCAGGGGCTGGCAGAGGGCAAAGCGCTCAGGCACCCATGACCAGATGTCCCGCATCTCCTTCACGCTGACAATCTCTGAGTGAAAGTTCTCCACGTGCACAGCCAGGTGTACAAACTGCCTGGAAGAGCGGCAGGGCTCAGACCACACGCTCATCCGCCCACCCGCACCCTGCGCCCCCGTGTCCCCTGCCAGCTCTCTCCCTGAGCTGAACCTGCAGGGGCCTTCCCAGCACATCCAGGTTTGACGCCTGGTTCTCAGGTGGCATCAAGAAGAGATGGGGCAGTGCTCCCCCCCACCCAGGGTCCTGTCTCCCACTCCAGTCACAGAAAAAGGACGGTACCCAGCCTGGGTGGGACAAAAGTCCTCTTCTCTAAGAAACTGGGACAGAGTCAGTCAGCTCTGGTGAGACAAGGCTTTAGAGTCAGCCAAGCACTGACAGAGAGCACCATGGAGCAGCCAGGCCCTGAGAGCCAGAGCATGCAGTGGGGCCCCAGACAGCCAGGCAGAGACAGGTGCCAGCTCGAGGTGTGCTTTCAGACCTACCTTTTAGAAAGTGAGACACTGAAAAACAGGAGGAAGCAATGACACGGAGAAGACAGGGAAATAAAACACACACAGAAGTTAGCGTGGGTGCCAGCTCCTTCCTGTGGCCCCTGAGACAATACGACGCGTGCACACACTCACACACGAGTACAGAGACAGCTGCCAAGACAGTCTCGGGACCTGGGGACACTGCCTAGGCCTGTTCCCAAGAACAGGCCACGTCCCGCCAACACTGCACAGACCAGCGTGGAGTTTGCAGTGGAGGGGTGGACCCGATCTGAGGCATCTACCCATGCCTTTGCTCCACAGCTGCCTTGGCCAGGGACCCAGGGGACGAGACCTGACCTGAGGTGTCCACCCATGCCTCTTGTTCCAAAGCTGCCTTAGCAGCTGGCAGCCATACCCGGAAAGGCCCTTGCTCTCTTCCCCATGTTTTTCTCTCCACGCATGGGTGGGTGAATGGATAAATGGGTGGACAAACCAAGAGGTTGGCAGGACAAGCTTTTGTCCCCAACTTCCAGGATGTACCACACTCCGCCACAGGCCCTGCCCCTCGCTCCAGGCCCCTAACACCTGGCTGCACCCCTGACCCCATCTCTGACCCTTAACCCTTAGTGCCCGGACATACCCTTGACCTCTTATATCTGGCCACATATCCCTGACCCCTCGCCCTCAGTCACACCCCTGGTCCCTCATGCCTGGCCCCTTGTACCCAGCCACATGCCCAGCCTCTCACAGTAGGCCCTTCACACTTAGCTGTACACCTAACCCCTTGTGCCTGGCTCCTCACACCCAGCTGCACATCCAGCCCCTAGCACCAGGTCCCTTGCACCTGGCTGCACACCTAACCGCCCAGCTCCTTGTGCCCAGCTGCCTACCTCTTCTGCTTGACAGTGATGCCCTTCTGCTTGAGTGCCTTCTCGTTGGCCATCTGCAGGAGCTGGATCTCCTTCCGAGAGAAGAGCCGGATAGCAAACGCCTTCTCGAGCAGCTTCTCGGGAGACACTGTCTTCGCGATATCCTTGACGAACATGCGGATGTCCTGCCTCACGTTGTCTGACTCGGGGGGCTGCCCAGCCCTCACCTTGTGGAAGAACTTGAGAATGGCCAGGGCCACGCGGTACAGCACCTTGTAGCCCTCGATCAGGAAGACATCGAAGACACGGGCGAAGTAGCTGAGGGGCAGCTCTCCAAAGAGCCAGCGCTGCCAGTCGGAGTAGACCTGCAGCACATCCTCTGACACAGCCACCATCAACTTGTGGGCTGCCTGGCAGTACTTGTTCACCAAGTCCCCGAAGGTCATGCAGGACGACTCAAAGGCTAGGAAGCTCTGGTCGATGAGCTTCTTGCCGGGGTCGTTGCAGGCCAGGATGCGGCAGGCCTTCTCGAAGCACTCAGCCTCGTCGATGCTATAGTGCAGCAGCAGAGCCACCACGGCTGGCAGCGCAGGGCAGAAGGAGATGTCCGGGAACTGGTTGGCAATGCACAGCAGGATCTTGCGCACGGCCCCCTCACCTCGTGCGTTCAAGCAGTAGCTAGGCACCTGCGTGTTGTCTACAAACTCAGGCAGGGGCAGGCTGCTGCTGCTGTGCTTGCCCACTATCTTGCCCACGATGTCGCTGTAGACGCTGGCGTCAGGTGTGACCGTGCGGCAGGGGATGTCTCCGATCAGGTGCTTGTACACCTTGCTCCGCAGAGTGTGGCTACGTGCCCAGTAGCCCTGCCGTGCCAGCTGCTTCAGCTCTTGCAGCTCTGTGCAGCTCAGCTCCTTCGGGCCAAGGTCCTGGATGGCTGCGTCCATCTTGTCCTGGTCCACGAAGCAGTTGTACCCCAGGGAGTCCATAGTTCAGGGTGCGTCCACAAGGAGAACCCTGTGCTGCCTGCTGGGGGTGTCTGCCCTCCCCCGAAGGGGACCAGAGAGCAGCTAAATCCTGCAGCCACCTCTTAGAGGACTCTCTGCTGCCTTGTTTGCCATCCCATGCCTTGTAGGATTAAAGAAAAGACATTTTTTAATACATGTGCCTGGAGGGTCACACGTTTTTCTCAACTGTGAGGTTTATTTCACTCTGGAATTGTCCGAGTGCCTTCCAACCTAGGGAGCTCATCTTCTAGCACTGTGTCAGATGATATTCTGTTGTTACCCACAGGGCTTTCATTGGCTAATTTTCTAAAGCAGATTCCCAGGCGTTTCCTCTTAGTCTGGAAGTTCCACTAAAACTTGTCCCCCATGGGTAGCCCTACTGGTATTCGAAATACTCATGGCACAGCCTTCCAGCATCATAGCAACGTGCAAACCACTGCAGTATGTCAAATTGACAGTCGGGTGGGTCATACTTAAACATTATTAGGAGGAACTGGGCAACACTGAGGAAAGAAGACCCTGGGTGGTCAAACAGTTAAGCACTTGACTACTAGCCGATAGGTTGGTGATTCAAATCCATCCAGGGGCTCCCTGTAAGACAGGTCTGGCAATCTGCTTCTGAAAGGTCACAGCCTTGAAAACCCTATCGAGAAGTTCTACTCTGCACACATGGAATCGCCATGACTAAGATCGCCATCAACTCGACGGCAACTAACAACCGTGAGGAAACACTAGGGCAAAGTGCAAGAAATTCCTCAAAATAACTGGCGTGTACCCTGGTGGCATAGTGGTTAAGTGCTACAGCTGCTAACCAAGAGACTGGCAGTTCAAATCCACCAGGTGCTCCTTGGGAACTCTATGGGGCAGTTATACCGTCCTATAGGGTCGCTATGAGTCAGAATCGACTTGACGGCAGTGGGTTTGGTCTTTTCTGGGGTTTGGTACTCTTCAAAAGCTCAAGAATCTGAAAGTTCAGGAAGTACTGAGTAACTTTTCCAGGCAGCTAACTGCAGAGAAAAACCACTAGGGGCACGGTAGGTGTGGAAAGAAAGGGAGGACTCTGAGGTAAATGGAAGGAAGCCAAGGCTGCCAAAATTAACCTTTCTGGGTATTGGGGGACTTAGGGTCCCCTCTCCATCATGGGCAACTACTGAGATGCAGGCCAACAGAAAAGAAATGGGTGAGATGTGCTACTGGAGACACTCTGGACAACAGTCTGCTGCATGTGGTCAGACAGCTCAACAGAAGTCGACCATTTAAGGGCAGCAGCTTAATGTCTGCTCCTCAGCACAGAAGTGCACTGAGACTGACCTTTCCACCTAGGATGGTACAAGTGCCTACTGATGTCACATGAAGTCTGCTTCACTGAGTTTGGGTTAATGGTCAGATCATTTTAGTTTCTCATGCATCTAGAAACAAAAAGCAAACACTAAAACATCGAGTGGAAAGTAAAGAACTATAGTGTGAAATGTACGTGTGAGATGACGTCTGGAGAATGTACCTTGCTGCTATTCCCACAGGGGTTCCCATGGCAAATGTGGACTAAAACAAGGCCTTCTGACTACATCAACTTAATATGTCCAGCTGGAAAAGCCATGCCCAGGGCAGGGCCAGGCCTGCTGCCAGGGCAGTAACCAGCCTCTCAGGAGACAGGGAACCCTAGTGGCAGCTGACTGGTTTGCTTTGTTCTGGGAGGGGAGGCAGTGTGGGTTTCCTTCCTCCCCTGGTTTTAAGTCCAGACCAACAGGCCCAGTCGGCATCCTCACAGCCATCCCAGGCCAGCCAATCTTCCCTGTGCAAAATTGGGCCAGGCCATCCTGCATGGGTAAAAATATCCAGCGCCTTTTCAGGGCAACAAACATGTTTATGACCAGAGCAGCAGCTGGGCAGAACTGTGCCAACTCTCACTCAACTCGCCCCAGAGTAGGGTTGGATATTAAACTGGAAACTCCAAAAGCAATCATGGCACCTTGCAAAGTTTCTGCTTAAAGAACCTTCAGAGGAAGTAGATCTGGGATTTTTGTTTGCAGCAGGAAGTCGCCCAAGGATGTGCCAGATTCACATGGACGCCCAAGGCAAGAACAGGTGCAGGAGACCCTGAAGGAGCCCTTTAGGCCAGCCACTTCTGGCCTCCTCCCCAAAGCCCCACCCAAACAGAAAGCACACCATTTCTGGGGCAGCAAAGCAGATTTGTAACAATCTCCTTATGGCAGCTCTAAAATCAGGTCCAGGGTGGTTGTCTCGGATTTTTTTTTTTTTTTAAGATTACTATACAAATGATACATGAATGAATAATCACAGAAAAGTCAAATACAACAAAATTGGGAGCGGGAATAAGGGGGCAGGAAATAGAAAACACACAATCCAGTTTGAACACTCACAGGCGTGAACACTGATGCCTTGGAGGTAGGTGTTTATAGCTCAGGCGACTCTCTTCCCTGTGAGCCCATCTGCAGCCTTGCTGCTGCTATACAACATGGCTCTCCCAGCTCTGCTCCCACACAGCAAACAAGGCTCTCCAGCTCCTGGCAAAGGCACTGTGCCCAGGCAGGCGGTGAGTTCTCTCCCATACCCGGAGATGGAATGATCCAGGGGCGGTGCAGGTAGATGCAGTCCCATTTGGGAGTCAGCCAAGCTTAACAGTTGTTTGCTTGGCCCTTGGACAGGCCCAGCCATCTTCCCCAAACTACAGTTTCCTCCTCTGTAATGTGGAGCTAATGACTGACATCCGCTCACAGGCATACGCTCAATGCAATGCCTGCGTGACAAGCCCTTCCTAGAACCAGGGCTGCACTACGGCCAGTGTGTGAGAAAGGCAAGGGCCCAGCCTGCCCTGGCAGAGACGGCACAACTGCAGGTGTGTATGTGCACCTGTATGTGCCTAACTGCACACAGGAGGGTATGCAATGGGAGAATGGGGCTGGGTGCCGTTCTCTCCCCGCCACGTCCCCTCCTCTGTTGGGGCAGCCCCAGGGTCCGGCTGGACCCTCCTGAGGCTCCGGCTGGGCCCTCCTGAGGCTCCTCTAGCTGTAAGAGTGAACTCTTGTGGAGAACCACTTTCCTTTGGCCTTGGGGCATGAGGGAATCATTTCTCACCGCAAACAGTGCACTCACCTCAAGGCCAGCAACGCTGCAGCCCCATGGGGAGGTGGCCGGGCCCAGCTGCTGGCAGCTCCCTGAATTTGGAAGGTGGGATAGTACTTTGTGTCTTTTGGCTCCAGCTTTGGGCCTAGCCTGTAATTCCAGGAAAACAGGAAATAATTCCCGTTGGCATCCTGTTAGACTAACAAGAACTGCAGAGATGGTGACAATTTCAGATGGGGGGGGGGCGCCACGCAGAGCATCTGGAGGGCGACAGCTGCTTTGGTGAGGGCAGTCAGGGCAGAGCCCCCCCAGAGCCGACACTGCAGCTGACGTGACATGAGGGGCTGGGGCACCTGCAAGTACAGGCTTGGTGGAAGCACAGGTGTCCACAGTGGCAGACACAGCGAGCAAGGGGAGCAGCAGTGGAGGCAGTTAGTTGGGGCTAGACGGCGCATGGGGAGGAGTCTGGGTTTTACTCTAAGCTCAGCAGGAAGCAGGCAGGGATGCGATCCAACGTGTTTAAGGCCTGACTCTGGCCCATTGTGTGTGAGGATTAACAGAGGCTGCTTACAGAAAGCACCCGGCCAGCCTGGCATGCCAAGGCAGCTCAGGTGTCCTGTGGTTTTCTCATTGTCACTGCTCCGAAGGGTCCCCTGCCTGGCATGAGGGGGACACTCAGGCCTGTCAGAGGGTGCCAGGATCCCAAGTTCTAAGGGGGAGGCCCGAGAGCATGCACAAGGCGGTGAAGCCGCAGACACTGGGGTGGCACAGTGCCCCTAGGGCTCCAGGGACCAGGACTTACCTTCTGGTGATGGCCCCCAAATGGCCTCCTTTAATGACATGCTTCCCTCACACCCCCTACCAGGCTGCATCTTTTCCCACCCCAGAAGACTCTTCCAGTGACCCCCACGTCATTTTTCCACACAAACATGATAAGGAAGGACAAGGCCTTAACCTGGACTGGGACAGGAAGTGCCAGCACCTGCTCATCAGAACCCCCACCCCATCCCCAGGGCCACCGAACCCAAACTCACAGCTGTTGCACCAGGTTACTGAGCTTCCCATTCTCTGGTTTAATCCCAACGACAACCCCAAGACATGGTGTCTGCGCTACTTGACAGGTGAGGAAATGCAGATGGACAGGGACTGGAGGGTTCCCAAGCACAGTGAAAATTAGCCCTGATCTGTGGGGACCCCACCACCCCTCCCCCTGCCCGCCATGGTGTGGCTCATGGCTTCCCTGTGAGGCGGCCAGCAGCTGGCCAGCCCCTGCACCCCACCCGTTGGCAGGTTTGGGGCTCGGCTCCTCAGTGTCACACCACTGTCCTGAGATACCACTATGCTTCCCACCTCTCAAGTGGAGAATGTGGTTTTCACGTTCAATCCCCAGATGGATGAGAAAGCAAACTCCTCCATGCGACGTACAGCACAGCACGTCAAGCCTCGGATCACAGTTTAACCACTGCCAGCACCGGCCTGCAGCCTCCTCCTGGTGCCGGCCCTGGCCCAGTCTCAGCTCCTGAGCTGGCTCCCCAGCCCAGACCTCCTTCACTGGACACACTATCTCTGAGCTGCCTGTGTGGCCCCGGGCTAGGCACTGGGCAGGGCAGGAAGAGATGCTCTTGCAAAGGAGACTGGTGGTCACAACAGCCCGAGGTGAGGGCTATGAGGGCCAGCGGGTGCTGACTCATGAGCAAAGCTCATAGCTTCTTCCTAGAGGTGACGGTGCCTGGGTCCTTAAAGATCAGTACCTGCCTAGGGCAGGGGCACGGGTAGGAGGAAGGGTGTGGAGATGAGAGAGAGCAGGGAGGAGCTTGAGCGGGCAGTCTCGAGGGGCTGGAGTAGAATGGGGGCGAGGCCCTGCGTGCTGGGGAAAGCTGACTGTCCCGCATAAATGCAGGGAAGAAGGAGATGCTGAGCAGAATGTAAGAGGGCCGGATCTGACTATAAGGGCCAGGGGAGAAAGGCAGGCAAGAGTCCAGACGGGCCGTGCAGAGACCTGAGGAGGCTGTGCCAAGAACATGGTGCCTGATGGCAAGGGAAGAGGACCAAGTCCCTTGGCAGATCCTGGGGGCAGTGAGTGAATACAGAAGCCCAGGGTGTGGTTTCAGGTGAGCGAGGGAGGGCGTCCATCTGAACGTGTAGTTTTAAGACCTAGTCACTGAGGCCTGCCCCAAGACGTATCCACCTTTGCCCGCACCCCCACCCTGGCTCTGGCCTTCTCTTTAGTCCCGGCCACCTCAGGGCACTGCGCTCCCCAGGAGATACCCAGGGATCATGGAGGCCCCAGTCCCACCCCCGACAACACCAAAGGGCCCCTGTGGCCTCCCCCAGCAAGAGGCTGCCCTGCCTGCGACCCTGACCACCCCACACAACCCCACCCTCACCAGGGCCTCAGGAGCAGCTCCCAGGTCATGGCTTCCCAGACCCTGCCTGGCCTACATCTTAGCCATCACGGCATGGGACAGGCCGGGCATCAGCTGTCCCTGTGTCTCAAGTCTTACTCTGAGCAACCCTGGGTTCCCCGGGAGCTGGTGATGAAGCTTGGGGCTCTGGGGACTGGGCCTGGGCAGGCAGTACAGCACTTTGCTGGGCCCTAAGGATTTCCATGTGACAGAAAGGCTGGCTCTTCCAGGGCAGCTCCCATGAAATGGAATTCAGAACATTCTCCCTCCATTCTAGACCCCAACTTGCCTGAAGGCACAAAAAGGTATGAGAAGCCATGGCCCCAGTGACATGGGTCCTGGTGACATGGGGTGGCAGACAGGTTGAAAAGACAGAGCAGAAGCGTGAATCGGGTATCCACTTAGCATGGCCCACACCTTCGGCTGGGATGAGACGTGCGATGACTAAGACACCAATCCAGCCTAGCTCCCAGGCAGGGGTGAGGCAGACACAATGGCTATCTTATGACACCATATGATGCATCAGCTGCCCGTAAGGAGCTGCTTCCAGCACCAGGATAGCACCCATGGGCCGTGAGGCCAGCAGCTCACCGGCATTTAGGGTTAGGCAGCAGGCAGGGGAGCAGGGCCTCAGGCTCAGGAGATGCACGAGCAGGGAGGGGGGAGGAGGAGGGGTGAGGAGGGTGGAGAGGCAGCCAGACTACAGCCAGGAGCTGAATATGCAGGCATTCAAAAGATGGGGGGATCACACTCCTCCTGCCTCTCAGGAGGATGCTCATCCAGGTCAAATCTGATTGCCTCAAGGCACCTCGGCCCAAGGGGAGAGGCCAGGGAAACACCTATCCCCTGCACAAGAATCTCAAGATGCCTCAGAGGCACAATCAACAGTTCCACTTTGTCTGCAATCCCTGCCTGCGACCAGGACAGGAGGACACTCATTCCCCCTCCACACAGGGCTCCAAGAGTCACCAGTGTGACCCACCCAACCCATCCACCACCTGGAACCCTTCCCCGGGTGCCCACTGGGTCCCTGGCCTCCCAAGCAAGGCCCAGCAGACACATAAACACGGTAACACACTAAGGAAACATGCTGAGCTCAAAACAGGTGAAAGGCTGGGCAGTAGCGCAGGGGACCACTAAACCTCACATCTAGGTGCGCAAGTGGGGGTTCCGGGAACCCTTCATGGAGGAGATGGCAGCTGTGCTGAGGTGTGGATGCCACATGAGGGGACACTCATAGGTACCTTACCAGGAAGAGTCTGCAGAGGAGGTGGGGTGGGGAGGCAAGCATGGAGGTGCCCACAGAGGCCCGTGTCCCACTGAGGGGCTTCCAGGGCCTCCTGCCTGGTGAAGACAGAATCACAATCAAGCTTTCATGACGGAAGGATCTCTCTGGTGACAGGAGGAACCGACAGAAGGTGGGGCCTGAAAGGATGCAGAGGCAGCTTTCGGAAATGCTGGGCCAGCAGACACCTGGGCGAGGGGGATCCAAGAGCCTGAGTGGAGGGCCTGTATCCGGAGTCCACGCGTCTCAGTGGGAGGTCAGCAGTTCTCAGTGGGGACAGGAGGCCCCAGGCAGGCACTTTCCAACGTCCAACTGTTCAGTGAGGACCTCCGCTGCTGGATGACTCATGTCTGGCCTGGGTGACCAGTGGTCACTGTCTCCCTGGCTGAGGTGCCCCTTGGTCCCAGTTCTCTTCCAGGCCTCCTTTTCCATACTGCTGGCTGTTCATGCCCCATCCTACCTTTCTTCTTGCTATGGAACTCGCTCCCTGAAGGCACCTGTTCTCTTCCAGCTCTCCCCAGGACCCTGCCCAGCTCTTACTCTGCCACAGCTGCAACCCTGGCTCTGGGGTCCCTGACTTGAGATGCCTTTACGTGTCTACCTCTGTATCCGCTGGCCACCTCGTGAAATGCCGCACCCTGACGTGTATTCAAACTTCCGCTCTGTCCTCACTCCCACCCCAGGGCTCTTCCTGCTCCTGCTCCCACCTCCTGTCCGCCATACCAGAGCCTGCCGTCCATCACCCCTCCTCTACCAGCCGAGACCATTCCTGCCAAACCTCAAACCTTCAGCGGTGTACCTCCTTGTCCTCCAGTCTCGGCCCTGGCAAGACCGCACCAGAGGCAGCTTGGCCATGAGCCGTGCATCGTGCTTAACTGCCAGGGGATATCATGCCCCAGCCAGCAGCCTCTCCTGTGCCTGTGGGGCCAGCTTCCAGTTTCAGTGCCCACCCCAGCTCATCCTGCCAGCTCCTCTCCCACTCTCCCCAGAAAGGGGCCAGCAGCAAGGATTCCTCATCTCTCTGACCTTCGTGTTCATCTCCTCCCACCCCGGATGGGCCTACGCTCAAGGCCTCCACTGGGTCCTGGGCTGCACCTCCTGGGGTATCTTCAGTGCTCCCTCTCTGCAGGTCCCTGCCCCTCAGGGAACTTGCGGCCAGCCTGGCTCTACTTCCTCCCTGTCACTCCTTCCAGTCAATTTCTGCCAGAAGCTGGCTGCAGCCCTGTCTCCCACCCTGCCCACCAAATCTAACAGATGCACGTGGGCCTTTTCTCCTTATCTCACAGCCTCTGTGAAGCTCACACATGGGGCTCTCACTCTGTTCTGCACCTCTCCTGGGCTACCTGAGAGCTCACCCTCAGGGTTTCCCCTTACATGGCTGGCTGCCACTTCTCAGCACCTGGCCCTCCACCTGGCTCTTCCCCTGTACTAGCAGGGTGTTTTAGCATCCTCCCTCTCCTCAGTCTGCACTGAGGAATCCTCTTGGGGACTCTGGCTGCCTATCTCCACAGCTGCCCAGGAGTCTCCAGGTGACTTGTGATGTTGCACACCTCAGCTAACCTGCAGCCACATCGGCCTGGCTTGGGGCTTCATGGGGCCGCTGCTCTCCCAAGTCCCCCACCCTTCAGGATCGGGCCCACCTGCCCTCCAAATATAGCCTCAGGAACTCTGGCCCTAGGCATCTGCTATAGTTCCCCTGCTACACTCAGGGGGACAGGTCGTCGCCGCAAAGGAGGATACACCTGTCCCTTATCCCTTTCTCCTCTTGGTCCAATCCACTTCAAATGCCCTTCCCCCACCTCTCAAGGCCTCCTCGACCTCCTGGGCATGCTGAGCTCCCTGACTCCACGGCTCCTTGTCCCAATCTGCTTTAATTCTTGGCACACCGCTGCACCAGGCTGCCAACAGGTCCATCTCTCCTATTAGACTTCTGAACCTGGGTGCCCACTCTCCCCGGCCTACCTGCGAAGGAAGAGCACAAGAAGGGAACAGGCAGAGGCTCAGAAACTTCGCAAACCACTCTGGCCCAAGAACCAAAACCAAATCAAACTCACTGCTGTTGAGTTGATTCCGACTCATAGCAACCCTATAGGACAGAGGAGAACTGCCCCACAGAGTTTCCAAGGAGCGCCTGGCGGATTCAAACTGCTGGCCTTTTGGTTACCAGCCATAGCACTTAACCACTACACCATCAGGATTTCCTGGCCCAAGAGGAACATTTAATTCTAAAGGCCAAATGACCACAGGGAGCATTGTGCAACGTGTTCCAGGCATGTGACCCTCCCAGCCATCAGCTTCACAGAACAGGAAAGCTAGGTGAGCTTCTGCCTCAGCTGTGAAGCCAGCGTTGGCATTTCCCATTTCCCAAATAGTCGGCATTTCCCAAATATTCGAGGTAACTAGAGTGCCACAGGGACGATCAGGTAGCTAATTGCCCAGGGACCTGACAGTGTGGCCTTTGCTGGTGGCACACAATGGCAGACAAAGCCCAGTACAACAGGGGTGTAGCCACTAATGAGGTGTTAGTCACAGCACCTTGGGCCAGCTGACTGGCCCTCCGGCCTGTCCCTGGTTGGAAGTTCAAATGCAAGTGTTGACAGGAGAGCCTACAGCCTACTGAGCGGCACCGAGAGCAGGGCAGTTTGCGTCCAGGCCTTGGCTGGCACCTCGGAAGGATCCCTGGGTCCTTTTGGCAGGCACCACACCTTTCCCTGAGCCTGGTCCGGTCTGCCCATAGAAAAGGCTGCACATAGAAAAGGCTGCACATAGAATGGAGCTCTGCTAATTTCAGATCTTTATTTTCTGGCTGGAAGGGACCTCCCAACAGCTGGTCATGAAAAACATTCCCAGACCACAGGATAAGCCAGCCAGCCTCACAGAAAAATAACCAGAGGACAAGGAGGCCACTATCAACAGCACTAGAAATTTGATCAGTGTGAGTTCCAAGTGAGGTGCCTGCTACAGGTGTGCCTTGGAAGGCTGGCCCACAGTAGGTTCTCAGTGAGTATTCTATTTTTAGGTCTGGGCCTGGGATGGAGTTTTGCAGGCTTAATCATTTTAACCCAAGAAGCGCTTCTTGAACGCCTGAACCCAGTGCTGGAAGACAAGGATGAAAAGCCCAGCCTCAGCCCTCCACTAGCTCCAGCTGTGGGGAATACAGATGGAGTGGCTGTGCCAATTCGAAGTGGCAAGTGCTATGACACAGGCAAACATGGGTGTCTGGGCCCCCATCCCAGAAGGAAAGACAGGCCAGGGGAGGCTTCCCTAAGCCAAGTCATGCCTTAGCTGGGCCCTGAAGGGTGAGGAGGCCTCAGCCCCATGAAATGGCAGGCACAGCGCAGACAAGGCCACGGGAGAACAACCTCATCCAGGGCCCAGCATTCAGGGCCCTGGGGAAGGGTAGGCCAGGGAGCGTGTACTTTGTGGCTGCGCTTAAAAGACAGTCCTAATAATGCTACGGTCCAGCGGCTTCCTGGGTGGCGCAAGTAGTTTGTGTTCAACAACAAACAAAAAGGTTGGCAGTTCAAACCCACCCAGCAGCTCTGTGGAAGAAAGGCCTGGCAAACTGCTTCCGTTAAGATTACCGCCAAGAAAACCCTATGGAGCTCAGTTCTGCTGTGTAACACATGCAGTCACCACGAATCGGAATGGACTCAATGGCAACAAGTTTGTTTTTTTTGGTTTATGGTCCAGCCTCATGGGGACCAAGATGCCAAAGAGCCTGATGCAGGGGCCTGGGATTCCCTGGGCCGTTGAGGAAAGGAGGAGGAAACACCCAGGAAGATAGGACCAGATGCCAGAGACAGGACGGGGGGGTTCCTCAGAGGCCCAGGGGTTTACCGAGATAAAAAGGCCAGAATGACCCTTCCCAGAAAAGAAACTGTGGAGGAGCGTTAGAGCATGAGGGGAAGTGAAGCAAGGAAAGGCAGCAGGGATGGAGGTGAGGGGGATGCTGGTGGGAGGAACTGTAGAAAGGCTTCCGTAGGTAACATAATCACCATGGTAAACAACAACTTTCAGTGTGTGCAGGAGCCTACTTAAAACTGTGTAACAATTAGGCCAACACACAGTTTCAGATCAGGGGAAACAATCCAAGTCTTCCTGTGTGTTCCTGGGTGCAGGAGACCTCCCCAGAGTGGAGAGGAGCAAGAACCCACTCTGTGCCTATGTGGCAGGTGTAGCCCAAGAGCAGCTAGACGCTGGGGAAGGACCCCACAGCCCACACACGTGCCCCTGGGTGAGCAAGTTGTCAGAGATAAAGACAGCTGTTAACAGCCAGGCACAGTCACCTGCAGGCAGATAGTGGCTCCTTTACAACCTCAGCCTTCCTGGCGCTCTCACCTTCCCCTCTCCCCAGCTGCCCCTCAGCGGGGGGTGCGGGGTGGAGGGGGTCGGGGACACCCTTGCATTTAGCCTCTGCATTCTCACTGGGCTCTTCCCAGACTCTCTCTGCTGCTAATGCCCAGGCACCAATAGGGTCCTGGAAGGAGCGGGAGGGGATCCCACACTCATTTCTGAAGCCTTCTATGCATGGACTCTAAGGACTCTGCTGGCCAGGATCTCAGGCTGAGAAGGCTCGTTTTCATGAGGACCAACCCTCAGTCTGGAGGAAAATACGATCCTTTAGGTAAGTGACTCCCATTAGAGACAGAAGGGCCCTGAAAGGAACCTGGAACAGGGTGATTTTGCACCGTTATCTTACGTAAGTCCCTGGGTAGCACAAACAATTTGCATTTGACTACTAACTGGAAGGCTGGCAGTTCGAAGCCACCCAGGAGCCAAGAAGATTCTGTGGCGCTCAGTTCTACTCTGTAACACATGGGGTTACCATGAATCAGAATAGACTCCATGGCAAGAGCTTTCTATCTTACATCCATCCTGTCCTTTGCTCTAACAAAGCAGCCAGGCCTCTGTGATAAAAATCAAAAGCCCACTATCCTTTCCCCCCAAGAAAAGCAATGGGTTATTAATCGGCCTTCTGTGTTTTAAGATATAAGGAGTCTCTGGGGCTCAGTTTTCTTTTTCTCTTCTTTTCTCACTCCATACATTCTCCTGGGAAGATCCAACTCACTTCCACTTCAAGGCCACCCAGAAATTAAACAAATCACTCTCCAGCCCAGTGCTTTCTCCTTGGCTCCACACCTGTATACATCTAACTGACCTTTGACTGTCTTATCGCCACCTGTCCCTAGTCCCGCTCTCTTGCCACCCAGTCGCTCACCTGAAGGCGTTCCTGAAGTCCTCCTTTCCCCCTGGCTTTCCCACCCAGGCAACCAATCAGTCTCCTGGGAACTCCTATCTGTCTCCTCCTTCTCTTCCATAGTGCTGTGCCTTTTGTCTCACTGGTGTGCTGCAGGGGCCCCTCCACCAGTCCCCTAGGCCCAGTGCAGCCCTTCCCCAGGTCATCCCGGCCACCACTGCCTGGTCATCGTTAGAAAACACAAGCCTGACAAGGTCATTTACAAGCCTTAAATCCTTTGGTGGCTTCCCATTGCTCTCAGGAAAAGAGTCAAACTCTTCTGCCTCACACTCCAGCCACACAGAGCTCCGCACTGCTCTTCTCCAGCAGCGGTGTGTGGTAACTGGGCCTCTTCCTTCACATGTGCCTTTCCTTTGTTCGAAGGCCCTTTTCCCTTATTTGTTCTTGCCACTCTTAACCATCCTTCAAAACTCAGCTTAAGCCCTTCTCAGACACCCTGCACCAAAGTCCAGCTGGAAGTCAGTCCTCCACACACCCAGAGCAAGCCTGTGGCCACCTGGGGAGCACCTACCAGGTGAATTTACCTGCCTGTCTCCTCTATACACTGCAAGCCCCTCAAGGGCAGAGACCAAATGTTACTCAACTTTAAATCCACAAAATACGGCGCAGTTCGTCCTCCGGTGAAATATGAACCCAAGAAACGTGTGCTGAAGGAATAAAGAAAACTACTGAATAATGAATTCAAGTAGTTTCTTAGTAAAAAGCCTGAGGTTTTGTTTGTCTGATATTATCTCAATTTGGAAGGATAAATTACTGCCCTGAAATTACTGCTTCAAGTTGGAAAGGTCTCTTTCTGCCACTTACAGAGTTGTCGTAACACAAAAGGTATGCTCACATAGGTAAAACATTCAAAGGTAAGTATTGTATAAGTGCTTTTTTACAAATGGCTTCGCTGTCCTTATGTACTTTAAACCAGAAACCACCCAAGGGCAAACTCTGAAATGTGTGTTCTGAGGTTGGCTTGGGTGGTAATGAGAATTAGGAGCAGAACTGTGTGCCCAAGGTGACTGGGGCCTCCTGGACAGCCCTGGCAGGTGTGGTTAGCGAGAGCTGGCAAGGCCCACCTGGAGGTAAACTTGTGGATCCAGGGGGTGAATTTTATTACTGTTATGAAAACTGTGCCTAGATTTCTAGATTGCTTCTGCATCCCAGAAAGGTCACCCTTAACCTGAACGAAAACCACTGTGTTAGTTCATGTCTATTGCTCCAACAACAGCAATTTCGTTCATTTTAACAAACACTTACGGAGGACCCAGCCCAGGCTGAGGCAACAGGGGAGCTGAAGATGAAGGAGATTTGGTTCCAGCCCTGTTCACAGGGAGACACAGACTTCTAAGCAGAGCACTCCCTACCCGATAAGCACTTCACACAGAGGCTTTATTGGAGCATTGAGAAGACTAGATGAGGATCAACCCTCAGAAACAACAACAACAACAAAAAAACCTGCTGCTGTAGAGTTGATTGGACTCATAGCGACATTACAGGACAGAGTAGAACTGCCCCCATAGGGTTTCCAAGGAGCAACTGGTGAATTCGAACTGCTGAGCTTTTGGTTAGCAGCCAGGTTAACAGCTTCGCCACCAAAGTTCCCACAAGGACAAAGGTAAATCTTTGTGAGACTTCTTGATCTTGTCTTATCTTCTCTCTGGCTGTGGCCCTTTAAATTTAAAAAACCCTGCATAATCCTCAAGGCAACTAAGCAAACATTTACAGGTGCCACCTGTGCATCAGGGATAAAAAGGAAAGACAGGGCCAGTGCCCTGAACATATGCTAACTAGTGTGACTGCCCTTTCTGCAAATTTCCCTGGATGTCACCTGCCAAATCTGGAGCAGACATTCAGGGAGATAAAGAAAATCACCTCTGTGCTTCTAGGGGCCCTGGAGAGGCGAATTCCTGGCTAGGAATAAGCAGCTGAGTAATGATGACAACCCCTGCAACACAGATACAGCTGTTACCAGCTCCTAACCTCCGGGGCCTCCCAGTCCACTGCTAACATAACAATCAACACATGGCTCTTAAACAACCTTCGGCCCTCGCTGCCAGCCCGAGTAATAATCCAGAAGACCCACATCAAAGTCGGCTTTCCACACCAGTGTGGCCAGGCTGCCAGCACCCCTGACCCGACCCAAGCATGACAAGGGGCATGTCACCACCTCCAGCTGTCTTCCAAGCCACACCCGTTTCCATGTCCCCTGGCACGGAGGCCACGGCCAAGGGGGCACCTGCGGACAGGGCTTAGAGGCTGGGTGGATCCCTACGTGGCAGTGTGTCTTCCTGGGGCAAGTGGGGGGCCTGGCGGTCCAGGTCTTCCCAGCAGCAAGCAGGACAGGATCTGTTGAAATTGTGACCCAATCCGGGGCGGGGGGGGGGGGTGGTTTCCTGCCCGGCGGAGACAAAAACGCTCGCAGGAAAGAGCGACAAGGAGCGCTCCATGCCCCCTGGGCGGGAAGCGTCGGCCCTCCCGGTGGCCGGTTCCTGGGAATGGCGGCCCCGGCCCGGGGATGGCGGGCAGTGCCGGCCGGGGACGCCGAGGGCGCGAGGGTTCCGGGGCCCCCTGACGGGCGCCGTGGCCAGGGTCCTCGCGCGTCCGGCCTCGAATGAGACCCCGCAGCTGGCCCCACGCGCCCTCCCTGCGCCCGCCCCCCAGCGGCTCTACCGCGGTGACAGCCGGGCGACCCTGGCCCGCCCGGCGGCCCACACCCTCCGCCTGAAGCGCCGCGTACCCACCTCGGCCACCGCAATCCTCCTCAGCTAGCCGAGCGACCTCGCCGCCCGCCCTTTGCGCAAGCGCGCCTCTGGCCCCGCCCCCTGAGCTCGCGCCGCCGGCACCGCCCTCTGAGCACGCGCCGCAGGCCTCCCACCCTGAGCACCCTCAGGACTCCCCGGAGCAGCCTCTGGGCATGCGCGCCGGCGCCTGGGGAAGGCCGCTGGGGAGCAAGCGCTGGCAGAGCACTGCATCCCCCGCGGAGAGGCTAGGGCTAGCGCGCTGTCCTCCAGAGCGTTGGTGAAGTGGGGCGGGGGCCTGCGCGGCCCCGCTGAGGGCAAGGCGCTGGACGTCTAGAGTCGGGACGCGATGACGGCTGCCCGCTGGAGTCGCCGTCCAGACGGTCACGCATGTACCTGTGACCGCGCGTCCGCGACGTCCGGTCCCGAACAGGAGGAGAGGGGGCTCACGGGTCCTGGGGCGGGACCTGAGCAGAGGGGCGGGAAGGAGAGTCGGAGGAGCCCTGAGGCAGGGGTCAGAGACGCAGGCTGAGGCACCCGAACGAGACAGGGTCGCAGCAGGCAGAGACCTAGCTGGGGGCAGGGACGCGGATACCCAACTGCAGAGACAGTGACAGACAGGCAGGTGACAGGCTGGGCGGGCCAGGCCAGGACGGACGTGGAGCCAGAGACCGCGCGCCGTGGACAGAAGCGGCGATCCTCGCTGGGAAAAAGACATAGCTGCCTCTGCAGGTCCTGGCGGAGGGTGGGGGGATTACTGTTCTGGAAGTGGTGGGGGTCACCGAACCCCAGGGGGGTTCAAAGGAGCCTGTGGTGGCCACAGTGCCCCTTGCGGAAATCAGAGGCTGTCTGAA
Source organism: Loxodonta africana (assembly GCF_030014295.1). NCBI lineage: Eukaryota > Metazoa > Chordata > Mammalia > Proboscidea > Elephantidae > Loxodonta > Loxodonta africana. The sequence continues at coordinate 55,752,585 of NC_087353.1, read as the reverse complement.
GGATCACAGAGTCCTGAGGGGCACGGTGGTTCTTAACGGTTTGCAGAGCCCTGCAGGGTCCGGTCCCACAAGGGGGTTCACAGCATTTTGGGGGATCACGGTGCCCCTTGGAGAGGGTAGACAGCGCGGGGGGATCACAGAGTCCTCTCGGGATGACGACCGCCCAGGAGAGCCTCAAAGCAGCTTTTGGGGTGGTCACCCTGTATCTGATGCAGGGTGTCGCTCCGTCTGTTCTCAACATCCCTCCCGGCACAGGCGTCAGGCATAAAGGGAGGCACCGGAAGGGGACGGCGCGGGGGTGGGGGCCGCAGATGAGGGACGCACGCGACAGGAGCAAAGACTCCTCGGCAGGCGGATGCGCTGGGTGATCGTGTGCGGTGATGGGGAGCCGCGACCCACCCAGACCGCGGGCTCAGGCCGCTCCGCAGCGCCCCCGCCGCTCGCGTCGCTGCAGCCTCCTCAGGCGCCGCGTCCACGCGTCCCTCCAGGGCACCACGAGGCTCCCGCGAGCAGCGCTGAGCCCCGGCCCCCGGCCCCCCATGCCCCCGGCTGCAGCCCCGAGTCCGCCCCCCAGCAGTAAGTAGCGGCGGCCGGGTAGTAGGCGCGGGCAGCCGCAGGCAGCGTCCCGCGCCGGCACCCACAGCGCGCTGCTCCCGCGCCGCGCGCGCTCGTCGCCGCTCCGGAACACTGCGAGTACAGCCACCGGGAAGCGCGTCCACGCGCCGTGCACCTCGCCGCGCGCGCCCACCGCCACCTGAACCGCTGCGGGGAGGGCGAGACGGGCGGGGTCAGGCGGGGGATGAGGCCACGCGGTGGAGCCCTGGACGCCCACAGGGAGTGGGGCACAGAGAGGACATCCACCGGAGGATGCTACGGGGTAGGGGGCAGGACCTGCGAGGGTCAGAATATGCAAAAGAAACTGGGGAGGCAAGAGGTGGGCAGGTGGCCCTGGGTGGCCTACCGTAATCCTTTCGGCAGAATTTCTTCAGGCTGATGCGGTAGCTCCCTGGGGTGGGTTTGCAGTGGGCATCACAGTCTGAGGGAGGGCGAGAGGCTGGCATGGCTCCCCACTGCTCCCCACCTGCACCCTCTCCTCCATTCCTTGAACCCATGCCCTGCCCCCACAGCCCCCAGTCTGGGCCCCTGGTCTGTGTCCACTCACCCTGGGGCTCCACAGGGCTGCCCTCTTCAGTGGGCCAGGGAACAGCGGTCTCTGGGGAGAAGGTGTGAGAAGGCCTGCGATGGGGTGGGGTGGTGGTGGTGCAGGGCACAGGGGAGGTGGCAGCAGAAGGGCTGTGGGTGGTCTCAGCTGGGGAGGCTGGGCAGGGTCACTCACTGATGCAGGGTGCCACGGGAGAGCGGCTCTGCTGGAAGCCTGGGGCACAGCGGTTGCAGGTGAGGCCTGTGACACCATCCTTGCAGGGACACTGGCCTGTAGTCTGGTTGCAGGTTTTGCCAGCAGCCCCAACTGGGTGACAGTCACAGGCTGAGAGCAGAGGTGGGAGGAAGGGCCTGGTCAGTCCTGGGCTTGGCAGAGGCCCCTGGGGGGACGGGGAGCGAGAGGGCCAGGGAAGCCGGGGGCTCACCCCTACAGGCGTGGCGGTCACTCAGGGCACGGCCTGGGTCTCGATAGAAGCCCTCCCTGCAGTAGTGGCAGTGGCGGCCTGCCGTGTTGTGCCGGCAGTTAAGGCAGACACCCCCACTGCGACGGCCAGACAAGCGATACAGCTCCATGTTGAAGCGGCAGCGGCGGGTGTGGCCATTACAGGAGCAGGCTGCAGGGAAGGATGGCATCAGGGGCAGGCCACCCAGGTCCCAGCTCCCCAGGCCACCCTTCAGGGCCTCACCAAGGCAGGCGTGGGCTTCCCTGGTTGTGGCCCGCTGCCACGGCCTGTCACAGTAGAAGGGCTTGCAGCGGCTGCAGTCAGGGCCCTCTGTCCCATGCTGGCAGTCACAGACCAGGTGGCTTTGGGCATCCAACAGGCACCTCGAGGCATGCCCATTACACTTGCAGCGCCCGCCCACCTGGAGCTCGGTGGCCGAGTAGGTGTAAGGGACCACAGCCTTGGAGTCCCTGGTGTCCTCCAGCATGGTGGGCCTGGTGAGTACCACACGGATGTCTGTGGCAGTTACCCAGTCCTGGAGCACGGGGCTGCTGTCCAGATCCAGGCCTGGAGGGCTGCCATCCTGCACACTGAAGGCCAGGAGGCCACCACCATCTTGTTGGGCCTGGGGTGCCGGGAAGCACAAGGCCTCAGGCCCTGGTCCTGACGGGCCAGTGGCAGGGATGGGCAGGCGACCATAGTCTAAGCCACAGAGAGAGGAGAAGAAGCCCAGAGGGGCCCAGCTGCGGCCATGGTCCTGTGACTTGAGCAGGGCCACGGAGGCTGGGGGCTGAGAACAGAAGCGCAGGCTCACGAAGACCAGCTCGAAAGCCTTGCCCAGGGGCACTGTGAGTGTCACATTCAGAGGCACCCCCACCAGCGAATCTGAGCGCCAGCACAGGGGCCCCGCCGTGCCTCCCGCCGCCGTCAGGAGGGTGGCGGGGTGTGCCCGCCGAGGGTCCGAGGCGTCGCAGGCCCGTGTGGCCGGCCGCCCGCACGTGCTGGACGCCAGTACCTCACGGCCCAGGGCGGCATTCACCAGGCCCGGCACACAGCCGCGGGGTGCGCCGACCTCGTCATGGCAGGGGTCGGCGGCTGCCGGCTGCCCGGCGCTCAAGGCAGAGAACGTGCCCGCGGTCAGCAGCAGCCCCCACGGCCAGCTGAGCATGGCTGGAGCCTCTAGGGTCAGCCGGCGGCCGGGGCGGGCTCACCCTCGGGGAGAGGTTCTGCCAGCCGCCCGCAGTACCGGCCCAGAGGTGGGAGCAATCGCCGGCACGCCCCGGGCCGCTCAGCAGCAGGCCGTTGGCGCGTCCTCCCGCTGGGCCTGCACCGATGACAGGCGTCGCCCGCTCCCGGCGCCTCCGCCCGCGAGGCCCCACCCGCTCGCCGCCCGCCGCTCTCACCCACCACCGAGGGCCCGGCGGAGCAGTTCTCGGGCCTCCCGGGAAGGGCCGAGGCGGGCAGGGCCTGGGCGCCAGGCCACCGCCTCCTCGGGCTGCAGCGAGGGCTGGCGCGCAGTGCCAGGAGGGTAGGGGGCGCAGTAGGCTGGAGCCAGGTCCCAGCCGGGGGCGGGGCCGTGGGGCAGGGACGGAGGAGGAGGGAAGGGGGCCTCGTGGCGGAGCCAGAATCAGAAGCAGATTCAGACATAAGCTGGGCCAGCGGGGAGGGGGCTGGGCGGGGCGGGGGAGCCAGGAATGTGCGGGCGGAGCGGGGTGGAGGGGTGGCTGGTGGGGGACCACCCAGCAGGGTCCCGGGCCTGGAGCCAGGCCTTGGCTACTCCTGGGGCCGTGCCACGTGCTGGGCAGGGGTCTGGGCCGCCTGCTACCTCAGACCCAAGGAGCAGCCACCGAAGGGAGGTCTTGACTGCCCCCCCCCACCCCGCAGGGCACACTCAGGGCAGGGGAACTAAACAGGGCTTCAGGGCAGTCGGTATCCCCCAGCTAGAGCCGACACTAGCAGAAAGAAGCCAGGGCTGGAGTCAGACCTGATTTTGGATCCAAGCTGGCTTATTTATCAGTGGGTGGCCTGTGTTCCTCAGCCTGCCTGTGCCTCAGTTTCTTCAACTGTCAGATGTGTTATTCAACATGCTTTGTGGAGCTGTTGGGAGGATTTGATAAGACAGAGTTGGCATCGGACCTAGCCAGGTGCCCATATGACCATACAGTCAGGAAAGACTTTACCTGGGCTGGCCTGAGATCACCTGAGGGGTCAGGTCAGACTTATCCCAAAGCGTCCCTGGGTCTCAAGTGTGTAGCTCTATCACATGATGGGGCCAGCGGCAGGGCTGGCAGGGAGGAAGTGGAGGTCCAGTGTATGGGGAGGGGAGAGTACGGACCGTTAGGTGGTAGGGCCCCAGGGGTTCAGGGCTTTAGTGAGCCACTGAGGACCTCCATGGAGGTGTAAGGAGTAAGGGCTTGATCTACAGGTGTAGGAAAAGGTCTTACCACAAATGGCTCAGTGTCAGAACCTTTGAGCTGGGTCCACATCCCAGCATCTTTGGGCAGGGAAACTGAGGCAGAAGCCCAGTTGGGCAGCCTGGGCACTAGCTGGAAACAGTGGCTGCAGCTGGCAGGGATTAGGGTGCCCAGTACCCAGCCAAGAGGGGGCAAGGATGGCTGTTGGCACAGAGACCTCTTCTTCATCACCTTTAGGTGCTTCATGGAGGGGGCCAAGCAACCCAAGGAAGGCTGGGGAGGGCCCCACACCGAGGGGCTGGGAAGGGGTCCCAGCCTGGGGCAGCCCAAGGCCACACTGGAGTGCCCACAGTCTCAGATGGGTGGTTGATCACAGGCTGGGACCTGTGGCTGGTGGACACCAGGGTCTTCTAACAAGAACATGGATGTGTCTATGAGCAGGTGGAGCTGCTGCCTTGGACGTGGGGGGACCTTTAAGAACCAATGAGATGGAAGAGAGGCAGAAGCATTGTGCTGCTCAGGAGAGGGTGGAGGGCTCCCAAAGTGGGGAGGAGGACACTGGAGGCTCCCAGAGGACTGGAAGGAGAAAAGGAGGGCCTGGCCTTGGAGGAAGAGGGGCAGAAGGGCAGGAGGGAGGATGCAGCACTGGCTTTGGCTCCTGGAGCTTGACCCCCTCTGGACAGGCCCCTCCCTGGCCTGACAGCCACTGGTGCAGGGTGCAGGTAGAGGGGCTAATGGGCTGATGGAACACTGCAGAGAGAGCCCCGAGGACAGAAGGGCTGCTGGCCTCTCCCTCCCTTCATGTTGTGCCATGGCTGGAAGACTCAGACCTCCCTCTGTCCCCACAGGACAAGTATCACAGAGCCTTGTCCTTCAACTTCCTAATAAAGAGAATTCACCTCTTAAACATGTGTGAGGCTGAGCACCTGCAGGACCCATGATCTGCTCTGGATGGGTGGCGTTCAGAACCAGCACTTCCAGCCACTGTCTTCACAGCCCCTCTGGCCTGGAGCCCCACCTGGGATGGGAGGAGCCCTGGGTGGAGAGGGAAGGATGCAATAGTTTGGGGGACTTTAGAAACAGGGAGGTGACCAACTGGCCACAGTGGTCAGGTGAGAGCAGGCTGGGCCATGTCTAGCCTCTGGGGAGACCCTGGCTGTCTCTGGACCTTGGGACTCTGGTCAGGCTGGGGGAAAGAGCAGAGGGAGGCCACATCTCCCCTTTGTCAGTAGAGCTGGCTTTGTATCCAGCCAACTTCCCTGGGACTTGGGATTGGGGTCTGCAGAACATCTGGTGACCTCTGGCTGGAGGAAGCAAGTGCCTGAACCCAGCCATGCTGCCTATGCACCTGGGTCCAGCTCCTTCGGCCTCCTCCCCAGGCCCCCAAATTGGCCACATCTTCAGGTGTGATGGGGCCAGGATGGGCTTCCCTATACCCCCCAGGCGCTGCGTGCCACCTGTCCCAGCCCCTAGGGGGGCTCTCACACTTCCCACTACCAGCAGGCCCAGTACTTTCCAGGCACCTTCAGACACAAAGAGGTTCCACTTCCCCTACCCCGTCCTGGAACACCTCAGGCCGCTGCAGATCTCCCCTTCCACTCAGAGTGAGCTGCTGGCTTGGGGGCACCCTGGGCCTCCAGGGGGACTGGAAGGGGCCTGACCTACTCTGGCCTCAGGGAGCTGAGCCTTTCCCTTGAGAGGGAGACTGATTCAAGCTCCATCCAGCCAGGGTCCACTGTTTCCCAGCCCTTCAAGTCACCACTTGCTCATGTGTTGCACAACCATTTACTGAGCGCCTGTTATCTTCCAGGGGCGCAAATCCAGCAGGGAAGCGAAAGCCCGCAGCCTGAGGGGCCCGGCAGTTGCACCTCGGACGGTGGCTGTGGCCGGGCTAAGTCCACGTCACCAAGCCCTGCCCGCCAGCCCGGGCCTCTTCTGCAAGGATCCCGCCCGCCCCGCGCTGAGGTGGTGCAGGCTCGGCGCGCCTAAAGGAACGCCAAGGAGCAGCTGGGGGCAAAGGGCGAGAGGGGCGAGCAGGGAACGCGGCCCGTAGCCTGCGACGCCGGGGCAACGGAAGGCTTAGGAAAGAGGCGGATTGCAGAGGGAGGCTTCCGCCACCAGCGCCCGCCCAGCGGTGCGGCCCGGGAGGGGGTGTCGCCTGGCCGTGACCTCCCCGGAGAGGGGCTCGGCGCGCCTGCCTCCCGTCGCGCCTCGCGCACCGCCCTCCTCCCGCGCCGCCGGGCGCACCAGCACAGGAAGACCGTGACCAGGAGCCCGAGGCCCGCGCTGAGCGCCGCCAGCGACGCGCCCTGGGCCAGGTCCAGGCGGGGTCCGCGCAGCGAGAAGGTGATGGCCGTGGCTGCGGCGCCAGCCAGCAGGGCCACGGCGCCGAACGGCAGGACGCAGCGCGGCCACGAGCCCACCGGTGGCCAAGAGCAGCGCACGCAGGGCCGGGGGGGACGTGAGGGGCGCGGGGCCCGGCAGGGCTGGCGCGGCGGGCAGGGGATCCAGCGCGTTCATGCCGCTGACACAGGGGCCACGCTCGTGGGTGGATGGGTGGGAGTGGGCGCCGGCGCACTCCGCGCTCCCTTTTCCGCCTGCCATATCAGAATGGATTGGCAGGGGACGCGGTGACGCCACTGGGGACTCCGGCAATCAGGGTGGGAGGGAACTAATCCGGAGAGGGTCTTCCTTTCCTGCTCTGTGCGCCTTGTGTTGGGACCTACTCAGAGACCCGCCAGTGCCACCTCCTTGCCCAAGAAGGCCCACCCACGCCCACAAGCAGCCCCCAGAACACAACTGGTGCCCAGCCTGGCCTAGGTGGGCACGAGGATTTTGAACCGTTTACATCTTAAGATACCCTGGTGATTTTTACAAATAATAAATTTTGAGAACTACTGCTCTGCTAGTGTATAGTAGCCCTCGTGGCATAGTGGTTAAAGTAATTGACTGCTAAGTGTAAGGTCGGCGTTTCAAAACCACCAGTGGCTCAGAGGGAGCAAGATGTGGTAGTCTGCTTCTGCAGAGCTTTACAGTCTGGGAAACCCTATGGGGTTACTGAGGACTTGAAGGCAGTGGGTTGGGCTCTACTCATGGTTCTCAGGAATGTTCCCTAACCAGCAGCAGCATTAGCATTGCCTGGGAATTTGTTAGGAATGCAAAATTTCAGCAGGGAATGAACCAATTCAAAGCCCTGGTGGGCACTGAGGCGACCACTGTTGGGTGCTCATCTGGGCCTGGCAGGGACAGAGATGGACAGCTCCCTGCCCTGGTAGACAAAGATAGCCAACAAGCTCAAAGGATCAGTGAGAGAATTCAGGGTGGATACCGCCTTGTGGGAGTGGACATGGCAAGGGGAGGGGGAACAGTAGCCGGGTTGTGGTGGGATCAACCCTGGGGATCAAGGGGTCCTCCAAGAGTTAAACTGTCAATTTCACAGAAAGGACAAACCCTGCCCTAAGGAGCATCCTGCTTTGAAGGTGTGGCAGGTGGGTGGGGTGCCTCCAAACCCCCAGACCAGGTGGCAATGCAGTGGCTAGGAGGGGTGTGGGTGGCTGATCCCTGCCCCAGGTGGTGGTGCCAACCAGCCTGGTCTCCCCAGGGTTCCCATCCTGGGAGGGACCTAACTATAGAAAATACAGCCTGTGACAATTAACGTTAAATTGCTGAATCTCTCAGAGCTGGTGATGGAAACTGCTCATCAGCACTCCTTGAGCAGTGCCCAGGGCACACGCCCTCCCTGCCATGCCTTAGTTATGCCTCCACGCCCTGGGCAGGGGACGGAGCTGTCCCAGTTCCTGGGAAGGGATCAACTGCCACTACAGCCCTGCTTTTCCATTTCCTACTCTGGCCTGTCACTTGGTCCCTAGCAGTCCTCAACCCAGTCCACGTGAGTGTTTCAGGCCTGCTGGATTGTGGAGTCCTTTCCAAGTAGGGCCTCCTGGTTGGGGGACTGGGGAGTCACTCCACGGTTGCTCCACCACCACCTCGTGCACCCCTATACCTGCAGCCCTTCACCTGGCTGTGGAAGACCTGCCTTCTACCATGCTGCCTGCCAGCTGGGTCCCTCTGAGCAGCGACCAGTGCTGTTCCCATGGCAGTGTCCTCCACAACCCAGTGTGTTCTTGATCCAAAGTCAGTGTCCCCAGCTTGAGGTGTACTGGGCACATAGTAGGTAGTCTATAAAGATGTCTTAGGAGAGCGTTAACGGCACCCACCCCCAAGTGCTCAGCAGGCCCAGCTGCCTTAGAGGCATGGCTCCACCCCAGGAGGTAATAACCACAACCCCCCAGTTTGACAGTGGGGACAACCCTGGAGGATTGAGGCTCAGCGTCTTCAGGAATCTTGCTGAAAGCCCCACAGCAGGCAACAGCCACCACTGTCTATGACCATGGAGGCTGCAGACTTGACCCTGATGTGTTTCTGCTTCCCCGGGGAAGCAGTGCTGCCTTCAGTGGGATGGGGGTGGAGGAACTTCAGGGGTGGCAGTGGGTGGGCCGGAGAGGCGGGATGGCTTTTGCTGAGTGAAGGCTTAAGGGCCTTCCCCTGCTGGAGGCTCAATGTAGGGACTCCACACCTGCCTGTGTTGGGAGAAGTTCTGGGCATGGGGAGCTGGGTGGCTGTGGGCAGTGACAGCCAATTCTCAGTGTCTCCCTCACCTGGGCTAAAGGAGGGCTTCTAGTGTGTTCAGGTGAATGTCAGATGGTGATTCCATGGTGCAGCCTGCCCTGAGTGGAACCCCCCCACCCCGTCCCTTGTACAGAAGGGATGTGTAATTCTTGAAAGATAAAAAGACAAAGAAGCAAAAAATAGAAAACTTCCAAGTCCCACCTTGATAGTTTTTAAATATGCTTTTCAAAGGAGTTTAATGTCACATGGTGGCTTTCAAGTCTACAGCGAGAGAAAGCAGAAGTAGCTGAGATAGGCTCTGCACGGCCTCCAGTCCCCCCCGCTCCCAGGAAGGCAGAGTGGGGCACGGACCTGCAGGTGTCATTGTGCTAAGGCTCTAGAGTCCTATGGAAGGGCCTGGATGTGGGACATGTGGCCGCCCCGCCCCCTGGAACCTTCCTTTCACAGGGAGGCCCTGGGCAGCTAGGGCACGGCTCAGTCTGCAGGTTCGTCCTGCAGGACCGTGGGGAAGTGCTGGCCTCCATTGCAGAGCAGGCTGTGCACAGCCCGGCACACGGCCACACAGCAAGGCCTCTGGGTCCTCACCAGAGGGAGGAGCTCATCCATCAGGACCTGGGTGGGTAGGGGCCAAGGGCTCAGGAGGGCGTGTCTCAGAGCCGCCACAGGTGGGCCCAGGAGGTGGGGAAACCCCAGGCACCCTGCTCCAGCCCCTCTCCCTTCCAGGACATCAAGGCCCCATGCTTCCCTGCCCCTTGGCCCAGCATCGCCTCTGGCAGCTGCCATAACGCTGGGCGGCCACTCCCTGGCCTATGCACAGACCTAGGCTCAACCAGAGGCTCACATACCCTCCGCTGGGTCCCTATGTGTGGAGCTCCTGAGGATGAGCCCCCACTTTATCCTTCCCTCTGAAAATACCTTTTCCAGGTGGAGCTGTTGGTCCAGCATGGCCACTCGCAGCCTGAGGGCTGCCAGGGTTTGCAGCTCCTGGGTGCTGGAGTAGAGAAGAGGCTGGGGGCTCCAGGCTGCATCAGCACCTCCTTCACAGAGACATGAGGCCCTAGCGGGCATCCCTGAGGGGCACAGCTCCAGGTGATGTTTAGCAACCACTGTGAGGATAGGGCATGTGGCCTCCATGCCCAAAGCTCAGCCTCTCTCGTGGGCCAGTGCCTGTTCCCCAGTTATCCCTCCTCACCCTCGTGCATAGATGAGCATGGGTGTGCCTTGGGTGTACAGGGATGGGCGTGCCGTGTGTATATGGGGACAGCTGGATGTAGGAGGGAGGCTACACTCCATCCATAGCCTTCTCCTCGATACCAGGTTTCTGTCACCAGGCATGTGTGTGATGTTTTTGGAGAATGATTTTGTTTCTGACAAACGATGTATATCCGCTCTTAAAACTTCAAGCAATTAAGGAAAAAAAGACAAAGGAGATTTAAAAACCCCTAATTTCCAAAAAGGAGCCCTAGTGGTGCAGTGGTTAAGTGCTCAGCTACTAACCAAAAGGTCAACAATTTGAACCCACTAGCCGCTCCTTGGGAGAAAGATGAGGCAGTCTGCTCCCGTAAAGATTACAGCCTGGGAAACCCAGTGGGGCAGATCTGTTCTGTCTTATAGAGTCGCTATGAGTCAAGATCAACTCAATGGCTGTGGATTTTTGGTTTGGGATGTCCAGAAATAATCACTTTTTGCAGTAGCGGGTGAGCCATCTACCAGCACATGTACTCACAAGCTACTTTTTCTATAAACGGATGGATAAGCAAAACTCCGAGTGATAGGGTTCTGATGTCTGGGCTGGGACGGGGGGTGCAGAGCTATTTCCAGGAGGTGAGGCCTGTCGCCTGGCCCCACACGCATCTCCTGGTGAGGGCCCAGTGGGCATGGGTGGCCTTGAGGAAGGGCGAGCCCACCTCTGGGCCGATCATCCTTCCTGACAGCCTTGGACAACTGGCTAAAGTCCCAGAGATGCCCTGCAGCCCAGTCCATACTCTGGCCAGGTGGGGTGAGGCCTCACCTTTGCGAAGCTCCTGCAGCCAGTGAAGACACTGCCCCACTGTGGCCTGCAGCCCCTCTAGGAGGAGCAGACAGCGGTATTCCTGCACGCAGTCGGTGGGGGCTACGTCAGAGTAAGAGAAGGTAGGATTTAGTTGAGGCCCTTCTTGTACCCCCTTCCCACCCAAGACCCACACCAGGACCTGCAGACCTGCCGCCAGCTCAGTCCCCATGCGCAGTCTCAGCCGTAAGCAGGCCTTCCGTAGGCGCCCCACCTCTGCCTCCACCACGGCCGCACTGAGCCCCACGCCAGGCCAGCCTGACTAAGAAGCGGTCAGGGAAAGTTTCCTGTGGTCAGGCCCCACCCTGCCCACCAAGGACAGTGGCCCAAGCAGCACTGCCCAGAGCTTCCCTGGTCATCCCATGCTGGCTCTTCCCTGGCAGTTCCTTCAGCCTGCCACCAGTCCCCAAGCTCCCACAGGCCTGACAGGATACAGCTGCCTGCATTTTCAGCAGGAATCGGGTTCTGGCCGTGGCATTCGCAGAGTCACTGGCCTGTGTAGAGTCGATCTGGGCCCATAGACTGGGACACACGAGCACCCAGGAATCAGGAGAGGGATGCCAATTATTCCAGCCAGCTGGGCAAGGCCAGGCAGGGCCACAGCTGGGATGTCTAGCTCTCCTGAATGCCAGGAAGGACCCCCAGAGGCCTTGGGGAATGAGGGGACACTGACCAGGAAACAAGGACAAAGGTGACCGCCTCTGGGAAATGCTAACAGATATTACAGGATGAAGGGGAGGGGCTGTCCTTCCCTCGGAGACAGGTGGGGGCGGTAGACTAGTAACTACGATGCTCAGTTTGCCAGGCATAGTACAAACATGGGAAGGGGCTGCCTGGTTCACTCTTCTCAATGCCTTGACAAAGCTGGTACAATGTCTCCTTCACCAGGAGGGTATGCTGGGACTCAGGGAAACCTCCCCTGATGACCTCCTCCCTGCCCACCCAGCCACCACACCCCTCTCACTGAGCATTTTGGGACGCTGCCTTCCAGAAGGCCATGGGCAGTCGCAGCAGGGTCCTGTTGGGAAACCAGTGCTCAGCGTGGCCTGCAGGCTCCAATCCCTGCTCAGAACCCCTTTAGGGATAAGCCTCTCCTCCTCTTACCCCCCCATACTGAGACATGCCCCCAGGGGCAGGGCTCCCAGAGTGGCCCAGGAGGCCAGTCCAGCCCAGGTCTGTCCAACAGGGAGAGGAGGCACCACGAGCACAGCCAGCCTTCTGAGCCTATTTGTAGCCTGAGGACTGGGCATGAGGGGACAGGCCCTGGAGAGCCAGCTGCTAAAATCTGCCAGCTTCAGGATGTGAGGATCAAGGGGTGGTACCTCAGGGCTCCGAGTGACCACACCCAGCTCAGTGCCCTGCCCCTCCCTCACCCCAAAACTCAGACTCCTAGCCAGCGTGTGCCAGTGGAGAGAACAGGTTCTACAGTACAGGTGAGGGAAGCATTACCCCTTCTCCTTGAGTGTGAAAGCTTCTGGAACCAGAGGAGTCACTGATGGGGTCACCTGTTGGTCCCCAAGGCTGGGCCTGGTGGCTCGGGCTCCTCTCCCCAGAGAGGTCCTCTCCCTAGTGGACAGAAGCCTGTGCTCCGGGAGGCTCCTGGCCGGCACCTTGGGTTGGCGGATGCCCCTGGGGGATCTTGTCTCTGATGTTCCGTTGCCAGCCTGACCTGGGGCCTGGGGTGGGACTGAGGTTGTGGTGGCAGGAGGGGTGGCCACTGTCCGGGGTTTCAGGCTGGGGGCCTTGTCTCCCTCTCCAACCTTAGAGATGCCTTTTCGCACCCGTACAGCCTTCTCCAGCGCCTGGGTCAATAGCTCCAGCTCCGTGAGGTCTTGAAGGCTGGGTGCACATGCTGTGAAAGGCAAGCATCATGCCAGAGTCTCTCCTGGTGGATGTGCCACTTCCTGGCACCTACCTGCAAGCCAGTGACAGTCCAGGCCTGGGGGGCTGAGGTTTACCTGGAGATGGGTCCTCTTCATTCGGTTCTGGCCCTGGAGTTGGCTCTGGAGCTGCGGGTCTGGTTGGTTCCCTGAGGAGACACAGGCAGACATGGCAAGGCCAGGGGTCAGGGCTGAGGTCGAATAGTCCCCACGGGGGCCTCCATCCCTCCGCGACCGTGGTGGTTAAGCGGATGCTGGCAGCAGCAGCTTGGAAATGGGTCAGCGCAGGGACCCCGAACGGACTCTGAGAAACCGAGAGGGGCCCACCCGGCACCCTGGGTCCGCCTACCAGGCCCTCAGCAGTCGCCGGCAGACTCGCAGGCTCTGGTCTAGCTGCCTCTGCTGCTCGCCGCAGGCATCCAGCGCGGCCCGCAGCTCGGCCACCAGCCTGGGAGGCACGCACCGGCGGCTCAGCACCGCGGCCCGGCCCCGACCCCGCGCCTGCCCGCACACCCTCCCAGCACGCAGGGCTCACCGGAGCGAGCAGTCGGCAGGCAGCATGGAGGTGACGGCCGTGGTGGCGGCTGTCCCCCGCGGGTTGCCGCCAAAGGGAAGCTCCGCCCCTTCCGTGTGAGAAGACGGTCTCTTTCCGGCCGGGTTATCCAATCCTGAGCCGAGATCTCAGAGCCCGCCCGGCTCCTTTATGCTCCGCCAAGCCCGACTGCGCCCTGGCCCCCCCATCACGCACCGGAAGAGGCCCCGCCCCGCCATTCCCGACCACGCCCCAAGTCCTGTCCCGGGAGGGTGGTGGTGCCTGCGGCTGTGGCCCGCGCGGAGGCCGCCGCGCGGGGAGGAACCTCGGTGACGCGTAACTTTCTGGTTTGGTTAATGGGTGGACGGGAGCGCCGCTTAGGGGCGTCTCTTGCAGAGCACTTGTCCTCATTTAACGTTTGAGTTTATGTCTGCCTCCCAGCACTGGGCGAGACACGTGGCGAACCCGTCGCTGAAGGGGAACGAGTGAGCGAGCCAGCGTGCGTGTGTTGGACCGGTAGCTGAAGACGAGCGTGTGTGCGTGTGAAAGCCGCAAAGAACTGTTCACTTCTGGGCGTGTTGCCATTGAGATGATGGCACACACCTGGACAGGGGTGGTTTGGAGAGCCAGGTGTGGTCCATGGACCACGAGGCTGGGTGAAATGGCCTAAGGCAGGGCGGTGTGCGAGGACAGGGCAGGTAGGAGGTGGAGAGTGGGAGGCTAGACCTGGAGGACGGCCAGACATGGGGCTTTAAAGCATTGCAGCGTTAGTCCCAGGAGGGAGTGGCCATGGCGTCTTCAGTGACCCTGGGGACACCTGGGCGGGGGGGCAGATTGTGAGGACAGACACTGGCTGGAATGAGGGAGGGGCAGCAGGCCCCAGTGTGACGAGGGTAACAAGAATCAAAAAATGTAGGGCCAAGGAATATGGGGGCAGTAGCTGGAAGGAGGAAACACATGGGGGCATTGTCGTTTAAAACACTGGAGCAATTAGATGAATCCATTTTGTAGTCCAAAAAAAAAAAAAAAAATTTTTTTTTTTTTTTTTTTAATGGGAAGGTAAAAGTAAAGAGCTCCAGTGGCACAGCCAGCTGCTCACCAAAAGGTAGGCAGTTCAAACCCACCAGCTGCTCCATGGAAGAAAGGCCTGGCGATCTGCTCCTGTAAAGACTACAACCAAGAAAACCCTGTGGAGCAGTTCTACTCTGTCACACATTGTACCTATGAGTTGAAATGGACTGGAGGGCACCTACCAATGGGAAGGTGGCATAAGAGGGGGTGGAGGACACAAAGAGGGAACTCCAGGGTGGCATGGAGGCTCCTAAGATGATACGTCCTTCAGCAGTGACCTGTTTCTTTGTGTAGGGGAAGGCTGGTGGCATTCCTGGCTGGTAGATATTTGATTCTCTGGGGAAGGAGGAGTCAGCACTTGGGAGGCTACACGGGGTACCAGAGCTCCCCAGAGTGGTTTCCTCCCCACGGGGCAGGCCAGGAGAAGGCAGAGAGCTGCGTCCATGCCAAGTTGGGATTTTGGTAGAGGGACCCCAGACAAGAGGACGAGACCATGAAGGTAAGTCACTTGTTTGACACTATCCTCATCACATTTAATCCTCACAACATCCCTGTGAGGTAGGTATTGCCACCCCATCTTACAGATGAAGAGACTGAGGCTCAAGAGGTCAAAACGCACACCACGGGCAGTCTACAGGAGAGGTCTGTGATTCCTTATGCCAGCCATGCCCCTTGGGGTGTGGGGTTCTTACAGGGGCCAGAAGACAGCTGCTGTGGGGGCATGATGCGCACAGGAGAAGCAGACAGGAAAGTGACCATCAGGTCAGCACCTCCACATCCCCGTACATCTGTTCAAGAGCATTGTGGATGCTACCAGCCAAGTGGTTCTTTCTTACATTTCAAGAGGAAGCAAAAGCATATCACAGTGGGCTAAGTGCGTCAGTGGTCAACTTGACCTGGGAGAAACCTCATGGCTGGCCCCTGGGGCATCCCAGATGTTTTGGCTGCTGCCACGTTATTTCTTATGACTTCAAAGGGCAGATGGCTGGCTTTCTTCCCATGGGAATCAAGAGGAGATACACAGTGACGGATCACTCCAGGACACCAGAGGGGATGGAGACAGGCTTCATGCTGTGTGGCATGACAGCTGCAAGGCTCAGTCTCTCTGTCCCTCTGCGTCTTGGTCCCCTCAGATGTTACAAATGACTTTATTTTCTGGCTAACCTCATGGGGAAAATTATTTTTGTATTAAAAAAAGCAGAAACAACGAAACCGGTTGCCGTCGAGTTGATTCTGACTCATAACTGTCTAATAGCTTGAGGGGCTTGAGTCCGATATCCCCTTTTGGGTGAGCCTAAGAACGCCAGGGACTTCTTGTCTCTGTCAAATACCCTTGATTCTTAAGTCTTCTTTTGTTTCATCTAGAAGAGCAGTGAAGGGTAAAGACGGTAAAGGCAGCATAGAAATTCAGTGCAGAGAGTTCACGTAGATGTTGTCTGTGGGGACACGGGGATGGAAGGGCAGGCAGTTCTGGAAGAGGGGACCAGATTCCCAAGGTAGACAGGCTGGAGTGGGGAGCACAGAGCCAGGACCCCAGACCTGGCAGTCACAGCCTAGCCCATGCTGACATTAGGGGACACAGCCCCCTCATCACGGGACCCACTGCCAAATGAAGGCAGAAGCTGTCAGGCCACAGGCCAAGGTGGGCGCCAGAAAGGAGATGTGCTCCAAGCTGTCAGCAGCTCCCCCTCACGACTAGGAGGGACAAACAAGGGAAGGGGGACACTGCACAGGCTACCTGGTCCCAGGTGTTGTGGGGGCTGGGAAGACCAGGATGTGGGCTAAAGCTGCCGGAGAAGAGGCACAGGGAGAGGCAGAGTGCAGGCTTCAGGAAGCACAGCGCGATTGCTCTGGGGCTTGGCATCCTGGGAGACAGAATCTCAATGTTTCCTTCAGGTCTGGATATTTGGATGCCTGTATGGAACCCCCTGGGAAAGAAACTTGGTGCTGACAAGTTGGCCTCCCACTGCCATCCAATGGCCATGGCGGGAGGACATGGTGGCATCCATTTCAGGGCCCCCTCCCTTTTTCTCCTCAGTGAAGCAGTACCCCCAGTAAACATTCACTGCACACACCTGTGCAGCATTCACAGTGTTGGGAAGCCCAAGGTCACGCCCCCGCCACTGTGCTCTGCTGTGTGTTTCCGTTTTGCCTGTTGTCTGTGCCCGCTGCTGTCAGGGGGTTTGGGGGGACAGCACTGTAAACATGATTTCCTGGTGTTACAGCAGCAGGGGTGTGGGTTCAAGCCGCTGCCCAGAGACAGCGCTGAGGTAGGTGGGAGGGGGCCGGCATCCCTGGAGCTGGTGGGACTGGTGCTGCTGCTGATAGAGGAGTACCCTGAGGTCATGGTGTCCTTGCTCAGCCCCTGCTTGCTGCAGGGAGGGGGCTTGGCCCCTGGGGTCTGTGGGGTCTGGGGGCTTGGTGCTGTGGCAGGTGGGCCCTGGAGGGCCTCCTCCTCTGGGCAGGCCTCCTCATCACTCGACTCCTGGCAGCAGTGCTGCTCTGGGTTCAGGTAGACCATGGTGACATCAAGGACGCTGCTGGGAGCCATCACTGCGGGACACGTCAGGAGAGGTCACGCCAGCGTCAGGACACAGGGTAGACCAGAGGCCAGGCCATGAGCTTAAAACACCCTGTGTCAGGACTACACGCCCACAACCTGGCCCACCTGTCCTGTTCCCCCTGGGTAGAAAGGGGGATGAAGGATGGCTTTCAAGCTGGTGCCCTTGTGACTCTGAGGATAGGACAGAGTGACAGCGCAATGGCGTCTAACTCACTTGAGCCACTCCAGAGGGTCACAACAGCGACTGGAAATTGGAGAGGCTGCATCCGGTCTGGGCCTCCTGTGTGAGCACTGCCCAAGGACGCTGGGGACCGGCCTCTGCACCAGCCCTGGAGGGGAGCTAGGCCCACAGAGCTGGGGAGGGCTCGGGCAAAACGCTTGTTCTAAACTTGTTCTCCTCCAGACAAAGGTCTGGCATTGGCCAGCCTGCCCAGCCCTCCTCTACAGGACACCTGGGCATGCTCCCTCCCTTCCTCCCCAAGGCATCTGGACAACTACATGACCCCTAACAGTTGCCAAACAACTCTGATTCATGGCAACTCCACAGTATCAGAGTAGAGCAACACTCCATAGAGTTTTCAGGGCTAGTTTTTTTGAAGATAGCTAGGCCTTTCTTCTAAGATGCCTCTAGATGGACTCAAACCTCTAACCTTTTGGTTAGCAGCTGAGCATTTAACTTTCTGCACCACCCAGGGACTCCTTATACAACCCCAGTGTACCCCAAACTTTCCTAGCCCACGGAGGGGGAGGGACGCAGCAGCCCAGGTGGAGGGCGGGTCCGCCGCACCTACCATCGCCCTCCTTCTCGCCCTCGCTCTCCCGGTCGCCCTCATAGCCAGAGCAGTAGTCCAGGCTCCAGTCCAGGAAGCTGCCCAGCAGCGTCTCCTCCTGGCTGGAGAGCTCAGCCGTGGGGGTGGTCACAAAGCTGCCACGGCCTTCCTGCATGCTGTTCTCCCGCTTCCTGTGGAGAGGGGGTGCATCAGGTGAGTGCAACCCTGCCCACCTGCCCACGCGCTCCTGGATGGACAACTCCGATAACGCTAGCAGAGGCAGAAGCCCTGAGAGCAGGGTCCTAGTGGACCAAACTAAACTCGTCGTCGTGGAGTCAATTCCAACTCACAGCGACCCTATAAGACAGGGTACAGCTGCCCCATAGGGTGTCCTAGGCTGTAATCTTTACAGGAGCAGATTGCCAAGTCTTTCTCCCATGGAGCGGCTGGTAGGTTCGAACTGCTGATCTTTCAGTAGGCAGCCGAGAGCTTTAACCACTGTGCTACAAGAGCTCCTTGGAAGAAGCATGATTTAGGCAAGAAAAAGGCCCCGTCAGGGTTAGGGTCCTGCCTGCCTGGCCACAGAGGGGTCTGGGCCAACTACGTGGCTCCTCTGGAAAATGGGACAACAGTGCTGGCCCTGACAGTTGTCTGATTCCAAGAGATGTGTGAGCGCTGGACACAGGGCCTGGCACCTGGCAGGGCTGCCCAGAGCTCCTGTCTAGGGGGCCGGGTCTTGCTGGGGAGGGGGTCACAAGTGGAGGGGGTGATCCCTGGGAGAAGCTGCTGCACCAGCTGAGCAGGGCCCACTGCTTCCTGTCTGCCCCATGTCATATGTGAGGGTCTCTGCAGGCTTGCACAGCAAGGCCAACATGCCAGGGAGGCCAGGGCCCTGGATCACAGATGCACAGATGCACCCTGGATAACCAAGGTGCTGTCTGTAAAAAGGACAGCAAGTGGCAGCCCCAGAGCAGTGACCTAATCAGTACTCAGTTCTCCAGGTTCTGGACAGTCTGGCTTCGGATGCAGGGAGAGACTGTTGTAGCTTTCCGGGGAGGAAGCAGCAGCGGCACCAGGCTGCGTCCATATCTGCTGCTTCCTAGGGGCTCCTGGGAGTTGAGGTCTGCTGCCCCAGGCCATCCACTGGCCCCACTCCCCTTGGAATCACAGAGCCGCCCCACCTGCCCTGTGCCCAGATGCAGCTGGCCTGTAGCTCCTGGCCCACTGGGGCTCGCTCACTGGGGCTCTGAAGAATCAATAATTCTGAGTGGGGTGGTAAGATGGGAGGGGAAGTCATTCCAGGAGGTCAGTTTGTGCCAAGGCACTAATATGGGGGACATGGGGTCAAGGGGAGATCAAGGTGACCGTGGCTGAGTTGAGAGAGGAGGGAAGCGCTGAGGATGGTGAATCGGGTTTCTGCTTGATGTCTAGGAGTGGCATTGACACCGTGGGGCAGAGCAGCCCAAGATGGCACCCAGGGGTGAGTGGCAGGGCATAACCCCTGTCAGGGAAGTCTTTCCTCAGAGGGGAGCAGGCTAAATGACAGAAGCAAGCCCTTAGAAGGAGAGTGGGCTTGAAGGCTGCAGACAGAGCATAAGCAGAGGCCGAGTGTTGGGATCTGGTCCCAGCTCCACCTCACGTGGGATCCAGATGCACTGTCTCAACCCACAGCCTAGTGACCTCTGCAAAATGGGGTGCTAGTACCCCGAGACTACGCAGGGACTAGATAGGACATTCAGACAGCACTGCCTCAGCACATGGGAGCTGATGTGTCGATGTTCTGTGGCCCTGTTTTGGACGTGGGGTGCACTCACCGTTTGGTCCTCCTTCCAGAGGGAGAGCTGAGGAAGGCATGGATTTCCCCCGCACTGAGAAAAGACACGGGTTCTGGGTTCTCCTGTTTCATGCCTAACAACGTGCACAACTGGCTGTAGCTAATCACCTAAGAAGAAGGCGGGGTCAGTGGATGCGAAGAGGGGATGTGGAGCACATTCCACCCTGGCTCCCCTGCCTAGCAACCCCACCCTGGCACCCCCCCCAGCAACCCCACCCTGGCACCCCTGCCCTCACTCCCCCTGGTACCTCTTCCTGACTGATTCCCTCATAGCGCTTGTCCTCAAATCGCTGCTTCACAGCAGTCAGAGAAACCTGCCTGTAGTCCTTGGGGGCATCATCGTGGAAGCTGGGAAAAAGAACAGTGAGGGAGAGCCATGCAGGGGGTTCCAGGCGGGTGGCATTGACACCCTAATCCAAGAGGCTCACATTTTTAGCCTCAGCTCACTGCCATGAGGCGACAGTACACTTCTAATCAATGAGAATGTGAAGTGTGCTGCCGCTGTGCGAAACAAACATTAAATACAGTCGGCATATGATCCAGCAATTTCGCTCCTGGTCAGATAGATGCCCAAGAGAAGTGAAAACCTGCATCCACACAGATCCTTGTGCATGAATGGTCATAGCAGCACTCTTTACAATAGCCAAGAAGTGGACATAACCCAAGCATCCTTTAGCTTATGTATGGATAGATACAATATGGTATTTACACACAATGGAATATTATTATTCAGCTATAAAAAAGAACGAAATTCTTGGTGGTGCCTTGGCTATCATTACTGAATGTTTTGATGAAAGGCTCTATAGAAGAATCCTGATCGAAAGGGGGAAAAAATATAGACCAGAATTTCAAATTCTCATGAAATCAGACTTTTTGGAGCCACGGAGGCTGGATGAACCCCCAAAACTATTGCCCTGAGATAATCTTTAAACCTTAAACCAAAAAAATCCCTGGAAGTCTTCTTTAAACCAAACAATTGTTTAGCTTAATTAGTAAAGAATGTAAAGAATGTCTGCCTTGAGCATTGTCCTCTTTTAAGATCTATCTATATGAGATCAAATTGACAACGGCAACTTGAAAGATTAGATAGGAACTATAGGAGGCCATGAGTTTGTTAATGGGGGAGGAACAATTTGGAAAAGGAGGGTGAGAATGGTTGCGCAAGTTGAAGACTGTAACCGATGCCACTGAATTGTACATGTAGGAACTGTTGAATCGACGTATGTTTTGTTGTATATATTTTCTCCAACAATTTAAGAAAAAGAAAAAAAGAATGAAGTTCTGATACATGCTAGAACATAGATGAACCTCGAAATGAACCAGCCAGACACAATGGACAAACATTGTCTGAATCCGTTTCTATGAAAAGTCCAGAAGGGCAAATTCATAGAGACAGGAAGTCAATTAGTGGTTATCGGGGGCTGGTGCAGGGGCTGGGGCGCTAATGGGACCAGTTTTCTCTTTGGGGAGATGGAAATGTTCTAAAATTGATCATGCTTATGCTTGCACAGCTCTGTGAACATACTGAAAACCACTGAAGTGTACTACAAAAAACTCAAGTTTCTTTTTTTTTTTTTTAAAGTTTAAAAACCCAGTAAAGTTTAGCTTCTAATTTATCTGGTTTAAAGAAAACCTCCATTAAGGAAAGAAAAAAACCCAAACCAGCCCTATGACAAATTTTAGTAGCTGGTGCCACCCAAGTGAAGGGGAACTGAGATGGGGTGGGGGTAGCAAGCCTTCCAGCATGGCCGCCAAAAAGAGAAAAGGGGGTGTGGGGGAGGTGACAGCCGTGCAGGAAATGGACTTGTCCTGTACCCCCCACGTAGCTCTGGCTGGGCCTCACACAGCAGTAGGCCCCTGCCTCCGGCCCTGGCCCTCTCCCCCTCTGCCTGGAACTGGTTGTCTGAGTCCCTGCCGCACTGCCTTCAAGTTTTTGCCCAGATGTCACTCTCGGGGAGCCCTGCCCCCGTTCCCATCTCCCACCCCTTCCTGCTGTATCTCCCGCTGCCCCTCACCATGTGACAGACCACACTGCCCACCTTGCCCTGGTCCCCTGGACCTAACTGTCCAGCAGGCTCTTGGTTGCTCATTGCTGTATCTGAAGCTCCTGGGTGGGGCTCTGTGAGCATGTGTGCCTTGAACCAATGAGCACTGGAGTGCAACAGGCCAGGGAACAGCTGGGGAAGGTGGCGGGCATGGGCCTGGGTGGGCTGAGCTTAGTTCAGAGCCCACTGGGGGAAGGTGGACAGACCAATACAGATGGGATTTGATGGTGAGAGACCCCTCTCCTGCCAGCTTCTATTTCCTCAGTGAGATGGAGGTTCTATCTACCCTTAACAGCTAGATCTGAGGTTGGCATGCTTTTTCTGAAAAGAGCCAGAGTCAAGGTTTTCAGCTTGGCAAGGTATTTGGTTTGTTGTGACAACTCGACTCTCCCATTGCAGCGCAAAAGCAGCCACAAAGTGGAAATGAATGAATGAATGACTGTGTGCTGATAAAACTTTATTTACAGAAACAGCTGGAGGGCTGGATTTGACCTGTGGGCCGTAGTTTGCCGACCCCTAAACTAGATGAAGGCTTGTCATATGCTGAAGTGACCAATGGTCAGGGATTGGTCTCCATGTTCTGAGGTTTTGCTGACTATAGAATCAGGTTTGGGTAGGGAGAGGTTGCTACACACTCACTGAATGTTCAGCGACAGAGTCCTGGGGTTTTTTAACGTCAACTCCCTGAAAGACTTTCCTTGCATGCAACTCACGTTGCAGGTGTGTGTTGACTGCTAGCTCTCACAAGAGAAAGCAGATTCCGTAGATGGTACATGAGGGCCCACCCGTGCTGGCCTCCTGATACAGACTCACCACTTTTTATGAAGGCTCAAGACACAGGGCACGAGGTCTTCATAGGAGAACCCGGTGAGGTCCCAGAGCTGAGGGGTCCAGGCCTGTGCTGGAGAGGAGAGCAGGCCAGGAATGAAAGGGCCGTACTAACGGCAGCTGAGCACTCATGCCCCAGCAACTCTGCCTGTTCCTTTGGGACATTTCTGGGAGCTAAGGACTTTTTTAAGGACTACGATCCCTTTACTACTATTTTGAAAACACCCCCAGATAACAAATGCATAGTCACTGCCAAAAATATGGAACCTACTTGAGTTAGAACCAGCTTAATTGACTCTAACTCATGGCAACCCCATTTGTGTCAGAGTAGAACTGTGCTCCATGGGGTTTTCAATGGCTGATTTTCCAGAAGTAGATTGCCAGGCCTTTCTTCCAAGGAGCCTCTGGGTGGACTTGACCTTGAACCTTTTGGTTAGCGGCCAAGCCCCATTAATCATTTGCACCATACAGGGACTCCACTTTAGCTAGATATTTTTAGATGCGGACAAGTCAATTCTGATTCATTACAACCCCATGTGTGCAGAGCAGATGTGCTCCATAGGGTTTTCAAGGCTGTGACCTTTTGGAAGCAGATAGTGAGGCCTTTCTTCTGAGGCACCTTTGGTTGGTTTCAACCACCAACCTTTCAGCTAGTAGCTGAGTGCTTATCCATTTGCCCCACTCGGGGACTCCAGTTAAGCTAGGACCCCCTCTAATCTCAGCCCCCAGAAAGAACTGCTGCTGGGTTGTTCTCAGGAGCTTCCCTCCCCCCAAGAGATGGACTTAGTTCTATCTTTTCCCTCCACCTGCTTGTGTCCTGGGCATCTCCATCTTGACCCCTGGGACCCCTGGGCACCAGCTCCTTACTCTGCCCATGTATCAGCCTGGCCAGGAGCAGGGCAGCAGCTGCCAGGTGGGCAGGGGCGTAGGCAGAGAGGCTGGTGTGTAGCAGGGAAAGCTCGCATAGCAGGCTGCACAGGTGCTGGGTCCTGCGTGCCATGGGGACCAGCGCCATCAGGACATCTTTGTAGTCGACCACAGTGGGGATCTGCACAGAGCGGGAGGCGGATGCTGAGCCTGTGGCATTCACAGGGCTCCCCTGCCTGGTCGCTCAAGCTCAGGGCGCCAAGGTGTGAGAGGCGCATGCAGCTGGCAGGTCCTGGCCCCGCAGCCCCCGCCAGCCCCATGCCCGAAAGCTCAAAGCCACATGAAGGCTCCTGGCCCTGCCCTCCAGTGTGGCCTCCAGCAGCCAAGGAGAAAGGCTGCTCACCCGGATCTTCCCCTCCAGGGCAGCGACGATCTCGCCCATGGTCCTCACCAGGTCTTCATACTTGTAGGTGTTGTCAGTGAGCCACACGGCCTCTCGGATCGTCAGGATCTCCTTGCTGATGAACCTGAAACGTGCATGGGGAAGGGTTCTCAGCACTGAGCCCAACCTCCCATGTGGCAGGTATAGGGCTCAGGGCACCACAGGAGCTTCCGGGATGGACAGAGGAAACTCTTCAGGCTTCCATGACAATAGGAGGCTCACAATGAACTTGTCTGCCTGTGGAAGACCAGGGGACATGAAAAGGGGAGACTGTAACAAGGTGCCGGAAGGGAAAGAGGGATGAGACAACAGAGCTAGTTGAACAGTGTGGAATGGTGGGAGGGAACAAACCAAACACACAAATATCTTCCTAGGAGCCCCAATGATCTTGCTGTCCTCTTAGTAACTTCAGAATCATAATTTCTATGATGCACTTAGTAACTGAAATGCCCTGCCTACGACAGCATCTATCAAACAAGCATAGACGACTGAAGCTGAGGAGGCGGGGTCACCCCGACTAGGAGCTGGATGGCAGAAGGTTTTAGGCTCCCTAAGAAGGTGGGTGCACACCCAGGGATTCTGACTGTCCCTAGCAGTGGTCACCCTGTTCTCTACTCCCCCTCAGTACCAATGCTCAGGAACACACTGGTCAAGCTCCCATCAGAAGGATGCCTTCCCTGGGAGGATAGCCTGGGGCCAGATCCTCGGCTGCCTGGTCTTGGGGACCCTGCAGCTCCTAGGGAGGGAAGGCTGCAGTGCCTGGATTGGAATTCTGAAGCCAAAAAGGTGAACCATGAGCAGGGTTCTGAGGGCCTGTGCCTGGGTGCAAGGTGGGGCAGCACAGTGGGTGTGATTCAGAGTGTTTGGTGGGTGGGGCTACCCTAGAAGGAGGGCCTGGTCAGTGCTTAGTAGGCGAGGCCACACTGGGAGAAGGGTGTGCCCACCACTGAATATCCATGGCCTGTGAGTGCCACCTGTAGGGAGTTGGTGGGGACAAGAGGCCCACTAACTGAAGGATGAGGGGAATGGTGAGGGTGAAGACTTGAGAGCTCTTTATGTGATCTCAAGTCCCTCCCATGTCTCTGTTTGCCCTTGGGGCCAGGAGCAGCAAAATGGCACCTCTCGTGCCTGGACGAGACCACCTTCCAACTCCCGAGACCTCGTGCTGGGAGCAGCTCCCTAGATACAGGTGTCCCTGTGGAGTGGCCATCCACACCGAGTGCTGAGTCTGAGTGCCCTCCACTGCCCAGGGGATGCTTGGCTTCGACACTCCCCAAAGTCGAAACCACTAAATAATGAAGGGGACACCCAGGGGCTGGTCACTTAGACCCAGCCTTGAGCGTGGATGGCTTGGTGCACAATTCAATCCACAACGTCATCTAAGACCCAGTTAGGGAGCCACATGCCGCAAGCAGCAAGGTAGTAGCTTCTTAAAAGAAAGTTCTGGAATCTAGAACAGGCAAATGGAGGGAGTCCCTCACCTGGTGCAGATGACCATGCAGGCGATGCCCAGCAGCTGGAGCTGGTGCCGGGGCACCAGCCTCCGCCGTAGGTAACGGTCCACGCACTCCACAGTCAGGTGAAGGCACAGGCTTGTGAAGTCCTTCATGGTGGCGACCTCCACCAGCCAGTCGATCAAAATGTACCTGTGGCAAGAGGACAGATGGCCTCGTAAAAAATGGGCAAAAGATCTGAACAGACACTGGTGCAAACAAGACATACGCATATGAAAAAGAGCTTAACATCATTAGTCATCAGGGAAATGCAAATCAAAACCACATGACATACCAGCTCACACCCACCAGAAAACCACGAGTGTTGGCGAGGACATGGAGAAATTGGAACCCTCATCCATTGCTGGTGGGAATACAAAATGGTACAGTAGCCACGGAAAAGTGTAGCATTTCCCCAAAAACTTAAACATAGAATTACCGTACGACCCAGCAATTCCGCTCCTGGGTATATACCTGAGAGACTTGAAAGCAGAGACTCAAGCAGGTACTTGTACACTAATGTTCACTGTAGCACTGTTTACAATAGCCAAAAAGTGGTAACAACCATGTGTTCGTCAATAGATAAACAGATTAAGAAAATCTGGTCTATCCATACCCAAACCAAAACCAAACCCATTGCTCTCAAGTCGATTCCAACTCATAGTGACCTTTAGGACAGGGTAGATCTGCCACATAGGGTTTCCAAGCGGTAATCTTTATGGAAGCAGGCAACCACATCTCTCTCCAGTGGTGTGGCTGGTGGGTTCAAACTGTCAACCTTTTGGATAGCAACCAAGTGCTTAACTGCACCACCAGGGCTCCTTTCTATCCATACAATGGAGTATTATTTAGGCATAAAAAGAAATGACGTCCTGATAAGTATCGCAACATAGATGAACCTTGAAAACATACTCAGTGAAGTAAGTCAGTCACAAAAAGACAAACATTGTATGACCCAACTTATATCAAATATCCAGAACAGGCAAATATAAGGAGTACTGGTGGCGAAATGGTCAAATGCTCTGCTGCCAACAGAAAGATAGATGGTTTGAACCCACCCAGCGGCTCCATGGGAGAAAGACCTGGAGATCTGCTTCCATAAAGATTAGAGCCAAGAAAACCCAATGGAGCAGTTCTACTCTGTCACATGGGGTTGCTGTGAGTTGGAATTGACTCAATGGCACCTAGCAACAACAACAGGCAAACGTATAGAGAAAGAAAGTAGGTTAGAGGTTACTAGGGGCTGATGAGGGGAGGAATGGGAAGTTATTGCTTCAAAGGTATACAGTTTCTGTTTGGAGTGGTGAAACTTTTTTGGAACTAGATGGCAGTGGTTGTACACCACACAGACACGGATACAGAAAAACATACACATACACAAACAGGGGAATCCTGGCAGGGTTGGTAAAGGGACGTCAGGTGCCCTGTGATGGTTACTGAGGTTAAATAGAAACCAGGGCCCCTCTGCCCTGAGGCTCACTGTTCCTCTGCCTGCTGGAAGCCGTGGCCTGGACACCTACCTCATCATGTCGTTGAGCCCCTTCTGCACAGAAAAGATCCGCTGCTTACTGGTGGCGCGGGAAGCCTGGAAGAGCTGGCAGACGATCTCACTGCAAGCTTTCTCCTCTAGGCCAAGCTGGCTCCCATTTGCACAGGCTTTGGCCAAGGACAGCTATGGGTGAGAACAGCAAGCCAGGCGTGAAGCGCCGGCATTGTGAGGCCTCCTGTCTCAGAACACATGGGTCTCTGCGTGGTACAAATGCTTAAGTGCCCAACAGGAGCCTTGGTGGCTCTGTGGGAGAAAAGATCTGGCAGTATGCTCCTGTAAAGATTACAGCCAAGGAAAACCTTTGTAGTCATTCTACTCTGTCACATGGGATCACTATAAGTTGGAATAGATTCGATGGCACACAACCATAGAAGCATCTATTTTAATCACACTTTCTACCTGCAAAACTATGTCGAGAAAAATACGTATTTTCAGAAGTAACTAGCTATCCACCCCAAACACACACAGAGAATATATACACTGGCTAATAGGACTGGCCCCAAACATCTCGTTCCACCTT
This sequence comes from Loxodonta africana, assembly GCF_030014295.1. Taxonomy (NCBI): domain Eukaryota; kingdom Metazoa; phylum Chordata; class Mammalia; order Proboscidea; family Elephantidae; genus Loxodonta; species Loxodonta africana. The sequence goes on along the minus strand of NC_087353.1, from coordinate 55,725,494 downwards.
GCTTCACTGGCTAGGTGTGCACATGGAGCACAGCTGTCTCCTCTTTCTTGAGCCTTTCCTCAGGGCTTTTGGATGCCTGTTGTTAGTTGTCATTGAGTCGATTCCGACTCACAGTGACCCCATGTGTGTGCTCCACAGGGTTTTTAGTGGCTGATTTTCCAGAAGTAAATCACCAGGCCTTTCTTCTGAGGCAACTCCAGGTAGGTTCGGATTGCCAACTTTTCAGCTAGTAGTTGAGAACTTAACCACATGAACCACCCCGGGACTCCTTTTGGATGCCTACCAGGGTCTTACTGTTCTTATTGATTAGCTTCAGCTTCCAATAGAACCACACAGGTATATTTCTTCTAAGTCTGTTGACTATCATTTTGGGCATAAGCATTACAAGGTCTGTGACTCGCCAGCTGTTTACCTATCGCTTTGATGCTTTTGAGCTTAGAGGACTCTCCTACCAGCCCTCAGTGGGGTGACAGGTCACAAGCTCTGACCTACCTGACAAAGGAGGGCTTTCTTTGGTTTGTCTAGACACAACAGCTTGTCTGCAGCCCCCAGGTGAGAGTGTAAAGGCTCGCTCTCTCTCTCTCTGAGAGGGGCCAGGTTCACGACCACGAAAAACTTCTGCTGGGAGTTGCCTTCTGCTGACTTTGATTTTCCAGGACCGCCTCTTCCAATAGTTTCCTGTTTTGCAAACTATACTTCATTTGAAAGTATATGAATCACCCATTTCTGGCTCAAATTTATCTTTTGCGCTGCATTTTCCTTAGTTGCATTTTTGCAATTTCAGCAAAATGCCTTTCCACAAATCATCCTGGCAGTCTGGTCTGGCTGTCTTTCTTTCTGGGCCTGTTCCTATTTTCCTACCGGGACCCTGAGGGGTACAGAGAGGTGGTGCTCCCATGGCTAACGGACCCTGGGGGGGTCTACCCTCTGGGGACAGGAAGCAACAAAAATTGCATTGTACTGTTGAAGGACACTGTTGAAGAATCAATCATAGATAATTCCAAGAATTTAAAGTTTTTGGTATGTAACTATAGAACATTTCAAAACTTTGTTGTCAAAGGGTTACTTTGTCTGCCTGAAAAAGTTTAAAGAACGTACCACAAAATGCTCAGTGTTTATCTCTGAGTGATGCGCTTGCAGAGGGTCACAATTTTCTTTCTCTCCTTCCTTCCCTTCTTCCCTCTCCTTCCTTTCGCCTTGCTCTTCTTTCTTCCCTCCCTCTCCCTCTTCTTCCTTCTCTCTCCCCTCCTTCCCTCTTTAATTCCTTTTACCTTCTTGTTCATTGCTTTTCTGATGTTCCAAAAATGAGTAAGCAATTAGAACAATAAATCTGTGTCTATGTACTTTGGTGAAAAGGAAGAAATGCTGAAAAAATGCCCTTTATGGCGGGAAGCCACTACTAGCTTGTCAAATCACAGATGCAAGCTTCCGTAGGAATCTGCCCTAAGAGACATCTACACATGCGCAAAGTGACAAGTAAACGTTTCTTCTGGCAGAGATGAGAAGCCACTGAATGTCCACCCACCGGGGACCAAAGAAACGCTGCTTTGTCTGCGCAGTGGGAGGAGAAGACAGTAAGGACACACGTATTGAGGCAGGAAGATCTCCAAGATCCATTACTCGGTTAAAGAGAACAGGCAGGGACAGAACAGAGTATAAAGGATGCTGTTGCTATTGGGTGCCGTCAAGTCGATTCCGACTCATAGCGACTCCATGTGACAGAACAGAATTGCCCATAGGGTTTTCTAGGCTGTGATTTTTACTGGAGTAGATCTCCAGGTCTTTTTCCTGAAGATCTGCTGGGTGGATTCAAACCACCAACCTTTTAGTAGCCCAGCACTTAACCACTGTGCTACCAGGGCTCCTTATAGAGGATGCTACCGTTCATACAGGAAAGGGGGAACCTAAGAACGGTAATTTGTGTTCGATGGCATATCCATAATGAAGTACTGGAAAGACTGACCAGAAACTCACACATGCTTTATATTTTACCACAATTAAAAAAAATAAATAAACTCACAGACCCTGTGAAGGGGAAGAGGAGGCACAGGTAGATGACACAGGTGTGGAAGAACGCTCCACACGTTACCTTTTAATACTGTTTTGATTCTCCAACCATGTAAAGGAATTAATTACTGTTATGGATTGAATTATGTGCCCCCAAAATGTGTGTTGTAAATTCTACTATACCTGTGCTTATAATCCCATTTGGGAATAGGGTTTTCTTTGCATGTTAATGAGGCAGTATTAGTGTAGGGCGTGTCTTAAATCAATCTCTTTTGAGATCTAAAACAGCACTTGAACCAAGCACAGATGGGGAGGGTAATGCCACGTGAGATCTACAAAGAACCATGAAACGGAAGCTGAAGAGACAAGAACCTTCCCCAGACCCAACAGAGAGAAGCCTTCCCCTAGTGCCAGCACCCTGAATCAGGACTTCTAGACTCCTAAACAGTGAGAAAATAAATTTCTGTTTGTTAAAGCCATGCACATATAGTATTTCTGTTATAGCAGCACTAGATACTACGAAGGAAAATTTAATTTAATAAAATAAAGAGAAAGAAGATTCTGACAGGTGGTTGTGGCCTTGGAGAAAGAGGCTGCCCTCCTCCTGCCCCCATGTTCCCACACATCCTCCAAGAAAGGGTCCCACACACCCTGCCTCCATGGCACCAGGCCTACCTGTGCTTCCCAGCAGCCTTTGGCAGCATAGTCCCTGAGTTTCCGGAAGCTGTGGAGGAACCTTCCAGGATCGGACATCTGTTGACAGAGAGTCTTTACATACCATGCCTTGGGGGAACACAGAACTGACAGTGCATTCTTAAACATTTTCACCCCACAGCCCCAGAGGCCCCTGACTCACTGGAACCCAGGCCCTTGTCTCCCAAATGGCAGTAGTCACTTCCGGGCCATGCCAAAACCTCACTGACAAGGGGCCCCTGGGCCCGAGGGGCCTGGGACTGGTGAAAGGTCCTCCCTGATGCCAACAGAGCCTCGTCTGAGGGTCCATTTAGAGGCAGCTCCTTTGCACCTGCGTCTACTCACCTCTGTCCTCTGGTCACGCTCCCAGAGCAGGTATGCGCTGGGCAAGCAGCCCTGGCTGGCGGACTCTGCAAACAGGGCAAGGGCCTGCTGCTGCTTCTCTTCATCCTGCAATGAGCGCAAGCACGGTGCATTCTTCCCTTGTCCCGTCCGTCCGCTAAGTCATTCTGCAACCCCCTTGGACCGTGGCTGTGCCAGCCACCAGCTTCTAAGTCATCACACTCATTGCTCTGTCTTTAGTGAGCAAGCAAATAAAAATCAGAGCAAACACGGCTTCTCTGATACACTGAGGGCAGTGGGGCTCGATGGTGGAACTTTTACTTTCCATGTGGGAGACCTGGGTTCGATTCCCAGTCAATGCACCTCACGTGCAGCCACCACCTGCCTGTCAGTGGAGGCTTGCTTGTTGCTATGATGCTGAACAGGTTTCAGTTAAGCTTCCAGACTAAGATGGAGTAGAAACAAATGCCTGGCAACCTATACTTCCAAAAATCATCCCTAAGAATTTTCCCTATGAAAACCCTGGGGAGTATAGTTCTGTTCCGACACATACGGGATTGCCATAAGTCGGAGTCAACTTGTGGCAGCTGGTTTTTGGTCTGTGGCTCTGGGATTTCCTTTCACTTCCTTTCTGGCTCTTGGGGGAGTAGCACACAGATGAGGTACTGCTGCAGCATTTGGCCCCATGCTCACCTGAGCCAGGGATGTGGTGACAGACCCACATCCATGTGCAACGAGCACCCCACTCACCTCGAAGAGGCTCAGCACCCTCCCCAGACAGTGCAGGATGGCTGCGCGATGGGCCTGGAGAAAAGGAGGAAGATGGGCACTGTGGAATTAACTGTGTCCCCCCAGATATGTGCTGTAAACCGTAAACCCCTGTACCTGTGGCTGTAATCCCATTTGGGAATTGGACTTTGTTACAGTAATGAGGCCATATCAGCATAACGTGAATCTTAAACCAATCACTCCTGAGATACAGAGAGCTGATTAGGCGCTGCTAGTTAAGCACTAGGCTGCTAAACAAAAGATCGGTGGTTCAAACCCATGTACCAGCTGTGTGGGAGAAAGGCCTATCGATCTGTTTCCATAAAGATTATAGCCAAGAAACCCTATGGGGCAGTTCTACTCCATCATACAGGGTCGCTGTCAGTTGGAATAGACTTGATGGCACCCAGCAATAACAGGCATAGAGAAGGAAGCACAAATGGAGGGTGTAATGGACTGAATTGTGTCCCCCCAAAATATGTGTCACCTTGGTTAGGCCCTGTGTAGTTGTCCTCCATTTTGTGATTTTCCTATGTGTTATAGATCATAATCTCTGCCTGTGGTTAAAGGGATTACTCAGGTTGCCTCCCAGATCCAAAAGGGAGTTTTCCTGGGGTGTGGCCTGTACCACCTTTATCTCTCAAGAGATAAAAGGAAAGGGAAGCAAACAGAGAGTGGGGGACCTCACACCACCGAGAAAGCAGCACCAGGAGCAGAGCGCATGCTTTAGACACAGGGTTCCTGAGCCTAAGAAGTTCCTCAACCAGGGGAAGTTTGAGGACAAGGAATCTTCCTCCAGAGCCAACACAGAGAGGAAGCCTTCCCCTGGAGCTGACACCCTGAATTTGAACTTGTAACCTAACAAGATTGTGAGAAAATAAATTTCTCTTTGTTAAAGCTATCCCCTTGTGGTATTTCTGTTATGGCAACACTAGATGACCAAGACAGAGGAAAAGATACATGCTACACAAATATCACCAAGGAACTGTGCAACAGAAGCTAAAAGAGATAAGGACCTTCCCCCAGAGTCGACGGAGGAAGAGAGCCGGAGCCCTGAATTTGGACTTCTAGCCTCCTAACTGTGAGAAAATAAATTTCTATTCACTAAAGCCATCCACTTGTGGTATTTCTGTTATAGCAGCACTAGATGACTAAGAAGGAGAGGAGGGGAAGTGGGGTTCTCTGCAGGGACAATGTCCAGTAGGGTACTCTGCCCTGTCTTGGCATCCTCGTGGCCCCTGCCTGTGGCCCTGCTGCCCGACCCACCCCCCAACGCAGAGTACCAGCCCTCACTTCAGCTTCAAGCTCTTAACTGAGTGAGCCTGCATGTCCACCCAGAACTCTGCAGCTGGCCCCTCATCTGAGCCCTGGCCCCTTGCTCTGCCACCCCCTCCTCCATATCTGCCCCCCTCAGCTTCTCCACCTCCACTTGCCCTCAGGCCTAGTTTTAACTTCCATAATGGAGTCAGCTCCCACCTCGCAGCCACCCACGTGCTCACCAACCCAGATGGCAGTGCGAACCCTGGTGCCACGTGTCACTCACCCTCTGTAGCTGGCACTCGGTGTGGAGGCTACCGTGAACCACAGCCTTGCAGCAGCTCCCGGAGTCTGACCAGGGTGGGCGGATGAAGAGCCAGATGAAGGGTGTGGCACCCATGTTCAGGCGCTCGGCAAGGCTGAAGAAGCGTGAGGCCTTCAGCCCGTTCACTTCCGCACGGGCCTCATCGGACACGGACACTGCAAAGACGGACAGGAGGTGCCCCGGGGCATGGGATCCAGAATGTTCTCCACAGTCATTTCTGAAAGTCTCAAAACCTCAGCCCACTGCAGCTCAAAGTTGCTGGGGTTTTAGGTGAAAATCTCCTTCCAGGGTGAGGGCTTGTTCCTTTGTTACAGGTATAGGACAGGTTTTTTTTTTTTTTTTCTTATCATGGTAAATATAAATATAACAAAACATTTGTCATTTCAACCATTTTTAAGCATACAATTCAGTGACATTAATTATGGTCACCATCTTTTTGATAAAAGATTCCATAGAAGAATCCTGATCTAAAGGTGGGAAAGTGTGAAACAGAATATAGAATCCACTTTCTGGAGCTACTGAGGCTAGATGAACTTCTGAAACTATTGGCCTGAGACAATCTTTAAATCTTAAACGAAAAAATATCCCCTGAAGTCTTCTTTAAACCAAACAATAGCTTAGCTTAACCAGTAAAGAATGTCTTTGTTGATCTACATGGGATCAAATTGATAACAGCAACTTGAAAGGTTAGATAGGAAACTTATTGGGTAGTGAATTTATGTTAATGGGGTAGGAATAACCCAGAAAAGGAGGGTGAGTGGTTGCACAACTTGAAGAATGTACTCAATGTCACTGAATTGATTACATGTAGAAATTACTGGTATATGGTTTTGCTGTTATACAACATTGTGAATATTCTTTTGCTGTGCACATTTTCAACAACAGATAAATTACATTGCCACATTATATAACCATCACCACTATCTGTTTTCAAATATTTCATCTCCTTTAACAGAAACTCAGTGCCCCGTAAGCACCGAGTCCCCCTCCCACGCCCCCTCTACCTGCTCCTCCTAACCATTAACAAACTTTGGTTTCTCTGCATTTGCCTACTCTAGAGAATTCATAAAACTGTCATTGTTTGCTATGCAGTCAATTCCGATTCATAGTGGCCCTGTGTGACAGAGTAGAAATTCCCCATAGGATTTCCTAGGCTGTAATCTTTATGGGATCAAATCATCAGGTCGTTTCTCCTACAGAGCCACTGGTGGGTTCAAATCCCCGACCTTTCGGTCAGCAGGTAAGTGATTAGCCGTTGTGCCCACTGGAGTCATACAATCTTTGTCCGTCACCTGCTTCACACCTGGAGCAGTGGCTGCCCATGTCTCTGACTTCTAGAGCAGATGTGCCCCACAAACGGTGGCTGAGGACAGGCGCCCATGCCCATGTGGGCTGTGGGCTTCACTACATACAGGGAGGAGGCTGGGCAGGGCTGGCTGGTTTCCCAATTCTGTGTCTGTTCAGAACCATTCTTTACTCTTTAAAAGTGAACGGTTTGCTCAGTGAGATAAGCCAGACACATATGGACAAATGTTGTATAATCCCACTTATTTGAAACATCTACATAGGCAAATGCATAGAGACAAAAAGATTAGGGGTTCCCGGGGCCTGTGGGAGGTGCGGAGGGGTTCCGGATGATGGGCCCTGAGTTTCTATCTGGGGGCAAGAAAAAGCCTGTACACAGGTGGTGGTGATGGTTACATGACACTGTGAATGTACTTATTGTTGGGTGCTGCTGAGTCAATTCGGGCTCAGAGAGACCCCATGTGACAGTGTAGAAGTGCCCCACAGTGCGTCTATATATGCCACAATGAAAATGCCCATCGGTCGGAGGAGGGATAGCTAACCTGTGAATAACAGTGGAATACCTAAAGGTAGTTAAGTTAATAAACCAGAGTGAAGTGTACCAAGACATCATTAAAAATACTATTTTAAAAAGGCAATTGTAAAATAACAATTGTAATATATATATATTTTAACTCAAATTGCAGTTTTATTGCACGTTTAATTTTTTTTAAATAAACATAATAGGCCATACAAAGATTGTTTAAATTGGAAATTTATGAAAGCTCAAAGCTACTATAATGGGAGAAAAATTATAACCCCTACTTATAAAGCTTTGAGGTAATGTAATCATGTAGCATTTTTTAAAAAACATATGAATGCAACACAAAGTCTCTTTCTCTTTCCTTATTATAACTCCCCATTCTCCTTCTCCCCCAGCCCCTAGCAACCACCAATTTGTTTTTGCAAAGACTGCTTCTCATTCTAAAACATTAGTCCCCACGGGGGAAGCCACGGCCTCCTCCCTGAAAGCACTTACAGCCTTCATTGTAGAGGTAGGCTATGCCGAGCTTCACAGCAGCTTCAAAATTTCCCTTTTCAGCAGCCCTAAAACATTCAGAACATAAATATCACCATATTTTATTCCACAAAGGATTATGTACTACCATTCCACTTAGAGATGGAATGCTTGTTTTTCCTGAACTTTTTTTTTTCTAGAAAACAGTCAAATATCAATTGTCCATCACATGCTGCAATATGGATGAACCTTGAAAACTTTATGATACATCCAAGAAGCCAGACCCAAAAGAACCACATGTTGCATAATTTTATTTATAAGAAGTGTCCAGAATAGGCAAATCCATAGAGACAGAAAGTAGAGTAGTGGTTGCCTAGGACTTGGGGGAAAATGGAGAGTGACTGCTAATGGGTACGGGGTTTCTTTTTGGGTTAATGAAAATGTTCTGGAATCAGACAGAAGTGATGGCCATACGACTCTGTGAATATACAAGAAGCCACTGAATTGTAAATTTAAGTGGGTGAATTGTATGGTATGTGAATTATCTTGCAATAAGAAAACATACACATTAATTTTCCAGAAGCAGCTCGAGCGCAGCCAAAGCGATATTGGCACCCTGTACCGTGGGCTCTGGCTGGGTTTTAGGCAGCTCAGGAGGAGGAGTGAGCTCTCCAACGAGCCCTCATCTGGTTCCTCCTAGCTTTTTCCTCACTAGGTATGTGAGCCTAGGCGAGGAGAAGCCCCTCCAGAGTTGTGCTTTCCTAGGTTGATTAATGAGGAAGCTCAAGCCGATCCCGGGTCTAAGGGCAGCCTGCCTGGACATCAGCACACTTGGACTGTTAGCCTAGTGGTTGGTGTGTGTGTGGCAGGCGGGGGGCAGGGGATGTTGCTTATAGGCTTCAGGTGCCCTCATATCCCCTCTGGATCCTGACATGGCCAGGTAGCGGACCAGTCAGTGAGTGAAACAGAACAGAACCTAAATCCCTTGGTTCTGATCAAAGATAAAAAGGCTGGAGCAGTGTCTCTGCACATAGCTGACTCATTGTGTCTGAGTCACATGGGATGGGTCCCAGGACTGCTGGGATCCCACAGTGACTAATAAAAGTGCCAGGCCTATGTGGGCGGTATGGTTTATGATACATGGCTGCTTCTGAAGTTGTGTGACTCACAGCATATCTACCATCCTCAGCTGCACCCTTGGTGGTCAGTCAATGTCGTGGCCGAGTTGGGCCACAGAACATGCTCCCAAGCCAGAGGAGGACCTAGGGTGGGAGATGATAAAGCCACTCTCGGGACAGGTACCTTTCAAACAGCTCGAGGTTCTCTGGAGAAGGCCACAGCTCCTGGAAACTGGCACAGGCCCACACGCTGGTATGGTTGTCCACCAGGTACTTCAGGTGGGAGTGTACCTGCAGAGCAACGGAAGCCAGGTGGTGGGTCATCATGGGCCATGTGTAAGACCCACTCCAAGAGGCTCTTGAAGACAAGAAGTTGCCTCTTACAGGGTGCCCCAACTCCCTTCCAATCCCAAATAGTAAAAACCCCAGTCTGTGTATAAAAATTATAGTTGCTTTCAACTCAGAAGATAGCCTAGATGTGAGTTTCTCTGTGGCTCTAAAGTGGGGACAGAGGTCCTGGGGAGGGGATAACCACCTAGGGAGAGAGGAGATGACAATACCTCTGCCAAGGTGTACACCTGCAAGGAGCCAATGCTAAAGCAGGCAGGTAGGGCATGCTGCTTTGTGCTTCTCTACCTGGGGTCTTGCTAGAGAGAGTGAGGCATGGAGCCTGGAGGTCATGGGAGCTCAAAGAAAGACTGTCACAAACGTGGCAGCAGCCTTAGGTAGAAACGTGGAGCTTTCTGCCCTGGGCAGAAGCAGGAAGGGACCAGTTCAAGCAAGCATTTCAGGCTGGAAACTTCCCACTGCAGAAACACAGCAGCCGGTGGGCTTGGTCAAGTGACATGTGACCACACTGAAAGCAGCTTTGGGAGTCAGGGACATGGGTTCTTGTTGGAGACTTCCTATGAACTCGCTGTCTGACCTTGCTAAGTCATTCAAGGAGCCCTGGTGGTGGAATGATTAAGCGATTGGCTGCTTGGCAGTACAAACCCACCCAGTGGCTCCATGGGAGAAAAGACCTGGTGATTTGCTTCCATAAAGATTACAGTCAAGAATACCCTATGGGGCAGTTCTACTCTGTTACATGGGGTTGCCCGGAGTTGGAACTGACTTGACAGCACCTAATAACAAGTCACTCAAAGTGAGTGACTTTGATGCTATGGTTCCAATACTGACAAAATAATTACTAGGGTCCCTTTCAGTGCTGAATGTCACATGGGGTTTGACCTCAAAGGTATATTTTTATTCTTTTTAATACAATTTTATGTCTTAAGTGATGCAAATTCACCTCCATCAAAAGGTGCTCTCCCAACTGAAATAGGTATTGTGGTGAACTATCAGAGTGGAGGCTTATAGTGCACATTTAAGCTTTCTTGCCATGGGAAACCTTCAAGCAAGTACTAACCATACCATTCTCGTGCCCTCTGCCCTCTTCAGAGCCCACATTTTCTGACATTTAAAACACAGGGACTCACTAGAATGACACACGATGCCGGGGCCACTTACAGCTCTGACAGCGAGGATGTCCCCAACAGGAAGCCACTTCATGATGTGAAAGAGCACATCTTCAGGGAGACTCAGGATGGTTAGGTTTCGGGGTCTCTTTCTTATTCTTCGCTTTGTAGGATAACAGAAGCACTTGGCGCACCTACAACGGATCACTTAAGAAAAAAAATAACCTGGATGGTATAAGCAATGTATTGGAAGGGAGCTAAGATGATGTGAAAAGTTTTATCTGAAGATGACTGAGACATTACTGTCCCCTACCCCACAAAAGAAGAAACTGGCCATATTTCTATTTCCAAGTAAAAGGCTAAGTAAAAGAGTGGTGTTAAATGAATTAGAGAAGACATAATCATTCCTTCACACATTCAGCAAATGTTTACAGCAATGGTGGATATCACGTCACTTGGCTATGAGGAAACTTTGTTGTTCGGAACCCAGATGACAACTGGGAAGGAAAAAACCAGCCAACATTGGTGACAGTTGTCCTTGCACTTTACTCAGGGAAGCCCCTCAGACCCTCCTTACTGGGTTTATTTAATTCTATTTTCACAAGACTAAAAAGTCTCGTGTCCAATCAATATCTGTGGCCTTGAAGAGTCTGGTTTTTGAGTCCAGAATCAGGAATTTGGGCATTGCAGAGAAAAGCTGAGACATGGAAGCCAGGCCAGGCTGGTCTGATCCACAGCCGGGCTATGCAGCCCACTGAATGGCAGTCAGGGGCTGTCCAGCCTGAGTCTCTGTGTCCTTTGCTGTAAGATGGGGAGATGACAGCTACTCAGCAAGTTGTTGTGGGGATCCCAGCACAAAACCCAGACCCACACAGGTGCTGTCATTAAAGGTGAGACAGGCCCTTCACTCACTTGGCTGCCCATCCATGTGTCCTGGATGGCACAGCTACTTCTATTCCAGCAACTCTTTCCTAATTCTAACCATATAACCTTATTACATCTCATTTCATAGGAAGATAGAAATCCTCAGACAGAACCTCAAGATCCTGCCACGCCACCTACAAACTTACCTGTTTACTCCCTTCCTTTCCACCTGTCCCGGGTGGAAGAGACTGCTCTGCCCTATCTAGGGAGAATTCTTCCAGCTGAGCTGGGTAGACCCCATTCCCTCCCCAGGGATTTTGCTCTAGCAATTGCCTCCCCACTCCTTCTCTTTGCTCTTCTACATTGTTGCCAAAAAAGATGCTTTCCAAATTCAAAGCAGATCATTAGGTCTTGGTGCAAATTCAACTTCTCCTAAGAGATGTGGCAAGTATGAAATAAGGCTGAGCCACAGGCCCTGCGCAGCCCTTTGGATCTCCCTGCTATTTCTGCAGCATTCGCTCATATCTTTGAAGCACAGCTGAGCCACCAAGGGGTTTAAGAATGCTATCCCTCTCTCTTCAGCTATGTCTTCCTACCAACAGTTAAGTGTGGGCAAAAAGCAAACGCCCACAGGGATTCTACCGAAGGCTTTCCTCATTCTCTATGAAGGCCGTTGCTAATGCTTCTCAGCATAACAAGCAGTGAGGTCGCAGCCCCGACACGTGCTGGGCTCCGGGGCACGGTTTGACACGAAGGGGGTCCCACTGCGCCCCGCCGGCCAAAGGACCTGGCCGAAGTCCGCGCTGGGTGGCCGGTGCTGGCGCCCCCTGCCCACGCCGAACCCCCGGAGGACGTCAGCGGTGGCCCAGCTCCGCAGGGGGAGCCCAGCGGGTGGGGAGCTTACCCCCGGCGCGCTCGCACCGGCCCCTCGTCCACGCGGCCCGATCGTCCCAGCCGAGGGCGCCAACCCGGCATTTAAACCGCGGCCGGGCGGGCTGGGCTCGGCCTTGGCGCACCGGACCGGCCTCCGTTGACACTACCCTCCGGCCTGGGGCCCGCTCCTGCCGCCTAGCACTCACCGCCGCCGCTGCCCATCGCCACCGCCCGCTTGGCCAAGCCAGCCGGTGAGTGCCGAGCTGGGACCGAGCCACGCAGGCGCAGACCCCGCCTGCGGCCCGCCCTATTTTTTCAAACGCTCCCGGCACTCCCATTGGCTGGCGCCGAGGGGCGGGCCGCTGCGAATATGGCCCCGCCCTATCCCCGCCCACTTATCCCCACCCTGCCCGCTCCTGGCGTCCGCGATTGGCAGCCCCAGGACGCGAATTCGAACGCCGAGCGCTGACTGGTGAGTTCTGCGAGGCCGCCCCGCCTCCTCGACCGGGTTTGGGGTCCCGGAGGGGTGTTCCTCTTGAGTTTGGGCTGGGGGTGCTTCTGGCCGCAGAGAGGGCGCCTCTGGGTACGCCCGCTGCGTGGGGCCTCCGGGAGCGCCGCAGAGGCCGAGCTGCAAGAGGGCCGGGAGCGCCGCAGAGGCCGAGCTGCAAGAGGGCCGGGTTCGCGCCGGCCGGGCCCTGACGAGGCAATTCCAGGGCGCGTACATGCAGCCCAATGTCCCGGGGCTGGGGCTCTCCGTTCCTGCCCTCGATTCTGCACCCGGCCGCACTGACGCCGACACATGGACCCTGGTTTGGTGGCGCAGCCACTGGGGAGGGGTCGGCAGGTATCCTCCCTACAGGGAAAGTGCTGAGAGCTGGGGGTCCGAATCCCGGGGTCTCCTCTCTCCACTAGCTCGGCAAGCAGGTTTGGTCCTTCTTCTGGTGTAGCCGGGCTCACCCTGGACCCCCTGTCCTGCCTCAAGGGCGCATTCCCCCTCCGACCAGCGGCTGTCCCTGTCCGTCCTCAGTCTCTCCTTCCCACCGCCCCCTGCGAGCTCTTCCTAAAACAGGGGGCTACACTTGGTACTTCTTTGGCTTGCTGGCCGCCAGCCGGGAAAATTCCAAGATCAGCTCCGTTCATTCAAACTGTGTTCACCCAGGCCGGTCCTTCACTATCCGGCTCAAATCCCACCTCCTTCACAAGGCATCAGTCAGAGAAAGGAACTGGGTCTTCTGGGAGAAGTGAGATGTTGGAGGACAGAATGGAGTCTCCCCACCCTGTCGCTCCATCAGCCATCACCCATCCTTCCTCCAGCATGCTCACTGGACTTCTGCAGAGAGCTTGGCCTGTGATAAAAGGTCATGGTGTCATGCCTCATGCAAGTCTTGAGCAGGGGACACCAAAGTAGACAATCACAACACAGGGGACACAAGGGACCTGGCGGACCCCAAGAGACAAGGGGACGAGACCCTGAAGTGATGAGTCTTCCCTGCCTGACTCGGATGTGCAGATGAAGCAGAGTGGTCAGCACAGAGCTGGCATGCTGGGGCCTGCTCCTTGTGTCTCCCGTCCTGCTGAAAGAGGGGAGTCCAGAGCCAGCTCTGACTTCTCCTGCTTGTTAGTGGCAACTTGGCTCTGTAGGTTACTGTTTCACAGGTGGTTACTTTGTTACCTGTCTTCCCCAGGGTGAATTTTTGGTAGGCTGTGAAAGGACTGAGAAACTAGAGGCAGCACTGAGTTCTCACAGCTGCCCTGGAGTCTGCAACAGCTCCCTGGTTACTCAAAGCCCTCCCTGCCCTTCAGTCTACCCCGTTATGTCCTAATTGTCACCATTCTGTTTATTCAGAGGCAGTCTTCTTCTTTTTCAGGAAGCAGGTGCTCTTGTTCTGCACTGGCAGGAGGGGCTTCTAAGGCCCAGGCCAGGACAATGAGCCACTTTCTCACTGCACTTCAGGAGGGTGTGATGACTTGATGGAAATTTCTAGATTGTGAGGTACTCAGGGAAGGCCCGGAAGTGCAGGGCACAGAGTGGGGAGTGACACACGGCCTGGATGGACAGCACCGGGCAGGGCTTCCTCCAAGGCTCCTTCTGAAGCAGGTCTTGATGTGGCCACAGGCACAGGTGGGAGTCAGGGGCTTCCTTCCTCGAGAATACACTTGGTCCCACTGGGACCCCATGCACGGTGGACTGGTGGGAGCAGCAGCAGGCTGTCACCTGGCTGACTGGTCATGGCAGTCTTTATTACAGCAGCCCACCTCCCCACCCTCAGCCTCACACATCTGCCCCCTGGCTGGGGGGTGCAGGGCTGGCAAAGCTCAGGAAGATGTCCTCGAGGGAAACCTGGCTGACCGCGTAGTCATCCAGCGCATAAATCTCCTTCGCTTGCTCCAGAGTCCCGAAAACCTGGAGGAGGGAGGAGGCTGTTTCAGACAAAGCCAGAGGGGATGATAGGATGATGGGCTCGTCCTTGGGGGGGTGACAAGGCCCCCGAAGGGCCAGGCCCTCTCTCAGTTGCCCCTGCAGCCCCTCGCAAGAAGTCTTCCTACAGATTTCAGCTGTCTGTCCCTCAGGGAAGGAATCTTGGTGGCACAGTCATTAAGAGCTCGGCTGCTAACCAAAAGGTTGGTTGTTCGAATCCAAGAGCCACTCCATGGGAGAAAGATATGGCGATCTGCTCCCATAAAGATTAAAAACCCAATGACGCTGAGTTGATTCCAACTCATAGCGACCCTATAGGTCAGAGTACAACTGCCCCACATGGTTTCCAAAGCTGTAAATCTTTATGGATCAAACCACTGACCTTTCAGTTAGCAGCTGAGCTCTTAACCACTGTGCCACTAGGGCTTTTTCTCATAAAGATTACAACCTTGGGGCAGTTCTGTTCTGTCCTATAGGTTTGCTATGAGTCATAACAGATTTGACAGCAACAGGTTTGAGTTTTGGTTTGGGATGGTGTGCTGGCAGGGTCCCCTCAGTGAATGGAGCGGGCAGAGGAGCTGATCTCTGAGGTCCCTTCCAGCTCAAACACCTTATATTTTATGAGATCCACTTGAATGGTGCCACGAAGACGTCAGAGGAGGAATTGCAGCAGTGCTGAATGAGATTTCCACCTGAAAGAGGTGGACTGAGGCACCCCAGGAAATGGGTGACACTGCAGGTACACTCACTCAGGTGCCCACTCACCTTTGCCCAGCTGAGGCCGTGGCTGGGCAGGTGGTAGTGGACCATCCCCTGGTGCTCGTCCTCCAGGATGCTGCCTGCACAGGGAGAGACAGAGTCTCTGTGAGCGCCAGAGTCTGGGATATGGGACTTGGCAGGGGTGAGGCCCAGACCCCTCTGCGGGCAGTGGGGAGAGGCCCCGTGGGCCGCTGGCCACATGCACCTGGGAAGGTCAGGTGCATAAAGGCCTTGAACTCCTCCAGTACCACCTTCTGCGCGTCGACCTGGACCTTGGCCCGCAGGGAGTAGCCGCTGCCAAACTTGCTCTTGAGGTGCTGTGGGCTCCCCAGGCACTTGAACTGGCCCTGCACCATGATGGCCAGCCGGGTGCACAGGGCCTCGCACTCCTCCATGCTGAGAGAGAGGCAGGTGGGCGGGCCTGAGACTGGCAGGCGCATGATGACGACGATGTGGGGAGAGATGTTCCACAGACAGGAGGTGCTGGTGCCCAGATCAGGCTGTTCCTGATTCCCATGCTCAGAGTGTCCCAGGAGGCAGAGCCTACCCCTCCCACTGGCTCCGAGAGACCAGGCTGTACCTGTGGGAGGTGAAGATGATGGCCTTGCCAGACTCACGGGCCCGCACCACCGTGTCCCAGAGCAGACGCCGGGCCATGGGGTCCATGCCACTGGATGGCTCATCCAGGAAGATGACTGCAGGGTCTCCGATCAGGGCGGCGATGGCATTCAGCTTCCTCTTGTTACCACCACTACAGCCATGCGAGTAGAAGGTCAGGGTGAAGGCTCGTCAGTCAGTCTCTATCAGTGAACTTGCTTGTCCATTGGGCCCACTTCTGGCTACAGGGGCACCTCTGTTCAGGAAGTACCTGGGGGCTTTCAATAACATGGCCTAGTGCCCCCACTGAGGGCTGTACTGTGACTTGGGTTGTCCAGTCGGGGCACAAACCGTTCCCCGGACACAGTGAGTCTAGGGTGAGTACATGGTCCATGAGTCATCTATGAGGGTCTCTGTGGATGTTCAAGGGGTCCCTGGTGGCGCAAACGGTTAACACTTGGCTGCTAACCACAAGGTTGCCAATCTCCCCAGAGGTGCCTGGAGATCTACTTCTGAAAAATCAGCCACTGAAATCCCTTTGGAGCACAATTCTACTCAGACATACACGGGGTTGCCATGCATCAGCATTGACTTGATGGCACCTGGTTACTGGATGTTTGGGATAGAGCTTCTCCATCTGAGGGTAAGGGTAGAGGGCTATTTTAGCTAACCTTGTAAAACACATACACTTCAGTAGCATTCACTATATGCAAGGTCTGCGAATGTTAACTCATTCAATCTTCAAAAGACCCTGTGAAGTTGAACGAGAAAGACGACAACCGGCTTGAAATCAAAGCCAACAGAGGAGTGTAGTGCCTAGAATGGGGTGGTGGGAAGTCTCAGCTGAGCCTGAAGCCTGGACCCGACCCTTCCTCAGGGCTGGCCTCTCTGGACTGCCCAGTACCGCTGCACACGTACCCCCAGGGGGTGCTGCACACAGCTTCCTTTGTGAATCTGAGGGATTTTCCTTAGCAAAACATCAGTAGCACAGATGCCCCAGACAAAAGGATGGGGGATGTGGGCCTAGAAGACAGATGTACCCCAAACAGGACATCCTCATGGGAGGAAAGATGCAAGGGCAGTCTCCAACTGTCTGTGATGCTGTCTGCCTGTGTTCAGCCAGGTAAACTGAGGCCATATCTGCAGCCCAGGGCCAAGAGGAGGCAGTGTGTGGGGCAGCCCCGACCACCGGCCCACCCTTCACAGGGAAAAGGGTGGCATGGACCAGGTAGCTCCCCTTCAGACCTTGCTCTGGCAGGAACGGGAGCTAACCTGTGACTGAGGGCAGCCCAAGCCTCACCTGTAGGTATGTACCAGCTTGTTTGCAGACTTGTACATGAGTAACTCATCCAGCATGTGGTCCACGCAGGCCCTGATGTAGCACTCAGGGATGCCCCGGAGCCGGGCGTACATGACCAGCGTCTCTTGTGCTGTCATATGGTCCAGCAGGGCATCAAGCTGTGGGCAGTAGCCGATGTACTGCCACACCTGAGGGTCAGACAGCCAGGCAGGAAGCTGGTCAGAGAGAAAGGCTGCTCCTGGGAATCAGGTTCATGGAGCCTCCAATGTGGCCAGTCCAGGCCCTGCCTCTGCCCTGCGCCTCATGATGGACAACAGATATGTGCTGCAGGGCTGAGGGCTGGGCCCCATGGCCCGGATCTTACTAAATTTAGGTGACAGGGTAGGCTGGCGGTGGAGGCAGCCCTGGTACACAGCCCCATGGAGGACCGTGGCTACTGGGAGGCTGCGTCTCTCTGTACCGGCACTGGGGCTGGAACTAGCACACGGGCCTTCTGTGGTCAGAGAAGCCAGTTCTGGAATCGGGGAGGAAGTGGCAGCTGCTCAGCTCTCCTCCTTCTGCCCACCTGGCGTCAAGCCGTGTTCCTGGCCCCTCTCCCCTGCCGTCCATAGAAGCCTTGCTTTATTTTTTCCCTCTAAACGTATTTTTGAGACACGTGATAGGTTGGGTTTGGGCAAATGTATTTTTGAGACATGTGATATATGGATAGGTTTTCTTTGTAAAATATTCGAACAAAGGCTGTTGGTGCCTCTGCTGGTTGCAGGCCCAGGCATGCGCTCGCTGACCTTTGCTGAACGCAGGCCCCATGTGGATGAGTGCTTCCCATGCAGGGCCATTTTTGTGTGGCTTTGTCCAACAGTCTCATCCCACATCTGTCATTCTGCAATTTGCTTTTTGAACTCCACACGTCTTGGAGCTCTTCTTGTTCAGCAAGTACAGACCTACCCCGTTCCACCTCACTGCTACATCATTCAGGTCCACATTCTACTTAGCCATTTCAAAAATTTATGCATGCTTATTTCCAAGTTTCTACCACTATAAACTTGCAGCAAACCACCCTGGTTTGTGCCCAAGTCCAAGCATGCCCCTAAAGTAGATGGATCCTATTTTTGAAAAAATAACCAATGTTTTCCCCCTCCTTCCCCTTCCCCTCCCCACACAAGCAGATGGACAGCCCAGGCTCAGCTGCCTGGGGTGGGCACAGAAGGGAGCATGCCCCAGGGAGAAACCACAGTGTCTTTTATAAACTAATCTTGAAAGTTATATACCATCCCTTCTGCCACATTTTGTGGGTCACACAGATCACCCCTGGTTTGATGTGGGAAGGGACCATCCAAGGGTACAAATACCAGATGGGGAGTCACTGGGGCCATCTTTTATATCTTCTGCCCTTGTAACTCTTCACACTCCATTCTAAATCATTTCAGGGTGTTGTCTTTTATCCACCTGTACCTGGTCATTTTTTATTGTGTATCAAGCACAGCATTTGCAAAATTGTTTGTAGGAATCACTGGAGGCCTAGGATGCCTCCTATCATCTTCTAGAAAAGATTGACATTTGCTGCTCCCAGACACCTTGGAGCACTAGAAGTTTAGGGCCACATCAAGTCAATTTTAGTACCTGCCAGGATTCCAAGCTGAGCTGCAATCTTCGTAGGAGCTTGTCTACTTACGGCTCACTCCTGTACCTGGGTTGCAGCCACTCAAGGTCTCCAGCTCAAAGGAATTCTGCCTTCAGCAGATACCACCTGCCCCAGGTGAGCCTGCAACTCCAATACCAGGACTTCAATATCAAGAGCAATGCTCAGCATCTCAGCTGCCCTATGTTGAATGGATCACCTTCGGAATTACCTAGTCCTTCATTACCAGAAGCCTTGCCCATAATTGTTTTAAATAATAAAAAATGTCAAAATTAACAATAAATGTTTCCCAGCCAGGAGAGGGTGATAATGCCGAGAATGGTTCAACTAAGTTGTGTGTACCAAAAGGCAGCCGCTGCCGTAGTGCTATTGAGAGTGTACTTCAGAGCATGGGTTCTGGATTTAGGCTGTGTAGGTTCAAACAGCATCAACATCTCAGCCGGGTTTCGAGGCCTCTCTGCACCTCCATTTCCTCATCTAAGACACAGTGGTGTTGACTGGTATAGCACTTGCCTCACCTAGCTGTTGTATCAGACAAGTTTGTATATAAAAGAGTAAACAGCAGTGGAAGTTAGCCATTATCATTGTCACATCTGGCTCGAGTGCAGGCAGATGGGTCCTTTGATTTCCAATAAATCAGAATACGAGTCTGTCAGTTTGTCATACTGTGGTGGCTTGGGTGTTGCTGTGATGCTGGAAGCTCTGCCACCATATTTCAAATACTAGCAGGGTCACTCATGTTGGACAGTTTCAGTGGAGCTTCCAGACTAAGACAGACTAGGAAGAAGGACCTGGTGGTCTACTTCCAAAAAAATTGACGAGTGAAAACCTTATAAATAGCAGTGGAACATTGTCTGATATAGTGCCGAAAGATGAGTTCCCCAAGTTGGAAGGCACTCAAAAGATGACTGGGGAAGAGCTGCTTCCTCAAAGTGGAGTTGACCTTAATGAAGCTTTTAGGACCTTCATTTGCAGATGTGGCACAACTCAAATGAGAACAGCTACAAAATCTATTAATAATTGGAACGTGGAATGCATGAGGTATGAATCTAGAGAAATTGGAAATGGTCAGAAATGAAATGTAATGCATAAAGATCGATACCTTAGGCATTAGTGAGCTGAAATAGACTGGTATTGGCCATTTTGAATCAGACAATCATATGGTCTGCTATGCCAGGAATGACAAAGAAGAATGGCATCACATTCATCATCAAAAAGAACACTGCAAGATGTATCCTGAAGTACGATGCTGTCAGTGATAAAATAATATCCATACGCCTACAAGGAAGACCAGTTAATACCATTATTATTCAAATTTACGCACCAACCACTAATGCCAAAGATGAGGAAATTGAAGATTTTACCAACTTCTGCAGTCTGATATTGATCAAACAGGCAATCAAGATGCATTGATAATTACCAGTGATTGGAATTCAAAAGCTGGAAACAAGGAAGGATCCAAACCAAACCCGCTGCTGTCAAGTCAATTCTGACTCATAGCGACCCTATGGGGCAGAGTAGAACAGTCCCATAGAGTTTCCAAGGAGCACCTGGTGGATTTGAACTGCTGACCTTTTGGTTAGCAGCCATAGCACTTAATCACTACGCCACCAGGGTTTCCAAAGAAGGATCAGTAGTTGGAAAATATGGCCTTGGTGATAGAAATGATGCCAGAGATCACATGATAGAATTTTGCAAGAACAACGACTTCCTCATTGCAAATACATTTTTTCAACAACATGAACAGAGATTATACACGTGGACCTCGACAGATGGAATACACAGGAATCAAATCGACCTCATCTGTGGAAACAGAGGATGGAGAAGCTCAATATCATCAGTTAGAACAAGAACAGGGGCTGACTGTGGAACAGACCATCAATGGCTCATATGTAAGTTCAAGTTGAAACTGAAGAAAATTAGAGCAAGTTCATGAGAGCCAAAATATGACCTTGAGTATATCCCACCTGAATTTAGAGACCGTCTCGAGAACAGATTTGATGCATTGAACACCAATGGCCAAAGACTAGACGAGTTGTGGAATGACATCAAGGACATAATGAAAGGTCACTAAAAAGACAGGAAAGAAAGAAAAGACCAAAACGCATGTCAGAAGAGACTCTGAAACTTGCTCTTGAACATTGAGTAGCTAAAGCAAAAGGAAGAAATGATGAAGTAAAAGAGCTGAACAGAAGATTTCAAAGGGCAGCTCGAGAAGATATAGTTGAGTATAATGAAATGTGTAAAGATCTGGAGTTACAAAACCAAAAGGGACAAACATGCTCAGCATTTCTCAAGCTGAAAGGACTGAAGAAAAAATTCAAGCCTCGAGTTGTAATACTGGGGGATTCTACAGGGAAAATATTGAACAATGCAGGAAGCATCAAAATAAGGTGGAAGGAATACACAAAGTCACTGTACCAAAAAGAATCGGTTGACTTTCAACCTTTCCAGGAGGTAGCATACGATCAAGAACCAATGGTACTGAAGGAAGAAGCCCAAGCTGCACTGATAGGAACAGTGAAAAACAAGGATCCAGGAATTGATGGAATACTAATTGAGATGTTTCAACAAATGGGTGCAGCACTGGAGGTGCTCACTCATCTATGTCAAGAAATTTGGAAGACAATTTCCTGGCCAACTGAGTGGAAGAGATCCCTATTTGTGCACATTCCAAAGAAAGGTGATCCAACAGAATGAGGAAATTATTGAACAATATCATTAATATCACATGCAAGTAAAATTTTGCTGAGACCATTCAAAAGCAGTTGCAGCAGTACATCAAAAGAGAGCTGACAGAAGCTCAAGCTGGATACAGAAGAGGATGTGGAACTAGGGATATCATTGCTGACATCAGATGGACCTTGCCTGCAAGCAGAGAATACCAGAAAGATATTTACCTATGTTTCATTGACTATGCAAAGGCATTTGACTGTGTAGATCATAACAAATTACTGATAACCTTGTGAAAAATGGGAATTCTAGAACACTTGTGTTCATGAGGAACCTGTACATACACCAAGAGGCAGTCATTCAAACAGAACAAGGCGCTACTGTGTGATTTAAAGTCAGGAAAGGTGTGAGTCAGGATTGTATCCTTTCACCATACTTATTCAATCTCTATGCTGAACAAATATTCTAAGAAACTGGACTATATGAAGAAGAATGTGGCCTCAGGACTGGAGGAAGACTCACTAACAACCTGCAATATGCAGATGACACAACCTTACTTGCTGAAAGTGAAGAGGGTTTGAAGCACTCACTGATGAAGATCAAAGACTACAGCCTTCAGTATGGATTGCACTGCAACATAAAGAAAACAGAAATACCCACAACTGGACCAATAAGCAATATCATGATAAATGGAGAAAAGATTGAAGTTGTCAAGGATTTCATTTTACTTAGGTCCACAACACCCATGGAGGCAGCAGTCAAGAAATCAAACGATGTATTGGATTGGGCAAATCTGCTGCAAAGGATCTCTTTCAAGTATTAAAAAGCAAAGATGTCACTTTGAGGACTAAGGTGCACCTGACCCAAGCCATGGTATTTTCAGTTGCCTCATATACATGTGAAAGCTGGATAATGAATAAGGAAGACTGAAGAAATGACGCCTTTTAATTACGGTGTTGGTGAAGAATATTGAATATACCATGGACTGCCGGAAGAACAAACATACCTGTCTTGGGAGAAGTACAGCCAGAATGCTCCTTAGAAGCGAGGATGGTGAGACTTCATCTCATGTACTTTGGACATGTTATCAGGTGGGACCACTCCCCAGAAAAGGACATCATGCTTGGTAAAGTTGAGGGTCAGAGAAAAAAAGGAAGACGCTCAAAGAGATGGATTGACACAGTGGCTGCAACAGTGGGCTCAAGTATAACAATGATTGTGAGGATATTGCAGGACCGGACAGTGTTTCGTTCTGTTGTACATAGGGTCATTTATGAGTTGGAACGGACTTGACGGCACCCAACAACCACAACAACAATTTATAATAATAAATTGCCAGGAGTGATAGCAAGTATTCTCTGGTTCTATCAGACTAAATATCAGCTGTTGTTGATGTTGGGTGCCACAGAGTCAGTTTCTAACTCATGGCGATGCCATGTGACAAAGTAGAACTGCCCCATGGGGTTTTCTAGGCTGTAATCTTTATGGGAGCAGATCACCAGGCCTTTCTCCCATGGAGCCACTGGTGGCTTTGAACTGCCAACCTTCCGGTTAGCAGCTGAGAGCTTAATCGTTGCGCCAGCAGGGCTCCTTAGATATCAGTTAGAGGGCAGGACTTTTTGATTTATGAGACAGTGGCAGATAATGTCTTAAAGTAGTGTTTGTTGTATTCAACTTCTGGAAAATGCATCTTCACATTCTGTGCAGCACTAGGATGTGGGCCTGAAAATGTATCATTGACATTTTCTTCAACAAATAAAGAATATAATCATGAATGAGAACAGCTATCCTTTCAGTGATCTAATCTAATCTGACCTCTTATCTACATTAAACATTTGTGTTATTTTGGCCCTCAACTGCTTGGTTCAGGCTACTTGAGATACTGATTCGATCTCTGAAATACTTGAACAAACCACTGAAAAACATAAAAATGGTCTTTTTCCAGCATTATCAGTGCAGGGAGTGCAGTGGTAATACTTGATGCCTTGTTTCTAGAACTCTCCTAAGTGCAGCTGCCCTGGGAAGCCGGGGCCACTTCCATCGTGGAGCAGCAGAGCTTGTCTTTGTACAACCTGCTAAGCAGACCTACACTCTAGGTCTGATCTGATCATATTCACTGTCTTCACAGTTTCACTAGGCATTGGATCATGATCAGAGGGCTTCACCAGCAGTGACATTTAAACAAGACACAGTGGATTGACCTTGAGGAGCAGTCTCATTTACTTCTGGGGTCATGTCCCTTCTTGGAGGCACACAGGAGTGCCCCCATGTGCCCGTTCCAGTTAAATTGCAGCCCACGTACTGTGGATTTGCGATGGCAGAGAGACAGTCTCTGGGCCACTATGCCAGGGGTACAGTTGCTGGCAGGCATAGCTGAGAGGCTACCTTTCCACAGAGTAGGCCGGCAACGCCAGCCATCAACATGGTTTCCTTGATAAGGGAATTCTGTTGGTACTGTCTTCTGGTTTCTCTCTGAATGATGTACAAGCAGGTTTTATAAACTTCTCAGCAATAGCATAATGCATGCATGTTCCTGCTATGAGGAGCAGAGCTCTGACTGAGTGCCTGTAGCTGGGTGTCCTCTCTGCCTTCTTCTGGAGCCTCTGTTCCTCTCACCCCCTCTGTTATCACACTCCCTTGCTGCACCATGGCAGGCGGCCTATCCATGTGAGGAGGAGCCGCTGGCAAGCCAGAATCATTTCTTGGGATCCCCGGGCCTAGCACAGTTGTTAGTACACACTAGGTATTCAAAAAGTAAGAAGCCTTGGTGGCACACTGATAAAGTGCTCAACTGCTAACCAAAAGGTTGGTGGTTCAAACCTGCCAGCTGCTCTGCAGGAGAAAGATGTGGCAGTCTGCTTCCCAACGGATTTACAGCCTTGGAAACCCTATGGGGTCGCAATGAATCAGAATGGACTGAACGCCTGTGGGTTTGGGTATTCAACAAGTGCTTAATTAAATTGGTGCCAATAACTGAGAAAGAGACTCTAAGGAGGCCAGGTTTGAGAGGTAGATAAGAAGTTCGGTTTTAGCCAACTTGGGTTTGGAACATTTGTGAGATGCTGGAGGAGAGCTGCCTAGAAGGCAAGCCCGTGCAGGTCTGAAGCACAGAACAGAGGCTGGCTGGGGATCTAGCTACTTGGGAGACATCAGCAAACAGAAGATGACGGGAGTGCAGTCAGGGACAGTAGGTAGAGTGACAAGGAAAGAGGGCAGACCTGAGAAGCACCAAGATCCAATGGGCCAGGTAAAGGACAACATCTACGCCAGGCATCTGAGAAAGTGGAACCAGCAGAGAGGGGACAGCAGAGAAGTGACCCCAGGAAGGAAAGGGTTGGAAGGAGGGCAAGGCCAGCATTAGGAGGTGCTGCAGCCAAGTCCAGGCTCACAGGACTGAAACAAGGAACAGGCTTGGCTGGGTGAGTGCAGTGAGGTGGGGTGGGGAGACCAGATTTAAGGGTCTCTGGGCTGAGACTGCTGACTTGGACAGTGTGGGGAGATGCACAGGATGGGAGATTGGGGTGTGTGGGGCAGCTGGTGGCTCTCATGGGCACTGGGTTGCAGGGCCTGGGGGACATCCAGGACGCCTTGTGGGGTGAGCAGCCAGGGGTGGGGCTGGAGGGAAGGAAAGGGGTCTAGGATGGAGCTATGGGTTTGGGAGTCACAGCTTAAACTTACACATGGAATTTAAGAAGGTAAGTCCCATTCTAGTTTCCTCTCCAGCATCCTATGTAACACCCCTGTGTGTCCTGGTGCCCCCTTCTTCCAGCCTCCAGCGGCACCCACCTTCCTGAGGTCAGAGTTGATGCTGAAGCCCTGGATAAAGGCGTCCCCAGAGGTGATGAGCTCCTCCCCGGTCAGCATCTTGAAAATGGACGTTTTCCCGGCTCCATTAATGCCGAGAAGGCCAAAGCATTCCGCTACTTGCACAGTGAAGGAAACCTTGTCCACGGCTAGCAGGGGCATCTCCGTGAAGTATACCTGAAGTTCAGCACAGCACCAGACACACCGTGAGGTGGCCCAGGGCAGGTGCCCAGCAGTGACGCTGGGATCTATGCACCCTGCCCTGGGCCTCCCACCTACCCGGCCTGGGCCTGCCTCCTCCCAGCTGTGATGGCAGCAGGGTTTAGCCAGGCATTCTCTCCTCCCTCGCCCCTACATATTCAGGACTCAGCTCTCTGAGAGGAGCCTCTCCCCTCCTGTCCCTGAAGTAAGCAAAGTCCCTTTGATGTTGCCTGTCTTTTTTTTTTTTTTTAACCACCAATAACTATAGGGGAAGCAGAGAATAGGATTAATAAGCTTGGGGAAATGTCACAAAGATCTTTCCTGTCTTAACGGTCTCTCAGTAAAGTCCTCCCTGGGTTCTCGGCGAGACTGAAGAGGTTTTGTGGGAGCTTTCTGATCCCTTCCCCGGTTGTGGCTCTTCCACAGATTTTCTTTTAGATCCAGGAGAGAGTCAGCTCAGCACATCCAACCTGCCAGCCTTCCTTGCTTCTTGGGGTTCGTGGCTCTGGTCCCCCTCACTCCCTTTCTCAGACCCTCCTGTCTAATGGGACCACAAAGGAGACAAAGGAGGGCTACCTTCTGTTTCAGAGTTCTCAAATGAACTCATGTGATTCGTTTACAAGCAGAGGAGTCCCACTCGGAGTGTCCCTAGCAGACCTGTCTGTGGGCATCTGCCAATACTCCAGAATGCAGGAGAGCCAGGAGCCTTCCCATTGGCACGGTGACTTCTCCGATGTCCCCTTCCTTATGGGAAGGACCCAGAAGAAAAATGGCTTTGCCTTTCAAAGCCACGTCTGACTTTACCTTTGACATTTCCTTGACAACCAGTGGATTCTTCTCATGCAAATTTTCCAAGTGTGACTGGACTGCCTTCCTCTCCTCTGTCACATTTTGGTCTTCTGGCACTAACGCCAGGCTGTGAATCGCTTCCTGCATTCCCAAAAAGGGTTGAAGATGTAACTTTTTGTGTGAGAATAGGCAGTAGAGACAGAAGGGAGCCCTGGCGAGTGGATCCTCCCTGAGAAGGCCTTGAGTTGCTCCACCCACCCTCAGTTCCCACACACAACCCCACTATCTCAAGAGCGACTACTTGTATTCAAGGCTGAACTCCAAACAGGGGACATGGAAACTTCACGTGGCATCCGCTTTTTAGGGAAACAAAAAGACTGAAAGCTTGGGTAGCCCAGGTATAAAAGGGCCCGTTTTCTACAGTTTCCTTGGGAGGCCCTGGCCTCTGGAAGATAGTCAAACCAAGAGCTAAGAGAACAAACCTTTCTCCTAACTGGCTTATGGATGCCTGTGGGGGAAGAGGTGTTGCAGAAAGGTGGCTGGTTCTAGAACACCCAACCCAATGTCTTGCTCCTTGGCTGTTGAGAGGCCATCAAAGCCCTACGGGGGACTGGCACACTGAGGTCACAGGGGTATAATGGAGGACTGGCACACTGATTGGGGTCACAGGGGCCTGATGGGGGACCAGCACACTGACCGAGGTCACAGGGGCCTAATGGAGGACTGGCACACTGACTGGGGTCACAGGGGCCTGAAGGAGGACGGCACACTGAGGTTGCAGGGGCCTGACAGGGGACCAGCACACTGACTCAGGTCCCAGGAGCCCAATGGAGGACCGGCACACTAACTGAGGTCACACGGGCCTTATGGGAGACTGGCACACTGACTGATGTCACAAGGGCCTACTGGAGGACCAACACACTGACTGGGGTCACGGGGCCTGATGGGGGATGGCACACTGACTAGGGTCACAGGGGACTCTGCCAGACTCTTTCTCCCTCTCCTGCCAAGTCCCTGGGCCCCAGGCATGACCTGTTGCCTCTCTGCCCTGAGGTTGGACTAGATGGCCTCTGGCTTTCTCTGATGCTCGGAATCAGGGCCGGGACAGATCACAGAAAGGACACTTTGAGGATCTTGACCTCTCCCTTGGCAGGGTTATGCTCTGACCCACTCACCAAATTTTGCTTCCTGAAAAAGCCAGAGACCCTGGCTCTCAGCCTCCTCAGGGTGTTGGTCTCAATGAGGAAAAGCAGGATGATGTACACAGATCCTGAGATGGCCAGGGCTGTCACGTACCTCCCCATCCCCAGAGACTCCCAGGCATAAACGTTCTCTTGGACCACATATCCCTCTGCTAAAGGGGAACAAGCAGATGTTAGCTAGCTCAGGGCAGTTTTCCAACCTTCTCCTTACCTTTCACACAAAGTAGCAAATTCCTAGTAGAACAAATACCATTTTGAAGAAGCATTATTATTACCACATTCCAGCAGATGATAAATATGAATAATATTTTGTTTTGCTTCTGTAATAAAGGTTTTATGAAAATAATGGAGTGAAAAAATAATTTCTGATGGAATATCCCTGTCTGTGATGGTTAATGTTGTGAGTGAACTTGGCTAGGTTATGATTCTCAGTGGTTTGGCAGACACTATGTAATCATCCTCCATTTTGTGATCTGATGTGAGCAGCCAATCAGTTGGAAGGAAGTTTCCTTGGGGGTGTGTCCTCCATCTAATATATAAATGGATGTTCTGGCAAAGCTTGCTCTCTTAGTCCTGCATTCACTTCATCGTCATGCGACCTCCAGTTCTTGGGACATGAGAAGCTTTCAACCTGACACTTGACCACTGATTTTGGGTTTGCCAGGTCGTGTAACCCTGTGAGCCAGCAGCCTGTCACCTGATCTGCAGATTTTGGGTTTGTCAGTACCTGCAACCTCATTAGTTAGGAGAAGCCTTCGGCCTGCCGCCTGACCCACAAATTTGGGATCTTGCCAGCCTCCACAATTGTGTGAGCCATTTCCTTGAAATAAATCTTTCTCTATATTTATATATATGCTTCACTGGTTTTGCTCCTCTAGAGAGCCAGCCTAAAACACTGTCCATAATATGAGTGTTATTTGAAATACAAAGTATTTATATGTTTGGTCCTTCCATCCATCATTAATCACCCTGCAACCTCAACTGACCACTCAAGTGAAAAACACCTAGGAGCCTCTTTTGTCCTTTTTGAATCTGACTTAAATTATTTTTCGTTTAAATTGCATACATAAAAAATGATACAATAAACACACAGTCCTTGGAAAAAAGAGACATGTATGAGGTACAAAGTAAAGGAGCATCCCCATTCCCCAAATCCATTCTTACAGTTTTGTGTACAACCTTTGTGTATATTTTCTAGATATAAACTTTTAAAAGAAAAATGGAATGATACTGGCATATTTTCTCCATCTTACTTGTTTCATTTGATAATATATGATGGACAGTGATCGTATCAGAACATACAGATAAAAATAATTCTTGATGGTTTCACCATTTTATATTCTATCTATGCCCTCTAATTTGTTAGCCAGTCTCTTTTCAATGGGGATTTAAGTTATTTCTACGTTTTTACTTTTATAAAACAATGTGAAAATAAACATTCTTCTATACGTAATTTTGCATATTGGTACAACTACTTCTTCAGGCTTAATTTCTACAAGTGGAGATTACTCGTGGCAATCTGGGGAGCATTTATTCAAGAAAAGCAGCTGAATCTCAGTAAGAACAATGAGCTTTGTGGCATTTTAACAAGCCCTAGTCCCATCTTCCACTTGCTAGCTTTAAATATAACAGCCATAGTCATAGGAAAAGCCAGTAGGCTGGTAGTCACCAGAGGATGCAGAGTTAGCTGGAGCTCTTTGAAAGCCTCACTCACAGAAAACTGTCATGATTTGACCCATCTCGTGGTTCCCTGGAAGACCCCACTTGTAAGGCAATCTGTATTTGATCTGATTCAGAACTTGCCCATTTGCAGAAAAACCTTTTCCCCTGGGGGTAGTTGCCAAAAACGATTATAGGCAATTGATTAACTTTGCAGCTGCCTGATGTGGTGGATAACAGTTGGGGCAAACAATAGACTAACCAAAAAGCTTAAATAAAAAACTAGGGAATAAGACATTCTAGAGGTTTGAAAAGCTCCAACATATTCTTGAAAATCTGGAAGACCAGGTGTGTATGTAATGCTGTGCACATGCTCAGGAAAGACCTGAGAAGTCCCTAAGCTCCCACCCCCAGTTGACCTGAGGCTCTGCCCAAGTAGAAAATGAACACTAAGGCAGAACTGTCAACTGCCTGGCTAAGTGTTGAAGGCATGCCCCAATATACACACAGAACCCCAAGGCAAAGACTGGGAGACTTATTAGTTGCAGATTTTAGAGGAAATCTCTGTCTGTTCATTGACTGACCACTAAGTTAACAGAAGAGACTTTAGGGGTCACACATGACAAATAAGACAGACATTATAGAATTAATTCAGAAAAATTCTATAATTATAATTATAATTCTATAATTCATTAATTCACCAAATGAACAACAATAACTAAAACAAACAGCAACAACAACAAATCCTGAGGAGTGGAGACAATCTTCCAAAGCTGCTACTTTGTTATTTAAAATGTCCAGTTTTCAACAAAAAATTATGAGACCTGTGAAGAAACAAGGGGGTATTGCCTATGCACAGGAAAAAAGTAATCAATAGTAACCGTCCCTGAGGAAGTCCAGATGCTGAACTTCCTAAACAGAGACTTTAAATCAATAATTTAAAATACTTTCAAAAAACTAAGGAGCTCCTAGGTGGTGCTCAGCTCTCTCTCACTCTGTGGGTTATTGAGCCCAGCTTTGCCAAGTACCCAGGGGTATGCCACTCTGCCAGCAAGCCTCCTGTCTGAAGGCACTCAACTCTCTCACTCTGTGGGTGGCAAGCCTACAGTAAACATCTTGCTCTGTAGGCCAGCAAGCCCACTGGATCGTCTCACGCCAGCCTCCTAGTACTGCTGCTGCCATTTCTCCGCCACAGCTTCTTGCTGTCTCATGCTGTCTCTGGTGTTATAGCTCTTTCTCTGTCTCCTGGGTCTAGAAGGTTCTCGGTGCAGGGACCCCAGCTTCAAAGGACATGCTTTACTTCTGGCTCTTCTTTCTTGGTGGTAGTGAGGTCCGCTTTTCCTGTCTCTGGGATGGCTCATTTTAAGCCTGATGGGATGGCAATACTGATCAATCCCCATCTTAGGGTTCCATACACCTTATTTGTATGGTCACACCCCGATAAGGGTGTCATGCACCTTATTTGCAGTATTAGCAAGCTGTCCAATCCCCTTGGTGGGCCGCAAGGACCTTATTTGTATAGCACCCCCCAATCATTTGGTGGGAGTTACAAAACCATGACGATAAAGCCCATATAAAAGCAATTCATCACATCACAGAGTCCCAGAAGAAGAAGCAAAAGGAACAAAGAATATTTGGAGAAATAATCACTGAAACTTCCCAAATTTGAAGAAAAACATTAATCTATACATCCAGAAGCTCAATGAAATCCAAGGAGGAGAAATTCAAAGAGACACATAATCAAACTGTGAAAAGACTAAGAAAAAGAGAGAATGTTGAAAGCAGCCAGGGAGAAAACCTTCCACATGACCCAGAAATTCCACTCCTTGGTGTATACCCAAGATAAATGAAAACCTACATCTACACAAAAATTTGTACACAAATGTTCATAGCAGCATTATTCATAATAGCCAAAAAGTGGAAACAACCCAAATACTCATCAACAGGTGAACTGATAAACAAAATGTGGTAATTATATCCAATGGGATATTACCCAGCCATAAAAAGGAATGAAGTACTACTATACATGCTATAGCACGGATGAACTTTGAAAACTTTATGCTAAGTGAGAGAAGACAATTGTATAAGACCACACATTGTATGATTTCCTTTATATGAAATCTCCAGAATAGGCAAACACATAGAGACAGAAAGTAGAATAATGATTGCCAGGAGTAGTGGAGTGGGAAGTGACTGCTACTGGGTACTGGGTTTCTTTTTGGAGTAATGAAAATGTTCTGGAATTAGAATAGTGATGATGATTGTGTAACCTTGAGAATATACTAAAAATCACTGAGTTGTACAATTTAAAAGTGTGAATGTTGTTAGGTGTCTTATATCTTAATAAAAAATGTAATTAAAAATTCCTTTTACAGTACTCACCAGCTTGAATGCAATCTGTCTTGTTCAACTTCTTGGCATTGCAAAATTTCCTGAATCCAAAGTTGTAATATAAGTTGGAAAAAGCCATCCCCAGGCAGTGGCCTGGAAATACTATGAATGTATCATCCAAAGACTCTGAGACTGTTGTGTAGCCCAGATCTGTGAGAGAAATAGAAAATATTAACTTTACTTGCAGGAAGGAAAGAGCACATCCTCTATCATCTCTTCCGATCCACTGTCCCTCTTCATCTTGTCTCCATCACTCTACCATCACACTCCTAGGACCCCAGACCTGGTCTACACCTGAGGCGTTGTTTTCTCTCATCCTCAGTAGTCATTCAACCTCCCAGCCATAAGTGTTTTTCTTTTGTAAGTGCCTCTTGATCTGTCACTTTATTTCAAATCCAATTGTCTATGCAGAAGAATCAGAAAGAGCACGGGCTGTTTGGAAAAATCAGCAGTAGTGTGGCTGGAATATGGGTGCATGCATACACGGACAGAGTAAATTTGAGGCTGGAGGGGGATGAGTTTTACAAGTGAGCTGGGGCAGACACAGGGACGGATTACCCAATAAGCAAGGTAAGCACGCGCTTAGGACATCAACAAAACAAGGGCACCAGTTGTCCAAAGCAAAGACCCATAAATGCCAAGCAGACAGGACACAAGGAAAAGCGAGTGCCACATGGAAGGGAATGGGCAGGGCACTAAATGAAACGGATACCAGCTCCAGTGCGCGAGAGACTGTGCTGGCCAGAAATAAAGTTCACGCGGAATCTTGAGAGCACCCACAGGGAAGGCTCTTTAAGCTATGAGGCCCCTACTGCTTCAACACCTTTGTTGACATCTGTCTCCTACGGTCCCCTCCTGTGTAACTGAAACTCCTTATCTCGGAAGGTCTCTTGAGAGTATACTATTTATTTCTACAGGATGTTCATTTTTGTTCCTAAAGAGACCTCAAAAACCCTCAGCGTACAATAATGATTCAAGAAAGACTCAATTCATTATCTTTATTATGTATAGAGGTAATTATTGTTCGGTGCTTAATTGTGATGAAAGCATTGAAGAAATTGTAAGAGCACAGAATAGAAAGAAATGTTTTTAATTATAACATGCTAGAGATAAAGATTTATCTAAAAATAAAATACAGTAATCTGTTGTAATATTTGTTTTCTGATGATTAAATTTTCTTTTATGACATCTTTTCATTTGTTCACTTATAATTATGGCATTTATTACAAAACAAGCATCAAAACTGAAGTATGAGCTATTTAAAGCAAAACTGGTGAAAGCCAATTTTTTGTTGTGGGAGAGCAACAGAATTTTACATTGATTGTTGAACCAATTAAGTTCACTGACTCATTTTCTTTGTTGTAGAATATGTGGAATATTCTTTTTGTAGAAAATGTGGTATATAGGAAAAATCTTAGTATCTCACATCCACTAAAAATTTTATAATCTAGTTCATCTCTTGCTGCTAAAAAGGCTTATGCTACTTCTGGGTTCAGTCGCTAACATTATATCAAAACCCACTGCTATCGAGTCAATAGCAACTCATAGTGACCCTATAGGACGGAGTAGAACTGCCTCATAGAATTTCCAAGGAGCTCCTGTTGGCTTTGAACTGCCAACCTTTTGGTTAGCAGCCATAGCTCTTAACCACTGTGCCACGAGGGTTTCCGTTAATATTATAGTCAAATTTAAAAAGAAGCTAAGACACACACACACTCATAATTTATATATCCCTTTCAAATCTGTGAGTAAGCAGAGGAGGGGGCACCACAGATTATCAGTGTTTAGGGCCCTCATTTGCCTTAATCCAGCCCTGGCCAGACAGGGTAGGGTCTAGTATATCAGCTGTGGAGTTGTTTTGGTTCGGTAAGGACACAGTCCCTACCTATATAGTGCATGGAGACAAAACTATCATTATTTGAAGATGCTATGCATATCGTGTACCTGGAAAAGCCAAGAGAATCAATCAAATAAAAGAGAGTTTGGTAAATTGGCTGGTGATCTTCTCAGAGGTCAAGAAATGCAACTTTCAGGTCATGTTATATCAAAAGAATGCTAAAAAGGGTTATAAATGAACTGTGATATACTTGAAATGTTTACTTCCAACAAGTAAAATATAAAATGCTTCACAAAATAAATGACTCATAATAATTAATTTATAAGAGAATCAACGCCTAACCCTGTGGGGCATGCTCCAAAGGGACAACAGTTGATGGTGTGTATTGGAGCCCTGGTGGTAAAGTGGTTAAAAGCTCAGGCTGCTAACCAAAAGGCTGGCAGTTCAAATTCACCAGCCGGTCCTTGGAAACCCTATGGGGCAGTTCTACTCTGTCTTATAGGGTCACTATGAGTCGGAATTGACTCGACAGCACACAACAATAACAACAACAAATGTCGCTGATCCCTCACCACTCACAGGTTGCTTTGTTCTGACCCCTAATAGCTCCATGTGCTCTAGGTGTTGACCTTCGCAAAGTCCAACACATTTTCAAGGACACAAAGGAGAAATAAAGGGTAGGTTAGAGCTCAAACTCTAGACTTCATAACAACTCATGCAACCAGCTCCAGGCCAGTGGATGGTTTAGGGGAGAGAGCATGCAGACATAGGATTCACGGATGCCACGGGAAGGGGCTGAACCAATGATAAAAAAGCACACTCTAGTCTTAGGACATCGACTTTGAATAGCACAACATTTGGGGACCAATATGTGAGGTTTCCATCAGTTGAGGTCACTGTGATATATGTATGACATGCTGAACTTGGATGATCTACAGTAGGTCTCCCAACCAACATTTCCTAGGCCAGGACTCAGAAACCTTGCAGTAGAGTGAGAATCTATGTGCCGGGGATGAAACTCAGTTTGGGGCAGAAGTCAGAAGCTGTGGACCTCAGCAGCCCCACTGAGATTCAGGCCCCAAGGCCCCAGGGTCATACATCGGAGGAGTTTGTTGTTGAGGTCACTGTGTATTTTGAGGGTCTTCCAACCTAGGGGCTCAGCTTCCAGCTCTATATGAGACAATATTCTGTTGTAATCCATAGGGTTTCTACCGGCTAATTTTCAGAAGTAGATTGCCAGGCCTTTCTTCCTAATCTGTCTTAGTCTGGAAGTTACACTGAAACTTGTCCACCAAGGGTGACCATACTGGTAATTGAAATACTGGTAGCCTAGCTTCCAACATCACAGCAATGCATAAGCCACCACAGTATAACAAACTGACAGACGAGTGGTTGCACAGCGGATTAGTACATTTTAATTTCCCTTTCTACCATTTTAGTGGGGCCTCTGGAAAAGAGAGCTCAGATGTTCATATCCTTGACTATCTGTCTACCACCATAGCTGCAGCCATCCTAAGGAGGCCTCTAGGGAGTGTATTTAGAGGCCAAGGCCAGGCAAATGCACACTTTCTACTACTAGCTGGAACTCTGGCCCCCAAGTCTCCATCAGTGTCCTTCCTTGGGGAGTAGGGATGGAGCACATAAACCTATCAGCCTCCCTTCTTTAGGCCAGAGGTCGGGTTCCTTTCCTTGTCCCAGGCATCCCAGTGCCTATGACTCACCAGCTTCCAATTTAGCTTTTCAGTTGGAAGGCGTTTCCTACTTAGTGGAAGGAAGGTGTTGACCCTTTTGATTGCTGCATATTACTGGGGGGAGAAAAATAGCTTGAGGCAATCTAAAAAGAAAGGGATCTCAGGAAGGCCAAGGGAATCCAGAGAGAATGTCTGAGAGTGAGAACACCCTCATGTCCTCAGTGTCTCCAACAGCTCCACCCTTGGGCATCAGGGATCCTTGGCATCAGGAACCCTTAGAGTCCATGGACTTAGCCTGTGTCAGTGCATGTCCCTTTGGTGTGAGGCTGGGCAGCAGGCAGTGGAAGGAGGTTCTCCCTGCAGATTAGGGTGGCATTTCTCAAAGTGGGTCCCTGGGCCACCTGATCGGAGTTCCCTGAATGGGCCTTAAAACGCCGTCAGTAACTCTCAGGTGCACAGTACAGTGGCAACCTTGGTGAGCGCTCCATCAATTCACACCTCTGCTGCCTCCCTCCACTCTACCTACATGGTGCTTTTTACTCTACTTCAATCATAAAGTCAAAATGCTGCCGCTTTTCTGATCTGCTCAGAAGGAGATGCTTTCTCTTTTGGAGCTCTGTGGGTGGTATGCATGAAAAACAGAAAGGCCATCACATCACACCAATACTACTCAAACTATTTCAGAGCATAGAAAAGGAAGGAATGTTCCTGAATTCATTCTATGAAGCTGGCATAACCCTGATACCAAAGCCAGGCAAAGACATCACAAAAAAAGAAAACTACAGATCCATATCCATCATGAATATAGACACAAAAATTCTCAACAAAATTCTAGCCAATAGAATTCAATGGCATATCAAAAAAATAATACATCATGACCAAGTGGCATTCATACAAGGTGTGTAAGGATGGTTGAACATTAGAATATCAATCAATGTAATCAGCTACATAAATAGGACAAAAGAAAAGGATCACATGGTCATTTCAATCAAAGCACAAAAGGTATTTGACAAAGCACAACCCATTCCTGATGAAAATTCTCAGTGAAATAGAAATAGAAGGGAAACTCCTCTATATAATAAAGGGCATTTATACAAAACTAATAGCCAACATTATTCTCAATGGAGAGAGAATGAAAGCATTCTCCTTGAGAACAGGAACTAGACAAGGATACCCTTTACCAAGACTCTTATTCAACATCACGCTGGAAGTCCTAGCTAGAGCAATAAGGCAAGAAAAGGAAAAAAAGGGCATCCAAACTGGTAAGGAAGAGGTAAAACTACCCCTATTTGCACATGATATGATCTTATACATAGAAAAGCCAAAAAAATCCATAAGAAAGACACTGGAACTAATAAAAGTTTTCAGCAAAGTAACAGGATACAAGATTAACATACAAAAATCAGTTGGATTCCTCTACACCAACAAAGAGAACTTTGAAAACTAAATCAGGAAATCAATACCAACTACAATAGCCCATCAAAAGATAAATTACTTAGCAATAAATCTAACCACGGACATATAAAACCTATACAAAGAAAACTAAAAACACTACTGCAAGAAACCAAAAGAGACCCAAATAAATGGAAAAATATACCATGCTCATGGATGTGAAGACTCAACATTGGGAAAATGTCAATACTACCCAAAGCAATATACAGATACAATGCAATCCTGATCCAATTTCCAATAACATTCTTTAATGAGATGGAGAAACTACTTGCCAACTTTATATGGAAAGGGAAGAGGCCCTGGATAAGCAAAGCATTATTGAAGAAGAAGAACCAACTAGGATGCCTCACACAACCTGATCTTACAACCTACTATACACCCGTGGTAGTCAAAACAACCTGGTATTGGTACAACAGATACATAGACCAATGGAACAGATTTGAAAATCCAGATGTAAATGCATTCATCTACAGGCAGCTGATATTTGACAAAGGGCCAAAGTCCATTAAATGGGTAAAAGACAGTGTCTAACAAATGGTGCTGACATAACTAGATGTCCATTTGTAAAAAAGTGAAACAGGATCCGTACCTCACACCATATATAAAAACTGACTCAGAATGGATCAAAGACCTAAATACAAAGCCTAAAATGATAAAGGTCATGGGAGAAAAAATAGGGGCAATGCTAGGAGCCCTAATACATGGCATAAATATAATACAAACCATAATTAACAATACACAAACACCAGAAGATAAACTGGATCACTGGGAGCTTCTAAAAATTAAACACGTATGCTCATCAGAAGATTTTCCAAAAGAGTAAAAAGAGAACCTACAGAGCAGGAAAAAATTTTTGGCT
Organism: Loxodonta africana; assembly: GCF_030014295.1. NCBI lineage: Eukaryota > Metazoa > Chordata > Mammalia > Proboscidea > Elephantidae > Loxodonta > Loxodonta africana. The sequence continues at coordinate 55,688,216 of NC_087353.1, read as the reverse complement.
ACAACATATCTGACAAGGGTCTAATCTCTAAAATCTACAAAATACTTTAACACTCCAGCAACAAAAAGACAAATAATCCAATAAAAATTGGGCAAAGAACATGAACGGAAACTGCACCAAAGAAGACAATCAGGCAGCTAACAGACATGTAAAGAAATGCTCATGATCATTAGCCATAAGAGAAATGCAAATCAAAACTACAATGAGATACCATCTGACCCCAACAATATTGGCACTAATAATAATAATAATAAAAAGAAAATAATAAATGTTACAGAAGTCACGGGGAGATTGGAACTCTTATGAGCTGCTGGTGGGAATGTAAAATGGTACAAACAGTAATGAAAATGATACGGTGCTTCCTTAAATCCTAGAAATAGAAATACCATACAAAGTAGCAATTGCGCTCTTAGGAACATATTGCAGAAAGATGGAAATGACGTAAGTGTCCACCAACAGATGAATGGATAAACAAATACAATGGAATACTATAAAGAACAATGATGAATTGGTGTAACATCTGACAATGTGGATGACTCTGGAGGGCATTATGCTGAGTGAAAGAAGTCAATCATAAAAGGACAAATATTGTATGAGACCACTGTTTAAAAGCTCAAGAAAAGGTTTACACACTGAAGAGAGGAAGGGAGGGGAAATTACTAACTAGATAGCAGACAAGTGTCAGCTCTGGTGAAGGAAAACACAACAAACAATATAGAGGAAGTCAGCACGACTTGATCAAGGCAAAGTCATAGAAGCTTCCTAGACACATCCAAACACCTTGAGGGACTGAGCTACTGGGACTGAGGCCTGGGGACCATTGTCTCGGGAGACATCTAGGTCAATTGGCATAACATAGTTCATAAAGGAAATGTTCTACATCCTACTTTGATGAGTAGTATCTGGGTTCTTGAAAGCTTGTGAATGGCCATCTAAGATATATCTATTGATCCCATCCTATCTGGAGCAAAGGAGAATGAAGAAATCCAAAGACACAAGGAAAACATTAGCCTAAAGGACTAATGAACCGCGTGAACTACCACCTCCATCAGCCTGAGCCCAGAAGAACTAGATGGTGCCTGGCTCCTGCCACCAAACTCTCTGACAGGGATCACAATAGAGTCCCGGCCAAAGCAGGATAAAAATGTTGAACAAAACTCATATTCACAAAAAAAAGACCAGACTTGCTGATCTGACAGAGACTGGAGTAACCACCAAGACTATGGCCCTGGACATCCTGCTAACTCAGAACTGAAGCTACTCCCAACACCTACTTTTCAGACAAAGATTAGACAAGCCTATAAAACAAACAATAACATATGTGAGGAATGTACTTTTTAGTTCAATCAAATATACAAGACCAAATGGGCAACTCCTGCCCAAAAGTAAGATGAGAAGGTAGGAAGGGACAGGAAAACTGGACAAATGGTCATGGGGAACCCTGGGGTAGAGAGGGAGGGGGGAGTGGGGGGAGTGCTATCACATTGCAGGGATTGCAACCAATGTCACAAAACAATATGTGTGTAAATGTTTGAACGAGAAATTAATTTGTGCTGTAAACTTTCACTTACTGCAAAATTAAAAAAAAAAAAAAAAAAGGCCACCACAAATTGTGAGTTAGACAGAAGGAAGAGAGTGTGGTGGCATGGACACAGGAACACCAGAGCTAAGGTGTGGGGGATTCGTGAGTGCACAGCTTCAGCTTCCTTTACTCCAATTTACTTTCTAAGCAGTCTTGCTCCATTACCTTGGCTTATTTATTTACTTGTTAATTCTTTTATTGAGGTATTATTCATTCCAGTGAAATGCACATTTAATAAGTGGACAATTTGATAAATTTTAGTAAATTTATGCACCTGGATAACCAACACCCCAATCAAGTCATAGAATATTTCCACCACTCCAGAAAACTCCCTAACATCCCTTTTCAGTCACTCCTCACCCTCCACACCCTGAAGCAATCACTGTTCAAACTGTGTCACTACGGATTCGTTCTGCTTGTTCTTTGGCTCTCTTTTGTCCAATTCTCTTGCATAGCATTGCATTTTTTATATTTGTCTACACTGTTGTATGTACCCGTGGCTGCTTTCCTTTGCTATTGCTGAGCAATGATATATTTTGTGAATATAACAGTTTACCCATTCTCCTGGCTGTTTGAGATATTTCCAGTTCGGGGATCTTAAGACTAACTAAAGCTGCCAAGCACATTCTTGCAGAGGGTTTGATAGACGCATGCTTGCACGGTACCTTCTTTGTGGCTGCTCTAGGGAAAATAGCTCTGTGTGACATGTGGCTATGGCAGGCCTCACCTTTCTCACTTGTGACGGAGACGAGAATGAAGGGGCCGATGCTCAGGAAGGTGAGCATTATGATGAGCTTAACAAAAGCGTTGCAGGTGTTGGTAAAGCAGAAGCTGGCCAAGTAGATGAAGGGGATGATGGCCCAGCCGTAGAGCATTAACATCAGGAAGACAGCCAGGATATTTCCATTGCAGGTGAAAGCTTCTTCTTTGTAGTATAGAAACACCACCTTAGGAAGGGGTGAGGGATTTGAAGAAGTCACCAATCCTAAGCACTGGAGAAGGACTATAATACTCTCAGCTTTAAAAATAAGGCATTGGCAACACTCCACAGCCAACTCCCTTCATTCTTTCATCCATCAATGCCAGATGGGCAAGCCTTGCACCTGGAAATCAATAGCCACAGTGCAGTGAGATAAGGAGGTTCAGAGATGCTTAAAAAACAATCACGAAAGGGATCTGTTCTCCATAAAGGAACCAGGGACCCATGAGCTACTCAATTCAATCATCACTGAGTACTCAGCAGTACCCTGGTGAGCTGTTTTCCACCTCTTTTTTTACTCAGAAGAAGGCAGTTTCTTATTAGCTCAGGGAGCAACTGTGAGGAGGCCACATAGTAGAGGCCCTGGAGAAGGGCTCTCTCCTCCTGAAGGCACCAGGAACCAGGGCATCTTACTGAGGGGCAGTGATGAAGGTGTATCACACAAGGGATCCCCAAATCAGTGCTGAGGCTGCCAACCTAGGCTCCTGCCAGCTCAGGCTCTGGGCAGTGCTCCAGGCCAGCCCCTTGCCTTCAGGCAAGGGCCCCCCAGCTGTGCTCACCAGCTCCAGCAGGCTGGGGACCAGGTAACCTGCAGGGGAAGGCCACACTCACCAGCAGCAGCAGGCTGGGGACCAGGAAGGAGATGAGATCCCACAGCAGGGCGGAGAGCCAGAAGGTCACCACATGGACACCACTGACAAACTGGACGTGCTTGGCCTTGCTGGAGTTCTCCTTGACTGTCAGGATGGAAAACGAGCTAGACAGGAAAGCCATTCCAAAGAGCAAGTTGATAACAAGGTAATGTACTTTGAGGCCCCTGCAGGATACAGGACAGGAGGAGAGAGGCAGCAGTTTAAGCAGGACTGCTCATGGCCATCATCTTCCAAAAGAGCAGTGTGCAATTAAAAGAGGACACAGACAAGCAGGAGTTAAGGGGGAGGCTGTGGGCATGGGTGCAGGAGAAGGGAAGGCACATACTGGTACAGGATGTCCTCAGAGGTCTCTATGGCAGTCTGCGGTTGAGGGTGATTCGTTGCAGTAATGGAAGCCTTGGCACCAGAGAGCAGCTTGAATAGAAAATTGTCCACCAGAGCCACAGCCAGGGCGGGGGAGTGGTATGCCTCATTGTTGAACAGAGCTGTCACAACGGTACGGCCTTTGACGTCTTCAATGGAAGCTGCGACGACGTAGCGGTTGTCAAAACCCTCAGGTTCCTCCTCTGCCTTTTGCAGTAGGAACTCTTCCACCGGACCTGGAACAGAGCAGAACACCTGCTGACAATATGCAGTGAGGATGATAGAGAGCTCGGCACCAGGCCCAGTGAGGTGGGGCTCCCCAGCTCCTGTCCCTGACTCACCGAGCACAATCACATGTCTACGCTTACAGCTTCCCTGCTTGCCTCTCCTCACACAAATTCTAGCCATGCCTGAGGACTTATCATTCCCCAAAGCTTACAAAATTCTTGTTGTTTGGAATGTTCTTCAGTTTACCTTCCCCTTCTATCCGTCAGTTCCCATACAGACTTCAGGCCTTGACCTAGACAGTGCTTACTCTGGAAGCTTCCTTTGACCCCTAAGTCTGATACATGTCTATGCGATCCGGTAGCACTCCAATCAGTGATGATCCCTTTGCACTGAAATGATCTGTTATTTATTCATGAGACCACTAGACTTTCAGTCCTTGAGGGCTACTACTAAGCTTGCTCATCACTGAATTCCCGGCACACGTTGCCGTGTGAAATATACGACCCATCTAGACCCACATGTCTGTCAGTTTGTCGTACTGTGGGGGCTTGCGTGTTGCTGTGATGTTGGAAGCTATGCCACTGGTATTCAGATACCAGCAGGGTCACCCATGGCGGACAGGTTTCAGTTGAGCTTCCAGACTGAGATAGCCTAGAAAGAAGGACCTGGCAGTCTCCTTCTGAAAAGAATTAGCCGGTGAAAACCTTACGAACAGCAATGGAACATTGTCTGATACAGTGCCAGAAGATGAGCCTCCCAGGTTGGAAGGCACTCAAAAGATGACTGGGGAAGAGCTGCCTCCTCAAAGTAGAGTCGACCTTAATGACATGGATGGAGTCAAGCTTTCAGGACCTTCATTTGAGGATGTGGCACAACTCAAAATGAGATGAAACAGCTGCAACCATCCATTAATAATCAGAACATGGTATGTATGATGTATGAATCTAGGAAAATTGGAAATTGCCAAAAATGAAATGGCATGCATAAACACTGATATCCTGGGCATTAGTAAGCTGAAATGGACCGTTATTGGCCATTCTGAATCAGACAATCATATGGTCTACTATGCTGTGAATGAAAACCTGAAGAGGAAAGGCAATGCACTCATCATCAAAAAGAACATTTCAAGATCTATCCTGAAGTACAACACTGTCAGTGATAGGATAATATCCATATGCCTACAAGGAAGACCAGTTAATATGACTATTATTCATTCAAATTGACGCACCAATCACTAATGCTAAAGATGAAGAAATTGAAGATTTTTACCAGCTTCTACAGTCTGAAATTGACCAAACATGCTATTAGGATGCATTGATAATTACTGGTAATTGGAATGCAAAAGTTGGAAACAAAGAAGAAGGATCGGTAGCTGGAAAATATGGCCTTGGTGATAGAAAGTATGCCGGAGATCTCATGATAGACTTTTGCAAGACTAACGACTTCTTTGGAAACCCTGGTGGCATAGTGGTTGAGTACTATGGCTGCTAACCAAGAGGTCAGCAGTTCGAATCTGCCAGGTGCTCCTCGGAAACTCCACAGAGCAGTTCTACTCTGTCCTATAGGGTTGCTATGAGTCGGAATTGACTCAACGGCGGTGGGTTTTTGGTTTTTGGGTAATGACTTCTTCATTGCAAATATATTTTTTCACCAACAGAAACTTCGACTATACACACCGACCTCACCAGATGGAATACACAGGAATCAAATCGACTACATCTGTGGAAAGAGATGATGGAAAAGCTCAATATCATTGGTCAGAACAAGGCCAGGGGACAACTGTGGAACGGACCATTAATTGCTCATATGCAAGTTCAAGTTGTAACTGAAGAAAATCAGAACAAATTCATGACAGCCAAAGTATGACCTTGAGTAAGTATATCCCACCTGAATTTAGAGACCCTCTTAAGAATAGATTTGACACATTGAACACCAATGACTGAAGACCAGACGAGTTGTGGAATGACATCAAGGACATCATACGTGAAGAAATCAAGACGTCATTAAAAAGACAGGAAAGAAAGAAAAGACCAAAATGGATGTCAGAATAGTCTCTGAAACTTGCTCTTGAACATCAAGCAGCTAAAGTGAAAGGAAGAAATGATGAAGTAAAAAAATTGAACAGAAGATTTCAAAAGGCAGCTAGAGAAGACAAAGTAAAGTATTATAATGACATATGCAAAGAGCTGGAGATAGGAAATCAAAAGGGAAGAACACACTCAGCATTCCTCAAGCTGAAAGAACTGAAGGAAAAATTCAAGCTTGGAGTTGCAATAGTGGAGGATTCTATGGGGAAAATATTAAAAGACGCAGGAGAAGATGGAAGGAACACACAGAGTCATCACACCAAATAGAACTGGTTGACGTTCGACCATTTCAAGAGGTAGTGTATGATCAGGAACCGATGGTACTGAAGGAAGAAGTCAAAGCTGCACTGAAGGCACTGGTGAAAAACAAGGCTCCAGGAATTGACGGAATATCAATTGAGGTGTTTCAACAAATAGATGCAGTGCTGGAAGCGCTCACTCGTCTATGCCAAGAAATTTGGAAGACAGCTAGCTACCTGGCCAACTGACAGGAAGAGATCCATATTTATGCATATTCCCCAAAAAGGTGATCCAACTGTGGAAATTATTGAACAGTACTGGGTTTTATCATTAATATCACATGTAAGCAAAATTTTGCTGAAGATCATTCAAAAGCAGCTGCAGCAGTATATTGACAGGGAACTGCCAGAAATTCAGGCTGGATTCAGAAGAGGATGTGGAACCAGAGCTATCACTGCTGATGTCAAATGGATCCTAGCTGAAAGCCAAGAATACCAGAACGATGTTTTATTGACTATGCAAACACGTTGGACTGTGCGGATCATAACAAATTTTGAATAACATTGCGAAGAATGGGAATTCCAGAACACTTCATTGTGCTCATGAGAAACCTGGACATATATCAAGAGGCAGCTGTTTGGACAGAGCAAGGGGATATTGCATGGTTTAAAGTCAGGAAAGGAGTGTGCTAGGATTGCACTCTTTCACCGTACTTATTCAGTCTGTATGCTGAGCAAATAATCCAAGAAGCTGGACTATATGAAGAAGAACAGGGCATCAGGATTGCAGGAAGACTCATTAACAACCTGCAACATGCAGATGACACAACCTTGCTTGCTGAAAGTGAAGAAGACTTGAAGTACTTACTGATGAAGATCAAAGACCACAGCCTTCAGTATGGATTACACCTCAACATAAAGAAAACAAACCCTCACAACTAGACCAATAAGCAACATCATGATAAATGGAGAAAAGATTGAAGTTGTTAAGGATTTCATTTTACCTGGATCCACAATCAACAGCCATCGAAGCAGCATTCAAGAAATCAAAAGATGCATTGCATTGGGCAAATTTGCTGCAAAGGGCCTCTTCAAAGTGTTGAAAAGCAATGATGTCACCTTGAAGACTAAGGTGCGCCTGACCCAAGCCATGGCATTTCCAATCACATCATAATCATGGGAAAGCTAGACAATGGATAAGGAAGGCTGAAGAATTGATGCCTTTGACTTATGGTGTTGGAGAAGAATATTGAATATACCACAGACTGCCAAAACAAATCTGTCTTGGAAGAAGTACAATCAGAATGCTCCTTAGAAGCAAGGATGGTGAGACTGTGACTTGCATACTTTGGACATATTGTCAGGAGGGATCAGTCCCTGGAGAAGGACATCATGCTTGGTAAAGTACAGGCTCAGCGGAAAAGAGGAAGACCCTTAATGAGATGGATTGACACAGTGACTGTAACAATGGGCTCAAGCATATTAACAATTGTGAGCATGGCGCAGGACTGGGCAGTGTTTCGTTCTTGATACATAGTGTCGTTATGAGTGGGAACCAACTGAAAGGCACCTAGCAACAACAGAGCTCTTGAGTCTTTAGTGCTGGAAGGGGTCTTCGGTCTTAACAACAATAAGAAATAGCATCATTGGCTGAATGCTCACTCAGTGCCAACTGTGCAAAGTGCTGAACAGGCACCCTGGCATGTCTTCCTCCCCACATTTCGGAGAGGCCGGGTCATTAGTCTCTCATTTCGTATATGAAGAATCCGAGCCTCAGGGAGGTAGGCGTTGTGATCCCTCATCCTAGCCATTTTTCTACATTATGTTCTGCATTTGGTCTCCTTACTTCAGTTTTTTAAAAACATAATTATTTTAAGTTTTTATTTTCAGTCAAAATAATACACGGATACAAATTTTAAAATCAAACAGTTATATACAACTTACAGTGGAAACAGGCAATCTCCTGCCCTGCCCCTCGCCATTCCCAGGGCCTGCTCACTAGAAAAAAGAGGGGACAACTTTTCAATTCCCTTGGCTACTGTGTCTTATATTTTTAAAGGACACGTTTAAGCCGCTTGCTCTTGATTCTTTAGTTCCAGGCGTTATCTACTGACGTCCTATTATGGAGACGAGGATCTGCTCTCCTACAGCCATCCCTGGCCCCTACAGCCTTCCCCTCCCCTTTCCCCCCATTAGAGTTAAAGCATAATTTTGGTGAAGTCGATTATCATGTGTTGAATTGTGTCTCCCAAAAATATGCATATCGCTTTGGCTAGGCCATGATTCTCAGTATTGTGTGATTGTCCACTGTTCTGTCGTCCAATGTGATTTTCCCATGTGTTGTAAATTCTGTCTCTATCATGTTAATGAGATGGGTTTAGTGGCAATTGTGTTAATAAGGCAGAACTCAATCTACAAGATTAGATTTTATCTTAAGCCAATCTCTCTTGAGACATGAAAGAGAGAAACGACCAGAGAGACATGGGGGACCTCATACCAGGGGGACCTCATACAGCCAAGAAACCCGGGGTCCCTGCAGTGAGAAGCTCCTCCACAGGGGAAGATTAATGATAAGGACCTTCCCCCAGAGCTGACAGAGAAAGAGAAAGCCTTCCCCTGGAGCTGGCACCGTGCATTCGGACTTCTAGCCTTCTAGTCTGTGAGAGAATAAATTTCTCTTTGTTAAAGCCATCCACTTCTGGTATTTCTGTTATAGCAGCACTAGATAACTAAGACATTGATATTCAGGTTTGACATTACTATGACTAAGGAAAAACTATTCACAGCTGTACCATGTAGTACATTATGATTATGCCTCGTTTATGGAAATTTCCACCCCCCACCTGCTCCGGTGGTAATACTTTCCTTGTTTCCTCATGCACTTCCTTTTATAATGTTGTTGATTCTGACTCATAGCAACCCTGAGTGACAGAGTAGAACTGCCCCAGAGAGCTTCCTAGGCTGTAATCTTTAATGGAGCAAATCGCCAGGTCTTTTCTCCCATGGAGCCGGTAGGAGAGCTGCAGATTTTGCAGTTAGCAAACACGCTCTTAACTGTTGCACCACCAGGGCTCCTTAGTTTTCTAATATCAATCACACCCTGACAGAAGTGTAAATTTCTCAGTAAATTCAAACACAGTGGGTTGTTTATTGGTTTCATTTTTGGCTGTCCTTTCATCCCTAGAAACACACACATGGCTTCATCTCCAGAAGGTGTCACTTTGCTGTCCTGTTGGAGTTTGAAAGATATTTTCTGAGACTGTCTGGCTACTCACTGTGACCTCGGACAGTGCCATGCGAAAGGACAAAGCCTCATGGCAAAGGCCACCATAGGCTGGCTTCAAGCACTGTTCTCCTCCTGCGCCTTGTACTTACCCGAGACCTCCAGAGGGATCTGTAATTCAGCCTCCAACATGTCTGTAAAGTGTTTTGAAAGGCGTGAGCTCAGACTGGAATTCTGAGAAATAAAGAATGGAACAATAGTTTGGCCATGTGTTTTCAAAGTCAGCTTCAATGGGACGTTTTCCATGCTCGATGCCTTGAGGTTGAATGACATGAGGCTGAATATAACGATCACCAGAGGCACCAGGATCTGTACTGACAGCATCATTGTCCAGTTGCGCCAAGAATATGTCATCCTTTTCAGGAACATGGCATAGAATTGTTGGCAGAAAAGATAGAACTACAATAAAAACAGGGGAGACATAGCATTAATGCGGTCACAGATAGAAACTGGCAGGCCGTCAGGTGGCCCCTGACGTCAGGTGTTCCCTCTTATGATAGCCATGAGAACTTTTCTGTTACATTGAAAATTTGCTTCTAGTGAAAATTCTTTGAACTTATGATTTGATTGGAGTCAAGTGGCAGAAAGAGAAGACACAGGCTAAGAAGAGTCTGGAAGAGCAGCCTGGACAGGTACAAAATATAAATAAGATGCAGTCTTTTTCCACTTACCAGATGGGCAAAAATGTAAAGCTGATGAGGATGTGGGGAAAATACCACTATTGGTGGGTCTTGTTTTTTTTTTTTTTCCTTTTAGAAAACAAATTGGCTGTATGAATAAATTTAATATGCCCATAGTCTTTAACCCAGAAATTCTACTCCTAGTAATGCGCCCTACAGACACACCTGTATAAGTATTCAAGGTCCATGCACAAAGATGGCCTATCTCACTGCTAGGAAAAGTCAAAGGGCACAGGCATGCGCACAGAACAGGCCTGGTCGGGGAGGGACACCCTTGAGGTTAGCATTGGGCACTTCCACTTTGCTGCTCTGGGGCCCTGCAGAACTGGGGGTGTGAAGGGGGCCTTTAAGCCTCAGCCTCAGTGTCTTCTGTGCCACACTTTCCTCTTGGAAGGAGGCCTGGTGGGCAGGCATGAGTCAGGCATTTCTAAGGTCTTGGCAAAAACACTGACAAATACCCGAAATTCTCTACCAAACATTCTTATTCAACATGAGGTAGGCTACATTCATCTCCGGCATTTGTCAAAAGGCTCTTGCTTGAGATTGTACACTGAGAAATACTTCCCGAGAAGACTTGGAGCTGTCTCCAAAGCCAAGCTTGGCCAAGCGAAGCGTGGATAACCAATTGCTGGGGGTTGGAAAAGAGGCTCCTATTTGTATAGGACAGGAGACAGGCTAGACAACTCCAAGACCCTTTCCAACTCGACAGCTTACCCTTTCATATATCTGATTCAAAATTATAAAACAATGAAATCATTCTTTTCACTAATCCATGAAAATCAGTCTCATTATTTTACAATAATACCTTGTGGGTAGCTAAATCAAGACCACCTTATAATGGGGTCTTAAAAGCTTGTAAGTAGCCATCCAAGGCACAACAATTGGTCTCTATGTGCCTGAACTACAGAGGAAGAAGAGAGTCAGGAATAGGAAGAAGATACAGAATGTGTGGCTAATTGTCTCCATGAACAATTGCCTCCTTTGCCATGAGACCAGAAGAACTGGATGGTGCCCAACTACCATTACCGAGCATTTTGATCAAAGATTCCATAGAAGAATCCTGATCAAAAGGGGGAAAATGCAGAACAAAATTTCAAATTCTCGTGGACTCCAGACTTCCTAGAGCTATGAAGTTTGGATGAACTCCCAAAACTATTGCCCCGAGATAATCTTTAAACCTGAAACCAAAAATAGCCCTAAAATCTTTTTTAAAATCAAACAATAGTTTAGCTCAACTAGTAAAAAATGCCTGCCTTGAGCTCTTATAAGAGCTACCTATATGGGATCGAACAGGTCACAGCAACTTGAAAGATTGGACAGGAAATTTAGGGGGCAGTGAATTTATGCTAATGGGGAAAGAACAACTCAGAAAAGGAGGACGAGAATGGTTATGCAACTCAAAGAATGTAGTCGATGTCACTAAATGGTACATGTAGAAACTGTTGAATTGGTGTATGTTTTCCTGTGTATATTCTCAACAACAACAACCAAATAAATAAGATTATATTGAAAAAAAGATCACTTTATAAAATGCACATCAATATTCTTTCTTTAACATTACAAGAATGCAACAGGTTGTCCACATGTCTCACAGGATATATTTTTAAATTTTACATTCCAATTGGAACAATACATGATTGGTTTCTCAGTGAAAGATTAAACAGAGTTTTTGGCTAATAGTTTTAGTGTTTTTATTCTTTCTTCTTACTGATGAGAGGAGTGGCCAAGATCTTTACTATGAGCTTTTCTGATACTTTCTTCCATCAGGTTAATTCCAGTCAGAAAACACCATCACTTTGCCTTGGAGGGGAGCAGATAGCATGGTATTGCTCACACCTGGCAGAGTCAGTCTTTTACACCTGAAACGTGCACATTTTCCTTAGGCCCTGTAAAAGGTTGATACATGCACTTCTTGAGGGAATGATAGTATGATTCCAAGAATTAGCCACACTCTGCTTCCTTGCCTGTATTTGGTGTAAGCGCTCACCCCGGTGTTCTGCTCGATGGGCAGGCCCGTCTGCACTGAGAAAATCCTTGAATGAAGACATTTAATTTTATCAACAGGAACTCTGTTAACCAGTGACCGGGAATTTATCGAGAATTTGCTGACTTGGGTATCTGCAGTACATTCTACCAATTTATTAACCCTGGGCCAAACAAAAAACAAATACAAATTCTCAAAATCACAGAACATTTCGTTTCACTTGGATTTAAAGAATGAAGGTCAAATTATGTAAAAAAAAAAAAAAAAAGGGCAAAATAATGAGGGAAAAAGGAGCTGCCACACTTAGAATAGTCTATACTGGCTAGCAAGGTCTTAGATGTGAACTGAGTGATGCTAAACAGGATTCAGCAGAGCTTCCAGACTAAGATGGACTAGGAAGAAAGGCCCAGGCTTCTGAAAACCAGCCCATGAAAACCCTGGTAGAAAATATAAAATAAAATGATAGACACAAATTTGAATGTATCACAAGTAATACCTGTTAATGGACTACTTGTTCCAGTTAAAAGACACCTATTGCCAGACTGGATAAAGTAACTTACCTGTTACCCACACCACTTCTGCCAGTTTACCTGCTGGGCCTTGTTGAGGCCTTCCGAGACTTGGGCCTGTGTCCCTGCTTCATGACCCTCACATTGCTTAGTGGGTGACATCATATTCAACACTATCCCCATGATCCAACACCCCATCACTGGAAGTACCGGTAGAGGGTGACGACCATTCAGTGAGGATGGTGGTCTCTAGGATCCCCTCCAGCCCTGAGGTTCTTGGCATTTACAGTTTTGCACTTGCTTACCGAATGAAGACCTCCTCCATGGTGGTCACAGAGGCTCCGAAGCTGGAGATGCCCAGCTCCTCCTGCCTCCGCTCCAGGTCAGAAAAGAGAGATTCAAACCTGGAAGGAAAACATAGTTTTACTTCTGGAAGGTGAAAGGGGAACCTCCCCCCCGCTTTGGCTCTCCACCGAGGAAAATGCATGGGTTTTGGAATCCAATCCCAACTTTGTGTAACCCCGTGAACTCAGTTTCTCTTGAACAGTGAGGGTAATGGTGTTTACTTCAGAAGGTTCCCACAAGGAATAAACATAACAGGTGCCTCACCCATTTTAGATGGAAAGTGAATACAGTGAAACCAGCGAGAGCCAGAACTTGACAGGACTGCCTTGTTTTTCTCAGTCTCAAAAGTTTTCTGCCTTTGACAGGGTGCAGTCTTACCACTTTTTCTACTGCTTGTTTTTGTGGAAAATATTTGTGTTTTCCTTTTCTAACAGGCTTCTGCCTTACACAGGTTCTTGTTTTTGCAGGTTTTACTGTATTTATTTATTTCTATTCTTTTCTTTTCTTTTTTTTTTTTTTTTGAGTAGAAGGAAAAAGCAATACTATTTTTGGAGTGCTTACTAAATGTCACGGGCCATTCTAAGCCATTTTACGTGTATTAACTCAGTTAGTCCTTTTAACAGCTCTTTGAAGACTGTGCAGAAGAGCCAGGACTAAACTCAGGCAGTCCATCTCCAAAGCAGTGCTTTGAAAGGTTATGCAAGCGAATAAAGACATGAATTCTTAACACTCTGCTAACCTTGAGCCTTCCCTCATTCCTGCTTTCATTTTTTGAACTGAAGGAATCCTGGCTTTTTGAGCACCCAGTGGACCTGCCCTGTTGCACCATAGCTGAATGACTGTCCCTGCCCATTGGACAACAAGGTGAAAAGTATCGTGACTACAGACAAGCAAACAACAAAGAACCCACAGGCTGCCTGTCCAGACATAACCAAATAAAACAAAAAACCAGGACAAAAGAAACAAATCTATAATCAGAAAACAAAGAAAATAACTACTGAATGTCCCAAAGACAGCAGTCAATATCAAAACACATTAAAAAACAGGACAGGATGGGTCCAGTAGATGTCCAAAATAAAATACTGGATGACTTTCCAGTAGAAGAAAAGGCACTAGAACTACCTGACAGGGAATTCAAATCTCTAATATTCAGAGCAATCCAAGAGTTGAAGCAAAAAGCAGACAAAAATGAGGAAAAAATAGACAAATTTTTGGAAAAGACAGACAAATTCATGGAAAATACAGACCAAAAAAAAAAAGGAACAATTCAGGAAAGTCATACAGGAACAAAATGCCAAAATAAATTCACAACTAGAAATCGTACAAAAGCAACATATAGAAATCCAAGAGATAAACAACAAGATTTCAGAAATGGGCAGTGTCATTCACAGAAGGGCTGAGGAGCAGGTTTGAACCAATGGATGACAGAGTCAGCGAAATTGAAGACAAACACTTGGATACAATTCTGTTTGAGGAAAAAGTGCAAAGGAAAATGAAGAAACCCTGAGAATTATGTGGGATACAGTCAAAAGCAAAAATTCGTGAGTGATCAGAGATCCAGAACAGGGAGAGAAAATGGAAAACACAGAGAGGATCACAGAAGAATTGCTGACTGAAAACTTCCCTAATACCATGAATGATGAAAAGCTGACCATCCAAGATGCGCAACGAATCCCATATAGGATAGACCCCAAAAGAAAAACACCAAGGCATATCATAATCACACTCGCTAAAACCACAGACAAAAAATCCTGCGAGCAGCTCAAGAAAAACAAAAAGTCACATTTAGAGGAGAAACAATAAGACTAAGCTCTGATTATTTGGCAGAAAACATGCAGGCAAGAAGGCAATGGGATGACATATATAAAACCTTGAAAGAAAAAAACTGCCAACCACGAATAATATATCCTGCAAAACTTTCATTCAAATATGATGAAATTAGGACACTTCCAGATAAACAGATATTAAGGGAATATGTAAAACCAAACCAAACTTACAAGAATTATTAAAGGGAGTCCTTCAGTCCGAGAATAAACAACATCAGACCACAGCCTGAATCTAGGATGCAAGATTGTACCAGCCAGGAACCAACCTAGGAAATGAACTCTCAGGGACTATCCAAAACCAAAAGAATTGCAACAGGGAACCAGAGAGGTTAATCTGTAAATGACAACAACGTCAGAATAATAAAAGAAGGAATAAACGGTATAGATATAGAACTCTCTAATGGAGAGGAAAGCAAGGCGATACCAAGTAATAACAGACTGGTTCAAACCTAGGAAGATGCGGTTCAAGGTAACTAAAAAGAAAGTTAACAAACCTACTTATCAAAACAAAGAAGAAAAACATAAAGTCTCAATAAAAACAAAATTTACAAAAACAAAAGAAATGAAAAAGAAATCCACAAGGAACTCAGTACAGGACATTATGCTGAGTGAAATAAGTTAATCGTAAAAGGACAAATATCATATGAGACGACTACTGTAAAAACTCATGAAAAGGTTCACGTACAAAAAGAAACAATATTTGATGGTTACGAGGGAGGGGAGGGGTAGGGATGTAAAAACACTTAATAGACAAAAGATAAGCAAGCGGTAACTTTGGTGAAGGGTAAGACAGTACACAGTACTAGGGAAGCCAGCACAACCTGTACAAGGCAAGGTCATGGTAGCTCCATAGACACATCCACACTCCCTGAGGGACCAAACTGCTGGGCTGAGGGCTGTGGGGACCATGGTCTCAGGGAACATCTAGCTTAATTGGCATAACAGAGTTTATAAAGAAAATGTTCTACATTCTACTTTGGTAAGTAGCATCGGGGGTCTTAAAAGCCTGTGAGCGGCCAGCTAGCATACTCCATTGGTCTCACCTGTTCGGGAGCAAGGACGAATGAAGAAAACTAAAGACACAAGGGAAAGATTAGTCCAAAGGAGTAATGGGCCACATCTACCATGGCTTCCACCAGACTGAGTCCAGTACAACTAGATGGTGCCTGGCTACCTCCACTGACTGCTCTGACAGGGGTCACAATAGAGGGTCCCAGACAGAGCTGGAGAAAAATGTAGAACAAAATTCTAACTCAAAAAGAAAGACTAGACTTGCTGGCCTGACAGAGACTGGAGAAACTCTGAGAGTATGGCCCCCGGACACCCTTTCAGCTCAGTAATGAGGCCACTCCTGAGGTTCACCCTTCAGCCAAAGGTTGAACAGGCCCATGGAACAAAACAAGACTAAAGGGGTGTACCAGCCCTGGAGTAGGGACTGGAAGGCAGGAAGGAGCAGGAAAGTTGGTAATAGGCAACCCGGGGTTGAGAAGGGAGAGTGTTGACATGTCATGGAGTTGTTAACCAACGTCACACAACAATGTGTGCACTAATTTTTTGATAAGAAACTAGTTTGTTCTGTAAATCTTCATCTAAAGTTCAATAATAATAATAAAAAAAAACGCATTGTAAAAAAATAAAACAAAAAGGGGTCTAAATATGCTGCCTCCTTTTTCTTACCTCCCATGTGTTTCTCTTTAACTCATACCCTTCCGTCTACACTGTGCTTTACAAGATCATCATGGGCCTCCATCTTACCAAAGGCAGTAGTGACTTCCCTTCTTTATTTAAAAAAAATTTTAGGTACTATTTCATACCTGGAGTCCCTGAATGGTGTAAATGGTTAAGTACTTGACTACTAGCCAAAAGGTTGGCAGTTCAAATCCACCCAGAGACACCTTGGAAGACAGGCTTGGCGATCTGCTTCTGAAACCCAAACCAAAAACAAAAACAAAAGAACTCATTGTTGTTGAGTCGATTCTGTCTCATAGCAACCCTATACGACAGAGTAGAACTGCCCCATAGGGTTTCCAAGGAGGGGCTGGTGGATTCAAACCGCTGACCTATTGGTTAACAGCCAGGCTCTTAACCACTGTACCACCAGGGCTCTTCTGAAATGTCATAGCCTTGAAAACCCTATGGAGCAGTTCTACTCTGCACATGTTAGTTGCCATGAGTTAGAATCGACTTCAGGGCAACTAACAACAACAACATTTTGTATCTACAAGTATAAGGTGTAATAATAAAATGAGCCTGGTAAACCCACAATTCAACCTAAGATCTAAAACGTAGTGATAACTTCCTATCCAGATCATACTTGACCTCATGATATCAATTATGTAGTTAACCCATTCCTTTCTTCTTGAAACACTCTTCTCTCTAGGCTTCCTTGAACAGTTTTGCTCCTTGCTACACCTCTGGCTATGCCCACAGGGTGGTGGGGAGGCTGGAAGACAGTTTTGAAAGGGGTGGTCGTCAAAAGATCAGTTTTAAGCACTTTACATCTGAAATACCTGTGAGACGCCCCAGTGGAGACATAGGAAGGCAGCTGGACATACATGAATCTAGAGGTTGAGGAGGTAAACTTGGGACTCCGCAGCTTACTGAGGTGTTTAAAGTCATAGAGAGAGATGAGGTCATGGAATAAGGAAGTGCAGAGAAAGAAGAAAACAGGACATATGATCAATCCCTGAGGCACACCTCAATTTTGAAGCTCTGCAGAGAGGGCGGACGATGCAAAGAAGACTGGGAAGGAGCAGCTTCATCAAGAGGAATGGAGAACAAGCACAAATACATGAAATTAGAATTGAGAGTTGAGAAAAGACCACAGACACAGAAGGATGAAAGGGCAATGTTTTGCAAAATTTTAAGCTAATATATTAGAAAACCTGATTGAAATAGATGATCATCTTGAAAAATAATTTTATTAAAACTGACTCAAGAAGTACTAGAAGGTTTTTTATAAATCTAGTAAGTTTTTATCAAATATTTAAGGAAAAGATAATTTGGATGTTATTCCAATTCTTGTAGAGAGAAGAGAATGTAAAAAAATACTCCCCACTTCTTTTTAATAATCCAGTTTAATGTAATTCCAGTTCATTGAAAGAATAATACACCATGTTGAAAGGGCTGTTTGATTTTAGGATTAATTAACATAATTTACCATATTCAATCCAATCCAATCCCATTGCCATCGAGTTGATTCCAACTCATAGTGACTCTATAGAATAGAGTAGAACTGCCTTATAGGGTTTCCAAGGCTGTAATTCTTATGGAAGCAGACTGCCACATCTTTCTCCAGTAATTTACCACATTAGTATGTCAAAAAGAAACACCATGTAATCATCCACATAAATGAGAAAAATACTTTTGCTATAATTCTACATTCATTGCTATTTTTTAAAGTTAGAAAAATAATTTATTCTCAACATTTCTTTTTCAACATAGTTAAAAAATACCTCAAGCCAAAATATATTTAGATGACTTAAATTTTTTATATCAAAAATTAAACTATGAAAGTACTATAAAATATACCACAGAAAATTTTTACAGTCTAGAGTGAGGGAGGTTTTCATAGGAATAACACCAAGACCAAAATTATAAAAGGATGAATTGGTTGATTGTAAATTTCTGAATGGCAAAGAGCGCATGCACACACACACACAATCTCATATTAAACTGAACACAAAACAGAAACAAGGATTCACTTTTGCTTCTAGACATGATGGAGTAACTGATACAAGACATGCCCTCCCACCGTAAACAAGTATAAAACTGGACAGAAATATATGAAGTAAGGTCAGATATTACACAATGGGTAGCCCAGGATCATGGTTCTTCAGACAGAGAAAACACCAAGCAGACACTTATATTTGCCCCAGCTCTGTGGCTTGGGGCACTTGCCAGAACATGGTCTGAGAACTTAGAGAACTTTTTATAAGCTAGAAAGAGAGTCAGCTGAAGAAGTTGCTTCTCCAGAGTATGTTGGTATGTTAAAGGAGACGACCCAGTGGAGAGCGAAACTGAGGTGGAGATGAGAGAGGAGGCATTCAAACAAGTGACTTCTTGAGAAGGTAAGGTGGCTGGGGTCTGAGCTGGTGTTGAAGGACAGGGTTTAGATAGGAGAAGCACTTTCTCAGCTGTAACAAGATGGAAGAAAGACAAGAATGAGTGCAGGAGTGTGCAGGATTGGAAGTTTGCAATAGGGATGTAACAGGGTTCCTGCTTGATGGTTTAAATTTTCTTGGTGAGGTATACGGTAAGATTTCCGTCTGAGAGTGACACGGGGGACTTGGGAGAAAAAGAGGGGGAAGTGTCGTAAGCCTGTTTGAGGTCTAAACTAAAGAAAAGTCAAGTAAAGTCTTCATCTGAGCTCAGTAATGTGGGTGCAAGCAACTACAGTTCACACCATAAAGGGCCCCTATAAGCCCTTGAAAAGCTCAGACTTGAACCTGAGGGCAACTGGGAGCCATTGAGGGCTTTTAAGGAGAGAGCTGACATGACAGAATCCTTGTTTCCAAAGCTTTCTCTGGCTGTGGTGTTGTCTTTTCAGGGAATGGCAATGCCAAAGGCCTGGAGGTCCAGGCCCTCACCTAGTTGAGCGCCCTTGCCAAGGGTGGGAAGCAGGAGAGATGGTGCTGAACCATTCCGTCAGCCCTCTCAGCCGTACCTGTGTGTGCTGTCTTTGGGAAGGATGAATGTTAGTTCCTCTCCCATGCTGGCCTCCAGAACTGCATTGGGGACGTGGTGGTAAATCAGATGAGCGATTTCCTCCGTGTCACACCGAGGCTTTCTCACTAAAGTCATGTAATATCCTGAACCTGAAACACCAGGTAAAGACCATGAGACTGCTTTGCTGGCGACGCTTCTCTTCTCTGGCCATGATTGGCTTCCTGCAGCTTAGACTGGGACAGCTCCACGGAAAGGAAATATAGAGAGCCCCGTGGTGCAACGTTTAACCCACAAAGAGCTTGCCTGGGAAGCTTCTCAATGCTGTTCTTGAGAGTCTGGCCTTCTGCTCCATAACTGGAGGTGGAATTGGCGAGTTTGAGAAGCCCTGGTGGCACGATAGCTAAAAGCTCAGCTGCTAACCAAAAGGTCAGCGGTTCGAATCCACCAGCCACTCCACAGGAGAAAGATGTGCCAGTTTGCTTCCATAAAAATTACAACCTTGGAAACCCCATGGGGCAGTTCTACTCTGTTCTACAGGGTCGCTAGGAGTCATAATTGACTCAGTGGGAATGGAATGGCGAGTTTAGCGATGCTGAGCTAAATGAAGAGCCGCAGTGAGGGGGCACTTCCTTTAGGTGATAACTAACTCGAGGAATGGAGACTTGTTAGGCAAAGGCTTTGAAAGTGAAGGTAAAGAGCAAAGATATCTGCACAACCGTTAAATTGTATTTTTGAGGATGTATACCTTGTGGCATTCTAAATATTCTTTGAGGGTAACAGTTACTGTTATACTGGTGATTTATTTACTCAGCAGATGCGACAGACACTGCTCCAGGTGCTGGGGATATGGAAGTGAATGAAACAGTCGAAACCCCCTACTGTTACCAAGAGTGGGGAACAGACAACAAACAAGGTAAGTGAATAAAATTTATAGAATATTAAAGACTGAGAGTAGACCCTGGGTGATACAAACAGTTAACTGCACTCGGCTGCTAACCCAAAGTTTGGAGGTTCAAGTCTACCCAGGGGCACCTTGGAAGGAAGGCCTGCCGCTCTACTGAAAAATCAGCTGTTGAAAACCCTGTGAAGCACAGTTCTACTCTGACACACGTGGGATTGCCATGAGTTGGAGTTGACTTGATGTGACTAGTTGTAAATAATGAGAGGGACTAAAGAGGAAAATAAACAGGGAAGGGGAGGGCATGCAGTGGTGTGGTTTTAAACAGGGTGAGGAAGGAAGGCCTCACTGACAAGATGACATCTGCATAAGGAGCTGAAGGCAGCTAAGCGGTGACCTGAAGAAGAGCAAGCAGGAGGCACAACACTGCAGTAGCTGACACAGGAGCATTTGAACCACAATGCTGGCTCGGCCATGGATTCAGTGGGCAAGAGCTGAGCAAAGAGGCAGGAGAGTGCGAGGTCAAGGTTGGGGCGATAAAGCCAGGCTAAGTATGGCCCATGGGCCCCTGAGGACTTTGGCTGTCACTGAGTGAGGGCAGTGACGGGAGGGTCTGAGCAGTAGAGTGACTGGCTCGTCCTGACAGTGGGGCTGAAGACAAAGTAAGGATGTGGAAGGGCATAGGCAGGGGCATTGGCTTGGATGGAGGGAGGTGCTGGCTTGGGCCAGGGTCCAGAAGGCAGCCAGAGGTGGTGAGAAGCTGACAGATCCGGCATATGTCTGGAAGGAAAGGCCACAGGGTTTGCATATGGGTCAGTTATTTTGGCTGTGAGAGAAATGAGTCAGGGGCCGTCAAGGTTTGGCTGAGCCCCTGGAAGGACAAGGAAAGCTGAATGTAGGGAGAGGAGGGAGCCTGCCAGGGTGGGTGTGGGGGTGCAGAACTCACGGGCCCAGGCTTTGGCTAAGTCTGAGATGTCTGTTCATCTCTACATGGAGATGTGAACGGGCAGTGCAGCATATGAATGTGGAGTTCAGGTGAGAGGTCCAGGTGAGGTATGAATATTTTCAGCTCAGAGAGGTTTTTTTTTTTTTTTTAATTTTTGTTGTGCTTTAAGTGAAAGTTTACAAATCAAGTTGGACTTTCATACAAAAATTATAAACACCTTGGTATATATTCCTAATTGCTCTCCCCCTAATGAGAAAGCACAGTCCTTCCCTCCTCTATTTCTTTTTGAGTCCATTCGGCTGGCTTCTGACCCTCTCTACCCTCTCATCTCCCCTTCAGACAGGAGACGCCAACATAGTCTCATGTATGTACTCGATCCAAGAAGCTCATTCTTCACCAGTATCATTGTCTACCCCATAGTCTAGTCCAATTCCTGTCTGAAGAGTTAGCTTTAGGAATGGTTCCTGTCTTGGGGTAACAGAAAGTCTGGGGACCATGTCCTCCGGGGTCATTCTAGTCTCAGTCAGACCATTAAATCTGGTCTTTTTACGAGAATTTGGGGTCTGCATCCCACTACTCTCCTGCTCTCTCAGGGGTTCTTTGTTGTGTTCCCTGTCAGGGCAGTCATCGGTTGTAGCCGGCACCATCTAGTTCTTCTGGTTCAGAGAGGTATTTAAAGCCATGAGATAACGAGATCACTAAGTCAGCAAGCAGAGAGAGAAAAGAGAGGTGTTGAAGTTGCCTCCACAGTCAGAGGCAGGAGTGAGGTGAAGGAGCAGCCAGAGGCAGAGGAGAGGAACCAAGAGAGTGCGGGCTCCTGGAGAGCAAGGGGAGGGAGGGTGCTTGAACTGGGGCTGCACGAGGCTGACAACCCGGTTTAGAAATAACAGCCCCCACATGCTACCTCACTCCTGGAAGAACATAGCATCTTAATCTCTGTTTCAGAGGTCGGACACTCAGGCTGAGAAAGGATAAGCTAACTGGGCCAATGGGCTGCCCAGGCAGTAAGCTGGCAGAATGGGAACTCAGATACAGGTCTTCTGACTCCAAGTCTCTGAGATTCTTTTCCCTTCATTCCTTTGCCCTTCTCACAAACCCCTCTCCACAGCCTGTGCCCACCCACGCACTCACCGTATTTCTGCTTGAGGAACAGAGACGACCCGCAGCACTGCAGCTCCCCCTTGGCCATGATGGCAATGCGGTCCCCCAGGAGGTCGGCCTCGTCCATGAAGTGGGTGGTCAGCAGGATGGTGCGGTCACTCTTCTGCTGCTGGAGCAGGTCCCAGATGGCCCTCCGGGAGATGGCATCCATGCCTGAGGTGGGCTCATCCAACATCAGCACCTGAGATCATGGGGCAGCCTTGTGATGTAGGCAGGGTCATGCTGGGCCCAGCGTGGCGGCCCCGTGGGCCCCGGGCAGCCCAGGTCCAGTTCCACGAAGTCGTGTTCGGACCACCCCACGCCGGGTTTCCCTCCTGTGGCTGAGGGGGCTGGCCACATGTGAGGGACCTCGCACCTCGGAGCCCGCGATGAGGGCAATGCCGATGGACAGCTTGCGCCTCATGCCCCCACTCAGGAACTTGCTCGGGGAGTCCTGCTTGTCCTCCAGGTCGAGGGTGTGCAGCATCTCCTGAACTTCCTCCCTGCACTTCTGAAGCGACAGTCCTTTCAGCTGCAATGGCGGGGACCACAGAGAAATCAGATCAGGCGCTTTGACAAAGGATGACCCCCTCAAGCAAGCATTATGCTTGTATATGCATAAAATGGAAACCCTGGTGGCGTAGTGGTTAAGAACTACAGCTGCTAACCAAAATGTCAACAGTTCGAATCCACCAGGTGCTCCCTGGAAGCTCTATGAGGCAGTTCTACTCTGTCCTACAGGGTCACTATGAGTCACTGGACGGCAACGGGTTTTGGTTATGCATAAAATAGACACAAGAAGGAAACACAAGAAACTTACAACCTTCAGAGAGAGGAATCTGCAAAAAGTCTTTTGTATTCTGAACCATGTAAACATATGACTCATTAAAAGTAAAAGAAAAAAAAAAAACTCAAAAAACAAACCCATTGCTGTCCAGTTGATTTCAACAGAGCAACCCCATAGGACAGAGTAGAACTGCCCCACAGGGTTTCCAAGGAGTGGCTGGTGGATTTGAACTGCTGACTTTTTGGTTAGCATCTGAGCTCTCAATCACTGGGCCACCAGGGCTCTGAGGAATGGGGAGTGACTGTTTAGTGGGTGTTTCTTTAAGGGCAACGAAAATGTTCTGGATTTAGACAGTGATGATGGCTGCACAACATTGTGAATACACTAAAAACCACTGAATTGTACACTTTAGAATGGTTAAAATAGTGAATTTTATGGCAATAAAATTATGTAATAAACACATAAAATTAAAATATAATACTTTTAGAAACCCTTTAACTCAGGAGTCTTGACTTAAATGCACTCCGCTCCCTCCACCCTGCCCTGAATGCTCAGAGAATGATGGCCAGAGGAGGTTGCGAGACCCTCCAAGGTTGGGGCAGAGAGTTGTAGGCCAAACCCCTGCCCCGCCGACTCACCCGAGCATAGAAATAGAGGTGTTCTGAGACTGTCAGGTCATAAAATAAGATGTCATGCTGGGGGCACCAGCCCAAGCTCTTCTGAACTTGAACCAAGTCTTCTGAAATTTCATAGCCGTTGATATAAACTCGTCCACTCGAAATGGGGAGGAGACCTAGAACCAGTGAAGACACATCCCAGAGTCACCGCCAGTCAGATCGAACAGCAGAACAGGGGTGGAGGGCACCCTCGGGCTCATCTACTTGTTCTCACACAGACTGCGGTACATGTGGGTATAACAAGTAACAAGTAACGTGGAACAATGCTAGTATCTGACTTGCCTCCTTGACTGCTTGGCCTGGGGGTCTAGCTGGACCGCTCTTCATGCAGGGAGAGCCTCACAAGTCTACTTAGGAGGGGAGGCCTTCCCTAAGGGGCCACAGTCACTGCCAGGAGCAGCAAGGCCTAGGTCTGAGAGAGGCCCATGCCCCAGAGACACTACTGTGCTCCAGTCCAGGAGGCAGGTGTGCTCGGTCCCAAGCCCAGACCCAAACGAGCCCAACCAGCATATATCTGCTGGGCCAAGACCTGACTTTTATGTTCCGGGCACCAGAGGGACAACCAAGGCACCTCAGACCCAGCTTCACTCCTTTACTGCTCTTCAGATGCGCTTGCTGGAAAGCGCACCTGCAAGCCACCGAGGGGAGCTGGGACAAGCTGACATTGAGAGCCCAGGAGATGGGTGTGCTGCGTGCAAACAGGAAGCACTCGTTGGCTTTTGGAGCCCCTTTTGGGTTGGAAATGCATCAGTCTGAGCCAGGATTTACACGTGTTTGTTGTTGCTGAGTGTCCGGCTCATAAAAAACCCTATATGACAGTGTGCAACTGCCCCATAGGACTTTCTAGGCTGTAATCTTTACGGGAGCAGAGTGCCTGGTCTTTTCTCCCACAGGACCACTGGTGGGTTCAAACTGCCAACTTTTGAGTTAGCAGCCAAGTCATTAACCACTTCATCACCAGAGCTCCTCTTACACACGTTAAGCCTTCGGTAAACATGTTTTTCTTGAACTGATGAGTTTTCAAATTCCACAGATCATCATTTTTGCCCATGGAACGGAAGAGAATTATTTAGGCATAAAAAATATTCTGAAATCCTGGCAATCGCCTCTGGTGATCAAAAGCAAATGGGTGGAGTGTCTTGTTAAGAGATTCCTGCTGCCTTATTGTTGCTGGAAGTTTCTATCTGAGAAGAACATATAAGTACCATTCACAGCTTCTCAATAGTGCTTGTCATATGCCCTGAGCATATGAGATTAAGTTCTTCAGATTTACTGAAAGAGCTAAAGATCCTTTCTCCTGGTACAGGGAACACTGAATGTCCAGATGCCACATTGTTGTTGTGTGCTGTCCGGTCGATTCTGACTCATGGTGATGCCATGTGACAGGGTAGATGTAAAAATGTCATGGGGGCAGCGTCTGACCTCCTCTAACTTCACAAAGGGAAGGAGAATCAAGATCAATAGCCCAAGGCTGATTCCTGTGAGGGGGAGGTCAGAAGTGCCTCTCCTTTCTAACTTTTTTACCAATTGTGACACCAACTGTCCCTTTCACGGCACTCTCTGCTTCCCTGCTGGGTTGGATAATTCATTGCAGTGGCCACACAGAACTCACAGACCATGTTGTTATTGTTAGGTGCTGTCTAGCCGGTTCCAACTCATAGCAACCCTATGCAAAACAGAATGGAACGCTGCCCAGTCCTGTTCCATCCTCACAATTGTTGCTACGCTTGAGCCCACTGTTGCAGCCACTGTGTGAATCCATCTTGTTGAAGGTCTTCCTCTTTTTTGCTGACCCTCTATTTTACCAAGCTTGATGTCCTTCTCCAGGGACTGGAGATAGTCTCCAGGGACTCCTGATAACATGTCGAAAGTATGTGAGATGTAGTCACACCATCCTTGGCTCTAAGGAGCATTCCGGCTGTACTTCTTCCAAGATAGATCTGTTCGTTCTTTTAGCAGTCCACGTTATATTCAATTTCTTCGCCAACACCACAATTCAAAGGCATCAATTCTTCCTTGGTCTTCCTTATTCATTGTCCATCTTTTGCTTGCATATGAGGTGATAGAAAACACCATGGCTTGGGTCAGGTGCATCTTAGTCCTCAAGGTGACATTTTTGCTTTTCAACACTTATTTGGTTTATTACAGAAGTAACAAGTTAAATTCAGGTTCAGAAATGCTTAGGATACAGTTCTTTGATCAGGACAGCTTTTTTTTTCAGCCGCGCTGCCGGCACGCCTCCCTCTGGCCCCTCGTCCTCTGCCTTGCCCGGGCAGGTGTTATAGAACTCTTTTCACTCTGATGATGAGTGCCCAGAGGAACCCCATTCCGCCAGTAACCCTTGGTCCGAAGGCACTCAGCATTCTTGCTCCCTGGGCCACACTATGCCCTGCTGGTCTCCTGTTTCTGCTGTCTCTGGTGCCACCATTTCTCTGCGCCTGCTTCTCATTGTCTCTTGCTCTGTCCACTGTTACTGCTCTCTCTCTCTGTCTCCTGGGTCTAGGAGGTTGTCAGCACAGAGATCCTGTGTCCAAAGGACTCGCTTCACTCCTAGCTCTTCTTGGTGGTACTCAGGTCCCCCACTTCCCGCCTCTGGGATGGCTCACTTTAAGCCTATTGGGATGGCAAAACCAATCAATCCCCACATTAGGGTTCCACATACCTTATTTACATGGTCCCACCCCCACAAGGGTGCCATGCACCTTATGTGCATTATTGGCAAGCTATCCAATCCCCTAGGTAGGCCACAAGCACCTTATTTGCATAGCCCCACCCAATCATTTGGTGAGAGTTACAAGACCATGGTGAGAAAGGCCATATAAAAGCAATCCATTGCAACACGGTAGAACTGCCCCATAGGATTTTCTTAACGGGAGCAGATCGCCAGGTATTTTCTCCTGTGAAGCCACTGATGGGTTTGAACAGCCAATTTTTCGGTTAGCAGGTGACCGCTTAATCATTGTGCCACCAGGGCTCCTTAGACTCTACATAGATGGTTTAAAAAAAAAAAAAAACTATAAAAAATGCTTCCTACTAAAATGGTAATGAAATCTCATGAGGGGGGATGGAGTCGAACATTGAGACCTGTTCAATAACTCCTCGTGGACCCAGCAGACAGCTGGCTGCACACATACCTGTGAGCATAGAGCAGGTGGTGGTCTTTCCTGCTCCATTATGTCCCAGGAGAACAGTGATCTGCCCCCTGTACAGATTCATGGTCAGGTCCTTGACGGCTATGTTCTTGTTCCTTCCCTTGTGAAACACCTGTGGAAGAGACAGTTGTGACCCAAAGCATGACAGGCACATATGTGGTCATCCCTGAAGGGCCATATGCCTGATCATGTGCCCACATCCACTTCCCTTCCAAGTTCATCAGTGGGAGGCCAGGTGGAAATCTGAAAAGGGAGTTGAACTGCCAGGAGCTACTGAGGAAACAGACCAGGAGGGACTTCACTTTCTCGGGAGCCCCTGGAACCTGGCATAGGGAACCTGAACCCTGGAGGAATGGGAGCTTGGACAATGTGCTCAGAGTGCAGGCGGGGACACCTTGCTCTGCAACCTGGCAGAGTCCACGGAGAAAGGGCACCCTGCCCCTCCAGGCGGGGGTGCTGATCTGAGGAGGGTGTCCCAGACATAGTAGCCTGCTTTCAAGTACCATCAGGAAGAAAGTAAGTCACCCTTAATGCCACCCCGAGATAACATAAAAAAAAAAAAAAAAAATGCCACCCCGAGATAACATAGCACTTTAATAAATGCCTTTTCTTTTTTCTGTCTAAATGTAATGGGGTGCAGATAGTACAGCTGGGTAGGAGTTAGGTGCTACCATCTAATTGTGGGCGGGGGCAGGGTGCTGCTGAAAAGAGTCTGACAAACTTCTTCACATCCCTTTGGTCCTGACTGTTGTAAATCAAGTCTGACAGTCCTGCTCCCTGACTTTCCTGTCTCCTTTGGAGTAGAGGTGGTCTTGTGACATAACTCTGGCCAATAAGAATAAGGGGACATCTACTGAAGGGCTTCTAAAGAAAGTGAGGGAGGCAGGGGGCAGGAAAGGAAGAGGAAGGTAGGGTGGAGGGAAAGAGGGAGGTGGGGAAGGAAGAACGGATGGAAGAAGGGAGGAGAAAAGGGAGGGAGAGAGGGAAGAAAGAAGGAGGAAGGGAGGGAAGTAGGGAAAGAGGAAGGAAGGCAGGGAGGGGGAGAGGGAAGAAGGAAGGAAGGGAGGAGAAATGTAAAGAAGAAAGGAAGGAAAGATGAATGGCGAAGGGCAGGAGGACAAAGCCTAGCCAAAAGGAAGCCTTTAGCCCTTGGCCTTGTCTTTTCCCGTAGACAGCCGCGGCAGGTATCTTGCAACCATGAAGTGATGAGTACCAACAAAAGCCAATCTGTCAGAAAGGCCAATCTGTCAGGGAAAAAACAAAAACAGACAAAGCCATGATCTGGGCTGTCTTTGTCGAGCAGCTGAAATCAGGCCAGCAACCATCTGCGTGGAAATTTCTTGTTAAATGAAAAAAGAAAACGAAATTCCTACTTATTTTCAACCTAAAATCCACTGCAGTCCAGTCGATTCCAACTCATAATGATCCTATAGCACAGGGTAGAATTGCCTCATAGGGTTTCCAGCAGTCTTTACATAAGCAGAACGCCAAATCTTTCTCCTGTGGAGTGGCTAGCCCATTGTCATCCACTTGATCCTGACTCATAGCGACCCTATAGGACAGAATAGAGCTGCCCCATAGGGCTTCCCCAAGTAGCGGCTGATGGGTTCAAACTGCCAACCTTTTGGTTAGCAGCTGAGCGCTTTAACACTGTGCCACCAGGAATCCTTCGACACCAGGGCTCCTTCCTACTTATTGTTGTTGTTAGGTGCTGTCAAGTCAGTTCCAATTCATAGTGACCCCATGTAGAAGAGAACAAAACTCTGCCCGGTCCTGCACCATCCTCATAATCACTATGCTTGAGCCCATTGTTGCAGCCACTGTGTCAATCCATCTCGTTGAAGGTCTTCTTCTTTTTCCCTCACCCTCTACTTTACCAAGCATGATGTCCTTCTCCAGGAACTGATCCCTCCTGATAACATGTCCAAAGTACATGAGACGAAGCTTTGCCATCCTTGCTTCTAAGGACCATTCTGGCTGTACTTCTTCCAAGACAGATTTGTTCATTTTTCTGGCAGTCTATTCAATACTCTTCACCAATACCTTAATTCAAAGGCATCAATTCTTCTTCAGTCTTCCTTACTAATTGTCCATCTTTTTCAGTCATGTGAGGCAACTGAAAACACCATGGCTTGGGTCAGGTGCACCTTAGCCCTCAAAGTGATGTCTTTGTTTTTCAACACTTGAAAGAGGTCCTTTGCAGCAGATTTGCTCAATGCAATACGTCATGTGATTTTTTGACTTCTGCTTCCATAGGCAATGATTGCAGATATAAGTAAAATGAAAGTCTTGACAACGTCAATATTTTCTCCTTTTATCATGATGTTGCTTATTGGTCCAGTTGTGAGGATTTTTGTTTTCATTATGTTGAGGAGCAATCCATATCGAAGACTGTAGTCTTTGATCTTCATCAGTGAGTGTTTCAAGTCCTCTTTACTTTCAGCAAGCAAGATTGTGTCGTCTGCATATTGCAGGTCGTTAATGAGTCTCCCTCCAATCCTGATGCCACATCCTTCTTCATATAGTCCAGCTTCTCAGATTATTTGTTTAGCGTACAGAATGAATAAGTGTAGCGAAAGGATACAACCCTGACGCACACCTTTCCTGACTTAAAACCACACAGTACTCCCTTGTTCTGTTCGAAAAACTGCCTCTTGGTCTATGTACAGGTCCTCCGTGAGCACAATGGAGTGTTCTGGAATTCCAACTCTTTACAATGTTATATGTAATTTGTTATCATCCACACAGTCAAATGCCTTTGCATAGTCAATAAAACACAGGTAAACATCTTTCTGATGTTCTTTGCTTTCAGCCATGATCTATCTGACATCAACACATCCCTCGTTCCAAGTCCTCTTCTGAATCTGGCTTGAATTTCTGGTGGTTCCCTGTCAATGTACTGCTGCAATCACTTTTGAATGATCTTCAGCAAAATTTTACATGTGTGTAATATTAATGATATTGTTCGATAAAGGATCGACTTCTTGGACTTGTTCCAATTTTTTTCAGCTTCATCTTGAACCTGAATATGAGCAACTGATGGTCTGTTCCACACTTGGTCCTTGGTCTTGTTCTGATGATATTGACCTTTACCAACCTCTCTTTCCACAGATATAGTTGATACTATTCCTGCGTATTTCATCTGGAGAGGCCCCCGTGTATAGTTGCCGTTTATGTTGTTGAAAAACAGTGTTTGCAGTGAGTAAGTCGTTGGTCTTGCAAAATTCTATCATGTGATCTCTGGTGTCATTTCTGTCTCCGGGGCCATGTTTTCCAACCACTGATCCTTCTTTGTTTCCAACTTTCAAATTTCAATCTCCAGTAATTATCAATGCATTTTGATTGCATGTTCGATCAATTTTAGACTGCAGAAGTTGGCAAAAATCTTCAATCTCTTCATCTTTGGCCTTAGTGGTTGGCGCACATTTTGAATAATAGTCATATTCACTGGTCTTCCTTATAGGCGTATGGGTATTATCCTATCACTGACAGTGTTGTACTTCAGGATAGATCTCAAAATATTCTTTTTTTTTTACTGTACTTTAGATGAAGGTTTACAGAGCAAACTAGTTTCTCATTAAACAGTTAGTATACATGTAGTTTTATGACAATGGTTAACAATGCCACAACCTGTCAACACTCTCCCTTCTCGACCTTGGGTTCCTATCACCAGCTTTCCTGTCCCCTCCTGCCTTCTCGTCCTTGCCCCTGGGCTGGTGTGCCCCTTTAGTCTCGTTTTGTTCTTTGGGTCTGTCTAATCTTTGGCTGAAGGGTGGACCTGGGGAGTGACTTCATTACTGAGCTAACGGGGTGTTCGAAGGCCATACACTCAGATTTCTCCAATCTTTGTCAGGCCAGTAAGTCTGGTCTCTTGAAATGTTCTTTTTGAAGATGAACACAATGTCATTCCTCTTCAATTTGTCATTCCCAGTGTCTAGTTATCTAGACTGGCCATAACAGAAATGCCATAAGTGGATGGCTTTAACAAAGAGAAATTTATTTCCTCATGGTAAAGTAAGCTAAAAGTCCAAAGCCAAGGTGTCAGCTCCAGGGGAAGGCTTTTTCTCTCTGTCAGCTCTGGAAGAAGGTCCTTGTCTTCAATCTTCCCGTGGTCGAGGAACTTCTCAGGCACAGGGACCCCAGTCTAAAGAACACGCTCTGCTCCTGGTGCTGCATTCTTGGTGGTATGAGGTCCCCACCTCTTTGCTTTCTTCCCTTTCATCTCTTGAGAGATAAAAGTTGGTGCAGGCCACACCCCGGGGAAACTCCCTTTACCTTGGATCAGGGAGGTGACCTGAGTAAGGGTGGTGTTACAATCCCACCCTAATCCTCTCAACATAAAATTACAATCACAAAATGGAGGACAACCACACAATACTGGGAATCATGGCCTAACCAAGTTGATAACACATTTTTGGGGGGACATAATTCAATCCATGATACCCAGCATAGTATACCATATGATCGTCTGATTCAAAATGGCCAATACTGGTCTATTTCAGCTCACTAATGCCTTTTTTTTTTTTTTTTTAATGCTTAAGATGTCTATCTTTATGTGCTCCATCTCATTTTTGGTGACTTCCAATTTTCCTAGATTCATACTTCGTACATTCCACGTTCCAATTATTAATGGTTTTGTAACTGTTTCTTCTCATTTTGAGTCATGCCACAACAGCAGACGAAGGTCACGAAAGCTTGACACCATCCACATCATTAAGGTTGACTCTACTTTGAGGAAGCAGCTCTTCCCCAGTCATATTTTGAGTGCCTTCCAACCTGAGGGGCTCATCTTCTGGCACTATACCAGACAATATTGCGCTGCTATTCATAAGGTGTTCAGTGGCCAGTTTTTTCAGAAGTAGACAGGTCCTTCTTCCTAGCCTTAATCTGGAAGCTTCACTGAAACTGTCCACCATGGGTGAGCCTGCTAGTATTTGAAATACCAGTGGCATAGCTTTCAGCACACAGCAACACGCAAACAGCCACAGCACAGCAAATGGACAGATGAGTGATGGCCCTACTTATTTAAGCCTCAATAATTTGGGGGAGGAGTGCTGGGTGGTGCAAATCTTTAAGCACTTGACTACTAACCAAAAGGCTGGCAGTTTGAGGTACCTCGGAATACAGGCCTGGCAATTTGCTTCAGTGACGATTACAGCCAGGAAAACCCTGTGGAGCAGTTCTACTCTGTACACATATGGTCACCATGAGTGGGAATCGCCTTGATGGAACTAGTTCAAGTGGGGAAACTGAGAAAAGAATCAAACATTTCTAAGTGCTATACAGTCAGTGGAGGGCGAGAGTTGACCCCCAGCCTACGGGTGCCCTGGGCTCCCATGTGCTCCCTGCTTTCCCATACGCGGAGGATAGCAGGACCTCAAGTGTGAGTTTCTGCTCCATGGAAGATGTTCAAACAAACAAATGAACGAACAGCAGTGCTCTGTGGGACATTCTGGGGCAAGCAGCTCCCCACCAGACACCCCAGGATGGGAGGCCTTGGGTCAGACACGGAAAATCTGCCCTTAATTCACACAGGGCTGTGCGAACCCGGTGACAAGACAAGTGCCTTGATGTTGGTGCTTGGGAGCCAACAGTGAAAGCTGGCTTTTGGCTACCCAAAAATGCTGCCGAACAAATTTGGCTGTCAGAGGCCTGAGTTCCAGTGTGTCCCAGGGATGGGGGTGGCATTGGGAGGAGACCATTCTCTGGCAGGCCACCTATACCCTCCATCCAGCCGTTTTACTTTATAACAGGAAATGGCATTTTAACACCATATTCCTAACTTTAGGATAGCATTGCAGAGGGGAATTAAAATTCATCACAAAATATACCATGGACCCATGGTCAGAATAAAACAGAAGCTTGTGTGAACTATTCCTTAAGTTCTCCAGGAGGAGGTTTGGGAGTGGATACCTTGTAGAGATGCTGGATTTCAATGCCTTTCATCAAACCAATGGGCTCTTCTTGAATAAACACGCCCTTCAGAGCTTCCTTGGAATCCTTGATTTGCAGCATTGAGTGAGTAGGAGGTATGGGTTTTCCTTGCCAGTAGGAGGGCTGGAGAGGAAGTGAACTTATACATTAATACATTTGTGTGAACTGACTCTCTTTTTCTGGAAAATAAATATTTTGTTAAATTAAATTCCTTTTTCTCATGCATTCCAGACTTTCTGGTGCTGCTGAGGCTGGATGAAACCCTGAAACTATTGCCCTGAGATAATCTTTAAACCTTCAACCAAAACTTTCCCCTGAAGTCTTCTTAAAACCAAATAATAATCTAGTTTAACTAGTAAAGAATGTCTGCCTTGAGCATTATGCTCTTTTAAGAACTATCTATATGGAATCAAATTGACAACAGCAACTCAAAACATTAGTTTGGAAACATGGGCAGTAAGTTTATGTTAATGGTGGAAGAACAACTCAGAGAAGGAAGGTGAGAATGGTTTGCGCAACTCGAAGAATGTAATCAATTGCACTCAATTGTACATGCAGAAATTGTTGAATTGGTGTATGTTTTGCTGTGCATATTCTCAACAACAACAAAATAAAAACATTTTAAAAAGTTCCTTTTCCCCAGTTTCTTTGTTGGATCATTTAATGGTGCCTGGAAAAGTTAAGTAATTTTTTCATGGACTCCCATATAGCCCACGGCCCCAAGGATGGAGCTACACAGGATGTTCCTGGTGCCTGGAGTCGCCATGGTGTCAGCAGTCAGTGTTCCTACGGGCTGAGGACATGCTGGAGCAGCAACCTACCCACGTTTTCAAAGTCCAATGAGGGGTCAAGAGGGGCAGGGGTGGGAGCTGAGGACCTGTGGGGGCAGGCACAGCAGAGGCTGAGTAAGGACTGAGTCAGGGATGACGAGCCTGACTCTATAGGAAAGCTTAGTCATCACAGCAGAGAAGTGCTCCTCGGAAGTCACACAGGCTGTCAGTGCAGGCTGTCTCTGGCCACTTGCTGGGCTCACAGAGGCCTCCTCTCAGGACTATTCCAATACAGTGCTGCTCAGTGGGGAAAGAGGAAGTGAAGTCCTGGTGCTCTGGCACAGTGGGTGGTGTCAGCGGTTGGGGTATATGGGCCTGACCCTTGAGCGGGCACAAGGGAGACACCTGCAGACACCCTGGGAGGGACTCTGCCAGGAACTTGGCAATGAAACTGAAAATGACTTTAGTAACACCCCACTGGGAACCACAGGGTTTCAGGTGAATCCAGGTTAAAGCATTCCTGGAGTTTGAGATTTCAATCAGGACACCACTAAGGAGGGTAAGACTGCCGATGACAAACAAGAATTCTAAGGCCAATCTGAAAAACACCAGCACTGGAACTCACCATGACAAAGAAGTACCAGGGCTTGGGTATACCATTCGCCCCTGGGAAGGCGGACTCCAAGTACCAGGCCACTAAGCCATATAAGAAAGAGTCAAACAGTAGCATCAGCAGCACTTGAGCGAAATTAAAGTCTCCATTTATACCGCCTATGTTCCTCCATTGCAGGCCTACACCTGTTAAAATGGAAGGAAAAATTACTAAGCCTATCACATACATCCAAGGCAGAGAAGAGTTACCTGAACTTCCCAATCGAGCAGTCAGAAACTAGGCTAACTACACAACTGGACACCCTGATGCAGTGTCTAGGCATTTAGGGACAAACACTGGGCACAGAAAGGGGAAGGAGAGAGTCGTTCGTTTCTCCCGTGTGAGAAAAGATTTTCCTTATTGCCAAAATGTGGCAGTAGTTTCATTGGCACCAAGACGTAAGAAGCTTGGGGATCTGAGCCTCATCTCCGCATTTCTGCACATGCAGCCTGAAAGCTCTCCCACCTTCTGTGCTCGGCCAATTCTAACTTCAAAGGCCAGTGCCACTATCTCCTCATCCAGGAAGTATGCATGCCCACCTCCCCTGTCTAGATGAGATGCCCAGCCATTGCATCAGGGTGCCTGCCTGCACTATGATGGCAGAACTTCCTGCATCACATTGTGAATCTGCTCACTTACTGCTCTCCCACTGTGGGCCAACTGGGGCCAGGGACTATAACTATCTCCAACACCAGGCACAGGGCCTCTGGTGCAGCAGACACTCAGAAACAAAAACCAAACCTGTGGGTGTCGAGTCTCTTTTGACTCACAGTGAACCTACAGGATAGTATAGAGCTGCCACAATGGGTTTTCAAAGCCCTAATCTTTATGGAAGTAGACTGCAGAGCAGAAGACACTCAGTATGTGCTTATTCCATGAATAAAGAAAGCATTGAAAAAGGATATGGTCTACTGTGCCAAGAATGACAAATTGAAGAGGAGCGGCTTCACATTCATCATCAAAAAGAACATTTCAAAATCTGTCCTGAAGTACAGCACTGACAGTGATAGGATAATATCCATATACCTACAAGGAAGTCTGGTTAATACAATTATTCAAATTTACATACCAACCACTAAGGCCAAAGTTGAAGAAATTGAAGATTTTTACCAACTTCTGCAGTCTGAAGTTGATCAAACATGCAATCAAGATGGATTAATAATTATTGGTGTTTGGAATGCAAAAGAAATAAAGAAGGATTGGTAGTTAGAAAATATGGCCTTGGTGATAGAAATGATACCAGAGATTGCATGACAGAGTTTTGTAAGACTAACGATTTATTCATTTGCAAATACTGTTTTTCAACAACATAAATGGCTGGATGGAATACACAGGTATCAAATCGACGACATCTGTGGAAAGAGATGATGGAGAAGCTCAATATCATCAGTCAGAACAAGGCCAAGGGCCCACTGTGGAATTGATCATCAATTGCTCACATGCAAGTTCAACTTGGAGCTGAAGAAAATTAAATCCACAAGAGCTAAAGTACAATCTTGGGTACACCCCACCTGAATTTAGAGACCAAAGACTAGACAGTCTGTGGAATGGCATCAAGGACATCAGATATGAAGAAAGCAAAAGGTCATTAAAAAGACAGGAAAGAAAGAAAAGACCAAAATGGATGTCAGAAGAAGCTCTGAAACCTGCTCTAGAATGTAGAGCAGCCAAAGCGAATGGAAGAAATGATGAAGTAAAAGATCTGAACAGAAAATTTCAGAGCGCAACACAAGAAGACAGAATAAAGTATTACGATGAAACGTGCAAAGACCTGGGGTTAGAAAACCAAAAGGGAAGAACATGCTCAGCATTTCTCAAGCTGAAAGAACGGAAGAAAAATTCAAGCCTTGTGTTGCAATATTGGAGGATTCTACGGACAAAATATTGAATGACACAGGAAAGCATCAAAAGAAGATGGAAGAAATACACAGAGTCACTATACCAAAAATAATTTGTTGATATTCAAACGTTTCAGGAGGCAGCATATGAACAAGAACCGATGGTACTAAAAGAAGAAGTCTAAGCTGCACTGAAGGCATCGGTGAAAATCAAGCTCCAGGAACTGATGGAATACCAATTGAAAAGTTTCAACAAATAGATGCAGCACTGGAGGTACTCGTCTATAATTCGGAAGACAGGTACCTGGTTAACTGACTGGAAGAGGTCTGTATTTGTGCCCATTCCAAAGAAAGGTGATCCAACAGAATGCAGAAATTATCGAACAATATCATTAATATCACATGCAAGTAAAATTTTGCTGAAGATCATTCAAAAACTGTTGCAGAAGTGCTGTGACAGGGAACTGCCAGAAATTCAAGCCAGATTCAGAAGAGGACGTGGAATAAAGGATATCATTACTGACGTCAGATAGATCTTGGCTGCAAGCACAGAATACTAGCAAGATGTTTATGTGTATTTTATTGACTATCCAAAGGCATTTGACTCTGTGGATCATAACAAATATGGATAACATTACAAAGAGTGGGAATTCCAGAACACTTAATTGTGCTTATGAGAAACTTGTACACAGACCAAGAGGCGGTCATTCGAATAGAACAAGGGGATACTGTGTGGTTTAAAATCAGGAAAGGTAAGCATCAGGGCTATACCTTTCACAATATTTATTCAATCTCTATGCTGAGCAGATAACCCAAGAATCAACACTATATCAAGAAGAACACAGCATCTGGTTTGGAGGGAGACTCATTAACATCCTGTGATATGCAGATGACACAACCTTGCTTGCAGACAGTGAAGAGGACTTGAAGCACTTAATGATGAAGATCAAAGACTACAGCCTTCAGTATGGATTGCACCTCAACATGAAGAAAATAAAAATCCTCACAACTGGACCAATAAGCAACATCATGATAAAGAGAGAAAATACTGAAGTTGTCAAGGATTTCATTTTATTTGGATCCACAATCAATGCCCATGGAAGTAGCAGTCAAGAAACCAAACTGCATATTGCATTGAGCAAATTTGCTGCAAAAGACCTCTTTAAACTGTTGAAAAGCAAAAATGTCACCTTGAGGACTAAGGTGCCTCTGACCCATGCTACAGTATTTTCAATCACCTCATATGCCTCAAAAGCTGGACAATGAATAAGTAAGATTGAAGATGAAATGATGCCTTTGAATTATGGTGTTAGCAAAGAATATTGAATATACCATGGACTGTCAGAAGAAAGAACAAATCTGTCTTGGAGGAAGTACACTCAGTATGTTCGTTAGAAGCGAGAATGGCCAGACTTCACCTCACATACTTTGGACATGTTATTAGGAGGGGCCAGTCCTTGGAGAAGGACATCACACTTGGTAAAGTAGAGGGTGAGCAAAAAAGAGGAAGACCCTCAACAAAATGGACTGACACAGTGGCTGCAACAATGGGCTCAAGCATAAGATGGCACAGGACTGAGCAGTGTTCGTACATAGGGTCACTATAAGTCCAAACTGACTCGACAGCACCTAACAACAACAACAACAACTGAAGGAGCGTTGGGATCAATTCCTGGAAATATGGACCCTAAGCGATGCCAAAGTGTCTGATCTGAATAAAAGTTGACCACACTTTTTATTTCAAGCATCTGAGATATCTGAGATGTGGTGCTGCCATGGTAGGACTTGCTGGGTGCCATTGAGTTGATTTTCAACTCATAGCCACCCCATGTTACAGAATATAACTGCCTCATAGGGTTTTCTAGGCTGTAATCTTTATGGAAGTAGTTCGTCAGGTCTTTCTCCCTTGGAGCTGCTGGGTGGGTTTGAACCACCAACCTTTCAGTTAGCCACTGAGCACTTAACTGCTGCACCTCCAGGGCTCCTCTGGTGGAATTTAGGAGATGGAAATCAGTGACTGGTGAGCAGACAGATTAAATCGCCTCAACTTTAACGCTCTTACGAGTCACCTGAAGATTTTGTTAAAATGCAGATTCTATTATATTAGACCAAATGGTAAATGCTTACTCTAAAGCAAAGATGAAAAGGTGAGGGAACAGGGAAATTAGATTACTGGAAACTGAACAACCACAACAGAAATAATGATAATGTTGACATATTGCATAGAATGTAACCCATGTCATGAACAAATTGTGTAGAAATTGTTAAATGGGAACCGAATTTGCCATGTAAACTTTCACTGAAAGCACAAGAAAATATTATTTTAAAAACTTGAGGATTCCAATTTAGAATCTGGGTGGGGCCTGAGATTCTGCATTTCTAACAAGCTCTAGTGAAGCTTATTAGTAAAAGTACTATGTTATCTGCTAAGTTCTATTATCTGAACTTATGATCAATCATAATCATAATAAAATATCTATGTATTTTTTATCTACATAATTATATACAAACCAAACCAAACCCATTGCCGACGAGTCAATTCCAACACATAGTGACTTTACAGGACAGAGTAGAACTGCCCTGTAGGGTTTCCAAGGAATGGCTGGTGGACTCAAACTGCTGATCTTTTGGTTAGCAGCCATAGCTCACTGTAGCTCTTAACCACTGAACCACCAGGGCTCATTTCCTAATTGGTTGATATGTTTTAGTTCTGTGTCCCCAGCTATGTTGCAAGCTGTGTGATGGCAAGGATCACATCCTATATTTCTCTAGTATCCCACACATTACCTACCATAAACAAAACCAAAACAAAGCCACTACTGTCGAGTCGATTCTGACTCATAACGACACTGTAGGACAGAGTAGAACTGCCCCATAGGGTTTCCAAGGCTGTAAATCTGTATGGAAGCAGATTGCTACATCTTTCACAGAGCAGCCGGTGGGTTTGAACGGCAGATATTTTGGTTAGCAGCTGAGCACTTTAACCACTCTACCACCAGGGTTCCTGTACCTACCATAGTTATAAGTATATTGTAAATGCTCAAAACACAGATTGAAATGCGCCAATTTTTTAGTTATTTATTTTGTTGTTGTTGTAGAGTGTATGCATAGCAAAACATACACCAACTCAACAATTTCTACATGTACAATTCAATGACACTGATTACATTCTCCAAGTTGTGCAAACATTCCCACCCTCCTTCTCTGAGTTCTTCCTCCCTCATTAACATAAACTCACTTCCTCTCAAGTTTCTATCGAATCTTTTGAGTCGCTGTTGTCAATTTGTCCCATATAGATAGCTCTTAAAAGAGCATAATGCTCAAGGGAGACATTCTTTATATCAGTTAAGCTAAACTGTTGTTTGGCTTTAAGAGACTTCAGGGAATATTTTTGGTTTCAGGTTTAAAGATTATCTCAGGGCAACAGTTTCAGGGATGTGCCAGTTGTTTTTATTTGAAAATGAAGGCCATTGTGGCCTGTGGCCAAGGTGAGGCATTGAGGAGGATTAGAGAGCATTTGGGAAGGAGCAAGCTCACCTTTTGCCTCTGACAAGGATATGAATCGGATTCCCAAGGCCATGGCAACATTTGAGAAGAGACAACAGGCGATCTTCTGGAGGTGACTCCTCTGCGTGTAGCTGAAAGTGATGTACAGGTACGGGAGGTAGGTGAAGAAGAATGTGACACCGCCTGTAGCAGTTGCAACTTGGGCTACGAGTTCAGAAGGAGACACAAAAAGAGATTCACAAATAATGTATGAAGATCTACAGCATAAACCTCACTCCCTGCCACAATAAAGAAGGTGTCTCTGCATGTATCACAGCATTTCAGAAGGGAAGACATTTTCTAAGAAATTCCTTCTATAGTTGAACTTTCACTATTGAAAGAAGAGTTGTGGGACTTAAAATATGAACCAGTCCTCAACAAAAGCACGAGAAACAAGAGAAAAATACATAAATTGAACTTCATCAGAATTAAAAATGTCTGTGCATCAAATGATAGTATCAAGAAAGTGAAAAGGCAACCTACAGAAAGGGAGAAAATATTTGCAAATTACATATCTGATAAGGGTTTAATATCCAGAATATACAAAGAACTCCTACAATTTGACAACAAAAAGACAAACAATCCAGTTAAAAAATTGGCAAAAGACTTGAACAGACATTCCTCCAAAGAAGATATACAAATGGCCAATAAGCACCTGAAAAAATGCTCAACGTTATTAGTCATCAGGAACATGCAAATCAAAACCACAATGTCACTTCATACCCACTAAGATGGTTATAAAAAACAAGAAAGAAAAATAGCAATTGTTGGTGAGGATACACAGAAATTGGAATGCTTGTGCATTGCTGGTGAAATTGTAAAATACCGCAGTCGCTGGGGAAAATGGTTTGACAATTCCTCAAAAAGTTAAACAGAATTTTCATGTTTTTTTTTTTTTTTTTTTTTTAGGTGCCATCAAGTCAGTTTCAACTCATAGCTGCCTCATGTACACCAGAACAAAACTCTTCCTGGTCCTGTGCCATCCTCACCATAGTAGATATGCTTAAGCTCATTGTTGCAGCCACTGTGTCAATCCATCTCGCTGAGGGTCTTCTTTTTTGCTCACCCTCTGCCATATGACCCAGCAATTTCACTCCTAGGTGTATACCCCCAAGAATTTACAGCAGGGACTCAAACAGGTTCTTATACACCAACGTTCATTGCAGCATTATTCACAACAGCCAAAAGCAGGAAACAACCCATATTGAAATAGGCTGCTCAGCCGTATTGAAAACTCCAATCAACACCCCTTCCCCCCACTTTGTCTTGCTAACCACAAGCTTGTTTTGAGCAGGAAGTCGCAGCAGGGAGTGGCTCCGTCCACTGACTAGCCCTAGTTACACCCTGAAGCATGCACAGATTGAAATCACGTCCTTCAACAGACCCCCCCCCGCCCACCCCCAAATATAGGCATGGGAGGGCTAAAGGCAGAAAATTCCAGGTACCAAACCCAACCGCCTGACGCCACTGGAAAGAAAAAGCTCCCCAGCCCCCTTAGTCAGCGAGCACGTGGCCTTAAGGTCACTAGACCCCACGCGCTCCTTGTATGCGCAGACAATAAACTTGCCACTTTCTGTTTCCGTTGCAATCAGCGTCCGTCTTATTTCAATCGGCTAAAAAGACAGGACAAGAACCCCAGTGGTGTTCGGTTATGATACGTCCTTCAACAAATGAATGGATAGACAAAACGTGCTCTATTCACACAATAGAAATTTATTTAGCAATAAAAAGGAATGAAGTTCTGCTACATGCTACAACAGGGATGAATCTTGGAACCACGCTAAGCGAAAGAAGCCAGACACAAAAGGATAAATGTTGTGTCATTCCACTTATATGAAATATCTAGAATAGTCAAACTCACTGAGACAAAATGTTGATTAAAGGTTATCAGGGGCAGGGGAAAGGGATAGTGGGGAGTTATTGCTAAATAGGTACAGAGTTTCTGTGTGGGGTAATGAAAACTTCTGGAAATGGATAGTGGTGATGGTTGCACAATACAGTGAATGTGCTTAATGCCACTGGGCTGTGTACTTAAAAAAAAAGGACGGTTAAAATGGCAAATTTTATAAGAGAGAATGATAGCGAGAGAGGGAGCGCAGTGGTTAAGCACCTGGCTGCTAACTGAAAGGTCAGTCGTTCGAACCCTTGAGCCACTCCGTGGAAGAAAGATGTAGCAGTTTGATTCTGTAAAGATTATAGCCTTGGAAACCCTATGGGGCAGTTCTACTCTGTCCTATATGTCTCTGTTAGTTGGAATTGATTCAACGGCAATGTGGTATATATATATATATATACACACACACACTGTAAAAACAGTTAAAACAAGAATGAGATGCTGAGATTCTCAGGTCCAACGATT
This sequence comes from Loxodonta africana, assembly GCF_030014295.1. Lineage (NCBI taxonomy): Eukaryota > Metazoa > Chordata > Mammalia > Proboscidea > Elephantidae > Loxodonta > Loxodonta africana. The sequence goes on along the minus strand of NC_087353.1, from coordinate 55,646,091 downwards.
GGTGGGGCCAAAGCCTAGGGATGCCCACAGCCACATGGGGTCACTATGCAGAGTAGAGGAAAAGGTCATCAGAATGAGGTCAGGAACTGAGAGGCGAAGGAGCTGGAGCACCAAGGATGGTCACAGGAGTTGTTAGTGGAGAGAAAAACAGTGAGCCAGAAGTTAATACTTCCATGAATGAGTGGAAGCCCCAGGAGCAATGGAGGACTGCAACATAAAGCAACACCTGATTTAGTCTGATGACCTCCCTCTTCAAAGAGGCTGGGTCTTCTGAGACAAGAGGGAAGAGCAATGATCTGGGGGCAGCAGTGGGAGCACTGAGAACATCCTCCTCCCTTTAGGCCTGTGGTGGCACCAGGGTGAAATGAGCAGAGGGCCTAGAAATAGCAAACACTGAGGTATTTTTTAGCATCATTATAAATCACGGATTTTTACATATTACTATTCTACATTTCAATCCACTGCAGTCATTATACTTTCTGATACTCAAAATGTCCTATCTTAACCAGTGGAAGCTTTTTCAAGTAGACTCTTTTATCCTTTAGATGCTGTCCCATCCATTGAGAGCTTCCTTACTGTCATACAAAGTGCCCCATGCCTGTCTTGTACATTTCCTACCCCAGATCTAAAATCACCTATGTCCCCAAGGAGAAATTCCTCACAGAGGCATTCAGCAGCCACAGTCTGGGCACCAAGGTGTTTATTGCTACTGGGTTGTCTCTGCTTTTGTGCCTTTTTGGTGGACATGGTGAGAAAATATTTTAAAAGAAAGAAGAATGATGAGTTCATACTGACAATTCTAACAAAAATTTATGATTGTAGGGCATGGTTATAATCTTGGTATTGTATCTGTAGCTCTTTTCTCTTACATTGAAAATTTTTGTTTCTTTTTTTTTTGTTTGTTTGTTTTGTTTTACCCTATGGAACCCTGCTGGTACAATAGTTAAACACTTCGCTGCTAACCAAAGGGTTGGTGGTTGGAACCCACTCAGAAGCTCTGCAGGAGAAAGATCTGGCAATCTGTTCCCATAAAGACTACAGCCTATAATACCCTATGGGGGATTTCTATTCTGTGACATGGGGTTGCTTTGTTGTAAGTCAAAAATCAGCTGGACAGCACTCAACAACATACTTGTATTAGTTCCAAAAATAGCAGTACCTATCCTACTATTAACAGCAAGGCTACAAAACACAGCTTTAAATTTCTTTGTAATTCTTTTCGTCCTTAAAATATCACTCACAATCCCCTGAAACTATTCCCCAGAGATAGCCTTTAAACCTTAAACCAAAAATATCCCCTGAAGTCTTCTTAAGACCAAACAGTAGTTTAACTAGTCAAGAATGCCTGCCTCGAGCATTGTGCTTTCTTAAGAGCCATCTATATGGGATCAAATTGACAACAGCAACTCAAAAGATTAGATAGGAAACTTAAGGGCCAGTGAGTTTATGTTAACGGGGGAGAAACAATTTAGAAAAGGAGAGTAAGAATGGTTGAACAACTTGAAGAATTAATGTCCCTAAATGGTACATGCAGAAACTGCTGAATTGGTGTATGTTTTGCTATGTATATTTTCAACAACAATGTAAATAAAATTTAGGAAAAAAAATCACTCACAATGGATATATAATAAAATCATTTTGTTTTAAAGACATTTGAAGTAATTCTTTTTTTGTGGGAATAAACCCCCGAGTTGAAAACATTTGTTTCCACTGGTTTTCAATTTTTAAAAACTGCTTTTATAATTTCTTTTACATATATATAGTTTTCTTTTTCAAAGGTTTTCATGATATGGTAAGCAGAATAATGACCTCCCAAAGATGGGCATGTCCTAATCCCTGAAACCTGTGAATATGTTACAGGGCAAAAGGGACTTTGCAGATGTGATTAAATTAAAGATCTTGAGGTGGGGAGATTATCCTGGATTATCTGGTGGGCCCAATGTAATCACAAGAGTCCTTATAAGAGGGAGACAGGGGTGTCAGAATCAAAGAAGGAGACATGGGTACAGGAGCAGAAGTTGGAGGAAAGGGGAAGATTGAGATTTGAAGATGCTTCACTGCTGGCTTTAAAGATGGAGGAAGAGGCCATGAGCCAAGGATTGGAGGCATCCTCTGGAAGTTGGAGAAGGCAAGGGGAAGGATTCTCCTCTACAGCTTCCAGAAGGAACACAGCTCTGCCGATATCTTGACTCTAGCCTAGAAAAACACATTTTGGACTTTGACTCTGAAATAATCACTTGTTATAATTTTAAGGCACTAAGTATGTGACAAGTTGTTACAGTAACAATAGGAAACTAATTCACATGGTTTAAAAATCAAAATTACGTGTACAATCACAGAAGTCTCCTTCCACCACTACCCTCTGAACCTATTCCTTCATTCTCTCAGTAACAGCCATTTTTATCACTTTTTAATTTATCTTTGTATTGTTTCTTTTTGAAAGTATAAACAAATTCTGTATTAATCTTTACATTTCTGTATAGATATAAACACAGTTTTACATCTTGCTTTTTTTCACTTACAATTTAGCCTGGAGATCATTCTGTATCAACACATGAAGATTCTCCTCATTACTTTTTATTGCTGCATAGTACTCCACTGTATGGTTGCTTACCAGCGGGTACCCTACTGATGGAAGTAGAGTTGTTTTCAATCTTTTGAGATTACAAATAATGTCACAATTAATTGCCTTGTACAATTCTGACTTTTTGACAGGCTAAATTGGGGTAGATTCTTAGAAGTAGAATTCCTGGGTCAAAGGATAAATCTGTACATGATTTTGCTAGCTATCGCAAATTCCCCAAAGAGATTGTAGCATTCACATTCACAATGTATGAGAGCGGCTGTTTCCCTAGAACTGTGCCCACCAAAGATATTGTCAAGCTTTTGGATTTTTGCCAATCTGTCAGTTAAGATATGGTATCTTGGTGTTTATTTCATCTGTTTAAGGCTATCTGAATTCCTTTTGTCTATGAACTGTTTGCTTCCATATTTTAATCATTTTTTTCTGTTTGGTGTTCAGAGTTTTCTCAAATTTTAAAAGGTCTTTATGGATTAGAAATATTAGCCCTTTATGATGCAAGTTCAAAAATATTTTCCTCTTTGTTATTTATATTTTGAGTCTGTGTATATAGGGTCGCTATGAGTTTTTTTTTATGAGTTGGAATCGAAAGCAGTGGGCTTGGTTTTTTGGATGGTGCCTTTAAAAAAAAAAGGTAAAATTACCTTGAGTGAAATTCACAGATCTTAAGTGGGTAATTTGATGAGTTCTTATGAATGTATAAACTTGTACAACTCAAATCACCAATCATGAAATTTCTATCATCCCAGAAAAGTACCTCAGGCCCCTTTCCTGTAAAGCCTCAAAATGAAGAGGCTAATACTGTTCTGAGTTCTATAACCATACATTAGTTTTGCCTGGTGTAAAACTTCACATTAAAAGAACCATAGAGTATTTTTTTTCTAGATTCATCCATGTTATTTCATGTCTCAATAGTTCATTTCTTTTTATTCTGGAATAGTATTCCATTATGTTATTATTACCACAGTTTATCCATTTTGCTGTTGACGAACACCTTTATCAATCTCCTTTACTGTTTGTGCTTCTGGAGTCATATCTAAGAAATCATTGTCTAATCCAAGATCATAAAGGTTTACCCCTGTGTTGTAAGAGTTTTCTAGTTTTATCTCTTACATGTAGATCTATGAAACACTTTGAGTTTATTTTTGTGCATGGTGTGAGGTGAGGTAGGGGTTCAACTTCAGTTTTTTGCATGCGGCTATCCAGTTGTACCAGCACAATTGTTGAAAAGATTATTCTTTCCTCATCAAATTATCTTGGCCCCTTTGTTGAAAATTAATTATCATACATGTTGGGTTACCTGGTATATTTTTGCTTTCACTTGGCACTCTTTCTTGCTATTTGCTTTCCACACTGATTTATTGAGCTTCTGACCTCATTGGTTTTGTCTCTTATTTCTGGTCCTCTGCTTATTTCTTGTACTTAACCATGAGTTCACCTTTTCAGGCTCCAACCTTTGGCACCCCTTAGGCTTAGGCTGCAGGCATCCTTTGATGCTCATACTCCAAGTTCCCCACGTGACCCTCTGAACTTGACTATCGCTACTGCCATGTGTACCCTAAAGCTATGGGGGGGGCTGGAAATTAGATACAGAGTTTAAGTCAGGAGTTGGTGTCCAGTCCCCTTCAACATCCCAAACCATCCATGTCCTTCTTGGCAGAGTCAATATTTGCCAGGGCCCACATGTTAGAAGATGCTATTCAATGTAAAATATTCACAAATATAAATAATAAACTGCCCTAGCTGCACTTCCACCACACACTGATTTTTTTCCCAGTTCTCTTTAAGCCTCTTTTTGTCACCAATTACTGGACCTATGCTCCATCAGAATTTCTGCCTATGCCTTGCTAGGCTGACCCACAACTGAATTCTCCTGCACCCTGATTTCATGACTATTATTTTTACCCCTTGTGGTTAATCAATTCTACCAATAGGTAATACTCCTTCTGATAGTACCAAATTCTAAAGAATTCCTCTCTTATGTGGTGTCTGAAAAGCCAGCCTATGGTTGTGCCCCAACTTCACAATCAGACCTGGAAAACTATTTGCCCTGTAAATCTTATTCCTCCCTTTTCTTCCCAATTGAGACTCACTACCTGTCTCCATTAGACATGATATTTAGAAGCCAAAAGGAGCATAGAAACATACATATATCAAGATGCTTCAACAGGCCTTCAATGGTGAATAGAATTCTTCTATTGTTAAAAAAGTGGACACTTGGCTCTGGAGGAATAATAATTAACATTGCAGGTAATGGGAAGAGCCACGCTATGTGAAAAAGAAGTCATAAACCCACTGCCTGACAGAAAACAGGATCAAGACTCACCTTTTGTGAAGAATGTGCTGGCCATGAAAGCAAAGAACAGTGTGGCAACGCCAAAGCACATTAGAAAAACAAATATCAAACTAGGGTCACTGTTGTTGAACACTGCCAGATCAGGTATCTACAAAACAATCACAGATGTATATCATTTTTACATGGAAAGAACGAGGAGAAAGCATAAAATACCCTTAAAAAAATACAGAAATTTTAAAAATCAAGATTATCTTAAAACTATATATAGTTTTTAAGGCAGATCTTTGACCCAGCAATGCCATCACTATTTACAAATTATGTTCTCTCCATTATCTTTTTATTTTTTATAATTTATTTTACTTTTATTGTTGCTGTTTTTGACAATATACACAGCAAAACATGCACGAGTTTAACAAAATTTCTATATGTACAATTCAGTGACACCGATTACATACTTTGAATTGTGCAACCATTCTCACCCTCCTTTTCTGAGTTGCTCCTCCCCCGTGAACATAAACTCACTGCCTCTAAAGTTCCTATGTAATCATTCCAGTTGCTGTTGTCAATTTGATCCCAAGATAGATCTTAAAAGAGCACAATGCTCAAGGCAGACATTCTTTACTAGCTAAGCTAAACTACTGTTTGGTTATTAGAAGACTTCGGGGGATAGTTTTGGTTTAAGGCTTAAAGATTATCTCTGGGCAATACTTTCAGGGTTTCATCCAGTCTCCATGTCTCCAGAAATTCTAAAGTCTGTAAGAATTTGAAATTCTGTGCTGCTTTTCCCCTCTTTTGATCAGGGTTCTTCTATAGAATTTTTTATCAAAATGTTCAGTAGCAGTACCCAGGCACCATTCAGTTCTTCTGGTCTCTGGCAAAGGGAGCAGTTGTTCATGGAGGCAGTTAGCCATACTTTCCCTTTCCTCCTCCTAGTCCTGATTCCCCTTCCCCTGTTGCTCCAGGTGAATAGAGGCCAGTTGCTGTGCCTTGGATGGCTGCTTGCAAGCTTTTAAGACCCCATGCACTACACAATGAACTAGGAGGTAGAACAGTAGCGCTAAAAAAGGTTATTAGGCCAATTAACTGGGATGTCCCAAAAAATCATGACCCTGAATCTCCAAAATAAGGAACCAAATCCCATGAGGTATTTGGTTGTACATAAGCAGCCTCAGCAGCAACTTTTTTTTTGTCATTGTTGTAAATATTATCACACAACTTTTTGCCAATTCAACTTCTTACAGGTATACAACTTATTGACAGAAATTACACTAATGGGCTGTGCAATCTTACCCTTAATCAACGTGATTTTTCTGTCACCATAATCCGAACCTCAGTACTCCATAAGCAGTAACACCCTCCCTTTTTTCTTTTCCTTCCACCCCTGAAAACCAATAATAAACTTCACTCTCTTTACGTTTGTCTGTTCTTGTCTCACTGTTCTGTGTGAGGTCATAAGGCATTTCTCCTTTTGTGATTGACTTACGTCACTCAGCATGATGTCTTCCAGCTCCATCTATATTGCAACATGTATCAAAACTTACTTTTTCCTACTAAGTAGTATGTATGTACCACATTTTGTTTGTCATTCATCTCTTGATGTGCATTTAGGTTGTTTCTACCTTTTGGCTACTGTGAATAGTGCTGCAATAAACATTGGTGTACAATTCTGTTTGAGTCTCTGCTTTCAAGTACTTTGGGTATATACCTAGGAGTGAAATTGCTGCGTCACATGGTAGTTTAATTTTTAGTTTTTGAGGGTATCTCTTGAGAGCATAAGTTTGGATTTAAGTTTTTGATCCAATGTGAGTGTTTTCTTCTTTTAATAAATGAGTTTATCCCATTTTTAATTATTCTCAGTTTAAACTATTTCTCAAGTTCTTATAATAGTGGTCTTATACAATATTTGTCCTTTTGCAACTAATTTCACTCAGCATAATGCCTTCCACATTCCTCCACGTTATGAAATGATGCACAGATTCCTCACTGTTCTTTATCGATGTGTAGTATTCCATTGTGTGAATATACCATAATTTCTTTATCCATTCATCTGTTGATGGGCACCTTGGTTGCTTCCATCTTTTTGCTACTGTAAACAGTGCTGCAATAAACATGGATGTGCACATATCTGTTTGTGTAAAGGCTCTTATTTCTCTAGGATATATTCCGAGGAGTGGGATTGCTGGATCCTATGGTAGTTCTATCTCTAGCTTTTTAAGGAAGTGCCAAATCGATTTCCAAAGTGGTTGTACCATTTTACATTTCCACCAGCAGTGTAGAATTGTTCCAATCCCTCCACAGCCTCTCCACCATTTATTATTTTGTGTTTTTTGGATTAATGCCAGCCTTGTTGGAGTGAGATGAAATCTCATTGTAGCTCTGATCTGTGTTTCTCTAATGGCTAATGATCGTGAACATTTCCTCGTGTATTTGTTAGCTACCTGAATGTTTTCTTTAGTTAAGCGTCTATTCATATCATTTGCCCATTTTTTAATTGGGTTATTTATCTTTTTGTAGTTGAGTTTTTGCAGTATCATGTAGATTTTAGAGATCAGACGCTGATCGGAAACGTCATAGCTAAAAACTTTTTCCCAGTCTATAGGTAGTCTTTTTACCCCTTCGGTGAAGTCTTTGGATGAGCATAGGTGTTTGATTTTTAGGAGCTCCCAGTTATCTAGTTTTTCTTCCACATTCTTAATAATGTTTTGTATACTGTTTATGCCTTGCATTAGGGCTCCTAACGTGTCTCTATTTTTTCTTCCATGATCTTTATCGTTTTAGATTTTATATTTAGGTCTTTGATCCATTTCAAGCTCGTTTTTGTGCATGGAGTGAGGTATGGGTTTTGTTTTACTTTTTTGCAGATGGATATCCAGTTATGCCAGCACCATTTGTTAAAAAGACTGTCTTTTCCCCCCTTAACTGTTTTGGGGCCTTTGTCAAATATCAACTGCTCATATGTGGATGGATTTATATCTGGTTTCTCAATTCTGTCCCATTGGTCTACGTGTCTGTTGTACCAGTACCTGGCTGTTTTGACTACTGTGGGGGTATAAATAGGTTCTAAAATCAGGTAAAGTAAGGCCTCCCACTTTGTTCTTTTTCAATAATGCCTTGTTTATCCGGGGCCTCTTTCCCTTCCATATGAAGTTGGTGATTTGTTTCTCCATCTCATTAAAGAATGTCGTTGGGATTTGGATCGGAATTGCATTGTACATATAGATTGCTTTCGGTAGGATAGACATTTTTACAATGTTGAGTCTTCCTATCCACAAGCAAGGTATGTTTTTCCACTTATGTAAGTCTCTTTTGGTTTCTTGCAGTAGCGCCTTACAGTTTTCTTTGTGTAGGTCTTTTACATCTCTGGTTAGATTTATTCCTACGTATTCAGTCTTTTTTTTTTTTTATTCAGTCTTCTAAGGGGCTGTTGTAAATGGTATTGATTTGGTGATTTCCTCATCGACACTGTCTTTGTTGGTGTAGAGGAATCCAACTGATTTTTGTATGTTTATCTTGTATCCCGATACTCTGCTGAACTCTTCTATTAGTTTCAGCAGTTTTCATGAGCATTCCTTAGGGTTTTCTGTGTATAAGATCATGTCATCTGCAAATAGAGATCCTTATACTTCTTCCTTGCCAATCCGGATGCACTTTATTTCTTTATCTAGCCTAATTGCTCTGGCTAGGACTTCCAGCACACTGTTGAATAAGAGCAGTGATAAAGGGCATCCTTGTCTGGTTCCCCATCTCAGTGGGAATGCTTTCAGGCTCTCTCCATGTAGGGTGATGTTGGCTCCTGGCTTTGTATAGGTGCCCTTTATTATGTTGAGGAATTGTCCTTCTATTCCTATTTGGCTGAGAGTTTTTATCACGAATGGGTGTTGAACTTTGTCCAATGCCTTTTCTGCATCAATTGATAAACTCATGTGATTCTTGTCTTTTGTTTTATTTGTGTGGTGGATTACATTATTTGTTTTTCTAATGTTGAACCATCGCTGCATACCTGGTATGAATCCCACTTGGTCATGGTGAATTATTTTTTTGATATGCTGTTGAATTCTGTTGACTAGAATTTTGTTGAGGATTTTTGCATCTACGTTCATGAGGGATACAGGTCTATAATTTTCTTTTCTTGTGGTATCTTTACCTGGTTTTGGTATCAGGGATATGGTGGCTTCATAGAATGAGTTTGGGAGTATTCTGTCCTTTTCTATGCTCTGAAATACCTTTAGTAGTAGTGGTGTTAACTCCTCTCTGACAGTTTGGTAGAACTCTGCAGTGAAGCTGTCCCAACCAGGGCTGTTTTTTGTTGGAAGTTTTCTGATTACCTTTTCAATCTCTTCTTTCGTTATGGGCCTATTTAGTTGTTCTACCTCTCTTTGTGTTAATTTAGGTAGGCAGTGTGTTTCTAGGAATTCATCCGTTTCTTCTAGGTTTTCAAATTTGTTAGGGTACAATTTTTCACATTAATCTGATATGATTCTCTGAATTTCAGTTGGGTCTTTTGTAATACCGCCCATCTCATTTCTTATTTGGGTTATTTGCTTCTTCTGTTTTTCTTTTGTCAGTTTGGCCAGTGGCTTATCAATTTTGTTGATTTTTTTCAGAAAAACAGCTTTTGGTCTTGTTAATCCTTTCAATTGTTTTTCTGTTTTCTATTTCATTTAGTTCAGCTCTAATTTTTACTATTTGTTTTCTTCTGGTGCCTGTAGGTTTCTTTTGTTGCGCTCTTTCTATTTGTTCAAGTTGTAGGGATAATTCTTTGATTTTGGCCCTTTCTTCTTTTTGTATGTGTGCATTTATTGATATAAATTGGCCTCTGAGCACCGCTTTTGCTGTGTCCAAAAGGTTCTGATAGGAAGTATTTTCATTCTCATTGGATTCTATGAATTTCTTTATTCCATCCTTAATGTCTTCTATAATCCAGTCTTTTTTGAGCAGGGTATTGTTCAGTTTCCAATAGTGTTTTATTTCTTTTCCCTGTTTTTCTGTTATTGGTTTCCACGTTTATGGCCTTATGGTCAGAGAAGATATTTTGTAATATTTCAATGTTTTGGATTCTGCTAAAGCTTGCTTTATTACCTAATATGTGGTCTATTCTAGAGAATGTTCCATGTGCACCAGAAAAGAAAGTACACTTAGTTGCTGTTGGGTGGAGTGTTCTGTATATGTCTATGAGGTCAAGTCAGTGGCATTTAGATCTTCCACGTCTTTATTGAGCTTCTTTTTGGATGTCTTGTCCTTCATCGAAAGTGGTGTGTTGAAGTCTCCTACTATTATTGTGGAGCTGTCTCTCACTTTTCAATGCTGATAGAGTTTGTTTTATGTTTTATGTATCTTGCAGCTCTGTCATTGGGTGCATAAATATTTAATATGGTTATGTCTTCTTGGTGTACTATCCCTTTAATCATTAAAGGGCTGAGAACCGACTCCCACGTGTCTCTGAGAAAAGCGTCCGTGTTCCCTAGAGTGTGCAGGTGGGTGGGTTCTGCAGATGGACCATGGGCACCCAAAGTTTTTGGTTGTAAGGACTGGGAGGTACCAGTTATCTTTGGACCCCTGTCATGGGTGGCTGGGTGACCTGAGTGGAGCTACCAGTCCTTAGGTCCCTGATGTGGGTAGGTGAGGACCTTGTTTAATAGGCAAAGCAATGTCAAACATCAAACACCCAACTCTCCACCACACAGCTAAAACGATTGGAGTCTGCCTACAACGGCCTATTCTCCCGAAATAGGCCCACACAGGTCCATGCAGAAGGGAAAGGTGCTCAAAGTCCACAGACTGTTTATGCCTGGACAGGAGCCGCTTCTGTCCTGAGCTCCCTCAGTTAGTGGAGCTAGCAAATTATCTTTTCCCCCAGTTGCAAAATTTTTCCCTTCCCAAGGCTGGGAGGATGGCTCTAGGTGCTCAACATTGTCTGTCTCAGGCCCAGGGAATTCAGCCACTGAAGCCTGCTTGGGGGTGGGGGTGGGGGCATAGTAAAATATATGCAAGTATTTAGCTTTTGCCAAAAGCGCCGCTCTTCTCAGGTTCCAGAGGTGTGAGTAGGCTGTGTGGCTGGCTGCTTCTCCCTGAGGAAACTGCTGCTGATTGCTAGTACTAGCCCGCCGCAGCTGCTCCAGGAATGGTGCCTGATGGCTGCCCCTGATTCAGGTCTGGTAACTCCTATCTGCTTCTGAATGGTCTCTTCCTCCCTCTGCCCCTCAGTTCGTTTCCTAAGCTTGCCTTTGAAGCTCAGGGCTCCCAGCTTGTCACAAATATACTCATTTTACTTGTTTTTTCAGGTCTTTGTTGTAAAGAGGGCTCACCAGAAGCATCTGTGTATTCTGCCATCTTGGCTCTGCCTCCCATTTTTAATTATTATCGTTACGGATAATTTTGGCATTCCTTTTGATATGTTTTCTCTTTTTAATATTTCCTGGCCATTTCCTTTGTTTCCTATCTTTTCCTATTTAGTCTAGGTTTTCCTGCATTCCTTTCCCAAATTGTGCCTATTTTGGTAATTGAGAAGGTAGTTTTTTTATATTCATCCAGTGTATGACACAATCATTAAATGCATGTTAGCAGATGATAACACCAAATTTTATTGACAGCGTAAAAGAAAAAATAACAAGATATCACCAGCATGAAAGAATATTTTTGTCTTTCGCAATAACTTTTTAAAAACTATTTATAGGTTATAAAATTTATAATACTTTAAAGTTCATAAAAGACATTTTTTGGCATTCCACTTTGCTAATGATGTTAACCACACCCATGTCCAGTACTTGAAACCAGGGAACTGAAGGGAGGGCAAAGCCCTCCCCATCCTTAACTTTAGCAAATACCACCACACAGCAACTTGCGCTTTTCCAAGTGCTCACCAGCAGCTGTGTTTCATCAGATATTGAACCTCAGCACCACCACCCACCAAGGATCTTTCCCACCTATTCAGAGCACAGCACATCCTGAGGGAGAAACATGCGTACCTTGGTGCAGAACAACACTGTCATTAAAGAAACAGCAATGAAGATGGAAATGAAGAACATGATGAACCAAGCAACCCAGTGCAGCCAGTTGTGCAGTCCCATCATACACGTATACTCCTAGAGAAAGCAAAATAACCACATGTGACACCGTCTGATGTGCAGTTCCCACTGGGTGGGTTTAACTGCCTGTTACTGCAACACCAGCAGCCTGGGATGAAGGGTCTGTATGTGTATATTGGGGATGGGTATCTACTGGGGTATGCTGAAGACAAAACTAGAAAGAGGAGTACAAACCAGTGAGAGGCATTTACCTGGCTTAGGTGCGGTAGAGATGAGCCCTGGGTTAAAATTAGTCTTTTTTTTTTCATTTACTTATTGAAGGCCTGCCCTAAGTGAATGGCCCTTATGGCCCTCAGGATAAAATCTAAACTCCCTGACATCCTATGCTGTAGCTACACAAGCCTTCTTGCAATTTACTGAACATACCACGGTCTCTTTTTTATTTTTCACACACATTGTTCTCACTCTTTTTTTTTTTTTTCTCTCATCCTCTCTTTACCTAGCAAAATCCTACTTGACTTTCAAAACCTAGTTCAAGAGTTACCTGCTCTGTGAAACTTTCTCTGGTCAACTCTGCCCATCTTCTACCCAGCATAACACTCTATTTATCCCATTACCTTAGCACTTCTAATTCTTTTGGCATACTTGGTTTTATGGCTGTGACTTACCTGAGGGGCAGGGCCGAGTCATGTATACCTATATCTCTAATGTACATGCCTGATAAACAGAACCCACTCAATGTTTGATGAGTGAGTAAATGCAAAGCACTGTGCTAGGTTCCAAGGAGGAAAAATACGAAACATAAAAGAGTTACTGCCTTCCAAAATTCAGAACCTAGAGATGCGTATACAATAACGCAGCCTTGGTGGTGCAGTGGTTAAGAGCTCGGCTGATAACTGAAAGGTCGGCAGTTCAAATCCTTCAGCCGCTCCTTAGAAACCCTATGGGGCAGTTCTACTGATCCTACAGGGTCACTATGAATCAGAATTGACTCGACGGCAATGGGTTTTATACTTCATACTCTACGTACAGGAGCAGCCTTTTTGTCTTTTAAGACGGGCATTGCTAATAGGTTGGTTAATCAGAAAACAAGTTGGTTAAAGCAAGGAATCACAAAAATGTATACATATACCTTAAAATTTTTATTTTAACTTATATAAATGTACAGTCATGTGCCACTATTTTGATGTGGGAACATGAAGTCTTCTTTTGCAGCATGGGCCGGCTGGGCGGTGTGTTAGTATAACACCCACCATAATGTGTAAGCTATGATCAGAGTCTCAAGAGAAGATTGAGCACATAAATACAGGTGTGAAGTGACCTAGTGTGGACTCTGCCCAGGTTCTTACAATTTTTCCTCAAATTTTAGTCATCTCACCCACACAAAATGTACCAGCTTTTTTATTTCTTAGGGATCTGCTTTACTGAGTCTTTCCAAAGCATTTGACAAAACTCTCAAAGGCAACTCCAGTCCATTTCATCCATTTATATAATATTTAATTAAATCGCAAATTGTAAGCACCAAACCCATTGCCACTGAGTCATTTCCAACTCATAGTGACCCTATAGGACAGGGTAGAACTGCCATATAGGGTTTCCAAGGAGCAGCTGGTGGGTTCGAACTGCCAACCTTTTGGTTAGCAGCCAAGCTCTCAACCACTGTGCCACCAGAGTCCAGCACAACCACAAGTGTACGTACAGTGAGATTTAGGAACAAACCCTGGGAAGCATGCACTCAGCAGGGAGAGGACACAGGCCTGTGTACACTGGAGAAAAGGCTGCCAGCCACAGTGGGCTGAGCCATCTACGTGGTCCGTCTGCTGTAGAGAGGGGAGGGAGGGCCAGTTAACTGGGGGAACTGATTACATGGATGTCAGTTAAGCTCTAACTGTCCAATAGTAGAGGTGGACGCAACACTGGAGGTTGGGATGAAAGACTGATGGACTTTGGAAAGATTTCTTGAAGGAGGTGAACCACAACGCAAATTTTGAAGTAGAGGGAATTCCTACAGAGGAACAGTATAGAGCTAGCACCTACTTGGGGAATAGGAAAGAGCCCTATTCAACTAGAGCAAAGGGCCTATACCAGCAGTGGGGGGCCCAGGTGGCTCTTAAATTAAAAACAATCCATTTGTCTGCTCCTTAACCCATCTGCACTGTCAGACTGGATCCAACACTCAGCATCAAACCAAAACCCATTGCCATGGAGTCAATTCTGACTCAGAATGACCCTGTAGGATAGAGTAGAACTGCCCAATAGGGTTTCCAAGGCTATCTTAGTCATCTAGTGCTGCTATAACAGAAGTGCCACAAGCAGATGGCTTTAACAAAGAGAAGTTAATTTCTTCACAGTAAAGTAGGTTAAAAGTCCAAATTCAAGGCATCAGCTTCAGGGAAAGGCTTTCTGTCTCTGTCAGCTCTGGAGGAAGGTCCTTCTCATCAATCTTTGCTTGGTGTGGGAGCATCTCCGTGCAGGAACCTCAGGCCCAAAGGACATACTCTACTCCTGGCACTTCTTTCTTGGTGGAATGAGGTCCCCAACTCTCTGCTTGCTTCCCTTTCCTTTTATCTCTTGTAAGATAAAAAGTGGTGCAGGCCACACCCCAGGGAAATTCCCTTTACATTGGATCAGGGATGTGACCTGAGCGAGAGTGTTACATCCTACCCTAATTCTCTTTAACCACAGGCACCAATTATGATTTATAACACCTAGGAAAATCACAAAATGGAGAACATTCACACAATACTGGGAATCATGGCCTAACCAAGTTGATGCATATTTTTGGGAGATACAATTCAATCCATGACAAAGGCTGTAATCTTTACAGAAGCAGACTGCCACATCTTTCTCCCCAAGATCGAACCATGGGCCTTTCACTTCACAGCTGAGTGCTTAACCACTGTGCCATCAGGACTCCTCCACTCAGCACAAAGTACTTTAAAAGAGAAGAGAGCTCTGCCTGTTGCATTCAGTGCTCAGAAAAGACAGTGACACTCCCATTCTCCCACCTTGGTCCCAGGGAAAAACTTTATTAGGGCACTCTCCCTCTTGGAGTAGATGCCATATTAATGATTCCTCCTGGAATATAACTTTCCTGCTCCTGGGTCTTCACCAAAGAAAAGCTGAGAAGTTTGGGTTGGGTTCAAGGCACCTTATGAAGAAAAACGAGGAGCCAACCACATGGATCCCTCTGGGCTCTAGGGCTCAAAGCTCTCTAGAGCTCCCCAGTGGGTAGTCTCCTTCAGACTTCAACCAGCAGAAACAGAGCCTCTTCCTCTCCAGCATATTTCATCAAGATTCCCAGTTGGAGAAGCTAAAGCTTAATTATTGGAAAACTTAGGAGATGGAAACTGTTTTTTTATGGTCAGGTTGTGCTGTGCTGTAAAAAGTGATCTTAAAATTATTAACCTCTCTATGCCTCAGGTTACCTCCCTTGCTCAGGAAGAGTTAGAGTAGTAGTTATCTCACAAAACTGTGTGTCAGTCAGGGCCCCTAAAAGAAACAGATGTTACACTCAAATGGAACTATGCAAGAAGGATTTGTTTATAATGGGAGTCCCTGGGTGGTGCACATGGTTAGCTAGCTCAGCTGCTAAACACTCAGGGGCACCTGGAAGAATAGCCTGGCCATCTGCTTCTGAAAAATCAGCTATTGAAAACCCTATGAAGCACAGTTCTACTCTGACATACATGGGGTCACCATGAGTTGGAACTGACTTGACTTTTTGACAACTGGTTTGGTTGTTTATAAAAAGCCTAATTACAAACATGTGCATCTAGATAGAAAATCCAGCAGGATGGCGCAGGCACCTAGGGCACCTATACAGAAAATCCAACAAGATGGCGCAGGCACCTAGGAATAGCAGCAACCAAGCTGTTGCCATCCTGGGGCCCAAAGGGATGAGAAGGAAGAGAGGTTGCCAGAACCCAGAAGCGAATAGAGTCATGTACAGCAAGACATCTTGACAGAACAGTGACCTTCAGTTAAGGGGCAAACCAAGCCCTGAATGATCTGTAGAGACACAGCCAGGGGAGTAAACACTCTGACCTCATTCCTCCTCCTCCAAGACCCTACTGGCTCCAGGGAGTGTGCGCTGAAGCCCTGCAGGGCAGCCTTCAGGGCAGAGGACAGAATGGAGAGGCTGGAGGGGTGAGCACAAGATTTTGGCCCAAGCTGTTAGGAGGGTGTTATGGTTTGAACTGTGTCCCCCAAAACACGTGTTGTAAATCCTAACCCATATACCTCTGGTTATGATCCATTTGGGAATGGATTTTCTTTGTTATGTTAATGAGACAGTATTGATGTAGGGTGTGTCTTAAGTAGGAGCCCAGGCAGTACAGTGGTTAAAGCGCTTGGTTGCTAACGAAAAGATCGACTGTTGGAACCCACCAGCTGCTCCACGGGAGAAAGATGTGGTACTGTTTCTGTAAAGATTTATAGCCTTGGAAATCCTATGGGGCAGTTCTATTCTGTCCTATGAGTCGGAATCAACTCGAAGGCAGTAGGTTTGGCTTTTTTTTTTTTTTTTGATGAGTGTCTTAAGTTAAGCTCTTTTGAGATATGAAAGAGACTAAACAAGCAAGCAAGCAACCAGAGATGGGGGAAGAGAGATGCTAAGCCACCTGAAGATCACCCAGGAGCAGAAACTGAAAAGAGACAAGGACCTTCCTCCAGAGCTGGCAGAGAAAGAAAGCCTTTCCCTGGAGCTAGCACCCTGAATTCAGACTTCTAGCCTCCTAAACTGTGAGAAAATAAATTTCTGTTTGTTAAAGCTACCCATTTGTGGTATTCCTGTTATAGCAGCACTAGATAGCTAAGACGTGGGTGACACACACAGTGCTTCAAAGAGTACCCAGTACATGGAAAGCACTACATACCAGTGCTATTAAATCAACCAAGAACAGTGTGCTTTGTGTCATTTTGTCAGGCCTTCGAACAGAACAGTTCATTAGGGTTTGAACCCCTGTTGAGAATTTGCATTTCTAACAACTTTTTTTTTTTTTCCCCAGGAGGTGCTAATGCTGCTGGCTAGGGACCAAGTCTGAGAATCACCAGTAGAGCAGATCACTCTGGTTCCGATTTGTTCCGGTTCCTGTTCGCACCCATATACTTTGTTTTAGATGGATTTTGTTTCTTGAACTATTCTAAGTTTTTTTTTTTTTTCCTTTTGAAAGGAGAGGTGGTCCCATTTCCATTTATCATTTTAACTGTCACGTTCAGTCTTCATCTATTTTATTTAATACTTTTATACTTTCTGTTCCGTCTGATTTTTTGTGATTCCTTTGGTTCTTTGGCTTGGTATATGGGCTACAATTTCTTCGTTTTTATTATCTCTTTTAGTGTTCTAAAAGTTACATGTCCTACTTTTTAATTCTATTGGTGGTTATTTTTAAGTTTCTCAGAAGCATTCTTTAACTACTTTTGTCTAGACAGCAGACTCAAGTGTGAAAGCAGCAACGAATGACCAATTTGATGGTCTAAGCCCAGCACCTCCCTCCGCCAGTTTGCTGCTGACATAGTTTAACCAGCTGGGAAGGGAAAGGCTTCCACACCGGAGATTAAAAAGGGGATTCCACCCGCACACAGAAGTCTAGTTTCTCTGGGTTTTCAGTAGGTACAGAGCCAAGTGGAAGGGTCTGCCAGGCAGCCCACAATCCCACTACCACCACGGCCAAGCCAACACCCTCCCATGGCCAGGCTCCGTCACAAGACACCAGCAGTTAGGCCCCTTCCTTCCTAGTGGAAATGCAAGAAGGCAAAGCAGACCGGAGCAATCTGCTCTTATACCGTAGACGTTGGCAGTGAGGCCAAGCGAGGCTCTGGAAGTCCCTGGCAGGCTATTTTAACACATAGCCATGAGAAACAATAAAAGGAGAAAAAATAAAAAGAATGAGAAGAAAATATTAAAAAAGAGAGAGAGCAAAAAAATGAGGCTAGAGAAATAATGGGAGCACATGAGCGAACAGCAGCGTGCAGAAAGCAGAGGAAAGCTGTGAACCTCAGGAGCAGCTCAGCAATCCCCCTGGCCTTGGCTCTCCCAAGAGCGTTCTCCTGTCTGCCTCACAGCAAAGAGGGAGTCTGTTTGGGATGATTATTCGCCTCCTAAATGTTGTTGCAGACCCTGGCTGGTGCAACAGTTAACACGCTTGGCTCCTAAATGGTTGGAGGTTCAAGTCTACCCTGAGGTGCCTCAGAAAAAAGTCCTGTCAATGTACACTTTGGAAAAATCAGCCATTGGAAACCCCATGCAACACAGCTCTAACCTGACACACATGGGGTCGCCTTGGGTCAGAGTCAACTTGTCGGCAACTGGTACCAGTATGCGTTTATCAGTTGGTCACTCCACAAGGCATTTCTGAACACCTACTGCATGCTAAGAGCATGCTAGCCAACCAGTAGCCACTAGGTGGGCCATGCCCTGTCTGAAAGCAGTAAAGCCAACTTTGGTGCCTCCTGGAGGCACTTTTTTGGAGGCACAGTGGTTAAGAGCTTGGCTGCTAACCAAAAGGTCAGCAGTTTGAATCCACCAGCCATTCCCTGGAAACCCTATGGGGCAGTTCTACTCTGTCCTGTAGGGTTGCTGAGTTGGAATCGACTTGATGACAACAGGTTTAGGTTTTTTTTGTTTTAAGTTCCAAGCAGGTTAAAATTACCAAAGAATTTCTAGGCTTCCACTCACCTGGCCAGCCACTCTGACACCTAAGCAGCCTCTTACCTGCCTGGCCCTGCTTCCCACTCTGGGCATTTCTCATTAGCAGCCTCCAAACCTTCCTGCCCCAGGAGAGGCCACCCACCAGAGGAGCTGGTGTTACCTTCAGCTTCCTCTCTTTCTCCAGGACAATGGAGTTGATGATGGTGAGCTCGATGCAGATGAAGCTGAGCATGAGAAGCGGTGGGAACTCGTTCTGCAGGACCAGAAAGAAGTGGTCCTGGATGTAGGGCCCATGTGGGAACCTCTTCACCAGCACGCTGACGTTAGCAAACATCTTGGTCATTGCATCTTTACCATGGTGCCACATGATGGCTTTATCCAGAGCATGCTGGATGGCTAGAAAGCCTTCTTTGTGGTAGCCTACATGAGAAGAAAGTGGATGTCAAGCCATGGAGATGAGGAGACACTGAAGATGCAAAGAATAGGGTGGCTACAAAGAGGAATCCACTCGATAGCAATGGGTTAGTTTTGGGTTTGAAGATGTGAACAATTGATGACTCAGGTGGATCACGGCGAGGCACCCCTAACCCTCACGGACAGCAGCAGGAAAACTGTGCCCACAGCCCGCTGCAGTGCACAAGGAGAAGAAAGCCAAGTGGAAGCCACTGTGGCAAGGCTGCTGGAGTCTCTTGTCAGAAAATGGGCAGACAAGGGATGTCAGTGCCAGAACCTTCTTGGTAGGGCCACCCTTCTACCCTTAGTACCCAAGCTTGGGGAGTAGGTGCTTGTTCTGCAGTTTTGATCATTCAGCACCTCTAAGATTTTTAAACTCTGAGCACTTGGAAGAGGCTGCCTGGCTGACCTACTATGATCTGTTTCTGGGCTGTCACTGTTGCTATAGTCCAAGGACTATGGTCACTGGGTTTTGCTGCCAAGCCTCAAAGACAGTCCTTACCGTAAGCAACTCTCGTGTCTCAGTACAGTGTAGCTGGAGTGCTAGGGCCAGCTTTGGGGAAATAGGTTGGGAGGCAAAGGTCCCTCTGAAGTGGCAAAGAGGGCAGGACATGTGAGCAGTGCACTCTGGGGACTCTGGGAGAGCTTTCCTGGTGGGACCCTATCAAAGTAAATTCCCACACAACACTCATAATAATACCACAACCAAACCCACTGCTGTCGAGTCAATTCCAACTCAGCCATCCCATAGGGTTTCCAAGGCTGTAAATCTCTACGGAAGCAGACTGCCACATCTTTCTCCAGTGGAGCGACTGGTGGTTTCAAACTGCCGACCTTTCAGTTAGCAGTTAATCGCGTTAACCACTAACCCACCAGGCCTTGTTGCTCATAATAATAACTGGTAGTAAAATCCTTACAACAAAAAGACCCTAGATGTTTATCTTCAGGGGGAACAAAGACTGAGAAAGTAGGGAGAAGGCAGCGGCAGCTACTCAACAGAGAACAGGCCCGGTCAGTTCCTGTGTCTGCAAACGAGGAAACAAAAATGCAGGGAGACTCTGGGGCCAGGCAGGAGGCTGAGACCCGAACAAGGGACATTGTAGATGGGCATTCTGTGATGGAGCTTCTCCTCTCTCCTCTGTCCTCATGGTGGGACGCTGGAGGGTCAGAACATACCTAACTGGGAATTATGTGCCGAAACAAAGGAGGCAACAAGCTCAAACGGCAGTAGGAAAATCTTTGCCACAGCAAGCCAGGAAATGGCTGTATGGATGTAGGAAATAAGAATCCCAAAAAAGAAAGCAAGTTTCCAAAATGAAGACTAATTTTTCCTTACACATACAAAGAGAAATGGGGTGCAGCACTCCAATATTACATAGTGTCACAAAATATCTTTGATTGCTAAACTTGGAAGAAATCAAACAGGTAGTGACATTTCTAGAGAGGCTTTGCCATGCAAGCTAGCGCCATGGGGGCAGTGTGCAGCAGATGCCAGAATAGCCCTCAGGGTCTGCAAAGCGTTTTTCAAACTTCCTCTTGATTGGAAGTCAGGATAGTGGTTACTCTTGAGAGGGGAGTGCCTGAGGGGGCAGAGGGGGCTTGTGTGCTGCTGTAATGTTCTGTTTCTGGATCTGTGTGCTGGTTACCCAGATGCGTTCAGTTTGTGAAAACTCATGGAGCTGTACACTTAGGACTGTACTTAGGTCCTGCGTCAATAGAAAGCTAAAAAAATAAACCACTTTAGATTGCAGCATACACCCCAGACTGTCAATCATGGGGACTGGAAGCAATGGCCAGGAGGCAAGAGGGTCCCTGGGTGTTATGGATTTAATTGTGTCCCCACAAAATATGTGTTGAAATCCTAACCCGTATACCTGTGGAGGGGTCCCCAGTGGCACAGTGGTTAAGAGGTACAGCTGCTAACTGAAAGTTGGCAGTTTTAATCCACCAGTCGCTCCTTGGAAACCCTATGGGGCAGTTCTACTCTGTCCTTTTAGGGTCCCTCTGAGTAGGAATTGACTTGACGGCAACGGGTTTGGTTTTTGATTTTCATACCCATGGCTATAATTCCTGTTTGAGAATAGAGGTTTCTTTGTTATGTTAACGAGGCAGTATCAGTGTAGGGTGTGTTTTAAACCAAACACTTTTGAGATACAAAAGAGCAAATTAGGCACAGAAGCAAGCAAGCACAGATGGTGGAAGATAGGTGCCACGCCACAGGAAGACCACCAAGGAACCGAGGAACAGAAGCTGAAAAGAGACAAGGACATTCCCCAGAGCAGAATGAGAAAGGCTTCACTTAGAGCCGGTGCCCTGAATTCAGACTTCTAGCCTCCTAAAAAGGAGCCCTGGTGGCACAATGGTAAAGCAAGCTCTCGGCTGCTAACTGAAAGGTTGGTAGGTTGTTCAAACCCACCAGCAGCTCTGAGGGAGAAAAGACTTGGCAATTTGCTCCCGTAAAGATTACAGCCTAGGAAATCCTATGGGGCAGCTCTGCTCTGTTGTACAAGGTGACTTTGGGTCAGAATTAACTCTAAGCACACAACAACAGCAACAAGCCTCCTAAATGGTGAGAAAACAAATTTCTATTGGTTAAAGTCACCCACTTGTGATATTTCTGTTAGAGCAGCGCTAGCTAATTGAGACACTGGGGCAAGGGTGGCATGAGGACAAAGGCCTGAGTTAGAGAAGAGGTGGCATAGAGATCACGTTATGAGAGTATAAACAACGGATAAAATTAAGCCCACTTCAATTGAAAATAGACATTTTTATAAACAGAAAGTTAATAAATACAGAAACGTAAAGAAGGGTCTCACTCATTGTTCCTGTGAAATGTTTGGACCCTTCCTTCAAACGACGCATCATTACAAAGCAGACACACTCATACCTGCCTCTTTAACTGACACTGGGTTGTAAGGATTTTACCGTGGGCCACATTTCTAGAGGTAATTCCTTCAGGCTCTTCTGAAATGCTAGTTTAGCAGTGTTCAGAGAGCAGAAACAACTCAAACAGCTCCACAGACACAGGCCACTGGCTGCGAGCGGCTGGCTTTCTCACCAGGGCTCCCCCCATCGTTAAATGCGTGGTCCCGGGGCTCATCTCCTGGATTCGGAGGATAAAGAAAGGATGTGCTCCAGCCTTCAACATAATCCTGAGGGACTATTACCCTCAAGAATAAAAAATTCCTCATGATGCAGCTGAAGCGCAAGGAATAGCTGACCTATGAAGAACAAAAAGAAAATAAATTTGGTCAGGAGATGTTGAAGCTCAGAAAAGGCATAGGACACAGCAAAGGTGTGGGTCATGTCATCTGTACCAGGAGGAAAGGCACCCACCTTAGCAAACGTCCCCCCAGGGAAGCACACGTCAGTAACCATTGCAGGACTTGGACAGTGGGCTGCTTCACCACCTTCCAGGAGCCAGACTACCTGGATCCAAATCCAAACTCTCCTACTGAATAGCCATGTCACTTTAGGCAAGTTTCTTAACCTCTGTTGACTTAGTTTCCTCATCAGTCAAATGCAGATGGTATTAACAGCACTTCCCTCACAGGTTGTTGCAGGATTAAAGGAGAGGGTCCCTTGCGATGTGACTGGCATTAGTAAGGCTTGAAAGATGTTGGTTATTTTACTACTGTCTCTCTCCACCTTCCAGTATCCCGTGGAAGTTCTAACAACCAATCAATCATTATCTAGACTGTACAGCACAAAGCAAAGGCAATAAGCTAGTTTTCCTGTCCCAAAACAGAAGCCAGATAATCCCATGTTTAAAACACTACCTCCCCCTTAAAAAAAAAACAACTTACCATGTCTGAAATCCCATGAGATTAATAATGATGACAGCAATAGTAACTAATTCTGGTGGTAAATTCCTATGTTCCAGGCCCTGTTCTGAGCACTTTATAGTCATAAACTCATTTAATCCTTACACCAACTCTAGGAGTTAGGTACCAATGTGAGCCCAATTACATTGATAAGGGAACTGAGGCCCAGAAATGTTACTAATTTTCCCAAGGTCACAAAGCTAGTAAGTTGCAGAGCCAGGATTCAAACCCATAGAGTCTGGTGTTGGAGTCCATACTCCTAACATTCTGCTTTTGTAATCAAGCAGCTGAACATATGCCGTCCTGTACTCTCAGGATAGAGGCTTGCTTGGAGCAAGTCTCCTCTCTTAAAGCATCAGAAAACCGGAAGGGAACTCAAAGTCTAGTTCATAAAATGTGCCATGGACATGGAAGCATTCTCTCATCTCCTATGCAAATAGGATGGCAGCTAGCTGACAGAGCTGAAACAGACCAAGGCAGATGAGTCAGGTAACAAGGTCAGCCTGGGGACCCATAAGGCTGTTAGGGAGAATATGTTCTTACCGAGAGGGGCAGGGAATCCTTGCTGTCGTTGAAGCTATGATCAAAAACAATTCCCGTCAATATGTAGAAAGCACTGGGATCATTAATTACGTAACTTTCAAATGCAGACTCCGAATGATAGCCCCGAACTAAAAAAAAAAAAAATTTTTTTTTTTTTTTTTTTTAAAAATCCAATCAGTTGAGTGGTTGAATGAAGGCAAACATTGCTCAATCCCCACCTCCCCATCTGCCTTAGGAAATTGCCAGTTTACTTCTCAACTAAGGGAGAGCAAACCTTGCTCACTCACTCACTCATTCATTCATTCTGCAAACACTTGAGCACATACAAGATGCTAGAAACAAAGTCAAATAATAATGGCCTACACCTTAATTGAGGCTTTGGAAAACTCTTTATATTCTAATTCTCCTTAGCTAGGTAGTACTTTTTTTTAGGTAGTACTTAGTATAAACAGGCGGGTGGACGCAATGCTTGCCCATGTTTGTGAGGAAATTACTATCACTCCATATCAACCTTCTCTCCTAAGTTTTAACAACCACCCAAAATGGAAAACAAAATAATAAAGAAATTAAAGTGCTCTGATGAAAGAAATAATTTCTACAGCTAATTGCCCTCAAACTTGGTAGTTTGATATAAAATTCTCCTCGAAAGTAATTCTTCCTCAGAATGCTGAAAGTGTTACTACACAATTTAGCATACAACGTTGCTGAGTGTAATGTCTGCTTCTTTGTTAAGTAACCTGGTTTTCCTCTCTGAAAGCTTTTAGGACTTCTATTTCTTCATCCTGTGAAGTTCAGAAGTGCCATTAATATGTGTCTAAGTTTGCCCTATTTTTGTTTTCCTGCTTGGACTAGTGAAACCCTTTGAATCTGAAGTCTCAAGTGTTCCTTCAGAAATTCTTTTCTATATTTGATGGTTTTTTTCCTCCCCTTAGTCATCTCCTTTTCTTCCTTCTGGGACTCCAGGTAGATGAAGGTTGACTTCATCTGGCCTTCATGGCTATTAACTTTTTTTTCATATTTTCCATTTCTTTGTCCTTTTGCTTTACATTCTCAGAGACTTCCTTGACTTTACCTTCTGGATCACCTATCAGGCTTCTGACATGTCCATTCTATCATTTCCATGAATGTTATTTTAATAATCATTTTTAATTTTCAAGACATCTTTCTGTTTCTTTGTTTCCTTTTCATAGGAGTCTGTTTTGTTTAGAGCAGCAATATTTTCTCAAATTTGAGAATACTAATGTTTTATTAACTAGTTTTTTTTTTTCTATTGAAAACATAAGGCATGCACATGGCCCCCAAACACTCTTTTAACTCAGTACTGAAGTAATTCCTGAGGTTCACCTTCAGCCAGAAATTAGGCACAAAAAACAAAACGAGACTAAATGGGCACACCGGCCCAGGGTCAAGGACGAGAAGGCAGGAGAGGACAGGAAAGCTGATAATGGGGAACCCAAGGTAGAGAAGGGGAGAGTGTTCACATGTTGTGGGGTTGACAACCAATGTCACGAAACAATATGTGTATTAATTGTTTAAGAAGAAACTAATTTGCTGTGTAAACCTTCACCTAAAGTACGATAAAAAAGGGAAATTTTTTTTTTTTTAATTTTTATTGTGTTTTAAGTGAAAGTTTACAAATCAAGTCAGTGCATCATAAAAAAACTTATAAACACCCTGCTGTATATTCCTGGTTGCTCTCCCCCTGAGACAACACACTCCTCTCCACCCTGTATTTCTGTGTCCAAGTAGCCAGCTTCTCTCCCGCTCAGACTTCACATAACCCCTCCAGACAGGTGCTGCCCACATAGTCTCACGTGCGTACTTGATCCAAGAGGCTCACTCCTCCTCACCGGTATCATTTTCTATCTTATAGTCCAGTCCAATCCCTGTCTGAAGAGTTGGCTTTGGGAATGGTTCCTGTCTTGGGCTAACAGAAGGTCTGGGGACCATGACCTCCAGGGTCCTTCTACTCTCAGTCAGACCACTAAGTTTGGTCATTTTGCAAGAACTTGAGGTCTGCATCCCACTGTTCTCCTGCTCCTTCAGGGATTCTCTGTTGTGTTCCCTGTCATGACCATCATCGGTTATAGCTAGGCACCATCTAGTTCTTCTGGTCTCAGGTTGACGTGGTCTCTGATTTGTGTGGCCCTTTCTGTCTCTTTCTGTCTCATGGGCTCATAATTACCTTGTGTCTTTGGTTTGCTTCGTTCTCCTTTGCTCCAGGTAGGTTGAGACCAATTGATGCATCTTAGATGGCCACTTGCTAGCATTTAAGACCCCAGACACCACTCTCCAAAATGGAATGCAGAATGTTTTCTTCCTAGATTTTATTATGCCAATTGACCTAGATGTCCCCTGAAACCATGGTCCCCAAACCCCTGCCTCTGCTACGCTGGCCTTCAAAGCGTTTGGTTTATTCAGGAAACTTCTTTGCTTTTAGTTTAGTCCAGTTATGCTCACTTCTCCTGTATTGTGTGTTATCTTTCCCTTCACCTAAATTAGTTCTTCTCTACTACCTAATTAATGAATCCCCTCTCCTCCCCTCCCTCCCCTCTCTTGTAACCATCAAAGAATATTTTCTTCTCTGTTTAAACTATTTCTTGAGCTCTTATTATAGTGGTCTCATACGACATTTGTCCTTTTGCAACTGACTAATTTCACTCAGCATAATGCCTGCCACATTCCTCCATGTTATGAAATGTTTCACAGATTCATCGCTGTTCTTTATGGATGCATAGTATTCCATTGTGTGAATATACCATTATTTATTTATCCACTCATCCGTTGATGGGCACCTTGGTTGCTTCCATCTTTTTGCTATTGTAAACAGTGCTGCAATAAACATGGGTGTGCATATATCTGTTTGTGTAAAGGCTCTTATCTCTCTAGGATATATTCCGAGAGGTGGGATTGCTGGATCATACAGTAGTACTACTTCTAGGTTTTTAAGGAAGCGCCAAATCAATTTCCAAAGTGGATGTATCATTTTACATTCCCACCAGCAGTGTATAAGTGTCTGATTCTCTCCACAACCTCTCCACCATTTATTATTTTGTGTTTTTTGGATTAATGCCAGCTGTGTTGGAGTGAGATGGAATCTCATTGTAGTTTTGATTTGCATTTTTCTAATGGCTAATGATCTTGAGCATTTCCTCATGTATCTGTTAGCTACCTGAATGTCTTCTTTAGTCAAGTGTCTGTTCATATCCTTTGCCCATTTTTTAAAATGGGTTATTTGTCTTTTTGTTGTTGAGTTTTTGCAGTATCATGTAGATTTTAGAGATCAGTCTCTGACCGGAAATGTCATAGCTAAAAACTTTTTCCCAATCAGTAGGTAATCTTTTTACTCTTTTGGTGAAGTCTTTGGATGAGCATAGGTGTTTGACTTTTAGGAGCTCCCAGTTATCTAATTTCTTTTCTGATGTTTGTACACTTCCAGTAATGTTTTGTATACTGTTTATGCTATGTATTAGAACTCCTAGCATTGCCCCTATTTTTTCTTCCACGATCTTTATCATTTTAGATTTTATATTTAGGTCTTTGATCCATTTTGAGTTGGTTTTTGTGCATGGTGTGAGTTATGGGTCTTCTTTCATTTTTTTGCAGATGGATATTCAGTTATGCCAGCACCATTTGTTAAAGAGACTGTCTTTTCCCCAATTAACAGACTTTGGGTCTTTGTAAAATATCAGTTGCTCATATGTGGATAGATTTATATCTAGATTCTCAATTCTGTTCCATTGGTCTATGTATCTGTTGTTGTACCAGTACCAGGCTGTTTCGACTACCGTGACATTATAATAGGTTCTAAAATCAGGTAGTCTGAGGCCTCCCACTTTGTTCTTCTTTTTCGGTAATGCTTTTCTTTTCCACAGTCTCTTTCCCTTCCATATGAAGTTGGTGATTTGTTTCTCCATCTCATTAAAAAATTTCACTGGTATTTGGATTGGGATTGCATTGTATCTATAAATTGC
The DNA here is from genome assembly GCF_030014295.1 of Loxodonta africana. Lineage (NCBI taxonomy): Eukaryota > Metazoa > Chordata > Mammalia > Proboscidea > Elephantidae > Loxodonta > Loxodonta africana. The sequence goes on along the minus strand of NC_087353.1, from coordinate 55,618,743 downwards.
TTTGTGCAGAACAGACGTTTTTACAATGTTGAGTCTCCCTATCCACGAGCAAGGTACGTTTTTCCACTTATGTAAGTCTCTTTTGGTTTCTTGCAGTAGCGCCTTACAGTTTTCTTTGTGTAGGTCTCTTACATCTCTGGTTAGATTTATTCCTAAGCATTTAATCTTCTAAGGGGCTATTGTAAATAGTATTGATTTGGTGATTTCCTCATCGACACTCTCTTTGTTGGTGTAGAGGAATCCAACTTATTTTTGTAGGTTTATTTTGTATCCTGATAATCTGCTGAACTCTTCTATTAGTTTTGGTAGTTTTCTTGAGGATTCTTTAGGGTTTTCTGTGTATAAGCTCATGTCATCTGCAAACAGAAATACTTCGACTTCTTCCTTACAAATCTGGATGCCCTTTATTTCTTTATCTAGCGTAATTGCTAGGACCTCCAGCACAATGTTGAATAAGAAAGAGTGTGATAGACAGCATCCTTGTCTGGTTCCCATTCTCAAGGGGAATGCTTTCAGAATCTCTCCATTTAGGGTGATGTTGGCTGTTGGCTTTGTATAAATGGCCTTTATTATGTTGCGGAATTTTCCTTCTATTCCTATTTTGCTGAGAGTTTTTTTTTTAATCATGAATGGGTGTTGGACTTTGTCAAATGCCTTTTCTGCATCAGTTAATAGGATCATGTGGTTCTTGTCTTTTGTTTTATTTGTGTGATGGATTACATTGCTTGTTTTTCTAATGTTGAACCATCCCTGCATACCTGGTATGAATCCCAGTTGGTCATGGTGAATTTTTTTTTTTTTGATATGTTGTTGAATTCTATTGGCCAAAATTTTGTTGAGAATTTTTGCGTCTAAGTTCACGAGGGATGTTGGTCTGTAATTTTCTGTTTTTGTGGAGTCTTCACCTGGTTGGTTGGTATCAGGGATATGCTCGCTTCATAGATTGAGTTTTGGACCATTCCATCCTCTTCTATGCTCTGAAATACCTTTAGTAGTAGTGGTGTTAGCTCTTCTCTGAAAGTTTGGTATAATTCTGAAGTGAAGCTCTCTGGGCCTGGGCTTTTTTTGGTGGCAGTTTTTGATTCCTTTTCAATCTCTTCTTTTGTTGTGGGTCCATTTAGTTGTTCTACCCCTGTTTGTGTTAGTTTAGGTAGGTAGTGTGTTTCTAGGAATTCATCCATTTCTTCTAGGTTTTCAAATTTGTTAGAGTGCAATTTTTTATAGTAATGTGGTGTGATTCTTTTAATTTCAGTTGGGTCTGTTGTAATATCGCCCATCTCATTTCTTATTTGGGCTATTTGCTTCCTCTCCTCTTTTTCTTTTGTCAGTTTGGCCAATGGTTTATCAATTTTGTTAAGTTTTTCAAAGAACCAGCTTTTGGTCTTGTTAATTCTTTCAATTGTTTTTCTGTTTTCTATTTCATTTAATTCTGCTCTAATTGTTATTATTTGCTTTCTTCTGGTGCCTGAGGGTTTCTTTTGTTGCTGTCTTTCTATTGTTCAAGTTGTAGGGATGATTCTTTGATTTCGGCCCTTTCTTCTTTTTGTATGTGTGCATTTATTGATATAAATTGACCTCTGAGCACTGCTTTTACTGTGTCCCAAAGGTTCTGAAAGGAAGTGTTTTCATTCTTGTTGGATTCTATGAATTTCTTTATTCTGTCCTTAATTTGTTCTATAATCCAATCAATTTTGAGCAAAGTGTTCAGTTTCCAAGTGTTTGATTTCTTTTCCCTGATTTTTCTGTTATTGACTTCTAGCTTTATGGCTTTATGGTCAGAGAAGATGCTTTGTGATATTTCAATGTTTTGGGTTCTGTCAAGCCTTGCTTTATGGCCTAATACGTGGTCTATTCTAGAGAATGTTCAATGTGCATTGGAAAAGAAAGTATACTTGGATGATATTGGGTGGAGTGATCTGTATATGTCTATGAGGTCAAGTTGGTTAATTGTGGCATTTAGCTCTTCCATGTCTTTATCGAGCTTCTTTTTGGACCTTCTGTCCTTCACCAAAAGTGGTGTGTTGAAGTCTCCTATTATTATTGTGCAGCTATCTCACTTTTCAACGCTATTAGAGTTTGTTTTATGCATCTTGAAGCCCTGTCGTTGGGTGCATAAATATTTAATATGGTAATATCCTCCTGGTACATTGTCCCTTTAATCATTATATAGTGTCCTTCATTATCCTTTGTGGTAGATTTAAGTTCGAAGTCTGTTTTGTCAGAAATTGGTATGGCCACTCCTGCTCTTTTTTGATTGTTGTTTGCTTGATATATTTTTTCCATCCTTTGAGTTTTAGTCTTTAAGTCTAAGGTGTGTCTTGTAGGCAGCATATAGACGGATTGTGTTTTTTTAATCCAGTCTGCAGCTCTGTCTCTTTATTGGTGCATTTAGTCCATTTACATTCAGTGTGATTATAGATAGGTACGAGTTTAGTGTAGTCATTTTGATGACTTTTTTTGTGTTGTTCACAGTTTCATTTTTCCACTTTTTTTGTGCTGAGTAGTTTTCTTTGTAAATTGTGTGTTCCTCTTTTTCACTGTAGTTGATTTTGTTTTTGCCGAGTTTTTGTTTTTCTTTTTTTTAATTTTGATGTGTAGGATTTTTAGTCTTCTTTGTGGTTACCTTAATATCTACCCCTATTTTTCTAAGTTTAAACCTAACCTGTATCTCCCTATATCGCCTTGACTTTGTCTCCATATGGAAGATCTATGCCTACTTTATTTAGTTCCTCTTTATTGATTTAATGTTGTCATGTTTTACATAATAACATCACTGATTCCCTGTTTTGAGCACTTTTTTATCTTGATTTTTTTTTTTACTATTATTATTTTTTATTAAGTTGATTTATTTTTATGATTTCCCTATCTGGGTTGATATCTGCTTGTTCTGTCCTGTGTTCTAGTGTTGGGTTGATATCTGATATTATTGATTTTCTAACCAGAGAATTCCCTTTAATATTTCTTGTAGTTTTGCTTCGGTTTTTGCAAATTCCCTAAGCTTCTGTTTATCTGGAAGTGTCTTAATTTCGCCTTCATATTTGAGAGACAGTTTTGCTGGATATACGATTCTTGGCTGGCAATTTTTCTCCTCCAGTGCTTATATATGTCATCCCACTGCCTTTTGACTGCATGGTTTCTACCGAGAAGTCCGAGCTTATTCTTAATGATTCTCCTTTATAGGTGACTTTTTGCTTATCCCTGGCTGCTCTTAAAATTTTCTCTTTATCTTTGGTTTTGGCAAGTTTGATTGTAATATGTCTTAGAGACTTTCTTTTGGGATTTACCTTGTTTGGGGTTCAATGAGCATCTTGGATAGATATCCTTCCATCTTTCACGATGTCATGGAAATTTTCTGCCAACAAATTTTCAACAATTCTGTCTGCATTTTCTGTTATCCCTCCCTGTTCTGGTATTCCAATCACTTGCAAATTATTCTTTTTGATAGAGTCCCACATGATTCTTAAAGTTTCTTCATTTTTTTAATTATTTTATCCGATTTTTCTTCAAATATATTGTTGCCAAGTGTTTTATTTTCAATCTCACTAATTCTGCCTTCCACTTCCTCAATTCTGCTCTTCTATTGAATTGTCTAATTTTGTAATTTTATTGTTAACCTTCTGAATTTGATTGCTGTCTCTCTATGGATTCTTGCAGCTCATTAAATTTTTCATTATGTTCTTGAACAATCTTTTTAATTGCTTCAACTGCTTTGTCTGTGTGTTTTTTGGCTTCTTCTGCATATTGTCTGATCTCATGTCTGATTTCTTGAAGAGTTCTGTATATTAATCTTTTGTATTCTATATCTGGTAATTCCAGGAATACATTCTCATCCAGGAGAGTCCTTGATTCTTTGTTTTGGGAGTTTGTTGAAGCATTCATGGTCTGCTTCTTTATGTGGTTTGATATTGACTGTTGTCTCTGAGCCATCTATAAGTTATTGTATTAATTTCTTTTATATTTGCTCACTGTGTTCTAGTTTCTTGCTTTGTTTTGTTTTGATATACCCAAATAGGCTACTGTAAAAAAAAAAAAAAAAAAATTTTTATAGTAAGCTCACTTGATTTTTGGAGCCTTCAAAGCACTAATATCCTGTTATCAGATGGCTAGAGCTGTTACCAGGTATATGAGCCTAGGAGTCTACTCACTATTCTTGTATTCCTGATAGTTGGTCACCTAGTGTGTGGTTTAGGCTCTCACCTACTATCTTAGAGAAGCAGTGTTGATTGGTGTATGCACAGGTTTCTGGAAGCAGCAGGATGTCACACTCTGAGGAAGAAAGTTAGGAAAATACATCCCTGTTCTCTAGAGCACTCTGGTGGGGGGGTTCCATAGGCACCCAATGCTTTTACCTCTAAGGACTGGTAGGCACCACTTATGTTTGGTGCCCTTTTGCAGGTGGCTAGGTAGCGTGGTTGGAGCCTCCAGTACTCAGGCCTCTGCTGTGGGTGGGTGAAGGCCTTGTTTAATAGGCAAAGCAGTATCAAATGTCCAAAACCTGCCTCTGCATCACACAGCTGAAACAGTTATAGTCAGGCCTCAAACAGATTTGCCCTTGCAATATAATAGCCAGATCCTGTCTGGGGTAGTCAAGCCAATGAGGGTTTTTTTTTTTTTTTTTTTTTTTTAAATCTATGTACAGGTTCCTCATGAGCACAATTATGTGTTCTAGAGTTCTCATTCTTCACAATATTATCCATAATTTTTTATGATCCACACAGTCCAATGCCTTTGCATAGTCAATAAAATACAAGTAAACTCCCTTCTGGTAGTCTCTGCTTTCAGCCAGGATCCATCTGACATCAGCAATGATATCCCTGGTTTCACATCGTCTTCTGAATCCAGCTTGAATTTCTGGCATCCTGCTGCAGACACTTTTGAATGATCTTCAGCAAAATTTTACTTCTGTGTGATTTTAATGATATTGTTTGATAATTTCCACGTTCAGTTGGATCACCTTTCTTGGAAATAGGCATAAATATGGATCTCTTCCAGTTGGTTGGTGTCTTAGTCATCTTGTGTTGCTATAACAGAAATATCACAAGTGGATGGCTTTAACACAGAGAAATATATTCTCTCACAGTCTAGTAAGCTACAAGTCCAAATTCAGAACGTCAGCTCAGGGGGAAGGCTTTCTCTCTCTGCCAGCTCTGGAGGAAGGTCCTCGTCATCAATCTTCCCTTGGCCTGGGAGCATTTCAGCACAGTATCCTCAGGTCCAAAGGATGTGCTCTGTTCCTGGCCCTGCTTTCTTGGTGGTATGAGGTTCCCCTGTCTCTCTGCTCACTTCTCTCTTTTATATTTCAGAAGAGATTGGCTTAAGACATATATAATCTTGTAGACCTCATCAGTACAACTGCCACTAATCCTTCTTACTACATTATAGCGATGGGATTTACAACACATAGGGAAATCACATCAGACGATAAAATGGTAGACAATCAGACCTAGCCAAGTTGACAGACTTTTTTGGGGGACACAATCCAATCCATGACAGTTGGCCAGGTAGCTGTCTTCCAAATTTCTTGGCATAGACAAATGAGAACTTCCAGGGCTGCATCCATTCATTGAAACATCTCAATTGTTTCAACAACTGAAGAAGAACTGCCTCTTCAAGGTAGAGTTGAGCTTTATGACATGGGTGGAGTCAAGGTTTCAGAATCTTAATTCGCTGATGTGGCATGACTCAAAATGAGAAGAAACCATTAATAATCGGAACCTGGAATGTATGAAGTATGAATCTAGGGACATTGGAAATCGTCAAAAATGAAATGGAATGCAGAAAGATCGATATCCTGGCATTAGTGAGGTGAAATGGGCTGGTATTTGTCATTTTGAATTGGGCAATCATATGGCCTACTATGCTTGGAATGACAACTTGAAGAGGAATGGCATTGCATTCATTGTCAAAAAGAACATTTCAAGATCTATCCTGAAGTACAACGCTGTCAGTGATAGGATAATATCCATATGCCTACAAGGAACAGCAGGTAATACAACTATTATTCAAATTGACGCACCAACCACTAAGGCCAAAGATGAAGAAGCTGAAGATTTTTACCAACTTCTGCAGTCTCAAATTGATCCAACATGCAATTAGGATGCACTGATAGTTACTGGTTTGACTATAGTAAGTTAAAAACAAAAACATTTAATATTTTATTAGCCTTGAAACATAAATACACGTGTTTCCATCGTGTCTTCTAAAAGAATAAAAATCCCGCATGGACTACTTCCCCTCAACTACCACTTCTGTTGCCTCTTTAGAATTTGAAGACCCTATAATTGGAATCTCTATCATTCTTTCTTAGGAAACAACTTCAAGCAATACTTTATAAAAATGCCTCCCTTATTCTTATCCCGTCTTTATGTCTAACCTTCAAAATCAACATCAAAGCTTTCCCCCACCATTTCTGTGATATTCTTCAAAGCTTCACTTCTGGCAGGGATATAAACTAGTTGAAATTTATTTTTCACAGGATAATGATAGAAGAATCCTGGCAGTGAACTGATATCAACTGGTTGGTAGTTAGATGAAGGTCTTTTTCTTGGCAAACTATTGAAACGAAGATACATTACAACTGTAGAAAATAATACTGGCATCAAGATTTCAAGAACTGTAATCAGAGGTTTCCGCTTCTAAAATAAAAAACAAAAGCTTTATGTTAGTCCAAAACAGAACGCAAGTATAAATCTCTCTATGGTGAATATTCTTCCAATAAGAACTCCTTAATTTTTCTGGCCTCCCTGCAAAATGCATGAAGAAGAAAAAATAAAGAATTACCTAGAAACATTTCCTTTTAGCTTTTCTGTAACACCAGAAGAGAGAAATCAGCACCAATTATGCCATTTTTAATAATTACAGTTAACAACGACTCATTTGCAGAAAAGGGCCCTTTTACAAGTAAAGTTCTTAATTTTTCTTTAAACCATTATTGGAAACCAATTTAACGTAAACATTCCGACTCATAGCGACCCTATTGGGTGGCGTAGAACTGCACCATAGGGTTTCCAAGGCTGTAAATCTTTAAGGAAGCAGACTGCCACATCTTTCTCCTGAGGAGCAGCTGGGGGTTTGAACCACCAACCTTTCGGTTAGCAGCCACCCGGGCTCCTTAGTCCCTCTCAAGGACTCACATTTTCCCTACAGTTAACCGTACCTACCTTTAAGATGAAATTCTTCCAGAGAAGAAGTTTTAAGTTCCTGAATACTTTCATTTTTCTAGCTGAAGAAGACCGCACACCTCTGGTCAGGAAACAAATGGGGGAAATGGCATGCATATTACAACGAGGTCAAAGGCTTTCAGAGGTCAAGGGCTTTCAGAACATCGTGCTGGACTAATTTCCCTTCTACTTTTCTAGCATTTCCTTCATGGTCTCTTTTACTGGTTCCTCCTCCTCCCCATAGTGCCCAGGGGCTCAGCCTGTGGACCATTCTCCACCTCCACACTCTGTCTTCTAGGTTTAAATCCATCTACACGCTGATGGCTCCTAAATGTATATCCCTAGCCTAGGCCTTGCCTGAAACTGTAGACCCCAATACCAAATTGCCTGCTTAACATCTCCACATGTCAAACACATCTCAAACTTACCATGTCCAAGATTGAGCTATTCATATTCTTTTTTTTTTTAATAACTTTTATTAAGCTGCAAGTGAACGTTTACAAATCCAATCAGTCTGTCACGTATAAGTTTACATACATCTCACTCCCTACTCCCACTTGCTCTCCCCCTCTTGAGTCAGCCCTTTCAGTCTCTCCTTTCTTGACAATTTTGCCGGCTTCCCTCTCTCTCTATCCTCCCATCCCCCCTCCAGACAAGAGTGGCCAACACAATCTCAAGTGTCCACCTGATATAATTAGCTCACTCTTCATCAGCGTCTCTCTCCCACCCGCTGACCAGTCCCTTTCATTTCTGATGAGTTGTCTTAGGGGATGGTTTCTGTCCTGTGTCAACTGAAGGTCTGGGGAGCATGGCCGCCGGGATTCCTCCAGTCTCAGTCAGACCATTAAGTTTGGTCTTTTTATGAGAATTTGGGGTCTGCATCCCACTGATCTCCTGTTCCCTCAGGGGTCCTCTGCTGTGCTCCCTGTCAGGGCAGTCATCGATTGTGGCCGGGCACCAACTAGTTCTTCTGGTCTCAGGATGATGTAGGTCTCTGGTTCATGTGGCCCTTTCTGTCTCTCGGGCTCTTAGTTGTTGTGTGGCCTTAGTGTTCTTCATTTTCCTTTGCTCCAGGTGGGTTGAGACCAATTGCTGCATCTTAGATGGCCGCTTGTTAGCATTTAAGACCCCAGACGCCACATTTCAAAGTGGGATGCAGAATGATTTCATAATAGAATTATTTTGCCATTTGACTTAGAAGTCCCCGCAAACCATGTTCCCCAGACCCCCGCACTTGCTCCGCTGACCTTTGAAGTCATATTCTTTTAAAACAGATCTTCCTACATTTTTTCTGAATTAGTGGCAATGCCATGCTTCAAGATATACAGGGCTATTGTTGACTCCTCTCTCTCTTTCACATCCTATATCCAGTTTGTCAGCAAATCCTTTAGAAGCCTCCACTTTCAAAATATACCCAGAATTCAATCCCTTTTCACCACCCCTTACCCTTATCACCAAGGAGCCCTGGTGGCACAAACAGTTAAGTGCTCAGCTGCTAACTGAAAGGTTGGTGGTTTGAACCCACCCAGCAGCTCCTCAGGAGAAAAAACTTGGTGATCTGCTTCCATAAAGATTAAAAAAAAAAAAGCCTTACAGCCTAGAAATCCCTGTGGGGCGGTTTTACTCTGTCACATGGGTCTCTATGAGTCAGAATCGACTCAACGGTGCCCAACAACAAACATATTTTGTAACACTCCTCCATGCTTTTTCTTCTTAGCGTTTTTTAATTACCTTTTTTTTTTAGCATAATACTTATTTATCTTATTTACAATCTGACTTCCCCACTAAAACGTAAGCTCCACGAAAGCCGGTAATTCTGTCTGTTTTCTTCACCACTATGTTTCTAGACACAGGAGCACTTGCCTGGGTATGTGCAGAGGCTAGCACAGGGTAGGCACTCAGTAAATACTGAACAAGTGAACGTATGAATGAGTGAATGATAGGGTCTACAGTTGTTTTAGGGAGATTATTAGGACATAAGTGACTGTGAGGAAAGAAGAAAAATATTTTAGATACCAGAAAATTTTTTTCTTTTCACTTTTTTTGACTTCCCAAGTATAGTTTATGCATTAACTTTTAGACACAACTACAGTGAAGTTTTTATTTGCAGAAAAAAATCATTCCAGTAGGGAAAGGAGAATGTATAACTTTTTCTCAGGTTAAAGTTCCCCTGACCTTGCACATTAGAAATTAAAGAAACAGGGCTCATATAAACATGCGGGAAATTCAACGTCTATTCCGAAAGAGTTCTTATTCTGTGAGTATTCTTGTCTCTGTTGTGCTTTCTACAGCGCTACTTCCTTAAGGCTGCTTCTTTGTCAGGAATACAGGAGTATCAGAAGCAGCATCTTCAAGAGTGAATGTAACAAACAGAAATCTGTACATCAATGTTCATGGCAGCACTTTTCACAACAGCCAAAAGGTGGAAACAACCAAAATGTCCGTCAACAGACGAATGGATAAACAAAACGTAGTATACATACACAATGGAATGCTATTTAATCATAAAAAGAAATGAAGTCCTGATGCATGCCACAACATGGAGGAACCTTGAAAACAACAATGCTGAGTGAAATACGTCAGTCGCAAAAGGATAAGTATTGTATGATCTCACTTACGTGAGATAAACAAATTTATAGAAACCAAAGATTATTGTGGTTACTGGGGTGGGAGGGAGTGGTGGAAGGAGGAGTTTTTGTTTAGGGGGCACTGACTTTATGTTCATGGCGGTGGAATGATTTGGAAAAGGATAGCAAGAACAGTTGCACAACATGAAGATTGTAATTGTTACTGAATTGTACATGTAGAAATTGTTGAGATGGTATATGTTTTGCTATACATATTCTAACCACAATAAAATAAAAAAGAGTGAATGCAATGACACGTTTATATTAGTCAGCTATTGCTGCTGCAAGAATCTTGTATGACAAACATCATCGTAACTCAGTGGCTTGCAACTACAAGCACTTAGCTCCTGTTCACAAGACCACAGGCAAGATGTGGTCTGCTGGGCTCCTGGGAGTAGCTGGGCTTCAGGCTGGCTCCACATCCATGTGTCCTGGCATCCTTCTTGGGCCAGCTGTTGGTTCGGGCATGTTCTTCTGATGGCAAGGGGCCAAGTCAAAGCACACAAGTACTCCTAAAGCTTCTGCTCATGCAACATGTGCTAACCGTTCCACTGGCCAAAGCAAGTCACACAGCCAAGCCCAGTATCAATGCAACAGGTAAATAAACTGTGCCTACTCTAGTGGGCCCCCACGTGTCTGTCAGCTTGTCATACTTTGGGGGCTTGCGTATTGCTGTGATGCTGGAAGCTATGCCACCAGTATTCAGATACCAGCAGGGTCACCCAGAAAGGACAGGTTTCAGCTGAGCTTCCAGACTAAGATAGACTAGGAAGAAGGACCCAGCAGTCTACTTCTGAAAAGCATTAGCCAGTGAAAACCTTATGAACAGCAGCAGAACATTGTCTGATATAGTGCTGGAAGATGAGCCCCCCAGGTTGGAAGGTACTCAAAAGATGACTGGGGAGGAGCTGCCTCCTCAAAATAGAGTCAACCTTAATGACATGGATGGAGCAAAGCTTTCGGGACCTTCATTTGCTGATGTGGCGTGACTCAAAATGAGAAGAAACAGCTGCAAACATCCACTAATAATTGGAACCTGGAATGTATGAAGTATGAATATAGGAAAACTGGAAATCATCAAAAATGAAATGGAATGCATAAACATCGGTATCCCAGGCATTAGTGAGCTGAAATGGACTGGTATTGGCCATTTTGAATCAGACAATCATATGGTCTACTATGCTGGGAATGACACTTGAAGAGGAATGGTGTTGCATTCATTGTCAAAAAGAACGTTTCAAGGTCTATCCTGAAGTACAACGCTGTCAGTGATAGGATAATATCCATACACCTACAAGGAAGACCAGTTAATATGAGTATTATTCAAATTTACACACCAACCACTAGGGCCAAAGATGAAGAAATAGAAGATCTACATCAGCTGCTGCAGTCTGAAATTGACTGAACATGCAATCAAGATGCATTGATAATTACCAGCAAATGGAATGTGAAAGTTGGAAACAAAGAAGAAGGATCAGTAGTTGGAAAATATGGCCTTGGTGATAGAAACAATGCCGGAGATCAAATGATAGAATTTTGCAAGACCAACGACTTCTTCATTGCAAATACCTTCTTTCACCAACATAAACAGTGACTATACACATGGACCTCACCAGATGGAACACACAGAAATCAAATTGTCTACAATTGTGGAAAGAGACGATGGAAAAGCTCAATATCATCAGTCAGAACAAGTCCAGGGGCCGACTGTGGAACAGACCATCAGTTGCTCATATGCAAGGTCAAGCTGAAACTGAAGGAAACCAGAGCAAGTCCACGACAGCCAAAATATGACTTTGAGTATATCCCACCTGAATTTAGAGACCATCTCAAGAATAGATTTGATGCATTGAACGCTAGTGACCAAAGACCAGACAAGTTGTGGAATGACATCAAGGACATCATCCATGAAGAAAGCAAGAGGTCATTGAAAAGACAGAAAAGAATAAAAAGAATGAAAAGACCACGATGGATGTCAGAGGAGACTCTGAAACTTGCTCTTGAACATTGAGCAGATAAAGCAAAAGGAAGAATTGATGAAGTAAAAAAACTGAACAGAATATTTCAAAGGGAAGCTCAAGAAGACAAAGTAAAATATTACAATGACACATGCAAAGAGCTGGAGAAGGGAAACCAAAAGGGAAGAACATGCTCAGTATTTCTCAAGCTGAAAGAACTGAAGAATAAATTCAAGCCCCGAGTTGCAACAGTGAAGGATTCTATGGGGAAAATATTAAACGACACAGGAAGCATCAAAAAAAAGATGGAAGGATTACACAGAGTCATTACACCAAAAAGAATTAGTCAATGTTCAACCATTTCAAGAAGTGGCATATGATCAGGAACCGATGGTACTGAAAGAAGAAGTCCAAGCTGCTCTGAAGGCATTGGCAAAAAACAAGGCTCCAGGAATTGATGGAATATCAATTGAGATGTTTCAACAAACAGATGCAGCACTGGAAGTGCTCACTTGTCTATGCCAAGAAATATGGAAGACAGCTTCATGGCCAACTGACTGGAAAAGATCCATATTTAAGCCTATTCCCAAGAAAGTTGATCCAACGGAATGTGGAAATTATAGAACGATATCATTAATATCACACGCAAGCAAAATTCTTCTGAAGATCATTCAAAAATGGCTGCAACGAGTATATTGACAGGGAATTGCCAGAAATTGCCAGGCTGGTTTCAGAAGAGGACGTGGAACCAGGGATATCATTGCTGATGTCAGATGGATCCTGGCTGAAAGCAGAGAATACCAGAAGGATATCTACCTGTGTTTTATTGACTATGCAAAGGCGTTCAACTGTGTGGATCATTACAAATTATGGATAACGTTGCAAAGAATGGGAATTCCAGAACACTTAATTGTGCTCATGAGGAACCTTTACACAGATCAAGAGGCAGTTGTTCAGACAGAACAAGGGGATACTGATTGGTTTAAAGTCAGGAAAGGTGTGCATCAGGGTTGTATTCTTTCACCATACCTATTCAATCTGTATGCTGAGCAAATAATCCAAGAAGCTGAGCTATATGGTGAAGAACAGGGGATCAGGATTGGAGGAAAACTCATTAACAACCCGCGATATGCAGATGACAGAACCTTGCTTGCTGAAAGTGAAGAGGACTTGAAGCACTTACTAATGAAGATCAAAGACCACAGCCTTCAGTATGGATTGCACCTCAACATAAAGAAAACAAAAATCCTCACAACTGGACCAATGAGCAACATCATGATAAAGGGAGAAAAGTTTGAAGTTGTCAAGCATTTCATTCTACTTGGATCCACAATCAACAGCCATGGAAGCAGCAGTCAAGAAATGAAAAGACGCATTGCGTTGGGTAAATCTGCTGCAAAGGACCTCTTTAAAGTGTTGAAGAGCAAAGATGTCACCTTGAAGACCAAGGTGCGCCTGACCCAAGCGATGGCATTTTCAATCGCATCATATGCATGTGAAAGGTGGACAATGAATAAGGAAGACCGAAGAAGAATTGATGCCTTTGAATTGTGGTGTTGGCGAAGAATATTGAATATACCATGGACTGCCAAAAGAACGAACAAATCTGTCTTAGAAGTACAACGGGAATGCTCCTTAGAGGCAAGGATGGCGAGACTGTGTCTTACATACTTTGGACACGTTGTCAGGAGGGATCAGTCCCTGGAGAAGGACATCATGCTTGGCAGAGTACAGGGTCAGCGGAAAAGAGGAAGACCCTCAATGAGGAGGATTGACACAGTGGTTGCAACAATGAGTTCAAGCATGACAACGATTGTCAGGATGGCTCAGGACCGGGCAGTGTTTCCTTCTGTTGTGCATAGGGTCGCTATGAGTTGGAACCGACTAGACGGCACCTAACGACAACAACTCTAGTGGGAGGCACTGCAAAATTGCACGGCAAAAGGTACAAGGAAGGCAAGAAGAACTGGGAACATGAACCATCTACCAAAACATCCAATATTTTGGTCTTTAAAGTTTGTGTTGTGAACTTGCCAACCTTAACTCTCGCCATCTTGATAAGGAATTATTTTAGTTCATTACCAGCCCAATACAGATAAAAAATAAAAGCTAAAGACAATGAGAATACATGGTTTTCTCCAACCACAGTTACAGTTCTGTGAAATGGGGCAGAAAAAATAAGAGTAAATGAGGGCTTTCATACTGAACATCTTTTTAAATTGATGATAACATAGGTGGGATGGTCCTTTTTTTTTTTTTTTTTTAGAAGCTTGTAATGTACAACAATCTACTAACTAAACAATTACATATTGAAACTGTGTTTGGTGCAATATGCTATCATAAAAAGGTCAATCAGTAAAGAACTTCACCTTCATGCTAACCTGATTTTTTAAAATTGGAAGTTTTCTGTCTTTCTATCTTTAAACCAATTTTTTAAATCAGGTTCATGGAACTCAGTAGTGGAAAATAAGGCTAGTAAGGGAAAGCACCATATAGAAAAGAAAAATTAAATGAGATAAAAAATAGTGATGAACAAAAGAGGTGCACTTATGGATAGACAAACTGACCAAGGAAACAGAATAAAAGTCTATATATGGTCACCATTTATAACAAAGCTGACACTTCTGTACATCAGGAAGCAAGGCTTTTTCAATAAATGGTGTGGGGTCACTTGGATATCCATGTGGGAAACAATATATAATGACCCCTTCCTCACACCATATACAAAAATACCAATTTCAGATGGATTACAGTTCTAAATGTGAAAGACAAAACAATGAAGCTTTTAGAAAAAAGAACAGGAAAAAAATTCGTGACCTTAAAGTGGGCAAAAATTTCTTAACATGACACCAAACCACTAAACAAACAAACAAAAATTGATAAATCACATTGTATTAAAGTGAATAACTTCTGTTCCACAGAATATACCAATAAGAGAGAAAACACAACCCAGAGTGTCACTTTGTGGATTAAGGTGCACCTGACCCAAGCTATGATGTTTTCAATCACCTGATATGCATGCAAAAGCTGGACAATGAATCAGGAAGACTGAAGGAGAGCTGATGCCTTTGAATTTTGGTGTTGGCAAAGAATATTGAATATAACATGGACTACCAGAAGAATGAACAAATCTGTCTTGGAAGAAGTACAGCCAAAATGCTCCTTAGAAGCAAGGGTGGCAAGACTTCACATACTTTGGACATGTTATTAGGAAGGATCAGTCCCTGGAGAAAGACATTATGGTTGATAAAGTAGAGGGTCATTGAAAAAGAGGAAGACCCTCAATGGGCTGGACTGACACAGTGGCTGCGACAGTGGGCTCAAAGATAGCAATGACTGTGAGGATGGCACAGGACCAGGCATTGTTTTGTTCTGTTATACACATGGTTGCTGTGAGTTGGAACCAACTCGATGGCACCTAACAACAACAGTGTGCAAAGATATTTACAGTACATATGTCTGACAAAGGGCTTATATCTAGAATATTTAAAGAGCTCCTACAAATCACTAAGAAAAAGACAAAAAACCAAATAGAAAAATGGGCAAGAGACTTGAACAGACACTTCCCAAAAGAGCATATTCAAATCGCTAATAAACATATGACCAGGTGCCCAACCTCACAGGTCATCAGAAAAATGCATCTTAAAGCCACAGTCTAATACTACTGCTGTCACAGATCCCATTCCTATTGGCGTGGTTTGGGGAAATACTTGGGATTACAGGCCTTTGCTTATTAAACTTTTTTCTTTCTTCTGGAAATAAAATTTTAGTAAAACAAAAACCAGCTGCCAATTTACCTTCTGTTAACTCTTCATGTTAGGAACCAAAACTGAGTACTCTGTCCAACACAGGACTTGAATCTGGATGGTCGCCATGGGGTTTTGTCTTTTACTGATTGCTTCAGTGCTCTCTCAAGTCCTCCATTTACAGCTTCTTGAAGCCTTGGCTCCTGTCTCCCAAGCCAGAGGCTGACTTATTGATGTGGTTCACTGCAATTGGCTTAATGTAATTCTTTTTTTTTTTTTTAATAATTTTTACTGAGCTTTAAGTGAACGTTTACAAATCAAGTCAATCTGTCACATATAAGCTTATATACACCTTACTCCATACTCCCACTTACTCTTCCTCTAATGAGTCAGCCCGCTCCCTCCTTCCAGTCTCTCTTTTCATGACAATTTTGCCTCAGTCTCAAGTGTCCACCTGATACAAGTAGCTTACTCTTCATCAGCATCTCTCTCCAACCCATTGTCCGGTCCCTTCCATGTCTGATGAGTTGTCTTCAGGAATGGTTCCTGTCCTGGGCCAACAGAAGGTTTGGGGACCATGACCGCCGGGATTCCTCTACTCTCAGTCAGACCATTTAGTCTGATCATTTTATGAGAATTTGGGGTCTGTATCCCACTGATCTCCTGCTCCCTCAGGGGTTCTCTGTTGTGCTCCCTGTCAGGGCACTCGTCGATTGTGGGCGGGCACCATCTAGTTCTTCTGGTCTCAGGATGATGTAAGTCTCTGGTTCCTGTGGCCCTTTCTATCTCTTGGGCTCATAGTTATCATGTGACCTTGGTGTTCTTCATTCTCCTTTGATCCAGGTGGATTGAGACCAATTGATGCATCTTAGGTGGCCGCTTGTTAGCATTTAAGACCCCAGACGCCACATTTAAAGGTGGGATGCAGAATGTTTTCATAATAGAATTATTTTGCCAATTGACTTAGAAGTCCCTTTAAGCCGTAGTCCCCAAGTCCCCGCCCTTGCTCTGCTGACCTTTGAAGCATTCATTTTATCCCAGAAACTTCTTTGCTTTTGGTCCAGTCCAGTTGAGCTGACCTTCCGTGTATTGAGTATTGTCCTTCCCTTCACCTAAAGTAGTTCTTATCTACTATTTTTTTTTAATCAGTAAATAACCCTCTCCCACCCTCCCTCCTTCCTCCCTCATAACCACAAAAGTATGTGTTCTTCTCAGTTTATACTATTTCTTAAGATCTTATAATAGTGGTCTTATACAATATTTGTCCTTTTGCCTCTGAATAATTTCACTCAGCATAATGCCTTCCAGGTTCCTCCATGTTATGAAATGTTTCACAGATTCGTCACTGTTCTTTATCGATGTGTAGTATTCCATTGTGTGAATATACCAGAATTTATTTAACCATTCATCCGTTGATGGACACCTTGGTTGCTTCCAGCTTTTTGCTATTGTAAACAGAGCTGCAATAAACATGGGTGTGCATGTATCTGTTCTTGTGAAGGCTCTTATTTCTCTAGGGTATATTCCGAGGAGTGGCATTTCTGGGTTGTATGGCAGTTCTATTTCTAACTTTTTAAGAAAACGCGATAGATTTCCAAAGTGGTTGTACCATTTGACATTCCCACCAGCAGTGTATAAGAGTTCCAATCTCTCTGCAGCCTCTCCAACATTTATTATTTTGTGTTTTTTGGATTAATGCCAGCCTTGTTGGAGTGAGATGGAATCTCATCCTAGTTTTAATTTGCATTTCTTTTTAATGG
This sequence comes from Loxodonta africana, assembly GCF_030014295.1. Lineage (NCBI taxonomy): Eukaryota > Metazoa > Chordata > Mammalia > Proboscidea > Elephantidae > Loxodonta > Loxodonta africana. The sequence continues at coordinate 55,601,492 of NC_087353.1, read as the reverse complement.
CTAATGATCGAGAGCATTTTCTTATGTATCTGTTAGCTGCCTGAATATCTTCTTTAGTGAAGTATGTGTTCATATCCTTTGCCCACTTCTTGATTGGGTTGTTTGTCTTTTTGTGGTTGAGTTTTGACAGAATCATATAGATTTAGAGATCAGGCGCTGGTCGGAGATGTCATAGCTGAAAATTCTTTCCCAATCTGTAGGTGGTCTTTTTACTCTTTTGGTGAAGTCTTTAGATGAGCATAAGTGTTTGATTTTTAGGAGCTCCCAGTTATCTGGTTTCTCTTCGTCATTTGTGGTAATGTTTTGTATTCTGTTTATGCCTTGTATTAGGGCTCCTAACGTTGTCCCTATTTTTTCTTCCATGATCTTTATCGTTTTAGTCTTTATGTTTAGGTCTTTGATCCACTTGGAGTTAGTTTTTGTGCATAGTGTGAGGTATGGGTCCTGTTTCATTTTTTTGCAAATGGATATCCAGTTATGCCAGCACCATTTGTTAAAAAGACTATCTTTTCCCCAATTGGATTGGGCCTTTGTCAAATATCAGCTGCTCATACATGGATGGATTTATATCTGGGTTCTCAATTCTGTCCCATTGGTCTATGTGCCTGTTGTTGTACCAGTACTAGGCTGTTTTGACTACTGTGGCTGTATAATAGGTTCTAAAATCAGGTAGAGTGAGGCCTCCCACTTTCTTCTTCTTTTTCAGTAATTCTTTACTTTTCTGAGGCTTCTTTCCCTTTCATGTGAAGTTGGTGATTTGTTTCTCCATCACATTAAAAAATGTCATTGGAATTTGGATCGAAAGTGCATTGTATGTATAGATGGCTTTTGGTAGAATAGACATTTTTACTATGTTAAGTCTTCCTATCCATGAGCAAGGTATGTTTTTCCACTTAAGTAGGTCCTTTTTAGTTTCTTGCAGTAGTACTTTGTAGTTTTCTTTGTATAGGTCTTTTACATCCTCGGTAAGATTTATTCCTAAGTATTTTATCTTCTTGGGGGCTACTGTGAATGGTATTGATTTGGTGATTCCTTCTTTGATGTTCTTTTTGTTGATGTAGAGGAATCCAAGTGATTTTTGTATGTTTATCTTATAACCTGAGACTCTGCCAAACTCTTCTATTAGTTTCAGTAGTTTTCTGGAGGATTCCTTAGGGTTTTCTGTGTATAAGATCATGTCATCTGCAAATAGAGATAATTTTACTTCCTCCTTGCCAATCCGGATGCCCTTTATTTTTTTGTCTAGCCTAATTGCTCTGGCTAGGACCTCTAGCACAATGTTGAATAAGAGCGGTGATAAAGGGCATCCTTGTCTGGTTCCCGTTCTCAAGGGAAATGCTTTCAGGCTCTCTCCATTTAGAGTGATGTTGGCTGTTGGCTTTGTATAGATGCGCTTTATTATGTTGAGGAATTTTCCTTCAATTCCTATTTTGGTGAGAGTTTTTATCATGAATGGGTGTTGGACTTTGTCAAATGCCTTTTCTGCATCAATTGATAAGATCATGTGGCTTTTGTCTTTTGTTTTATTTATATGGTGGATTACATTAATGGTTTTTCTAATATTAAGCCAGGCTTGCATACCTGGTATAAATCCCACTTGGTCGTGGTGGATTATTTTTTGATATGTTGTTGAATTCTATTGGCTAGAATTTTGTTGAGGATTTTTGCAACTATGTTCATGAGGGATATAGGTCTGTAATTTTCTTTTTTTGTGATGTCTTTACCTGGTTTTGGTATCAGGGATATGGTGGCTTCATAGAATGAGTCAGGTAGTTTTCCGTCATTTTCTATGCTTTGAAATACCTTTAGTAGTAGTGGTGTTAACCCTTCTCTGAAAGTTTGGTAGAACTCTGCAGTAAAGCCATCCGGGCCAGGGCTTTTTTTTGTTGGGAGTTTTTTGATTACCTTTTCAATCTCTTATTTTGTTATGGGTCTATTTAGTTGTTCTACTTCTGATTGTGTTAGTTTAGGTAGGTAGTGTGTTTCTAGGAATCATCCATTTCTTCTAGGTTTGCAAATTTGTTAGAGTACAATTTTTCGTAATAATCTGACATGATTCTTTTAATTTCAGTTGGGTCTGTTTTGATGTGGCCCATCTCGTTTCTTATGCGGGTTATTTGTTTCCTTGCCTGTATTTCTTTAGTTAGTCTGGGCAATGGTTTATCAATTTTGTTAATTTTTTGAAAGAACGAGCTTTTGGCTTTGTTAATTCTTTCAATTGTTTTTCTGTTCTCTAATTCATTTAGTTCAGCTCTAATTTTTATTATTTGTTTTCTTCTGGTGCCTGATGGATTCTTTTGGTCTCACTTTCTATTTGTTCAAGTTGTAGGGACAGTTCTCTGATTTTGGCTCTTTGTTCTTATTGTATGTGTGCGTTTATCGATATAAATTGACCTCTGAGCACTACTTTTGCTGTGTCCCAGAGGTTTTGATAGGAAGGGTTTTCATTCTCGTTGCATTCTATGAATTTCTTTATTCCCTCCTTAATGTCTTCTATAACCCAGTCTTTTTTCAGCAGGGTGTTGTTCAGTTTCCAAGTATTTGATTTTTTTTCCCCTAATTCTTCTGTTATTGATTTCCACTTTTATGGCCTTATGGTCTGAGAAGATGCTTTGTAATATTTTGATGTTTGGATTCTGCAAAGGTTTGTTTTATGACCTAATATGTGGTCTATTCCAGAGAATGTTCTATGTGCACTAGAAAAAAAAAAGTATACTTGGCAGCCGTTGGGTGGAGTGTTCTGTATAAGTCAATGAGATCAAGTGGGTTGATTGTAGCAATTAGGTCTTCCATGTCTCTATTGAGCGTCTTACTGGATGTCCTGTCCTCCGAAAGTGGTGTGTTGAAGTCTCCTACTATAATTGTGGAGGTGTCTATCTCACTTTTCAGTTCTGTCAAAGTTTGTTTTATGTATCTTGCAACCCTGTCATTGGGTGCATAAATATTTAATACGGTTATATCTTCCTGGTCAATTGTCTCTTTCATCATTATGTAGTGTCTTTCTTTATCCTTTTTGGTGGATTTAACTTTAAAGTTTGTTTTGTCAGAAATTAATATTGCTACTCCTCTTCTTTTTTGCTTATTGTTTGCTTGATATATTTTTTTCCATCCTTTGAGTTTTAGTTTGTTTGTGTCTTTAAGTCTCAGGTGTGTCTCTTATAGGCAGCATATAGAGGGATCGTGTTTCTTTATCCAGTCTGAGACTCTCTGTCTCTTTACTGGTGTGTGTTTAGTCCATTTACATTCAGCATAATTATAGATAAGTGTGTGTTTAGTGCTGTCATTTTGATGCCTTTTTATGTATGTTGTTGACAGTTTCATTTTTCCACTTACTTTTTTGCGCTGAGACGTTTTTCTTTGTAAATTGTGTGTTCCTCATTTTCATAGTAGTTGACTTTGTTTGCTGAGTCGTTATGTTTTTCTTGGTTTTTATTTTGAGTTATGGAGTTGTTTACCTCTTTGTGGTTACCTTAATATTTACCCCTATTTTTCTAAGTAAAAACCTAACTTGTATTGTCCTGTATCGCCTTGTATCCCTCTCCATATGGCAGTTCTATGCCACCTGTATTTAGTCCATCTTTTTGATTATTGTGACCTTTTCATACTGACTTCAATGATTCCCTGTTTTGAGCCTTTCTTTTTAAAATTAATCTTAATTTGTTTTTGTGATTTCCCTACTTGAGTTGATATCAGGATGTTCTGTTCTGTGACCTTGTGTTGTGCTGGTATCAGATATTATTGGTTTTCTGACCAAACAATTTCCTTTAGTATTTCTCGTAGCTTTGGTTTGGTTTTTGCAAATTCTCTAAGCTTGTGTTTATCTGTAAATGTTTTAATTTCACCTTCATATTTTAGAGAGAGTTTTGCTGGATATATGATCCTTGGCTGGCAGTTTTTCTCCTTCAGTGCTCTATATATGTCATCCCATTGCCTTCTTGACTGCATGGTTTCTTCTGAGTAGTCTGAATTTAATAGCCACCTTGTTCCCTGCAGGGATGAAAGCCTAAGACTGTGAATCACATATGCTTGGCTGGAGCTGGTTCTGTGTTTTTAGTCCAATTAGGGAAGGATTTTTGGTCCCTGGGTTTTTTGTAGCTCCTTCTCTCAGGCCATGAGAATGGGTTAGTAATAGACAAAAAAAAAAAGAAAGAAAGAAAAACCACAGCGCAGTTCACTCTCTGGCTCAGGAAATTCCAATGTTAATGAAGCCGCCTGGGAAGGGGAGGGGAGGGTTCAGATAAATAGGAGAGAGTAGCACCCCGGAACATAGACAAAGTTACTTATCTTGCTTGGGATGACTGTTTTATCTGAGATTCCCACGGGGCGCGTCGACTGTGTACGCTGGCTGGGTAGAGATTGCCGCCGGGGGTCAGGCCCGCGTCCCATGCTTGCGCTGTCTCAGAGGACGTGGTTAGTTCCTCCGCTCCCAGTCCGAAGCCCAGCACCAAGGTTCCCCGGCTGGGATGCCGCACTCCCTGCTCCAAAACCAGTCACTGCCTCCTGGTCACTTCTCTTCCTGTCAGCTGCGTCGCTGCGGAGCCTGCATGCATTGGCTGGGCTTCCCCCGTGGTCACTTTTGGGGGCTAGAGCTGCGTCCCATGTTTCCGCCATCTCAGGATGCCCTGCTCAGCTCCCCTGTGCCCAGTCCAAAGCCCAGCGCCAAGGTTTCCTGACTGGGACGCTGGCTCCAGGCTCCAAACAGTCGCTGCTTCCCAGTGGTTGTTCGTTCTCAGTCTCTGTCACTCAGGTCAACTCTTTAGATCTGTGTTTGATGGTCAGGGTTCATACATTGTCATGTATGTGATCGATTCACTTGTTTTTCCGAGCCTTTGTTGCAAGAGGGATCCGAGGTAGCTTCTACCTCGTCAGCCATCTCGGCCCCACCTTAATGTAATTCTTGTACAAAATACTTTCTGATGGAAATTCACCACTGCTGGTATAATTCTCACTTACAGGTATATGCATCCCAAACACCCTTAGCATCAAAATGTCCACCAGATGAAAAAAAACTCCGTTGCCGTTGAGTCGATTCCGACTCATAGTGACCCTATAGGACAGAGTAGCACTGCCCCATAGAGTTTCCAAGGAGCACCTGGTCGATTTGAGCTGCTGACCCTTTGGTTGGTAGCTGTGGCACTTAAACACTACGCCACCAGAGTTTCCACCAGATGAAAAGGGAGCCAACATAAGTGGGTCAAAACATTTTATATGCACCCATGGACTATTCGTGAAAACGAAGTATGTGTTAGACAATAAAGAATGCCAAATTCCAAAAAGTTAAGTAATGCTAATGATATCCTAGATCAATGTACTAAAACTAAGTATTAACAATAAAAACAGCAAAAAAAAAAAACCTTTGTAAATTAAAAACTAAATCACAAAATACTAGCTATCAAAGCTGTATCAATAGGAAACTGTATCAAAAGGAAAATTCATAACCCTAAACCCTTTCTACATTAGAAAAAGCGTTTAATGTAAGAAGTTAGAGAATTAAAAAAAAGCCAGATAAAGCTGGATAACAAAATCAGTTAATTAGGAATATGTGATTTTCATTACATAGACCATAAGCGGTTAAACTGATTGAAGGAACTACTTCTGCACAGTTGCACATCTGTAAGAGTTTCTCATAGGAAACTACTAGCACCTTTATCACCCACTGTCACAGATGTTAAGAATGTGTATGATGCTTTGGTTTAATGATAGTGCTGTCGGTGATAGGACAGAAAGGCAGTACCTCCTGAGCAAAAGCTAGATTTAATTAAATACTCAGTTTGTGTTCCATAGCTATTGTTGTTAGCTGCCATCGAGTTGCTTCTGACTCATAGCCACCCTGTGCACAAGAGAACGAAACACTGCCTGGTCCTGCGCCATCCTCACAATCATTGCTATGCTTGAGTGCATTGTTGCAGCCACTGTGTCAATCTGCTTGAGGGCCTTCCTCTCTTTCACTGACCCTCTACCAACCATTCTCCAGGGACTGGTCCCTCCTGACAACTTGTCCAAAGTACCTGAGACGAAGTCTTGCCATCCTCACTCCTGAGGAGCATGCTGGCTCTACCTCTTCCAATAGAGATTTGTTCGTTCTTCTGGCAGTCCACGGTATTTTCAATATTCTTTGTCAACATCATAATTCAAAGGCATCAATTCTTCTTCAATCTTACTTAACAAGTCCAGCTTTTGCATGCATATGAGTCGACGGAAAATACCATAGCTTGGGTCAGGTGCATCTTAGTCCTCAAAGTGACATCTACATTTTTTAACACTTCAAAGAGATCTTTTGCAGCACATTTGCTCAGTGCAATATGCAGTTTGGTTTCCTGACTGCTGCTTCCACGGGTATTGATTGTGAATCCAAGTAAAATGAAATCCTTGACAACTTCAATCTTTCTCCATTTATCACAATGTTGCTTATTGGTCCAGTAGAGAGGATTTTTGTTTTCTTTATGAGGTGTAATCCATACAGAAGGCTGTAGTCTTTGATCTTCATCAGTAAGTGCTTCAAGTCCTTCTCACTTTCAGCAAGCAAAGTTGTGTCATCTGCATATCATAGGTTGTTAATGGTCTTCCGCCTATCTTGATGCTGCATTCTGCTTCATATAGTCTGGATTCTCAGATTCTTTGCCCAGCATAGAGATTGAATAAGTATGGTGAAAGGATACAACCCTGATGCACACCTTTCTTTACTTGAAACCATGCAGTATCCCCTTGTTCTGTCAGGACAACTGCCTCTTGGTCTATGCAAAGGTTCCTCATGAGCACAATTAAGTGTTCTGGAATTTCCATTCTTGACAATGTTATCCATAATTTGTTATGATCCACACAGTCAAATGCCTTTGCATAATCAATAAAACACAGGTAAGCATCTTTCTGGTAGACTCTGCTTTCAGCAAAGATCCATCTGACCTAAGCAATGATATCTCTCATTCCATGTCCTCTTCTGAATCCGGCTTGAATTTCTGGCAGTTCCCCATCAATGAACTGCTGCAACTGTCTTTTTAATTGTCTTCAGCAAAATTTTACTTGTGTGTGATATTAATGATGTTGTTTGACAAGTTCCACATTCTCTTGGATCACCTTTCTTTGGAATGGGCACAAATACGAATCTCTTCCAGTCAGTTGGCCAGGTAGGTGTCTTCCAAATTTCTTGGCATAGATGAGTAAGCACCTCCAGTGCCTTGGTTTTTGCCAATGCCTTCAGTGAAGCTTGGACTTCTTCCTCCAGTACTACTGGTTCTTGATCATATGCTACATCCTGAAATGACTGAACATCTTTTTTTTATGCTTTCTTGCATCGTTCACTATTTTGTCCACAGAATCCTTCAACATTGCAACTTGAGGCTTGAATTTTTTTTTCAGGTCTTTCAGCTTGAGAAATGCCAAGCATGTTCTTCCCTTTTGGTTTTCTAACTCTAGGTCTTTGCACATCTCATTATAATACTTCACTTGTCTTCTCCAGCTGTCCTTTGAAATCTTCTGTTCAGCTCTTTTACTTCATCATTTCCTCCATTCACTTTAGCTACTCTACATTCAAGAGCAAGTTTCAGAGTCTCTTCTGACATCCATTTTGGTCTTTTCTTTCTTTCTTTCCTGTCTTTTTAATGGCCTTTTGCTTTTTTCATGTATGATGTCCTTGATGTCATCCCACAACTTGTCTGGTCTTAGGTCATTAATGTCCAATGAGTCAAATTTCTTGAGATGGTCTTTAAATTCAGGTGGGATATACTCAAAGTCATATTTTGGCTCTCATGGACTTGCTCTAATTTTCTTCAGCTTGAACTTGAACTTGCATATGAGCAATTGATTGTTCCTTTCACAGTCAGCCCCTGGCCTTGTTCTGACTGATGATACTGAGCTTCTCCATCATCTCTTTCTACAGGTATAATCAATTCAATTCCTGTGTATTTCATCTGGCAAGTTTCACTTATGTTGTTTAAAAAACGTGCTTGTAATGAATAAATCATTGGTCTTGCAAAATTCTGTCATGTGGCCTCTGCATCATTTCTATCACCAACGCCATATTTTCAACTACTGATCTTTCTTCTTTGTTTCCAACTTTGGCATTCCAATCACCAGTAATTATCAACTTATCTTGATTGCATGTTTGATCAATTTCAGGCTGCAGAAGTTGGTAAAAATCTTCAATTTCTTCATCTTTGGCATTGGTGATCGATGCATAAATTTGAATCATACTCATATTATCCACTTAGAGGTATTAAAAAAATATCATTATTGAAATTCTGTCAGGAAAAGAATCATTGTTATGGCACGCTAGTCTACAACCCTTCCTTGTTGAACTGTTTCTGTAATGTGTATTTTTAACTCAAAATTCTTATGTTTTATAGTAGAAAGTTTGAATTAGAAAAAAGAAGAACTGACGAGTGCAAATAAAACCTCTAAAATAAATACTCCATTAGCACATTGAGTCATCACAAACAGGGAACAAACACACTGACACATTAAGATTAAAAAAGGCAAAAATAACTAAAGATGCATAGCAAATCAAAAGCTTTTTATAACATTATGCTAATAATTTTTTTTATTGCACTTTAAGTGAAAGTTTACAAATCAAGTCAGTCTCTCATACAAAACCTTATATACACCTTGCTATATTCTCCCAGATGCTCTCCCCCTAATGAGACAGCACACTCCTTCTCTCCACCGTCTATTTCCGTGCCTGTCCAGCAATCTTCGGTCCCCCTCAGCCTTCACATCTTCCCTCCAGACAGGAGCTGCACACATAGTCTTATGCGTCTACTTGATCCAAGAAGCTCATTCCTTACCAGTATCATTTTCTGTCTTATAGTCCAGTCCAATCCCTGTCTGAAGAGTTGGCTTTGGGATGGTTCCTGTCTTGGGCTAACAGAAGGTCTGGAGACCATGACCACTGGGGTCCTTCTAGTCTCAGTAAGACCATTATGTCTGGGCTTTTTTACAAGAATTTGAGGTCTGCATTCCACGGCTCTCCTGCTCCTTCAGGGATTCTCTGTCCTGTTCCCTGTCATGGCAGTCATTAGTTGTTGCCGGGCACCACCTAGTTCTTCTGGTCTCAGGCTGATGTAGTCTCTGATTTATGCGGCCCATTCTGACTCTTGGGATCATACTTACCTTGTGTCTTTGGTGTTCTTCATTCTCCTTTGCTCCATGTAGGTTGAGACCAATTGTCGCATCCTAGATGGCTGCTTGCTATATGCTAATAAATTTGTCAACCTGCCTGGGATGGGTTGATTACCTAGGACAACAGAAACTACCAAATCCAAGAAGAGATAAAAGAAATCTAAATATTTCTTCAAATAATTGTACAGAAATTGAAAAAGCTGTCAACGAGCCCTTTAAAAAAGTGCAAGTACAGATAACTAAAATGGGTGAGTTATTTTAAATTATAAGCAGCAGATCATTCTGATGCTCTTTAAACTGATCCACAAGTACAGAGAAAGATAGAAAACTTCCAATTTTTAAAATCGGGTTAGCATAACAGTACAGCACAATCTGATGATAGTATTAAAAAAAAAAAGACTAAAGTACAATAGCACTGAAGAGAGAATGGATGTAAAAATTCTTGCTAACACAGAATTCAGAAATTAAAAGAATTATCAGCTCTGAATAAATAGGAGATTAGCTTAGAAAGGGCTGAGGAAAATTGCAAGCCAATTTAAGTTGAAAGTGGCAAGAATTGGTACTGTACTTGAAAAAAAAAAAAAAGATTGAGTGAGGGAGGCAAGATGAAGAGAAGGGTCAGCCAGCTACGCTCATTGAATTTTCTGGCAGAGAGCAGAGGATGGGAAAGCCACTTTGGTGGAGTAGGTGAAGTACAATCTGTGTGGTGGACAGTGAGAGGGACATATAGGGAGAGAGGGTTTTTAAAATAATCCACACCTCCACTCATCCTCTGGGGACTAAACAAAGCCTGTAATTGCTTTCAATCCTTCCCCCCCCCGCCACCCCCCGTATGCTCACTGCAGACTAAGCTATGTAAGTCTCCAGTTATACTATATATTACTAGGGGTGGATGACCCAGTAAGCAAGGTAAGCACAGGCTTACTTTTGCTTACTTACTAATCTGTAGGGCATATTCCACATGGAATGTGATGAAATTGTGCCCAACAGATGAGTAAGTAAGCACAAGTAAGCTTGTGCTTACCTTGTTTACTGGGTCATCTGCTCCTGTCGGAGGCTGTAAATTTGAAAAGAGGCTCTGATTCCATAGGAAGGTTCTGTGGGTTGGGAGAGAGACAGATGCCAGCCATACCTAGAAGCAGAATCTTTGATGTGGTGAAAAAATTGCTCTCTACAGATGATCTACCGTGCTTACCTTGTCTATTGGATAGTCCACTCCAGTACATTATACTACCATTTATTGAGCATTTGTGTGCCAGACATTGTGGTAAGCATTTAGACATGCATTTTCTCTGCTCCTCAAAATAACAACAAAAAGCCCCCCTAAAAAAAATTTTTTTAAGGACTTTTGAGTTTGGTATTACCGCTATAACTATTATTACCCATCATTTCAATTTTAGGGATAGGAAACTGAGATTCAGAAAGGCGACATTCATGCATGCCGGTGGTCATACAGCTAGTTAAGGGTCTTTATGACTCTCAACTTTGTGACTCTCTTCACAAGTATCCGTAAATGCCTCCTCTGGGCCAGGCACTTTAGGGCCCTGGGATATAGCGATGAGTTAGACAAAATCCCTTCCGTCGTGCAGCACACCTTCCCTTCTGGTTGAGAAGACAGCTGGGGGTGGGAGTGGGGGAGTAAGCAAACAAAACACACACTAAAAAAAAAAAAAAAACACTAGAATAGCATAATTACAGATAGCAAAAGGTGTACGAAGAATAAAATGGGGCAGTGAAGCTCTGACGTTAGACACTAATCCAGAGGAGTCCCTGAGACAAGAAAATGAAACCGCCCGGCTCGGTCCATTAAGTTACGGACCGATCGGTCACTTTCTGACTCCAGCGGCAAGCGGGCTGGGCCGGAGCAGGGGAGCAGGGCTGGTCAGTGGGCGGTACCCAGGGGAGGCGGGGCCGGCTCACTCACCTTAGGCGTCGGGGCTGCTGGCGCTTGGGTCCGGGCGCTCAGGACGCCGGGCCCAGGCAGCCGCCAACTGTTGGCCTCGTGCCGAGCCCGCCCCGCGCTTCGCCCCAGACGACCTCTGCCCGACCCCGGGATCCTCCCGCCTCAGGCGACCTCGACCAGTCCCGGAGACCCTCCCGGCCAGACGACCCCGACCCGGCCCCGGGTCCCTTCCGCCTAAGGCGACCCCGACCCGGGCAGGAAAACCGCCCGCCTCAGGCGACCCCGACCCGGCCCGGGCACCGTCTGCCTGAAGCGACCTTGACCCGGCCCCGTATCCCTCCTGCCTCAGGCGGCCCCGACCCGACCTCAGGACCCTCCCGCCTAGGTGACCCTGACCCGGCCCCTGGGCCCCTGTGGCCGGTGGCTGCCTGCGCCCGGGATGCCGGACCTTCCCCGTAAACTCGATGCCTCGAGACCCGTTTCCAGAAAGCTCCTCGGCCCTCACCTCGTCCTCCGTCCCAACCCCAGGGGCCTCGCCCTTGCACCACCGTCCGCCCCAGGCCTCAAGCGGTAACTCGTCTTCCCTTGGTGACAGAAACTAGCGGCCACTCCTCGAGGGGCGAGGCGGAGGGAAGGGCCGCGACCCCTCACCAAGATCTCCCTGAGAGGACCCTGAACAGCTCAAAGACCAAATGGAATCATGGCCAACAGAGTCCGAACTTCTCGGTGATAACCTGTTAGCGGTTCTGAAATGTATACGGTACACATAATTGTTTTCACAAAGGCCATTCCCTCGCTCCGCGGCCTTAAGGCTTCGGGTCAGTCTCGAACTCTGGACCAGCGCCGCCGCCGGGACGCGCGCCCCCTGCCGGACGTCGGCGCGCGGAGCACTGAGCAGGGGTGGGCGGGCTTGGGACACTGCGCAGACGCAGACCGGCGGGGCGGGCGGGGCGTCACCGGCGCCCGCAGGGCCGGGGCACTGCGCACGCGCGAGCCGCGAGCCCGCGCGCCCCCTGGCAGTAGCCGAAGCTGCGCGGCTCTGTCCCCCTCCGGGAGTCGCAGGCGCCCGTTTCTCGCCATGGCCGACTAGTAGCTCTCTGCACCGGCCACGGCCGCGGCTGCGAGGCTGCAGCAGAGCCTCGGGCCGAGGGAGGGGCCCCGCGAGAGGGCAGCGCGGCGGCCTCCGCCGCCCGGACGCCGAGGGTCGGTGAGTGCCGCCGGACCCGCAGCTCGCGCGCTCGCTCCCGGCTTCGCAGCCTCCCTGCTGGAGTCTGCCCTCCCCGCCCTCGCGCCGGCCACCCCCAACCCCGGCAGCGCGCCGTGCGCCCCGGCATGGCCTGCCCGGGCCCCTCCTGCAGCCCTGCACCCCATCTACCCAGACCCCCAGGTCAATCCCCTAACCACACCCCACCCCAGACCTCCACCTCGGCTCCACTTAGACCCCGGGCCCGGATCCCACCCCGGCCCCACCCAGACCCCCGACCCGGATCCCGTCCCGACCCAGCGCCCCCGAGAGTCGCAGGCGCCCCCTCCTCGCCAAGACCGCATCTCCTGCAGTGCCAAGGTGCTGTGACTCACGCTTCTCGCCGGCGGGGAGGGGGGGCGGGGAAGGTGGAGGCCCTTTGGGTGTGTTGCCACCATTGGAACACCTCGCTAAAGCCGGCTTGGCTCGGCTTCCGAAACGAAACTTAACCTTATGGGGAGTTGGAATCGCCGTGGAATCTTTTGTACGGAGCCCAGAGGGCTGCTCAGACACTGACCATATTAGCAGCCGGCATGCGGTGCTGGCCAGCATCCATCCGCGGACACTTTGAGCGCCTGCCTGCTAGATGCCACGCGGAGGCTGGGCTGGGCTGGGCCAGAGCCTCAGGGATGCTTCTCCATGCAGATGTTCCCACCCCACTTGTCTGAGTCCGTCTTGCTCCCAGCCCCATCCTCCCCTTGAGCCTCAAAATAGGGGCCGTGTGACCTACTGTGGGTGGTGCGAGCCTGTTTACCCCATCTGGTAATGGAAATAGAGGGAAAGGCGACCACTGGTCCTGACGGAGGGGCTTAGAACCTTAAGGATTACTTTCTCTGGTTCCCCAAACCATTACAGTCCAGTGGATTCTGACTCATGGTAACCCCATGTGTGAGGGTGGACCTAAGCTCCATGGGGTTTTCTTGGCTGTCTTCTTTATGGGAAGTCCCTGGGTGGCGCGAACAGTTTGGACTTGGCCACTAACCTAAAGGTTCAAATCCACCGATCAGGCACCATGGAAGAAGCCCTGGCGATCTGCTTCCATAAAGATTACAGCCAATCAACCGATGACTGCTGTAACAGGAAACACAACAGAGAGCCCCTGAGGGAGCAGGAGAGCAGTAGGATGCAGACCCCAAATTCTCATAAAAAGACCAGACTTAATGGTCTGACTGAGACTAGAAGGACCCCAGTGGTCATGGCCCCCAGACCTTCTGTTGGCCCAGGACAGGAACCAGTCCCAAAGCCAACTCTTCAGACAGGGATTGGACTGGACAATGGGTTGGAGAGGGATGCTGGTGAGGAGTGAGCTTCTTGGATCAGGTGGACACTTGAGACTATGTTGGCATCTCCTGCCTGGAGGGGAGATGGGAGGGTGGAGGGGTTAGAAGCTGGTGAAATGGACACGTTTGAAAAGAGAGAGTGGAGGGAGAGAGGGGGCTGTCTCATTAGGGGGAGAGTAATTGGGAGTGTGTAGCAAGGTGTATATGGGTTTTTGTGTGAGAGACTGACTTGATTTGTAAACTTTCACTTAAAGCACAATAAAAATTATTTTAAAAAAAAGGTTACAGCCAAGAAAACCCTATGGAGCAGTTCTACTCTGGCACGCATGGGGTAACCACGAGCCGGGATTGACTCAACAACAAATTTTGTTTGTTTTAATCTTTATGGAAGTTTGTTGCCAGGCCTTTCTTCCATGGTGTCAACGGGTGGGTTTGCACTGCCAACCTTTCAGTTAGTAGCTAAGCACAAACTGTCTGTGCCACACAAGGACCTTCTGGTGCCCCAGCTAGTATGTACCTGTGTGTTTATTGGCTGTTTCCCGCACATGGAACATAAGCTTCTCATGGGCAGAGACTGTGGTTTATGGACAGCAACTTAGGGCACGGCTTGAGGTAGATCAGGTGTTCCAGGTGTATTTGTTGCATGAGTGAGTGTCCCTCCCCACTTCCTTGTAGCCTAATTAAAACTGTTGCATTATATAGGCAGTCCCCAGGCAACAAACGTCAGACATAGGTACAACCCATAGTTACTAGCCAACCCCCATAAAGCCTATTATATCAAAAAATCAAGGTGCATACAGTGATTCATAATAACAAACGGGCGCTACTTCGCAAAGCACATCAAAACATTATCTCTGCTGTATTAATGTGGAACATGTTTTAGTGTATCTGGAAGTATTTCTTTGTTTTTTATGCATAGAAAGGTACACTATATACTATATACTAAGACAAGCATTTGACTGACTAAACCATAGCTAACTCTTCCAGTTTACACACAAATTTGACTTAAAGACAGGCTTAGGAACAGAGCTAGTACGTTATCTGGGGACTGCCTATAGTACTGTTTCTGGCTGTTTGCCCATTCGCTTCCTGTACTGGAAACCCCTGCAAGGCATGGATGGGGTCTTATTGATGTTTGGATTCCTGGCATGTAGCCCAGCACTGGCCTGTCAGTAGTAATAGGCACTCAGAAATGTTGAAGAAGCGGCTGAGACTATGTAGCTGTGTGGGGCCCAGGCGGGTGCAAATGGAAGAGTTCCATCTTTTCCCCCTGAGCAGCAGGGTCATTTTATCCAGAAACTCTTGATGCTGCCTTTTGTAAACTTAAAAAGGTTAAGGCTATTTTCTTTTAGAAAGTTTGTATCTTGCAGAATGTAAGAGAAAAAGAGGTAAAAATGGACGCAATAGGTGTCTTCCCGCCCCCCTTGTTTTTTTAACATCTTAGAGAATTTAAAAAAAAAAAAAAATTTTTTTTTTTTTGGCTACCCACCAGTTGCATCAAGTCACTTCTAACTGATGGTGACCCTATGTGTGTCATTATGGAACTGTGCTCCATACAGTTTTCAGTGGCTGATTTCTCAAGAGTAGATAACCAAGCCTTTCTTCTGAGGTGCCTCCGGGTAAACTCAAACCTCCGGCCTTTCGGTTTAGCAGTGTATTAGCTGTTTGCACCACCCAGGGGCCAAAAAAAAAAAAAAAAAAAACTGAACCCTTGTGACAAACAGGATGATGCCTTTCCTCTCTAAGGCTGTCTGCCACCATTTTGAAAGGCCGTTTGGAACAAGAAGGGGTTGCTCTATTTGTTCTTAGAAAGACTTTAGCCTTCCACACAAGTGTGTCATGCAGTCTCACGGAAACCTGTTTTTACTTGGCCTCAACTGGGAAGGCCCAGGTAAGACTTATTAGATCACAGTTTCTTCTCCAGCCTACCTCCAAGATGGCTGTAGGCCCTTCTACCAAAGGAAATCTGTGGGGGAAGCATTCCAGAACTCAAATGGCGCCTCTGACGTTCAAGGCACTTTGCATGACTAGAAGGCCAGTTGGTCGTGGTCCCTGTTTTCAGGGACCCTAGGATGGAATTAAAAAATATTATTCACAAGGAATCGTGATAGGGAGTCACTGGGTGGTATAAACAGTTAACATGGCTGCTAACTGAAAAGTTGGAAGTTTGAGTCCACCTAGAGGCACCTTAGAAGAAAGGTCTGGTGATCTGCTTCCAAAAAATCAGCTGTTGAAAACCCCATGGAACACAATTCTGTTCTAACACACGGAGTGGCCATGAGTCAGAGTCAACGCCATGGCGTCCAGCGGTGGAGGAACTGTTATAGAAGACACAGGACATAAGGGCCACATGGGGTGTGCAGAGAAAGTCCTGCTGGCGTCAGAGGTGGGGAGGGGATGGCTTTCACTGGAGCCATGGATCTCAACCTCAGAAACACCCAGGGAGACGTTCCCATGCGAGGAGCAGAGCCCAGCATCCCTGGGGGTGATTCCAGGGTGCAGCCAATATGAAGAACCACTGAACCAGAGCTGCCTGCTTCTTGGAGGGCTTGGCATCAGAACTGGACTTTGACACGCTAAGATTTCAGCAGGAAGAGATGGGTATGCAGGGTGATATTCCAAGCAGGGAAAACCACTGAGGGTACTTGAAACATGAGGCAGCCTGGGCGTGGGGCTGCCTGTCCTGGCCCCTGCTGCAACACCCATTCTCCAGAAGGGCAACATCTGAAGAGTTTGGAGTAAACAGGCTAGCTGGCACTTTTGCAGGGGCTGGATAATGAGCTCCACACTGTTTCACTTGTTATGGAAGATCTATGGTTACACCTCTCTGGGGATTCTCCTCCTTTCCTACAGGGGCAGAGCAGCAGGAAGACCTGGGAGTAGGCCCACGTGAGCAGCAGCAGTCAGGAGAGCAGGTGGCCACACAGGCTTTGTTGAACTCTCTCCCAGTGGCCCCTGTGGGCCATACCTTCGACTTAAAATTAAGCTTTACCAGTCCCCTTAAGGTGCTTCAATTCAAACAGAGAATCATATGAACCTGGGCAGTGGCTGCCTCTGCACCCTAGAGGAAGCTGGTGTGAGCTCTAGGTAACTAGGCCTCTACTTGGGGCCTCCGATGCAAATGACGGTGGCCTCAGACCAACCACGCACACCCCTTCCAGATGACAGCTCTCTGGTGGATTGTTTCTGCCTCATTCCTACAAGGTCAGTTTGCGTAAACAAGCTGTCCTCAAACTTTTTTGTTGTAAATTTGAGCATCACCCCCATATATGTAAGGAACCCTGGTGGCACAACCGCTAAGTACCGGGCTGCTGATCAGAAGCTTGGTGGATTATTAGAAGTAGAACTACCATACAACCCAGAAATCCCACTCCTCGGAATATATCCTAGAGAAATAAGAGCCTTTACACGAACAGATATATGCACACCCATGTTTATTGCAGCTCTGTTTACAATAGCAAAAAGCTGGAAGCAACCAAGGTGTCCATCAATGGATGAATGGGTAAATAAATTCTGATATATTCACACAATGGAATACTACACATCGATAAAGAACAGTGACGAATCTTTGAAACATTTCATAACATGGAGGAACCTGGAAGGCATTATGCTGAGTGAAATTATTCAGAGGCAAAAGGACAAGTATTGTATAAGACAACGATTATAAGATCTTGAGAAATAGTATAAACTGAGAAGAACACATACTTTTGTGGTTATGAGGCGGGGAGGGAGGGAGGGTGGGAGAGGGTTATCTACTGATTAGTTAGTAGATAAGAACTACTTTAGGTGAAGGGAAGGACAATACTCAATACACGGAAGGTCAGCGTAACTGGGCTGGACCAAAAGCAAAGAGGTTTCCGGGATAAAATGAATGCTTCAAAGGTCAGCAGAGCAAGGGTGGGGATTTGGGGACTATGGCTTACGGGGACTCTAAGTCAATTGGCAAAATAATTCTGTTATGAAACCATTCTGCATCCCAGTTTGAAATGTGGCATCTGGGGTCTTAAATGCTAACAAGCGGCCATCTAAGATGCATCAATTGGTCTCAACCCACCTGGATCAAAGGAGAATGAAGAACACCAAGGTCACATGATAACTATGAGCCCAAGAGACAGAAAGGGCCACAGGAACCAGAGACTTACATCATCCTGAGACCAGAAGAACTAGATGGTGCCCGCCCACAATCGACGAGTGCCCTGACAGGGAGCACAACAGAGAACCCCTGAGGGAGCAGGAGATCAGTGGGATGCAGACCCCAAATTCTCATAAAAAGATCAGACTTACTGGTCTGACTGAGAGTCAGGAATCCCGGCGGTCATGGTCCCCAAACCTTCTGTTGGCCCAGGACAGGAACCATTCCTGAAGACAACTCATCAGACATGGAAGGGACTGGACAATGGGTTGGAGAGAGATGCTGACGAAGAGTAAGCTACTTGTATCAGGTGGACACTTGAGACTGTGTTGGCATCTCCTGCCTGGAGGGGAGATAGGAGGGTAGAGAGGGTTAGAAACTGGCAAAATTGTCACGAAAGGAGAGACTGGAAGGAGGGAGCGGGCTGACTCATTAGGGGGAGAGTAAGTGGGAGTATGGAGTAAGGTATATATAAGCTTATATGTGACAGACTGGCTTGATTTGTAAACGTTCACTTAAAGCTCAATAAAAATTATTAAAAAAAAAAAAAAAGCTTGGTAGATTAAACCCATCCAGCAGCTCCACAGGGGAAAGACCTGGCGATCTGCTCCTGTAAAGATTACAGCCTAGAAAACCCTATGTGGCTGTTCTACTCTGTCATGTTGGCCAACTGTGAGTCAGAACCACTCCATGGCACCTAACAACAACCACCCATACATGTTACTTACTTATTTATAAATTGTAGTCCTGTTCTAGTGGCTTGGTGTATTACGGACATATACCGAAATAGAGACCTTTAAAAGCTGAAGTAAACACGATTACAAGTTGCTGTCGAGTCAACTCCATTCTTCAAGTTGTGACAACTTTCTCACAACTTTTCCAAACTATTTCACCATCGTTGACACACACTTGCTTCTTGCTAAGCTTCTTATCTATCCTTTCGAGTTGCTGTTGTCAGTTTGATCACATATAGATAATTCTTTTAGAAGAGTCTAATGCTTAATGTGGACATTCTTTTCTAATTAGATTAAACTGTATTTAGTTCACGGATGACTTCAAGGAATACCAAACATCCATTTTCATAAACACTGCATTCCTGGCACAAGTTATTTTGAGTAGCTGTAACTCTCACTCATGGTCATCTTTTCCTGGAAGGGACAGATCTTAGTGCATTTGTTTAGGAGAAATAAGCTAGCTGACACACTGCTACAGCCATTTGTCATTTAAAGGCAGAAAAAAAGTACTCTGCAGATTTGGAACCCTCATCTTTTCATGAAAGAACATGTGTGCCTCCTCTAGAAGTTCTCTGTGCTTCTTCAGGTATTGAGACGTGATATAACCAGTGAGCCTCTGAGCCATCCAACAGGTCCTCATGGTCACTGTCCAAGTCACTACAAAGTATTGCAAAGCTTTGGCTATTCAGAGCTCCTGTTTTTACAAAATTAACCAAGCCATAATATCCAGAAGCATGTAAACTATACACGTCCAAAGGTGCTCACAGTAAACTTTTAAGTCAGGGCACACCATCACCCCCATATCACAAGTCCTCCTCCTCCTCTCTCTCCTCCCCTTCTGCCTTCTCCTCTCCTTCCTCCTCCTCCTCTTCCTCTTCTCCCTTCTCCTCCTCCCCTTCCTCTTCCCCTTTTTCTTCCTCCTTCTCCTCTCCCTCCTCCTCCTCCTCCTCTTGTTCCTCCTTCTCCTCTCCCTCTTCCCCCTCCTCCTCATCATCCTCCTCCCCTTCCTCCTCATCCTCCTCAGCCTTGCCTCTCCCTCCACCTCCTCCTCCCTCTCTCCCTCCTCTTCCTCTTTCTTTCCCTCCTCCTCCTCCATGACGAGGCCTCAGACACATGAGCCAGGGAAATCACCAGGTTCTGCCCATATAGTAAATACTGGTGGAGCCAATATTGTTCTCATTTTTAAAGACATAGATGTAAACAGTATTCTCACCACTTCTGGACTCCAGTGAATTGGCTTGCTCACCCCATTTGGGGACCATTGGTAGAGTTCAGTATGCTCATGGCACAATGGTTGAGTGCTCAGCTGCTAATCAATTGGTGGTTTGAACCCACCAGGCATTCTGCAGGAGAAAGACCTGGCAGTCTGCTTCCATAAAGATTATAGCCTGGGAAACCCTACGGGGCAGTTCTTCTCTGTCCTATAGAGTTGCTGTGAGTCAGAATGAATTTGGCGGCACATGGCAACAACAGTGAGGTTTGCAGCATGACCCCATACTCCCTAAACATAACTGGCCATCTTCACCCTGTTTCTTTACAGGCAAACTAGGATTTGGGTATTTCATCTGCAGAATCCATTGAACTAGACATTTTCAAATATTTACTGTGCACCCCTCCCCCCGAAAAAAAAGGTTGAGGACTGGGTGAAAGATTCAGAACCCCTCCAGCAGCACAGCTGCAGGTCTGGACCCCCCAAGTCCCCTTCCTGGCTGGTGCCCCAGGTGACGTTGGGCCTTGGTCAGCTTGCCTTTCTGGCTTATCCCCACCTGCCCCCACATTCACGCCCTAGCCACACTGGATGACTTGCTGTTGCGCATTCTTTTCTCTATGGCCTTGTAATGCCCTCCCCACCCCCACTAACTGGTAACTTGAGGTCTGTTTCCCCGTCCCAAAGCCTTCTCACACCATCCCCTCCCTCCCTCACACATCCACTCCTGTCTGCTCCAGGGTAATGGGACTTTATTTAGCGTCAGCAGGAGCCCTGGTGCCCCAAAGGTTCAGCGCTCAGCTCCTAACCAAAAGGTCAGCTGTTCTAACCCACCACCAGGGAGAAAAGACCAGGTGAACTGCACCTCGTAACAGCAATTACAGTACACATGAGTGCCCATTTGCCATAGACTGCGAACTCCTTGGGTCAAGAACAGCATCATTCTCCTTTCCATATCCTTAGGACTTGGTATAAGTTCCTGTCACACAGGAAGCTCTCCACGAGTGTTTGTTGAATGAATAAATGTTTTTCTGTCTCGTGTATCCTAAAAGGCCATAGGGGCAACCAGCAAACACATCCCAAGCACCTGCCTTGCCTCTGTCACCTCCCACCCGTAGACTTTAGCACCAGCTGACTGCCGTGGGCTCCCCGCATTGGGATTGAGATGCTTTCCTACGAGCAAAATGCACCGGGTCTCAGCCAGTGCCACTGACAGGGGCATCTCTGTATCCCACACCTGTGGTCAAGTGGGCAGGGCCATGGTCACCTCTCTTGAGACCCCCTTCTTTACCGCGTAGGTGGAAACGAACCCATACCCTGGATATGACAGGAACATATCACACGATGGGCTGGGTGCCTCTTACTGGGACCCCAGCTACTTCTGCCCACTCAGCAGTGACCTTTCTACAAGCGTTGGCACCATTCTGGTCCATCTGTGCAGAAATGAAAATTTTTTGCATGGGCATGTAGAAATTGGATGGCGTATCTAAGTCCATAGTGAAAAAAAGAAAAAAGTGGAGGTATTTGGTAACTCCAAAACATTTTGTCGTTTAAAAAGCCCTGCTGAGCAGTTGGCAAGGAGCCCTGGTTGCTCAGTGGTTAAAGCACTTGGCTGCTAACCAAAAGGTCAGCAGTTCAAACCCACCAGCTGCTCTGCAGGAGAAAGGTGTGGCAGTCGGCATCTCTGAAGATTTACACCTTGGAAGCCCAATGGGGCAGTTCTCCTCTGTCCTACAGGGTTGGTATGAGTCGGCATCGACTTGATGGCAGCAGGTTCAATGGTTTGGAGCAGTAGGTACACGGAGGATCCTGGGTGCTTACTAACCAGCAGGACTGGTACCACGCACATTCACAACTGTTACTGGAAAAACCATTTTCAGGGGAATCCTGCATTCAACTGAGAGAGTTCTCAGAAATGAGCAGCCCATGGTATGCACTTGTGTTGGGTTGATTCAATTGCTCACCTAAAAAGCAAACACTGAAATAGTCGATGATGTGTGTAATGATTAATATTTTAACAGTGTGCAAACAAGCTTTTTAGTTGGAGAAGGGGAAAAAAAAAAAAAAAACAGGCATCCCCTTCCTTCTTGTCTCTGTCCCAGGAGTTATAAAGTGAGCCAGCCCTTTGGAGAGCAGTTCTTGGAGGCACTCTTGTCAGGCTGCAGGTGTCGGCTTCGGAAGTGGCCTGAAGCCTGGCATGTTTGCCTTAAAGTCATCCCCAGCTTGGCCCCAGGCCGTCGCCAATTCTGAGAACCCTGTGTGCCTCTGCAGGGAGTGCTTCAAGGAACTCCAACTTCCTCTTTGTTTACATTTGCTGTTGTAACCAGAGAGCTTTCCACATTTTGTAATTCCAGGGTCTCCTTGAGATTCCTTTCACTCACAAAAGCAGGTGAAGTGTAGAATTCAGGGAGCTGCTTAGAGAAAACCCCGCCTGTGCAAAACAATAAGCTGCGGGGATACAGAAGCAAACAGTCTCTTAGGATGGTGGGACCTGCGGGATTACTTCGTCCTTTTGATTTCTATTATGATGTCTGTCTGGGAGCAATAAGTGAAGATTTTATAAGGTGTTCACTACTTTTAGGAGATGCAAAGGTGTGATGTAGTGGTTGAGAACACAGACTTGTAAGTTCAAATAAGCCGAGGTTCGAATCCTGGCTCTGTGTGCTCTTTTTGTGTGATCCTGGGGGCGGGTACCTCATGTCCCAAACAGTAACGATACCTGAAGCCAGAGCATAACTGTGAGGCTGTTGCATGAATCTAGGTGACAGAGAGAGATGAGGCCAGCATGTGTACACATATAATGTGATATTTGGTTAAGCCTATTTTATACAGCAGCATTAATGCACTCAGCTGCTAAACAAAAGATTTGACTCTACCCAGAATTGCCTCAGAAGAAAGGTCTGGCCATCTTCTAAAAAGTCAGTCATTGCAAACCCTCTGGAGTGCAGTTCTTCTCTGACACACATGGAGCCGCTGTGAGTCAGACCGATCAACGAGGGCATCTTGTTTTGGTTGTTTTACACAGTGAATGTAAGAGCATGGAACAGAGTGGTTCCTTGTATCATAATGTACCAGGGGGGTACAAGGAGCACCCCTGTGAATCTGTTTTCTAAGTCATCCTTCTGTGCTAGCATATCTGCTTTGCTGTAAATACCATCCTTACCATCTGTTTCATTCTTTTATTTTCTAACTCGATCAGAGGGGCTTGGTGGTTTTTTTCCTAGACCCTGCTTAAACATCCTCCATTTGTCTAAAGGTGCTGGAGAGTCATGCCAGCGACCCCCAGGTCCCTCCGGATGCCCGGTGAAGTGTCAGTGCCCTGCCACACCCACACTGCCCTGCCACACTCAAGAGGCCTGCCAGCCCCGCCCCGGGGCCTGCTGCCCAGGGCAGCCTCCTACTGGCCAGTTCTCCTGTGAGCCTGGAGGACGACCACTGCCAGGAGCCTCTCCCCGGATACAGGTCAGTCCTTAGATGCTGCCTCCCTAACACATGTGGGAAGATGTATAGTCTGTCTTTGTCACAGGGTTCGCATGGGCTGTCTCCTCTTGGCTGGAGTTTTCCAGAAATCAGGAAGGAACTCACCTACTTCTCTGACCAGAAGACTTCTTTGAACTGTAACTTCTTTAGATCCCTCCCTTGGTGGAAGGAACAATTTTATCTTGGCCAAACCCTCTGCCCATCTAGCCCTTATTATGGGGACAGCTGGCCCAGAGCAAGGCATTGCCCTCCCCTTTCAGCCTAAACAACTTCCAGAAACTTCTCATAAACCGTTGGCGTTGGTGTGCCGTTAAATCACTGCTCCCGATTGTCTACAACTGATTTTAATTGTTTTTCTACCTTGTCATTGTTATTGGGTGCTGTCCTGTCAATTTCCAATTCGTGCCATGGCAATGCGACAGAGTAGAACAGCCCCGTAGGGTTTCCTAGGCTGTAAGCTTTATGGAAGCAGATCATCAGGCCCTTTTCCCATGGAGCCACTGGATGGGTTGGAACTGCTAACCTATCAGTTGGCAGCCAAGCTCTTAACCTTTGCACCACCAGGATTCCTTAAAAAGTGAAACTAGCCTTTTTAAACAACGAATGACCTCTTATTCTGCGCCCTGGGGTCTTGAGGAGGGTTATTTTGACAGTAGTGTTAGTGCACGTTACTTAATGAACGATTTACTAATCGTTTGAGTATTCTGTGCTATACTAACCTGATTAATGGCTGCTGTGTGGTTAGGATCAGCCATGAGCATGGATTGAACTTGAAGCTCTTCCTCTGAGTCATTGAGCTTTTCTCCCTTTGAAGGGCCTTCCCCTCCTTGCCTGCAGTGCTGCATGTGGACGATGACCGGGAGCCTTGAGTGCCCACACTAGACCAGAGCTGCCAGGTCTGCATGTCATCCCCATTACTTCAGGGTCCAGAATGAGCCCCTTCCACTTCCTGGGTGCCAAAGGGTCTCTTTGAGCAAATCTCCAGCACCTGTTTCTCTTGCAGGTCAGCACCTGATGACTCTGGCAGAGACCTCTGGTTGTGTGCCCCTGCTTCCCACATTTAGAATTTAGTCACATGGGCTTACCACATCGGGGGCAACTTGGATAAAGCTGAGCTCTTGCTTTTACGTCACTTGCATTGGCAGACTTTCTCCCGGGTGTATGTGCCAACTTTAAATAGTACATTTCTCTGTAATGTAGGACTGATTTTTCTTTTTTTTTTTGGATGCATCTTCTTTGGAGAAGTGATAAAATAAAGACAAAAGTGGCCAGTCTTTGGCAGTGGAGGCTCAGATGTCAGTACCCATGATAACAACAAGAAAAACTGGTTTTTAGGGTTTGAGGCAGGAGGGTGAGTGATTTCAGCTCATTCTTTCTTCACATCCTGCGTCTGGGTCAGCAAGGCCAGTGAGGACCCCTGAGGTGGCTCTGATTCCAGCCCTCCCTTGACGGTCCTCTCCAAGTCTTAGAAGTCACCCTGCAGCCAGAACACTAAACTGAGCCTCCCTTTACTGGTACTGTGTTGTTTGAGGATAACACCAGTCCTGGCAAAGAATTCCATACACCTGAATAGTTTGCTAATAAACAGCAAATTCACATTAACTACAGAGACAGTGTGAGTGTTTATTAAATGACAAATTGCACATAAAAGCATGTACATTGCACATAAAAGCATGTACATTGGGTAAGAAAAAGATAGTCTCCAAAAAGCGTTCACGTTCTTTGAACGTGCAGAATAGAGTTTAAGCCATCAAGGTGGCTCAGAGACTGATGTCTTTCTTTCAAGGGTTCTTGTCTTAAGTTGTTGTTGGGTGCCATCAAGTCAATTCTGACTCATAGCAACTCCATGTGACAGAACAGAACTGCCCCACAGGGTTTTCTAGGCCATAATTTTTGTTGTTGAGAATATACGTGGCAAAACGTAACACCAATTCAAGGGTTTCTACACATACAGTTCAGTGACACTGATTACATTCTTCTAGTTGTGCAACCATCCTCCCCCCATCTTCAGACTTATTGCTCATCGATTAGCGTAATCTCACCGCCTGCTAAGTTTGCTGTCTTATCTTTCGAGTTGTTGTTGTCACTTTGATCCCATATAGGTAGTTCTTAAAAGAACACAATACTCAAGGCAGACGTTCTTTACTAGTTAAACTAAACTGTTGTTTGGTTTTGAGAAGACTTCGGGGCATGTTTTTGGTTTAAGTAAGCTGTAATCTTTACAGGAGCAGATGGCCAGGCCTTTCTCCCAGGCTACCTACGGTTGGGTTTGAAGCACTAACCTTTCAGTTTGCAGCTGAGCGTTTAACCACTGCACCCCCAGGGCTCCTTTGTCTTGAGTTAAAAACCTGTTGCTGTGGAGTTGATCCCAACTCATAGCGACCTGATAGGACAGAGTAGAACTGCCCCATAGAGTTTCCAAGGAACACCTGGTAGATTCAAATGACTGACCTTTTGGTTAGCAGCTGTAGCATTTAACCACTACACCACCAGGATTTCCTTGGCTTGAGTTAAGGTGGTATAAAAAGGCAGAAGAAACGCTGGAGGAGGAGGAGCTGTGTTTGGTGTCGGTTCCTCCTGCCTCCCTGCCTCCTCCCCCTGCAGACACCTACCATTACCTGTCTCCACGAAAACCAAAAACCAAATCTGTTGCCATTGAGTTGATTCTGGCTCACAGTGACCCTGTAGGGCAGAGTAGAACTGCCCCATAGGGTTTCCAAGGCTGTAATCTTTACAGATATGGAGCCCTGGTGGTATAGTGGTTAAGAGCTCAGTTGCTAAACAAAAGGTCAGCAGTTCAAATCCACCAGCCGCTCCTTGGAAGCTCTGTGAGGCAGCTCTGCTCTGTCCTATAGGGTCACTATGAGCCGGAATCAACTCAAAAGCACCTAACAACACGACAACAATCTTTACGGAAGCAGACTGATACAAGTTTCTCCTACAGAGTGGCTGGCAGGTTCAAACTGTGGACCTTTTGGTCAGCAGCCAAGCACTTCCTATCTCCACTGCACCCCTGATTTTCTGTCTTTGGTCGGCACCTAGAGCTGCACGTCCCTGGCAGGAAGATGGCAGTGCTCCAGCAGCTGGCGCTGCTGCTCTGGAAGAATTACACCCTGCAGGTAGGCGCAGCCCTGCAGGTAGGGCCAGTGTGGGTCTTAGGTCAAGGAGGGAGCCTGAGGGAGAGATGGGCTCGAGGGAGGGAACTCTGTGGGCCTGTCCTTCCATTTGGCCCTGGATCAATGGCAGTTTTTTTCACTAGATTTTATATTTTAGAGCTAGATTTTTTATTTACAGAAAATTTGTGTAGAAAGTACAGAGAATTCCCATGTACCCTCTCCCCCACACCCACTGTTTCTCCTAATATTTCCCGTTGCAGGGGGACATTTGTTACAATTGATGAGCCAATATTGACACACTGTTATTAACTAAAGTCCATAGTTTATATTAGGGTACACTCTGTGTTGTAACCCTGTGGGTTTTGACAAATGCATAATGTCACATGTCCACCATTAGAGTATCCTGCATAATAGGCAGGATACTTCACTGCCCTGAAGATGCCCTGGGCTCACCTGTTCATCCCTCCTCTCCCCCTGAGCCTCGGGCAGCCACCGATCTTTTTATTGTCTCTAAAAGCCAGTTCTTGTTGAGTTTATTTCTACTCATGGCGACCCAATGTGGGTCAGAGTAGAACTGTGCCCCATAAGGTTTTCAGTGAACGATTTTTTGGAAGTAGATCGCCAAGCCTTTCTTCTGAGACACCTCTAGGTGGACTTGAACTTCCAAACTTTCGGTTAGCAGCCAAGCAAGTTAACCATTTGCACCACCCAGGGACTCCACTGTCCCTATAGTTTTGCCTTTTCCAGAATGTCATCCTGTTGGAATCGTACAGTACATAGCCTTTTCAGACTGGCTTCAATATGCAGTTTTGCTTTCTCTTCTAGAAACGGAAGGTTGTCGTCACAGTCTTGGAAATCTTCCTGCCGTTGCTGTTTTCTGGGATCCTGATTTGGCTTCGCTTGAAAATCCAGTCAGAAAACGTCTCCAATGCTACCATATATCCTGGCCAGTCCCTCCGTGAGCTGCCTCTGTTCTTCAGCTTTCCTCCTCCAGAAGACACCTGGGAGCTGGTGTACATTCCCTCCAGAAGCGACGCCGCGAGGACCATCACCGAGACGGTGAAGAAGGCCTTAGTGATCAATATGAGAGGTAAGGCGATGGGGGAAGGGCCCTGGAAGGCACGTGTGGAGCCATGGGTAGGGTTCCCCACTGCTGGGACTGTGAAGATGTCTCTATGGCCTGTGGGCTGAGGGGCTTATGCCCTTTGATCTCAGCCCAAGGCTGCTGTCCAGTCTCGATGTCACCGCTCAGGCTGGGTCATCTCAGGTGGGACCCTGGGCTTCTCTGTGTCTGGGTCCCACTTATAAAATGGGACCAGGCGCCTGGACACCATCTGTCCCGAGTTGTAAGGGCTAAGTGAAGAATGTGTGTGACGATGCTTTGGATTTAACCAGCTCCAGACCACGTCTCATTTATAGTGGGAACAATACATCCTGAAGGATAACTGAGTGGCCACTATCCTCTAATGACAAGGCCAGAGCATAGCCTGAGCAGAAATGGCACAGAGCCTTTTCTGGCTGGGGTTCCAGGAGGGCAGCTCTAAAACACAGGCATCAGAAAGCCTGTCGAAAAGAACAATTTATATGGGGTCAGATTGACAGCAGCAACTTGAAAGGTTAGATAGGAACCCTAGGGAGGAGTGAGTGTGCATTAATGGGGGAGGAACAACTCAGAAAAGGAGGGTGAGAATGGTTGCACAGCTTGTAGAATGCAATCAGTGTTGCTGAATTTACATGTAGAAACTGTTGAATTGGAGTTATGTTCTGTGTGTATTCTTGACAACAAAAAATATTAAATTACTTTTTTAAAAAACCGAGCAGCATTAGGAATGAAAAGGGGCCCTAACTACAAATGCAGAGGACATTTGAAAAAGAAGGAAGGAAGGAAGGAAGGAAAGCAAGCCTGTTGAGGGAAACTTCCTTTAAACATGTGCTAGCCAATTTTTCGGAAACCCTGCTGGCATAGTGGTTAAGTGCTACAGCTGCTAACCAAAAGGTCAGTAGTTCGAATCCACCAGGCGCTCCTTGGAAACTCTATGGGGCAGTTCTCCTCCATCCTATAGGGTTGCTATGAGTCGGAGTCAACTCGACGGCACTGGGTTTGGTTTCTGGGTTTAGCCAATTTTTCTAAATGTTTCCTTTCAACATCAAGAAACATTGTCCTTTTTTTCCTTTTTATTTTGCCAGTACCTCCCACTGGCGTTTAGTTCAGTTTAGTAAGCACTTTGACGAAGTGCCTCAGTCCCTTGCCGTACGATCACAGTCAAACCTTGAGGTGAAGTGGCACCTGGGCAATAGCAAGGTCTTGGAGAGTCTACACATGAGCATCCACTCGAGGTTATTGTGGCTACAAGGTGGAGATGCTGACCCAGGCAGCAGAGGCCCACCCAGGTGGTGCCCTGCCTGGAGGAGCACTTTGAGTTTGTACAACTCCTTGTGGCTCCCAGTGCTCCCTTCCAGCTCACAGAATATCACAGGGTGACAAATCTCTGTCCCGTGCCTGGCCTGGTGGAGCTGTTCTGCCGGCCTGTATGCAGCCTGCCTCCCCACGAACAATGGAAGTCAACCTGAGTCTTAGGAAAGGCTTACAAAGCCCTAGGGAAACCTGTAGAAGCCTGGGTGGTACAAGCGGTTTGCAGTTGGTTGCTAACCGAAAGATTGGCAGTTCTAACCCACCTGGTGGTACCGCAGAAGAAAGGCCTAGTGATCTGCTTCTGTAAAGATTACAGCTAGAAAATCCCATGGAGCAATCTACTCTGTAACATGTGGGGTCACCATGAGTTAGGGCCGACTCGGCAGCAGCTAACAACAACAGTGAAACTTGCCCAGGCAGTGCTGTTTCGGTAGTAGGATTCTCAGCTTCCCTACTGGAGACCCTCGTTCGATTCTCGGCCATTGCACCTCGTGCACAGCCACCACCCATCTGTCAGTGGACAATTGCGTGTTGCTGTAATGCTAAACATGTTTCAGCGGAGCTTCCAGAGTAACACAGACTAAGCAGAAATGACTGGTGATCTACTTCTGAAAATCAGCCAGTGAAAACCCTATGGAGCACAAAGGTCCAATTCCATCATGCACGGGGTTACCACGAATTGGAGGCTGACTCTATGGCAGCTTACAGTGGGGAAACTTGTAACCTTGCCATTTTTGATCTGAAAACGACCTGAAATTTCACACCTCTGCTTGTGTGTTCTCTCCACAGTTCGAGGCTTCCCCTCTGAGGAGGACTTTGAGTACTACATCAAGTACAACAACTGCTCCTCCAACGTGCTGGCCGCCGTGGTTTTCGAGCATACCTTCAACCACAGCAGGGACCCTCTGCCGCTGGCGGTGAGAATTGCCCCTCATTGTTGTGATGAGGGGCCACAGGAGGGTCAGCAGGGCCTTAGCATCCTCCACTGTGAGCTGACCCAACCTATGGAAGCTGCTGCTTTTCCCCAACTCCTGCCCAAGAGTAGATACTAGACTCTCTGTCTATGAGCCTGGGGTTACCCTTCATCCCGCTGATGCAGCTCCTGGAGGCTCAGTCCAGCATAGCTTAGAACACTTCACCTGCCTGAAGAAGCAGTTGCGTGAGGCCCCTTTTAGTTCCTTCATTTTGGAGAAGGTAACACTATCTCTAGGCCTGCATGGATGGGGTCAAATGGAATAGAGAGGAGAGGAGCAGACACTTGGGACTTTAAGTGTGATGAGCCATTAGAATTTCAGTTACATATTAACGGAAAAAAAGGCAAGTTTTTTGCTTCTGGGAAATGGTCAATTCATCCAGTATTATCTTGGCAGCCCTCTGTGGGCCCCAAATTGGTGGTTACTGGGGACCCATCTCACATAGAGTTTATGTCGGAAGGTGGCAAAAGAGGGCAGCTAAGAGCACCCCAAAGCTGCCCACATGGGGCTCCCTTAGCCCACTGCAGCACACCACCACCATCGCACTGACATTCCAGGCCCCCTTGGACGTTTGGGGAAGCGAGGGAGGGAGGGACTGAATTCATGGTGGTAAGCCCACTATGAGCCCACTATACCTTCACATCGATGCCTGGCCTGCATCCCTCACGCTGTTTCCTTTCTGTTTCTGCAGGTGAAATACCACCTGCGCTTCAGCTACACACGAAGAAATTACATGTGGACAAAGACAGGCTCCTTCTTCCTAAAGGACACAGAGGGGTGGCACACCACCTCCCTCTTCCCGCTTTTCCCAAACCCAGGCCCAAGGGAACCCACGTCCCCTGATGGTGGAGAGCCTGGTAAGAGGCACCCTGGTGGGCTGAGCAATTAGCCCCACGCTGCTAACTGGTGGTGGTAACACAGAAAACAATGCCCACACCACCCATACCTGCACCCCATGTCCTCTTCTTGTCCTTTAGGCTTGGGCCTCAGGATCACAGGCTGCCTTTTGCTGTCCTAATATTACACACCTGCCTTCCTGCATGCTGCACATGGTTGAGTGCTTGACTACTAGCTGAAAGGTTGATGGTTCAAACTCACCCAGAGGGACCTCGGAAGACAGGCCTGGCAACCTGATTCCAAAAGTTTACAGCCTTGAGAATCCTATGAAGCAGTTCTACTCTGCACACATGGGTCGCCATGAGTCAGAATCAACTCGACGTCAACTGGTAACAATGTTATGCCCACTCATTCCTTGGACTCATTCTGTCCCAAGCCTGGCTCTTGATTGAGGTCTCCTGTGTTCCCAGGCTGTCACTCCTCCCTGTCCTGAAAACGAGTACACAGGCCCTCTTCACATTAAGGATGCCATTAGAGACCACTCCAATCAGAACAAGTGAGCCTGGGGGAACTAGGGAGCACACGAAGGCCTCTGCCTCCCTGACATAGCAACTTGAGGGTGGAGGTCACTGTGGCAAGATAATGTACCCCCAGGAATGTCTGGTTACTAATGGATGTTTACAGCTGTTTCTTCTCATTTTGAGTCTTGCCACATCAACAAATGAATGTCCTGAAAGCTTGCCTCTATCTACATCAGTAAGGTGACTCTACTTTGAGGAGGCAGCTCTTCCCCAGTCACATCTTGAGTCCCTTCCAACCTGAGGGGCTCATCTTCCAGCACTATATCAGACAGTGTTCCGCTGCTATTCATAAGGTTTTCACTGGCCAGTTTTTTCAGAAGTAGATCGCCAGGTCCTTCTTCGTAGTCTGTTGTAGTCTGAAACCTCAGATGAAACTATATGTGACCCTGCTGGTATTTGAAATACCAGTGGCACGTCTTCCAGCATCACAGCAACACACAAGCCACTACATTACACAAACTGACATACGAATGATGTCATTGTGATGGCATTGGTGAAAAACAAGGCTCTAGGAATTGATGGAATACCGATTGAGATGTTTCAACAAACAGAGGCAACACTTGTCCATGCCAAGAAATTTGGACACAAATCACAGCTACCTGGCCAACTAACTGGAGGAGATCCATGTTTGTACCCATTCCAAAGGTGATTCAACAGAATGGTGAAAATATTGAACAATATCATTAATATCACATATAAGTAAAATTCTACTAAAAATCATTCAAAAGCAGTTACAGCAGTACATCGACAGGGAACTGCCAGAAATTCAAGCCGGATTCAGAAGAGGACTTGGAACCAAAGATATCATTGCTAAT
Source organism: Loxodonta africana (assembly GCF_030014295.1). NCBI lineage: Eukaryota > Metazoa > Chordata > Mammalia > Proboscidea > Elephantidae > Loxodonta > Loxodonta africana. The sequence goes on along the minus strand of NC_087353.1, from coordinate 55,569,663 downwards.
GTCAGATGGTTCTTGGCCGAAAGTAGAGAATACCAGAAAAAGGTTTACCTGTGTTTTATTGACGATGCAAAGCCATTCAACTGTGTGGATCATAGCAAATTATGGATAAGACTGTGAAGAATGGGAATTCCAGAACACTTAATTGTGCCTGTGTGGAACCTGTACATAGAGTAAGCGGCAGTCATTCAAACAGAACAAGGGGATACTGCGTGGTTTAAATTGAGGAAAGGTGTGCATCAGGGTTGTATTCTTTCACCGTACTTATTCAATTTGTGTGCTGTGCAAATAATCCAAGAAGCTGGACTATATGAAGAAGGACATTGTATCAGGATTGGAGGAAGACTGATTAACAGCCTTCGATACGCACATGACACAACCTTGCTTTCTGAAAGTGAAGAGGCTTAAAGCACTTACTGATGAAGATCAAAGACCACAGCCTTCAGTATGGATTACACTTCAACATAAAGAAAACAAAAATCCTCACAACTGGACCGATAAGCAACATCATAAATGAAGATTGAAGTTGTCAAGGATTTCATTTTACTTGGATCCACAATCAACACGCATGGAAGCAGCAGTCAAGAAATCAAAAAATGTATTGCACTGGGCATATCTGCTGCAAAAGACCTCTTTCAGTTGTTGAAAAGCAAAGATGTCGCATTGAGGACTAAGGTGCACCTGACCGAAACTGTGGTATTTTCAATTGCCTCATATGCCTGCAAAAGCTGAGTAATGAATAAGACCAAAGAACTGATGCCTTTAAATTATGATATTGGCAGAAGAATGAACAAATCTGTCTTGGAAGAAATACAGCCAGAATGTTCCTTAAAAATGAAGATGGTGAGACTTCCTCTCACATACTTTGGACATATTATCAGTAGGGACCGGTCCCTGGAGAAGGACATCATGCTTGGTAGAGTAGAGGATCAGCAAAAAAGAGGAAGGAAGCCCTCAAGAAGATGGATTGACACAGTGGCTACAACAATGGGCTCAAGCATAGCAATGATTGTGAGGATGACATAGGACCAGGCAGTGTTTCGTTCTGTTGTACGTGGGGTTGCTATGAATCAGAACAGACTTGACAACACCTAACAACAACAATACCAAGAATATCCACATCCTAATCCTTGGAACCTATGAATATGTCTGGTTACATGGCAAAGGACAGTTAAGGTTGCAAATGGAATTAGGGGTGCTAATCAGCTGACTTTACGAGAGGGAGATTATCCTGGATTACTTGGTTGGGCCCAGTGTGGTCACCAAACCAGAAAAACCAAACCCATTGCTATCAAATCTATTCCAACTCGTAGAACTGCCCAGTAGGATTTCCAAGGGTTTGCTATATGGAAGCAGATCACCAGGTCTTTTCTCCTGAGGAGTGGTTCGTGGGTTCAAACCACTAACCTTCTGGTTGGCATCTGTGCGCTTAATCACTACACCACCAGAGTTCCAGTGTGGAAGCAGTAGAGAGGATCTGAGAGATATGTTTGGCTTTGAGGATGAAGGAAGGGGCCAGGAGCCAAGGAATGCAATGGCCTCTCGAAGCTGGAAGAGGCAGTAAATGGATTCTCCCCTAGACCCTCCAGAAGGAATGACGCCCTGACAACCTTTTTATTTTAGGCCGGTGAGACCTATGTCAGACTCTCCACCTACAGAACTGCAGGATAATAACTGTGTTGTTTTAAGCCACTAAGGTTGAGATTATCTGTTGTAGCAGCAGCAGGAAGCCAGCGCACTGGCTGAGCCCTTCTCTTTTCTGATTCCACCTCGACAAAGCCCGTCAGCCTCTTTCTGGTCTCTGCCCACCTCCCTGAAGTTACAGCCTCTCCCTGCAGTTCCCTTTTCCTGCTGGGGTAGACCTCCACTGGAAATGGAGAACCAGTCTCTATTCTTATGACCTGTTCGTTGACCCTGCTTCCACTAACCTAAGTCTTTTGGCATAATTTTTCCTAGTGTATTTTTGGCCTGTTTTTTTTATTTCTTTGTTTAGAATTCCACCAAACCCATTCAGGGCAGGTAGGGTCTTTCCATCGAAGTCCATGTCAAGGAGTTTATAGACGTGATGGTACATGTGAAAGTGGTTTGTTGGTGAGAGTGAAGTGAGACTAGTATCTCGCCTCGTTTGCTGTTACTGCTTGTCTCTGATGTGTTTCCTCCCGTCTCCCATGGAGCCTCTGAACATCTGAGACCGCTGCCTAAGGCCACAGAAGGACATTCAATGAAGTCACTCTGTCACCTCGTGTGCCCCTTTCTCAAGGACCCTGGGGTATCCTTGTGCACGCAGTTCACGCAGCTGTTTGAGCAAACAGCACTGCCACGTGGCCTTTCTGACACATGTCAACCCGACATGTCAGAGTGTCCTTTGCTTTTAAACGCAGGGTACATCCGAGAAGGCTTCCTGGCCGTGCAGCACGCTGTGGACAGAGCCATCATGCAGTATCACGCAAACACTGCCACTCACCAGCTGTTCCACACGGTCACCGTGATTGCAAAGAGGTTCCCCTACCCGCCTTTCATCTCGGACCCCTTCCTTGTCGCCATCCAGTACCAGTTCCCCCTGCTGCTCATGCTGAGCTTCACCTACACCTCGCTCACCATCATCCGGGCTGTCGTGCAGGAGAAGGAGAAGAAACTCAAGGTAACCCTGCACATCGGCTACCAGCTCCCCACCCAGATGACCTCCATCTCTCATCGTCTTTGAGCTCTTCTATTATTGGGTGCCATCGAGTCAATTCCAACTCCTAGTGACCCAGGTGACAGATTAGAACTGCCCTGTATTGCTTTCTTTCTTTTTATTATGTGTGTAAACCTTTTCTTGAGTTTTTACAATATTGGTCTCATACACTACTCAAAGGGTTTTCTAGGCTATAATCTTTACAGAAGGAGCCCTGGTGGTGCAGTGGTTAAGGGCTAGGCTGCTAACTGAAAGGTTGGCAGTTCGAACCCACCAGCCACTCTGTGGGCGAAGGACGTGGCAATGACGATACCGCCCCTCCTCAGGAGTACATGCATATGATGGGGCTGAGCAGCTGGCTGCACTGGAGCGCCTGGTTCCTCTTGTTCTTCCTCTTCCTCCTCATCGCTGTCTCCTTCATAACCCTGCTCTTCTGCATCAAGGCAAGTGTCCGGCTCTGGGAGGGAGGTCCCATGCCGAGAGAGTGGTGGTCAAGGTGACGGGATCCCAAGGCGGTGGGGGCTCCCCTCGGAAACCCGAGCCTGAGCGTGGTCAGTGTCTGCAGAGAAATGGTGGGGCTCCCTCGCTGCGTATGCAGACCCCCTCTGGTCCTTGTCCGCCTCACATGACTGCGGGTGTTTGCTCACTCCCGGCTTGTCTCCACCTGCCCACCCACCTGTGGCCAGCTGACCTGTCAGCGTCTCGCAGGTGAAGAAGAACATGGCAGTGCTCACCAACAGCGACCCATCCCTTGTGCTGGTCTTCCTGCTGTGCTTCTCCATCTCCTCCATCTCCTTCAGCTTCATGGTCAGCACCTTCTTCAGCAAAGGTCAGTTGTCTACCTACCCCCCTGGGTGCTCTGAGTCCGGGAAAGCAGGGCAGTTCTGCTCAGGATATGTAAGGATGAGGGTGGTGTGAGTGTCCTGTGGCCGCTGTGACAGATCGCCATAAACTGGGGGCTTAGAACAACAGGAACTTACTCTCTCATGTTCTGGAGGCCAGAAGTCCCAATTCAGGGTGTTAGCAGAGCAGCCGTCCCACTGGAGGCTCTAGGGGAAAATCATCCTTTCTTCTTCCAGCTTCTGGTGGCCCCAGGCATTCCTTGGTTTGTGGTCTCATCCTTCTAGTCTGGGCCTCCGTCATCACATAGCTGCCTTCTGTCTGTGTCCCTTCTCTTTTATAAGGACACCCATCATGTTGGACAAGGACCCACTCCAGTATGACCTTGTTGTTATTGTGCCATCAAGTCAGTTCCATTCCAACTCATAGCGCCACCATGTGACAGAGCAGAGCTGCCCCATAGGGTTTCGTAGGCTGTTATCTTTACAGGAGCAGATCGCCAGGTCTTTCTCCCATTGAGCCGCTGGGTGGGTTTGAATCACCAACCTTTTGGCTAGCAGCCAAGCACTTAACTGTTGCTGCACCAGGGCTCATGTTAACTAATTACATTTTCAAAGGCCATATTTCCAAACAAGGTTACATTCACAAGTAACAGGTTCCAAAAAAAACCAAACCAGACCCGTTGCCATCAAGTTGATTCCGAATCATAGCAACCCTATAGGACAGAGTAGAACTGCCTCATAGGGTTGCCAAGGAGCACCTGGTGGATTTGAACCTTTTAGTTAGCAGCCTGAGCTCTTAACCACTGTACCACCAGGGGTCCAACATATCAGGGGTTAAGACTCAACATATCTTTGTAAATGACACAATTTAACCCATAACAGAGGGATCAGAGGACATCTAAGTAGCAATAACCTAGAGCATGAGTTGACGGAAAGGGAGGAGACATGAGAGGAAGTGCTGGATGGGATGGCACACAGGACGTCTTGTCCCCTTCTCTGCCTTGTTCCCCTGCTCTTCCAGTGTACTCCATGCCTGGCTGACTTGTCCGTTTACACTGTCTCCCCACTAGATTAGAAGCTCCAGAGGGTGGGCCTTTTGTCTCTCTGGAACAGGGCGTGGCACAAAGTGGGTGTTTAGCAAGTATTTGTTGAACGACTAAATGAACACCAAGGTTGGGCAGACCGGGAGAAACGTGGGACTTGTAGCAGGGGGATCAAGAGTTCAGTTTTAGCCATGTCAGAGAGGCAACTGGACATCGCGTCTGGGGTCAGGGCTAGAGAGACCACCACAGGGTCCTTAGGATGGGGAAAGTGTGTGAAGCCCTTGGTGGGTGTCATTTTCCGGATGCAGAACACCAACAAGAGGCTGGCCGAACCCTGGAACCCCTCCAGCACTGGAGCTTGCACTCTGACGCTGGGAAGCACGGGGCAACCTATCCCAGGGAAGGTCCCCTCTGTACCGCTGACCCCATGGATGCCCCCAGCACCATCTCCTGTCCCTTTCTCCACCTACAGCCAACATGGCGGCGGCCATCGGTGGCTTTCTCTACTTCTTCACCTATATCCCGTACTTCTTCGTGGCTCCCCGCTACAACTGGATGACCCTCAGTCAGAAGCTCTTCTCTTGCCTCCTCTCCAACGTTGCCATGGCCATGGGGGCCCAGCTCATAGGGAAATTTGAAGCAAAAGGTGAGTATTTTCCTCTTCATTATCACTTTGAGGGAATCTAGGCAGAGGGACCTCCAACGGGCTAGACTCAGATAATAACGTAAGCTGGGACAGAGATACGGTGAATTCACATGGCGATGGGCATGACAGGGGTCACTTCCCAGGAGGCCTGAGACCCGGCTTTGGGTCCTCCTAGCAGCTCTGCTCCTGTCTGGAGAGAAGATGAGAGGGCAGAGGGGATTAGAAGCTGGCCGAATGGACACGAAAATAGAGAGTGGAGGGAAGGAGTATGCTGTCTCATTACAGGGAGAGCACCTAGGAGTATATAGCAAGGCGTATAAAAGTTTTTGTATGAGGAACTGACTTGGTTTGTAAAGTGTCACATAAAGCACAATAAGAATATATATATTTTGTTGTATTTTTGGTGAAAGTATGCACGGTAAAACAGGCTTCCATTCCATAATTTCTACACACAATGTTTAGTGGCAGTGGTTACATTCTTCAGTTAGTATCAACCTTCTCATTATTTCTAGTTGTTCCACTCCCTTTAATTTGGTCTCACTGCCACCCTAGACATCTCATCTATGCTTTAGAGTAACTGTTGTCCATTTGGTCTCATATGGATAATTTTTTTAAAAGCACAGCACTCAAGGATGAAATTGTTTACTTTTTGAACTTCCTGCTTTTTAAGACACTCAGTGTCATCACAGCAGAGAGCTCAGAATCCAAGGATTTGAGCCTTGAGATCAACCCCTAGCTCTGGGTAAAGTGGTAGCAGTAGCCCCCCCTGCAGGGACCCCAGGACTCTGGGGGGGGTCTTGACTAAAGCTAGGAAGCTAGGGTGCACTGAGGGAGGCCTGAAAGGAACCAGCGATGAACTAGGAAGGTTTTTCCTTGATTTTTATGGACTTTCTTGATTTTTTAAATACCATGGGGTCAGATACCACTCTTCTCTGGGCTGGGTTTGGCTCATGCGCCCCGCCTTTGCAGACAGTGTGGTAGACACTCATATTGTAATTGATCAGAGCACAGCCTTCCCCTTTGACTGGATGAAAGGGGGCACCTAGTTTACCCCTCACCTGCTGGAACGTTTCTGGAGAGAGAGACTCCGCTCTTAGGAGTCACTCCAAGCAGACCCCACCCACTCTCATTGGATGGTGCGAACAGTGCCTTACAGGGTCGGGTTGGATTAGGTACTCCCCTGGGGTGGGCGGCAGTCACAGTGCTTGTGTTGCTGACACCTGCCTTGTTGCTGTACCTGTGGGAGCTGGAACACAGCCTACCTTCTATGTGACTGACCCCTAAGCATTGTTAGATGACCTCAGCCCGTCTCCATCCAGACATTGTCATTTCCTCCAGCCATGTGGCTCCTACTGGTTCCTACTGGTTGTGGCTCCCAAACATTGGGTCTTTGGAAAGAGGCAGGGAGAGGCCACAGGAACGGCCAGTGTCACTTGGTCTCCGATTAGGGTTTTCTTCTTCGTTGGTAACATCTTCTGACAGTGGAGCTTTTAAATATGTGTGTTTCTGGGTATAGAAGTAGTCGATTACATGGAGGCTTTGTAAATGAACAGCCCTTTCCAGGGATCAAATTGTTCTTAAAAAATCATTTACAAAGAAGCATTCAACCATGGGCACCTTAGATCTGTCTACTTTTCTGACAGTTGTATAGTGAGTGTCCAGAGACAAACTCCAGTCCTTTGAAGGCGTGTGTTCACCCAGGCTAGACAGCAGCCGGTTCCAGCACAGCTCTGGGACGGGCAGAGGGCAGCTGGCCGGACAGAGCTTCCAGGCAGGTGGATGAGTGGTGGCGAACGAACAAGAAGAAAAACTGCTACAAGCACTGCTAATTCTACCTTCAAATATGTCTGAAATAGTTCAGTTTGCAAAAAAGAGTTCTATTAAGTGTACTTCGGTCCACTGTTGGCAGGACCCCACGTCTGTGTATATGTGTATGTGTGTATGTGTGCATGTATCTGTGTGTGTGAGCATGTCTGTGTGTGGAGCCCTGGTGGAGCAGTGGTTCAGCACTCCACTGCTAACCAAAAAGGTCAGCAGTTCCAACCCACCAGCCCCTCTATGGGAGAAAGATGTGGCAGTCTACTTCTGTAAAGATTACGTCCTTGGAAACCTTGTAGGGCAACCCTACAGGGTTGCTATGAGTCGGCATTGACTTAATGGCAGTGGATTTGGTTTTTGGTTTGGTGTGTACATATATACGTATATATGCATGTGTACATACGTACAGAGGAGTTCCTGGGTAGTGCAGATGATTAACACGCTCAGCTGTTAACCAAAAGGTTGGTGATTCACATGCACCCAGATGCACCCCAGAAGAAAGGCCTGGTCATCTGCTTCCAGAAAGTCACAGCCATGAAAACCATGGAGTGCAGTTCTACTCTGCAACACATGGGGTCATCATGAGTCAGGAATCAGCTTGACAGCAACTGGTAAATGTATGTACATGTAATATGTATGTGTATGTATATATGTGTGCATGTGTCATAAACATCATAAACGTGACGCATCTAGTGAGTCAGTGAGCTGCTGGTTTTGAAACTTACCAACTTCGTAACTTATTATCCTAAAGACCTGAAGAAACTTAAAAATGTGTTAGAAAATCAGGTGGGAAAAGTTGCTCTGGCTTTTGTGTGGAAGCGTACACTCACACCCACACACCCACCTACACACCCACCCATACCCACACCCCCCCACACACACCCACACACCCATACCCACACCCACACCCACCCACCTACCCATACCCACACACACACCCACACATACACACACACCCCGGGCGGGGCCACCCAATATCGCCATCTCCCTGTGTGTCTTCCAGGCACAGGCCTGCAGTGGCGAAACCTCCTGAGCCCGGTCAGCGTGGACGACAACTTCTCCTTTGGGCAGGTACTGGGCATGCTGCTGTTTGACGCTGTCCTCTATGGCTTGGTGGCCTGGTATGTGGAGGCCATCTGCCCCGGCCAGTTCGGAGTGCCCCAGCCCTGGTACTTTTTCTTCACGGTGAGTTCTAATGCCATTCCCCTTCCCGTTGACAGCCCTGTGGGTGGTAGTAGTGTGACCTGGAATTCACTGTTGGGGTGGCTTAAGCTCCTGGCAAGGGCACCCACCGGGGGCGGGCCAGCACGGCCTCCCTAGAGGTGCTCCCCTGAGCCAACTCCTCCAGGCAGGCCCTGAGATGAGGGATCCAAAACCACACCAGCTCATCACCTCCATGGCCAGTGCATATCGACCACTGCTGCCCACTTAGACCCGGTCCCTAACAGCCTCCATCTTACTGAGGTCTCTGCAACCTTTAACACTCTTGCTTGCTTTTGCTGCCTCGTGAAAAGTATATTACTAGGTTTTCTGCCCACAAAAGAATACACGTTTATTGTAAAAATTATGGCATTGCCGAGATAGGTAGCACAGTCCCCTACCCAGAGGACACAGTGACACTTTGGTCTGAACCTCTTCACACAACACCACATATGTATATTAACACACACGTTGTTGTTTTTAATTGCCACGGAGTGATTTTGAACTCATGACAACCCCACATGTGACAGAATAGACCTGCCACATATGGTTTTCTAGGCTGTAATCTTTATTATGGGGCCAGATCACCAGGTCTTTGTCCCACGGAGTTGCTGGGTGGGTTCAAACCACCAGCCTTCTGGTTAGGAGCCAAGTGCTTAACCGATGCACCACCTGGGCTCTTTATGTGTATATTAACACACCCACACATATATAACACATATGCGTGTTTATAACATGTATGTGGTACACATACGTGTTTGCTTTTAACACAACACGATCATATTGTAATAACGACTGAAACTTGCTTTTTCACCTAACAATGTATCTCCAACATCTTAAGTGAATATACATATGTGCGCTTATTATAAATATATTTTCAGGCTTTTATGCGTATATATTTACAAGTTTTGCTTTATTTATTCAAAAGCGTGTTTATACTTAAACATATGCCTCTTTCTTTCTAAGTCAGCCTCATTTTTACGACGGCACAGGGTCCTACCTCTGTGTAGTTCGTTCATCCCCTGCTGGTGCAAGGTTAGGTGCCTCTTCTTGATTCATTCTGTAATTCAGTTAATACTTGCCACATGTCTATGTGAGTTTCCTGGTGCAGCTGGGACAAAGTGCCATGCGCTAGAGGACTTGAAACCACAGGGGAGTGTATTCTTGCTCAGTTCTGGAGGCCGGAAGTCCAAAACCAAGGTGCGGGCAGGGCTGCGCTCCCTCCAGAGGTTCTAGGGAAGTATCCTGCCTTGCCTCTTCCATCTTCTGGTGGCCCCAGGCATTCCTGGGCCTGGGGCTGCACCGCTGCAGTCTCTACCTCAGTGGTCACACGGCCCTCTCCTCCGTGTCTGTGTCTCCCCTCTTCCTACAAGGACACCAGCCACTGAACCGGGGCCACCCTGCTCTGGTGCGAGTTCATCTTCACGAACTCTGTCTGCAAAGATCCCTTTTCCAAATCAGGTCCTGTTCTGAGGTTCCGGGGTTTAGGACTTCAGTACATCTTTTGGGAGAACATACTCCAAACCCTTGCAGTCCCCCACTGTATTCATCCACTCTAAGATAGCTCTGATTGTTTAATGCACTGTTACTTTATTAATCACTAGTAATAAAGACACAGGTAAACTGTGGAATTCTCCAATTACAAGATGCATACTGATTTCAGAGTCCCTTAAATTGTGAAAAATAGTCTCTTAAAACCAGCCGAATTTGGTGTGTTGCAGACGCTACTCTAGACCCTGGAAACCCTGCTGCGAGTTAAAGCCCCACCCTCACAGAGCTTGCCCGTGGTGGGAATTCTCCCAGGGCTCTGGCCTGCCCACACTCTTGTGTTGTGTGCAGCTCCATAAACTCCCAGGTATCCTCGAGGGCTAGGAGTGCGCGATTTGTCATGTGTTTTTTCCCCTGCATGGCGTCTGTCACTAGGCGGCTGGACAGAGGAGACAAGTTCTTGTCATGTGTAGCAGAGGGGCCCCAGCCCGTTCGGCGTCTTTCACTTGTGACAGCTCACATGCAGCTTGAGCTAGGTACGTAGACTCAGCCAGCGGCACAGAGACACAGCCTCCTTGGCTTTCTGGCCCTGACATCACACTCTGGGCTGAAATGTTTCATAACCTCTCTTGGTGTTCAGTTTCCCAGTTTAGTTCCTAGGGAATCATCACTGTGCCCATTGGCCAGTTCAGAACACTGAGGCCTAGAGCTCTCCCACAGGGGCAGCAGGAGCAAGGAGCCAAGCGGACTCAAAGCAGGGTCTCCTGGGCAGCTCGGGGAGAGTCAAGACCAAGGCCATGCTGCAGCATGAATTCAGTACTCCAGCTAATTGCTGCTCTGTGTATCTCTAACCGGATAAGTGGGTGTGAATTGACCACTTTGACCCCCATCTGGTTTCACCCTAGCCCTCATACTGGTGCAGAAGCCTGAGGACTATCTTGGTGAAGGAGGATAAAGATGATGACCCAGAAAAAGTGCTCAGGATGGAGTTCTTTGAGGCCGAGCCAGAGGACCTGGTAGCCGGGATCAAAATCAAGCATCTTTCCAAGGTGCAGCCTCCCTGTGAGATGGGCAGGGGCTGGGACGAAGGCAGGTGGCCCTGGGCAGTGTGCTTCCGAGCTGGCAAGGTCTTCCCACACTGATCCTCCTCCAGAGCTCAGAGCGTCCCTCAACTACACCTCAGAGTCGGGGCGCAGACCCGCTTACCCCTGCCACTCTGACCCAACTCCCAGCAGCTTTCCAGTAAACTCTCATTCCCAGGCAGCCCCTTGGCCTCCAGGCCTTCTACTGTGGACACAGGGGAAAGCCAGAACATAGGGAGGGGGAGGCAGGAAGCATCAGTGCCCTCTAACCATGGCTCTCTGTCCGACCCTGCCCCAGCCTTCACTCTGCACAGCCCTTGCCACCTGGACACTGGGCGTGGCTTCCTTCCGCCATCTGCATGCCCACGGGGAGCAGGAGCTGATGGGGTGAGGCGCCCCCAGGGCCCAGGGGTGTACAGGGCAGCCTTTTGCCTTACTGCAGGTTTTCAGAGTTGGGAATAAGGGGAAGGTGGCCGTCAGGGACCTGAACCTGAACCTGTACGAGGGACAGATCACAGTCCTGCTGGGCCACAATGGCGCTGGAAAGACCACCACCCTATCCATGCTCACAGGTAAGCTGGGTATGGGGGAGACCACACCTGTCCATGCTTACAGGTAAATTGGGTGTGGGGGAGACCATCACCTGTCCACACAGGTAAGCCAGGTGCAGGGGAGACCACCACCTGTCCATGCTCACAGGTAAGTTGGGTACGGGGGAGACTACCATCTGTCTGCCGTCACAGGCCAGCCTCTCAAGCCTCCCGCTGTGGCTGGCAGGCCTCTTAGCCACCACCCCAGCCTAGGCCATGGCCCCCTACCTCTCATGGTCTCCAGTCCCTCCACGGCCCTGGGACTCCAGGATGGAGGGGTGTGCTCTCCCTCCTGGCAGTGCCGCAGGCCCAGGGGACAGGGCACTGCCCCTCCAGTAACACCACCCTCCCTTCAGCCACTGTTCATAAATGTCCATGCTTAGACTGTTAGCAGAAACAAGTCCACTCCATGCATGACCGTGTCATCCGAAACCAGCACAAAGCCAGCACTTCCAGAGAGCCTTCTCTGAGGTACCATGCCCAACTACAACTCCACAAGTTTTCAGGCTGTTTTCTAAGTTCCTCAACAGCTGTCAGGAGGCCGGCGTGAGTGCGGTGCAGTCTGGCTCTGAGAGGTGGTGGCCTTACCGCACATGCGGAGGGTGTGAGCATGTCCTGCTCATTCCTCAAGCTCAGGCGCCTGAGAGAGGACCGTCCCCGTTCCCCCTCTCTGCAGTCCCGGCTGCAGGCCCATGCAGCCCCATATCTGGGGCAGGGGTTAGTGACAACTTAGTAGTCAGCACGGCCACGGCCAAGACTGTGGATGAAATAAGGGTCGATACCCCACTGCTGACCTGCAATCATTTCAGGCTGAATTTCAGCTCCTGGGGTCGTCTGCTTGATCCTAGGTCTCTTTCCCCCCACCAGCGGGTGGGCGTACATCAGTGGGTATGAGATCTCACAAGACATGGCTCAGATCCGAAAGAGCCTGGGTCTGTGCCCCCAGCATGACATCTTGTTCGACGACCTGACAGTGGTGGAGCATCTGTACTTCTATGCCCAGGTGAGCCACCGGCCGGGTTTCTCTCAGCAGCTGCTGTTGTGTCGCTTATCTGCTCCAGTTTCCGAGGCAGCCGAGTGCACTCTGATCCTCCCCACAAAGAGCAGACAAATGTCAAGGGGAGACGGGTCTCGGGCCAAGGAGCATGTTGGAGGGTCAGCCTGTCAGAGGCCTTGATCTGATCTTCCTGTGGTCCTCGCCATTACAGCTGAAAGGACTGTCGCTCCAGAAGTGCCAGGAAGAAGTCCGGCACATGCTGCGCACCCTTGACCTGGAGGACAAGCAGGACTCCCTGAGCAAGTTCCTGAGTGGAGGCATGAGGCGCAAGCTGTCCATCGGCATCGCCCTCATCGCAGGCTCCAAGGTGCAGGGTCACCCATGCACAGACAGGCCCGTTCACCATGGCCAGCCCCCTCAGCCCTCGGCACCACAGGAGGGAAATCCGGCGTGGGGTGGTCTGACCGTGTCTCGGTGGAAGTGGACTCAGGCCTTCCAGGGCCCACAGGGTGGCCAGGCTGGGCCCGGTGTGACCCTTCCCACATCACAAGGCTGCCCCATGCCCTCAGGTGCTAATGCTGGACGAGCCTACCTCAGGCATGGATGCCATCTCCCGGAGGGCCATCTGGGACCTGCTCCAGCAGCAGAAGAGTGACCGCACCATCCTGCTGACCACCCACTTCATGGACGAGGCAGACCTCCTGGGGGACCGCATAGCCATCATGGCTAAGGGGGAGCTGCAGTGCTGTGGGTCGTCGCTGTTCCTCAAGCAGAAATATGGTGAGCAAGTGGCGGACAAGGCAGGCCGGCCCACCGCATTTGTTCAGCATCCCCGGAAACTGCCCCTGTTTCCCTTCATGGGGGTGAGTCAGGCAGGGGAGCCCTTCTCTGGACTTCATATCCAGTCCTCTCTGGGTGTGGACCTACAGCCCAAGGCAGAGGATCTTGTGAGAACAGGAAGGGGCGGAGCAGTGTCATGGTTTGGTTAGGACTCAGGGCAGCTGTGACCAAAACACCAGTAGTCATTGGTGGCTCAGAGTGGCTCAACAGGAAAGAGGCTGATGAGCCCAAGGGCAGCGTAGTGACGCCCAGCGTCAGGGACGCAGCCCCCGAGCCCTGCCCTACTGTGTGGTGAGGCTTGTTTTCTTGAGATCACCACCTGGTCTGGCTGTGCCAGCTTCCTGTCCACATCCCCCTGCAGGAAGGAGCACATGTCCCCCTTGGACATGCTCCCCAGGCTACACGCCCAGTGCTGTCTAATCAGGGTCAACACCAGACTGCAGGGAGGCTGGAGCCTGCAGCCTTGGTGCTGGACAACTATGTACACAGCAAAAAGACATTATTTAGTTACCAGTAGAGGGGAGAGCAGATCTTGGGGGACAAGGAGCAGACTCTGTCTTATCCTGAGACCTGAAGCTGGAGCCCTGGGCCGAGTTCCAGCTCTCACTTCCTGCCGCCTCATCACTTGGCTGAGCATTACACTTCCTAGGCTTCTGCGTCCTTGTCTGTGACATGGACCCAGAAACAACATCCCTGCCACATGACGTAGCAAAAGGAAGGGAGACGGTATATTTGGAAGTCCCATGAAGATGAAATCACTGTGACTAGCATCACTACCATTTCTGCCTCTACCATTACTGTCTTCTTCTTCGTGGTTACCTCATAGTAACAATGCTTAGTGTTAATCCTTCAGGAACAGGTGAAATCCCACAACATACATTCCCTGAAACATAGGGCTGGCATTTCCTGTGAATACTGTGTCCGTCCCGGGAACTGGAGGTCTCAATCTGGGGATCTTGCCTCACCCTGGTTGGTTGAGCAGTCAAGGGAAGGCTTGTACAGTGCTACCACCCATTCACATCAGGATCTCTTCCCAGCTAGGGAGCCAAGGGGACCCCAGGACAGCACGCGGAGTTCGGCGGCAAGGAGTCCATCTGGGTTAGAGGCCTCCTTTCATGCGCCTGGCCCAGTGTGGGCACCCTGAGACCCAGCATGGTTCAGGAGGGGGTGTGAGAAGGCACGGTTGAGCAGCTGACACGTGTTTTCCCCATGTTCCAGGCGCAGGGTACCACATGACCCTCGTGAAGGAGCCCCATTGTGACCCAGAGGCTGTTTCCCAGCTGGTCCACCACCACGTCCCCAACGCCACCCTAGAGAGCAGTGCTGGGGCCGAGCTTTCCTTCATCCTTCCCAAAGAGAGCACACACAGGTACAGCCCCAGAGAGCGCGTGCATGGGTGCAGCCCCAAGGAGAACACCCACAGGTACAGCCCCAGAGAGGGCACCTACAGGTACAGCCCCAGGAGAGCACCCACAGGTACAGCCCCAGGAGAACACCCACAGGTATATCTCAGAGAGGACACCCACAGATACAGCCCCAGAGAGGGTACCCACAGGTACAGTCTCAGAAAGGGCACCCACAGGTTCAGCTGCAGAGAGAGTACCCACAGGTATGGTTTCAGAGGGCACTCACAGGTACAGCCCCAGAGAGGGCACCTACAGGTATGGTCCCAAAAGGCCAGGCGAGAGCACTCACAGGTCCTTATCCCAGCATCCCCAAAAGTCCTACCGCCTTCCAGCATCCACTCCAAGTTCAGAATCTCATCTTTTGAATCATCTAAATCAGACATGGTGACACCAAGCATGGTCCACCCTGGGGCAAAGCTCCATCTGCAGCCCTGTGAGACCTGTTTCCAGAGCACAATGGTGAAGCAGGCATAAGGCAGACTTTCCCATTCCCAAAGAGAGAAATTGGAGTGAAAGAAGGGGTCGTCGGTACCAAGCAAGTCTGAAACCCAGCAGGACAAATCTCTAGTTTTCAAGGCTTGAAGATACTTCTCTGTTCTCTCTACTCCAATATCACTGACCACATCTGCAAAGAAAAACCCTGTTTCCCCAAACAAGGTCCCATTCACCAGTTCAGGGGTGATGACTGCGTCAAAGCTTTTGGGGGAACACAGTTCAACATATGAAAAAATGGTGTGGTATGTCGTCAGGACCTCCTCGTCTGACCTCACGAAGGGGGAGAATCATCATCAGCACCATCAGTCCAAAGCTGATTCCTGTGAGGTGGAGGTCAGACGCCAATTCTGACACCAGCCATCCCTCCCACAGCTCTCTACTTTTCTGCTGGGTTTGAGAATTCATCACAGTGGCCACACAGAACTCAAAGACAGTACTTACTATTAAGGGGTTTATTAGGGGAGCAACAGGTTACAATTCAGGATCAAAAACGACTCAGAATACAGTTCTCCGATCAGGACAGCCTCTTCTCAGCCATGGCCGCAGGCAGGCCTCCTCTGGCCCTCGGTCCCTTGGGCCTCTTGGGCTGGCCGGGCCTCTGCCCTGCTCGGGCAAGTGTCACGAAGCTCTTTAGCTCTCCAACAAGTGCCCAGAGGCCCCCCACTACAACAGCAGGCCTCAGCCCAAAGATGCTCAGCTTTCCAGCTCTGTGGGTTGTCAAGCCCAACTCTTCTGACAAGTACGCAGAGGTACCCCACTCCCATCAGTAAGCCTTTTACCCGAAGGCACTCAGCTTTTTTGCTCTGTGGGCTGGGAAGCACACTGCGCCATTTCCTCCTGGTCTCCTGGTTCTCCTGCCTTTGCTGCCACTATTTCTTTCCTGCTGCTTCTCACCGTCTCGGTGTTACAACTCTCTCTGTCTTCTGGGTCTAGGAGGTTCTCAGCACAGGGATCCCAAGTCCAAAGGATGTACTCCACTCCTAGGACTTCTTTCTTGGTGGTAGTGATGTCCGCACCCCCCCCCCCCGTTTCCTCCTCTGGGAAGGCTCATTTTAAGCCTTGTGGCATGGCAAAACTGACCAATCCCCTCAGAGTTTCATATACCTTATTTGCATAGTCCCACCCCCCACAAGGGTGCCATGCACCTTGTTTGCATTATTGGCAAACTGTCCAATCCCCTTGATGGGCCAGAAGTACCTCATTTGCATAGTCCCACCCCATCACTTGGGTGGGAGTTACAAGAACATGGCAAGAAAGGCCACACAAAAATGATCCATCTCACTGCAGGCCACCCCCTAGCTTTTCTAGCCATGGATAACTCTCCCTTCCCAATCATTCCACCAGTCCAAAACAGCCATTGTCTTGGTCATCTAGTGCTGCTAGAACAGAAATACCACAAGTGGATGGCTTTAACAAAGAGAAATTATTTTCTCACAGTCAGTAGGCTAGAAGTCCAAGTTCAGGGGAAGGATTTCTCTCTCGGCTCTGGAGGAAGGTCCTTGTCATCAGTCTTCCCTTGGCCTGGGAGCATCTCAGCACAGGAAGCTCAGGTCCAAAGGATGCACTTTGTTCCTGGCCCTGCTTTCTTGGTGGCATGAGGTTCCCAACTTTCTGTTTACTTCCCTTTCTTTTTATGTCTTAAGAGATAAAAGGTGGTGCAGGCCATACCCCAGGGGAACTCCCTTTACATTGGATCAGGGACATGATGTGGTAAGGGTGTTACAATCCTACCCTAATCCTCTTTAACATAAAATTTTTACAGTCACAAAATAGAGGACAACTGCAGAATGCTAGGAATCATGGCCTAACCAAGTTGATACATTTTTGGGGGGACATAATTCAATCCATGACAGTCATTAACAGTTTTTCAGTAGGGCAGAAGAGTCCTTGGGGTGAGGTTACTCAGCCATTCAGGTCTGCTGCAGATATTGGTTTGATGTGGTCAGGTTCTCCAAAAATCATCTCAGCTTCACCCTTTCTGGCCTCTGATAAAATTTTAACTGAGAGATTGTTCCCTTACTCTAAACCTCTCTCGAGGTATCAGCATAGCAAAACCTTTAAGGGAGTTGAGGTTTGGCTACTGTACTGCAGTCCTGTTAACAGTCAACACACACAACTGAATCATATCATCCTATCAGCATTTCACCAACTGTCTGTTACCCAGACCCATGAGGAAAAGAGGAAACTATTCAGTGGGTGTGCTCCCTTGTCCCCCTCATTTTGAGTGTAAATACACCTCTTAAAGCATGTAAGTCAGCCACTACGTGTCTTTATCTCCCCTTGTTTTATACTGTCAATGTTTAAATTGCCCGTCCCTGTAAAACCAGTACTGTGAGGAGACAGCATGTTCCTTGGTCTTGAATCTTCTGTTCTTGTTGGAACTTTGAGCATCTGCACCTGTAAGCAAAGCCCAATCCAGAGCATGCCATCAAATTGCAGCAATTTACACCAGCTCACAGTGTCAAACATCTCTTTCTCTCTCAGTTTGGTTGGGTTCTGGTCAACTTATCCCTAGCCCCTGTGGTCTAGGTCAGTGGGTACCAGCCATAGGTTCAGGTGTCCACATAACTCCCTCTACTTGAGACCAGCCAACCCCTTCTCTCTTTCTGTTTCTCATCTATAGCGCCTGTGGGCTAGATCAGCAGGTGCCAATGGAACATGTCGAAACTCAGCCCATCTCTTCATTTCTGCGCCTCCCCTACTTCCACTCAAGTGGACCCAGATGGTCTCCACAAGCTAGCATACCAGGTGGTCAAATCACTGGCTCCTTTTAACCTCCAGTCTTAGAAGGGTGTTCTTTTGATGGGCACTGACTTTTCCTGCCTTCATGCATACAATAGCAAAATGCTTGAAATTGAAAAAGCAAAACAGTCATTTTTTTTTTCTGCAGGTCTTTCCTTCAAATGCAAATTCCCTGCACCCTCAGCAGTTCTGAGTGGGTCTGCATTTCTTTTCAAATACGAATCTCTTGACTCTGAAGGTTCTGGGTGAGGCTCAAGTTTTTGATCTAAGCTCCCAATTGGGGCTACTCCATTGTAATTAACAGCCTATGTTTCTTTTGGGCAAATCCTAGTTCCCCTTTTAGCGTATCCAATCAAGTATCGGCGGAAGGCGGAGTTACATGCTCTGTAATCTGTAATACCCAATATTCGTTACCATCATACATGTAGATCTGTTTTACAGCATTAGACGGGAGAAATAGTCAATGTCCAGAGTACATTCAGATAAACACATAACCCTTTTAAAAACATTCCAGTTTCATCTTATCTCCTCCATAACTTGACTGTCTTCCCATTCATATGCCTATGACCTTGAGCCTCTGGTTAGGTGGAACCAGAAGACCCTAGCCCCCTATCAGTCATCTTGTTTAACCTGCCAGACTTTTGCCCCAAGCAACTCCAGATGTAGCTTTTTTCCCCTCAGCTGCAGCAGAATATCTCCTACTTTCCTTTCAGCCATTACAGGTAACAACAACCAAAGCAACCATCTCAGAATCGGAAGTTTTACTTCCCACGCCCCTTTATTCCTTCTCTTATAAAGTCCCATGTGTCCATGAGTCTAGAGCCATTGCAACAAACCCCACTTCTGACACCGATTGTAAAAAGGTGTGGCAGAGGCATCTGACCTCATCTAACTTCACAAGGGGAGGGAGAGAAAATCGTTGCCAGCATCAAGAACCCAAAACATATAATACTCTATTACGCCTTTTTTTTTTTCTTTTTCTTGTGTACTTTTCCTAAAAAATGGGCTAACAAACATCCACATCTAAAACTCTTTGCCCATGTCTCTCCAGTTACCCTCTTTGGATCAGTTCCCATTAGTGGGGTAAATATGGCCAATTCCTTTCTAGAAATTGCTGCTTCACTCGTCCATCAGGATATGAGGAGAGCACCTATTTTATTCCAAGGCTGTTGGCTTGGAATAAGTTATACTTTGTGTATCTAATGATGAAATAAGGAACCCTGGTGGCACAATGGGTGAGCACTCAGCTGGTTCAAACTCACCAGCAGCTCCACAGGAGAAAGTCCTGGCAATCTGCTCCCTTAAAGATTACCCCATTGGAGAAACCCTATGGGGTAATTTTACTCTGGCACATAGGGTCACTGAGTCAGAATTGACTTGCTGGCAATGAGTAATGGTGAAATGTCTTATCGTTGCTTGGTTTGCATTGCAAGCTTTTCTTCTTTTCTTACCAGTGCGGGGTTGATCATGTTCAATGCTCATTGGCTGTTAAGTAGCACTTCTCCTGGGTATGGTTTGCTTTAGTCTTCTGTTCAGTTGTTGGGTGGGGCATTTTCTATATTAATACCCACCATTTTTGTTGCAACTTTCTCAAATTTGTTGCAGCCTCTTAATTTTGTGGGATCTATTTCCCTACAGATGTATTACATTTAAGGTATTATATTTCTTACTTTGTGATTTCTTCTATTACTTTTATGCTTAAAAAGTGCTTCCCTACTTTGAGATCAAATGAGCATTCATCTGTTTCCTCTCGGTTTGTTTTATTTCATTTAGATGTATGTTGTCAAAGAATTTCTAGCAGGCCAGCATACTCACAAGATGTTATATGGAAACTAAACCATAAGAACCAACTTTTTTTCCCCCCTAAATGGTGTTTCAAGGAGTTAGCCACCATTTGTCCCTGCCCCATCCTATAGGGAGGTGATTTAGGAGCAAATTATCTAGAAAGTCACTGAGAAGGGACTGATTTTTTTTTTTTCAGGTTTGAAACTCTCTTCACTAAACTGGAGAAGAATCAGAAGGAGCTGGGCATCGCAAGCTTTGGGGCCTCCATCACCACCATGGAGGAGGTCTTCCTGCGGTCAGTCTAAGGCACAGTGATGTGGACGGTCTTTCTAAAGTGCAATGATAAAGCAGTCACCGCACTCATGAGCTCAGATACCCGCAGATAGATGATAGGTAGATAGATGATTCATTGATAAGTTGACAGATAATAGAGAGCTGGATAATAGACTGATCAGTTAATTGATAGACGATAGGTTAGCTGTTGTGAATAGTGCTGTTATGAACATTTGTGATCACGTCTCTGTGTAGACACATGTGTTCATTTCTCTTGGGTGGATTCCTAGGAGTGGAAAAGCTGGGTCACGCCATAACTGGGTTTCACATGTCTCTCCATGCTTGGAGAGGGTCCATTCTCACCTCTCCCTTGGGCACTAGGGTTCCTCTGGACCCAGCTTCTGCTGCTGGCCCGTGTTCACTGAATGAATGAACAAAGGAAAAAGTGAATGAACGAGCTAAGAAGCCAATGGCATTCTCTGATACTTGTCCTTTTCCTGGTTGAATGGTAGCTGTACTCCCTACCCCTTCTGAGCCCTCTCTAACCGATGCCCTCGTGTCTCGGCGCAGGGTCGGCAAGCTGGTGGACACGAGCATGGACATCCAGGCCATCCAGCTCCCAGCTCTGCAGTACCAGCACGAGCGGCGGGCCAGCGACTGGGCAGTGGACAGCCACCTCTCTGGCATGATGGACCCCAGCGATGGCGCTGGTGCTCTCATTGAGGAGGACTGCGGCGCCATCCAGCTCAACACCGGGGTGAGCAGCCAGTAGGGACCAGCAGGAGAGGGAGGGCAGGCAGCCCCTGGGCCTGGTGAGATGCAGCCAGCAGCAAGCAGGCAGAGCCTACAGAGGCGGTTTGGGCTCCAGGAAGGCCAACAGCTGGGCCATTGGCAGGTACAGGAAGATGAGGAACTGGGAGCATTCTCCTCGAGCAGTTGCCACTTCTTAGTATTCTGCATGAAATGGGGCCAATGCTTGGCCACTCGTGAGCCAGAGGGCAGGTCTGCTTATAACACCACGGTGAAGCATCTGCAGAGGGTGCTCCACGTGCCAGTGCCATGCTCTCAGGGAAGGTCTGCCTGGAACAGCACAGCGCTGCATCTGCAGAGGGCACACCATGTGCCACCATCGTGCTCACAGGCCACACATCAGTTTAGCTAGGTAGAGGACTATCCTGCTCCATATTAGTCAGGAAACCATGACTAGACAGCCAGCAGCACAGAGCTGGGCTCGGTCCCTCCTCACTGCTTTTGGAGGACAGTGATGGGGGAGGCACTGGGGAATATGGGGAAGTGCTTGGGAAGTTTGTGCGTCTGCTCCCAGTAAGCATGGCAGGGGTCCCCCATCCAGTGCTGCCTCCAGCATGGAGCAGTGGTGGGGGTGGGGGCAGAGGGGCATCAGGCTACACGGTTTCCGCCAGCCCCCTAACATCCCACACAGATAATGTGGTGTCTGCCTGCCTCCCGTGCTGCTCTCAGTCCCCAAGTGCCTATGTGCAGGCCCATGGTTGGACCTGTGGGGTGTGTGTAGGCGGGGTTGTATGGTGCAGTGGACTCCTCCAGAAAGCCCTGGCTGCTCTTGTCTGGCTGCTCATGCAGTTGTGGCAGAAGGCCACTCTCCCAGGCTCAAGCACACAGGGCTGCTGCAGCGGGGCAGGTAGGGGGCAGACCCCAACCTGCACAGCACCACTGTGACCCTGAGTGACACCATGCCTCCCTGTCCGCAGCTCGCCCTACATTGCCAGCAGTTCTGGGCCATGTTCATGAAGAAGGCTGTGTACAGCTGGCGGGAGTGGAAGGTGGTGGCGGCCCAGGTCCTGGTCCCTCTGACGTGCCTCACCTTAGCCCTACTGGCCATAAACTACTCATCGGAGATCCTCGACGACCCCAGCCTGGAGCTGACCCTAGGAGAATACGGTACTACCGTCGTGCCCTTTTCGGCTCCCGGGACATCACAGCTGGACCAGCAGCTGTCCGAGCACCTGAGAGACATGCTACAGGCTGAGGGGCAGGAGCCCCGTGAGGTGCTGGGTAAGGGCCACCCAGAGGCTTGGGCCAGATGTGCTGTGTGAGCCGGGTGTGCTGTGTGGGCCAGGTGGCCAGCTGGGCCCAGGTGTGCATTTGGATCAGGTGTGTGGTCAGGCCCAGGTGGGCAATCAGGCCATGTATGCTGTGTGGCCCAGGTGGACAGTTGGGGCAGGGCTTCCCAACAACAGACTCTTGACACTTGGGGCTGGATCCTTCTCTGCAATCCCAGGCACTGTAGGACGTCAAGCAACATCCCTGGCATTACCCCCCACCCCAGTCCAGTGACTGGGTCCCACGTAGCCCCACTGAGACACCCGCCCTTGCACAACCATCAAGGTTGTGGGCCCACAACCGCCAAGGTTGTGGGCCCACCTGGCCTGCAAGGATTCCAGGGCCCTCCATGCACGGTGGCTCCAAGGGCCAGGATTAGGCTCCCAAAGCTGCCACAGCCTTCTCTGGCCAAGCCTGTCTGAGCATCTAGCTTGCCTGGCTCCCATGCTGAGTGTGGAACTTCAAGTTCTAACTGCCTCGCTGTGGGGTTTTATGAGCTTTTACTTAAAGATCCAGAGCTGTGGTGGCATAGTGGTTAAGAGTTTGGCTGCTAACCAAAAGGTTGACAGTTCTCAGTCTACCAGCCGCTCCTTGGAAACCCTATGGAACAGTTCTACTGTGTTCTATAGGGTAGCTATGAGTTGGAATCAACTTGGTGGCAGAGGGAACTTAGATATCCAGCCTTTAATTTCATGTAGCAGCAGACACAGGCACGCACTATGGCTCTGCAGTGCATGGTGTTTGCGTCAGTGTTCACATCTAGAGCAGCCGTTGACATGCACGAGGGCTTTGCAGTGTGCAGTGTTTGTCAGTGTTCATGTGTAGAGCAGCTGCAGGCATGCATGACGGCTCTGCAGTATGCGGTATCTGCCAGTGTTCACATGTAGACCAGCCACAGATATGCACAGTGGCTCTGCAGTGTGCAGTATCTGTCAGTGTTCACGAGTGCAGTCCTGTTGGGTACTGTGAGCAGTCACATCACACTTGCAGCCTCAGGTCCTGCTGCTGCCCACAACACGGCCACCACCTCCACACAGCATGTCTACATTGGGAAGGCTATGTGGACATGTGCTCCAGGGCGCATTGTTGATCCCCTCAGTGCTTCCAGGAGGGCAGGGTCCTTGGCATAGACCTTCCCTTGGGGTATGGGTGGGGTGGGTGCCTGGTCAACCAACCCAACCATTCTCCCCAGGTGACCTGGAGGAGTTCCTCATCTTCAGGGCCTCGGTGGAGGGCGGAGGCTTTAATGAGCGCTGCCTGGTGGCGACATCCTTCAGAGATGTTGGGGAACGGACGGTCATCACCGCCCTGTTCAACAACCAGGCCTACCACTCCCCAGCCACTGCTCTGGCTGTCGTGGACAACCTGCTGTTCAAGCTGCTTTGTGGCCCTCGGGCCTCCATCACCGTTTCCAACTACCCTCAGCCTCGGAGCACCCTGCAGGCTGCCAAGGACCAGTTCAATGAGTGCGTCTGTTTCCCTGCCCCGCCCAGTTGAGACCCCCGCTCCACTCTGCCAGGCACACGTTAATGGGGGTCTGGCCCAGGGCAGTGTAGAGAGGAGGGGACAGAGCGTTCTCATAGGAGATACTCTGAAAAGCAGCTTGACAGATGGCACTGTCACCTGGGTGATTGGGTGGGGGACGGGGTACCAACTGAAGGTGACTGGGCGGGGGAGGTGCTGCTGCTGTCAGTGAGAACAGAGAAGCCAGAGGAGGGGCTGTGTTGGGGGCACAATGGGACCTGCACAGCCTCGACATTCCCCAGCACCTCTAACAGTGGGGTGACGGGGCTGCCTGCTGCAGGCAGTAAGGACAGCGCCCAGCCTCGCTCTGCATGGTGTGTGGCGCTTGCCTTGACCACCCGTCCCTGCAGGGGCCGGAAGGGCTTCCACATCGCCCTCAACCTACTCTTTGCCATGGCATTCCTGGCCAGCACCTTCTCCATCCTGGCGGTCAGCGAGAGGGCCACCCAAGCCAAACATGTCCAGTTTGTCAGTGGTGTCCACGTGGCGACCTTCTGGCTCTCTGCCCTGCTATGGGATCTCATCTCCTTCCTGGTCCCCAGCCTGCTGCTGCTGGTAAGTGTGGCTTAGGGGGCCTTCCTCTGCAGGTTACGTGGTCCCCAGCCTGCTTTTGCTGCTGAGCATGGCCAGGGGGCCTTCCCCTGCAGGCGAGGGGCTGGCCTGGAACACTGCCCAGAGCCTGAACCCATAGAGCCCCTAACCTGGGAGACATATAGGAACTCTCCACAGCCCCACTCGGCTCCTCTCATCCCTGCCAAACCCTAACCTTGGGTAGGCAGGCCTGGCGTGGGGCCTCATTACAGAGGAGGCACTGTCTGTCCAAATGGAGCCCTGGGCTGAGCCAGGCGACTGGTAACAGTTTCAAAGCCCCCCTCACATTCCCAGCACCCTCTTCTGCCTGGTGAGTCTCTGGTGGCTCCCTAGTACCTCAAGCCTCGTGTCTGCGCTGCAGGTGGTATTCAAGGCCTTTGACGTGCACGCGTTCACGCAGGACGGCCACGAGGCTGATGCCCTGGCGCTGCTCCTGCTCTACGGCTGGGCCATCATCCCTCTCATGTACCTGATGAGCTTCCTCTTTTCGGGGGCGGCCACCGCCTACACGCGGCTGACCATCTTCAACATCCTCTCAGGCATTGCCACCTTCCTTGTGGTCACCATCATGCGCATCCCAGGTGGGGCCCCAATACCCTCTCCCACCACCCGCAGAGCGGCTGTGCCTGGGAAGGGGACACCAGCACCAGGCCCTGGACGTGCCCTGCAGCCCCTCTGCCCGAGGAGGCCTCTGTGGGCATCTGTCAGTGCCCACTTTTCTTCGGGGAACAGCTGCCAGGTGGCTGAGAAGGAACCAGGACTGCGCAGGGAACACCCTGGGGGCCGGCGTGCAGAGTGGCCCTTGGAGCCAACCGGTCCACGTCTCCTCACTGCAGCGGTCAAGCTGGAAGAACTCTCCAGAACCCTGGACCAGGTGTTCCTGGTGCTGCCCAACCACTGCCTGGGCATGGCCATCAGCAGCTTCTATGAGAACTACGAGACCCGGAGATATTGCACCTCCTCCGAGGTGGCCACCCACTACTGCCAGAAGTACCGTGAGTATCTGCTGGCCCCAAGCAGCTTCTCTCACCTCCTCTGGAGAGGGCCCGGGGTTTGTCCAGGCAGCAACACCTCTGACTGGCCCTCTCCCACCCTCTGTAAGCTCAGCCCAGCCACCCCTCCCCTAAGTGGCCTCTTCCACCACACCCCAGAACTCAGACGCATCTCTCACACCTTGTACTGCACAGGCAGGTCTCCTTCTCCCTGGCCTGTTCCCTCCAGACCACCAGCTGGCAGTGCCTAGGGGACCCTCAGTCCACTACCTCATGCTGAGCATGGGCCGTGGGCCAAGGCCTGGGTATGCCAGGAAGGGGGCAGGAGGCCTGGAAAGGGGCGGCAGAGCGCGGGGTGATGCTGTGTCCCTGTGCCGCAGACATCGAGTACCAGGAAAACTTCTATGCATGGAGGGCCCCAGGAGTCGGCAGGTTCGTCACCTCCATGGCTGTCTCAGGCTTCATATACCTCACCATACTCTTCCTCCTGGAGACGGACCTGCTGTGGAGACTGAAGAACCTCCTCTGTGCCTTCCGGGGCCGGCGCATGCTGGTGAGAGCCTCTGCAGCGGGCTTGGGAACGCATCCCGCGTGAGGGGTTGCTCGGCCTGCTGCGTCTGTAACGAAGAGGGGAGATGGCTCTGCACCTGTCAGCTCCCACACAGAGGGGCTCCCCATGGTGGACACTCAGGGCCTGGCCACCAGGCAGGCTGCGTCCACAGTCGGCCACTGCCAGGCCACCCTCAGCACTTGAGAGCGATGTCCCCAGTCATGAGACCTTGATGTCATGGTGTAGAGGTGCTGCCCCTCAACAGAAGTCAGCCCCCCAGATGCCCCAGGGCAGCTGGCCTGGGGAGGGGGAGGTAGGGCCCTGGCAGGCCAGGTACCCTCGGCTGTCAGACTGTCCTGACTGCATTTCCCTACTCCTTACTGCCAGCAAACCAACAAGCCTGTGAGACTTGGTAGTTCACGTGTAACTTAAGGCCCATTGCTGCCGCTTCAGTTTGTCAGCACATCTCTCCCACCAAAGCCTCCTTTGACATCCTCGGGGTTATGGTCTTACTCCAGAGCCTATCTCTTGGAGGGGGCGTTATGGCCTCTCTCTGGAGCCCTGCCCTGTAGTTTGTGTCCTTGATGCCGACCCCAGGGCCTCACCCATCCCAGCGGAAGCTCCGAGTTCGGCCCATGGGGCCTAGACTGACCTGAACTCCTACTCAGTCCATCAGACCGACCCTGTCCTGCCCCTCTGCCTGCCCGGCAGGACCTCACCAGCCATCTTTGTCTTGAGTGCTAGATGGACTCATACAGCCGGGCACCAGCGCTGCCTGAAGACCAGGACGTAGCAGACGAGAGGAGCCGAGTACTGGCCCCCACGCTAGACACGCCACCACGGGACCCGCCACTGGTTATCCAGGAGCTCTCCAAGGTGATGCAGGGACACTGGTCCATGCTGAGGTCTGCATTGCTGGAAGCTAAGGGCTCAGGCCCAGAGTGGCTCCAGGTCTCAGGCCTTCTCAACCAGTGTTTCATCTTGGCGGCACAGGTGTATGAGCAGCGGACACCCCTCCTTGCAGTGGACAAGCTCTCCCTTGCAGTCCAGAAGGGCGAGTGCTTTGGCCTGCTGGGCTTCAATGGGGCCGGGAAAACTACCACCTTCAAAATGTTGACCGGGGAGGAGACCATCACCTCAGGGGATGCCTTCGTCGGGGGCCACAGCATTCGCTCTGACCTTGGGAAGGTGGGCGTGTGGGCTCCAACCCAGGGTGGGTACCCTGGAGGCAGGGACAGGCTGGTCTGGGCTCTTAGGGCACAGCACACGGTGGGGGGGTGGGGGGTGGCATGATCAGGCCATGGGCCAGAGCCAGTGGGTAGGGGGTCAGGGGAGACAGCAGGATGGTCTGGGCCTGGGCTGGCTGGCGGGGCCGCTGCTCTGGGTCTGGGGGCAGTGCTCTGCAGTGTCCCCCACTCCCCACATTCGTCCTGCCACCCAGTCTGCATGAAGGATTTAGGCACAGTGCCTGGGAAGAGGCAATGGCTGAAGAGACAATGGTTAAGCATTTTCCCACACCCACTAAAAATAGAGTCCAGAAGCCTAAGAGGCCCAAGGAGGGCGGAGAAAAAGACACCCAGTTTCTGGAGCCCACAGACCCCAGGCATACCTGTCCCCCATCAGCTCTGAGGGCAGTTGGGTGGCTGGTAGCCGCATGCACTTTAGACCTGAGAGCCCTGGGCAGCGTCTGGGTATGCTGGGATGTGGCCACATGCCCAAGAACAGCTGTCCTGCCATCTGACAAAGGAGTGCGCTCAGAGGTGCTACTAGCAAACATTCATTTTACCAGAGAGAAAAACACAAGGTCCCAGCATGGATGCGAGGTTACTGGGCATGTGATGGGTGAAGGGGCATACACTGCTCTTGCCAGGCAGTTTTGCATGACAGTCACTGTACAGTCAATGAAGCCGTTCTCACACAGCCCACCCATGGCTGCTGGCCATCGCCCAGGTTCCAAGCTGGCCCACCTGGCCTGTCTCTGGCCCCTCGGTATGGGGTCCAAGTGGTGGTACATCTGGTGAGCAGCTCCTAGGACAGCTGGTGACACCTCCAGCCCACTGTGCCCTTCCCGAATCCCCTCGGAGCGGCCACTTGGCCCAGCTCCCTGGAAGGAACCACCAGGTCCTGCCGCCCAGCTCAATAGACCACCTGGAGAGGCGCTCCAGCCCCAGAGACAGGCCAGGGCGGGAAGGCCGGCTTTCTGTGTTGGTGTTTCCCTCTCATGGCTCCTTCCCGGGCTGTCTGACCCTCAGGTGAGGCAGCGTATCGGCTATTGCCCTCAGTTTGATGCCCTGCTGGACCACCTGACGGCATGGGAGACACTGGTCATGTACGCCCGACTCCGGGGCATTCCCGAGCACCACATCGGGTCCTGCGTGGAGAACATGCTGCGGGGCCTGCTCTTGGAGCCACACGCCAACAAACTGGTCAGGACCTATAGGTACACCCGCCAGCCCCTGCTCTTCCCAGTGTGGGGTCAGCGTCCTCCTGAGCATAGAGCTGGGATGCCCACATGGGTCTGCAGCCAGAGTTTTGTGGCCCTGGAAGTGGGGATGGGGAGTCTGGTAACCTGATCCAGGCCCCAGACAGTGCCAGGTGAGGGCTGCAGGGGAGACACCTGTAGACAGGACTGCCGGCAGGTAATGTGAGGGCCCATCAAGACCCCGTTCAGCACAGAGAGTTCTCGGGAGCCCCCATCCTGTGAGGTGGGCCTTCCAGGCTTGGCTCACCTGTCCCTCTTCACCTGGCACCTGCAATCCCGGGGCTGGGCTTTCCTGGGACCTGGGAGCACATGGAGCTGTCAGCCTTGTCCCCGGCCCCTCTGCCCTCAGTGGTGGTAACAAGCGGAAGCTGAGCACCGGCATCGCCCTGATCGGAGATCCCACAGTCATCTTCCTAGACGAGCCATCCACTGGCATGGACCCTGTGGCCCGGCGTCTGCTCTGGGACACGGTGGTGCGGGCCCGTGAGTCTGGCAAGGCCATCATCTTCACCTCCCACAGGTACGGCCTGGTCTTTTGGGGTCAGTGGGAGGGGCAGGCTCTGCCTTCTGGGACACCCTGAGCATGGGAATCAGGAACAGCCTGATCTGGGCACCAGCACCTCCTGTCTGTGGAGCATCTCTCCCCACATCGTTGTCATCGTGCGCCTGACAGTCTCAGGCCCGCCCACCTGCCTCTCCCCCAGCATGGAGGAGTGCGAGGCCCTGTGCACCCGGCTGGCCATCATGGTACAGGGCCAGTTCAAGTGCCTGGGGAGCCCACAGCACCTCAAGAGCAAGTTTGGCAGTGGCTACTCCCTGCGGGCCAAGGTCCGGGTCGACGGGCAGAAGGCGGCGCCGGAGGTGTTCAAGGCCTTTGTGGACCTGACCTTCCCAGGTGTGTGCAGCTGGCAGCCCACTGAGTGGGCCCAGGGCCTCTCCCCACTGCCCATAGATGGGTTTGGGCCTCACCCCTGCCAAGTCCCACATCTTGGACCCTGGCACTCACAGGAACTCGGTCTCTCCCTGTGCAGGCAGCATCCTGGAGGACGAGCACCAGGGGATGGTCCACTACCACCTGCCCAGCCACGGCCTCAGCTGGGCGAAGGTGAGTGCACCAGGCCAGGCTGGAACGGTCCCCTCCAGCTGTCACCCCGCCCCTGCATCTGTTCCCCAAGACACACCTGGTACCTGCTGGGCCCTGGGCTTTATACTCAGAGTACTTGATTTGGAAACATTACTGAACAAAAAGGAAACTGGCTCAAGGTCGTGCCCTGAGCTGGGAGCAGAGCTGGAAGACACCCCCTGCCTCAGTTCCCACACACATACCACTCAGCCAGGCTCCACCCCAGGAGCACAGCAGGGGGTGCCAGGACTGACTGCCCACAGGCACTCGGGATGAGGCAGGGGCCTTGTCACCTCATGTTGCAGAGGCCCCTCAGGCCCAGCACCTTCCTAGTGGGGGCCCTTGGAGCAGGGCTGAGCCCTCTCCTCAGACCTTCTGTGCCTTACTCCCAGACCCTGGGCCTGTGACCACAGTATGTCTGCTTCCCACAGGTGTTTGGTGTTCTGGAGAAGGCCAAGGAAAAGTACGGAGTGGACGACTATTCCGTGAGCCAGATCTCGCTGGAGCAAGTCTTCCTGAGCTTTGCCCACCTGCAGCCGCCTGCCCAGGATGAGGGGCAGTGAGAGGTGGGTACCCACTCCCTGAGCTCGCCACATCCTGCACCTTTACTTTCTTCACTTTTCTACAACAGAGAAGCAATGGTGGCAGTGCACACCATGGACTGAGTTTCTCAAGCCCCACGCTGGGGAGCAGCGTGTCAATGACGACCTCTGAACCAGGCCTCCCAAGCCGGGATGGGGCTCTGACAGAGAGGCACTGCCTGCTGGGGGGTTTGGATTTTTCTACCCAGTGGAGTCTCCGTGTTTCCACATGGCACTGTGCTCTCCCTGAGGGCAACGGGCAGCCATCAGGATGGTCTGCAGCAGGGCACGCCCAGCCACCATGGGTGACATACCTCAGCTGCAGCTAGGGCACGGGCCTCTGCGTGGGGACAGCCCAACCCAAGCCAGCTTGGGCCTCACCCCAGGAGGATCTTCTGGAACCAGCCATCACAGTGAGGAAAGGGGTCTTCTGTTCCCCCCTAGAAATCCCCCACCAGGCGAGTCAGAGGGACTACCGCGGGGACTTGGCAGCCTGCTCTGCGAATCCGCTAAGCACACCATCCTTTGTCCAGAAAATAAAAGCTGAGAGGGAGGCTGGGCGTGTCTGTCACACCACACACACACACTTAACACAGTGAGGGAGTCCAAGGGCCAGGGCACCATTCCGGGAGCCTCCTCACCCCACAACCCAACAATAAGGCTGACATTTGGAAAAACAAGAAGAGGAACTTTTTTTCCCACTAGGTAATAAATGCACAGAACTCACTGTCCTGAGCTGGGGGGATAAGCAAAAACACCAGTGAAAAGGTAGCTTAGAAAAAGGCCCAACTGACAAATGCTTTCCCTAATGGGGGGTGGGGGCTGGTGGGCAGAAGGCTCCAGGCCCTTCCGGAAGGTGACCCTTCTTTTACACCTGGTCCCTTTACACACCACTATTTCTTAGTTTTCTAAAACTTGGTGGTTGAAATCTCTGTGCCTTTTACCTCCCCCTCCCCCCACCCCTTAGAATTCACAGCTTTAGGCAAGACTCATCACTTTTGGGACAATTTCAGATTTGCATTTTTATCAGTCTCTCCAAGTTTACCAACCTGGGAAATGGTTTTCCTTCAAGCTCTCCTCATTTAGTTTCACATAAGGAATAAATTTAGGGGTGCTTGGGGCAGAAACACCATCCAAAACCGGATTTCTCTTCTGGCCACTGGTCTCGGTGCAGGCTTGGCCAGCTGACAAGTTGGGTTTATGGGTGGGGGGCCTGGCCATGGCCACGCTCCTTGCCTCCTCCCTCCTCTTCTGCAACCCCCAGCTCAGAAGTGCACTCCAGGAGTGGGTGTGGCACGGGACTCGGGGCTGAGGAACAGCCTGGGCAGGGAACAGAGGCCAGGAAGCAGAGGTGGCGGGCTTGAAGGGAGGACAAAGGCAGGGTGGCGGGAGGACAGGACAAAGCCAGGACAAAGCCCTCAGCCAAGGACTTTAAATTGGGATAGTCCCTGAGAGAGGCGGAGAACAGGCGCTACAGTGGGACAGGACTCCCAAGGGCAGTCAGGAATGGAGGCCTGGAGGTGCAGTGGGGAGTCTGGCCACACCTAAGTGCAGAGCCTGGGCAAGCTGTGGGAGTGATACCTTAGTGGAGGTCCCATAGTAACAGAAGGGGTGCTGACCTGAGGGTCTGCAAGGCTGCTGAAAACACCGCACCGAGGCGGAAAGGGAGCTTCAGGGAGTCATCATGGCAGAGATCATTGTGGCAGGGGCAGTCCTGAGCCCAATGGGGGGGAGGGAGTCAGGCCTACTTCACCCGTCACCCATATTCCACTCCTTTAGACCGTCAGGGCTAGGTGTTCCTGGAAGAGCTAGACCTGGACAGCTGCCTAGCACGCCCAGGGTCAGCCCTCCACCAGGACCCCATCCTGCCCCTGATCTGCTGTGAAAACAAGGCCAGGAAGGGAGGTTTTGCTGAGGGTCACACCCACACGATCCAGCTGAAAGCAGATCTGGGAGGCAGCCGCACAAGCACAGCACACAGCAGTGGACACAGGGACCCGAACGGCTACACCTAGACATTAAGGGAGTGTTAATGAGCAAGGAGGGCAGCCCCCTGGGGAAAGCAGGAGACCCTAGCCCCCCACCACTGCCTCCACAGGTGTGAAAGGGAGGGAAGGGCTGCCCAGGTAATCTTTCCCGCCAGCCCAGCGTAGAAGTGGCTGCTGTGGTGGTACAATCTGGAGGCGGTCTGCCAGTGGTTCAGATAAAACCAGATGGAGGAGGTCCGGGAAGGCAGTCCAGGCTGTTCTCTGAACTTTAAGGTCCTCAGTGACTACCCAGCTCCACCCTCAAAGTCGTCTCCAGTCCAACGGGCAGGAAGTGGGGGTACAGAGGGCAGGACTCAGGCTGCACTGTGGCTGGGTACCCCCAAAAAACCCCAGGGCACCAGGACACAACCCACAGTCTGCCCTGAGCATAGAGGGAACTCTGGCTTCCTTGTGGAAGTGGCCCGCACGTGTGCCGCCCAGGAAGCCCACGAATCCCCACAGATCAGCAGAAGGGCACTTCCCCCACCAAGTGCCTGTGCTGGATGCAGAGACTCAGAAAAGCAAAACAAACACACTGGTTTCCTACGGGGCGAATACCAAACCCAATCCTTAATCCAGGATTCAGGGGAGCCAAGAGTCCCAGCAAGCAGATCCAAGGGTGGCATCTGGGGTCTGGGTAGAGGCAGCAGCCAGCCCACAGCCTCCTTTTCCACCCCTCCCCCACTTGGCTTGCTCAGGACCTTGAACACAGAGGTGAGGTGATATTGTCGACCAAGGGAGGTGTCTTAGTCATCTAGTGCTGCTATAACAGAAATACCACAAGTGAATGGCTTCAACAAAGAGAAATTTATTTTCTCACAGTATAGGAGGCTAGAAGTCCGAATTTGGGGCGTCACCTCCAAGGGAAGGCTCTCTCTGTCAGCTGTGGAGGAAGGTCCTTCTTCCTGTGCTCAGTCTTACTGGGGTCTGGAAGCATCTAAGTGCAGGAATCTTGGGTTCAAAGGATGCTCTCTGCTCATGGCACTGCTTTTTTGGTGTTATGAGGTCCCCAACTCTCTGCTTGCTTCGCTTTCAGCTCTGGAGAGAGAAAAGGTGGTGTAGGCCACACCCCAGGGAAACTCCCTTTACACTGGATCAGGAATGTGACCTGGAAGGGTGTTACAATCCCACCCTAATCTTCTCTAACATAAAATTACAATCACAAAATGTAGGACAACCACAGAATACTGGGAATCATAGCCTACCCAAGGTGATACAATTTGGGGGGGACGTAATTCAATCCATAACGGGGTTCCCCCCCATCCGCTCTGAGGCACAGCTCCAGGCAAGGTTAGACCAAAGGCACAGTAGCAGCCAAACCTGACATTGCCAGGGCCAGAGACCCAAGGTCCCTAAGGTCTCAGCTCTAGAGCCCGCAGGTTGGTGGGGGCTCCACCTAAGGGCATTGCTGCCCCAGCTATTCAGTCTACCTTGGGGACCAGCACAATTTGGACCCCATGGCTCTGTGAGGGTGAAAGCCAGGGTGCTTTCCTCCCTGCAGACAGCTACTCCCTGGGGAGGTCCCTGTGCATGCAGCCTGGGCTCCACCCCCCCCCACCCATGCAAGGACTACAGCTCCTGGGGGTGCCCTGAAAGGGTCCCTAGAGGGAATCTGAGGTGTTCATCCCACACTGAAGTTGGCTTTCAGCTGCTCAGCCTGCCCCCCATAATGAGGCCTGCCAGCAGCCCTGGGGCATCCTCACCCTCCAGGCAGGAGCCCTACTCCCAGAACCCTGGTGCAGGTGGCCCCTGACCCTCCATGCTGGGTCACCCAGGAGCCTGGGGGCTCCTGCGGCCCCTTCCCTTCCCTCAGGTCAGCCACAGATCTGCCCGGAGAGAGGGCTGGGTCCAGCTGGAAGCCCCCATCCTCACCTGACACACTCACAGGGCATTGGCTTCGGGCAGGAGGAGGGGGCTGAAGCTGGGGGCTCCGGCCCAGGGAGCAGAGGCCCTGCCTTCCTTCCTCAACACACAGAGCTGCCCAGGCCCCACCGCTGCCCAGCAGGTGCCTCCCCGGTGAGAGAAGCTCCATGTTGACTGACAGGGAAGGCCAGGTGTGTATGTAGGCCAGCAAGGTCCAGACCAACAGCCTGAGGGTGAACTATGAGAGGTCACTGGGCCACAGAGGATGCGGGCATTGCGGGCAGGGCATTCTTTGACATGAGCACGTACTCAAACTCAGGGCTGCCCCAAATTGCGATAGGTGACCCTGCCCTGGGAAGGCCCCCTTCATGACCTTCCCCAGGACACTGGTCCAAGCCCGAAGGTGGCTTGTGGCACAGAGCTCTAGGGCCAGGGTGGCTGCCAAATGCCTTGTTCGTGCAAGCCCTGCCCTGCCCCACCCTTCCATCATAAACCCACCCAATGCCACCGAGTGGATTCCGACTCATTCTGACCCTGCAGCGACCCTATAAGACAGGATAGAACTGCCCCATAGAGTTTCCAAGGAGCACCTGGTGGATCTGAACTGCCAACCCTTTGGGCAGCAGCTGTAGCACTTAACCACTACGACACCAGGGTTTCCCCCTTCCATCATACCAGGGCCAAAGATCACCCCCCTTGCCCAGGTCCCCCAAGGGCTCCCATGGCATCAGCAGGTTGGCAACAGAGACTGGAGGAGGAGAGCCAGGACTCCCAGGGGACAGGGTTCTAGAATTTTCTTTCTTTCCAAACACACTCTTGCTGTTCCTCAAAATGGCAAAAACCAGGATGTTCACTTTCTAAAGCTCAACAGCCAAAATTGCATGTTTTATAACAAAAAGCAGTGACATTTAGAAACAAACTCAAATCCATGTGTCTAGATAAACATGCTTTTAAGTTTAATACAAAATGTGTTAAATTTTATATGCATGCCAAAGTAATTGACTTTAGATAATTTTTTTAAAGATGAGAAGGGGCACTGTCCGCCCAGCTGTACTCTGTCCTCCACCCTCCTCTCGCCATGCTGGGGTCGTATGGCCACGCTGACCCCAGCTAGCAGGTCAGTGCAACCCTGAGCACAGGCTCTGGGTTCCAGAATCTTCCCACAGGCGTTAATGGGTAGCTTCAGGTTTGCAGAGTCCTTTCTGCCACTGCCTCCTCACAGACCAACACACTGCTGCCTGCCGGGACCACCAAGCCCACCCCATCCCCCAGGCATACCCACTCTGTTCCAAGGACCTTCAAGTTGGCCACGGCAGGGAATGCGCTGTGACATCCGTCGACGCAGAGATTAACTCGTTCCAACTGTCCCACACCAAATCTAGCACCCATCCCACCCCCAGTGGGGCTGACTCCACTCTGGCTATCGTTTGTCTTCCAACTCCTCAGACGCCCTGTGGCTAGGGGTGATGTGTTAAAGCTGCACTCAACATCCTGGATGGGGCTAGAAGGACTGCGGGAAGGGGTATCACCATCCACTGGCTGGAAAAATCACAGGACAAAGCAATGACTTGCAAACCACGTCCATACCATCCATCCGTCCATCTATCCGGGGTCACCAAGCCTCACCCTGGACTCTTTCCTGTCCTTCCCCGCCCCCCACCTAATGTTACCAAGTCATCTTGGCTCCTTCCTCCAACATAATCGGCTTGCATTTGTCTCCTGCTCTCTTCCTTGTTGCCACCAAACCTGTCAGACAATGGTCACCTCAGGCTGAGCCCACCTTCGCTCCTTCCATGAATAATTATGGAGAAACAACTGTCAGGCACAGAAAGGGGCACTGGAGACACCGAGGGGTACACAACTCCGGCGGTCCTCGCCCTCTCGGCGCCGGGTTTTCAAACTCCAGAGCCTCCGGCCCGGGCTGGGGTCCAACACTCTCCCTCTATCCTTGTCTCTGCCTCCCCTCCCTTCTTCCGAAAACGTGCCTGGCGCCCTGGCAGCTTGTTTCACGTGCTGGGTTCGCCCTTCCACTCAGGCCACCTCCTCGAAGCCCCATCCCCTTCCATCAACTTGAGAATCCTCCGCATTTCTGGCTGCACCGCCCACCTGCCTCGCGCTCCGGCCCGCAGCTACACGGTCACCCACAGAACCACGACTCTTGGATCGCAAGAACCCACGCTCCGTACAGGCCCACCCCTTCCCGCCGCCTCCGGCCTGCATGCCCCCATGGCTGGCTGGCCGCGCCCCTCTAGGACCCCCAGCCACCCCCGCCTTCGACCCCCGCGGTCCCCCGCGCTCGGCGCACCCGGCCCACCGCGCAGGCGCACCGGGGGGCGGGGACTCGGTTGCGTTAACTCCTCCCACGCCGGCTCTAAAGTGTGCCCCGCGGCCTAGCCTTCCAGGCCCCAGCCAGCCGCTTACCTACCCGCTGCAGAAAAGGTGCGCAACTAGCCCTGGACCGCGCAGGAGACCCATCCAGGACGGAAAACGAAGTAGCGCCCCCGCGGCCCTTCCCACAAACGGCCGTGGCCCTTTAACACGACGTCCGCCCGCGCCCATTGGCTGCAGTATTCTTGCGTCATCGCTGTGCGCCCTAGGACGGCGCCTTCCCGCTCCTTAACCCTGACGACAGAGCGGCGCCAGCCTCGGCGGCTGAGGAGAGCTTGAGGCGGTGGCGTCGGCTGGAAGATGTAAGTTGGCTGAATCCGACCCCATCCAAGCTTCATGGGCCTCCCGCCAGGCCCAGCGGGACACATCGTGGAGAGCTGCGCCGCTCCTCAACCCGCGATGATGGCCGCGGCCTGGCGGCGCGGGCTTTGAGGAGAAATAGTGGGCCGGAGCGGGCGGAGTGGGAGGTGCCGAGGCCGCGGCCCGGAAGTGGTCGGGGCCGCCGGGGTTGGAAGGGCAACAGGACCTGAGAAGCCGGAATGCGGCCTTTGTTCGTGGGCCCTGCCCTGGGAGCGCCTACGGCCCAGACTCGACGGGAACGCGGCCGGGGGTCGGCGAGGCCGGCGGCTGGGGCTGGTGGGAGCGGAGCGGCTTTGTGGGCTCCTTTGAAAGGCCGAGTGACCGTCCCTCAGGGTCATTTATCCACAACTTCCCTACCCTCTCTCTGTGAGCGTTAACCGAGCTCTTTGCGCTGTTCTCGGTGCGAGGCGCGGGCACTGAGACGGCCCAGCTCCCCTGCCACAGAACTCAGTTTGGCGGGTTATCCCGGAAGGGAGGCGGGAGGCGACGGAAAGGTTAAGGTCATCAGAGGAGAGACGTAGAACAGGCTGCTTCTGTCTCTATTGTTTCTAGCATGAACTGTTCCTAAAATGTATCTTTAAATGGGAAACGGTGCTCTGAAGATTTGAGCTGAAACGCCCTCGCCTCTGCTCAAGACATTACTAATTTGTTCTCTCCTCTCCCTGGCTGTTGGACGCGCACCTTTCCGGAGGACGGGGGAGGTGACCGAGGTCCTGGGCCTGTTACCTGAACTCGTGTGAACAGAGAACCTCAACCTTTGCTTTCTAGCACTCAGCCATACCCAGCAAAGCGTTCGCTCAGTCTGTGGTTCTTGATTTTTAGAGTGCTTAAGAATAAACGAGGGGTTGCGACCAATATCACAAAACAGTATGTGTATAAATTTTTGAATGAGAGGTTAATTTGAGCTGGAAATTTTCACCTAAAGCGCACTGAAAAAATTTTTAAAATCCTGTGGGGTAGTTCTACTCTGTCACATGGGGTCACCATGAGAAGAGAAAAAAAAACTCAAAAATGCAAAAGAAAGAATAAACGATGGTGCTTGTTTTTACACAGTGCGCTTCGAAGACTGGGACTGTGCTCTCAAGATTGTTAAAACTGGGTGTGGGCGCAGGAATCTGCATGTGTGACCTACATGATGCATTGCAATGTCCAATACAATAACCACTGGCCCCATGTGGCTCTTGAGCACTTGAAAATGTAACTAGTCCGAATTTAAAGTCTGAAAGAATGTAAAATATTTTCTTAATATTTTTTTCCTATTGATTAATGTTGAAAAGGTAATACAGGCAGTCCCCGGATTACAAACAAGTTCTGTTCCTAAGTCTGTCTTTGAGTCAGTTTGTATGTAAGTCAGAACAGGTACAGTTCGTATCTAATGTCAGTCAAAGTATATAGTGTACCTTTTTGTATAAAAAACGTGAAAGAAATACTTCCAGATACACTAAAATATCTTTAATATAATATAGGAATAATAATGATGTTTTGATGCACGTCGCAGAGTAGTGCCTGTTTGTTATTATGAACCATTGTACATAGAATTTTTAATATACCGTGGTTTTTAATTTACAGTACTAGGCTTTACAAGGCTTGGTTCGTAATGTAATATGTAAGTCAGATGTTTATAACCCAGGGACTGCCTGTATAGTTTTCGAAATAAGATGCATTACCAGAAGTTAATTTTATCTGTTAATTTTTTTTTTTTTTTAAATGTGTCCACTAGAAAAAATTGCATTATGCTTGGGACAGCGCTGCAGTATGGTCCTAAAGTGGGCTTTCCAGGGACCCCTGTTGAGCGTTCAGGAGTTACGTGTGACTTTGGAGACAAGAATATATCTAGGAAGAGAGCCTCCAGATGTGGAGAAACAGCCCATTCTTATAATAATAGCTAACATGTATTGAGGAGCCTTGGTGGCACAATGGTTAAGCACTTGGCTGCTAACCAAAAGGTTGGCAGTTTGAACCCACCAGCTGCTCCAAGGGAGAAGAGGCCTGGCAATATGCTCCTGTAAAGATTTCAGCCTAGGAAACCCTATAGGGTAGTTTTATTCTGTCCTATAGGGTCTCTATGAGTCAGAATCAACTAAACTGCACACAGCAACAAAACATTTATTGAGACTGGACAATTAATGCCAAGTTTTGTTGTGGATTAATTCCATGAATGCCCTTTATAATTCTTTGAGATGGGCACTGTAACTCACCATATTGCAGATATTGAGGCTCAGAAAGGTTAAGTGACTTATCCAAAATCACGCAGCAAAGCCTCAAATCAAACCCAGGCAGGCTGAGTCCAGACTGAATTGTACTCACTGCTTGTCCAGCAGCACTAACGTGCCTGCTGGGTGTCTCTGGTACCTTATCATTTTAAAGCAAAATTTTTTTTTAAGATTCTACAGCAAGAATCTACAGAAGGAGGAGTTCTCTTTACTCTTATTTGACTCCAAAGCCAGGTGCTTTCTTTCTTGGGTCAGAGCACTTGTTCTTGTAGCATCCCTGGTAGGGACACTCCTACACATGTGGGCACAGGGTCGGGGTGGTGTGCTGTGTCCAGACTTACTTACAGGGGGTTGAGAAAGGTAAGGCAGAAGTTGGGACTGTTATCCTGAGATCTTTGTGCCCGCTTGCAGCAAATTGTCCAAAACCTCACTGGAACTATTAGAGGCAGCAGTCCCCAGGAAATAAGGGCATATAGCTAATCAGTACTTTGTTTTGGGGTAGTGTTCATTAGTTACCATTTGTTAAGCATATACTGTATGAAATGTATGCAGTATCTCATTCAATTGCAATATCTAAGTTTTTCCCCAACATTTAAAAAATTTCAAACATGCAGAAATTGTACAATGAATTGTACAGTGAATACTTGGATAACCACGCCCCTAGGTTTTCTTGCATTTCAAAGTAAATTGCAGGTTTCAGTACACTTCTGCCTAAATTGACATGCATATCATTACGTAAAGGTCAGTAATTGCAAGGACTACTTTTTAAAGTATTCTCTTACTGCATTTTTAGTATTCGTAATGAAACGTATTATCTATCTGTTTGGGTAATAAATGTTCTGAGGCTGGTACAAGTCACTTGTGGAACAGTTTTTGCTTCTAGTTCTAAAAAGAAACTAGAACAATAAAACAAGAGCTCTAATCTTATAAGGAGAGCCACACTTGAATGTTTTTCTCTGTTCTGCATGCAAATGCGCTGTAATGTTTTTAAGGACCTGTAGGGGGTTTATCATCGAGCTTATGAGTGAAAAGCTGGTGTTGTACAACCTACAGAGTGACAATGACAGCTACCACCTCCACCCCCATTTTCTTAAAAAAAAACACGAGGTGAGGTTACAATTCTACTTGAGCCTCTTGTGAGGACAGAGACTCCTCATGAGGAGATGGTCGCTGTCCCCGTGTATTTCTTGCTGTGTGGGCACCATTACTTACTGTGTTTCCTTGCCGCCTTCTCATATGCTCAGCCTTTTACTGCAAAGTAGATTTGTTGCCTTGCCAATCCGTTCACTCTAAATCCTTTTATCTTGTTATTAGGCTGCTCTTTGGCGTAAATTGCAATCGATTAGGGATCGTTTCTCAGAATCGAGTTAGAAGTGAGAGTTCAGATAAGTGAGGCCGCCATTGCTGCTTTGAACACCTCAGAAGGGGAGAATGGATTTATCAGGAGTGAAAAAGAAGAGCTTGCTAGGAGTCAAAGAAAATAATAAAAAGTCCAGCACTAGGTAATCCTGCCAGATTTTTCTAGTGCTACTGTGGGGGTACACACTACTAGGGACCCTGAGGAAGGGGACAATTGAAAATGTGTGTGTCCTGAGCCGTGAATCACCTTGCTCTGGGATTACCCAAGATCTCTAGCCCCTCTGGATCCCCTCTCGGGTTGTGCTATTGTTTCAGGGTATGGTCAAAGAGATGTGCATTCTCACACTCTTCCTCACCATCCAGGGCTCCTTCTCCTACCAAGCGCAAAGACCGCTCTGATGAGAAGTCCAAGGACCGCTCTAAAGATAAAGGGGGCACCAAGGAGTCGAGTGAGAAGGACCGTGGCAGGGATAAAATTCGAAAGAGGCGCAGTGCGTCCAGTGGTAGCAGCAGCACCAGGTGGGGCAAGTTGGCCTAGGCATTGAGGGCTTTGTGGCTCTTGTCCCCAAATACCCCACACCTGAGTGTGACGCACAGACCCCTGGGGGTGGCAGACTGATTTGAGCTTTGCTCTGGTCATATGTAGGAGATGGTGTTTGGGTTTTTTCTTTTTTGGAGATATTAAGGAATATGAAATTGGGGGTCTGTTTTTCTTTGAAAGTGCATTTCATTCAAAGTCATGGTTGGATTGTTCTGGCCTAGAGCTTATCGTTCATCCTAGTCCATCAGCAGCCACCTTCCTGATCTAAGCTGGTGGCTCTGAACTTCTGCCAGCCTCCTCTTTGGCCTCACAACAGGAAAGGCTTCTCTGTCGGTAGAATCCAGCTTGCTCTTATCCTGTCACCAGCTCAGCATGAAGGAGGAAGGAGGCTTTCCACCCCTGCCGAATCCTTTGTCCTGGGTGTGCATGTTTCCTCTTTCATGGGGAGAGAGGAGGCTGGGGATTCAGAGCGTACTGGTGTCCCCCTCTCGGGAGGTGTGGTAGACTCATGGAGGAGGGTCTGGGGATGGGGGGTGCCTCCCACACTGGCCACCCATAACAACCCCTCTTGCCTCCAGGTCTCGCTCCAGCTCCACATCCAGCTCGGGCTCCAGCACCAGCACAGGCTCCAGCAGTGGCTCCAGCTCGTCCTCAGCATCCAGCCGCTCAGGCAGCTCTAGCACGTCCCGCAGCTCCAGCTCCAGCAGCTCTTCTGGCTCCCCCAGCCCTTCCCGGCGCAGACATGACAACAGGCGGCGTTCCCGCTCCAAGTGAGCACCCTTACACCACTGCTCGGCTGACACACACATTCTTGGTAGCTCATACATGCACAGGGGTGTTATAGACCTACTGTGATTATCATAAAAGTAGACAGGAAGGAAGTCTTTCTGTTTTCCTAGGATTTCTGAGACAGGTGATACACGTGAACTGGCAGGGGAAGCTTCTTATAAAAAAGCTGATACTAGCAGTTAGCATCCCTGCTGAAAAGAAATCCAGTATATTTTCACTTGACAAATTGTTTCTGGGTGTTCTTCCCCCATTAGATCCAAACCACCCAAAAGAGATGAAAAGGAACGGAAGAGGCGGAGTCCTTCCCCTAAACCCACCAAAGTGCACATTGGGAGACTTACTAGGAATGTGACCAAGGTGAGAAACCGTGCACCCACCCGATAGGTGGGTGCACATCTGTTCTGTGACATCTTTGAATTGAAATGTGTGGGGAATCAGCCATGCCTGAGGGTGAACTGAGAATGCCATTTTTGGGGGACTGACATGGCAGCCCGTGATTCCCATAAGATCAGCAATTAAATAAGTTATAGCAAGTCCTTTTAGTGGAAAATTGTACAGGTATCTAGAAGACATACCCCAAAATGCCAGTGGCTATCCTCATGAGGAACTGTTTGTGCTCCACCAAGGTTTCAGTTGTTCCAGGAGACTTCTGATTCCTAAGGCCACCAGTGGTGGGAGAGCATTCCAGTGACTCTTCTTTCCCTCCAGGACCACATCATGGAGATCTTCTCCACCTATGGGAAAATAAAAATGATTGACATGCCCGTGGAGAGGATGCACCCCCATCTGTCCAAAGGCTATGCCTATGTGGAGTTTGAGAATCCAGACGAGGCCGAGAAGGCACTGAAACACATGGATGGAGGTGGGTGACCTCCAACACCCTTCAGGCCTCCCCTCTGTCCTGCGCCAGGGACTGGCCAGCTGCTCCACGTGGGGACCTTTCGAGCTGGTTTTCAGCCTGGCTGCACGTCAGCACCTCCCTGGAGCTCTTTGAGGAGCTTAATTCTTACTTAGTGGGTGTATGGTTACCCAAAACATGTTTTTGGAACATTACTCTTGAAAAAAAATTCAGATACGCATATATTAGCATTTTAAGGAATTTTCAATCTGTTAAGAGCTTAAGAAGCAAATGATGATTTTAGAGTATGTTTTTATGAATGTAATGAACGAAAGGTTTGGGTTTTTACGCAGTCATGTTTCCTTTAATCTTTTTTGAGTCATCTTCTACTCTGTTAACATTTTAGCATTTTTAGGACTGTTTTACTGAGTGACCAGTTTACTGAAATTTCACTTTTCTCCAAAGCTTTTATCTTTTAACTGTTTGTAATACTTATAGCCCTTTGTATTGGGTAGAGTGGTTTTCACAGCATTTGAACGCTTGTAAGTGGTTCTGGGTGGCCAGTTTTCATTTTGTCTTCAGGTCAGCATTTTAAGGAATGTGGCGTTTGTCTTTGCTCAGCACCCTGTTGCTGTCATGTAGGCAGCTAGGATGAGGACAACACCCAGGGCCGTTTGGCTTTGGACTCCGCCAAGGCCCTGTTAGGAACTTGGTAAAGAGCAAAGCAGTTTGTTGTATGATTGCCTTTGAGCCCCGGTAGAGTTTAGGTATTAGGGCATTTCCTTTCATGGTAGCCAGCTCCGTTGATTTAAATTTATTGAAATCCATCTGAAGGACTGAGGAGTTCAGTGTAAAGTGTGGTCCATCACTCTGTGCAAGTACCAGCTCCGTGGCCCTGTGAATTGTGCCTTCTGCTCAGAGACTGGCAGTCACGTCGTATTTGATGGTCTGGGCAGTTGCTGAAAACTTGAGAGACTTGGATAAGTCCTGGTGTGGGGGGATTAAAATATACCAAAGTTTCTTAAGATTCTGGCAGGCTTTGTGTGTGTGCCCTGAATGTGCTATGCACCATGGAGGAAACGGGCACACTCTCCAGGAGGAGGCATGGGGGCAGGGCCTTCCCAGTGATCGGGCAGAAGATCATGTTGTCTCTGTTTCTGCATAATCAATGCCATAAAATCTGTGATTTGGGTCATTTGTGGCAGTGGGCCAGGGGCCACCTTAGGTTATGATTCCTTA
This sequence comes from Loxodonta africana, assembly GCF_030014295.1. NCBI lineage: Eukaryota > Metazoa > Chordata > Mammalia > Proboscidea > Elephantidae > Loxodonta > Loxodonta africana. The sequence continues at coordinate 55,526,203 of NC_087353.1, read as the reverse complement.
AGTGAAGATTTTTTAGTGTGTTCGTGCTTGGGTCTCCTGCCAGTACTTTTACTAGGGGCAGAAGAGCCCTTGCACCCCTTTGGGGGACATAGGGACTGTGCCTGGGCTCTGCACAGTGCCCTGAACTGCAGTCTCAAGGTTCTCCTCTCCCCACCACTGCCCCCGTGATGTCCCTTCCTGCCTGGCTGCGCTCGTGTCTTTTTCTTCACTATCACGAAGTACTTTATGTTAATTATATTATGGCTTGGTCCTTTCTCCACAGGACAAATCGACGGCCAGGAGATCACTGCCACAGCTGTGCTGGCACCCTGGCCTAGGCCACCCCCCAGGCGATTCAGCCCTCCCAGGAGAATGCTGCCACCGCCCCCCATGTGGCGCCGGTCACCCCCACGAATGAGAAGACGGTAAGTTGGTCTTTGAGTCTCACGGGGTGCTGAGTGTGAGGTTGGGCCCTCTATTTAGCCTCCCCTATTTTTTATTCTGGTACTTTGTGGGGTGCATGGGGACAGCAGGGTTACCGTGGCCTTTTGAGGCTCATCAAGTTTGTTACACTTCTGAAAGAGGGGAGGAAGGCAGTGGATAGCAGAAGGTGAGGTCCTGGGGGTACACCTTTATGTGGTGTTCTCAAGAGACTTCTGGATCTGGTGCCACCAGATCCAGGCCCCCTTTCCCTTCCAGCTGGGATGGATCCAGAGGGGGCTGGGGAGGAGGCAGCTTTGGTCAAAGCAGTAGCGGGGAGGCTGATTCCCCTCGGCAGGGGCCAGAGTTTGGCCTTCCCTTGCTTGTGGTTGAGCTATGTTCTCTGCACCCTCGAGAAGAGGGAAACTTGAGATGCTGTTAGTCTTGACAGCATTCATCTCCCTTCCCAAGGGCTCCACGTCAGTCCTTCAAACATGTATAAATTTAAAGCCATACAGAATTCCTGAGAGAAGCCGACTTGAGCCCTGGGGTCCAGATGCAGAGCATTGCCAGGCATTTTGTTCCTTGGTGTCTGACACACTGTCTCCTCCCCTCTACAGGTCCCGCTCTCCACGACGCAGGTCCCCTGTGCGTCGGCGGTCCCGGTCCCCTGGCCGCCGCCGCCACCGGAGCCGCTCCAGCTCCAACTCATCCCGATAGAGCAGGGCAGCAGAAGCTCCTCGCCCCCTGTAACTTATGTCCCGTCCAACCAAGTGCTGTCACTTTTCTAGCCAGAGAGGATGAGCAGGAAAGGGAATCCCTCGTTTCGGGGCGGCGGAGGGGAAGGCTTCTTAGGCAGCAGTTAGGACATTTCCTCTGTGTCTGGCAGCAGATGAGTTGGTGGTTTGGGGTGGTGCCTGTAAAGACACCCTCTGGTTTTCCAGCCAGAAGGCCCACCAGTTTCCAGTTCCCAAGAGAGTTGGTTCAGCAGCAAAGCCTGCAGGGACACGCAGTGCTGCCCAGCTGGTACCAAATGGCCTGGGACCAGTCTGTAACCCTTCGAGAAAGAGAAGGAGCTTCCATCCCTGTGCCCAGGTCCCCTCACCTCTTGGTCACAGCAGTCCAGCGGAACCCTCTCCCTGTTCATTAGTGCAAATGGTTGTTTTCTACATGTGCTCAGACCCCACGCACCCGTGTCTCCCCTCTCTCTCTGAATTTAGTGAACAAGCCAAGAGCCAGCTCTGCAGGTCACCCAGAGCTGCCCCACAGCCGTCACTCATGGTGGTTTTGCAGGTTAACTCGGCAAAGCGTACATTGCTTTTCTGGCTTCTGTTGTACAGTCAGTACTATAAAATTTGTTTTGAGTTTTGTAACTTTGTAGCATTTTACATGATGTGTTTGTACCTTATTGTGTAGAATGAGAGGATTGTATTGAATAAACCTAGGATTAGAATGCAGAGCAGATATTGGTGGTTTCACTGCCTCCTTCCTGTCCATTTTTTAGCTTCTATTGGGAGGGATATAAAAAAAGTGTTTATCATGCCTAAGTGAAGGCCAAAGTCACATCCCCAAAAATGCAAGCTTCAGGATATGTGGTTTTTAAGTGTACCTGGAATGCTGGGTTGCTTCTTGTGGGCAGACACATCTGAGGTGTTCTTGCTACCTTTATATTCCCAGGAACGTAGAACCCTAACTCCACAGAAACCTGAACGTCATTAGGTAGGCAGCTGTGGAAAACATTTTCCACCTCAAAACAGTTGCAACCCTTCAAGAAAGAGAAAGGTTGTGCCACTGTTAGGAGCAGACATTTTCCTGGACCCACAGTGTTACCGAGCCCCTGTGTTTGGGCTTCATATCAGAGTCACATAACAGCCCTGACTGGTGTCCGGGGCGGCATCCCCCTGCAGGTAGTGGGATTGCTCAAGAAGGCTCAGTAATCACCTCTAATACGTGCTTGTCCATCCCCAAAGTCCCTCTCCACCACTATGGGCTCGCATTCCTGGGGCTCTGGAAAATTCCGTGACTTCCACAATTTATATTCAGCGATCATCCCTGGCCCCGCACTTGGTGACTTATACTCGGATGACCATCCCGCAGCCCCGCACTTTGTCCTAGCTTCCTGATTTTGATTGTTGGCTGGCGGTCGGGTGGGCAGCAGCGGTCTGAAAGCCAGCCCTGACGCTTCCCGCGTGATGGGGCCAGGACCCACACCTGGATCGTCCCATCCTGGCGGGACCTACACCGGCTGACCCTCCTGCTCAGCCCGCATGGGACCCAGGGCCGCGGGGACAAGGGCCCATCACCCGGGTGGCACCGGGGCGGGGCGGTGTGGGGCGGTTCCAGGCCCGGCGGGAGGCGAGGCCTCAGTCTGCCGGCGACCCCAAGCCGCCCGGTGAAGATGGCGCTGGCGGCCTGTGTGCGCGCTCTGCTCCTCCCGGGTGTGTGGTCGCCGGAGCCGGGGCGCCGGGGTCAGTGGGCACAGTGCGTGAGCGGTGGGGCGGGGGCACGGGAGGCCGGAAGCAGCTTGGGAGGGATGGAAGAGGGGCCAGGGTCAGCGTGCCGGGAGGCCCCGGGGGGTAAGGGGCGGGGTCTGGGGGCTAACGGGACGCATGCCGTCCGCAGGGGTCCGACTCCGGGGAGCGACGCTCGGAAGGGCTACCCGAAGGGCTACCACAGGCGGCGGGGCGGGCGCGCCGCGCGCCATGAGCCACCGGGTGCTGGCGGAGGCAGGCCCGCTGGCAGGTAAGGCGGTAAGCGCTCCGGGTTTCGGAGGTTGGTTTGGGGCGATACCAGCAGGTGGCACGGTGCCGGCTTCCTGCCTGTTCATGGGCCAAGGAGGGTAAAGGTAAAATTCGACAAGGCCACGCGGCCTGCCCCGGCGGTAAAACTCATCAGGTTCCAGACCCAGAGCTCGGTTTTAGTTTCCGTTGCATGTAGACTTAATGGTTATCACACTAGGTGTGATAACTGTTTGCATGGTTTGTTTCCCAATTCATTATGAAGATAAAAAGATTTTTGTTTTTAAAATTTGGGGATGGGAACCTTTAGATTATTAAATTGAAAATAAATAATTGGACATATTTTGGAATAAAATGCTTTCAATTTTCTGACTCCCACCTGGCACAGAGCCCAGGGTGTTTGATCAGTTGGAGGCAGGGGCCACAGAGGAGGAAGCTCTCTTAACCTCCTGGCCTCCTCAGAAGAGATCTTCGAACTCTTAAGTCTTGAAGCTGGATGGTTCAAGATAAACTGCTTTCCCCTCCCAGGAGGACTCCAGAGCTGTGGTGAGGAGGCGTGGGAGGTGCTTCCCCAGGCCTCCCAGCACTGGGGTCTCAGCCTTTCAAGATTGGGACCCTGCTGTAGGATGGTGGGGGTCACCATCCTCTGTACACAGGGCTGCAGCCTCAGCCGTCCTCTAACATCCCCTTCCCCACCCTACAGAGTAGAACTGTGTTCCTTAGGGTAGTTCTGTCCCTATTCCCTGAGAAAAACCTTATGTTGTGAAATGGAAATACTAAGATCCAGTTAGCATCCTAGAACATCTCGAGGCGGGGATGATAACAGTGAATGAAGTGCCTTAAAAGTGTTTATCAGAGTGCCATAGTTAAGCTGATTTTAGATTCAGCTCGATACTCCATTCATGAAGCAGCTGTTTAGTGCCCAGTGTGTGCCAGGGACACAGCCACTTACCTCATGGTATTCACGCTCATCCAGATTCCTTTGAGTTGACTCATATTGATCGTTGGCCTCTTTACCTTTCCTCCAATGATTTCTGGAATCCTGCCCCAGGAGGCTCCTCTTTGCCCAGAATAATAAAGGCACAGTGTCCACCAGACTTCAGGGTGTATTTCTGAAACTTCCCCTCTGTCTTTGTCGTCTAGTGCTGCTATAGCAGAAATACCTCAAATGGATGGCTTTAACAAACAAATTCTCACACAGTCTAATAGGCTAGAAGTCCAAATTCAGGGTGCCAGCTCCAAGGCAAGGCCTCTCTCTTTCGGCCCTGGAGGAAGGTCCTTATCATCAATCTTCCCTTGGTCTAGGAGCTTCTCCCTGCAGGAAGCCCAGGTCCAAAGGATGATCTCTGCTCCCAGCACTGCTTTCTTGGTGGTATGAGGTCCCCATGTCTCTCTGTTCACTTTTCCCTTTTATATCTCAAAAGAGATTGAGTCCTGCCTCATTAACATAACTGCCACTAATCCCATCCCATCAACATCATAGAGGTAGGATTTACAACACATAGGAGAATCACATCAGATGACAAAATGGTGGACAGTCACACCACACTGGGAATCATGGCCTAGCCAAACTGACACACGTATTTTGGGGGACACTGTTCAATCCATAACACCTTCTGAACCAACTTAGGGGATCTCATTTCTGGAAGTTTTAATTGTTCGTTTCTTACACATAACTGTATATGTCTAAAGAAAAAAAAAATATATGTCTAGGTAGTTAATAATGGCCTCTTCTTTATAAGTCATAGGTTCCAAAAGAGTCTGTTGGCCTTCGAGACTCTGTTCTGTTCCTGGGGCATTGTTTGCATTGACCACCCAGAGACTTCCGAGGTCATCAGAGGCATGCTTCTTACATAAACGATGGTGTTTATGAAGCCTTTGGCTTCTCCCCTTGGGTCAGGAGGCCAGAACAGGTGACCAGAGCCAGCAACTGCTGTGTCCCTGAGGGCTGGCCCCATCTGTGCTGTTTTCCCAGCCTCCCCAGCACCAGGTCCTGTGCCGGCCACTTGGGGGCACTCTCTGCTGGTGGCAGAGTGAATGATGGACCCAGAGGAGCTTGTAAGAACTTCTGTCCTTAAACGGGAGTCACTGGGTAGTGCAAATGGTTAATGCACTCGCTACTAACCAAAAGGTTGGAGGCCCATGTCCACCCAGAGGTGCCTCAGAAGAAAGGCCTGGCAATCTACTTCTGAGAAATCAGCTACTAAAAACCCTATGGAGCACACTTCTACTCTGACACACGTGGGGTCTCCATGAGTTGAAATCTACTCCATGGCAATTGGCTTTTACTGTTTTATCCTTAGACAAGTGTGTTCCAGAGCACCCCAAGCTGTCCCCATTAGAGGTTCTTCTTACACTTCTGGTCCTTAGATGTTTGTCACAGCAGAGTCCAAAAACTTGTCTTTATTCAACCCTCAAGCGAAGAAGCTGAGGCCACTTCCTTCTCCCACAATGACAGAGGACATGCTGCCTGAGAAAAAAGACCAGCAGAGAGGAATTGAGCACTTTGATGAAGTACAACATGAAACAGCACAATAAGCTGGTGATGATGTAAAACAACGACAGCAAACTCTGCTAACCATCCTTTCAGAAGAGGTCAGACCCCAGATTTGGGGGACACAACCTTTGCTGGCCCTCCACAGGTGTCCTCACCCCATGGGGCAGAGGACAAAGAGATGCTTGGTCTTTGCCCAGAGTGGAATGACAGGGCTGACATCAAATCAGGCTATAGGTTTGATTTTAATTTTAATGAAAACTTCTCTGTCTGTGGAGGTTTGTGTGTTGCTCTGATGCTGAACAGGTTTCAGTGAAGCTTCCAGACTAAGATAGATTAGGAAGGAAGGCCTGGTTATCTCCTTTTGAAAATGAGCCCATGAAAACCCTATGAATTACAACGGTCTAATCTGTGACTGATCATGGGGATGGCACAGGACAAAGCAGCATTTCATTCCACTGTGTGTGGGGTCCCCATGAGTCGGGAGCCGACTCCACAGTCCCCAGAGACAGGTTGCAGCCTCTTAGGGTTTTTGTGTTTTGTACTCAGTGGCCTTGTCCTCTCCAGGCTTTTCCCTCTTTACACTGTGGTTCTCAAACTATGTGGGGAAGAAATACCTTGAGCAGAATACAGAGGAGAAAGAATATGTCCTTTTCTGATCCAAGTTCATTTTTATCCTTTCCTGTCTCAACAAAAGCGTATTGGACTGTACGCACCACCCTGCTCCATGGGGTGAAGAGAAAACCTTCTGGACTCCTCTCTGCCGAAGGCTGCCAGGCCCTGTGGAGTTGAAAAGAGTTCCGGATGTTTCCTTCACTCTTAGTATGTTCGGTTCAGAGATAGCATTTACCAACAGGCACCTGTCTACCTTCTCCTTTTAAAAAAAGAAAAATTCAAAACTGTAGAACCAAAAACCCACTGTCATTGAGCTGATTCCCCCTCACATTGCCATTGACTGAATTCCAGCTAACGGAGACCCTATAGGACAGTAGAACTGCCCCATAGGGTTTCCAAGGCTATAATCCTTACAGAAGGAGACTGCTACCTCTTTCTCCCAAGGAGCAGCTGGTGAGTTCAAACCACTGACCTGTCAGTTAGCAGCCAAGTACTTTAACCGCTGCGCCAGAGGGGTGGGCAAATCTGGCCCACATCTTATTTTTGTAAATAAAGTTTTATTGGCATACAGTCATGCCTATTCACTGACACATCATCTGTTACTGCTTTAGCACCACAGCAGCAGAGCTGAGTGAGTAGTTGTGACAGCGATCTTATAACCTGCAGAGCTGAAAATATTTACTCCCTGGCCCTTTACAGAAAATGCTTGCTGAGCCCTGGAGTAGAAGGTCCGCAGAGGGTAACCAAGATATTTTGATGACATGGCTTTCCCTTTGGCCAGTTTAAATGGACAGCTTAGCAGACACCCAGACACCCATGCAATTTAAGACAACACTTTTAAAGTGGGTGGGGGACCAGTGGAACCTTTGGGATCTTATTTGGAATTAATATATGATCACCTTGTTCTTGTTTGTTTTAAAACATTTTGTTCACTGGAATGGAACCAGATGTAGTATATTCACACAACAGGATATTTAGTCAGCTATAAAAGGAAAATGAAGTTCTGACTCATGCTACCACATGGATGAAACTTGAAAACATTACGCCCAGTGAAATAAGGCAGACACAAAAGGACAAATTGCGTGATTTAATGTACATGAAATGTTCAGAGTTGGTAAATCTGTAGAGACAAAAAGCAGAGTGGTGGTTGCCGGGGTCTGGGGAAGGGGAAGTGGTGAGTGGCTACTTAATGGGCACTGGGTCTCCTTTTAGAGTGGTGAAAAATTTGGAACTAGAGCAGAGTGGTGGCTATAAGACATTGTAAATGCACCAAATGCCATTGAATTGTTCACTTTAAAATGGTTAATTTGATATTATGTGAATTCACCTCAGTTTTTAAAAAAGAAAACTCAGCCATGTGGTCCCCCGTGGCCGTGCGGCTCCCTTGGCTGTGTGGCTCCCCTCCCCATGGCAGTGCTGACAGTGGCACTTTCCCACTGCTGAATGTGGCCTCTCATGTTCACTTTCTGGTTAGGGGTCGCTGTTTTGAAATTCAAGAATCCTCCTGTGAACAGCCTCAGCCTGGGGATGCTGATGGAGCTGGTCATCAGCCTGGAGAAGCTGGAGAACAATAAGGCCATCCGTGGCATTGTCATCACATCTGTATGTGCACCTAGTGTCCATAGGTCACCCCATGCCCCAAAATCCCCAAAGTGTAAATCCATCACTTAGTCCATGTCCACAAGCAGAGGCTGTCTGCACCAGGGTCTGCTGTCCGCACGGGTGGACAGTCAGGCAGCCCCGCCGGGAGGCTGTTCTCCATCCAGGCAGACACATTGTGGGGCCCCAGCCCAAGCCTGTGCAGCCGGCAGACTGTTCCCTAGAGGGCCTGCAGGGCTCCAAGCCCCCACCCCGCCCACTAACACCAGCAGTTGCGATGAGGAACCCTTACTGGGCTTTCCCATGTGACTGCCCGGGGGCCATTTCCCCCAGTCTGTGCCCTGGCCAGATGCCCAGAACTCTGCATACCTGACCAGTGCCCTCAGTCCCCACCTGCAGGCAGCTTTTCCATCCTAGTTTTGCCCCCCCCCCCCGCCGTAGCCATGTTGGGACTGGGTCACCTGCAGAGCACACATGCCTTCCTGGCCCTTCTCCAGGCTGTGGTCACACCTGTACATGGCCCAGGGCACAGTCAGCCCCTCCTTCCACACCGTATCCCACAGCACCATCTCCCACTGGCACAGGGCCTGCAGCTCGCCTGGCCATTTGAGGGCAAATCATGCCCACGTCCAAAGGAAAGGCCCGGCATCTTCGCCACCAGCCTGGACCTGATGGAAATGTGTGGCCAGAACCCAGCCCACTACGCCGAGTACTGGAAGGCCGTGCAGGAGCTGTGGCTGCGGCTCTACCAGTCCAACAAGGTGCTGGTGGCTGCCATCAACTTGAGTGTTTGGGGGGCTCGGCCTGCCCACAAAGGGAAGCGGGCAGTCAGGGAAACCCTAACGGGCAAACTTGCCATGATAGACCAGCATGGCGTGGTGAAAGCGGGCTGCCTGAGGGGTGACTGGCTCCTGGGGAAGGGGCAAGGCTGGCCGGGCAGAGGGCACCGTGGGAAGGAGGGGGCCCATGTCTTGGAAACATCTCTGTGGCCTTCCTTGGGGAGGGGAGGCCCAGGGACTGGAGGCTAGGGTGACCCCCGCAGGATGCAAGGATATCTGGGAGGAGGGGAGGGATTATAAGAGAGTTAGGGAGACTCAGGGCCTGTGGCACAGACAGAACGCAGGGGCCTGGAGACAAGGAGCCACCGACACTGACTTACAGTCTCAGGCTGGAGCAACGGGTGCAGGAGACAAGGACACAAGGCAAGCTTGGGGTCCCAGGACCTCCGGAGGGGCTGGCCACAGGTACAGCTGTGGCCACATGGGGCAGAACTTGAAGTGCTCCCCCAGCTCTTTAGTATCTGGACCGAAGCTCCAGAGTGGAAGTGATTGCTTCCCTAGTGTAGGGGTTACAAGAAGCATAGTTTTCTGGCCCTGCAGCTGGCAGCCCTCCATACTCAAGACAGTATGAGTACAGCCCCCTGGGGCAGCCAAGGGCTCACGCCACCACGGCCAGTGCTGGGCACCCCGGCAACCCCACCTCGAGCAGGGTTGGGAGTAGCTGCACCCCAGAGCCCAGTGGTCTCGCCTTCCCCTGCAGGGAGCCTACCCCACAGGAGAGTGCCTGATCCCCCTGACCTGTGACTACCGAGTCATGGCCGACAACCCCAAATATACCATCGGGCTGAAAGAGACCCTGGTGGGCATCGTCGCCCCTTTCTGGTAAGACCTGGGCAGTGGGACCACGGGCTTGTCCCCAGGCAATGAGCCTAATCTGGGGTCCTACGCCAGTGGTATCTGCCCTCCAGGTTCAAGGACACACTGGTGAACACCTTCAGGCACCGCTCCGCGGAGTGCACCCTGCAGCTGGGGATGCTCTTTCTGCCCACTGAGGCACTCCAGGTGGGCATAGTGGACCAGGTGGTACCCAAGGAGCAGGTGCAGAGCACAGCCCTGTCTGTCATGGCCCAGTGGATGGCCATCCCAGGTGAAGCACACAGGGGAGGGCCTGGGGCACTGATGGGAGAGGGAGCCCCTCCTCCCCTCCCCACCTCAACTGCCTGGGGAGACCAGGAAGTCCTCATGCGAAAACTTAACTGTGAATGGCCGGGACTGCTCATAACAGCAGAGGGCTGGGAATGACTGTGGAGCCCCTGGGTGGTGTAAACAGTTAAATGTTTTACTACTAACCAAAAGGTTGGAGGTTCAAGTTCACCCAGAGGTGTCTCAGAAGAAAGGCTTGGTGATCTACTTCTGAAAAATCAGCCAGTGAAAACCGTATGGAGCACAGTTCTACTCTTAACACATGTGGGGTTGCCATGAGTCAAGTCAACTCAACTGCAACTGGTTGGGGGCAGGGCAGGAGTGGTTCAGTGGTAGAATTATCACCTTATATTCGGGAGACCTGAGTTTGATTCCAGGCCAGTGCCCCTTATGCGCAGTCACCACCCATCTGTCAGTGGAGGCTTGCATGTTGCTATCATGCAATGATGCTGAACAGGTTTCACTGGAGCCTCCAGACTAGGAAGAAAGGCCCAGCAATCTACTGCTGAAAAATCAGCCATTGGAAACCCTACAGAGCACAGTTCTACTCTGACCCACGAGTTGGAGTGGACTTCATGGCAGCTAGTGGTGGTGGAAATAGCTGCTCGTCTGTTTACAGAGACAGAGCTGGTTAAGTAAATTAAGACATACTCCAGGGATCAGCAGACTTTTTCTTCAAAAAGCCAGGTAGAATTTTGACTTTGGGGTGCCGTATGGTCTCTGTCCATTGTAGCTCGAAAGTATGTAAATAGATAGGCTAGGCCGTGTGCTGATAAAACTTGGACACTGAAATTTGAATTTCATATAATTACCATATGTGACAAAGTATTATGATTTTAATTTTTTTCTCAACCATTTAAAAATGGAAAAGCCATTGCAGGCTGTACAAAACCAGGCAGAGGCAGGTCTGCTGACTCCTGGTACAGACAAATGGCGGAACACCAGGCACCTACTAACTATGTTGTCAAAGTGCATTTCATGACAGGGAGAATATTCTGGGTAATACAGCTGAGTGAAAATAATAGGTTCAAAAGGCACTTTTTACAGTAGCATCCTCTCTGTTTACAAAAACAATCAGTGGGCCACTGGAGACAGATGGTTTTCATTGTCTCCTCTTGATCTGTATTTTCTGAATTTTCTGCCTGAGTTTGCATGTACACTCTTGGCAAGGTCCAGCATGAGGCTGCTGCCCCTGGAAGCAGGTTTTCACGCAGCCCCATTATCTGTAGATCATGCTCAGCAGCTGACCAAGAGCATGATGTGGAAGCTGACCGTGGACCACCTGGTGAAGCAGAGATGCTGACATCCAGTTCTTCGTCTTCACCTCCCGAGACTCCATCCAGAAGGCCATGTAGACATACCTACAGAAGCTCAGACAAAAGAAAGGTTAAGGTCAGGGCTGCCTCAGTGGGGTCTTAGCCAGAGGCACCCCTCCACGGGCCCTCTGGCTCCAGGGGGCTTTAAACAAGGTATTTTTCCATGTAAAAGGTACTTCTGTTTGTTTTGGTGATCTTCCTGGAAGACCTTGGTCTCTGCCACCCAGTGTCCTGAGGCCTTCACCACCCACACAAGTGCTTTTTCTGCCTGGCAGGGTGGTGGAGGATGGTGACGTCCCAACCTGGCTGTGACGCCCCAACCTGGGAATCATGAGGGGCAGGCGGGGGCCCTGAGTGCTCTTCCTGCGAAGTAGAATCGTGAATAAAGTTCTCAGGACACCCCTCCCCGCCCTCCGGGCTGTCTGCTTGCTGGTGTGGGAGGCCAGGTGGCCCCCACCCAAAGCTCCTGGCTACCGCTTTCGTTCATTTGCATGAAGCACATCCACAGGGACCCAGGGAAATTTAGGGACACAGAGGGGATGAGAAGCATCTCTTGTTGGAAGGGGTTCTATGCCGACCATTCAAGGTCTTATTCTAGAAAGGCTTTGTAAGAAAGAACTTGTCCAACCCTTGAAACAAATACTTTTTCTCCCATACGATTCAAGCCAGTCCCCAAATCCTGTTTCTGAAACGATTCTTTGGTTACCAAAGATGAGACACTTCAAAAACCAGGAACACACCTTCTGTATCCCACTGAAGTGTGAGAGATTTACGCAGGGACCAAGGCCACCCTCCTGCACCTGGCTCCCCAAACGCCCCAGGGCAGTCAGTCAGCTGGGGGAATGGTGGCAGCCTCTGTGGCCTACCCCTTCGGTACTGGGCAGGGCAGGGCCCTTGAAAGGGAAAGTTGCCTGAGACAGGCCCAGTGACTGAGCACTGAGCCCACCCACCTGCCCACCCCACCCAGTACAGGGTCTTGGAGGCAGTTACAGTTTGCACAAAGAAAGAACCAGGAGGGCACTCCAGACAGGCTGCCATCTGGACCCAGCATGGTCTGGGGGTGGCTGTTCTCAGCAGGACATAAAATAGGCAGACCAGGCTGTCCCTGTCCCCTAAGGGGGCTGGGACCACAGACCCACTTGTCTGCCAGGCTGAACCACAAGCTCAGAAAGGCTGAGTCCTAAGAAAGGACATGGAGGCTGGGAGCGACCTGTTTGCACCTGGCTGAGAGTGGCATTTATTGAGCATGCGCACTGGGCCCTGTGTGAGGATTCCTCACTATTTATAGTCCTATGAGGTAGGCATCACGTCTCATTTTACAAACGGGGAAACAGAGGATCTGAGTGTCCCGTAACGTGTCCGTGGCCGCTTGTCCAGGCTGTGGATGGTAGGTGCTAACACCCAGGCCTGGCTGGCCCTGCCCCGTGGTCTTGCTGGGGGGTAGCTGGCCACCCTGAAAGAGCTCCCAGGGGGCTGTCCCAGATGGCTGGAGTCTGCAGTCCTCTGGACAGGCCTTGGGCTGTCAGCTGGACTTGAGGGTCACCTCCACAGGGAAGTGGTCACTGACGGCGAGAGCCTGGATGGAAAGGCGGGATGGGGAGAGCCTCAGGGGCCTGGCGGGGCAGCATCCCCACCCCCACCACTGCATTTTCAGGGAAGGGCCTTTTGAGCAAGCAGGCCACCCATAGACACCCTGCTTGCTGGTGGGCCCCCAAGTAGTAAGGGAGATGCAGAGACTTGGCAGCCCAAAGCCCACCTCCCCAGAATGTTCTCCTCAGCTGGGACTGAACCTCAGGGGCATTTTCTGTAAACCTTGGAGTAGGCAGGCATGCCCCAGGCACCGAGACCAAACCCTCCGCAGAGAAGCTGAGGCTGGACACTGGTCAGACCGGCCCTGGGTGCAGGGAGCTGTCCTGGCCTGCCTGTGCCCGCGGAGCACCACAACCCCAGGACTGGGCGCCCCGCCCCAGCTCCCCAGCACTTGCCTGAGCCTGGTCCAGGCCGAACTCTTCCTGGAAGTCGTGCACAGCGGCCGACTGCGGCTTCAGACTCCTGCGCAGGTGTACGCCGCAGACCACAATGCGATCGTAGGCACAGTCTGTGTTGCCCACCGTGGTGTCGGCACTGTCTGGGATGAGCCACTTGAAGACCTCGCTGCTGCGCAGACGGATGGCGGCCCAGTCCTGCGCCCGCACGTAACTGCAGTCGGCATTGAAGTCGCCCAGGAACAGGATGTCCTGCCAGCGCGCAGAGCCTATCAGGGTCGCCCGAGGGGCCGTGGAAATCCCTATCTCCACTGCCCAGGCCCTCAGGATGCGCCTGCCTGGGACCCCAGATTGGTTGGGTGGAGGTGGGAGCTTACATCTGTGCCCCACTTGTCGATCACGTCCAGGTACACGTCGTAAAGAGCGTCGATCTCCACCACGGCGTGGTGCGGCGCGGCGTGTAGTGGGACCAGCACGAACTCCTTGGCTGCTGCAGGGAGCGATGGATGGGCGGTCAGAGGCCGGGGCGGGGTCTGCCAGGAGGGGCGGGGCCGGCAGGGAGGAGAGGAGCTTGCGGGAAGGGGCGGGGTCATCCTCACCTGAGCTGGGGGCTGAGAATTTGACCACGAAAGGCTCACGGTTGAAGGCGTCCTCCAGATCTGGGTAGTGGTACGTATCCACGACAGACACCTTGTCGTCCCTAGGGCACAGGACGGTAGGCGCACTGGGGTGGTCTCATTTGGCCCCACGCGCTCCCTCCCCGCTGCCCCGCCCCCTCACCTGTACACGAACAAGTACATTTCTTTGTACTGGTCACGACCCAGGGGCTCGCTGCTCACGAAGTTGTAGTTGTGCTTGGACACTCTGCGGAGGCCCGGGCCAGACCCGGGGTCAAGACACCGGGCTGACGCCCCGGGTCCCGACCAGGGGATCGCAATGCGGGGCCCCGCCCAGCACACCTGTTTATCTGCTCCATGAGTGCAGACACGGCGCTCAAGTCCGGGTCTCGAACCTCCTGCACCAGCGTGATGTCATAGCCAGCCAGGATCTGGGGGAGGGGCCAGCAGGGCGGGTTTGTCTGAAGGGCCCACTATGCTCTTCCCTGTGGAATCGGCTGCGACCCCGCCCCTCGCCCCGCCCCAGGTCCCAGGCCTCACCTGCGCGATGACTATGATGCAGGCCGGGTCCGACACTTTTGTGTCGCCGAAGCTTTGGATATTGAAGGCTCCAATGCGCAGCTCCGCGGCCCCGGCGGCGGCCCCAAATGCCCAGAGTGCAGCCAGCAGGGCCCAGGGCCCGCCCATGGCGCGGAGCGGGGGGACTGGAAGGAGCCGACAGGCCCGGTGAGCGCAACAGCAGAGGGATACAGCGACCCACACTCCTGCCCGGCGCGGAGAACTCGGGGACCGGGCCGAGCCTGCCGCTCCGATCCTGGACTGCGCAGAGGCTCGTCTTCCACCTGCACTCTCGCTGGCTCTCCAGGACGATGCGCTGCGCTCTCGGCCCATGGCCGTCCTCCCACTCTGCAGGGAAACTGAGACCTGAACAGAGGGACCCCGTTCCCACCCACCCCGGCTCCGCCCAGCCCGACACTCACCCAGGGCGTAAATGGGGCTGTGCCAAAGGGTCAGGATCCGGATCTGACTAGGGTCCGGAACAAAGCTGAGGGCAGCCTGTAGCAGTGGACAATCGCGCGGGCTCGGGTCCCACAGTAGCTCTGGCGCAGGGCCCGGGCGGCTATTTGATGCCCTGGCCCAAGGAGGGGCCAGGCTGCTAGGTCCCACCCCCTCGGTGGAGCTGGGCACCAGGGCTCCAGGTTCCTATTTTCACGGAGGCCAGGAGGGCAGGGAGTCAAAAGATCTGAGTCATGCCTGTTTGAGGATGGGGATGCGGAAGTCCCTGCCAGCCCCCAAGGGCTGTGTCAGAAATCAGGGAGAAGGATCAGCCAAGTCCACCAACCGAACCTAACCCTAACCCCTAGAAATTAGGTCCCCTAGAATCTGCCTCCTTGAGCTGGGTAAGGTGGAACAATCAGGAGAGGCCAGCCCCGTTCCTGGCCCCCTCCTTACAGCTGCTCCTCCTACTCCATCCATACCTCAGGTGGAAAGCAGAGCGGAGCTCTCTCTCCAAGGCTGGCTCTGGCCACCCTGCAGGTTCTGCAGATCCGGGATCAGGCCCAGCCCCACCGCAGCCCGGGGAGCAGCACCCCTTCTACCCACCTTGGGAGGCCTCGAGAGCTCTTTGTAGGGCAGAGCAGGTGGGAGGATGCTTGTCAGGATGCCAGCATACCTACGCACAACTGCCAGCCCCACCGGAGTCCTGGGCGGGCAGCCAGCTTGTGAGGTTGCTGACTGGTTCTGGGAGAGCTGGCGTGGCAGGTGGGGAACCTGCAAGGGCAGTGGCTGACACCCCGGGGCCACCACTGCCTCAACATCACAAGCTGTGGGTTTTTCATGTTTTATTGTAAAGCAACAAAAACTATTTACACCCCCACATCCTCGCCGTGCCGTCTCCTCTGCACCTAGGCCCTGCCCTGGCGGCAGCCCTGCTACACGATGACCGTCTGCACCTCGATCTGGCCCTCTGGTGAGGCGATGACCAGCTCGCCCGCGTGCTCCAGGATCTCGATGTCTTCTGATGCCACCATGGTCACAGTGGCCTGCTCAGCACCCTGGGCGCCTGCACGGGCCGTCAGCATGGTGCCCTCACTGATGGCCGAGGCCAGCGTCATGGCCACCTGCTCAGTCAGGCTCTCAGGGGTGGCGATGGTGATGGTGTCAGCAGCAGCCTCGGTGCCCACCCCAGCCTGCCGATCCATGGTCATGTTCTGTACAATGATCTGGTGCCCAGCGCCAGCCTGGTGTACAATCTGCTGCACCACCTTCATGATGTGGCTGTCCACCTGTGGACAGGCGGGCACACGGTAGGAATTCAGCCCAGGGCCCCACCAGGGAGCGGGTGCCCCTCCTCACCCTCTGTCCGCCCCTCACCTCTGTCTGGGTGCCCTCAATGATCTCCGTGGCTTCGCTCGTCTCTGCGTCATCCGCAGTGGCCTGGGCAGAGGGGCAGAGATCAGTGTTGGCTGCCCCTGAACTCAGCCCCGGCTCCACCTGTCCCACCTGCCCCACCCTCACCTCAATGATGTATTCCTGGGTGTCTGCCACCATTGATGAGAACTCCACCAAGACGGTGTGCGGGTCCTCGGTCAGAACAGTGGCTGTGGCTGCGGGGTTCTCAGACACCAGCACCTCCTCCACCTCCAGCAGGCAGCCCCCTGCCGGATGGGGGAAGCACAGTCAGGGCCCAGCTGGCTCTGTCCCCGCCCCCTTCCTCGCTGGCCCCCCCACACACACCCGCCCCAACACAGACCTTTGGTGCGAAGGTGCCGGTTGAGTGTGCCATGCTCAGCAAAGCCACGGCCACAGCGGTAGCACTTAAAGGGCTTCTCGCCTGTGTGATGCCTCACGTGCCGTACCAGCGAACCCTTCTCTCGGAAGCCACGGCTGCAAAACTGGCACACATGTGGCTTCTCCTCCCGGTGTGTCCGGAAGTGCACCTGCTGAGCATTCTGCGAAGACCAGCTGTCAGTGCCAGCCTGCTTCGGCTTTTCCCACCCGCCTGTGGAGGGACCTGGGGTGGCCCAGGGTGAGGGCCCAGGTGAAGGTGGAGGCTGGGGGTGGGAGGGCAGGGGCAGGGGCCCAGGGTCAGGAGAGATGGTACAGGCACTAGGTTCTGCAGCCAGAGGGCCCACCTTGGTCTTGTAGCACTTGCCACACTCGGGACAGGGGTAGGGCCGCTCGTCTGAGTGGACGCGCCGGTGGCCGCGCACGTGGGCGATGGTCTTATAGAGCTTCCCGCAGTCCCCACAGCGAAAGCGCCGTTCATGCACATGCACCTCCTGGTGCTTCTTGAGCAGGTAGGCCTTAGGGAAGGCCTTGCCGCACTGTGCACACGCAAACGGCCGCGGTCCTGGGGATGCACATGGCAACGGCATCCTGATCACTCACTGCCCACAGACGACCCTAAATCCACTGCCCACGGACCCCCCTGGCTACCCACTGCCCTCCTACCACCCACCTGCATGGCCCCGCTTGTGGGCTTCCAGCGTGGCTGCTGTGGGGAAGGTCTCGCTGCACTGAGGGCACGGGTGGGCCCTGGGCATGCCTGCAGCCTCACTGACCACCTGCTGGGGGACCACAGGTCACCTCCACACCACCCTGGGTAGGCCCCGGGCTGGACCCAGCAGTACCGAGGACAGCAAGACCCACGGCCCCACCCTCAAACACTTCATCATAGATGGTAGGTAAATGGATAAATGGACAAAGTCACGGCAAGGCTGGTAACCACGGGAGGGATAAGGCGCCCGGGCTGGCCCGAAAGGAGCACACCTGCAGCGCAGCACCTACTGTCTCCACTTGCTCCACAGCCAGCAGCGGCAGCTCTGGGGGACTGTCTCCCAGGGCCTGGAGACTGGACTCGGCAGAAGGGGCTGGCTCCAGGGCGGCCCCCTCCTCCCCTACTACCCGCTCAAGAACGATGCCAGAGTTCTGCATAGCCTGGTGCAGCAGGTTCTCATGGCCACCCTCGCCAGTACAGAGCAGCTCCTCGGGGTCAGGGGGCTGTGGGCAAGGCAGAGGGAGGCAGGCTGACCAGGTAGCCCTGTGTACTGCACCCAAGCCACCCGCCTCAGAGCAGACACACACCAGGCCCTGGTGGACCGGGGCCTTGGGCTCACTTCGAGCCTTCAGACCCCAGCCCCCACCCCCAGGCCAAGGGCTATCACCCCCCCAGCCCCCAGCTCTGGGCCCAGAGCTGTCACGCCCCAGCCCCCACCTCAGGGCTCAGGGCTCTCAACCTCCAGCCCCTACCTCCAGGCCCAGGGCTGTGACCCTCCCCAGCCCCTACCTCCAGGCCTAGAGCTGTCACCCCCGCCCCGCCCCTCAGGCTTACCTCCGGGCCCAGAGCCCTCATGCCCAGGGGCAGCTCCTGCATCTGCACGTGGACTTCGTGGATGACGGTACCCTTAGCATCTGTCACCAGGTGAATCACGGGTGATGTCTCCATGGGCTCACCTGTCACTGAGGACGATGCAACCGTCCCCGCACTGGCACCACCTGACCCTTAAAGGCACAGCCAAGTGAGGCCTTGAAGAAGCCCTGGACCTGAACAGCCCCAGCTGCAGCCAGGCCCAGGAAGGGCTGCCCCCAGGGAGTGCGGGCCCCACTGACCTGCAGGCCCGTCCTCCTTGCCACCGGCCACATCCTTGTTCACGCTGAAGCGGATTTTTTCCGTGCATGGGGTGAGAGACTTCAGGTGGCGGGTCAGCGCACCCGACTCCCGGAAGCTCTTCCCACACTTGGCACACTTATAGGGGCGTTCATCTGTGGGGAGAATGGGGTCAGCACTGGGGCGGGAGAGGCTGTACCTGACAGACAGGGGCCTACCTCATCAGGGCACACAAGGCACGGGCCCTGCTTGCCGCTCACCCGTGTGCCGCCGGTGGTGCCGGATAAGCGAGCCCTTGGTCCGGAAGGAGGCCCCACACAGCTTGCACTCGTGGTCCTTGCGGCTGCTGTGGGTGACCATGTGGGCCTTGAGGATGCTGCCCTGTGGGGGGACGGGCAGCGCGGCTCAGGGCACCTCCGGTTGGAGGGGGGCCACCCCCCAGGCCCCACCCCAGGCTCACCGTCTTGAAGGTCTTGCGGCACAGCATGCACACGTAGCGGCCCTCCTTGTTCACCAGCAGCTGTACCTGGGCCGGCTCCCCCTCCCCAGCAAGCCCCAGGCCCTGGTTGCTGGGCCTGCCTGGGGCCTCGGCCACCTCGCCGTCCCCCCGCTCGGCCTCAGCTGCCACTATGACCTCTTTGATGTGCCCGCTGCCTGAGAAGAGGTGGGGTGCCTGTCACCTTCCACCTGAACACGGGGACCCCAGCAGACTCTGCCGCCTCCACAGGGTGCCTGGGAGGCTGCTGGCAGCTGTTGAGCTGTCCGGACCCACCCAGCCCCACTGTGGAACCCACTGCCCTGGGCCAAGCCCAGACCCAGGCAGCACTGGGGAGACTCACCACAGACACCCTGAGAGGCAGCCAGGCAACCGCTCACCCCCAGGTCACTTGGAAGGCCAGAGCTGCCAGAACAGCCCCAGGCCCCCTAGATGTGTCCAGGGGGGAACACCCATCATGAGAACAGATGCCCTACATCCCACACCAAGGGCACTGAGGAGCAAGGGCTAGATGTTTGCTTGGCTGACAGAGGGAGTGCTGGGTGCTCTGGGACAGTGATCAAGGCAGCCCATCACGGCCCTGCCTGGCCCACTGCCAGGCTCCCTTCAATGTAGAAGTTGCTTCGGAGGGCTCGCCAGCCGCCTCCTGGGAGTGCCAACACTGCCACACACCTGGACGAAGCTTGGAAACAGAAGCTCGGCTTTGGCACTTCTGATGGGTGTTGTGGAAACACAACAACGTGCAAAGCTGAGCTGTAAACACACTTCGCAGTCTGCTCGTGAGAGTGACGGAATGGAAACAGCTGTGAAGCCACTTTTCGAAACCTCCCCATCGCTAGCATCTGGTTTTGACAAGCCATTCTCTCGGAAAAGAATGATGGCGCCGTGGCTCAGAAACAATTAAGGGCATCTCTTGCCTGAGTCCTGCCTGGCACACTGAGGAGACAGGACCAACACCTCCAAGTCCCGCATCTTCCCTCTGTCCCAGAGCCATCTCTCACCAAGGACAGAAGCCTCTGGCTGGTTGCGGCCAGAGTGGGGTTGTGGCAGAGTAGGCAGAAGGGGCAAGGAAGGGAGGATGGGGCTGCCCATGCGGCCAGAAGACATGGTCTGTTCCCAGTAAAAGGCAGGCAGGCCTGCAGACGGTACCCAACCACTCCAGGCATCCACACACAGCCCCCACAGCCCCTCACCAGCAAGGGCTGAGCCAGGCACACCCTGCCCCACACTGGAGGCCAGGGTGGCAGTGCAGGACTCTGGTTTCGTCTTTCTCTGTGTAAATCTAACTGGCGTGCCCAAGAGGCACATCTAGGGCATCTGAGAGGTCTGCGAGGGGGAAAAATCCCATGGGCACCTTGGGAGGAGCCCCTGGAGCCAAGGGGAGCACCTGGAGCGGCTGCCGATCAGGGTGGTGGGAAGGGCCCAGGTGACCAGAGGTCAGGAGCCAGTGATGCTGCCTGGACCATAGACTCATTTTCCCAAGTGACACCACCCGCCCAGAACCAGAGGGCCACATCAGGACTGCAGCATGCCCCCACCCCCGCCACAACAACATTCCTTCCCTGAGTGACAACACATGAATGTCTTCTGCTGCAGGAAATGTCGGAGAAGGACAGCATGGGGATGACGACACGTGTCCAGCCACCTCCCTGAGGCCGGCCACCTCCCTGAGGCCGGCCTCCTCCAGTCTCCTCCCCTCTTTTCCTGCCACAGCCTTTCCAAGGGCTTCCCAAGGCCAAGTTCTGCCTGTTGCCCAAACCCACTTCCTGCCCAGCTGCCCACTCATCCACCTGCCCAGGCCCCTGCCCAGCAGGCACCCCAAGGAGCAACCATCCCCTCCCAACTTCCTGCCGCATAGGACCAAACCATGTCCCACTGGCATCTTCACACCTGGCCCCAGGCCTGGCCACTCACACCTCCTCAGAGATAGCCTCGCTCCCTCCACCTCCCAGGCCCCACTGCCTTTGAAATGTCTCCCCTGCACACCCCTAACCTGGTCTCCTGTTAACGAGAGTCTGACCCTTGCAGCTCTCTCATGACACCCCCTCTACCACAGCAATCAACATGGCACTTCATTTAAAGTATGACAAAATAAGCCATCAAAGAGACCTGACCTAGCATTACATGTTCATAAAAACCTGGGAGAGTCAAGGCAGGAATGATCTCCCCACGCCAGAGTTGAGAAGGAGTGCAGGGCAGATGAAGGCCAAGACCAGCCAGAGTCTGGCTGGGCTGGAGAAGAGGGTGGCGCTGTCCCTTCCCACCGCTGGTACCCTCTAGGTCTGCACCAGCCCTCCAGAGCCACCTACCAAGGGTAAGGGGTGTGCTCGGCAGAGTCCAGGTGGGGGCTGGCCAGGAGGCAGAGAAACAGAAACCAAGGGAGTGGCAGAGAGTGGGGGCAATGCCGGGAGGACCAAGGCAGACAGGCTGGGGACGAGCAGCAGAAGTGCTGCCAGCTCATGATTGCCCATGAAGTTGAGGTGCCCTGGTGCCTGGCTGGGCCCGACTGCCACTGGGCCACATGGACGCTGTGAGAAGCCACTTTACCCA
The DNA here is from genome assembly GCF_030014295.1 of Loxodonta africana. NCBI lineage: Eukaryota > Metazoa > Chordata > Mammalia > Proboscidea > Elephantidae > Loxodonta > Loxodonta africana. The sequence continues at coordinate 55,504,803 of NC_087353.1, read as the reverse complement.
AGTCTTACCCCTCGTCCAAGGGCTGTCCCCAGGAAGGCTCACACGAGGCACCAGCCCCCTCCTGGCAGGCTGGCCCTCAGGAGAGCAAAGGCTCAGTGGTAGAGGCCTGTCCTCCAGGACGGCCATCGGGTCAGCGAACCTCAGCCTTGAGAAAGCCACTCATGGTCTCACTTACCCACAAGGTTGGATGTGTGGCCGAGGTCTGCCGCCAGAGAGGCCGCCTCCACCATGATGTGGGCCACGGTGATGGGCTCCTCTGGGGCTGGTGCCTGGACCACCTGTGACAGGAGTGGGGCAGAACAGACTCACTGTCGGGCTCCAGAGCCCCAGAGATGAGGTGGCCCCTTTAGCACTCGGCTGCGGAGTCAGCCCATGAGTTTAGGCTTCCGTCCACATCCCTGAGCCTGACTCCAACCTGGCCCCTCAACCGAGGGTCAGCCCCATCCCCCTAACACCCACAGGGAGGCCTTGAGGAGGACTTGACCAGCAGCTCTGGGTGAGGCTCACTTGTTGTGCAAGGATAAGGCTGTACCTGTACCTCCACCTCCAGCCTCCACCAAGGACTCAGAGCAAGGGTGAAGGGCTGGAGGCTTTCCAGAGGAGGGGGCACCTCTAGAAGGGAGGAGGTGAAGAGCACAGGGTTGGAGCGAGACAACCCGGGGTCAAATGTCATCTGTGTCACACCTCTGCCAGGGGCCGGAGGCCACTGTCCTCTCTCTGAGCTCCTTGCCCACTCTGAATAATGAGGCTAAGGTGTGTTCCCTCCCATAGAAGTGTTGTGTAACTTAACCCCAAGCACATCATAAGGGCTCAGCAAAGCCAACCACGTTTATGGGGTGGCGGGGTCCCCAGGACCCTGCTTCATTGATGGGATTGCCAAGAACTAGGTGTACTGGGCAGGAGACAAGCCACCATGATACCCTGGAGTCAGAGGAGGCCCTCAGGCTCCAAGAAGGGCATGACCCCAGGATCCGGCTGTTCAGGCTGGGGCTGGAGGCTGCCAAGAAGGCCAGGCCACCAGGTCAGCCAGGAGGCCTCAGGGCACAGCCCAGCCCAGCTACTGTGGGTGGCAGAGCCCAGAGCCCCTCATCTGGCCAGATGCCAGGCCACCTGTCTACCCACATGTCAACAAGGAATCAGCTGTACAGGTCTGCCTGGCACGCTTCCTTCCCCTGCCACCAGGTGTACCCAGAGAGGGTGCGGTGCACTCTCATGAGACCTCGAAGTGGTGGCAGCGGGTAGGGTGCTCACCTCCTGGCCCAGAAGCTCGGGAGCAGCAGGGGTGGTAGGCAGGGTGTCCTGAGGGGCCCGCTGGCAGGCCTTCTGGATCTTATGTTGGACGAAATCCTCCAAGGTGGTGAACTCGGCCAGACAGCGGCCACACCTGTGCACATCGTCCTCATCTGCAAAGGGCGGCCGTCAGCGAGGCCCCAGGGGAGAGGGCCTGCCAACCAGGTCCCACCATTGCCCCTCCAACCCCAGGCCAAACCCACTCGTGGATGGCCACAGACCCAGAGGTCCCTTCCCTGGCCCTATCAGAGCTGCTGAGAACACACGTAGGGGGGAGGGGGCAGAGTGCCAGTTCCATCCTCAGGGTCAGTAGAGGCAGCCTGTGTCCCCAGCAGCGGGGCCCCTGGCTACCCCCTTAGACTATAGGAATCCACTGAGGCTGTCAGGCCCAAACCTCTCACTTCAGAGATGAGGGGACAAGCTCAGAGACAGAGTTGGGGATTGACCCAAGCCAGTTTGGTGATGAGGGAGGACAGGATTTAAGACTACTGCGTGCCCTGGGGCTTCAGTATCATCACCTCATCTGTAAAATGGGCCCGACCCAACCCCTGTGCTCAGGGAACAACAGGAACTCAGGGACTGATGCCCACAGCACTGGGCATGCCCAGCAGAGGTGGACAGGGGGGCGGAGTGACCACTCTTTTCTCCCCCTGACTTGCGGTGAATGTAGTATCAGGCAAAGACATTAAAGGTGGGGCTCTGCAGAGTGCCCCCATGCCATCCTACCTGAGCCCCCCACCATCAGGTCACCCAGTGTCTGCCCCAGGTCCTGTGAGAGAGACTACCCTCTCAATGTCCTCCCCATGTGTCTGGCACCTCACAGGGACCTCAGCAAACCCTGGTGGCACCTTGGGGAAGTGAAGATACTCATTCCCATTCTAGAAAAATGATTTGAGATTCAGGGTTCCCCAGCTAGTATGAGCACAGCCAGGCCCTGACCCTGCAGTTGACTCCAGACACCCTGCTGTCTGCATGGCGGGACAGGGAGATGCCCCTTTTGCTTCCATAGATGTCAGCCAGTTATGCCACCTCCTGTTCACTACCACAGCAAGGTTAAAGCCAGGGCCTAACACCTTTTAAGAACCCAGGTGGGATTTGTTGAATTAATGACTGAGCAAAGGGCCAAACCACAGCTCGGCCACAAAGGGCTGCCTGGCAGAAGGAGGTCTCCTGCAGGTGGCTCAAAGTCACAAACCAAGTGTGGAGGCACCCACTGCCCTCTTAGCTTCCAATTCCAGGAGTCTGACTCGACACCAGGATGTTCCTGTTGAAGGTGCCCCTACCACGGGAGGAAGCACACCCAGGCCAGTTTACATTCAGACAAGGCCACCACAGGGCAGGGCAAAACCTCCAAAAGAACCTCTCCCCAGGTTGGCTTGCCCCCAGTGGTACTGCCACTCTGCAAGCTGAAATAAGTAGCCAGAAAAAAAAAAAAGTTCTCTGTGGAGACAAAGGCCACCCCCAATATCACTAGCCAGCTCCCTTCCTGTCTATCCAATCTACAATCTCATGGGACAAGCTCAGAGACGGAGATCCAAGCTTGGTCTCTAAAAGCTACCACCCTGGGACTGAGCCCTGGCTGGGTCCCCAGCACTGTTCTCAGAGCTTTACCTGCATGCTCTATTCTAATCCTCACCACGGTCCTATGAAGTCGCAGAACCCAGAAGCTAACGGAGCGGGCTGCAGAGTGACCCAGTCCTAGCACCCAATCCAGTCCTGGCTACTTTTTAGCTTGGGTGACCTGATGCAGTCACTTTCACATCTCTGAACCTCAGTTTTCCTCACCCATAAAATAATAATAATAATAATACCCAATACTCAAGACTGGCTTGAAGATAAAACAATAAACGGAAAATACGTCTTTGGCACAATTAGCAGCAGCAGCCTCATTTTGTAAGAGGAAACAGGGACTCGGACAGGTGTGGTCACCTGCCCAGGATCAAAGACCTATGAAGTGGCAGGTCTGGGACAGAGGCAAAAGCTGGCTATGTGCATGGCGCTCCAGCAGGGGCTCTGCTACCTCCCCACGGGCCAACCCGCAGCCGTGACCCTGGAGAGACCCAGGGCTCCTCCTCCCTTCAGCTCCACCCCGGACCCCAGCGGTCCTTCAGGTACAGTGGGAGGGGACCCTGCTCAGCACAAGGAAGCCGAGGGGTGCTGGCCGAGGTCCCGAAGGGGGCAGGGCCGACCCCGCGCGGGGAGTGGGTTGCAAAGGTCCACACGGCGAGCGCCCCGAGCCTGGGCAGTTGTTGAGGATCTGTGAGCAGGCACGGGAGTCCACTGAGGGGCGCCCTGCAGAAGTGGCTTGTGGGTGTCTGAAGAAACGTGCGGGGCTCGTGGAGTTTTGCGGGGCCCGTGAAGTCCGTGAGGACTCCTGGTCTGGGAGGGTCTAGTCGCGCCCGCCAGCCCAGCCATCGGGGCCTCCGCGAGCCCAGGTTGAGCCGCCGCCACCCCGGCCGCGCCCGGCTGTGCCGGGCCCCGTTACCTTCCTCGCTGAAAGGCGCCGGGAGGCCGAGGAAGCCGCCAGGAGCCAAGGCCGCCGCAGCCGCCACAACCCCACCCCCGCCCGCTTCCCGCCCGGCTTCGGCCCGGGCTTCTGCCGTATGAGCGGCCGTCACCCGCACTGCCATCGGGCCCTCCATGTCGCAACGCGCTGCAGGAAGATGGCGGATTTACGACCGTGTCGTCATAACAACGAGCCGCGCGGAGAAGAACGTGAGGGAAGGACGAAACAAGGGTGGGGTGGGGCCGGTGTGAGATTGATGGCCAGGCTGTGGGGCGGAGTTTGAGGGGAGGTGGGGCCTAGAGCCGTAGAGGCGGGCCAGGTTCGCAGAGACGGGCAGGGGCGGGGCGTGCTGGAAGGGGCGTGGTTAGGGCGGAGCCGACTGGCTGGCGGAGGGGCCGAGCCTGGGAGGACTAGGAGTGACCCAAAGAGCAGCGGGCTCGGGTGTGAGCTGTAAGGGACCAGCTTGGGGACCCGGCCTGGAGAAACTTGGGGTTGTGTTGCACAGCCTTTTTTTTTTTCGTTGTTGTTGAGAATATACACAACAGAACATACATCAATTCCACAGTTTTTATATTTACAGTTCAGTGACATTGATTACATTCTTCAAGTTGTGCAACCATTCTCACTCTCTTTTTCCAACCTGTTCCTCCGCCATTAACATAAACTCTCAGCCCCGTTTCCCAACTACTCTTTTGAATTTTGCGAAGTCCTTTTATTCTTTTATATGTATTGCTTTTTGTGTGATAAAATGCACATACCATAAAACTATTGTGGAACTCCATTGCAATGTTGTGCAGCCATTATGGAGTTCCACAATAGCTTCATCACCCCAAAAGGAAATCCTTTACCCATTAAGCAGTCAGTTCCCATTCCCATACACATACCCCAGCCACTGGCAATCACCAATCTGCCTTCTGTCTGTCTGGATTTGCCTGCTCTGGACATTTCATATAAATGGAATCATAAAATATGTGGTCCTTTGTGTCTGGCTTCTTTCACTTAGCATAATTTTTTCAAGGTTCATCCATGTTGTAGCATGCATCAAAACTTTATTCCTTTTTTATGGCCAAATAATGTTCTGTGGTGTGGATGGGCCACAATGTGTTTATCCATTCATGATGACGGATTAACCAGTAAATATGGTATGCAACAGGTTTACAGTAAGCAAGGTAAGCATGGGCTTAATTGTATTTCTAATCTGTAGTGCACAACTTGTTTGCTGAAAGTGAAGAGGACTTGAAGCACTTACTGATGAAGATCAAAGATTACACCCTTCAGTATGGGTCACACCTCAACATAAAACAAAAATCCTCATGACTAGACCAGTAAACAACATCATTATAAATGGAGAAAAGATCGAAGCTGTCAAAGATTTCATTTTACTTGGAGCCATAATCAACACCCATGGAAACAACAGTCAGGAAGTCTGAAAACATGTTGCACTGGGCAAATCGGCTGTGAAAGACCTCTTTAAAGTGTTAAAAAGCAAAGATGTCACCTTGAGGACTAAGGTGCACCTGACCCAAGCCATGGTATTTTCAATCATCTCATATGCATGGAAAAGCTAAACAATGAATAAGACTGAAGAAGAACTGATGCCTTTGAATTATGGTGTTGGTGAAGAATATTGAATATACCGTGGACTACCAGAAGAATAAACAAATCTGTCTTGGAAGAAGTACAGCCAGAATGCTCCTTAGAAGTGAGGATGGCAAGACTTCCTCTCATGTACTTCAGACATGTTATCAGTAGGGACCAGTCCTTGGAGAAGAACATCACGCTTGGTAGAGAGTCAGTAAAAGAGAGGAAGAGCCTCAATGGGACAGAGTGACACAGTGGCTAGTAAGATGGGCTGAAGCACAGAAATGATTGTGAGGATGGCACAGGACTGAGCGGTATTTCTTTCTGTTGTACATGGGGTCACTATGAGTTGGAACTGACTTGATGGCACCTAACAATCTGTAGTGGACAATTTCACATTCAGTGATGAAAATCAGGCAAAATTGTGCACTACAGATTAAGTAAGAACAATTAAGTCCGTGGGTAAGAGTACCTTGCTTACTGCATAATCTTTACTGTCTGTGGATGGACACTTGGGCTATTGTGAATAGTGCTGCTAAGAACATTCATGTACAAGTTCCTTTTTTAAATTGTTTTAGATGAAAGTGTACTACAAGTTCCTTTTATTCTTTTTAAGGTAATTGATTAGTATTTACAAGATTATCTTTTTTAAGATACCAATCACCTCGATTTTAAAGATAAAGAAACTGAGGCACAGATCAGACATGTGTCCAAGGGGCAGAACCAAGACTCTAACCCAGGTGTGTCCAGAGCCACGTGTGTGCTGGGAACCCACAGGGTGTGCTCTCCTGACTCAGGTATTCTCAGTGGGCCAGCCTGATGCCAGAAGCCAGGGACTCAGGTGCATCAGACCCCAACCCCTTCTGCAAAGCCAGTCTCCAGGGAAGGCTGAGCAGAGTACACCAGTCGGAGAAGAGCAGCCTGTCCCTCAGAAGGAATGGGCAGTTCTGTCCTGGGAAGAGCAAGGGAGGTTGTCTTCATGCTGGCGCTGCCCGGCTGGGGGATAAGGACCTTTGACCTGGGGGGAGCTGGACTGTGAGAAGGCAGATCAGGTCATCAGGTGTCAGACTAGGTAAGGACGGGGCTGCATTCTGCAGGCAAGTTGTCACCACTGCAGGGTTTTAAGCAGAGGGAGAGACAGAAAGCATTTCTGAAAGAAATGGGACTGGAGGGACCCTGTACATGGCATCCCCATGAGTTGGGATCAACTTGCCAGGAACTGGTAACTGGTAATAGTCCCTACTACTCAGGGCTTGCCTGTGATTTTGACAAGATAAGGGGGTGCAGAGCAAAGCTCATTTCTGGGCGCTTAGTAAAGGTCCAATAAATCAAGGCCATTGGGCAATTATTTCCCAAGCTGGCCTATGGCTGGACAAGGTCAGCGTCTCCCATTCAGCAGGGTGTACCAAATAAACTGGGTGTTGCTGGGTGGTGAAAACAGTGTTTGTGATTGTTTGTCAAATCCCGTTATTCCCAGTCAGCTCAACCACCAAAATTGAGTGGACAGATGCAGGGAGGAAAGTGCTTTCCTCCTGGGTGGCGGGTCCTTCCTGTGGGAACACTTTCGGGTCCCACCCTGTGGGCTGTGGTCCTCCAGCAGTTTCCGTGCCAGTAGGAGGACCACAGAAATGGGCCACTGCACAGACAGGTCCCTGAGGGAACTGGAGTCCCTGGCTTTGCCTGGTGGTTTTGGGGTGGGCATGGGGCAGGGGGAAGGACTCCAGGGAAGACTTTGTAGAGAGCTGGAACCCTAGAGAGAAGTAGGCATTTTACAGACTAGCAGGTGGGGGCCTGGATCACCTGGCACAAAGTAATCCCTCAGGAAATTGGGGCCCATTATTGACATCAAAAGTAATAACTATGATAAACGTACACCCAGCAATTCCACTCCTAAATATATATCCAAGATAAACAAGTGCGTATGTCCACATGAGTGCATAAAAAGGAGCATATTCATAGAAGCTGTATTCACAATAGCCCCAAACTGTAAACAACCCAAATGCTCATCAATGGGAGAACAAATAATCTGGGGCATATTCTTACAATGGACCAAATGGCAATTTAAAAAGAGAGAGAGAATAGGATGGATTTCACAAAACAGTGGTTAAGCACTCGGCTGCTAACTGAAAGGTTGGCAGTTCAAACCGATTAGTTGCTCCATTGGACAAAGATGTGGCAGTCAGCTTCTGTAAAGATTTACAGTCTTGGAAACCCTGTGGGGCAGTTGTACTCTGTCACATGGTGTTGCTATGAGCCGGAATCGACTTGACGACAATGGGTTTGGTTTTTTTTTAGTTTTACATGCTAGGTGGAAAGAATCCTGGTGGCACAGTGGTTAAGCCCTAGGCTGCTAACCCAAAGGTTGGCGGTTTGAACCAGCCAATCGCTCTGTGGGAGAAAAGACATGACGATCTGCTCCTTGTAAAAATTACAGCCTTGGGGCAGATCTACTCTGTCCTATAGGGTGGCTATGAATCGAAATCTACTCGATGGCAACGGTTTGGTTTTGCTTTTTATCTGCTAGGCAACGCCCTTCTTTTAGGCCCTAATCACACTGTCTGGTAACTGCTGGTTTAGTACAATCACTGGGTAAGGAAAGGGAAAATCTTTCTGCAGAGGACTGCAAGGGTAAGGACGGCTAGGGCTCACGCGCTCCCATCGGGGCCCGACCGTGCGCAGGGCGAGACGCAGACGTGACTCCGCCCCAGGGGGACGGCGGCCCCTCCCCAGCGCCCTCCTGCGGAGAGCCCAGCAAGCGAGGCCGCCAGCGACTCCAGCCAATAGGCGGCCGGCCTGGCTCAGGGTCACTCCACTCGGGTCTCCGTCACCTAGGCTGACCACGCGCTGCCAATGGGAACCTGCCTTCCGCCCTGCGCCGGCTCTCCGGCTCTTCCGCGTGCTTCCGCAGTGATACGTCACTCCGAAAGCCGGTTGGCGGCCTTCCAACCAATCACTGACGCGACCCGCGTCCGGCAGCCAATGGCCACCCGCCTCCCCGCCCCGGTCCGCGACGATTGGCCCAGGACTCCCGCAGCCCGCGGGAGAAGGCCCTGGATTGGCGCAGACGGCGTCCAATGGGCGGCGCGCACGAGGAACGGAGCCAATGAGCACGTCGCGGGCGGGGCAGGCGCCACGGCGGGCGGCTGCGAGGAGCGGCGGGTGGTAGTAGCGGCAGCTGCCGGTGGCTGCGGGCGGCGGGCGGCCATGGCGAAGGCAGAGGCCGGCGGCGACGACACCCGCTGCGTACGGCTGAGCGCCGAGCGGGCCCAGGTGCTGCTGGCAGACGTGGACACGCTACTGTTCGACTGCGACGGCGTTCTGTGGCGCGGCGAGGCGGCCGTGCCCGGCGCGCCTGAGGCCCTGACGGCGCTGCGGGCCCGCGGAAAGCGCCTGGGCTTCATCACCAACAACAGCAGCAAGACCCGCTCAGCCTACGCGGAGAAGCTGCAGCGCTTGGGCTTCGGCGGTCCGGCAGGGCCGGGCGCTGGCCTCGAGGTCTTCGGCACGGCCTACTGCACCGCGCTGTACCTGCGCCAGCGCTTGGCTGGCTTGCCCGCGCCCAAGGCCTACGTGCTGGGCAGCCCGGCTCTGGCGGCCGAGCTGGAGGCCGTGGGCGTCGCCAGCGTGGGCGTGGGGCCCGCGCAGCTCCAGGGCGACGGCCCCTGCGACTGGCTTGCCGCGCCGCTAGAGCCCGACGTGCGCGCCGTGGTGGTGGGCTTCGACCCGCACTTCAGCTACATGAAGCTCACCCAGGCCGTGCGCTACCTGCAGCAGCCCGGCTGTCTGCTTGTGGGCACTAACATGGACAACCGGCTCCCGCTTGAGAACGGCCGCTACATTGCGGGTCCGTGCGCCCCGGGGGCGGCGGAGGGTGAAGGGCGGCCCTTGGCCCCCTTCCCCTCCTCTGACCCCGGGTGCTCCCTTTCCCCCTCTCTCGGCCCCGCAGGTACCGGCTGCCTTGTCCGCGCCGTGGAGATGGCCTCCCAGCGTCAGGCGGACATCATAGGTAAGCCCAGCCGCTTCATCTTCGACTGCGTGTCCCAGGAGTACGGCATCAACCCGGAGCGCACCGTCATGGTGGGAGACCGGCTGGACACAGACATCCTTCTGGGCGTCACCTGTGGCCTGAAGACCATCCTGACCCTCACCGGGGTCTCCACGCTGGAGGATGTCAAGAATAACCAGGAGAGTGACTGCATGTCTAAGAAGAAAATGGTCCCTGACTACTATGTTGACAGCGTAGCCGACCTGTTGCCCGCCCTTCAAGGTTAAAGATTTCGTGTCTTTAATCTCCAGAATAAAGAAAAAGAAAAATCAGTTACCCAGGTTACTAGATGGGGTTTAGGCCTCCACCCTGCTCGAGGGCTTCCAGGAACGTGCTGCAACTTAAGCAATAGTGTTAGTTGTTAACCTTGTAAGTGGACCTGGGGGTGACTTTGTTTACAGATGGTTCTATTTTAAGATGCACTTTTTAAAATTGAAGGGCACTGTGGGGGTCCTGGGCCTCAGGTTCAGCATCTGCCCAGGATCCCGGGAACTTTGGGGCCTGCTGGTGGGACTGAGGTGTGATGTATTTTGTTGAAACACTCATTCAGGGATCAAGCCCCTTGCAGAGCATCCTGGAGGAGGGACTGATGATTGTTACTGCTATAATTTCTACAAACCAAACCTGGGCCTCCTTCCGGTGGTCTTCCTGGCAGAGGCGGTGGCTGCTCCTCACCTGCAGGGTGGGAGTGGAGAAGGGCTATTCCTGTGGTGTCTCCCTGTCCTTGGGGTGCAGGGTGCTGCCCTTGCCACCCTCCCCACCTCCTTGAAAACCACTCTGATGTCACAATTGTCTGTTCCATTTCAGATACCCAGGGCTGCCGCTGCTCATACACAGTTGCATGGTTCTGTAAATTCAGCCCCGCTGACCCTCAGCCATCTCAAATGTGCATTTAAATCCAGGTGACTTGTTCTGGGCTCAGCAGCTAAGAGGGCGTTGTGGCTGCTGGTGAACTCCAGGCTGCTGTTCAGGGAACCCAGGGTAGTACTGGTACCAAAAGTCACGTTTTTAAGAAACTCTTGAACACTGTTGTTACATGATTGAATGGAATTTGAGATGTGTTGATTATAGCTGTGCTCTCTTAGGGGACAGTCCCACTGGATGAGTCTCAGTGCCTGCAGCAAGCAGCACAGCTGTAGGCATGTGGTAGCCAAGGAATGCATGCCACCCAGGGCACCCTCTGGGTGGGGGAAGGGCTATCTCTAAGAACAGGAAGTCCTTTCGGAAAGCATCTCATCTTCTCTTGTCCTTAAGTGTTCTCTGCTGGGTGGGGGATTAGGTACCTGTGGCCCACGAGGCCACGTCATTTAACCCTGGATTCCCTTGTCTGTGGCCAGTGGGAGGAAAGGCCAGGTCCCTAGCTAGCCTGCGCTTCCTGTAGCAGGGGGCCCTGGCCTGTCCTGTTTCCTGGTTCTGCTAACCTGTGGGGACGGCCGAGAAGCAACCACTCTGGCAGCCTTGTAGGGCAGAGCCTGGGAAGCTGTTCCTTTTGGCTGACTTCTTCCTGATGCATTGCACTGCACCCAGCATGTCCATCCCCAGTCCCCAGGGCCACAGCCCTCTTCACTCGCTCACTCAGAGTTCTCAGAGCAATAAAAGATGTCCCGAGTCCCCAGCTCCCCCCACATCTGGGTTGTGGACTCCATTGTGGGCTGCTCAGCCAACTGCTCTGCTCCAAAAGGAACCCAGAGGTTCCAAGTGGGTCTGGACATTGAGCAGTCCTGTCGAGAGTGCCAGTCATCCACACCAGGAGCATGCAGCAGGTTCGGCAGCCAGCAGCTGGGAGCCCTGCACACATCCTCGCCTTTAGGTCCACTGCACTGTGTGAACCTGAATACGTATTAAACCCTCGCACCTGCTCCCCGGCTGTTGGTGGTCTTTTCTCAAGTATCGCTTCTGGCCTGGGCAGCAGGTCCTACACCAAGGTGCAGCTGCCCCAGCTTGGGAGGTGGGGAGGCCTAGAAGTAGAAAGCTGTTGGGGAGTTCCAGTTCCAAAGTTGGAACACTGAGTCCTCAGGCTCTACCTGTTCAGGGGCGTTCCAGACAGGCAGTTTGGAAGAATAAGGAAAACGAGACAGGAGAGAAAACCAGAGCAGGAAAGGGCCCGGGTACTCGGCAGGCATGCCTGCTGAGCTGGTGCAGTGGTGCCCATGTGGCCACTGACCCGTTCTGTGGGCAGCACAGGCCATGGCTGTTGGACACAAACTGGGAGCCAGCTGGAGAGCTGGGCAGGGCAAGCGGGACACCGATGCTGACTGTGGCACCAACTGGCAAGGGCAGGTTCAGTGTCTGCCCAGGACCCGGCCAACGTACTGCCCATCCAAGCCCCATCCAGTGTTGATGGGTTGGGGGCTGGCAAGCGGCTGGAGGATGTGTAGTGAGACAGAGGCAGGTGCAGTCCACACACAGTCCTTGACTGCGCAGGCATTTATCTGCGGGCTCTCTGGGTGCCAGGCCCCCTGTCAGGCACTGGGAGTCTGCAGGTAACAAGAGACTAGAGACAGTTCCAGAAAGCTGGATGTGCCCTCAGCCAGACTTCACGAGCTGGCGGTTGTTTTCCCCGACTTTGCAGATAGTACACTCTCCAGGTCCACGCGCACTCCAGCTGCACATGCCAGGTGTCCAAGAGCCAGGCATGGTGACAAGCTTCCCAGCTAGGGGAGGGGGCTGCCCTGGCCCTGATCTGGTTACCAGATAGCTGTGTTGGGGAGGAGCAGTGGGGTCAGAGGGGAGGGGAAGGGCTGTTTAGCTCACAGGTGCCCTGGGGTTTCCCTGGCTGACTCCTTGAGGGGCCTACAGACAATCTGCACATTGTTAGCAGGGTCTAGCAGCATGGAGCAGGGGAGCTGCCATGTGGAGCGCCCTGGGCCTGTTGGGGTGAGTGCCCCCACCCAAGTTCCCTCTCCTGGGATCAGGACCCATGGGAGGCCTGGGCAGGGCAGAGGTATGCCCACTTCCCACACCACCTGCCGAGGAATCCCGCTCCGTCTCTGCTCTGCTATGACTCTGTGTCCCCAGGTGAAGAGCAAGCCCTGCCCTGGGGGCTGGAGAGCTCCAGGCCTGCTGCTGCTGCTGGCGGTGGCCACTGCTGGGGCCATGGCAGGGGGGATTCTTGGCTTTGCTCACGGCCCTCCTAAGGTGAGCGCCCCCCACGCCGGGCCAGTACCTGGACAGAGACAAGGACAGTGAGAGAGGACTGGAGATCTATGTATCCCAGGCCTCCTGTGGAGATGGCAGGAGAATGGGGAGAAGGAGACACTCAGGTGATGTCAGAAATCCTAAGCTGGGGCAGGGAGGGCCAGAGGGGCTACCCAGCTGCTAGCTCAGCCCGGACCCCCTCTCAGCCACTGCTGCAGATGCTCCACCTGAGCCTCCCAAGCCACCGGGCACCCCAGGCCAACCAAACCACCCTGGTGAATGTGGCCCGGAACATAGCCACTGTCACCGTGACCCCTCCTTGGAGCAACCAAAGCTGGGTGGTGCTGTTCGACGGGCAGAGCGTGAGTGGGTTGGAAGCCAGTGAGGTGTGGGGGCCTACACAACGTCGGGGTAGTACTGTTCAAACTGGCCTGCCTCCCCAGGGTTGCGTCTGTTACCGGCCCCCAGGGCACAGGGCCTGCTTCCTGCACTCCATGGAGCCTCAGGACCAGGAGACCCTGCGGCTGCTGGTGAACACCTCGAGGGTGAGTGGCCCCATGCAGGCTGGGCCAGGGCAGGGGCTCAGACAAAGGGTCCTGTGTGCAACTCAGGCTATACGGCTGCCAGGGCTCTGGTTTCAGGGGAACAGAAGGCTTTATCTTCCCCTGGCTGGGGCTGCTGACAGGAGTCAGGGCTGGGCCAATGGTGGGAGGCTGGAGTGGGCATTGAACCAGGGACACCTGGGTGCCTCTGCCCCACCTTGCCAGGAGCAGCTGGGAACGCCTGATCCCACCCTCTCCCCATGGCCTACCAGAGTCTTCTCTGTAGGCCCCAGGGTCCCACAGCCCCAGCGAGGACACTGGCCACGCCCAGGAGCTGCTGGCTGTGCTGGGGAGGCGCGAGGTGGACCCTGCCCAGGTGGGGGCTGCAGTGCAGCACCTTTGTGGGCAGAAGCCCATCTACTGGGCCCGTCGCACCGGGGGTGAGTTGGGGCAGGACCAGACCTGGAGGGCGCCATGGCGAGGCCTCCACAGTGTGGGAGGCGCAGAGAGGGATGGGCCCTTTGGGGACTGATGGAGGTCCTCCTCTCAGGGACCCCACAGCAGCGGTTGATCTACCTCTGTATGGATATCTGCTTTCCGAACAACATCTGCATGTCAATCTGCTTTTATTACCTCCCCGACTGAGCCCCAGGCTGGCCCCATCTGGCCCCATCCCTGCTAGCCCTGCCACCAGCACCACACAGGGCAGCTGCCAGCTGGGACTAATAAATGCTTCATCTGGCTGTGGTGGTGTTCTCTGTGGCCTCAGGACTCCAAACGAAGGCAGGGAGGGGGACGGAGCACTGGCTGAGGGTGGGCACCAGCCTCAGATAGCCCTAGGCGGCTCTAGGCCAGGGTGGGCCTGGAATTTCTGTGGGGACTGCAGGCTAGCCCAGCTGCCACCTGCAGCCTGGCCTGAGCCAGGTCCCCCAACCCCATTATGTCTACATGAGCAATTGTGCACTGAGATAGCCCAAGGCAGACCAGCTTGGTGAGTCAAAGCTGGCCAAGGGGGGCCAGGAAAGCCCAGAAGACCATGAGCCTGGGCCAGTGAACGCTAGCCCATGGGGGCCACTCTTCCAGGGCCTCCAGCAGTCCAGCTGCCCAGATGCATATCGAGAAGGGTGCAGGCTAGCCCAGCACACTGTCATTGAACGCCAAGCAGACGACGGCTTTCTGGTGGCCACCATACTCTCTCTTGATCTCCCCGGTCTCCACACACCAGAGCCGTGCCAGGTTATCAGAGGATGCTGCAGGGTGGGAGTGGGCAGTGGGTCAGGGCAGAGCCCTACCTGGGCCCAGCGAGAGGCCAGAGCAGGGTGGGCTGGGGATGGGGAGGCAGGCAGGCAGACATGCTCACCAGTGACGATGTACTGGGAATCTCCTGAGAAGGCACAGCCCCACATCCAACCGCGGGATGATTCCCCAGGGTTGCTGCTCTTGATGCTCAGCTCCGTCATCAGGGAAAAGTTGGACGTCCTCCAGATCTTGCACGTCTGGTCAGCTGAGCAGGTGGCGAGGAGCCTGGGGGTGGGAGTGAGAGGGGACGGTCACCCTGCAGCCACTCCGCCTGGCACCCCCTTGCAGTCCACCAGGCAGGCCTACCCAACCCATTGAGCCCTTGCTGGGAGGCAGGTCCCCCCACCAGGCCTGCACACACGTGGAATCGGGGCTGAAGCGGCACTGCAGAGCGTAGCGGGTGTGCGCCGGGATCTTGGTTTTGGGGATGAGCTGCGTCACCTCCTCACCAATGCCCCCTGTGAGGTTCCAGACGTAGCAGTTTCCCTACAGGGCAGGAGAGCAGTCAGAGGGAGCCTGTGTGTCCAGAGCACAAGGGAGGCCTGGATCCAACCAAGGGCCACACTGGCCAAAGACACAGGGAAGTTGTCTTGGAGGATGTTGCCAATTGTGAATAGTGGGACAGGAGAGAGTGTCCAGGTCAGGGAGCAGCATGGGCAAGAGCTAACAAAGAAGCCTGGGGACACGGAAGGACAAGCGATGCCAAAGGGAGGAAGTGAGGCTGGAGGGGGGTAGGGCCAAACCACAGCGGCCTGCAGACCAGGGTCAGGAGGTAGGCATCATGGTTCAGGCAGGGAGAGGTACCATCAGGCTCCTGGCAGCCTTGGGAGAAGAGAGCCAAGGGACTGCAGGAGGCCCTGGGAGACAAGGGTGATATGAACCAGGAGGTGACAGAGAGAAAGGAAGTGGACAGAGAGAGACTCTGGAGACAGAACTGATGGGCCTGCCGGGTGGGAGATGAGGGCAGCGAAGTAGCACTGGCTTTGCAGGCGGGGTGGTGTTGGAGCCAGGGAGGGAAAGCAGGGTTGTGGAGGGAAGGAAGGGGCTCAGCCATGGCAGGTCAGGGCCAGGGCTGCCAAGCTGGCCTCCACACCCTCCACGCTGGGACTCACAGTGCTGTTGACAGCTGCCATGTAGCTGGCATCAGGGTCGATGTGGGTGGACATGATGGAGACTTCGGGCTCTGGAATCAGCTGTTCATTGTGGTCTGTTTTCAAGTCCCAGATGTGGATGGCCCCACTCTGATCCCCCACGATGAGCTCTGCCTGGGGTACAGTGGAAGTAAGGCAGGCCAGGACCCCCATTCTCCTGAGCCCCAAGGTGCCCAGCTCCACGAGGCCCCCTTACCTGGTTGGGGTGTAGGCACACACAGTTGATGGGTGCGTTTACCTGGAAAATCCGCTGGCACTGCAGGTTCCGGGACCTGGGAAGTGCAGGACTGGTGGTGTTGGCACTCTACCCAGATGCCTTTTACCTAGCTGATTTACCTAGATCCTCTGTTGAAGAGTAGCAGCCTGCTGGTGCAGTGGTTAAGCTCTGCTGCTAACCCAAAGCTCAGCAGTTTGAGCCCCTAGCCTCTCCGCAGAAGAGAAATGTGGCAGTCTGCTTCTATGAGGATTACAGCCGTGGAAACCCTATGGGACAGTTCTGCTGTCCCATAGGATTGCTGTTAGTCAGGATCTACTTGATAGTGATAGATTTTTTCTACAGATGGAAGCCGCCTCCCCTAGGGTATAAAAGGCCTTCAAAAAGCACTAGCTCTTTGATGCAATTTCCTCTTCAGAGCTCCCCGGGGGTCAGGGTGAGACTAGCCTTACATCTTTGTCTTGCTTCATCCCTGCCCCATCTTATTTTCCTAGTTTCTCTCAATAAACACCCTCCACCAAACACACTACCTCAGCCTCTGCTTGGAGGGAAGCTGACCTAAGACAGTATGGCACCTTGGTCCTCGGCCTGTGCACACAGGCCCCCACCCAGCACCCCACCTGAGGTCCCAGATCCTGGCAGTACAGTCCTCTCCTCCTGTGTACATCCAGCGGCCATCCTCGTGGAAACCCACAGATGTAATGTTCTTATTGACACCATCGTAGCTGATGATGGGGTTGGGGTTATTGGAGTTGAGATCATACATGCGGATGTGCTGGTAACCTAGGGGCATAGGCAGAACTTAAGCTTGGCTATGCCCAGGTCAAGCCAGTGGAGGTCAGGAGTCAGGGGTCGAGGGTCCTCAGTACCTGCAGCTGCAATCATGCTGCGGTCTGGTGTGATCTCGAGCGCATTCACCTGCTGGCCATGTTAAGGAGCATGATGGGCGGGCAGCCAGTGGCCCTGGAGACCACCGCCATCTGGACTGACCACTCCCACCCAACCCAGGCCTCTGCCCCCTTTGCCCGGGGGTTCCCGTGCCCCAAGGTGGAGGATACAGAGTCCTGGTGCTGCACCGTGCGAGTGCAGATCCCACTGTGGGCCTGCCAGAACCGCACAGTGTGGTCATAGCCAGCGGTGGCCAAGATGACCGGGTCACTGCCCACCGTGCCTGGGGAGACGTTCATGGTGAGGCTGCTGGAAAGAGGAAGGCCCCTGCACAGGGCCCGACAGCTGAACGGTGTGGTCAAAGCATCTGGGAAGAGACGGTATGTAGGATTTAGGGAATACCCTCTGTGTATTAAATTTTTTTTTTTTTTTATTAAATAGATTAAGGCGCTCTGGTGACGCAGTGGTTAAAGCGCTCAGCTGCTAAACGAAAGGCTGGCTGTTGGAGCCCAACAGCCGCTCCTCAGAAGGATATGGCAGTCTGATTCCGTAAAGATTTACAGCCTTGGAAACCCTGTGCGACAGTTCTACCTTGTCCTACAGGGTCGCTGTGATTCAGAATCCACTCCGCGTTAATGGCTATTACAGAGATTACTGCTCACGCGGTATTTCGAGATAGATACCATCATTCCAATTTTAGAGATGGAGAAACCGAGGTCCAGAGGGGCTAGGGAACATGTGCGGCAGCGGCGAGACAGGTCCGAGGCTCCAGGTCACGCGCTCGGCTCCCCGCCCCACGTGCCCTGCGGGTATGTCTCCCCACGCGCGACCTGCAGGGGGCAATCACGCCCGGGGCGCCAGCTCTGCCGCAGGGTCGAGCCGCGCCTGCGCAGAGCCGCTGGCCCGCCGGAAAGGAGAGCTAAGCGCTGCGGCTGCGCACGCGCAGCAGGACGGCGGCGGGACCTGATGGGAGGGGGCGCTATCTCGCTGGTTCTCCGACCTCCCCCGTGCTCCGCCGGCTGCCCCGGCTCGGTCCTACTGGGCCGGCTTCTCCCGGCCGCGGTCTCCTGGCCACCCAGCGGCCACTTCCCGGCCCTTGTCTCGCGGCGTCCGTACCTTACACGCGGCTCTGCGCTCAGCCGGGGCTCAGGACGACGAGAGGAGCCAGAGCGAGTCGATCGAGGCCGAGCGTAGAGTTATCGATGGGCCTTTAGGGCGAGACCATGGGGCGTAACGGGTTGGGGGGGAGTGGGACGAAACCAAAGTGGCAGCGTGGGGGGCCTCAACCTCTTCCTTAGTACCGCGGAGACCCCAACCTCTTCCTACTCGGGAACTCCAGCCCTCTGAAAAGGTTGCCTGTTTTCCAGGCTTGGGCCCCGAGGCAGGATCGCGTCGTCCCCATTATCTGCCCCTACTCACAGAACCCTCAGCCGAGGCTAGGGTTGCCAGAAAAATTATAGGGCGCACAGTTAAATTTGGATTTCAGGTAAGCAAAGAATAATTTTTTAGTAAGTGTATCCCAAATATTGCATAAACCGAAAAAACGAACTCATTGTCATCGAGTCGATTTCTATAGGACAGAGTAGAACTGTCCCACCCATATGGTTTCCAGGGAGAGCCTGGTGAATTCTAACTGCCTACCTTTCGGTTAACAGCCAAGCTCTTAACCACTATGCCACCAGGGTTTCCAAATGTTGCATAGGACATGCTTATACTAAAAAAAAATTAATTACTTATATGAAATTCAAATGTAAAGTGGGCATTTTGTATTTTCTTCATAATTTTGCTATATCTTGCGACTCAGGTCCCTGAGTGGAAGAGTGAAGTGCCTGGCTACTAACCAAAAGGTTGGCAGTTTTAATCCACCCAGAAGCGCCTTGAAAGAAAGGCCTGGCAATGTTCCAAAGCCATGAAAACCCTGTGGAACAGAGTTCTACTCTGCACAAATGGGGTTGCCAGGAGTCACAATCTACTCTATGGCAGCTGGTTTGGTTTGGGGTTCTTTTTGCAACCCTACCCTGGCCCTTTCCTACCTGTCCAGCCCCAGCCTGGCCCTAGGGGGAGGCACTCAGCTCAGGGACTCCTTCAAAGCTGGAACCTTCATGCCTCCTCTTTGTCCAACCCAGTCCTCCCCAATCCATGAAAGTGGTCTCACCCTCCTTCACAGAAAACAGAGTCCTTGCGACAGGCTTTCCCCCAGGTTCTTCCAACCACATGTCCAAACACAGCTTTGCCCTCCCCTTCTTTCCTCCAGGCACAAGGCCGAGCCCCCCACCTGTCCACCCAGGCACTGGGTGCCAGCCCTCCTTCCTGCAGCCCTGGGAACTTTCCTTCCTGTACCTTTCCCCTCCTTCTTTCCTCTCAGCCTTCGTTGTTGTTATGCGCCTTCAAGTCATTGCAATTCACGGGGACCCCACATGACAGAGTAAAAATGCCCCATAGGGTTTCCCAGGCTGTAAGCTTTATGGGGAGCCCTGGTGGCTCAGTGGTTGAGTCAGAATCAACTTGACAGCAATGAATTTTGGAATCTTTACGGAAGCAGATCGCTAGGTCTTTTCTCTCACGGAGCCACTGGGGGGTTTGAACCAGCAGTTCGTGGCAACCACATTTGTGCAGAGTAGAACTGTGTCCCATAGGGTTTTTGTGGCTTTGGAAGCAGATCACCAGCTCGGTTAGCAGCAGAGCTCTTAACCATTGTGCCCGCAGTACTCCTTTAAACACTGTAAAACAACCCCCACACCCTCTCCTTCTTCAACCTGCCCTCCTCACTGCCTTGATAGCTCCCATTCATCACCTCCTACTCGCCCCTCCACCCTCTGCAAATTGGCTTTCCCCCCAGCTCTCCAGTGAAAATGCTCATGAGGTCACTGTCAATTTCACTTTACCAAATCCAGTGGCTACTTTCCTTCCATACCTTCATTTTCGGACACATGGTGGACAGCCTCGCTGCCAAAAAGCTCCCATCTCCTGCTCCTTAACCAGGTACTCTGGAGGTTCCTCCTCCTCTTGCTGCCCTCCCTCCTTAGTCTCTTTCTTTCTCCTAAGGCTGGTACCCCCCAAAATCTTTTCTGCATACCACCGTGTCATTGGGGCTCTCATCGACTCCAGGGCTTCCAATACCACCCCTGCTCCAAGGCCTCTCAAGTAATTTTTGAAAGTCACCAAGTGGCAAGGTGTCAAGTAACACCCATCTCCAGCTCAGGTGGCTTCCAGTACCTCAGACCTGCAAGGCACACCTGCCCGTGATAGGCATTGTCACTCAAATACCCCTCGGACACCTCCACCTTCCACACCAAGACGGCTCATCCTGTCCTGCCCCCACACTCCCCCTCTGGGTGCCATTCCCTCCCATGCACTACAGGTAGGTATGACGTGGAAGCTTCCTCTCCCTCACCCTTCACGTCGCTTCAGTTCCTGATTTTGCCTCCTACACACCACTCTGTTCGTTTATCTCCACTGCACACTCTCTAGCCCATGCCATCACCCCAAGCCTGGAACAGCCTCAGAGCTGGCCTCGCACCCCTGTCTGCCCCCTCTAGCCTGTCCTCTGCATGCAGAGTGAGCTTCTAAAAACCTAAGTCAGGCCCTATCATACCCCTGGTAGCAGCCTGCAGGGATTCCCCTGTTGCCCTCCAAATCCCTGGGCCTGTCACTCACTCGGCCTGGCAGGATGGTCCCTGCCGACCTCAGCATCTTCCCATCTGTCCTCCCCAGGGGCTTGCTCCAGCAAGAGTGAGCAAGCATCTGAACTCCCATGCCCTCCTCTTGAACCTTCCCTCTGCCTTCTTTACCTGCCCAACTCCTGGCTTTCAGCACCTGTCTTAGTACTCTGGGTGCTTGTCCTGTGTTGGCATTGTGCTGGAGGTAAAATAACATCATGTAAAAGGAACCTCTGTGAAATGCACAAGTCCTGGCATTTAGTACATGCACAATGTTGTACAGCTGTCCAGTCTATCTAGTTTCAGAACATTTTGAATCACCCCAAAAGGAAACCCTGTGCTCATTTCCCCTTCCCTGAGTCCCTGGCAACCACTAATTTATGCATGTCCCTATGGAATTGCCTATTCTGGGCATTTCACCGAGAGCTCTGGTGGTGCAGTGGTTAAACGATTGGCTGCTAATTGGCAGTTTGACTCCACCAGCCGCTCCTTGGAAACCCTGTGGGGCAGTTCTACTCTGTCCTGTAGGGTTGCTATGAGTCAGAATCAACTCGACGGCAATGTTTTTTTTTTTTTTTTTATGATAACTCCAAGGAGCCCTGGTGGCACAGTAGTTAAAGAGCTTGGCTTCTAACCAAAAGGTTGGCAGTTTGAACCCACCAGCTGCTCCATGGGATAAATGTGTCAATCTGCTTCCATAAAGATTACAACCTTGGAAACTCTATGGGGCAGTTCTACCTGTCCTATAAGGTTGCTATGAGTTGGAATTAACTTGACGGCAGCAAGTTTTTTTTGTTTATGGTAACTCTAGGTGGTGCAACTGGTTAAGCGCTCAGCTTAACCAGAAGATTGGTGGTTCAAACACACCCAGAGATACCTCGGGAGATAGGCCTAGTGGTCTGCTCTGAAAGGTCACAGTCTTGAAAACTCTATGGAGCACAGTTTCACTCTGCACACATGGGTTCTCCAGGAGTTGGAATCAACTGAATGTCAACTAACAACCAGCACCACCTCAGTGCTTTACCTGGCTGCCACCCATAAAAATGACAGAAATAATTGCCACTAACACATACTGCATGCTCTCAGCAGCCCAGGGGGAGGACTCACTCATCGTCCCCATTTCACAGGAAGGGCCTAGGGCTTTGAGGGGCTGGGAGGGCACAGGGGCTGTGGAGCAGGCGCACAGCAGTGGGCAGAAGCAGGCAGTGCAGCCACTGCCCAGGCATCTGGGAAGGTGGCCAGCCTGGGCTGCAGTAGTTGCCTCCAGCTCCACTCTGGGCTGAGCCTCAGCAATTCTGCTGGCTCAGTGGCCCCTCCTCCAGGACCATCCTCGGAGGCTGCCTTCCTGGAGAGCTGCCGAGCCCCATGCCTCTGCGTCCTCCTCCCCAAGCTGGAGCAACTGCCCTCTGCACCGCCCTCTCACCAACCTGGGGGACCCCACACTGGCACACATCTCTGTTTACCTGCAAACCCTCCTATCAGCCCTGGGAGGCAGGCAGAGCTGCTGGCCCGTTTTATAGATGAGGCAGCTGAGCATCAGGAACTTATTCAAGGTTACTGGGCTGGTCTTGGTAGAACTCAGGCTCCCTGACTCTCCTGCCATGCTCTTCCCCACAAGGTGAGGAGTCTCTGGGCCTAGGCAGGATCTCACCTCGATCCTATACTTGGGGTACCCAGGACCCCAGAATTTCCTGCCCAAAGGCCCCGAGTCCACTCTGAGAGTCTGTGCAGTGCTTTTCCTGGGTCTGGCCTCCTGAAGGCAGACTGCACAATAGGGGGCCCACCTTGAGGTGTGGGGGTGACCAAGGGGTGCCTGTTTGTGGGGTGCAGATGTTGCTGGGGCTAGGCAGGGAACAGGACTGTGGCTGCTACAGGGAGGGGTCGGTTCTTCACTCAGAAATCCAAGAATCCTGAACTTGAACTTGGCCTTTCAGGGTTTTATTTGTCAAGGCTGGAACATATTTCATTTAACAGGTTACTAGAATGACTTATAACATTTAAATATTCAGACATTGGGTATGTTGGTCTCCATCTCCCAGTCCCCACAAACATTAGGTGAGGACCTGGTGGTTTACCTTAACCAGCCCCAACCAGCATCATACTTGTAATGACGATAGCTGTCTTATTTTGTTTAGTGTTTCCTGTGTGCCAGGCACACTGCTAGGCACGGCAGGTACAATGATGAATAAAATAGTTGTTGCCCAAGTAGAGAGACCCAAGAATAGCTCCCTCCATACCCTCAGCAGCCAAGTTTGAGCACTCACTGAGCCCTGCTGCCATGTGCTTCGTGGCAAGTAGCACAACTAGTCCTCACACAACCTAAGAAGAGGTACCATTCTCATCCCCGTTTCACAGATGGGAAACAGAAACTGAGAAAAACAAAGCGGCCAGCTCGTTGTCACAAAATCGGTAAGAGGCAGAACAGGGACAAGTCCACAGGCCATGACCTCAGGTGAGTCATTTAACTTCTCTGAGCCTCAGTTTCTTCATCTGTAAAATGGGGACAATAAATCTGGTCTATAAGATGGCCACCATAAAGGGTGGGGGGAAGGGGCCTTGCATTTTGGGACCCCTCTGGGAGCTCAGCATGTGCGGGGGCTCTAGGCTCTATGCTGACACCTCACGGGAGACCCAACAGGGAAATGCCAGCTGCATGATCAGGGGACCCCATCCCTGCTGCTTCCCCTTCCCCATCCTCTGGCCACCCTCCTCCTGAACCTGCCTGATGGTTGGGGCTGGGGGAGCTATCCTATGTGTGGCCCCCCACCGAATTCTCCAAACAGCCTTGCCTGGTTGGGTGATGATCTGCCCACCCTGCAAATGAGGAAACCAAGGCTGAGCCAGGACATAGCCCGGGACCGGCCTGTCCCTAGAAGGCTGCAGCATGACAAGGTGAGGGCCTGAGCTGGGCCAGGGCAAGGGCAGAGGTCAGAAGGGTGATGCCCTAGTATGGGTTGGGAGTTGTCAGCTTCTGTCAAGAGGAGCTGTCCTACTGGGTCTGCCAGTCTGTGGTTGGAGGCTGGAGTCTGAGCAGGCTTGGGCCCAGTGCTGGGCCAGGCTGCACCCTAGTTGGTGCTGAGGGTGAGTGGTTGAGCCCCAGTTGGTGCTGGGCACAGGGGGGAGGGGCAGGGGGGCTGTGCCACAGTCGGGTCAATGCTGGGATGGAGGTTTGAGCCCTGGCTGGTGCCGGATGTGGAGGGGTTGAGCCCCAGTTGGTGCTGGACTGGGCTGCACAAGGGCTTGTACCCTAGTTGGTGCTGGGGATGAGGAGTTTATCCTGGATTGGTTGTGGAATGGGGGGATTGAGCTCCACTTGATAGTGGGGGTTGGGGGGTTGAGCCCCTGTTAGACTGATGCTGGGGTTGGGTATTTGAGCCCTGTCTGGGTCTGGGGCTCTAATCAGTCGGTACTGGGTGGGGGCTGTGCCGGGGTTGCTTGTGAGGAGGAGCGGAAGATGCAGGGAAGAGGTGCTGTGGGGGGTGCGGGTTCCCTGACACCGAATTCATTATTGGGAGATTCCTCTTCATAATCCCTCAACACCTCCCACAGGAACCACGGGCCAGAAAAGTCTGACGGCCTCCAGCGGGAAGCTCGGTGGCAGGTGCCCGGATCCCCGCTCGCACGCAGCCCGCAGCCCCAGAGTGCCTCCCTCCGGATCCCGCAGCCTCTGGAAGCCTCTCCCAGCTCAGCCTCTCGCTGCCGCCGCTTTGGTCTACGCTCCAGTCCGCGGCACCCGCCGTCCTGAGCCTTGGCAGTGGCGGTGGCCCAGGGTCCGCAGAGACGGGCCCCGTGCGCACGTGGGGAGGGGGCGACCGAGCAGAGTCGGCTGGGGCGGAGCCTGGAGCAGCTGGCGCGGGCGCCCGGAGGTCAGCGGCCCGAGCGCCGGACCCCGGCGTCCGGGAGGTGGCGCCGCGTCCCCGTCCGCGCCCGTCGCGCCGTCGCCAGCGCGGGCCGCCCCCCGCCCGTGACGCGCGCCCGCGCCCGCGCCCGCGGAGGACGCCCAGGGGCGGCGGGAGGCTGAGGATGCGGCCGGGGCCGCGGGGCCGCCGCCGCTGACCGCGCCGAGCGCTCAGCCAGCCGCGTCGCTGCGGCCCGGCCGCGCCATGGGGAAGGAGCAGGAGCTGGTGCAGGCGGTGAAGGCGGAGGACGTGGGCACCGCACAGCGGCTGCTGCAGAGGCCGCGGCCGGGCAAAGCCAGTGAGTGTAGGGCGCAGGGCCCGGGACTGGCCGGGCGCAGCCTGGAGGAGAGCGGCACCAGGAGCCCGCGGACACCAGGCTCTGGGGCCCCTGGTGGCACCCACCTCCTCGCATCGCCGCCCCCTCCCTCCCTGGGCTTTAGGCTGGCAGTGGGAGGGCTCGACTGGGGACTTTAAAGGGCAAGGTGAGGCCCCCCCACACCCTGAAGAGAGGGAGGGAGCCCTTGCGGTGAGGGGCGACCTCGGGGTGATAGCCCCAGCAGGCCCCTCCCTCCCTTGTTTAAAAACACACTTTGCGGGCGGGGGGGGGAGGGGTGCAGAACCATGCTGGGGGTGTGGCTGCTGAGGCATGGCTGACCCAGGGCCATTTGCAGATGGGGAGGCCGAGGCCAAGGTCGCCCAGTGCGGGCAAGCTGGCTGCAGGCAGGGGCGGCTGGGGGAGGAAAGCTGTGCCCACCGCTGGGGCAGGGCCGGCAGTCCCCCAGCCTCTGCGGCGTCCCTGCTGGGAAGGGGGCCTGAGGGAGAGAGCAGCCCTTTTGGCAGGCGTTCCCATCGAGCGTGCGCCGTGGGGGCCCCAGGGAAGGGCCGGGAGCTTGGCACCCTATCCCTGTACTCATCCTGGCTCAGCTCAGAACTCCCTGGGGGCAGGAGATGGATGGATGGGCGTGTAGAAGGCGCGTGTGCGGCTGCGCACGTATGACCGTGTCAGTGTGTCAGGGCACCTGTGCAGTGGGCAGGGCCCTGCAGAACAGACTGGGGTCTGGGGCACCCTCCCTTCCCCATCCCACACACCCCATGACTGTGTAAGCCGAGGGCCCTCTCCCTGCTCCAGGGGGATGCTGAGAACTGGGTCTGGCTCCTGCAAGGTGTTGGGGAGGTCTTGGAACCCCAGGAGGAGACCCCAGGCAGCCCTAGCCTGGCCAGCTCTGCCCAATGCAACACATGCACAGGCTCCTTGGTTGGCCCTGACTTCTCCACAGCCTTGGACCAGCCCAGGAACCAAGGGGTCCCTGCAGAGGCAGCCTCTGGCCGGGAAAGCTGGTGGAGGGATTGGGCGGTGAAGGCAAGGTAACAGCTTCCACCTAGTGGCCACACAGCCTTGGGCACAACACCTTGGGCTCTCTGGCCTCAGTTTCCTTATCTGTAGTATGGGGTGGTTTGTGATCCCTGTCTCGAAGTGTGGGTGGAAAAATTCTGTGATGGATTCCTGAAGCCCAGCACCTAGTGACCGCTCAGCAGTTGTGGGCTCTGCTCTGCCCCTTCAGCAGCCCAGGTCAGCTTTGGGGTTTCTTCCTCCCCCGACTCTGGCCCACTGAAGGATCCTCACCAGTGACAGTGGGGAGCTTGCTCTCCTTGGCCTCCATCTGGATCTCTACCTGTCTCTCCACCCGTGCCCCTGCCAGCTCTGGCCCCCGGATCTATACTTTCTGACTCACAGGGGCAGGCATCATAAATCAGAGAAATCCCTCCATGAATTCGCTTTGTTGCCATGGCAACCCTGGCCTGCTTTGGAGTAAGATGTGTTTTGATTCAGCAGAGTACAGCTGGAGTTTGGGCCATGGGGTTGGGGGTAGACAGCAGTTCCCTCTAGGCCTCCCCTGGCACCAGAGGTGTCACCGAGATCCCTGGGGGTGGGGCCCCTTTGCCCCTGCATGGCATCTTCCCTCCACCCCCTTGCCCCGTGGCGCTCCCAGGCTCTGTCATCCACCTGAAAGGGTGTCTCCCCTTACACACGCACAGGCATGCTTTGGTGCCCTTGGGGGAGGACAGCCCGCTCTGGAGGGGAATGACGGGCAAGGGCTAGCCCCCCACTGGGGACAGGGACCCTGCCTTGTCCCCTGGGTGCAACTGCCCCTTCCCAGTGTCATGCTAGATGCCCCGGAGGAATGCTCTGAGCATTCCGGCCAGGGGCCGCTGCCACATTCCTTGGCCCGCTCCTTTGAGCACCCAACCCCACACTCCTGGCCTGGGGGGAGCAGGAGGAGGCCGCCAGGCCCTGCCTACTCTGGGGGGTGGGAGTCTTTGCTCTGCTGGAGGCCACAGGGTTTGGCCACTCTGAGGTGGGGCCCTAGGCAGGGACAGGTGAGGCCCTGTGGGTGTGGCTTGTGACTGGCTTCTGGGCTTGGAAGGGCACCTGGGCAGAGGAAAGTGGTACAAAGCAGAAGAGTGGCTAGCCTGGTATCCCAGGGCCTCTGCAGCCTGGAGTGTGGCCCTACTACAAAATGGGGGATGGTCACAGGGGGAGTGGTCAGAGGGCTGGGGCGACATGGGTGTATTAGCTGGTAAACCCGATTCCCACTATAGTGAACCTACAGGACAGAGTAGAACTGCCCCACAGGATTTCCAAGACTGTGATCTTGGAATCCGACTGCCACATCCTCCTCCCATGGAGCAGCTGGTGGGTTCAAACTGCTGACCTATTCGGCTAGCCACTGAGCTCTTAACCACTGCGCCATCATACACAGCACATGAACTGGTATGATGCAGAATAGTAGGTCTTAGGGATCTTGTGGAAAGAGGAAGGGGCTCCCATGAGAAGCGCTTGTTGGACCTCCAGTTTGATCCCCATTTGCCAACACCTCCCCAGCCTCCTTCAAGCTGTCCTCTGTGTCCTCTGCTCAGCTTTACTCAGCTGCAGCTGGGGACCTTCCTGGGGTGCCCCTAGTCTTCCAGCTCCCCTCCATCCAATTCCAGCTCTTTTCCTCTCTGACGAAACCACAGGCAGGGAGAGGGGTGAGATGACCTTAGCAGGGTGCCCACCCCCATGTGAGGGGTGGTCACCTTCGTGATGAAGACCCCCCCCCCAGACACCTGTATCTGGGTCACTTCCTGGGCCTGGCCTCCATTTCCTCTGAAATTTCAGTCCCTGGCTGGGGAGTCTACAGGTGTGGCCAGGTGAGCAGGTGGGCCTGGCTGTGGGTTCCATTCAGCACACCTGGCTCAGCAGCTGCCTGAGAGGCCCTGGCTGTGTGTGTCTGTGTGTGCGAGGAGGGGAGACAAGCTCCTGGCCTGGGATGCTGAGAACTGGCTATACTGGAACTAAGAAGTGTGGGGGACCAAAAAACATTAGAGTAAGGTGAAATGTTCCAGAGAGGAGAATGTCTTGAGCAAAGGCCTCAGCAAAGGTGGGGATGAGCATGACTTGGGGGGGGGGTACTGAGGGGGAGGCAACAGCATGAAACGAGTACGGGGCTCCTTGCATAGAAATTATTTATTAAAAATTTCAAGATGGTGACAGCAGGGCATTCAACCAGGTGCGGGGCCCTTCTGAGAAGGTTTGCAGGTTGCATGCCCATGGAGTTGGCCCCAACAGCTGGACAGAGCACATGGGACAAGGCTATAGGTCAGCCAACAATTTACTGAGGACCTCCTATGCACCAGGCACTGTGTTAGGCACTGAGGACATGGCAGTGAACAAAACAGATGAAAGCTGGAGCTTTCCATTTAGTGATGGAGATGGACAATAAACAAGACAGATCAGGAAAATAACATGATGCAGCAAGTGGTGATGAGGCTAGTGAGAATAGAACAGAAGCAGAATGGGAAGAAGATTGCTGTTTTAGACAGGGAGGCTGGGGAAGCATCACTGAGGAGACATTTGAACAAAGACCTAAAGGTTGAGAGACGGGGAGTAACAGGCTAACTGGGAGAAGAAGAGCCCCCCTACACATATACACTGCATGTGCAAAGGCCCAGGGGAAGCAGTGGCTGGTGTATCGGAGGAACGCTGAGGCTGGAGTGGCTGGAGGATGGTGCATGTCGTGGGTGAAGAGGGCCCCTCCTGACTGTGGTGGGTGTGGAGGACAGATGGACAGTGGCAGGGTGGAAGCAGGGATGCCAGTGACAGGAGGCTTGGACCAGGGTGGTGGTGGTGCCAGCATGAGAAGCGGTTGAGTGCCGAGCGTGTTCTGTGTGTATCTTGAAGGCAGAGCCAACAGGATTTACTGATGGAGAAGATAGAAGTGGTGCAACAAAGTGCCCGGTGAGGCTCCAGAGTTTTGGCTGAGTGGCCTGTCAAGGGGAGGGTGATAGACCGTGGCGCCGGCAGAGGTGTCTGAGCTGTGGGGGAGGATGCAGGGGAGGCCAGGAGGGCCTCTTTTCTTGGAGCCTTCCCTCTGCACCTGCAGGAGAAACCCCTCGCTCGCTCCAGAGGGTAGGGATGGGATTCCTGTATAGCTAATATTAGTAGTTGCCAATTACCAGGCCCTGACTTCCTGCCAGTCCCCGTACTTCATGTCTGCTAATGCATGCTCATCTGCGAGGCCAGCTCTGCCAGCCACCGCCCCCTCCCCCGCCCCGCCCCACGTCTCAAGCTTAGGGAGGAGGCCAGTGGCCAGGGTCAGGCCAAGTGAGTGACAAGGAGTCTGGGCTGGGATTCAAACCCAGGTCCGTCTGGCTTCATCAGCTACTGGGGACCCATCCCTGCGTCCAGGGGCTGCTGCGGACCCAGAGCTCGGGGTTCTCTGTGGCTCCACTCTCTTGGCTCCCCCTGCCCTTTGGCCCTCCCCCAACCCCATTCTGGGCCTGGACAAAGGGGCTTCTGTCCCGAGAGCCCCCTCCCTCACGGAGCGTCTGACCCACAAATGGGTTATGTAACCATGGTCTGGGCAGGCAGGAGCTTGGCCAGGGTCCTGTTGGACTAGAGTCCATGGGTAGGGGGGTGCGGGAGGCTCCCCTTCTCTGTTAGGTGGCTGGTGGGGGCCAGGACAGGGGTCCCAGGAGAAGACAGGTCCAGAGGGAGGGCATCAGGCCCCTCTGGCTTCAGGTGGGCTGTGTGTGGCCTGGTGGGCAAGGGAGTCGTGTTTGGTCACTCAGGGGCACTGGGCACCCTACCTGTGCCCCTTTCTGCCCTGCAGGCCCTGGCCCTTCCTGGCTTGGGCAGGGTGCGCTGGTCTGCACTGGCCTCGGCCTAGGAGTGGCGGAGGCTGCCCCATGGACTGCCGTCTCCTCCAAGTGAGACCCCATCTCTGGTGTTCCAGCCTCCCTGGGCTGCCCCTGGCCCCATCTGGGTCCTTCTGAGAGACAGATTGGGCCACTCTTTCCTCCCACCGCTGCAGGGTGCTCCGCCAGTGTCCCAGGGAGGGAGGGGTACATGTGCACACGTGTGCACTGTGTGGTGCCCAGCTATGCCTCCTGTCCCCAGGCAGTGTCAGTGGGGGCTCAGCACCATGGCCCTCCTGACCTTGCAGTGCAGCGGGAAAGCAGCCCCGCAGAGTTGTGCTGGAGCCTAGCATAGGGCACAGTGAGTGAGTGAGTGAATGTTTATGGCTGTGAGCCCACCAGGGGCCAGCAGCACCCTTCCCTGCTCTCAGGCTGCTGGCCCAGAGAGGCTGGGAGCCAGGTAGGCCTCAGCAAGGGCTGGGCCAAGCCTCCCCTCACTGGGCCCCCTTTCCACCCCCAGAACTCCTGGGCTCCACCAAAAAGATCAATGTGAACTTCCAGGACCCAGATGGGTGAGTTTTTAGCTGGGGACACCAGTCTTGCATGGGGACTGGGCTCCTGGGGAGCCGGGGATGCCCAGGCTTCTCCCATATGTGTTCACCACTCATCCCAGCTTCTCGGCCCTGCACCACGCGGCCCTGAATGGCAACACCGAGCTGATCTCCTTGCTGCTAGAGGCCCAGGCTGCTGTGGACATCAAGGATAATAAAGGTAGTGCGGGCTGGAGCCAGGGACAGGGACAGGGGCAGGTAGTGCCCCGGGTCAGGGGTGGGGCCCCCCAAGGCCTGGATGGTCCAGGGTCCAGGGTGGGGTCTCCCAAGGCCTGGATGGTCTGGAGTCCAAGATCCAGGTCAGTGGTGAGGGTCCTTGGAGGTCTGGATGGTCCAGGTCAGAGATGGTGGGGGTCCCCTGGATGGTCCAGTGTTCACGACGAGGGTCGGGGGTAGATCCCTGAGGCCTGGACAGCCCCTTGGTTGTGGTACAGCTCAGGGTCTCTGTCTGGGTCAGGGCAGGTCCTCACGGGATCAGTGTCCTGGGCTCAGGATCAGGAGCCAGGTCAGCTCCCACAGCCCCTACTGCCCCCAGGCATGCGGCCACTGCACTATGCGGCCTGGCAGGGCCGAAAGGAGCCCATGAAGCTGGTGCTGAAGGCCGGCTCAGCAGTGAATGTTCCATCAGACGAGGGCCACATCCCCCTGCACCTGGCGGCTCAGCATGGGCACTATGACGTGGTGAGGGCCGGGCTGTGGGCAGGGAGGGCAGTGTGGCCTGGAGGGCACCCTCGGCCGGCATGTCCTGACAGGTGCTGGTGGGCCCCTTGCAGTCTGAGATGCTGCTCCAGCACCAGTCCAATCCCTGCCTCGTGGACAACTCGGGGAAGACTCCCCTGGACCTGGCCTGTGAGTTCGGCCGTGTTGGGGTAAGTCTCTCCTGGAGCTGAGCGGGAGGGGCTGGCTCAGCTCCCCACTCACTACTCCATCTGATCTGACCTCCTTACCTGGTGTGGGGGTGGGGGCAGGGACAGGCCCCTGAGACCCATGCCCCACGCCAGTGTCCCCTACCCTGCTACCTCCTTCAAGGTGGTCCAGCTGCTCCTAAGTAGCAACATGTGTGCTGCGCTGCTGGAGCCCCGGCCGGGAGACACCACCGACCCCAATGGCACTAGTCCCCTGCACCTGGCAGCCAAGAACGGCCACATCGACATCATCAGGTATAGTCATGTGGGAAGGGGTCCCAGCCTCCAGAGCCTGGGACTCAGTGGCATCCTGGGCTGATGGGTTCTCCTTCTGCCTGGGGCAGGAGAGACAGGTCAGCGGGGAGCTATGGGGACATGGTCAGGCCTGTAGCTGCCCACGTAAAGGGTGAGCTGCAAGCTGCTGGGGCTGGAGGGGGGAGACTGCCTGGGAGCTGGCCAGGGAGTGGCCTTTACAGCCAGATAGCCATACTGCATGACCTTGCAGAAGACACTTAACCTCTTTGAGCCTCAGTTTCCCCATCCACAAAGTGGGCATCACAGGATGGCCAAGGCTGTGATCAGACAAGACAACAGCTGTGGGTGTTAGCTGGGCTGGGCCCTCCCACAAGTATCCCCGGGGAGACTGGGCAGGGCTGGCTGCCCATCCCCAAGGAATTAGGGCCTAGCTGGGGCAGCGGGCTCCTGGTGCAGGGCCCTGCCCACTGTCTTGCCCGCCTCTCCCCCCCAGACTCCTCCTCCAAGCCGGCATCGACATTAACCGCCAGACCAAGTCCGGCACAGCCCTGCATGAGGCTGCGCTTTGTGGGAAGACCGAAGTGGTCAGGCTGCTGCTTGACGTAAGCTGGGGGCTGGGGGGCCAGGTGGGGCCGTGGGGGCTGAGGCTAGGGGTGCTGGGGTCAGGCAGGGGCTCGGGCTGAGCAGGGGCTGAGACTAGGGGTATAGGGGCCTTGTGGAGACATGGGAACTGGGAGGATTGGGGCTGGGGCCAGGTTGGAGCTGGGGGGGGCAGAGGCTGGAGGTGCTAGGGCCAGGTGGGTGTGCTGAGGCTGGGCAGGAGCTAAGGCTGAGGGTGCTGGGCTGGGTTGTATAGTGCAGGAGGGGGGTGTTCTGATGGCCTCACTCTACACCCACAGAGTGGGATCAATGCTCAGGTGCGGAACACTTACAGCCAGACAGCGCTGGACATCGTGCACCAGTTCACCACGTCGCAGGCCAGCAAGGAGATCAAGCAGCTGCTGCGAGGTGGGCTGGGGAAGGGGATGAGGGGCTGGGCAGGGGGCCTGGGTGAGCAGACCTGCAGGACTAGGGCATGGCCTCCTGTGTCCTCAGAGGCCTCGGCGGCCCTGCAGGTCCGGGCGACCAAGGATTACTGCAACAACTACGACTTGACCAGCTTGAATGTGAAGGCCGGGGACATCATCACGGTGAGGGTCCAGGGCTGAGGGGCGGCGCAAGGGGCTGGGCCGTGTTCACCCAGAATGCCTCCCACTGCAGTCGGGGATAGGGGCAGTGTGCAGAAAGCTCAGAGAAAGCAGGCCCAGGCTGCCTTCCCCCAACCTGGAGGGAGCTCCCAAGCCAAGCTCCACACCCTGTGGCCAGGTCCTTGAGCAGCACCCTGATGGCCGGTGGAAAGGCTGTGTCCACGACAACAGGACAGGCAATGACCGTGTTGGCTACTTCCCGTCCTCCCTGGGCGAGGCCATTGTCAAGAGAGCTGGCAAGTGCCACCCGGATGGTGGGGGGACAGGGCGGGGCTCTCAGGGGGCCAGAGAGAAGCAAGTGCGTGTGTGATATGTGTTTGTGCATGTGTCTGTGGGAGTGTGTCTGTGAGAGTGTGTGTGTATGTGTATTTGTATTTGTCTGTGTGTGTCTTGGGGTATACGTAAGTGACTGTGTGTATTTGAGAATCTATATATATATATGATGTATACACATATGTGAGTATGTATCTCTTTGTGTTTCTATGTGAGAATGTGTCTGTGTATCTGTGTCTGTGTGTATGTGAGAGTAATTTGTGTCTGTATGTATATGTGTGTCTGTGTGTTTGTATGTGAGTGTGTCTGTGTATGTGAGTGTGTCTGTGTGTATATCTGAGCGTCTGTGTGCATTGGGTGGCTGACCCAGAGCGTGTGTACTGGCCCCTGTGCTGCCCAGGCTAGGCCTCAGGGAGCCTGTGTTTGGCCAGCAGGTTCCCGAGCAGGCCCTGAGCCAAGCCCACCCCTGGGAGGCAGCTCATCAGGGCCCTCTGCGCCTCCAGAGGAGATCTGGGTGCTGAGGAAGCCTTTTGCAGGTAGACCGGGGCCAGGGAAGGCTGGGATGTTGGTCCTCCCACCAGGTACCACCTGGGGCTGGGGGGTGCTATGCGGTCTGATGCTGCCTCATGCCGGCAGGTGGGGACCGCAGCAGCAGCTTGAGCAGTGTGCCTGGTGGCCGGGGTAGCGGGGGCCACGTCCTGCATGCAGGCTCCGAAGGGGTCAAGGTAGGTGGGGTGGGGTGGACATCAGGGCGGCCAAGCCAAGAGCAGCACAGGTGAGTGGCCTTTCTGGGTTGTAGCTCCTGGCGACAGTGCTCTCCCAGAAGTCTGTCTCTGAGTCCAGCCCTGGGGACAGTCTGGTCAAGCCTCTGGAAATTTCCACAGGTAAGAGCATGCCTGCACCTGCTGCCCTGGCAGGGGGCCCTGAGCAGCTCAAGCCCTGACCACCACTCTGGTCTGCAGGTGCTGCCCAGGCCCAGCCTCCAATGGTGCACGCTGGGCAGGTCTACGTGGATCAGCCACCCAAGAAGCTGGAGCCAGCTAGTGAGGGCAAGGTATAGGGCTGAGGCCTGGCTCACACGGTGGGCTTAGGCAGGGCAGGTGCTGGGGGCTGAGGTTGGCAGCTCTGACGGCGGCAGGGCAGCCTTGGTGGGCCAGACCCCATCCTCTGTTTGTCAGTCTGTGTGCGTTGTGTGTGCACATGCACGCGTGTATAGGTATTGTGTACGCTGTAGGCTGTACGTGAGAGCCAGCGTGTGTGTGCACCAGTGTATGCAGGTGAAGCGTGTGTGTGCAGACCACATGGAGGGAGCGTGACAGGCATAAAGGAAGCAGGAGTGGCTGTGTGTGTAGAACAGTGAGACTAAGGGCTGGCACAAGTGTGTATGTAACCATGGGCTGGGCATGCACGTGCTTGTGGGCATGGAAGGTGTGCAAGATGATAAAGTGTGTGCGAGGGTAAAGTGGGTTGTGTGTGTGTGCGTGTGTGCTGGTTGAGGGGTGAGCTGCTGGCTGAGTTCTCCTGGGTATCGAAGGAAGGCGAGGAGCCCCAGCCCCATGGGGCACAGAGCCATAGCCATGCCCGAGGCCCCTGCCTGTGGGCGTAGACGCACACCCTGTGCCTGAGGCCCCTGCCCATGGGGGCAGAGCCACACCCTGTGCCCAAAGCCTCTGGCCGTGGGGATGCAGAGCAGCACTCTGTGCCTGGAACCCCACCCAGTGTGCCCTCAGATGGGTCCATACTGACTGCCTCCCTGAAAGGGGGTAATGTCCTGTCAGGGGCTGCTGGGCATCCCTGGTGCAGAGATGGGGGATGGTCAGGGGGCCTGTGACAGGGACAGCAGCCCAAGTGTCCGGTGGAGATGATGAAGGATGACTGTGGGGCCCGAAGATGCCCAAGGAAGGTGGCGCCAGGACAGCTGACCGGAGCCTGGCGCAGAGGAACCACAGACGGCTGACCTGGCGCTGCGGGACGGGGGCACCGCATGGCGGGGTGCATGCCAGGTGGGCAGATGGGCCAGTCCTGCAGCGGGTGCCCTTGTGTCTTCCAGAGCGCCGAGGCGGTCAGCCAGTGGCTGGCCACATTCCAGCTGCAACTCTACGTGCCCAACTTCATCAGTGCTGGCTATGACCTGCCCACCATCAGCCGCATGACCCCTGAGGTGAGCCGCCCCAGCTAGCTGCTGGCTGCCTCCCTGAGACGGGCCCCGGCCTCGTGCTAATAGGCCTCTCCCTGCTCAGGACCTCACAGCTATCGGTGTCACCAAACCAGGCCATCGAAAGAAGATCACGGCAGAGATCAGCGGCCTGAGCATCCCTGACTGGCTGCCCGAACACAAACCTGTAAGGCCCCCCACCTCCTGGTGCCCGGGCCCAGGACAGGCAGACAGACAGGCTAGCTCCAGCTCAGGGGAGAAGAGAGTGGAGGATGGCCCTGTCAGCAGTGAGCTGCCTGGATAGCCTCCTACCTGTCTGTCCATCTGTCACGGGCACTGGGGCCAGCCTCCCTGGGGCAGGGGCCAGGGTGACAGAGAGTCTCAGGGAAGGGCGCCAGAAGCCAGAAGTATCCTCTCTCCACCCCTACTAAGATCCCCCCAGCTCAGCCAGCCACACGGGCACATCACACACGCACCTGGCATCACCCAGGGCACATGCTGCTGGGTGTGCTCACACACCCAGGGACACGGTGAGTGCGTACCCAGTGTGTGCGTGCGTCGTGAGATGGCACACATCCAATAACTATACTCAGGGCATCCTAGTTGGTTGCTTGCACACACCTGTTCGGTGCCCACACCAGCTGCGCGGACAGCTGATGCCCACTTCCAGCAATGCCTGGAGACAGCCAGCCTGTGGGTACAGGTTCTGGGCTGAGAGCAGGTGGCCCTGGACTGCTGTCTGGAGGGTCTGCACCCACCCACGTGCTCATCCACCTGCCCTGCCCCCCTCCCCTGTCAGCAGCTTGAGGGCCTCCCAGCCTCACAGGGTCCCCTTGTTCTGTGCACGTCAGTGCACCCAGAGGGTGACAATTGTGCCGCCTGTTGGTGTGTGAGTGGGGCTAGCGGGGAGCATGGGCTCTGTTCAGGAAGCAATCAGGTGTTTCTGGGTGAAGCTCATTATGAGTATTTGCATGTGATGTGGCTGGCAGTGCGTGCCCAAAGCAGGTGGCGACACATGAGCGTGTGCACAAGAGACACAGGTGGGGCATGAGTGAGATGCAGAAGGGGTGTCGATGCCCTTATGTGGCTGAGTGTGCCATGCATGTGCATGTGTGCATATGTGTGTGCAGTGCATATACACATGGATGCACACATGTGGGTGAAGTGTGTGTGTACGCATGCACACATCCAATGTGGCTATGACGTGTCTGCATCTGTGATCTGTGGGTGAGTTGACACAGGGAGCCGCCCCTGGGGCTGGGGGGCAAGTGAGGAAGTGATTTCTTCCCCCTAGCCCTGGAGGGTGGGCGTCTGAGGAGGGGTCATGCCCTCCATGTGTGTGTCTGTGTGTACTCACACGTGCCCTGAAGAGCTGGCCTGGGGCTCCTGTTCTGTGCCTAAGTGGTGGCCATACTCTGCCTACACTGTCTCTGTTGCTGACACAGCTGGCCTATCCATTTGTCCTTCTGTCTGCCAGCTGGCCTGGTGTTCCCTCCCCGGGACAGCTGGGAGTAGGCGGGTAGGGTGTGGGCAGCAGGCCCGGGCTGCCCTGTGTCGCCTGCCCCCAGGCTAACCTGGCCGTGTGGCTGTCCATGATCGGCCTGGCTCAGTACTACAAGGTGCTGGTGGACAATGGCTATGAGAACATCGACTTCATCACCGACATCACCTGGGAAGACCTGCAAGAGATTGGCATCACCAAACTGGGTGAGAGCTTGCCCTGCCCGCCCCCGGTCCTTGCCGGCTCCCCCCAGCCTGAGCCATGCCATGCCCCATGTAGGACACCAGAAGAAGCTGATGCTGGCGGTGAGGAAGCTAGCGGAGCTGCAGAAGGCAGAGTATGCCAAGTATGAAGGAGGTCCCCTGCGCAAGAAGACACCCCAATCGCTTGAAGTGGTGGCCATCGAGTCACCGCCCCCGCCCGAGCCCACACCTGCCGACTGCCAGTCTCCGAAGATGACCACCTTCCAGGACAGCGAACTCAGTGGGGAGCTGCAGGTGGCCATGACCGGCCCGGCTGAGGGTGCTGGGGCCTCCGAGAAGACCTGCAACCAGTTACCACCCACCCCAAGGGGCAGCCTGCGGCAGGAGCCCACTCTGGGTGGGCGGGCACGCCACATGAGTAGCTCCCAGGAGCTGCTGGGTGATGGGCCCCTGGAGCCAGGCAGCCCCATGTCACGGAGCCAAGAGTACCTGTTGGATGAGGGGCGGGCCCCGAGCACCCCACCCAAGGAGGTCCGGCCCAGCCGCCATGGCCACAGCGTCAAGCGAGCCAGTGTGCCCCTAGTGCCCGGTAAGCCACGGCAGGTCCTCCCACAGGGCACCAGCCACTTCACGCCTCCCCAGACACCCACCAAAGCCCAGCTGGGCTCCCCCCAGGCTCTGGGGGGGCCTCATGGTCCTACCCTGGCCACGGCCAAGGTGAAACCCACCCCACAGCTGCTGCCACCAGCGGAGCGGCCCATGTCACCTCGCTCGCTGCCCCAGTCACCCACCCACCGTGGCTTCGCCTATGTGCTGCCCCAGCCTATGGAAGGAGAGGCAGCCCCTGTGGCCCCAGGGCCTGTGCCCAGGCTGTGCCTGCCCCCTGAGGCTGACGGTGAGCCGGGGCGGCCGAAGAAACGTGCCCACAGCCTGAACCGATACGCTGCATCTGACAGTGAGCCGGAGCGGGATGAGCTGCTGGTACCAGTTGGTGCAGGGCCCTATGCCACAGTCCAACGGCGAGTGGGCCGCAGCCACTCTGTGCGGGTGCCCGGTGGCACTGACAAGAATGTCAACCGCAGCCAGTCCTTTGCTGTGCGGCCCCGCAAGAAGGGGCCCCCGCCGCCCCCACCTAAGCGCTCCAGCTCTGCCATGGCCAGTGCCAACCCAACTGATGAGCAAGGGCCAGATACCGAGACAGAGGGGGCTGGGCCCGAGGACAGTGGGCTGGGGGTCTGGGCACAGCGCCAGAGGGCCAGTGACCTGGCCAGCAGTGTGGACACAGGCAGCGCAGGCAGCGTGAAGAGCATTGCAGCCATGCTGGAGCTGTCGTCCATTGGGGGCGGCAGCCGGGCTGCCCGCAGGCCCCCTGAGGGCTACCCCATACCCTGCCCTGCCAGCCCCGAGCCAGGCCGGGTGGCCACAGTGCTAGCCTCTGTGAAACACAAGGAGGCCATTGGGCCTGATGGGGAGGTGGTAAACCGACGCCGCACACTCAGCGGGCCCGTCACTGGACTTCTAGCCACTGCCCGCCGGGGGCCTGGAGAGCCCGTGGGGCTTGCAGAACAACACAGCCCCTTTACTGAGGATGGCACTGCCCGACAGCGGTCCCGAGGCCCAGCCAAGGGCGAGGGCAGTGGCGAGGGCCCACCCCTGGCCAGGGTGGAGGCCAGTGCCACTCTCAAGAGGCGCATCCGGGCCAAGCAGAGCCAGCAGGAAAACATCAAGTTCATCCTGACAGAGTCTGACACTGTCAAGCGCCGGCCCAAAGCCAAGGAGCGGGCAGCAGGGTTTGAGCCACCCTCATCACTGTCCGTGTACCAGAATGGCATGGGCACCCTGCACCGCCGGCCAGTCTCAGAGCAGGGCATACCCCCTGAGCTGCCACTGGTGCCCCCGCCCGCCGAGTCACTGCCCACTGACCTGGAGCACCTGCCTCCACTGCCCCTGCCTGACAGTGATGTGCGGAAGCCGGCCAAGCCGCCTGTCTCTCCCAAGCCAGTCCTGGCTCAGCCCGTACCCAAGGTGCAGGGCTCACCCACGCCAGCATCCAAGAAGGTGCCACTCCCAGGCCCCGGCAGCCCAGGTAGGTGTGGAGAGCCAAAGAGCAGGACCCCCGCGTCTCTTTCACACCTCTTATGGGATTTGGGAAGCCTGGGTGGGGGTGGGCTGGGGACA
The DNA here is from genome assembly GCF_030014295.1 of Loxodonta africana. Taxonomy (NCBI): domain Eukaryota; kingdom Metazoa; phylum Chordata; class Mammalia; order Proboscidea; family Elephantidae; genus Loxodonta; species Loxodonta africana. The sequence goes on along the minus strand of NC_087353.1, from coordinate 55,466,085 downwards.
TTGATTCATCCACTGATGGAACAACTCTGTGCCGGCCCAGGCTGGGAGCGAGGGGACACAGTCCTGCAGAAAAAAACCCATGAATGGCGCCTGTGGAGGGAGGACAGGTGCAAGATGCTGGAGGGGCCAGGGAGAGCTCTGACATGGTTGAAGAGTTACCCCTGTGAGGGCGAAGGGAGAGGGGCCAAGGATGCAAAGGTCCTGTGGCACTGAAGCAACCGAGGGGCCAGTGTGACCGCAGCAGGCCCCACCTGAAGGGGGAGCTAGGTGGGAAGGAAGGCTGGCGAGAGGAGCGCCCGCGGCAGGGTTTAGCCAAGACCCCCAGCGCTTGGGAAGCTGTGGCCCGAGCATTTGCACGTGGAAGAGCGCCCCCTGGCGGCAAGGGAGGGTGGGGGCGGTAGGAGCCTGACCATAGGAACAGTCCGACGGCTGCGGTCCAGGGCCCCAGGTCCCCGCCCCGTTGCCAGCGCAGTCCTCTCCGCAGAGGTGAAGCGCACCCACGGGACGCCGCCGCCCGTGTCGCCCAAGCCGCTGCCACCGCCCACGGCGCCCAAGCCGGCCAAGGCCGCCGCAGGGCTGCCGTCGGGCACCGCTACACCGTCGCCCGCGCCCTCGCCGGCGCGTCAGTCGCCCGCCGCCCTTGCCAAGTCGGCTGGCATGCCGCTCCCAGTCGGTGTCAGGCCCCCGTCCCCCGGCTCGTCCGCGCTGCACGTGCCCGCAAAGCCGCCGCGCGCCGCCGCCGCCACCACTGCGGGAGCCCCAGCCGCGCCCGACCGCGCCTCGCCGGGGGACAGCGCCCGGCAGAAGCTGGAGCAGACGAGCGCCTGCCTGGCTGCCGCGCTGCAAGCGGTGGAGGAAAAGATACGGCAGGAAGACAGCCAGGGCCCGCGGTAGGCACTACAGGCGCGGGGTGGGGGCGGGGCCAGAGGCGGAGTCTGCGCTCGACCCCGCCCCCTCACTGCCGGAATTGGCTGTGAACGGCCCAGGGGCGGGATCTGGAACAGGGGTTGGGGCCTAGTACAGACCATTGGCGGGGTCATACCGGGGTGGAACCTGGGCGTGGTCTAGTCCGGCCCAGCAGCGCTTACCTTCTAGGGCCAGCGGGGGGCGGGGCCTGGAGAGGGCGTGGTTGTGCGCAGGGGGCGGGGCCCATGGGCGGGATCTGCCCCCGGCCCTGTTCAGCCCCACTCGCGGATCTGGCCGAGACTAGCTGGGCGAGGACGCGGCCTTCCCCGGGCCCTGTTCGCTCACTCCCTTGCGGCTGCCCCCAGCCCCTCGGCCGCCGAGGACAAGAGCACTGGCAGCATCCTGGATGACATTGGCAGCATGTTCGACGACCTGGCTGACCAGCTGGACGCCATGCTGGAGTAACCGGCCGCTGGCGCGTCGGGCCGGCCCGCGCCGCCCGGACTCTGGCACCGCACACTGATGTTTACCTCAGGACGAGCACTGGACCGGGCGGCTGCGGGCTGATGCGGGGGCAGGCCTCTTCGCAGCCCCTGCACAAGCACAACTCCTGCCCTCTGCCCGGGGCGCCTGGCAGGGACTCCTAGGGCTCCGCCTGACGCCGCGGCGCCCGGCGCGCCTGCTGCTCCCCGTGCAATACCTGCTGGGCCGCCAGTCCTGCCCCGGGAGGAGAGGAGGGGGCACCACTGGAGTCCCCTCCCACTCCGTGGCAGAGCACAGGCCTATGCCCAGCACAGAACTGCCGATCAGGGGCCTCAGCCAGCCGGTCCATTTCAGCACAAGGGGCAGGGGACCGAGGCTGGGGCTCGTGGGGCTCCCACCCCACTGCACCCTCCCCAGAATATAAGCTATGGAGAGTATTAATTTATTGGGAATAAGCTGAAGCAGATTTCCCCAGAGAAACAAAAAGGTATAACTTGAACAAATATATATTTAAAGAATATTGGTTCTATAGAAAACCACTTACCGACTGAAAGGACCACGGAGTCTAGCTCGAGGCAGACGCTGTTAGAGACCCAGGCCCTCTGTCCGTCCTTCCCTCCCTCCAGTCAGGAGAAGCAAGGCCCTTGGCTCTGTAGCACAAACAGGGAGCTGGGGCCAGGGAGGGGGTCGGTGCTCTGCCAGGGCCTCTCTGCTCCCCTCTCCTCACTTCTCTGCTCCCCTCTCCTCACTTCTCTGCGTCTGAAGAACTCGAAGGATGTGCCTTGCTCGCTGATGGGCCGCGTCCCCTTCCAGACCCAAGGAAGATGGGGGCGGGGCTCCCACCTCCTGCTGGGCATGGCCGAGCCCTGGGGGTGTGGCTGGGGTGTGTGTGGGTGGATGTAAGTGGGCGCGTGACCGCGGCAAGGGCGCAGAGGCGTGCATGCAGCTGCCTGTGGCGCATGTGCGTGCATGCCTGCCCCTAGGACCCCGTGCTGGCCCTGCACAAGCAGCCAGCCCAGTCCCCACTCCAGTTCCGACGGCCGCATGGTCCGAGGCTGTGTCCTGTGGTGTTCTCACCCCCTCTCTCTTCCCCTCCAACCCCGCTACTCTCTTCCCCCTTAACAAGTACTGACTGGTCTTCTCTACTGTGTTTGCTGATCCATTTGTGTTGGGAACAACTTTGACATTTCTTAAAAAAAAAAAAAAAGGAAAAACGCTGAAAGCCAGCCAGTGATGGTGACACAGGCCAAGTGGAGGGGGGGGCTTAGGTGGCATCAGGCACAGGGCCCCTTCCAGCTGTTTCACATGGCACTCCCCAGGAGTCGGTGCCATGACCACCAGCCTGGCCTTCCCTCAGGCTCCTCTCTAGCAGAAGGGGAGGGGCCCGGGCAGGGGGCTGTTGTCAGCTATCAATAAAACAGCAGAAAACGGACCTGCCTGGTCTACTTTTTAGGGGAGGAAGTGCTGTAGAGAGTGGAGGCCGGGCCTGGAACCCTGCCCCCAAGGTGGATGGTAAGCCTTGTCCTGGGGTCAGGAGGAACTCCTTTGTGCCCTCCCCTATGCGGTGTCAAAAGTGAACTCCTTGAGATGTGAAAAAGGAACCCTTTCATGCCCCTCCCCTCTAGTGGCTGTCCACAGACATCCTCCAGCAGCATCTCCTTGAGTCTTCGCACACAGCCCCCCGCCCCAAGGACCTGCTCCCACTCACAGCCACAGTCTGTGCAGAGTTTATTTCCACCTGGAAGTAATCAAATGTATGTACAGTCTAAAAACAGTAGAAAATGTGAATAAAAAGGCCTGCAGTCCATCTCAGGGAAGGACCAGGCTGGGCCGGCTGAGTGTCGTACCTGGCACCCAGGGGAGGGTGCTGGGTGTTGTCCTGACAGCCGTGAGGACGCCACTGAGCGAGCGCTGGGAAGGTACTGCCAGCCTGCCCCCCGGGCCCCACAGGCAGCAAGAGCCCCAAGGCTACCTGTGCAGCCAGCTGGCTCTGACAGGCCCAGAGGATGCTGAGGCCCAGCCCAAGCTCTTCATTAGCAGGTCCACACCTGCAAAGACAGGGCTCTGTGTCAGGTGCACCTGCGGCCCATGCCGCCCTTCTCTGCTGCCTGCCCTGGGCCACTCCGTGGGGCACTGACCTTCACGGTGCTATCCACAGCACCTGAGAAGAGCCGGCCCCGGGACACGGCCAGCGCAGTCACGCTGCCCTGGTGCCGCAGCAGAGTCTGGGTGCAGATCATGTTGTCCATGCTCCAAACCTGAGGGCACATGAAACACGAGGCTACGTGGCGATCAAGTGCCCCACCCCTTGTGCCTGCTATCACCCCAGGCTGGCACATACCCTGAGGGACCGGTCATACGATGCACTGAAGACTTTGGTCTGGTCTGGCGTTGAGATGACCGCCAGGGCGTACACAGTGCCCACGTGGCCCGTCAGGGTCCGTACCTGCTCCTTGGATTCGATGTCCCACACCTGGGAAGGGGTGAGCCCAGGTAGGTGAGGAACACTAACAGGGCAGAGCAGGGCCCCAAGCCAGGCCCTGCCGCTGGCCTTACATGGATGAGGTTTTCATAGGTGCCGCAGACAATGTGGTGGCTCGTCACAGCAATTGAGTAGACACTGCCGCCTGATGTCTGAAGCACGTGGATGCAGTCCAGGGTCCGAATGTCCCAGATCTATGGGCGAGTGCAGGCTGCTGGGCCACCTCCCGTGCCAGGCACTCCCCAAGGGTCTGCAGGGCTCTGGATACCCCAACCACCCACATAGCCAGGCCTGTTCACCCTGTCTGCTGGGGGCGGGGCAGGGGATCCCCGGCCCCAAGAGCAGATAGGAGCCCCAGGAGCTACCTTGGAAGTGCAAGCAGAAGACAAGGCCCTGCCAGCAGGGATGGCGCACCTTGATTGTCTGGTAGGAGCCGCTGTATAGGTAGCTCTGGGCGGCCACCAGGGCCCGCACCCAGTGGTTCAGGCCTGTGAGTTCTTTCTTTAACTTCAGCTCGGTGCCCACGATGTCCCAGACCTGTAGGACCAGCGGTGAGTGCAGGACAGAGGTCCTGGTGCTCCAGGACCCACATGTGCAAGCCCCTTCCCCACACCTTGATGGCCTTCAGGGAGCCGCTGAAGAGCATGTTGTGTGAGGAGACCAGCGTGCACACTGGGTTGTCGTGGGCCCGGATCGTGTTCACCTTCTGCAGGTTCTGGATGTCCCACACCTGGGGGGAGCGCAGGAGCCTCAGGGCACCAACAGCCTGAACCAGGTCCTGAGCAGTGAGAGTCGTGTGCCAGCCTGCCCACCCCTGCCACCTGCCTGCCCGCCCACCTGCCCACTCACGATGATGGTGCAGTCTGCAGAGCCGCTGTATAGCTTGCACCTGGGGAAGCAAACCCACCATGTCAGGGCTGTCGTCCCAGCTGACACCACCCTGGCCAGGGCCACCAGGCACTGGCAGCTTGGGCCAAGGCCACTGCTGCTTTCCTCAATCTCCAATTTTCAGCCTCAATGCCAGGACCTTGGAAATGGTGGCCAAGCCCCTGGTGCCTGCCTGGAAAGCAGCTGACAGTTGAGCTGTGAGGTAATTACCCGCCCGTTAGCACTGAATAAATCCGCCAAGCTGGTGCTGGCAGTTGAGCTGCTGCCACCCGTAAGTGGGCATCTTGCTCAATTGTGCTCTCTCACACACACTCACACTCCTGCACACGCTCTTGCAAATGCTCACACACTCACCCATGCTAATACACACACACGCTCACACTCAACATGCTCATTTTCACACATGATCTCACACACATGCCCTCACCCATGCTCACTCACACCCATGCTCACATAAACACCGTCACCCATGCTCACACACCCATGCTCATACACACGCTTGCATTGGCACTCACACTCACATGCTCACTCTCATACACATGCTCACACATACACACTCACATTCTCACACACATACCTACTTGTACTTACACATCTTCTCACACATGCTCATACTTATGTTGATACACACAAAGCCTCGTGACAGCAGAACAAGAGGGGACCCCCCAGGGGCAGGGAAGTGGCTCCTCTGGGATCCCTGCCTCCAGAGTTGTGCCCAAGGTTCCTGCTACAGGCTGGTGGCAGCTAAGCTCCCGCCTGCACCCACTGGCACACCAAGGCCCCGCCTCTGTGCTGGCTTTGGGAGGGCTCCACAGCCTTCCAGGCTCTACAAGTGGCTCAGCTCTGAGGACAGGGTACAGATAAAGAAGCAGGCCCAACCAGAGCCCCCCAGGCCCAGCGCTGCACAGCGACCCACAGGAGGATCGGCTATGCAGGCATGACTCATGGTCACAGGGTCCTGCCCTGGCTCCACACACCACATGAAGGGCCACACTGTGCTCACCCTTGGATGCAGAGCGCCAGCACAATGCCGTCGTGGCCCTCCAGAGTCTTCTGGCACTTGTAAGTGGTACATGTATCCCACACCTGCAGAGACCAGGGTTAGGTGCCCAGCGGTCAGCCATGTCAGGGGCACAAGTAGCAAAGAGAAAAACGGGACATTCAGGGCGCTGGTGGAGGCTGGCAGGCAGGTCCACCCCTCAGGCCACCCCACCCACCTTGATGGTCTTGTCTGAAGACCCACTGAAAAGCAAGTCACCCGTGGAGTAGACGCAGAGACACCAGACAGGACCCTGATGCCCCACAAAGGTCCCCTTGCATTTGAAGATCTGCTGAGGGTCGTAGGCTACAGAGAGAAGGTGGGGTGAGGAGGCGTGGGGGGCCTGGGGTGGGGTGAGGAGTTGCAGGGGACCCTGGGGCAGGTCAAGGAGCTGTGGGGGTAGAGGGGCAGGGTGAGGAACCATAGGGGCCCAAGATCAGGGTGAAGAACTGTGGAGGTGGATGTGGAAGGGGGTGGCAGGAGCCACATACTCACATCCCAGGATGCCCATGTTCAGCCGTGCATTGATGTGGGACAGCTCGTCCTGCAAAATCAAGAGTGGGGTGCGTGGGCAGGGCTGTCACAGCCTCCACAGCAGCCCCCCAACCCCAATCCTGAGCAGTGGGCCATGCAGCAGCTCACGTTCAACATGGAGGCATCGCGCCGGAACTCCATAAGGTCTTCACTGAGCTTGCTCTGGTTCTCATCCAGGACATCTGGGCGGCAGGAAGGGAGCAGTGTCACCAGGGCCAAAGGCAGGGGTTACCCCTAAGCCCCCGCCCCAGGGCCAGGCCTCACCAAACTTGAGCTCCAGGCTCTTCTCCAGCTGGTCAATCTTTTCAGAGAGCTTGCCCAGCATGGAGCGCAGGAAGGCAATCTCCTGGTCCTTCTGGGCCAGAGCCACCTGCATCTCATGGAAGCGGTCATCTGTCTGCTGCAGAAATTCCTTCAGGCCCTCAAAGCGGCACGTCTCCAGGTGTGTCTCATATGTGTCCTGGTTCCCGATGAATGTGCACCTGGGATACAGGACAGCTGTCCTGCCCACCTGCCCTGGACCGCTGCCACTGGCCTCCCCTTCCCAGAGTCTCTCTCTAGCTGTCCCATGTCTGCGTCACTACCCCCAGCCCGGCCCCCTTCATCTCTTGCCTCGATGCCGCCCTCCGTGCCGCCACACCCACCCACCCTCCCCACTCACTCTTGGGAGCCAACAGGCTACTTTGCAGGTGAAATCCAGGGCTTCACCCGTGCTTGGAGCTCCCAGGGTTACTGTACTCTCAAAACGAAACCCGTACTCCTCACAAGCCTCCAGGCCCTGGAGAGCCCTACTCCCCTCTGTTCTCTACTCCAGCTGTCCCTCTGACCACAAGGCCTTTGCCCAAGCTGGTCTAGCTGCTGAAACTCCCTTGGCCTTCTTTGCCCAGAATCCTCCCACGAGCGCCTTAGTTCTCCGAGCAGGACTCCCCTAACCACCGCACTTCCCCAATCGGCCCAGTCCCTCTCTATGCTCCTAAGGGGCTGAATTGCTCCTTGATGTCACCTGTACCTGAATTTGTAATTACACAGTCATCGCTGTGGCTCCCAGCTAAGGTCTGTGTCCCTGGGACCCTGGCTGTCTCCCTGGCGTGTGGCACAATTTCAGCTCTCAATCAAGGCTCGCTGAAGAAGTGACCACGAGTGCTGGCCAGGTCCTCCACCCACCCCCAGGCGGGCCCTGCCAGCTGCCACCCGCACCCACCCCCGCCACTCACCCGTACTTGGAGTGGGGACATTTGATGTGCTCGCACTCCTTGAGATGGGCCTCCAGGTTCATCTTGAGAAGAGGTGGGCAGCTAGGGTTATTGGGGCACCGCACGGGCCGGTAGTCACAGTTGCCTTCATGGTCCCTGTGGGCAGGAGATACGAGGGGGAGGGTGAGCCCCTAGGAGAGTGGGCTGGGGACCCCAGCCACCCTGGGAGGCACACTCACTTCCGGGCACTGAGCTTGATGGTGAAGGGGCAGCCTCGGGGGTCCACCTCGAAGGCGCTGGGCTTCCCGCTGCCCGCTGCCTGGCAGCCATGTTTGCAGTGGATAAAGAGCTCCCCAACCTGCTCGGCCACGGCAATGTTGTTCACCACCACCGTCAGCTTGGCACTGTCCACAGGGCATTTCTCTGCATGGGGAAGGGCAGCTGACCCACAGCCTGCCTAGTCATGCCTCCCCTGACACTGGGGCCAGGCTGGAACTCATGGGAAACCGAATCCTTCTGAGGTTGGAGGTGGTCAGGTCTGAAACATGCTCCCCTACCTAGGTGTGCACGAGCTCTTCATCGGGTGCCTCCCCTGAGGCCCCAGCACCCAGGCGTGGAGGCATGTCAAGCCCGAGCACAATCGAGGGGTTAGGTGGCACAGGGGCCTCTCCACTCCCCCCAGGACTGTCTCGGGACTGAGCACAAAGCCCACTGAGGGGCAGCCAGGACCAGAACTTAGCAGGCTTAAGCTGACCTCACGAGGCCCTGTCCTGCACCTGGGGAAGGTCCTGAGCCTGGAAGTCCCTGGGAGCTCATTTAGGCCCCGAGCTCCGGCCCCAGCATCTGCCCGGGGGCCATGCCCAGCAGCGTCATCTCCACACCAGCAGAGTCCAGCATGCCTAGACACTCGTGTGTGCCTGAGAAGCTGCCAGCTACTGCGTGGCAGCCATGGGCACACAGGTATGGGCCTGGCCGTGAACTTCCTGAAGGGCCCCTCCCTAGCTGGTGATGGGGCCCAGACTGGGGTCTACGGAAGGAGCCTACCTGACTTGAGAGCGCATCTTCTACAAAAGGTGTGCTGTTGGACAAAAAACGGAGGCTTGAGCAGGACTCTGCATCCAGGACCTCCTGCCCCACCTGCGCCCCAGCCAAGCTATGCCAGCAGCCCCACCCCACACGTGGTGATCACAGTCCTGCCCTGCCCCACCTCACCCCACATAGAGTGATCACAGGTCTTGCCTTCTTCACCCCCCACGTGGTGATGACAGGGTCCACCCCTATCCCCACCCTGCACAGAGTGATCATGGAGTCTGCCCCCAGCCCCATCCTGCACGTGATCACAGGTCCGCCCCTGACTCTACCCAGCACCTGATGAGCATGGGGTCTTGCCCCCCTCACCCCACAGGGTGATCATGGCATCCTGCTCCCCTCACCCCGCATGTGGTGATCACGGGGTCTTTGAACACGCAGCAGCACAGCTGGCAGCACAGCTTCACTGATGGCTGCTCTGCAAACACCAGCGGCTCCTGCAACCCCACAGGAGGGAGGGTGAGACACAGGCGCGGACCCCATCAGGGGAGGAGGCTGCTCTCTCAGGGCGGGGCGCCTCACCACTTGGGGCGAGCCCTGAGCATGAGGGAGACCGGGAGGGGTAGAGAATAGGAGGTTTTGCGGCCCAGAGCAGCGTCAAGCAAGGCACTGCGGCCAGTGGGAGAACAGAGTGGGCCCCACCTCCCCCTACCTAGATTGAGAACAGAAAGGGCCCCACACTCCCCCCAGTCTGTACTCCCCCTGGCTGGTGCCCTGCTGCCTGGCACATAGGGATGCCCCTCAAAGCCTGCTGGCACCGCACCCACCCCTGCCCCCACTGAGGGCCCTCCCCACGTACCGGCTCCTCCTCCTCCTCTGGCAGTGAGAACGTGGATCGTAAAGACATGCTGGACTCAGAGTGCAGTGAGCGTACAGAGATGGCTGAGTCAGAGCGGCGCGGAGTGCTAATGGGCGGCTGCAGCACACGAGAGGCCAGCATGGGCCTGTCAGGGGGGCCTTCCCGTGGGCCGGCACCCCCAGCCCCGGGAGGCGGGGTGAGGCCAGTCCCTGTAGACACTCGACGGCAGAGCCACCCCCGTGGTAGCGGGTGTTCACAAAGGGACCCCGAGTACCCAGATGGGCCAAGGCATGCGGGAGCGGTGTGGGCGCGGAGCCCCCGCCCATCAGTCACCAGCCCTGACGCTCACTGTTCTGCCACCCGGCCACCTTTCTTTGTGTAAATGTAGAAACTTCCTGGTATTCAGTTCTATGAGGAGGACACGCTGGGGCTGCTTCCTGCTTCCTGTCAGGGAATGCACTGCGGAGAGGGCACCCCCACCAGCCAATCCTGGCCGCTGTGGCCTCAATCAGTGGAGTGAGCGGGCTGGGAAGGGGCATGGGCTCTGGTGTCACAGGGTCAATGCCCCCTCCTGGCCACTCTGTCCAGGGATGCAAGGAAGGTAGGGACAGATTCAGCGACCCCACGCCAGCATCCCTGAAAGCAGGGGCAAGGGCCAGGCAGTAGCTCTGCCTGCACTCCCAAAGAAAAGGCCCTGCCAAGCTCTGACCCTGGTGGGGACGCTGCCCCTACCCTCCCAACCGGGCATGGAAACTGCTAGAAGAGCTCCTGCAAGCGCCACTGCTCCCTGCAGCCCCGCATTCCAAGAGCCCCAATCCTTCAGAAGAGTAATGCACAGGCACCCCAGCCATCCATACCTGGCATGCTGCCACACCTCCCAAGCCTGGCCTTTTACCCTTAAGCCTAGCTGCAGGGAGCTGCCGCTGCTCTGGCCTAGTTGCCCAGCTGGCGGGGCCCTCCTAGGGTATGGAGGCTGCTGGAACACCCCCCAGCCCTGGTAGGAAGCGCAATGGCTGCAGAGGCCCGGGCCACAGTGCTGTCCCTGGTTTCCGCAAGCAGGGAGTGCAGGACCTTGTGTACCCCTGGGCCCAGACATGGGCCTCCTGGCCAAGGCAGTGCCCCCCTGCATGCCAAGTGGCCTGTTCTCCCTGGTGTTTGGAGACTCATGGCATAGAGAGAGACCACTGAAAGTGACTACAGCTTCCCGGGGTAGCCGAGCTTGGGGGTGCATAGCTCCACTCATGATGCCCACCTACCCAGCACTGGCTGCTCTCGGGGTCACTGCCTGCAAAGCCAAGGGGCTGAGGGCCAGGCAGGCCTGAGCTGGTGGTCAGGAACAACCCTAGCCTGCAGGGCCCCAGCCAGCAGACACGGTACCCCTGGGCAAGTATGGTGGCTGCCTCAGGCCCTCATGGTGCTGATTATGCCACCTTAGGTCCACCTTGCCCTATGTGGACACTCAGTTCACAGGACAGGTCAGAGGTCGTGGAGACTGAGGCAGGCAGGGGCCCAGAACACCTAGACTTTGTACCTTTAGAGCCCACTGCAGTGCCTGGCACACAGTATGTTTGTTAACTTAAAATAAGTTTCTCCTGTGAAACAAAAAACAAAAAGGCCCAGTAGCCCAGGGTGAAGAGAGGCTGGAGGAGCTAGAGAGCCAGTGGAATCTGTCAGCAGGCTGCCAAGCCTGGTGAATAAAGTCCAGTGTAGAGGAATCAATGCAAAAGAGGAGGCGTGGCCACCACAGAGGGCCCCCAGCCTGCCCCTGCCCATACCCCTACCCCTGGCCAGCTAGTGCCCCAGCCTAGGGCCCTGGTCCGGCGCCAGTTGGCCCATCACCCAGTGACCAGCCTGGCAGGGCTCACGCACCAGCAGCCAGCCCACCTCTGCCTGCCTCCCCTCTTCAGGTCATACAGCCCCAGGCAATGTTCTGGGCTTCCTGTGGTCAGCACAGGCTCACAGGTCCTTGCCTCTGTTGACCTCACAGCTTGGGTCACCCACCCTTCCTCTTGTGAGGACTCCTGAGGCCTCCTGCCTCCAGCTGGTGGCAGAATGATGGGCCAAGATCTGATTTAATCCTTCTGATCAGGTGTCTGGTGCTCCTGCTCCGCTTAAGATGAAGCAGGCACACCTTATCTGGGCCTGCAGGCGCTGCCCCCTGCCTGGCTGCCCTGAGGCTGCCTCCAGCCCTGTGGCTGCCCCCGCCTCTGTGGCCTAGGGCAGCTGGGGCCCATCAGGGCCTCCTTCCCGACCTGGACTGCCTGTGCACTCAAGCCTCAAGACACTTGTAGGTGCTGTTCCCTCTGCCAATGCCCTTTCTTCCCCTCACCTCATCAGCCCCTTCTGCTTGCAGACCTTAGCCTCAGGCTGCTCCTGGGGAAGCCCGGGGGATAGGGTAGGGGCACAGGGACCTACCATGCTGTCCTCCTCATCGCGTGGGGAGTAGGCAAGCGTGCTAGAAGAGGAAGGTGTTCTGCGGTGCTGTTTGTACGTGCTAGTACCGTCGGCTGCAAGAAATGAGGGGCCAGGACTACCATGAACACAGGCCACAGAGGGGCTTGACTGGCACTGCAGGCGCTAGGCTACCCCAGGGGTCTGCCAGGCCGGGGGCAGAGCCTGGGCATCGAATGGGGGCTCTCCAGAAATGCTCCTTGCCCACCCCCACGAGCTGCCTTTCTGGGTCTGAGGGGGCCGCATAGCTGGGGCTGGGCTCAGGGGCCACTGGAGACTCTGCTGCCAGGTGGTAACAGAGGGACCTGGCCCCTGCCCCAGCAAGCACCCCTAGCCCACCCAGTCGTTTCCTGCTCTCAGCCCTCCCTAGAGCCAATGGCGGAAGGCTCAGCTGCCTCCCATGGTCAAACCAGAGCCCACAGCGTGGCCCAGGCAGGTGGGGGAAGGCCCTTCTCTCCCGAGCCTCTGGTGGGATTCCCTTTGTCCCAGCCTGACCCAGGGCCAGCTCTGCACCCAGCCAATGCCCAAATGGTTGCACCAAGGGTCACTTGGCAGGAGAGGGACGTCGATTCACTTAACCTGTACAGCAACCCTGGCAGCCCCATTTACAGAGAAGGAGACTGAGGCACAGAGCCTCAGGCCCTCAAACCGTGTGTGGCTGGGCCAGAACTGCATCTGGGGGTCCCGGGCCAGGCTCTCCTCCCATAAATCAGCCGCAGGCACTTCGCTCCCTCCCCTGCCTCCACATCACAGCTCGCTGGTGCCAGTGGGCAGGGCTAGACAGACATGAGGCTCAACAGTCCACAAGGGGCATGGATAAAGCCACCCTCACAGACCGCAGCCTCAGGCTCAGGAAATCTCCCGAGGTACCTGCTGGTGGCCATCTCACCCCCTCAGCCAGAGGCCCTCGAGCGGCCACCATGGCTCAGCCCTAGCTAGGCTCAGGGATCATGACTAGCCTCCAGGCCTGGGTTCAAGATCCAGGGTTCTCTTGCTGCCTTGTGGCAAGGCCTCAGATTCCCCTTCTATGATGAGTGGGACTGGTGAGGCACCTGTCTGGGCCTCGTCTCCCAGCTCTGCTCCACCCCCACTGAGGGGGCCCTGGGCTGAACGAGGGTGCGGCAGGCCTGCATCACTATCTGGACTGGCTGCTGCCCTGGGAGCTCCCAGCTGCCAAGACAGGGTGCTATGAGGTTTCCACAGGTGAAGATGAGAAACCGGAGAACAACTGCTAGGGTGGTGAGACTAGGAGTAATGTTCATGTCCATAATAACTCAGAAAAGACACTTGAGGAAGAAAAGGACACTTTCAGAGCCACTAAGGAGGTCACCCAGCAGAGGGCCTGTGTGAGCACAGGTGTGCCAGGCAGCCCACAACCCCATGGCCATGCGTATCCAGAGAAAACCACGGAAAAGCAATTAAAAAGCTAATTAGCATTTCCTATCCTCCTCCCAGGGGCGAGGTGCCAAAAAAGCAGAACAAACTTGCACCCTGGGCCCCCCGGGGCTCTGCCAGGAAGACCACACTCCTGTGCACCTTCTGGGAGGGGGCAGTGCCCTTGGCAGCCATTTCCTGTGACCTTCCTGAAGTGCCAGTCCCAGGCCATTGGACCACACTCGGGAACAGAACTCCACAGATGCTGGAGGGGCAGGGGATGCCAGGTGGGAAGAGAAGCGAGCACACAGCTGCAGGAGCTGTGGAGAGGGTGCTAGATGGCCTGACCCCCACCTGGCCAGGGCTGAGACCAGCAGGGAACAGAGGGTGCGAGCTCCCACCAGCCAGGAAACACCCTCAGCATATGGCCAGGGAGGAGGAAGCAGACCCTGTGCCCAGAATCGGCCAGGCCCTCAGAGGCTCACCTTTCGTGACGGTGGTGACGGCTGAAAAGGCAGGCCCGAAGGTTGTTTCCATCCTGGTCTGCAGAAAGAGCAGGGACATGGTCTTGGCCCAGGAGAGTATAGACACGAGTGTGCCCGCACCATATACTTACACACTAAGGTATCGTGTGTGGAAGCAGACATACCCACAACAGAGATGCACCCATGTGCACATGCACCACATGTTTACACATGGATGCACCACGTGTGCATGTACCTGGACACTCTAACAACATAGATATGCACATGTTACAAGCACCACACACTTAACACACTAATGTACCACATGTGTATGGACACAGACCCATGACACACACACGTGGACATGCGCCATATGCGTGCACAAAAATGTACGTGTTATGGACACAGACCCATGACACAAACACACACGTGAACATGCACCACGCACTTACACGCTAACGTACAATATATATATGGACATGGACAGGCCCACGACACAGACACACGTGTGGACATGCATCACACGCCCCCTAACATAACACATAGACACAGACAGGCCCACAACACAGACATGCACATATGGACATATGGACGTGCACCACACGATTGCACACTAATGTACCATGCATGTATAGATACAGACATGCCCATGACACAGATACACACATATGGACATGTACCACATGCTTGCACACTGATGTACCACATGTGTATAGGCATGGACAGACCTGCAACACAGACACGCACATACACCATGCGCTTACACACGGATGCACCGTGTGTGCATGTAGCTGGACACCCCTACAACACAGACATGCACACGTGGACATGCACCACATGTTTACACACTGACCACCATGTGTGGGTGGACACACCACAACACAACACACACATATAGCAGGCCCCGCTCGCCTTCCTAGGCAGGGAGGGCCCCCCTGGAAGATCTGCAGTGTGAGCACAGCCTGCTGGGGGTCCCTGGATACATGGCGGGGGTGCACAGAGGAACAGACTCTTACTCCAGGGATGCCTTACCCTGGTGGCAATGTTTGGGGCAGGAAGGCTGGCAGGTTCCCCAGAGAAGTGGTTTTAGTAGGTGTTCTTGTCCAAGCTCATGCTCTAGGTGGCATCTAGGGTCTGCAGGTTGAGTCCTCTGCAGGGGAGCAGACAAGGAGATCAGCACTGGGGCTTCTGTGGCAGGCACACTTGGGACTCTTCACACCACCAATGCCAATGAGGGTATGTCCATGGCAGGCAAAGTTCCCTACGTCCCTTCCACCCAGGTGTTCACAGCCGAGGAAGGGAGGAGCCCCACGTGGGTGGATGGCACCAGTTTCTATCCTTCGAGCCTTCATCATCTGAAGAGCCTGCCTTGCTCCACCCCAAAGGTGAGGGAACTGCCCCTGCATGCCTGCTCCTCCACCCTGAGTCATAGCCAGTCACTTTCAGGCCCATCCCTCCCTCGAGTCAGATATCCCTGGGGCCAGGGCCAGGCCTCAATGGGTGATCACTGTGCTGGGCCAAGCACGAAAGCACCATGGCACGATGAGAGTGTCCTGCCCCCACAGCCCCAGGATCAGGCAGGGGACACTGGCCATGGGAGACCCTGTAGGTGCAGAAAGTGGAACGCACCTCTCCTGAGCCACAGCCCCAAAAGAGAGGGGTTAGAGGGAGTGTGGGGCCCAGTGTTGACCAGGCCTGGTACATCTGCAGGGGAGGAGGGGGGCCCAGTAGGCACAGTACTCTGAGTATGGGGCTCCAGCACAGCCGCATGCCTTGTAGGGGCTTCAGCCCTGATGGGCTGTGGTCCCTCCCAGGCCCTCCTACTACCAGAAGCCTGCAAGGCTGCATCTCATTAGTCTCCTGCTGAGTTGGCTGGGTTAGGGTCCCAGGATCATGGCCACTTGGGCCACACTCGTTCACATCTGGCGACCCCTTGTAGCACCTCCACGATGCTGCACACAGGCTAATCTCCCTGGGGTTGGAGACCCCCTTGGCCTGCTCAATACTGAAACCAAGGTCAGTAACTCTCCTAGGGTTCTTGCATCCTGGGGGAGGGGAGGTGGCAGGCATGGAAGCCCACTCGATGTGGCCTGCTTTTCGGGTTGGGGGCAGGTGGCCAGGAGCAGCCCGCCGCAGGGTAAGGCTCAGTACTAAGAATGCAGGACAGCAAACAAGCCCCCAGCCTGCACCAAGGCTCGTCCTCTGCCCCCAGAAGCCAAGCAAGACTTATCCTCTGCCTGGACAGGAAAGGAGGCCAGGCACACACCTGGCAATTCTGGCACCTTCTCCATCAGGCCATCCTGACTTGCCCCTCTGGTGATGCTCACCCCACACATGCCTTCAGGGTGGCCCTGTAACCCACAACCACCAAGCAGCGTCTCTTCACTGAGCGGCCGTCTCAAGCACTTGAGTGCCTCTGGCACCTGCTCCCATGTGGTCTGCCCACAGCCTGCCATGAGTCTGCTCAGCCTTGAGACTCGGGCCTCAACGAGCATCTCTCAGGAACCCTTCCCCAATTATGGGGTGGCTTTTTTCTCAGCCCTGCAGCTGGTGCTGCCTCAAGGCACCCAGCCCCCATGCTCTGACAGCCCTGCAGGTTTGATGAGATGGGGTCCCGCGAGCTTGAGCCCAGTGCCTCCCTCTGTTGCCCCCTGCAGCATCCCTGGTACACAGCACAGCCCACAACACCCCCCACACAGTCAGCACCTTGGCTCGGAGAGGCGACAGGTTCAGACAAGGGCCAGGCACTGGGACTGGAGGGCTTGGCCCATGTATCCTCAAACAAGCTCTCAGGAGTGGGTAAGGGCCAGCAGCGGGCCTGCAGCAGGGCTCGGAAGAGGGCGCTAAGGCTGACGGGCAACAGTGGCCGGGCTATGAAGTGGCCCTGGGCAGCAGTGGCAGCAGCAGTCTCCAGCCTCAGCGGGAGGTTCAGGGTCCCGGGCCACTGGGGTGAGGCTGCCCTGGGTGGGGCGAGGCACCAGAACCTGGACTTTGGAGGCCCTGCCCAATCAGCAGTTGGCCCAGGTGGGCCCATCCTTTTTGGGAAGTCCACAGCTGGCTCCTGTCTGGCCTGTGGGGTGCCCACTGGGAAGAGAGGTGGGGTCACAGGGAGGCCGCCCTAGACACCGACCTGGATTCTATAAATCCACCTGCTCCCTCCATGGCGCACTTCCAGGGACGAAGTGCCAGCTGGGGTGGTGGTAGGCCGGGCCAGTAGGTACCTCCCAGGGAATCTGGCTAGCCCACCAGCCCCAGTGGTCCAACACCCAGTGTTCCATCTGCAAGCACCTATGGCCAGCTGCAGCTGGGCCATGCTTAGAGATTAGGTAAACAGAAAGGCACGCAGCCACATGCAAAATGCCCAGAAGGTCCTGGGGCCAATGACAGCTGGCCTGGCCAACACACATCCTGACGCCATGGGGGTTCCCAGTGTTTGGCCACGCCCCTCTCTGCCCTCCACCTGACTTGCCCCGTGCTAACCACATCTCCAGAATCTGAATCTGGATTTAGCAAGATGCCTAGGGGCTCCCGCCTGATCCCATGGGGTTGGTCTTACAATACCTGTCTCTCCCGTTCTCCTCGGGCCAGGTAATCCTGCAGGTCATACCCGGGAAAGAGGAGGCTGGCCCAGGTCCCCACAGCTCTGGCCTCTTCTGTACCCCCAGTCGACCTGAGGCACTTGGGCAGCTGAATGTTGCCAACCCAGAACAGAAATTCTTGGGTCCTCACCCCCCTGTGGCCTGGTCCTGTCTACACGCCCTCCCTCCAGTGCTGGGGGAAGCAGCTTCCACAGGGTTCATGCCCTCCTCCAAATGGGCCAAGGTAGCAAGGCAGGGCTTAGAAAGGGCTTCCCTGTCAGCCCTTCTTGGCCCTCCCTCCAAAGTCCCGAGGGGCCCTGAAACCTAGTGGGGTGGCCTGGAAGCCAGGGAGTCTGCCCTTTAAAGAAGAAAAACACCCTGGCTCCCGGAGGAAACAGGCTGTTGTTACTCCTGCTACAGCCTGTCAGTTGAGAGGTGTGACCAAGGGTGCTGTGTGGCCCAGGGCAAGGTAGGGCAGGCCAGTGGTGGCATACAGGGTGGTCTCTCCTCCTGCTGTCCCCACCCGGGAAAGGCTGAGCCCTGAGCAGGGCCAGGGGAGGGCTACCCACACTCTTCACACCTGAGTCTGGGGTCAAGGACCAAGGGATTCCCAGGTGCCAGGGAGCTCACTGCAGCCATTTAGGAAGCAGAAGTCTTCCACATACATGTAATGCCTCCCCACCACTTGCCCTCCTCTGAACAGCCCGGGAGTGCCCCTCCATAGGAGCCTCACCCCATGATCTGTGCGGGGAGGGTGAGGATGGCTCCCTGGGACCACTCCCAACCCCACCTCAGGGATGCTGGATGCACCCTGAGGGGTATGGATCAGGCATGGTGGGGTCCTGCCCACTTAGGCACTATGGATGGCAGCAGTGTGAGTGGTCAGCCCAGCCCATCCCGGTGAAGTGGGGGGCGAAGGGGGTCTTTGGACACAGCTTCCTGCAGAGGTCAAGCCCAGCCCTAGGAAACAACTCTGGCAGCGTCACGTGGGTGGGCAAGGGGAATCCCCTGAGCAGCAGTGCTGAGGCAGGGAGGAGCAGCCTACACTGGGAGTCCCATCAGCCCATCTGTTCTGGCAGCCGCCACCCCAGGGAGGAGCTCGAGGGTGTAAGAAGTCCAGCCCTGTGGGTGGCCAGCACTTCAGAGCTGCCTGGGGGACCCAGGCTGCCCAACCCTGGGTCAGCCCCTGGCTCGGGTCTCCAAGGCCAAAGTCTATGCTGGGCCACCAAATCCTATAGAAATGGGCCTGGTTCCCATAGCAAAGCCACATACTCCCCTGGCAGTTCCCTGATGTCCTCTTAGCACGGTTTTTCCATCTCGAACATGCAGGGTGTGATATCAGGGCCCCCTTCCCTTTCCACTACACTACAACCGGAACTCTGCAGTCTGGGGACCTGCATAGCCTCCTAACCAGCCCTCTTCCCAGGGATCTCCCCCACTCCAGCACCCCTGCGACCCATCCTCTCCTGCCCAGGTCTCCCCATGGGTCTGAGCCTCTCCAGCATCTATGGCTCACCCAGCTTTAACCCCACCACCCACAACAGGAATGCCTGCCTCTTCCTCACCTGCCCCTCAGCATTCAGGTATCATCTCCCCGTCCTTTCTCCCGGGGACCTGGCTAGTCTGCGGAAAGTTTGGAGGGCTTCCTGGAGGAAGGACCTGATCAGATCCTGATCGGGTACTTGTCTTCCAGTCTCCGTAACTGGCTGCTGGGGCCACTCCAGGGGCAGTCCGCCTGCCTGCACCCTCCCTTGGCTCAGCCTGCCTGGCCCCTGGCTGTGGGGGGCAGTGGGGGTAGTGGAAAGGGCAGAACTGGGCAGCCTCTCGCAGGCTATGGAAGCGGGTCTCCCAACTAAAGGAAGCAAGTCTGGGTTTCTCCAGCATTCAAGGCCTAAGTGCCTAATGACTGTGCCTTACAAGCCACCTGGGGTCACTGTCTCAGCAGCTCCCCCAGCTCCTGTCTTGGTGCAATTCCCTTCGCGCTTCCCCGTGGAGCCTGCGTGGATCCCCACTCCTGAACTGGGTCTGAAGGTGCAATGGGGACTCAGAAGACATCTACCACCCCAACCCCACTTGAGCCATGCAGCAGCCTTATCACCTCCTCCCAGCACCCAGGACACCTGAAGTCCTGGGTCTCCACCAGGCTCCTGGGGTGCCCTCCCTTAGGTGATCCTGGGACTGGTTCAACTCACCCTCCCCCAGGTGTCCAGCCAGCCCCAGCCTCTTCCTGCTGCTTGAAGTCTGCGCTTGGACATCAGCACCAGCCCATGGCCCAATTTCCCTCCTTGTCTGCCCCCTGAGTATGTTGAGGAACAACCCTACCTCTTCTGCCCTGGGGGCCGGCTCACAGGGAAAAATCCGTGAGAGCTGAGGGGTCAGTCAGCCCCCTCCCGCCAGCAAGGCCTGGCTAGGAGGAATCCGGGATCAGAGCAGGATATGCCCTGCAATACATCTTTGGGCTGGGTACGTGCTGGTACTCCAATGCAGGCTCTCAAGGTGTCCATCACAGATGGCCCAGCAAAGTGGTAAAGAGTGCAGGTGCTGGACCCAGGCAAACCTGGGTTCAAACCCCACCTCAGCTGAGGAGCTATGTGGCTTTAGGCAAGCTGACTGCCTGCCTGGGCCTCAGATATCCCACTCAGAAAATAGGTGGAACCGTGAGAGATGACATACGAGTTAGGAGTGAAGGCTCCACACGGCAGTTGCTCTCTGAGAGCTGAAGGTGGAGGCTCAGAGAGGCTGGGTGGCTGGCCTACTGACTACACAGCCAGCGAGAGGTCGTGCCGCAGCTAAGCCCAAGTCCAACTAGTGCCAAAGCCCTACTCCTTCTGACTCCTCTGCTGCCCCCGGCAAACCAAGGTGCTCCCCATGCATGTAAGCCAAATTGAACCAGAGAGCACGAGTCACCACATCCTGCTGCCGGGACCTGTCAACCAACTCCAACCCCACCACCTTCCATCATCTCTTCTTCCCACTTTCTAAATGGCTCATCCTTCCTCCAGCCTGCTCTCCAAGGTCCACAACAAGTATACACGCTGAGTGTGCCAGGCCCTGTGCTCGACATGGGGATGTGGGTGGCTAAGAGTGAGTCCAGCCCTAGAAAAGGCAGGAGCCTGGGGAGCCAGCAGAGTCAGGAGCACAGGAATTCCCGTTCAATACAACAAAGACACTTTTCCATGGGTTCCTATCTTCACCCAAATGGATGCTTAAGACCTTATTGTTGCCATTCATCTCCAGAAAGATCTTCATACACAGCCATGGTAGGAACCAGGAAGCAACTCCACAGGTTGGGGTGCTTACTCCCAGCCAGGCTGCCCACACTCCTGCTCCTATCAAAGGAAGGGTCTGGCCTGGAGAGAGAGGCTACTGGATGTAGGGACCCTGGACCCAGGGTTTCTGTGGAGAAACCTGAAAGCCCACAGCAGTGAAGCAGATTTACAGCAGAGCCAGTGCCCAACACACAGACCCTCAGGGAAGAGGTCCAGGAGGGGAGAGGCCCAAAGACAAGGAACTAGCAAGAGCGTGGCTACATGCTTGGCACTTGGCAAAGGCCAGGAGGTGGGCAACTCTAAGGAGAGGGTTTGGCGTGGTACATGGGGAGGGGTCTCAGGGATGGGAGAAGGGTGGCAGCCACGCTGAGCAGCACAGAGCTATAAGAAGGGGAGGCAGCAGAGTAAGGTGGAGCCCCACCCCGGGGGCAGAGTGGGATCCAGTAGGACCCACCCCTGAAGCCCAGCTCAGCCCCAACATCCAGACTCGGCCCCAGATGACAGCCCTGGCGTAATTCAAAACCATCAGGCCCAGGCAGCCACATCCCAGTGAGGTCTACTGGACACCCGCCCCCCACCCCGCTCCTCTGGAGACCCAGCCTCATCACTGCTCCCCTGACACCCCACCCAGCACCGCAGTCCACCCTTCACACACAACCAGAAGCCTCTTTACTAGACGAAGATCCAACCCCATCACCCCAATAGCTTCCTCTTGTATTCACAATGGAGTCTGGGTGGTACAAACAGTTAATGTGCTTAGCTGCTAACCAAAAGGCTGGAGATTCCAGCCTACCCAGAGGTGCCCCAAAAGAAAGGCCTGTTTCCGAAAAATCAGCCATTGGAAACCCAGTGGAGCACAGGTCTACTCTGACACACATGGTGTTGCCATGAGTTGGAACTGACTCCACAGCAGCTGGTTAGGTACACACAATAAGATCCCCATCCACACCCTGTGGGCTGGCCCTGCCTCACTGACTTTTCTCATCACTTTGCAGTGCTCTGTGAGAGTACGCCCTGGCCAAGCCTTTCTCACTCAGGGCCTTTGCACATCTGGCTGCTCTCCTCGGAATGCTCTTCCGGGCAATTTCCCAGGACTTGGTCCTTCCCCAGCTGGGTCTTTAGCTAACTGTTCCCTGGTCAAAAGGCCTCTCAGGGGCCTCAACTCTCTTTCTCAGCACTCCATTTCTTTCTTTCGTAGCAACTACAGCAATTCCTCATTATCTTAATCTGTATAACTACACTTCTCCAGGACACTTGGCGGCGTGTGGGGACATTTTTGGTTGTCACAGCTGGGGGTGGGGTGCTACTAGCATCTAGTGGGTGGAGACCAGGGACGCTGCTCAACATTTTACAATGCGCAGGACAGTACCTAACACAAAGAACGATCCAGCCCGAGCTGTCAACAGCTCCGAGGGAGAGAAACCCTGCACTCTAAAACGAGCAGATGAAAATTCGGGTCCTGTTCCTCCGCAGTCTCCCAGGCGCCTAGAACAGTGCCTGGCACCTAGGCGGCAATTAATAAATGTAGAAGGAATGAGTAAAAAACAAGAGATTGAAGGGATGGAGTCAGTGAAGAACAAGCTGACAGGCAAATGGACTGACACAGAGACCCCGGCCCGGCTCAGCCCCGCCCCCCCCCCGGCGAGACCCCCCTCGCCCGTACCCCTACGCATCCGCTCCCCACCCCCAGCGCGCGCCCCCCAGGCGCGATCCCCGGGTCCTGAACGCCGCGCGGACACTCACCCGCCCCCTGCCACCGGGGAGCACTAGCACGGCCCGCCGGCTCCATCGTGCCCCTTCGGCCGCGGGCCGGGAAACCGACCGGACGCGCGAGCCGGAAGTACCCACGCGCCGCGCCCGCCGGGACTTGTAGTTCCCGGGCTCTGGGGGCCCGGGCAGCGGCCTGACTCTCGTCGCTTCAGAAACTACGACTTCCGGCGGCCCAGACTCCGCGGGGCGGGATTGGCAGCTTCAGAATCGGGTAGAGAGCATAGCCTATCAGGTACGAGTAGGGCAGATACTTCCGTTAGGATTGTTCAATCACAGAAGTGGGACAGTTTCTATAAAGGCTTGAGCCTCGTGCATCCGCGTTCTTTCCGGTTGCGTGTGAGCACGATACTTACGCGTAGCTGTCGGGGCTGAGGGAGTTTCTCGAACCCTGCAAGCTGGCTTAGCTCTGGATTAAGCCTCCACCTGAGCTGCACATGGGTCCTAGCGGATCCCAAGGTTTTCCTTCGCGGGAGTCCGAATTTCCAGACCCACATCTCCGTCCGGGTAAGCCCGGGCCGGGCCTTTTCCCCAGACGCAGCTCCGAGCCTGTGATGAATTGCTTTAATTTCTGACACCTCGTATGAACACTGTACGTGCAGTCTGATTATTTTGCAAGACTGAGGCTTCAGGGTGCGTGACCTTGATGGGGAGGAGGATTGGGAGTGAAACCACTTGCCCCAAACGGTGGAGGGGGCTACTGTTTATATCTCGGCGCTATCTGGTTTTCAGGGCCATCGTGGAACCGGCTGCAGACCCTGAGCCAAAGTCAACTTCTTGAGCCCAGCGGGCAGCAGGGCCTGGTGGTAAGGTGGCCGTCTGTGTGTCCGAGATACTTAGTAATAAAGTAGAGGTGGTTAACTGATGCTGTGTTAGCTCTTCTTATTCGCCTGCCACGTGCCGCCCTGAGGACTGCTCATCTTGGATGGAAGTTGGGAAGGGTTGGGGCAGAGACATCAAGGTGGTATTTCTTGGCGTCTCTTGGTGCTGCCTTCTCCGTTTTTTGGCTACAATGCTAAGAAAGATTGGGCTTTGTGCTGTTGCATGGAGTGGGTCTTGAGCTCTCACTAGCAGACCACGGAGTGCCCTTTGAAGCCTGGTTGTTAACAGACGAGGTGGAGGCATTCCAGAAAGCACGATTTTATTAACTAGGACTGGGAACAAAGGTTTGCAATCTCTAAGACTCCACGATTTTAGTGCAAGGTGAAACATGATCCTTGTCCCAGCTCTGCCCCATTGTAACCCACCCCTTTCTGGCCTTGCTGAGGGAGGTCTCAGGGACGGAACCCCTCACGACATGCAGGGCAGTCACTCCCGTCCCAAGTCTACCTGACGCTCGTGAATGCCTAAATTATATTCCCTGTATTACAAAGACTGGGAGTCTCCAAGGTGACAGGAAGAAGACCCTATATAGGATGCTTAACCAGACCTAGCAGGTGGGGCAGGAGCAGCTGGCGGCCCTGGGACGCAATGCACAAAGGAGTCAGTGATGGAGCCTTTTCTGGCCGGGTAGTGTACATGGCTCCAGTCAAGGCTTCTGTAGGCCGTTAGGCACTGTACACCTTGGCCTGGTGTCCAGCAGGGGGCAGCAGAGCACTGGGCAGTCGGGCTCGGACACAGGACCACCTCTACCATGCTGGCCTAGAGGCAAGGGCTGCGTACCTGCTGCCTCCCTGAAGCTAGTTTACTGGGACTGGGGCACAAGATTGCCAGTGAGGCATGGAAGGGGCCAGGCTCAGCCTGAGTCCTTGGGATGACCACTGGCAGCCTGTGCCCAACCAGGTCAGGGTCTGCAGCAGGAGCCCCCACGGCCCTCCCTCTTAACATAGTCGTGCAGCCAGAAGTGGGCCTCACTGGGGGCCATCATGGAGTGCTGCTTCAACTCCCTGTGGGATGGGTGACCCTGAGCAGGGTGGTCTGGAGACCCCGACCAGGGTGTCTCAGGCAGCTGGCCTGGGATGGGGACTTAACTTTGCTATGGCCGTGAAGGCTAGGTCCACGTTGAGGCCTGTCTTCACACTGGTCTCCATGAAGGGCAGTCTGTACTCCTGCAAACAGCTGTGCCAGCTGGGCCTTGGCCTGGAGGGACAGCTAGGACCCTGTCCCCGCAGCCACAGGACCACCCTCCTGCCACCCCTGCCCCCTGCTCACCTTGGCCAGCTTCTCCCCGTCCTCCCCCTTCACCTCATGCTCCTGGGTAGAGTCCACCTGGCTTGGGCACATGGGGCTTTTGTGACAGCTGCCCACCCATCACCCTTGCCCTCCTGCAGGAAGGACAGGCTGGGCCCACCTTGTTGCCCAGCAGCATGAGTACGGTGTCATGCTGGGCATGCTCCTGGATCTCGCTCAGCCAGGCCTGCGGGGACCAGGGACATTGGAGGCCCAGGCCAGGACGCAGTGGGAGGTGGGATCCAGGATCTGTAAACCCCAGGACCACACCCTCTAGGCACCGGTAGGGCTCTTGCTGACAAGGCACAGCTGCCATGCTGAGGCACCTAGTTTACAGGTAGCTGGAATGTCAACCTGACCCACTAAGGCCCTTCTCTCAACCCTGACCCCTGCATTCAGATCACCACTAGGGGGCTGTCGCCACCCCCCTTCGGCAGGTCCTCAACCCTCTGGGATCTCTGCCATATGACCCCTTCCCTGGTGTGGTCCAGGGGGTGGGGTGGAGTCAGGAGGTCCCACCAGGGCCTGTTACCAGGCCCCCTGCCAGGAAAGAAGCATTGACTGGGATGTTGTCAAAGGAGGCCTTGGAGTGGTGGGGGCAGATGGGCACCTGTCACCCACACCCTCATCACCCACACACCCCCAGTCACAGGGTGATGGTGACATCACACTAGCACACCAGCTATACACCAGCTACTTCCTACCCACTTGGCACCTGGGTACTACCTCAGCAGGAGCCAAGGGAGCTAGGGCACCAGCAGAACACAGCCCGCCTTCCTGGGGACCTGAGGCCCCGCACTCACCATAAGCATCTCCATAGTAGGCTGCGGAACTGCTCCTGGCCAGCTGTGTCCCAGCGGGTCAGGCGGCCCAGCCCCTCCCAGTGTCCCCTGCCCCCAACTCCCCCCCCCCCCATCACCTCTCACCTGGAGCTTCACCTTCATGCCATCCACATCCAGAACTTTGTTCTGAAACGGAACCACCCAGCTCCTGCCAGGGACCAGCCAACCACCCTGTCCCAGGCAGTGGCTGGGCCAGCGCCATCATCTGGCCAGGGGCTCCCAAGAGTGGGATGGGGGGGCAGTGCCAGGCCAGGACAGCCCAGCCCTGCTGCCCAGATGGGGAGACTGAGTTAACGGGTCCCCACCTTCCAGGACCTACCAGGCCCCTGACGCGGGGGGCATGGAGGGCATGACCCTTGCTAGATCCTGAATTTTCCCCCACCTCCACCTCAGGAGTTGGCTCTGCCCCTACACCTGCCTCCTAGTCCCCCTCCCCCTGCCTGCAGTTTCCATGGCCTCTTTGGCCTCTTTCACCTGAGGGATCCTTGGGTCCCCCAGCTCTCCTCGACATTCCCCCTCACCCCTGGGTGAGCTGGTCCAGGTGCCCCAACACGTGAAGATGCCAGGCCCCTCTACCACCAGGATGGCCCCGTACTCCAAGGTTCAGCCCACCCCGAGACCTGGAATATAACCCCCCCAACTGTTCTTCACTCAGTCCTGTTGCTCTTCCAGCCAACCCCTTGCCCCCACCCCCACAGTACCTCTCAAGCCCCCAGCACTTCCTCTCCTGGGCCCACTTGCCCATCCAGCCTCAACCCGCAGCCAAAAGCAGCCCGCTCCCTGTGGCCACAGGGCCCTGCCACCCCAGCTTGCCCCTGCCTGGCCCCTCTTCTCATGCTCTGCACAGGTTGTGCTGCTCCAAGCACACATGTAATGGCTTACTTGAAGTCACCCACACTGTGACCCCAGGCACACGACTAATGCCTCATCTCAGTTTCCTCATCTGCAAATGGGGATGCCAGGGTACCCACTGGGGGACTGTACCAGGGTCATATGAACGAACAGAGTAGTGGGGACCTCATGCCCCAGTGAGGGCCTCTCCCCCTAAAACTTACCAGGGGTTACAGGGGCAGGAGGAGAAAAGAGGGGCAGGATTGCTTAACGGATACTGAGTCTCTTAGTGGATGGAAAAACCAGAAACGGATCATGGCAATGGCTACACAACATGGTGAACATAATTATGTCACTGAATTGTATGTGTAAAAATGGATGAAATGGCAAATGTTTTGTTATATACATTTCATCACAATTAGATGAAGAAAAACCCTCTCCCCTCTGGACCTTGGGCTCCCGAGGGCAAGCCTGCGTCTGTCTTGCCCACTGCAGTAACCCTGGAGCCCTGAATGGTGCCTAGTCCACAGTTGGTGCTCATTCCACGTTTGCTGGCTGATGTGGTCCCCAGCCTGGTCCTCCCAGGATAGGAGTAGGCACAGGCCCCAGGTTCCATCTGCTGGTGTGGGGTGGTGCAGGAGGGGCCCTCACCACAAGCCCAGGCCCCTTGGCTGGCTCACGCCTGCCTACCCCACTCCCTCAGCTCCTTCTCTCAAGGTGCTCCTGTGTCTCCAGGGAACTGGGTGCAGCCATCTGCTAGGCTGGGGAGGACACCCCGCCTTCTCTGGTACCTGGGGCAGTGGTGTGAACCCAACGGCCTCACATCCCTAGCTGCCTGGCCGGACCCAGAACAAAGAGGAGGGTGAGGAGGGGGCCAGAACAGGAAAAGGATCCCACCCCAGCCTGAATAAACGACCTCCTCTGGTACCTCAATGCTGACAGCCTTCTGGAGGACTTGAGGGGACCTGACTCCCAGGCTGGAGTTAGCCTCTTTTCTGTCCCCAGATGGGCCTTCTGCCTAGCCTCCTGCTAACTGGGTCTAACTAAAGGGTGAAAAATGCAAATCCAAGTTTTGCTGAGAACACACCAACACCTTGGCACTCAGAATTCAAACTGGTGCGCAGAGGTGCGGGCTCTGCTTCCGGAACCTCCAGGTCTGAGGCCCTGGCCCTATCCTTCCTTGCTGACCCCACAGGCTGCTGGAGGTGCCTCAGGGAGCCGAGAGCCTATGGGCACCCCTAGAAAAGCCTAGGAGACAGCCTGCAGGTTGGTGGGGCTAAGGGGGTCTCTGACAGTGGAGGGGAGCTAGGTGGGAACCTGATCCTCCTCCCCAAGGGCAGGGACATCTGCCCCAAGCAAGGTCTGGGGACACAGCCCCCAGTCTCTAGGGAATGCCCACCCCAGCTCTGGGGGTGGTGCTGGCAAGCACTACAGCCACCTTTCCCATGGGACCTGGGCAGCAGCCAGGGTATCCCCTGCAGTCCCAGGGTTTCTCTGTGCTGGGCCTTGACTGGCCAGCCTTAGGGGCACCAGTTCCCACCCCTAAAGGCAGAGTGGAGAACCCTAAGGGTGGTGCCAGGGGTACATCTCATTTCAGTCACTGGAAGACATGCCTGACCCAGAAGCTTGGTACTGTGGGGAAACAGAGAACCAGGGCACCTGAAGGGAGGGAGGCTGGGTGAACAGACCCCCAGTCAGTAACCCCACTCACCCGGAAGTTGATGCCCACGGTGGCGATGAAGATCCCAGCCAGGAAGACCCTGTCCTTGAAGTGCACCAGCAGGCAGGTCTTCCCCACGCCCGAGTCTCCCACCAGCATCACCTAGGGCAGTGGGAGAGGGCAGGATATCAGGCCTGGGGTGCAGGAATCTGGCCACTGAAGCATCCAGAGGGGGTGTCAGGTGTGCCCTGAGCTAGCCTGGCCTGGGGGCTGTAGGCAAGGGGTAGGGATGGAGGAAGGAGGCGCAAAGCCCAGGCTGGCAGGTCCCACAGGGCCTGGGGGAGTTAAGGCAGCCTATGGCCCCCACCAGCATGGAACCCCAGCTTCCGCCTCTGGAAGGCCTTGTCCCCTCTCTCCTTCCCAGTCAGTGGGGTGAGATAGCTGCCTCCACCAGGGCTGTACCTACCCCCACCCCACAGGCTCAGATACCAGGCTTAATCTGGGAGGGGTCAGGGCAGCCCAGGAGCTTGGGAAGGGAGTATTCGGGGCCTAGTGGGGAGCAGAGGCAACGGGGGTGGCAGCTGGGGACCTCCTAAGAGGTTTATGGAAGCATCCTGCTGGTGTCTTCTTCAAATCCCAGCAAGGCTCATAAGGAATTTGCTAACTGACCTAGGGTCCTGGCCAGATTTGTGGGCAAGGAAGCCCCAGGTCACCCATCAAGAGACCAAGGAGAAGCAGCCTGGCCCTCCCCCTCCTCCCACCCCCAGCCTGCAGCCAATGGCTCCATACCCCAAAGTCCTGCCCCTTTCTTCCCACGATTCACACAGCTCCTGCCCTTGGCCTGAGGGTGGCCGCCCATGCTCCCCACCAAGCTGGTAAACCTCTTCTTAGTACCCCCCCCTCAAAAAAGGAAGACCACAGCCCGGGTGGGGGCAGGGGGTATTAAGCGCAGGGAATAGGGACCTACCAGGTTCTGGCCCCTCGCGGGACCCTAGGTCCAGCCCTGCCAGCTGGGGGGCAGCAGGACTTGCCACCTGTTGGGTACCATAATCCCGGGCCGACAGCTGTGTGACTGCGATGCACCGGGCCAGCTGGACCAGCTAGCTGCAGGGTGCCACGCGGCCCTGTGCCCCTCCTGGGCCCCCTTCCCCCTGGCTCAGGCCAGGTGCCACCTGCTGCGCTGGCCCGGGGCGGGGAGGGGGGCTGGCTCACTTTGAAGGCGATGTCAGTAGAAGTTGCCGCCGCTGTCGAGTGAGGGCCGGCCGGGCTGCTGGGGCCAGCTGGGCGGCGCCTAGGAGCCGGGGCGCTCGGTCGCCGGGCGTGCAGCCGGGGCCCGTTGGCCGAGGGCAGCGCGGAGGCGGCGGGCGGAGGCGGCGTGAGCACGGGCCCCCTTGCTCCTGGAGGTCTTCTTCCTGGACATACCGGCATGCTCTGGGTGCTCACGCTGCTGCAGCCGCGCCTGGGCAGTCCAGCCGCCGGCAACGGCAAAGCCAGCTCGGAGCGGAACGGGGCCCGGGGCACCCGGGCCCTGCCCCCGCCCCCTCCCCCCCTCCCCGCGCCCGACAGGCTGAGCAGCCACTCAGGCCAGGCCTCAAGCTGCCGCTGCCAATGGCCAAGCGGGGGGCGGGGACACGCAAAGGAGTCTGTCTCCGGGGGCGGGGGCGGGGCCGGGGGCGGGGCCGGGGCACTGCCCAGGTATGCGCTGTCCGCTTGCCCCAGCCCAGCACCCCAGGCCCAGGGACAGCTCTGTGGCCGCCCCCGGGTCTTGCCAATGTGCTGGGGCAGTGAGCCTGGGTAAGGTGAGCACCCTGGGACCCTGCTGCCCCTCAGTGTGCTGTGCGCCGCCCCTGCCCAGTGATTCACACTGGACCGCTTCTGGGGCTGGCGCCAAGAGGGGTCCTGAAGTGGGGGCGCTGGGGCAGTGGGCCTGGATGGGTGGGCACTCTGGGATTCTGTCATTTCTCCAGCCAGAGGGGCCGCCTGACCTACTACCCCGACCCTTTCATGCTCAAGGCAAGCGGTCCTGGAGCATCCAGCACTCCAGTGGGCTTGGCAAACAAATGCCCAGCGCCTGGGGCTCAGCTGACAGCTGGCTACCTGACAGGGAGAGATGACACCGCTGTACACTCTCCCCCACAGCCTCTGGATCCCCGGGAAAAGGGAAGTCAGGGGTCACAGCCAGCAGCAGGCCCTAGGATTGTCCCCTCCCATGGGACTGAGCGTTGAGAGGTCTGGAGGCCGAAGGAGGCTGGACCCCTTCCCCACATGCTGTGACTGGCCCCTCTCCTTACCAGGCCAGCTATTTCTGGACCAAGTGCTGCTTCTCCAGAACTCACCTGGCCCCTGATTACCCTTCTCCAGGGCTAACACCTCTCCCACCCTGTCTGCTGGGGCTGTCTCAGGGCCCCCACCCGAGATGCCCCAGCTTTGAGGAGGTGGCAGTAGTCAGCGAATCCTGGCATGGAGCTCCTCAATGCCTTGCCCAGGCCTGGGGGGCCTAGGAAGGGCTCTGCTTGCTGCACCCCCGGCTAGCCCCAAGATGTGACAGCTGTCACCAGATCCTGGCCCTCCAGAGGCTTAGCCCTCCCACTGGCCCAAACAATCAGCTGCCTCTTGGGATCAGAGGTCTGAGAAAACACGGATGGAGGGACATTGCCTGCAAGAGTGACATACTGAGGGAGGCCTGGCTCCACTGAGACTATCAGGTGCCCAGCACACATCATCTTCAAATGGACCCTGAGAGGTGGGTGCTGTTGTTGTCCCCCTTGTACAGACGAGAAATTGAGGCCCAGAGAGGCAAGGAGAGCTGTCCAAGGTCACCAGGGAGGAAGTGGCAGAGCCAAGATTTGAGCCCAGCAACTCTGGCTCCCAAGAGCATAAACAGTCCCCTGGTAGGGTTGGCCCAGTGGTCCCCTAGAGTCCCACCCCTCAACTACCTGTCAGGGCCAGACCAAGCCCAGAGAAGCCCTCTCAGGGCCCCCAGGCCCCCTTTCCCTGCCCTGTACCTCTGGCCCCACCCCTTGCAGGCCCTCCCAGATGTGTGCAGTGAGGCCTGATTTGGGGGTATTGGGCCCCCACGGCTTGCCCTGGGGACTCCAGGTGTCCTACTCCCATGAGGCCAACCTCAGGGTGGCTGGCCCAAGGTCTCACCTAGGGGCCCGAGCAACTGATTTCCCCTAGCCTCAGGGTCCCAGAAAGTTGGCACCCCCGTCCTGCTAGCTGCTGCCTGCACCGCTTGTGGGCATGGGGCCTGTGGAGAATTCTGGGGTCTCTGGAGTCCCTGGGGGCTGCAGGTAGGGCATCTGATAGGGATGACCAGGAACAGAGAGGTAGGCAGGCAGGCCAGAGAGAGTGGCTGGCCAGGAGGGGTGAGGAGCTGAGCAGCAGAGGAGAAAGGCTGGTCCTTTCCACCTTTACATTTAGGAGTGTTTATGTCAAAATCCAGCTCTCTGGTTTCTCTTGCAAATGGAGAGATTTGGGCCCCTGCCTCACAGCACCCCTTCTCTCGCCTTCCAGCAGTCCTCCCAATCTTCGATCATCTTGCCTCTTGGCTCTTCTATTTGCCATCTGTCTCATCCTCTGGGTACAGGAACCAGTTTGTCTTGGTCACTGCCATGTTCCTGGCAGCTGACTCCAGGCCTCAATAAACAATTATTAAATTGACAAGAGGAATATAAATTAGAACAGACCCCACTTCAGGAGGATGTGTTGTTGCTAACAAGGACTTGAGGCAGAATGGTCCTCAACCTGCAGTGAGAGCAAGAGCAGTGTGATCAAGCTGTGAGAGCAATGCTTTGGGGAGGCGGACACATTTGCACTGGGGTATAAAGGTTGAGCAGGAGTTCAACAGGAGAGGAGGCAGAGAAGTTTGCCATGTGGAGGGAGAAAATATGGGAAGGGTCTGAGTTCTAGTAGGTGAGTAATTGAGCTGAAGAGGCCAAAGTGTGTGGAGGTCATCAGGTTGGGAGGGTAGAAGGGGGCTAGATTGTAAGGGAAATTTGAATTTCATACCTAGGAGCCTGAAAATTGTCCAGAAGGAAGTAGGAAGCCACTGCAACAGAGAGAGGCACGGTGTTACAGGGAGTGGAGGGATGCTGGAGACTGTGAACAGGGAGATGAGTTTGAAGAAGCTTGCCATAACCCAGGGGAGAGATGATAAGGGCAGAAGGAGCCTCCAGACCTGAAGGTGAAGGAAAAGCCAGAGTCCACAGGGCAGGTCCCTGAGGCAGGGTCCGGAGTCCAGTTGAGCCTGAGGCTGAGAAGAGGTGAGGCATGAGAACCGTGCTCCCCCTGCCCCATCCCCCCAAGGAGGGTGCCTAAAGCCTCAATCTCTCTGGCCAGGGCTGGCTCTGCTGGGCAGGAGCAAGATCGACAAGTGCTCATATTACAACAAGGGACAGAGTGACCACAGGCCTGTTCCAGCCTCCCTGAGGCTTTCTCCTAGACCTTCACCCCCTTTCCCTCTGATGGCCCAGGCCCTGTGCTCCCCTCATGGCTGTGGCCTCCAACTTGTGCACTCTGCCCTCTGACTGGTCCTCCTGGATGTCTGACTGCTGGGGCCTGGAGTGATGGTCACCATGAATCCCCAGCCATGAGGACCCTCTGGGACTAAT
This sequence comes from Loxodonta africana, assembly GCF_030014295.1. Taxonomy (NCBI): domain Eukaryota; kingdom Metazoa; phylum Chordata; class Mammalia; order Proboscidea; family Elephantidae; genus Loxodonta; species Loxodonta africana. The sequence continues at coordinate 55,433,654 of NC_087353.1, read as the reverse complement.
GCCCTGAGGCAATCTCCCTGGGCCCCCATTTCCCCAGCCCTCCAGCTTCACCTCGCACTCTTCCCTGTACATCTCATGTGCTGGGAAAGGGGCTCAGAAGGGAATGAGTCTTCTTCAGCCTTCCAGGACCTGCTCAGAGCCCCCTTGTCCAGACAGCCTTCCTTGATTCTGCCCACCCCGACTTCTTGTTCCCTAGACACTCATATTTGCTCTCTGTGGTCCCGACTGACCTCACTGGGCTGCGTTGGTCTCTGTGAGCTTCCTGAGGACCGGACCCCATCCTACCACACTCTTCCTCCCCCAGGTCAGTGCTGCACCAAGTACAGAGGGCGAGAACTCTGTGGCCCAGTAGGAGAGAGCTGGGCTGGGTTCCAGGTGTCCTTCAGCAAGGTGGGCGTGGCCATGCCCCCAAAGCTTGGGCCCCAGAGCCCCTCCCAAGAAGTAATTCTATAGATTTCAGAGAAAGGGACCCCAATGGGGACGGTGCCCCAGTGGTGTCCCTGGCTTGCTGTGTGACCCTGCACATGTGGTGAACGCTCTCTGGGCCTGCTTCCCCCTCCGTGAATCGAGGGGGCACAGGAGCTGATCTCGAGGTCCCTTACAGCTCAAACACCTTATGTTCTATGAGATCCCTGTGAACGTTGCCATGGAGACGTCAGAGGAGAAACTGCTGCAGTGCTGAATGAGATTTCCACCCAGAAGAGGTGGACTGAGGCACCCCAGGAAGCGGGTGACACCATAGGTACTCTGGCCCAGGTGCCCAGGTACACAGGGGCTTCTGAGATGACACACCCCACCTGCAGCCCACTCACCTATGTCCCACTGAGGCTCTGCTTAGCAGGTGATACCAGGCCATGTTGGATGCCCATCCCTGCCTGGAGAAGGGAAAGGCCGTCCCATGGGAGGGTTGGGACCAAGGGCCATTTCCCCGCAGATGTGACTACTGTCTGTCATCACTGCCCACAGCAGCGCCATTGTTCACAAGGATGGGGAAGGTGCAGAGGTGCTCATGCTGCAAAGGAAGGTGAGCTAATCCCCAAGTCCTGTCTCTGAGGTTGTTATGGCAGCAGCCTCATTCCCAGACTGCTGGGGACCTGCTTTTAGCAGTGCTGGCTTCCAGCTCCTGAGAAGACACCCATTGGCTGTTGGAGGAGGCAGAGTGAGGAGGTTGGTAGAGGAGAGTCAGGCTAGGGAGGCCCAAGGGGTGCTCTTGGTAGCCGCAGAGCTGGACCAGGCAGAGGCCTCTACCCTGAGCTGGGCCTGATGTAGGTCAGGCCTCTGGGAGTGGGCAGGGCACCTCCAGCTGCTCCTAACTCCATGCACTCCAGGCATCTGAGTGAGTTTATGGTAGGTATATGCATCAGTGTAGGTCCGTAAAACAGACACCAGTGTAACTATGACACTCTCTGAGAATGACTGCAGAAGACTGGGCCAGGTGCTGCTGAACTTGCATTGTCTTTTTCACTTAATTATAAAAATAATATGTGATCATCTTGAGCATTTCTTCAATGCAGAAGGTAAAGACAAGAATAAAAGTTGCCCTCCATACCTGATCTCTTTCTTCAGGGAAAGCCACTATTAGGTTTGGCAATGACACCTGTGTTAATTTCCATGGCTGCTGTAACAAATTGCTGCAAACATTATGGCTTAAAACAACACACACTTATTATCTTACAGTATGGAGGACAGGTGTTTCAAATGAGTCTTATGAGACTAAAACCAAGGTGTTGGTAGGGCTGGTTCCTTCTGGAGGGTCCAGGGGAGAAGCTGTTCCTTGTTGCTTCCAGCTTCTGGCGGTCTGCATCACTCCAGTGTCTGCTTCCACAATTACACTGCCTTTTCCTCTTCTGTCATCAAATCTCCTACTGCCTCCATCTCATAAGGACATTTGTGATTACATTTAGGGCCCACCCAGATAATTCAGGATAATCTCCCCATCTCAAGATCCCTAGTTTATTACTGCTAAATCCCTTTTGCCATATAAAGTTAGTATTCAGATGTTCCAAGGATCAGAACCTGGGTAGTTCTACAGGCTGTTACTCAACTGATCCCAGCACCTCTGGGTTTTGTATTTTGGAATTTTGTGAAAGATTTTATTTGAAACAAGGTTTCTGTGGCTGAGAAAGACCTCAAAGTCATTGAACAATGGATTTCTTTTTTGCGTGTTATTTCTGTCTAGTTTAAGTATCAAGATTATTCTAGGTATATAAAATTTCTTTAAATATTTTGCTTTTTTTTCCTGTGCTCTCTCAGAGTGTAGATAAAAATCACAATTATCTGCTCTTTCCACATTTTATGGAATTTGTCCATAAAATGATCTGGATTAAGCTGTCTTCTCCTGGCATGACTCTTTCAACTTTTTTCCTTTGTTATTGTTTTATTTGGGGTTTCCATTTCTTGAGTCAGGTTTCATAGTTGTATTGTCATACGATATAACATCTCACATAGTTTTCAAAAACATAGGCAAACGGTGACTCATAATTTTCTGTCTTAATTTGAAACTTTTTAAAATTTCTGTGGAAAAAGCCATTAATTCTTAATCTTACTGCTCTGCATTTTAGTTTCTCTTTCTCTCTTTTGGTCGCACTTGCCAGAGTTTGTCTGTTTTTCATCTTAATAGCCTTATATATTAAAAAGTTATCGATTTTGTTAATCAATTCTACTCTTTTAAAAACTTTAAAAATAACCAATTTGTGCTTTTAGCTCTCTTATTTTCTTCCTTCTACTTTATTTTGGCTTATTTTATAGTAGTTGTTTTTTTAGAATGCTGAAATGAATGCTTCCCTTACGTACTTTTGGGTTTTTATGCTTAATAGTAAAAGCTACTAATGTGCTTTGTTTCTTTCTGTATATATAGTTTTGACTGAATGATACAGATTTACTATGATGTATACTCAGTGTTATACATTTTTATATAATCCAATTTTAATTTTTTTGGCCCAAGATGTATTTAAAAGAGGGTGTTTAAACATCCAAATGATTGGATTTTATAAATCAGCTTTGTTGAGGTACAATTTACGTGCAGTAATGTTCACCAATTTTAGGAATGAAATTTAGTGAGTTTTGATAAGTATGTAGTCATGTAACTAAGACAGGGAGGAAAGACCCTGAGATTGGAGGGTGCCTGTTTGAGAAATAGTGAACAGACTGCTGTGGTTAGGGGAGAAACAAGTCAAAGAGAAATAGACTATACTATCAGAGAGATAATAGGGGGTTGAGTGTGGAATCTAGAGACTTAGTAAGACAGAGAACAGAGGGGCCCCAAAATCTGCAAACAAAGTAACAAGAAATGGGCCAGGGCACAGAAACAAAGCCATTCCCCAGAACAGTGGGGCAGGGTATCTAAAAATAGCCTGCAAACTTCTTTAAAGTTGCCTTTTTTTTTTTTCAGAAGCCGCTGGAGAAGGCCAGGCCCAGGGACAGGCATAGAACGTCCACCTGTGACCGCTGTGTAACCTTCCACCAGGGGCAGTGAGGGGCTACAGCCCCAGCTGGGGAATGGAACCCGGGGAGTGGGAGACCGCACAGATGTGACACCCCATAATAAGTCCTGCTACGAATTCCAGAGGCCTCCGGGACAGGAGCCATCTTGGAAAGCTGTTGCACGTGCACATTAGTTAACATATCCCTGCCTGTACCTATGAGTAAACGTGAAACTTTTCTTGCCCAAGAACTTTTAAAAACTCAGGCCTGTCTTTTGTTCTGTGAGATACGGGTATACTTTGCTCTAGGCCCTCCTCGTCTCCGCTTGCAAGCCTCTTCAATAAAGCTTTGCTCATGTGGAAAACTATGTGCCTTACCTGCTCATTCTTGACCAGTGAGAGGCAAGAACCTTATTCTGGTAACACAACCATCACCACATCATGATATAGAACATTTTTATCACCCCCAAAAGCGCCCTCTTGTCCCTTTGCAGCAACCCCCCTCTCAGCTCCAGCCCCTGGCTACCACTGACCTGCTTTTTGTCACTATAAGCGGTTAGATTTCTTAAAAACAGCTTTATTGAGGTCTAATTGACACACAATAACTGCACATATTTAAAGTGTACAAACAACTTGATAAGTTTTGACTTACATATGTACACACCCATGAAACTGTCACCATGATTAAGATAACGAACATATATATCCTTCCCAAAAATTTCCTTGTGCTTTGGTGGTTAAATTAAAAAAAAAACAAAAACTTTTTGTTATTAATTTCTAGTTGTCTTGCACTGTGATCAAAGAACGCAGTCATCAAATTTCTACTTTGCGGAATTAATTGAGATTTAACTCAAAGCTGTGTATCTCTATATCTATGGAACCCTGGTGGTGCAAAAGTAAGTACTTGGCTGCTAATTGAAAGGTTGGCAGTTCAAACCCACCCAGTGATCTCCTTCTGTAAAGATTACAGCCTAGGAAACCCTAGGGGGCAGTTCTACTCTGTCACATGGGGTCACTATGAGTTGAAATTGACTCAGGGGCACGTAACAACAACAATATAGGTAGTCTCTGACTTACGACACGGTTCAATTCCCACGACTCCGTGGTAAGTCGATTCTGACATAAGTGGAATACCTTTTTTTTTATGTTTTCATTATTATTGCCTTTTATTATCAGTATCTTTATAAACCCTATTTTTATTTGTCTTTGAGGGTTGGCACGAGAATGATAACATCAGCAAACTATGCACTACAACATTGCATGTACGTATTACTAACGATAAGATGTAAAAAAAAAAACAAAACGAGGATCTTAAGTGCGGTTCCTAAGTAACTGAACACATCATAAGTCGGGAACTATCTGTATACATGTAAATATATATACATATAAATATATAACACTGAAAAATGCTTTTAACATATTTTTAAAGAATTATAACCTTTATATACTTAATCACATTAACTTTTCAACTATTTGGGTCTCTCTATAATTGTCAGGATGTCCAGCCTTTTCCTCAGGCCCTGGGAAAGGACAGTTGTGGTACAGCCAGCTTTGGGTTGGATTCAGGGTGTGTGGAGGTGGACGGGTGAAAAACCCAGGACAACCTGTAGGGGGCAGTGTTGACAAAGGCCAGTTCTGATCTATTTCCTTTGACCTTGCCAAAACACTGTTGTATAAAACTGTTATTGAAATTCTCTTATCTTTCTCAGTTAAAAAAAAAAAATTGCCTACTTGATTTACGAAATTCAGAGGAAGATGTAGTAAAATACACCATAACGATTTTGGTTTCGTTCAAATCTTTGTGTATGTCTAACAGTTTAGCTTTGTGTGTTGATGTTCTACTTTTGAGAACACAAAGGTTCATAATATTTCTTCTACATAGTTTTTACCTTTTATCAGTGTAAAAATACCATTTGTCTTCAAATTCTACTTTCCTGGTAGTAATACTGCCACCTTTACCTTCTCTGTGTATTTCTCTATTCTCAGCCTTTTGGGGGTTATTTATTTTAGCTGTGTCCTGGTAAACAGCAATTTCTGGGTCTAGTGTTCCTTTTCAATATGAGAATCCTTGTCCTTTTACAGGGGAATTTAACTTATTTACATTTACTATTACTACTCCCATGGTTGGTCTTACTCCTACCATTTCATTTTATGTGTTCTAATTGACATACCAAGCGATTCATTGTTTCCTTTTTAAAATCCTTACCTGGACTGATCAGGTTTTCTTGTTTCTTCTTTCACTTCTAATTTTCTTCTTTCTTTTTTACGCTAATAGTTATCATTAACAGTTAATAAAAGCCTTCATATTTCATCAAGAACTAAGCGCTGCTCCAACACTCCCTTCCTTGAACCAAACAAGATTTTTGGCACATTTTATTTTCTCTGTCTCACCACAGGTTTTGTTGAAATAATCTACAGTTTCATTTCCAGATAATTATTTTCTTTTTTTTTCCTGTTTCCAAAATCCTTTCCAAACAATTGCACTTCACTCCACTACCAGCTTTAAACAATCACGCTAGATTAATCTGTTTTGCTCATTTTGCACTACTGTTTCATGTTGGTATATCTTCCCTCATTGTGAGTCCTTGACTCTTACTGGTTTGTGATTTGACTGGAATGAAAAACTTGGGTTTGGAATCAAATTCCAGCCCTGCTACTCAACCGCTGTGTGGCCTGACAACTTTCTTAACCTCTCTGTGCTTCAATTACCTTGATTAAACACAGGGAATAATAACAGTACCCACCTTCTAGAGTCCTGAAGACTGAATGGGATATGGCAGTGAATGAATGGATGGGGAAATGAAGCATGTGGGTCCCTTTCCTCCCTCCTGTTTCTCAAGAAACTCTCACTACAACCCTCCCACTCCTTGCTCTCTCCTTTGCTTCTCCCTTTTTGCTGGTACACTTCCCTTAGTCTGGAAACCTGTTCAAGTCTCTTTCAAATTAAGAAAACACCTTGGCTTCCACTCTATGTCTCTCTCTTGTCCCCTGCTTCTCTGTCTCCTTTTATAGCCAGGCTTCTAGAAAGAGTAGGTCAGATGCCATGTCCACACCTCCTCGCTCACTCCCTGGCATCTGGCTGTCTACTAACCATTCCACTTAACACACACTTGGTCCAGGTCATCAGCAAACACCATGCCTCCAGCAAGAGGCAGATGAAGTGTCAGGGACAAGGGACAGTGGGGAGTAAATACTCTGCCTACAGTAGATGCTCCATAAGTGTGTCCCCTGAATGGGTGTGTGATTGAAGTGGCACATAAGGTGGGAGCTGGGGAGGCTTCCTGGAGGAGGAGGTACCTCAGCTGAGTTTGGAAGCATAAGTATGCATGGGGTGGAAGGGAAAATCATTCTAAGCAAAGGAACAACATAGGGCAAGGTTAGGCAGTGGGAGACTATAGAGAGTTCTGGAAGCCTCAGGGGGGGGTATGTGTGGGCCTGTGTGGTGAGGGAGGGTGGAGCGGGGTCGACATCAGCTTCATACCTGGCTCCTGCCCTGTTTCTGCAGCGCAGGCCCTTATTAACCTCTCCCCTGAAGCTTCTCCCTCAACTTCCACACATTGTGACCCGGTTTCCGTTACTTCTCTGGCCCCCTTGCTCAGACTCCTCCCGAGGTCTCTCTCCTCCTCACCTCTTGGTTGGGGTTCCCTGCTTCTGGGGGCTTCCCCCGCCCCAAAGGAGCTCGTCCCACCCCACACACAACTTCAGGTCCCCACCTCCAGCTGAACTGTGGAATCTTCTCGGGTGGCCCAGGGCACCACATGCTCAGAACCCACTCCTCACCTTTCCCTCTTCCCTCCTGCTCAGGGCATCCCCACCCAGCAACAGCCCCTCCGCCATCCTGGCACCAACCCAGAGACTCCTCCCTCCCTGAGTCCTCACATCCAGTCCTGATGCCCCTTCCCCAGTCGGCCCTCCCACTTCCCCCTGCCCCATTATCATCCCTCACCTAGATCCTAGCTTCCTACTCACCTCCACCCATGCCCTCATTCCCAAACTTGGTGCCCAAACATTCCTTCTGCAATTCTGCATCAAAAGGTTCTTGTGGTTAAAAAGGTTTGCAGGCTTTACAATTTCCTCCATTAGGATGGAAGTTCTTCCATATGTCTAACTTAAGTCCTTCCTACTACCTGGTAGGGAATTGCTTCAGGAAGCTCTGAGTTGGAGACAGCAAGTTGTGTGTGGGTTGGGGGGGTCAAGCCTCGAGCATGGGTTACAGCTGGGGATCCTGGACCCCCACCTGGGCTGTTGGCTGGATAGCCTGTATCTGCTCCTAGACCTGGAAGAGGTGGTGGCTACCTATACTCTGTTCATCCTTGACCTCCGCTGTGCCAGGGGCCCATGGGCTGGGCTGGGTGTCCTGCGGGTTTTAGATCCTCTCCCAGCTCTAAAATGTAGGTATGTTTGTGCCCATTACACAGATGGGAAAAGAGAGGCGAGGAGATGCTGCTTCAGGCCCAAGTGAATAGCAGGGCCTCGATGTGCCCACAGTGGTCCATCTGGGCACATCTCTCCCAGCAAATGGCAGTGGGAAGTGGGTCCAGAATCTGTAGTGTGGTTGAAGTTTCCTGGGTAGTTTACACCTCAGAGAGAGCAGGTCCTGGGAAGGAAGTCCAGAAGCCTCCTTGTTGGGTAGACATGTCCTGGGCCTTGGGAGCAGTGGGAACCAGGGCCCTTGCATAGGAGTCTGGCCCCCTCAGAGTGCTGACTCAGCCTCCATCCAGGCTCTTGGGAGAAGGACTCAATCAGCCAGCTTAGGCCAGGTGTCTACTCAGGCCCAATGGTCATGGCCCAACAGCAGGGCCATGCAGAGGAGACAGGCTTCCAGAAAGTGGCCTGGGGACATGAGGCAGGTCCCAGGGAACAAAAAAGGCTGGTGGGTAGCCTGGTGGAGGCCTTAGGGAGCCAACAAGGGGCAGTGGCCAGGCAGGACTTGATGTCAATGCGGTCACCATGCTGGGGAAGAAGCCCAAGTCCTTAGCAGGGCCTATGGCACTGCGGGGACAAGTTTGGCAGAAGGAGCCCACCCGTGATTGCACAGCAGACACGCAAATAAGGAGACCCCACAATAAACTCTGAGTTGACATAATGGGGAGAAGGGGCATTGTCCAGTTTTTTCTTTAAAAACTTTGGCTTGACTGGTAATGGGGAGCCCAAGGTCGAGAAGGGAGAGTGTTGACATATCATGCAGTTGTTAACCAATATCATAAAACAGTATGTGTACTGTTTAATGAGAAGCTACTTTGTTCTGTAAACCTTCATCCAAAGTACAATTAAAAAAAAAAACAACTTTGGCTTGAATTCATTAAAAAGTTATTTATTTTTTATTGAGATATAATTCACATACCATAAAACTCATCCTTTTAAAAAGTGTACAGTGGTTCTTAGCATATTCACAAGGTTGTACAACCATCACCACTATCTAGTTCTGGATAATTTTTATCAACACAAAAAGAAACCCACAGCCATGAGCAGTAGCACCCCCATCCCCCCTTCCCCAGCCCTGGCAACCACAAACCTACTTTCTGTCTCTACGGATTTGCTTACTCCGGACATGAGCCAGATGCCACGTCCACGCCTTCTCACTCATCCCCTGGCATCTGCCTGTCTACCACCCCCTCCACTCAGCACACACTGGGTCCAGGTCATCAGCAACAGACCCATTCACTATGTGGTTTCTTCGTGACGGGCTTCTTTCACTCAGCATAATGTTGTCATACACCCATGTTGTACGGCTTGAATTCCTTCCATCACATGTGCTATTTCCTAATTAACTCCTACACGTGTACCCAGAGAAACAAAAGCCCCGGTGAAAAGGCCACGGGATGGAGAAGGTCGTAGCAGAACTGCGCGCAGACGCGGCCTCCTAACACCCGTTCAGCAGGCCGCCGCACCAGGTGAGTTCCACCTGTGCGTGACCTCGCCTCTCGGTCGTCCCTGTCCTCGTTCGCGACAGCCGGGACAAACAGCCCACCTTTCCAGCGCTGTGCCGGAGCTCCTCTTTACGTATTTATTGAGCGCTTACTGTGTGCTAGGCGCTTGGACACGGCGTTGATGGAGACGGACAGAGACTCTAGGGGCCAGAAAACATAGGTTCTTATTGCTATGTTTCACTTCCGTGATTGTCAAGCCTGCAGAGCATGGGGCGCTAACCACAGTGCGCGGAAATGGACCGGACGCGGAGAAGGAGAACCAAAGGGGGAAGGGCGGGGTCACCCCGCCCCGCGACAGACGCTACGGCGAGGGGGCGGAGCCCGCGCCACGGGAGGAGGAGGCCGATCCGGCCGGGCGAAGGGCGGAGCCTCCGACACCCCGCCCACATTCTATTCCCCCCTCCCCCCTCGCCCTGCCCAAGATGGGAGGAGCCCGCGTTGGGGACGGCACTGCAGTGGAAAGGACGGAGCCTGAGGGAGCTCCGACCCTCTGGAGCCCCTATCAACCCCTCCCTGGGCAGTCCCAGCGTGGGGCGGGACCTAGACACGCCTCGCCTCTCATCGCTAGTAGGCGGAGCACCGGGGCAGCACGCGGTGCAGCACAGGTGGAACGTGATGGCGCCCCGCCCTCCGAACGCCCCGCCCAGGCCGCCCGCTCAGGCCGCCGGGAGAAGGAGCTGCGCAGCGGCACGCACGCACTGTAGCGCAGGGGGTGGAGGCTTGGCGCCCCGCCCCCACCCCGCCCGCGCTGCCGGAGGAGGAGCAGCGCGGCGGCCCGCAGTGCAGCGCGAGCGAGCGAGCGGGCGGCGGATCCCAATCGCTGCCTGGCCGAACGCCGCCGCTGTCCCAACAGCCAGGCCGGCCGCCGCCGATCCGCCGCGCTCATGCCGGCTGGCGGTCCCGCCTGAGCCGCGGCCTCCCTGGCCCGGGCGGCGGCCATGCGTGCAGTGCCCTGATGATTCCGCCCGCCCGTCTTGCGCTCGCCCTGGGCCTGGGCCTGTGGCTCGGGGCGCTGGCGGGGGGCCCCGGGCGTGGTTGCGGGCCGTGCGCGCCCCCCTGCCTCTGCGGCCCGGCGCCCGGCGCTGCCTGCCGCGTCAACTGCTCGGGCCGCGGGCTGCAGACGCTCGGGCCCGCCCTGCGCATCCCCACCGAAGCCACCGCGCTGTGAGTACCGGCGGGGGCGGTTGCCATGGTGCCGGACGACGTGGGGCCTGGGCCCGAGCATTGCCGTGACCGGCCGGGGACCGGGCACTCGGGGTACCGGGAACGAGGCCGCTCGCTGGGCGCGGGAGGAGATGCCTGGCGGGCTCTCAGGGCGTGGGCGTGTTCCCGGCCTCGGGAAAGGAAACTGGAGCGCGGGCCTGGCCTCCCTCAGGGCGAAGCTCCAGAGCAGTGTTGTCGGCCGACTACATCAGGGAACGTTGGGTCGCGGCCGCACCCAGTTCGAGGCCTGGCCCCGGGGACGGAACCCCCTCCCGGCGGCACCACAAACACCAGCTGCGGTATGGGATGTGGGCGTGGGCGGGAGCAGGAGGCCGCCGCCGCGGGAGACAAACATGGAACGCTAATTAGGGATTAATTGGAATGTGGCCTGAGGACAGGAATACCCAGGACCTGTGAGCCCGGGGGAGGCAACTGTGAAGTGGGGACCCCGACTTAGGGCAGCAGGGAAGGCTTTCCGGAGGAGGAGGCTGGGCAAGGACGTGTAAGAATTGGCTTGATGCCTGTAGAGGAGAAAGAGGTAGGGTCCAGTTCAAGGGAGGAAAAGGCCTGCGGCTGGACAGGTAGTGGACATATTAGGGTGCACCTCCCGTGTGAGGAGGTAGGGGGCAGGGTGGGATCATGAAGGGGCTCAGGGTGCCCAGCTGGAGAACATTATCCTGGCCACAATGGGTAGGGGGTTTGCCATGACAGGTTTAAAATGATGGAGAGACATGGTTAGGTCTGCATTTTGGAAGTCGTGGTGACAAACAGTGTTGATCAAGCTCATGGCTGCGAGCTGGGCGGGCCCTGAGCCCAGCACTTGTTACTGTTGCTGCTGCTTCCTCCTTATAATCTTCCAAGGCATAGGTGCAGTTACCACCCACATTTTACAGATAAGAACAGTCTCAGAGAGGTGGTGCACTTTGCCCAGGGTGTCACAGCCAGTAAGTGGCCGAGTTGGGGTGGGAGTCTGGGGTCAGACCCTAGAGCCTGGCGTTATCACTTCTGGCCCCCCAACCCCTGCACAAGGCTGGCTTCGTGCCTGTGAGGTGCATAGAATGCAGAGTTGGATTGAAAAGGGGGCAGGGGACGGAATTGCAGACCATTGCCCCTAGGCAGCGAGAAGCACCTCCAGGCTCTGAGCAGCTCCCTGGCCACAGGCTGGAATGCCCTGGGAGCCTAATGTCCCCAGGTCCCATCAGCCAGGTGTCAGGTATTGTAACCTGTTCTCCACATGACTCTAGTGTGTGGCCACTCTTTAAATAGGGGATCCCGATGGTCAGTGTTGAGAGGAGCTTGGGGCTTGGGGCTGCCCCAGTGTGGGTGGGCAGGTGTTGGGATAGGGGTGGGTGCTTTCCTTGAACTGCTGGGGGTCCTGGGCTCTGGGGTGGGAGGGAAGTAGGCTCTCAGGGCAGCCAGGGCCCCGGGTCACCACGCTAACCGCTGGAGCGTTTGCTGTCCTCTGTCTCTGTGGAGATGGGCTGTCTTTGTGGAGATAAACAGCCCCACCCCTGGTTCTCGACACTTAGGTTGAGGTTGGCCCTCTCCCACCATGTCTCTCTGCTGGGCTGGAAGCTGCTGCTTCCCAGCGCTTGGCGCAGAGCTGGCTCTGGGGCCGGTGGGGCCTGCAGCGAGGGCTGAGTCTCAGGCCTCGTGGTGGCTTGCGTGAGCCCCCTTATGCCCCTGGTCCTGGGTTTTAGAGGAAGGGCTTCGTGGGACCCTGCAAGGTGAAGTGTCGGAGACTTGACAGTGTTGAGTGGATTACACTGCAGGTTGCCTCAGGGAGGTTTCCAGAGGGCAGGGGGTGAGGAATGCACGAGAAACTCGTGCCATTGGGTGCAGGCGTTAAGGTCCCCACTGGTCTCCCAGGCCACCACCCTTGTGCCCGTCACCCTGCAAACCCCCTTCTTCAGGAAGAGGTCAGGAGCACTGCTGTGCCTCCCAGTCGGGCAGTATGCTTAGGAGCCCCTGAGCCCTGCCTTCTGGGTGACCCCAACAGCCACCTGGAGGGCTCAGTCCTGGATGTCTCCATTTGAGGCTACTTGGCCAGCCTGGGGTGCCACAGGACAGTGGCATCCTGACCCTGCAGGAGGCCCACAGCTGGCCCGCAGTATACTCCAGGCTACCAGACCTTAGCATGTGGAACCAGCCGGGGCCCTGAGACCACAACCACCCAGCCTTTTTTGGGTTAAATGATGCTGCTGGGAGGTGGTGGTTTGAAAAAAATGACATTGTTTGACAAAATATCGCTGCCCCCCAGCTTTATACTTGTGCAGAATTTGAGCACATGTACAAATGGGCAGAAGAGGTGCTAAGCTAAGCTCATCTAATCCTGCATCCATTGCTCCAAATCACAGGCACCCTGTCTCACACCTCTGTAATGTCACACGGTATTTGCAGCACCAGGGCTACACCTATGACAGTGGTCCCTAACGTGTTACATGTGCAGTGTGTTCAGATTTCCTTTTGCCATATTTTTATTGGTTATTTTGTTTTTCTGACTCAAGAGATCCCATGTGTGACTGAGTAGAACTGCCCCACAGGATTTTCTTGGATGTAATCTTTGCAGAAGTAGATTGCCAGGCATGTTTCTTCTGTGGTGCCACTGAGTATGTTCGAACCACCAACCTAAACCATTTGTGCCACCCAGGGACATTTGCCTCATTTTTCAAAATAGTTTTTATCAGGACCCAAATGAGGTCCACACAGTGCAATTATTGATGTCTTTCAGGTCTCTGGTAACTGCTGGGCCTCCCTGGCCCTTCTCACTTTCTCATGCAGTTTGCTCCTATAGCGTTTGGATTTCTGATCGTGTTCTCTGGGCTGTTGTCTCTGTGGTGCCCTTGGAGGTGTCCCTCTGTCCTCTGTATATCCTGTAAACTGGTAGACGGATCCAGAGTTGTGCCATGTGATGAGCCACGTGTCAACTCAGTGTCCACATGTTACTGGTGGCCGCTGTACTGGACAGCACAGAAATGGGACCGTCCTTCGCTGAGGAAAGTTCTGGGCTGTACCCCCCTTGGTGTGGCTGTTGATCAGCTTCAAATTGGGTGGCTTTTGGAAGGCCACATCTCGTGTGATGGCCGGGGGCTTGCCTGGGCCTCGTCCTGTTTGCTAGCAGAGATTGAGCAGCTCCTTGGCTCACCAGTTTAAAATATTGGAGCCTTGGGGACTCTGTTAGGGAGCCCTGGTGGTGCAGCAGTTAAGCACTCAGCTGCTACCTGAAAGGTTGGCAGTTCAAACCCACCAGCCACTCTAAGGGAGAAAACAACAGGCAATATTCTCCCATAAAAATTGCAGCCTTGGAAACCCCATGGGGCAGTTCTGCTATGTCGCTTGGGGTCGCCCCGAGTCAGAATTGACTTGACAACACCCAAACAACAACAACAGGGTCTGTGTTGGCTGAGAGCCCCCGAGGCCTTGCCCTTTCCCGCCTGTGCTCCTAAATGGAGCGTGTGGGGGAGGATGGGAGAGGTCCCAGGGTACCGTCTGTGCGTGGGGATGTGATCCGAGGGAAGGTTTGCCCGAGCAGACTCCTGGGCTTGGTGTGTGCGTGACATGTTAGACTGCAGCTGCTTTGTGCTTAGCTTCTGTGGGGGCCAGTGGGCAGAAGAGGAAGCCCAAGCCCCTGTTTCCCATCCCTGGGTCCTGGGACCTGAGGCTACCACTCAGCCCCACAGCATATCCTGTGTCGGATGTCGGGGAGGCCCCAGCTGGTCCCAGGTCTGGCCCCTCTGGAGCTCCGTTGTCATGGGGGTGGCTGTATTAAACCACCACACCCATGGATCTGAGGACACAGACCCAGATGACAGGGAAGGGCACTTTGGAGGGGCTGGCCAGCAGGGACCCAGCACAGGCAGTGTTTAAGCTGAGACTCAGAACCTGTTCAGGAGTCTCCTGGGAGCTGAGGGTAAGTGGTCCAGGTGGCGGTGGGGCTCATAGCGCCCTCATGTGACAGAGCACAACTGTCCCATAGTGTTTGCTAGGTTGTAATCTTTACAGGAGCAGATCACCTGGCCTTTCTCTCATGGAGCCTCTGTGTGGGTTCTAATTGCCAACCTTTTGGTTAGCAGCTGAGTGCTTAACCATTGTGCCAACAGGACTCCTTCACTTTCCAACCAAGGGGCTCATTTTCTAGCACTGTATTGGACAGTATTCTGTCACGATCTATAGGGTTTTCAGTTGCTGATTTTCAGAAGTAGATGACCAGGCCTTCCTTCCTCATCTGTCTCAGTTTGGAAGCTCTACTGAAATACGATGGGTGACCCTGTTAGTATTTGAAATATTGGCAGCAGAGCTTCCATCATTGTGTAACCTGCAAGCCCCCACAGTAAGACAAACTCAAGACCACAATGAGATGCTACTTCCCACCTGTTAGGAGGGCTGTGAGCAAAAAAATGGGCAGTAACAAATGTCGGCGAGGTTGTGGAGAACTTGGAACCCTCGTCTACTGCTGGGGTGACTGGAAACTGGAGCAGCCACATGGAAAACAGTGTGTTGGTTCCTCAGAAAGGAACCCTCAAAACCCAGCACAGGGAGGCCCGGCTTTCTGGAAGCCTTCTGCCTCCTTCCCCCGTGGCCTCGGATGTACCTTCAAGCAGGGCCATGGGGGGCGGGGGCGCTGTTGGTTTCCCAAGGCCGGGCACTTTCCCTTTAGTGTTTGATCTGGGTTTTTGCTTGTGTGTTTTCTGACATAGTCAGACTCGGTGACTTTAAGACACATAAACAGTGCCACGATGTTGCACCTGTCCCTGACAGCATGAGGAGGGACCTGCTGGCCTCAACAAGCACTGGGGGACGCATGGGGGAGAGTTTTCAGTTTAGGTTGTGCCTCACCTGCGTGACTTGGTTTCCTTCTCCTGGTTCTCATAGTCAAGTCCTTCGATTTCCCTTCCAGAGGCCCAGTCTGAGGCATCTCCTCCCAGGTTTCTGCTGGAGCCTGCCCCTCCTTCCCGGCTGCTGGGCTTTGGCTCTGCTCTTGGGTTAGCTGCT
The DNA here is from genome assembly GCF_030014295.1 of Loxodonta africana. Lineage (NCBI taxonomy): Eukaryota > Metazoa > Chordata > Mammalia > Proboscidea > Elephantidae > Loxodonta > Loxodonta africana. The sequence continues at coordinate 55,418,107 of NC_087353.1, read as the reverse complement.
GGCCGCCGTTTTGGGGCAGCTCCTTGGCTGTGGCTGCCACACGGGGTCTGGCCCTGCGGGGCCCTCCTCAGGCTCCCTCAGGATGGTGATTCTGCAGCTACCTCCACTCCCCCACCCTGGAGTGCCTCTGCCAAGTGGGGTGGGGGAAGTGGAGACCCTGGCTCCAGAGGGAGACCATGCTGGATTTGGTTTCAACTGAGGGAGCCATTTTGGATGGTGACACACATTTCCCTTTCTGGAACACTCTGCAGTGGCCAGTGCCAGCAGTGGGAGTCCAGATGGCCCTGCTTGCCTACCTTGGGAATGAAAAGATTCTGCTTCCCCATGCATCTCCAGCTGGCCTAGGGTAGCTGCGTGTGGTGGGTGAGAGTGGCCATCTCTGCGGAATGAGAGGTAGCTGGAAAATGCGGCTCACGTCCTCTTTCCGGAACGCCTCGTTCCTCTAGAAGGCTTGGCAGCTGGCTTGCTGAGAGGCCTTTCGTTCCTGGACGCCAGGGAGAGAGAGGCAGCAGGGTCTGCGAGGTTGGGGTCCTGACTTTAGCCACCCCTCACCCAAAGGCACCTTGGAGCTCTGTCCCAGGGGAGGTGCAGGGGCTGAGCCTGGGGAGCTAGGTGGAGTCCCTGAGCCCCCAGACTAGAATCGGCTGGCCCCCACCCCAGGACATGCCCGACAGTCAGTGCGTGCCTGCTGGCCTCACTCGCTGTGGAGGTGACTGCGCAAGAGCAGGGAGTCACGCCCAGTCCCCTCTGGGATGGACGGGGCTTGGAGCGGTGCTGTGCAGACTTCTGGGAGGCACTAGTGCAGGTCAGGGAATAGGTGCGGAGCCAGGAGACCCGGTCCCTGCTGAAGAGCTTGGGGGGGAGGCACACAGCCCCGAGCCTCTGCGTTCCCATCTGTAGGGTGGGGACAGTTAGCCCCACCCTCGGGGCCTGTGAGGGGCAGTGCAGTGCAAGTGATCAAGGGGTCCAGAGGAGCCTGGCACGGAGTCAGTGCCCTGTGTGGGTGCTGGTCCTCTTCCTACCCTTGCCCTGGAGGGGCCCAGGTCCCCACTGTAGGTGGATGGGGGCTGCAGCCCTGGGAAAGGGCTCTCCTGGATGGGGCCTTCACAAACCCCTTAGCTGCCTGGCTTGGTGTCTTTGCATCCCCATCATCACTTGGGGAGTGGTCACTGTGTGGATTCCCCCTCAGCTCTGACCTTCAAGTCCAAGGCCTGTCTCCCCTCCCTGTCCCTGCCAGTGAGTGGGTCTCCAGGGGCCCTGGGTAGGTGACATCACACCACACCCCCCAGTAGCTCCTCTGTGCCAGCTCAATTGGAGGGTGCAGAAGCCCTGTGGGGCGCCTTGGTGCCTATGGGGGGGCTCTGTGAGGATGGATGGAACCCTGGTGATGCCACAAAAATGAGGGCTCGACTCCGTCCTGATGCCCTGGGACTGGGGGGCCCTCCTCCACTGCCTGCCCACTGATAGGCTATGCAGCATCCTTGCTGCTGGGACCCCCTGCTCCCCAACTTCCCTCTGGGGGGCTGAGGGGGAGTGGGCTCCCCTGGGCCTCAGCTCTTCTGGGTAGCACACTCTCATGTTTGTCTTCAAATTGACTTGCTCTTAAACTTGAATTAATTAATTTAAACATGATCATTTCTGGAACTGGAAAGCCAGCCTCGCTTGCCATAAATAGAAAGAATGAAAAGCAAAGGGAATGAAAAGAAAATGAACTTATTGGATTCCAACTGGATCCTGCTGGTGGCTGGGCTCAGAGCCTGCCCAGCCCCTTGGCAGGGAAAGGGGTGATTCACATGCCGGAGGCTGGAGGCATGTTGAAATCCCACCGGTGCACCCATGTATACCCCCCATGTGCCACCCCACCCACCCCGTGGATCCCGTGCACACAGCATACCCGTCTACCGTTTGTTCACCGACCCACTCCATGCACATCATGTAACCCATCCATCTCTGAGCTTCCCGTGTACTTCTGTTCACCCACATCCACCCCACGTACCCTTATCCACCCTGTACTCCCTGTGTACCCTTGTAGACTCCATGCACCCCTGGTACCCCTGCACACCCCATGCACCCCCATGCATCCCTGTATACCTCATGCATGCCTGTGAACCCCTGTACACCCAGTGCACCCCTTTGGACCCCTGTATACCTCATGCACCTCCATGTATACCTGCACACCCCATGCACCCCCCGTGTATGCCTATATACCCCTGTGTACCCCCTTGTGCCCCTGTGCACCCTATCAGTGTGCCCCCGTGTACTCCTGTGCACCCCATGCATCCCCATGTTTCCCTGCACACTCCTGTACACTCCAATGCACTGTCATCTGCCACTGGCACCCCTGTGCACCCCATGCTCCAGTGGCCTCAGGTCAGGAATGGAACAGCAGGCAGAGCTGAGTGTTGGGCTGGGTGAGATCTGGGGAGGCTGGGCTGTGTCCTTCTGCCCAGGTCGCCCTGCTCTGAGGGGCCCAGAGATAGACACTGTAGCCTTGCTTGCCTTTCCTGGGCCTTGCTCTGAAGGGGACTCATCCCTGTTGCTTGGGTCTGTGGGCCCTTCAGGGAGAAGACAGGCTGGCCCACCCCCAGCTGGGAGACTGAGGATGCAGTCTCCAGCCTGGTCTGGGGCAATGTGGAGCCCTGAGCCTTGTGTGGGAGCCATGCCTTCCCCTGCCAGAGGGAGGAGGCAGCTGTCCTGTCCTGCCAGAGTGGGGAGGCACGACTGGCTCCAGAGGAGCTGGTTACATAACATTCGGCAGGCTGGGGCCTCCACAGCCCGGCCTCCCAGTCTGTTTCCGGTGTGGCGGCCAGCGCTGGGGTGGGGATGCAGAGTAAGGCCAGGGCTGGCACCCGCCCGCGCCGCTGACCACACACGTCTGGAATGTGCCGACGTTTCTTCAGGGGCTCTGCTGGGAGAGGAGGAAACTGAGGCTGCTCAGGGTCCAGGACTCTGCAATGGGGACGGTCTTTGGAGCCACCTGGGCTCAGTCAATGCCCGCTGGCCTGTATGGGCTGACCCTGCCTCCAGCTCTGCGTACCCTAACATGTGTCCCCTGACACACATGCACGCCCCGACACCATGCATCCCCAACACGTGGCCCCTTCCCAACTGTGTATCCCCTGATGTGCCCTTCCCCGGTACATGCCCCAGGCTCCCATCAGCCACTGTCCCATCACCCCCTGCCAAGTAGAGCCAGCTGGGGGCAAAAGCCAATACCCCGAGACTACCCTTGGGGGCCTCGCTTCTCTCGTGCCACTCTGCCCGACCTAGGGTTTGAGTGGCTGTTGGGACACAGGCCAGCGCCCTGTGTGGGCTTGCAGGAAGAGCCGTTGCCCACCTGATGGGGTAGGCTTGGGGGCCCTCCCCTCCTTCCTGCTTGGAGTGGGAAGATTGAGGTCAGTGAATGGGGGGTGCACACGAGGGACATGAGCCCTGGTTACACCTCCTTGGGGAGAAGGGTGCCGTAGCCTGGTGGTGGTGGGCTCAGGGACTTGAGATGTCTTTTCCCCATGGGAACATCAATCTGGAAGGCAGGGGAAGTTGGGGCCCCCAGAGAGGAGCAGACTGGGCTCCCTGGTGACTAGTGGGGCACTGTGTTGTCCCTGTCTTGGACCAGTGGCGGAAAGGGATTTGGGAAGGAAGATGAAGAGCAGGGGGCAGAGCCAGCATGAGCCCTGTGTGGCATGCCCTGCCCTTGGGTGCTCCCCATGGGTGCCCTTGGAGCATGAGATTAATACCTGGGCATGGCAGGCAGTACCCTGCTTGTGTGGTGCCCAGGTAAAAGGGGTGCTCAGGTGGGGCGGGGGTACCTGGGGAGGAGTGGGGGTTCCTGAGGTGGGGTGGGGGTACAGGTGGAGCAGGGGTTCCTGGGGTGGGGTGAGGGTACATAGGTTGGGGGGGATGCCCGGGGATGGGTGGGGGTGCCTGGGGAGGGGTGGGGGGACATGTGAGGCAGAGGTTCACAGGGAGAGGTAGGGGTGCCTGGGACGGGCAGGAGTGCCCAGGGTGGGGTGGGGGTGGCCGGGTATGGCAGTGTGTGTCCAGCTGTCACCAGATGCCTATTCTCTAGCAAGTGCATCCACAGGTTACCCCCACCCTGAGCTGGCCTGCTTCCCCTCCAGCTCAGGCTGTGGGGTCCCTGAAAGTTACTGGCTCAGGCCTTGGAGAGGCCTCAGAGGGTTCAGCTGGTAGACTTGTCACTGGTCCAGAGGATGGCCTTGCTTGGCCCAGGCACTTCAGGGATGGCTGTGCCCCTGTCCTGGGCTCTGCAGGACATGGGGCCTCCTACCTGTGGGAGCGGGACAGCAGGCTTTGATGATGTCACCTGGAGGATGGCTGGCCCATGGCCTCCTGGCCAGGTCTTGGCACTCCCCAGAGCAGCAATGGCAGAAGCAGATGGAGATGGGGAAAGGGGCACTGTGGGCCTGGGAGCTGTAGGCTATGGGATTGGCGAGAACCCCCCAGTGTCTCCCTGCAGCTGACCGCTGTGGCCCCCTCCAGCATTCCCTGTCTCTTGTGTTCTCCCAGGCACCTTCCTCTTGTCCCCCAGTGGACGCCATTACCCCTGGCCTGTCCCGTGTAGATGTCCCCACCCCTGGGGCAGGCTGGAGTCTCAGGCTGAGCTCTGGCACGTGGTGCAGCCTCTACGTCCATCCTGCGGTCCTGGTCCACTGCTCAGCCTGTGAATGCTAGGATGGCAGGCCCCAGGCACTCTGTGGCTGTTTCTGTGCCAGGGCTGTGGTCAGGCCTCTGGGTGTGTCAGGGAAGTGCCTTGGTGGGGGCTGCCAGGCCTCACAGTGGGGCTAGACTTTAGGGTGAAACCATCCGGTCGGGGGTGGCCTGGAGCCCTGGGGTCAGAGAGGCCTGACAAACTGGTGTGGGCTCCGGCCAGCGGCCAGTGCACTGAGGCGTGACCAGGACCCAGTCCTGGTTCACAGGTACCTGTAGACGCTCAGTGGCTGTTGCTCGTGATGAGTTTTCCAGAAAATGGAATGTGGAAAGCATCTTAGAGAGGTTTTTTTCTTCTCTCTTGGTCTCTCAGAGCCTGTGCTGGGGACCTCTGCCCTGGCACCTGGTGCTCCTGTGCCCACACAGAGCAGGTGCAGGGTGTGGGGGGGGGTGTTGCCAGGTGGACCCTGTACCTGGCTGTCCTCCTGTCTCTTGTCTCTTACCCCTCCTCTGGACCTGGAACTCCTATGGCTGACCCACCAAGGCAACTGGCTTCTCTGCAGCCTGATTCTTCTTCCAGGCCCCGAAGCCTCGTTTTTCCTCAAAGGCAGTTTCCACGGTCATTGTCACTTTAAACAAAAAAACCAAATCCGTTGCCATCAAGTCAATTCCGACTCAATAAGGATCCTATAGGACAGAGTAGAACTGCCCCTATAGGGTTTCCAAGGAGTGGCTGGTGGATTTGAACTGCTGACCTTTTGGTTAGCAGCCAAGCTCTTAACCACTGCGCCACCAGGGCTCCATTGTTTTAGTCACTGGGAAACCCCTACTTGGGCCTGACTGAAGTTTTTCATAGCGTTGTACTACAGGGCATTCTGATTGACCAAAGGTGGGAAATCAGGCTGGGTGCTGGGGAAATGCTGCCCTCCGGGGATAGTGTGGACGCATCTGCTCGGCTGGGGGTCTACCTGTCGTTGGGCGCAGAGGGGAAGGGTCCTGCTGGGGAGACTGTGTATCTTTGTCTCAGTGTATGGGGAAGGGGTGGAGGAGCTGGACATCTGTGCACCCCGGCAGGTTCAGCTGGGATGGGGTGCAGGAGTAACCCTTCCAGGAGACCCCAAAGATCTGCTTGCTCCCGGAGTTCCTGGAGCCAGTGCTCTGGGCATGGGCTCCCTGAGCCTGCCCAAGAGTCTAGTGTGGAGTTTGAGGGGCGAGGGGGGTGGATGTCCACGGGTCCGTGTGTCCCCGCTGGGGCTCAGGAATACATGGGGCTGAGATGCCCTAGAGTGGGTGACCTTGAACACCAGTGTTTTCTGGGTGCTTAGAGGCCGGAGGGAAAGGAAAGAGGGCAGCAGCAGAGTGCGGGGCCACGAGGAACCAGTGCGGGGACAGCTCTACCACCTGCCTGCCCTCTTTAGTCAAAATGTGTGCTAATCCCAGAAAAATCAGAAAGTAGAGGAAACAAGTGTTACTTAAGGGCAGGAGTACAGCTCCTTGTTTCTGTTTCCCTGCACTGGGCTGCGTAAGCTGCGTTTTCCACGTCTGCATGGAGGAGGAACAGCCAAGTCAGTAGAACAGCCAGGTTTTTTGACGTGCGTTTTTGTGTTTTTTCCTTTTATGGTTTTGGGATGGGCATCCTAGTATATACATGTTTATTCACACAATTTTTTCTTTCGGAATAAATCTTCTGGGGGTGGAATGTGCACATTTGAAAGGGTTTCAATACTGGTGCCAGATTGTAAGAGCAGCAGTAACACCGGCTCACCAGTGTTAAGGCTTTTAAAACCTTCGCAGCTTTGGCAGCTAACAAGTGCTGTCCCGGTGCTGTTTTTACTGGTACTTATGTCTTCGATTGACTATTTATATTTTTATATTTCTATGTATGTGTGTGTGTGTTTGACCATGACCATATTTCTTCTGTTAATTGCTCGTTTTTGTTGCTAGCCTTTTTTTTTTTTTTTTTAAATAAGCATGGTCTTTTCGTTTTGGAGCAGTGTGTAGGATATTGTTGACCCTTAATCTGTTTCTCAGTTGCTAGTACTTTTTGCAATTTGTAGTTTCTCATTTTATTTTTGGTATTTTGGGTAGAAGTTACAGGTTTTCAAGGAGTTGAATCTGTAGGACTATTAGTCTTTGATACTTTGTTTCTGCTCTTAGTTAGACACTATTGTATTGTAACCCTCCCCATCTCGGGGATAGGAACGTGTGCAAGTATAAATTCTCTTATATTTTTAGTGCTTTTTGGTTTTATTGTCATCTCTGGTCTTAAACGTTTATTGATGTCTGACTAACTCTGGGGCCTGGAGCTATGCGCCATCACACACCTGTCCTGTCCACGTTATGCGGCTCCTGTGGGGTCAGAGTGTGTTTCTGGAGGGTCCTTCTCTTCTACTGGTCAGTCCACCTCCCCAACACTTGTAGCTCAGTTTAAAATACTGTAAATTCCTTTAGAAACGTTTCTGGTCCATTTTTGCTCCCTTAAGCTTCCAGATGAACCTCCAAATTATCTTGTTGATCTAACTGGGGTTTAACATGGGACCCCACCACTGCCATGCTAGGTTTATCCAGCGGGGCCCTCCTGTTTATTCCTTTTGCTCCTGCATCTCAGGAACAGTGAGGGCTGGGTGGGCCTGTGTGTGGACGGCTGTGTATGCCAGGCCCTGGCCACTGTGGGGCCTGGCAGGCTTCCTGCACGTATGGCCCCCGGCCCCAGAGACCTCAGGCTGCCTGGTGCCCTCGGAACCATCAGGGCTCCATGGGGAGAGTCCTGGTGGGACTACCCTGCTGGACTGGGGCCATGCCCATCCAGGTGCCAAGGAGCTGACGAGTCTCCCATGTGGCTATCTGTGCGATGGGGTGCAGAATGCTGAGGGGTCCCAGCCCTCTCCTGCCTCGGTTTCCCCAGATGAGCCATCATTTGGGTCCTCCCTCAGGATGGGCCCCTCCTGGCCCCAGGTTGGGGAGCTCAGGGTGGGGGCTGCAGCTCGGGGCACAGTGTTCTTGGGGAGGCCCAGAATAGCTCTGCCCCAGTGCTGACCACGGCTACCTTGCTCCCCAGAGACGTCTCCCACAACCTCCTCCGGGCGCTGGACACGGGGCTCCTGGCGAACCTCTCAGCACTGACGGAGCTGTGAGTACCCCCGGTGGTGATGGGACCACAGATGGGGGTGAGCAGGGGTGGCTCCAGCCCCATCGTGGTTCTGGGGGCTTCCATCTGACCTGCTTGATCCCCCCTTCCTTCCAGGGACATAAGCAACAACAAGATTTCTACGTTAGAAGAAGGAACATTTGCTAATTTACTTAACCTAAGTGATGTGTGAGTCTGGGGTTAGGTGGTGGTTGTCGATGTGCTTGGTTCTCCCCCACCCACCTGCTCAGTCTCCGTACCCCCCCACCAAATTTGAGACTGGACCCTGGGTGGGGGCCTGCCTGCTGGGATCCTCCTCCAGGACTGTGGGTGAGGGGAGGCAGCATCCTGCCAGGGGGTTCCCAGGCCTGGTGCAGCCCCCAGCGTCCCTGAGTGCAGCACTGCCCCCCTCTGCAGAGACCTGAGCGGGAATCCGCTCGAGTGTGACTGTGGCCTGGCCTGGCTGCCGCGCTGGGCAGAGGCACAGGGGGTGCGCCTGGGGCAGCTTGAGGGGCCCATGTGTGCCGGGCCAGGCCCCCTCACTGGTCGGCCCCTGCTCAGTGTCCCCTTCCTGGACAGCAGCTGTGGTGAGTGTGAGTGGGCAGCTGAGGCAGGACCTGGGGCCAGGCAGTGACTAGACAGGTGCAGTGTGCCCCTCAAGGTCCCGGTTTGGGTTTGCAGGTATGGACCCAGGGACAGATGTGTGTGGTAGAGTTACAGATGGAGAATAAACTGGGGGTGGGGGTTGTGAAAGTGACAGGAGTGCGTCAGGGGAGATCTGGGTTGGGGTGCTGAAGTGAGAGAAGTCCCCGCCATGCCCCGGCCTGAAACAGCCCTGCCGGGAAGGGTCTGATCTGGGATCCAGGACTGGCAGGCCTGGCTCAGAGGCAGCAGAGGTTGCAGCATGGGCAGGAGGTGGTGGGGGTTGTGGTTTGGGGTGTCACAAGCCCAGTCCCCGGCCCTGCCTACCCCTCCAGGTGAGGAGTATGTTGCCTGCCTCCCTGACAACAGCTCGGGTACTGTGGCTCTGGTGGTCTTCTCGGTGGCCCATGAAGGCCCGCTGGCTCCTGAGGCCTGTGGTGCCTTCTGCTTCACAGCGGGCCAGGCCCTTGCAGGGCTCTCTGAGCAGGGCCTGTGTCTGTGCGGGGCGGCCCAGCCCTCCAACGCCTCTGCAGCCTGCCTGCCCCTCTGTTCTGGCGCCCTGCTGCCCCTCACTTGTGGGGGCCCCACCGTGCTCCCCCATGTCTTTCCTGCCACCCCAGGGGCCGCTCTGGAGGGGCCCCTTGGGGCCCTGGCCACTGGTCACCAAGCAGCCTTCCGTGTCACTGCCCCCCTGCCCATTGACTCCACTTGCTGGGACTTCGGCGATGGCTCCCCCAAGGTGGATATCACTGGGGCAGCCGCCACGCACCGCTATCTGCTGCCTGGGCGCTATTGGGTGACTGCCCGGTTGGCCCTTGGGGCCGCCTCAGCCCAGCTGGCCACTGAGGTGTGGGTGGAGGCAGCCCCTGCTGCCCTGCAGCTCCTGTGCCCATCCCCCGTGCGCAGCAACCAGAGCCTCCAACTCAGCGTCCGAAATCGGGGCGGTACAAGCCTTGCAGCCACCTACAGCATCATAGCCCTGGATGAGGAGCCAGCCCGAGGTGTGGGCACCCCCACAACCCGCTGGGCCTCCAGAACCCCTGCCTCCCCTACACACTGGACCTTAGGGCATACCCAGTCTCTTTCCCCTCCTGGACCCCCAGGACCCTCCCAGCTCAGACCCTGGGAACCCCTTCCTCTCCTGCTGTCTCTCCCTCCGCCAGGCCCTCCAGAACCCCGTGTAACCCCCACTTTGCCGGGAGATCAGGCAGTCTCCTCACCCCAGGTGAGGGCTCCCCAGCCAGTGCCACATGCTTATGTCCCGTTCTCTGCTTGTGACCCCAGTGGTTCACCCCCTCTGCCCCTCGGACACGGAGATCTTCCCTGGCAACGGGCACTGCTACCGCCTTGTGGCAGAGAAGGCGGCCTGGGTGCAGGCACAGGAGCAGTGCCGGGCCTGGGCTGGGGCTGCCCTCGCCATGGTGGACAGCCCTGCCGTCCAGCGCTTCCTCATCTCCCACGTGACCAGGTGCTGTCCTTGCGCTGGAGCTGGGTGTTTCCTCCCCCAAGCTGGCTCTGACCACCACCCCACACTCAGTGTGTACACCCGCTGCCCCTACCCCTGCCCATGCACTTGCATCTGTGTCTATAGTCTACATCTACACCTGTGGTCACACCTTCACCTACACCTACACCTGCACCTGCCCCTGCACTTGTCCTCAAGCTTGGCCTCTTGGAGGGGCTTCCAAGCTGGCAGAACTGTGGTGGGCAGCCTACTCAGGGGCTGATGTGAGGCTGTCTTGGTCCCCAAGGTTGGACCCAGGAGCCCCCGCAGGGTGAGTGGTGGGTCTGGGGACCCCTGGTTTGGGGCCTGTGGTCTGCTCTGACGTGAACTCCCACGAGGAGCCCTTGGCTTGGCCTCCTGGCCTCATGGGCGTGGTGGTTGAGTTGGGTTTGCAGGTTTTGCTCTCCAGTTGCTCTCCAGGTCCCCATCTGGAATGGGGGATGGTGACGGGGTGCACCTGCCAGGCCTCCTGTGGATGCATGCAACCAAAGGGCAGGAGGACAGGGGGCACCATCATGGACCTGGGTGCCCCTGCCTACCGCCCATCTGCCCACAGGAGCCTGGATGTGTGGATTGGCTTCTCGGCCATGGAGGGGGCTGAGGTGGAGGCGGGCAGTGCCCCACGTGGTGAGGCCTTCAGCCTGGAGAGCTGCCAGAACTGGCTGCCTGGGGAGCCGCACCCCGCCACAGCTGAGCACTGTGTGCGGCTCGGGCCCGCTGGCCAGTGCAACACAGACCTGTGCTCGGCACCACACAGCTACGTCTGCGAGCTGCAGCCCGGGGGTATGCATGAGGGGGTGCTGGGGCTACCCCAGGGCCTAGACAGCCACCCCACCCCGCTCTGCTGACCCTGATCCCAGCCGCGATTCTGCCCCACCATCCCACTGCCCCAACCCCATCCTGCCCTCACTCCTAGACGCTCACTGAGCCCATGACGGCCATTGCGGGTGGTACAGATCCAGCACGGGCAAGGCCCACGCTGCCTTGCCTGGACACCTACCTTCACTGCACACTCCACCCCCAGGCCCCGTGTGGGATGCGGAGAATGTCCTCATGGGAGCGCCTATTGGGGACCTGCAGGGACCCTTGAGTCCCCTGGTGCAGCAGGAGGCCCTCGCAGCCCCTCAGGAGCCTGTGGAGGTAGGCCAACCCCCGGGCTGTTCTCTCGGGGCCTAACTGAAGCCAAACAAGCCCAGTGTGGACACTCTGGGGAGTCCAGAGGGTTTGGAAGGCAGAGCACAGCCGGCTCTACTGCCCTGTCCTTCCTCAGGGTCACTTTCCTTCCCTCGCAGCAGCAGGCCCTGGGGTCTGGGTGGGGTAGATAGGTACCAGGGTCTTTAAGCTGAGTGTACCCCCCCCCCCCGCCCACAGGTAATGGTGTTCCCTGGTCTCAGCCTGAGGCATGAGGCCTTTCTGACTGCAGCTGAGTTTGGGACCCAGGCGCTCGAGCGGCCTGCCCAGCTGCGGCTGCAGGTGTTCCGGCCCGCAGGCAGCACAGGTGGAAACCGTGGGCCTGGGGTGCTCCTCTCATGTCTTCCCTTAGCCCCTAACTGGTATCCAGCGGGTGGTGGGCACAGGGTTGGGGTCGGTGTGGGGGTGGGCAGGACAGGTGAGGGAGTCGGGCAGCTATCACAAGGAGGCACTCATGGTGTGCTGGTGTCATGAGGGCTAGGCTTGTTGGGATGTACTTGGCACTCTAGACTGTGGCCTGTTAGTGAGCTGGGGCCCTGGCACCCCCTTCCTTCTTGTAGGGGCTCCCGAAAATAGCAGCGAGCCCAAGAGCAGGTCCCTGGACAACGGCACTGTGCCAGCTCCCTCGTGCATGCCAGAGGGAAGCTGGTGCCCTGTGGCCAACATCTGCATACCGCTGGACACGCCCAGGCACCCTCGGGCCTGCGTCAGTGGGTCCTGGCCAGGGCTCAGGCTCTCTGGGGCTGCCTATGTGCTGTGGAAGGAGTTTCTCCTGTCTGTGCCTGCAGGGCCTCCCACACAGTACTGGGTGTGTGTCCCCCCGCATGATACTCGGGGTGCTCAGTCTGTGTCTCCCCAGTGGTACTCGGTGTCCTCTCCCTGCAGTACTTGGTACTTGGTCGTTCCCCCCCCTCACTGTATTCAGTGTCTGTGTCCCCATGGTACTCAGCGTATGTGTCCCCTGCAGTATTTGGTGTGTATCCCCCCTGCAGTACTCAGTGTGTGTGTGTCCCCTGTGGTATTCAGTGTGTCCCCCCCCCCGCAGTACTTGGTGTGTGTACCCCCGTGGTATTCAGTGTGTGTTCTCCTGCGGTACTTGGTGTGTGTCCCCGCCCGCTGTGGTACTTGGTGTGTGTCCCAGCCTGCATACCCCTACCTCCCCTCAGCTCCCCAGGCCCAGGGTCTCCCCACCAAGCAGATAAAATCCATGCCTTTCTCCTCAGCCCCTATCTTCCCCCTTGGCCCCATCTCCCCAGTCATCCCCCTCCCGTTGTCCCCGTCACTTCCCTCCATCAGCCCCCATCTCCCTCTCAGCCCACTGGGCCCCGTGTCCATGCTGTGTACCCCTGGCCTTGGCAGTACCCGCAAGGTGCCAGCTACCTTGCATGTCCCCAGCACAAAAGTGCTGCCCCACGGCCTTTGCATGTGCTTGGCCACCTCAGGGGACCCTCTTCCCCTCTCTGTGTTCTGGCTTCTCCCTTCAAGTCTTGGCCGGAGTGTCCCTTGGAGGGCCCTTCCTACCCAGGGAAGCACCTATCTGACCCACGTCCTCTCTCCGCGCATCTCCCCTGTGGCTCCTCTCAGAGCTTGTGCATGTCTGTTTGTGGCCATTCTGTCCACACACGGTGCAGAACACCTGGTCACACAGGAGGGGCCCCGTGATGTGTGTTTGAGTGTAGGGGTGACTATCAAGTGCTGAAACCCAAGATTGGCACCCCTCAGCTGGTGTTCCCTCCACGGCCCCGCCCACCCAGCAGCCCAGTGAGGACACACTGCAGCCCCGCCTTCTCTCCACAGATCGCCTTCCAAGACCAGGACACGCCCCTGCTCCCCGGTGACCTCTTGGCCCTGCAGCATGACGCTGGCCCAGGCACCTTCCTGCACTGTCCCCCTGCCCAAGGCCCCCCTGCCCCCGAGGCCCCCTACCTCTTGGCCAATGCCTCAGAATGGCTGACCCACCTGCCCACCCAGCTGGAGGAGGCCCCAGTTGGCCCTGCCTGTGCACTGCGGCTGCTTGGGGCCACAGAGCGTCTTACCCCCCTGCTGGGTCTGAGCCCCAAACCTGGGCTTCGACATCCTGGGCACTACAAGGTCCAGGCCACAGTGAGCAACGGTGTGTCCACACACAACCTGTCCTGCAGCTTCTCTGTGGCCTCCCCTGTGGCTGGGCTGCGCGTTGTCCACCCTGCCGCCCTTGATGGCCGCCTCTACGTGCCCACCAACCGCTCAGCCTTGGTACTTGCGGTGGACGCTGGTGCCAACACCACAGCCATGGCCCACTGGCGTGGGGGCAATGCTAGCGCATCCTTCGAGCCTGCCTGCCCCGCTGTGCTGGATGCCCTGGCACCTGGGTGCCCCCATGAGGCCAACAGCATGCTGTTCTCGGTGCTGGTGCTACCTGGGCTTTGTGAAGGCGAGCATATTGTGGAGGTCGTAGCCGAAAACAGTGTTAGCCAAGCCCGCCTCAGCCTGCGTGTGATGGCTGAAGAGCCTGTGCGTGGCCTCCGCGCCACACCCAGCCCCGAGTCCCGTGTGCTGCAGGGTGTTCTGGTGGTAAGTCGGGGTGCAGGGCCCCGGACCTCCCTGACCCCCACACAGGGCCTCCCCCAAGCCCCTGGAACCTCCCCTGACCCACTCCCAGGGCCTACCCCGAGCCCCCTGGAACTTGCCCTGTGTGATCACGTCCAGCCCACTAGGTGACCCATGTGGGCATCCACACTAGTTGTGTGAGGCCCTCACTTCCCAAACGACAGCAGGAGGTCTGGAAAGAATCTGACAGGTTGACTCACTGGTTCTAAGCCTATTTTACAGGTGGGGAAACCGAGGCACAGAGAGGTCAGGGGCGTCACTAAGGCTGCTGCTGGAGGCTGCAAGCTAAGGCTCAAGATAAGGCCCAGCCTGTGGCCTCCCTTCTTCGTGTCATCATGGTGTCTGGGTGGCGGTGTGGGCTGGGTGGGCGTTGATCTTGTGCAGACTCCGGCTTGGTCCTCTGACCTGGCCCTCCGGTGCTCTGCCTGCAGAGGTATAGCCCCTCGGTGGAGGCCGGCTCAGACGTGGTTTTCCGGTGGACTATCGATGACAAGCAGTCGCTGACCTTCCACAATGTTGTCTTTAACGTCATCTACCAGAGCGCTGCCATATTCAAGCTTTCGGTGGGTGGGGGTGTGTGGTCATTGGGGGCCTTGTGTCTGCCTCCAGTTCTGCTTCAGCTCTGCTCCTGGGGACCCCGTGGTGGCTGGGGGGCAGTGTGTGGGGGTGCAGCTAGGCGCCCTAGCTGTCCTCTCTGCCGCTGAGGGTTGGCACTCAATGATGCCTGTCCCTGCAGCTGACAGCCTCCAACCACGTGAGCAACGTCACCGTCAACTACAACGTCACCGTGGACCGCATGAACCGGATGCGGGGGCTTCGAGTGTCAGCGGTGCCAGCTGTGCTGCCCCAGAATGCCACGTTGGCGCTGACAGCTGGCGTGCTGGTAGACTCAGCTGTCGAGGTGGCCTTCCTGTAAGTGGGCAGGGCCAGGGAGGCCATGGAGGCGCTGAGGAGGGTGAGCTGGGACAGGCTGTGGCTGAGGTCCAGTGGCCTCCACCTGCCGACCACCACCTGCGCTCTGCCAGGTGGACCTTCGGGGATGGAGAGCAGGCGCTCGGCCAGTTCAAGCCTCCATACAATGAGTCCTTCCCGGTCCTGGAGCCCACGGTGGCCCAGGTGCTGGTGGAGCACAATGCCACGCACACCTACGCCACCCCAGGTGAGGGTGGGGCTGCTGTCCCCCAACCGGGGCTGCCCCCACTCCCTGCTGTATGGTCGGTGGGGGAGGCAGCCCCTTACCACCACCCCACAGGCTGTCCTCCCAGCAGGTAGGGGAGGCGGCCCCTCACCACCGCCCCATGGGCTGTCCCTACAGGTGATTACAACTTAACCCTGCTTGTGTCCAATGCCTTTGAGAACCTGACACAGCAGATGCCCATCCATGTGCGCACTGCCCTGCCCACCCTGGCTGTGGGGATGAGCACCTGTGTCCTGGTGGTCGGCCGGCCCGTCACCTTCTTCCCGCTGCCCTCGCCCTTGCCTGGGGGCGTCCTGTACACATGGGACTTTGGGGACAGCTACCCCATCGGACCACAGAGGGAACCAGCCATCAACCACACGTATGCTGCGAGGGGCGTGTACCGTGTCCGCCTGGAGGCTGACAATGCAGTGAGCCACGTGGCAGCGCAGGCCAACATCCACGTCCTCGAGGAGCCCCGTGGCCTGAGTGTGCGCCTTGGCCCGGCTGTGGAGCAGGGCGCGCTCATGCAGGTCAGTGCCGTGCTGGAGGCAGGCGACAACATCACCTGGATCTTTGACATGGGCGACGGCACGGTCCTGTCAGGGCCCAAGTCCACCGTGGAGCACGTGTACCTGCAGGCGCAGAACTGCACCGTGACCGTGACAGCAGCCAGCCCTGCTGGCCGCCTGGCACAAAGCCTGCCTATGCATGTCTTCCTCCTGGAGGTGCTGCACATTGAACCCGTGGGCTGCATCCCTGCACAGCCTGATGCCCTGCTGGCAGCCCATGTCACCGGGGACCCCACCCACTATGTCTTTGAATGGACTTTCGGGGACGGCTCACCAAATGCCACCGTCTATGGGAGCCCGGTGGTTACACACAATTTCACAGGCACTGGCACCTTTCCGCTGGCCCTGGTGCTGTCAAGCCGCACCAACAAGGCGCACTACTTCACGAGCATTTGTGTGGAGCCCGAGCTTGGCAACGTCACGCTGTGGCCTGAGAGGCAGTTCGTGCAGCTCGGGGATGTGGCCCGGCTGGAGGCGCACACCTGGCCCTCCTTCCCCTACCGTTATGTCTGGGACTGGGGCACTGAGGATGCTGCCACCCGCCTTGGGGGCCCCGAGGCTGCCCATACTTACCAGGAGGCTGGCTCCTACCTGGCGACAGTCACGGTGTCCAACAACGTCTCAGCTGGCAACGACTCGGCAGTGGTGGAGGTGCAGGAGCCTGTGGTGCTCACAGGCATCAGGGTCAATGGCTCACACGTGCTGGAGGCACAGCAGCCCTACCTATTTGGTGTCGCAGGCCGTGGCAGCCCTGCTAGATACCTCTGGGAGCTGGGGGATGGTGGGCAACTCGAGGGCTCCGCTGTCACCCATGCCTACAACTGTGCGGGCACCTTCACCGTTAGGGTGGCTGGCTGGAATGAGGTAAGCCTTGGCGAGGCCTGGCTGAATGTGACGGTGGTGCAGAGGGTGCAGGGGCTCCGTGTCAATGCCAGCCGTACAGTGGTGCCCCTCAATGGCAGCGTCAGCTTCAGCACCACGTTGGAAGCGGGCAGTGATGCGCGCTACTCCTGGGTACTTTGTGACCGCTGCACCCCCATCCCTGGGGGCTCCACCATCTCCTACACCTTCCGCTCGGTGGGCACCTTCAACATCATCGTCACGGCCGAGAATGCGGTGGGTGCTGTGCAGGACAGCATCTTCGTCTATGTGCTGCAGCACATTGAAGGGCTGCAGGTGGTGGGTGGTGCTGGCTGCTTCCCCACCAACCACACATTGCAGCTCCAGGCCACGGTCCGGGATGGCACCAATATCTCCTACAGCTGGACCGCCCAGCGGGACGGGGGCCCCATACTGGCTGCCACTGGCAGGGTCTTTTCACTGACTGTGCTTGAGCCTGGCACCTACCATGTCCAGCTGCGGGCCACCAACATGCTGGGCAGTGCCATGGCCAACTGCACCCTGCACTTTGTGAATCCTGTGGGGGTGCTGACTGTGGCTGCCATCCCCAACCCGGCTGCCATCAATGAGAGCATCACCCTGGCTGCCGAACTCACAGGTGGCAGTGGTGTCACGTTCACCTGGGGCCTGGAGGGGGGGCTGCGCTGGGTGACCTTGGGGCCGGCCACTACCCACGCCTTCACCAGCCCTGGTCTGCACCTGGTCAGAGTCGTGGCTGAGAACGCGCTGGGTGCAGTCATTGCCACCGTCAGGGTGGCAGTGCAGGTGCCTGTTGCAGGCCTCGGCATCCGGGCTGGTGAGCCAGACTGCAGTTTTGTGGTGGCTGGCTCCAGTGTACCTTTCTGCGGCCAGCTGGCTGCTGGCACCAACGTGAGCTGGAGTTGGGCAGTGCCAGGGGGACACAGGCTGCAGGGCCAGCACGTGGCCGTGGTCTTCCCTGAGGCTGGCACCTTCTCTGTCCAACTCAATGCCTCCAATGCGGTCAGCTGGGCAGTGGCCACGCACAACCTCACAGTGGAGGAGCCAGTGGCGGGCCTGGTGCTGTGGGCCAGCAGCAAGGTGGTGGAGCCCGGGCAGTCAGTGGACTTCCAGGTGCTGCTGGCTGCTGGCTTGGGTGTAGTACTGCGACTGCAGGTGGGTGGGGCTGACCCTGAGCTGCTTACCGGACCACACTTCTCACGCAGCTTCCCACACGCTGGGGACTACGTGGTGAGTGTGCAGGCTGAGAACCATGTGAGCCGGGTGCAGGCGCAGGTGCACGTGGCCGTGCTGGAGGCTGTGGGTGGGCTGTGGATGCCTCACTGTTGCGCACCAGGTGTACTCACTGGTGCCGAGCAGAACTTCACAGCCCGTGTGCAGCGTGGCTCCCGCGTCCAGTATGCCTGGTACTTCTCACTGCAGAAGGTGCAAGGCGACTCACTGGTTATTCTGTCAGGCCGCGACGTCACCTACACACCTGTGGCTGCAGGGCTGCTTGAGGTCCAGGTGCGTGCCTTCAATGAGCTGGGCGGCATCAACCTCACACGGTGGCTCGAGGTGCAGGATGTCATCCAGCACGTGGTCCTGCGCAGTGGCCACTGCTTCAGCAACCGCTCAGCCCGCTTTGAAGCCTCCACCAGTCCCAGCCCACGGCGTGTGGTCTTCCACTGGGACTTCGGGGATGGGGCCCCAGTGCAGGCAACAGCAGAGCCCTGGGCTACCCACATCTACCTGCAGCCCGGGGACTACCGTGTACAGGTGAACGCGTCCAACCTGGTCAGCTTCTTTGTGGCACAGGCTGCGGTGACAGTGCATGTGCTGGCCTGCGAGGAACCTGAAGTGGACGTGGCCCTGCCCCCACAGGTGTTGATGCGCCGCTCCCAGCGCAATTACCTGGAGGCTCACGTCGACCTGCGTGGCTGTGTCACCTACCAGACTGAGTACCGCTGGGAGGTGTACCGTGCCACCAGCTGCCGGCGGCCTGGGCACGCCACCCGCCTGGCACTGCCTGGTGTAGATGTGAGCCGGCCGCAGCTGGTGGTGCCCCGGCTGGCGCTGCCTGTGGGCCACTACTGTTTTGTGTTCATGGTGTCATTTGGGGATACGCCACTTGCACGCAGCATCCAGGCTAACGTTACAGTGGTCCCTGAGCGCCTGGTGCCCATCATCGAGGGCGGCTCATACCGCGTGTGGTCAGACACGCGGGACCTGGTGCTGGACGGGAGCCAATCCTATGATCCCAACCTGGAGGACGGTGACCAGACGCAGCTCAACTTCCACTGGGCTTGTGCTGCCGCCCCCCAGGTCCCTGGGGGCCGGCCCGGGGTCCCAGCCCCAGCAGGAGGTGGGAGGGTCCCCAGGCTGTTCCTGGAGCAGGTAGTCAGGATTCTCACTCCCTCCCTCGTGTTTTCTGGGCTGCAGAGTGAGGCTGGTGGCTGTGTGCTGAACTTTGGACCCCGCGGGAGCCCGGTGGTCACCATCCCCCACGAGCGGCTGGAGGCCGGTGTGGAGTACACCTTCGACCTGACTGTGTGGAAGGCTGGCCGGAAGGAGGAAGTGACCAACCAAACGGTGGGTGCTGGCTGGATATGGAGGGTGTGGCGCTCTCGGAGGTCGGGCCCAGGGGTGACAGTGGGTCGCTTGTCTGAAGCCTACCCCTTTTAAGGGCCTTCCATATTTAGACTTTTGGAGGCTCGGGCCTCTTAAATGATGGCTGCTGTTAACATGACTTTGTCAAAAGACTTTCCTGCTGGCAGTGGTGCATTCTCAGAGCAGGACACAGTCCTGCACCAGGTCACACAGGAGCTGTATCACCCGGGGGTCGTGAAAATCCCACCATGTGCCCTGGCAGTGCAAAGAGTCTCATCCCACCCAGCCCTGAAGCAGCCACTGTCCCCAGAATGCAGCTTTCCTGGTCCCTAAGTGGGGCCAGAGACCAGCTCCCCTTCATGTTGGTACCCTCCCCTCCCCTCTCCCGATGGCCCACAGACCAGGAGGATCAGGGCCTTGGACAGGTGACCACAGGCATTTGTCTGCCCTTGAGAGAAGGCGTATACCCTGTTGGTGGCACCAGAGGCTGCAGAAAATGAGCCTGCTGGGGCTCTGCTCCTACGGAGTCCCCTTAGACTTCGCCACCGTCTAGACGTGGAGATACAAACCAGGAGCCCTTGGCTGGGGCTGACGGGATGCTCAGGGCGTCAACAAGGCCCTGAGGAGCGTGGAGTCTGAGCAGAGTCAAGGGGCTGGGTATTCCTGGCAGGGATGCAGCATGTTCCAGGCAGAGGCCTGCCCTTCATGGGCTCAGGACCACCCACCTGACAGGGCCGCTTCCAGGACCAGGGGTGGTATCGGTGTCCTCACTGTCCCTCCCAGGTGCTGATCCGGAGTGGGCGGGTACCCATTGTGTCCCTGGAGTGTGTGTCCTGCAAGGCACAGGCTGTGTACGAAGTGAGCCGCAGCTCCCACCTGTACCTGGAGGGCCGCTGCCTCAACTGCAGCCATGGCTCCAAGCAGGGGGTGAGCGGCCATCCATTCACTGTGCCCCTGCCCCATCCCTGTGCTGACAATGCCCTGTCCTTCGTGATGTCCCTGTTCCCCTCACTGCCCTGTCTCATCACCATGCTGACCACCCCTCCTCTGGCCCCTTCCCCAGCGCTGGGCGGCACGCACCTTCAGCAACCAGACGCTGGTACTGGATGAGACCACCACATCAACGGGCAGTGCAGGCATGCGACTAGTGGTGCGGCGTGGTGTGCTGCGCGACGGGGAAGGCTACACCTTCACACTTACTGTGCTGGGCCGCTCAGGCGAGGAGGAGGGCTGTGCCTCCATCCGCCTGTCCCCCAACCGGCCGCCGCTGGGTGGCTCTTGCCACCTCTTCCCACTGGATGGTGTGCACGCGCTTACCACCAAGGTGCAGTTCGAGTGTGTGGGTGAGTGCGGGGGCGGGCGGGGGGATCGGCAATGTTTCAGGGATGCCACAGGGGCCCCCTGGTGACACTGTGGCCTACAGGTTGGCATGACGCAGAGGATGCAGGTGCCCCTCTGTTGTACGCTCTGTGGCTACGACGCTGTCGCCAAGGCCACTGCGAAGAGTTCTGTGTCTACAAGGGTAGCCTGCCAGCCTATGGGGCGGTGCTGCCGCCTGGCTTCCCGCCACGCTTCACCGTGGGCCTGGCTGTGCTTGTGCAGGACCAGCTGGGCGCTGCCGTAGTCGCCCTCAACAGGTGAGCTCTTGTGGCCAGCAGTGCGGCAGGGACTGGCGCCCCCATGCTGACCACAACCTCCACGCAGGTCCCTGGCCATCATGCCCCCCGAGCCCCCGGGCAGCCCCATGAGCCTCACACGCTGGCTGCACAGCCTGACGGAGAGCAAGCTGCATGGGCTGCTGCGGCAAGCTGACCCCCAGCACGTCATTGAGTACTCACTTGCCCTCGTCACCGTGCTCAACGAGGTCAGCGCGGCAGGCCAGGTCTTCACTGAACAGAGGGAACAGGGCGGGGGGCCTCCTGATAGGAGAGCCTGCCACAGAGCTGCCCCCTGGCTCCTGGCAGAGGGGAACCCCAGTGTTGTCACTGGGATCACAGTTCTGCTGTTGGCAGCCAACACATGCAGGGTGACCCCCGCAGTGGGCTCCCCGTGACACTGGCAAAGGGCACCAGAGGCATCCGATTTGCTTTTGAAGAAATAGCCCTGGTCCTCCAGGTAGGGAAGGTGACTCAGAGTGGCCGAGTACATGCTGACAGCTCTTCTCCACCCGCCTCTAATCCCGCAGTACGAACAGACCCCGGAGGCTGCGGCAGAGCCCACCCACGAGCGGCAGTTGCGTGCTCAGGTGCGCAGGAACATCACAGAGACCTTGGTGTCTCTTCGAATTGACACTGTGGATGACATCCAGCAGATTGCAGCTGCATTGGCCCAGTGCACGGTACCCCCATGTCCCCTGTCCGGCCCCAGCCCAGCTCTCTTGCTGTCTTTAGCAGGCCTGAGGGGCCGACCAGGACCCACAGGTGCACCTGTCACAACGCTCAGCAGGCAGCCCAGGCCCTAGGTGGTATTGGAGTGGGGTACTGTCCCTGGGGGTCAGCACAGGCTGTGAGGCTGAACAAAATCCTTGGGGTGAGAGGAGCGAGGAGTGCCCCAGCCAGGCCCAGGGGCCAAGTTCAGATTCCATCAGAGCCTCCGCCTCGGTGTCCAGCCTACTCCTAGTCCTTTGACAGACCAGGGTGGGCGAGGGCAGGGCACAGTCTTCTGGCCCTGGAAGAGCCTGTCGTTAACTACGGTGGTGGGAGCCCTGGGGGGCACCCAGCAGAGCGAGACTGCCCAGGGCACACCTCGGGTGACCTCTCCACAGCCAGGGTGGCCGGGAGGGAAGCGAGGGTACAGGGTATGAGCGCTGCCTCCCGACAGGTGTCCAGCAGGGAGCTGGTGTGCCAGCCCTGCTTGAAGAAGACGCTGCACAAGTTGGAGGCCATGATGCATGTCCTGCAGGCCGAGACCACTGAGGGCACCGAGACACCCACTGCCATCGCTGACAGCATCCTCAACATCACAGGTGCACACCCCATCTCCTGCCCCAGTGCCCTCCAGGGACCCCAAGGCCTGCCCGAGCCTCCCCTCTACCCATTTATCCCGCAGCCTTTCCCCCTGCCTCCCTCCCTTCTCAGTTCCCTCTTTACGTCCCCATCTCCACGGGGTCTCTGCAGGTGACCTCATCCACCTGGCCAGTGTGGACGTGCAGAGCCCAGCACCAGGGGAGCCAGGTGCACTGGGGGCAGCACGGCCCTCACTGCTGGTGGCCTCCCGGGCTTACAACCTGTCCTCAGCGCTCATGTGTATCCTCATGCGCTCCCGCGTGCTCAACGAGGAGCCCCTGACACTAGCTGGTGAAGAGATTGTGGCCCAGGGCAAGCGTTCGGACCCGCTGAGTCTGCTGTGCACAGGCCACACCGCAGGCCCTGGCTGCCACTTCTTTATCCCCGCCGCCTTCAGTGGGGTGCTGGCCGGCCGCAGTGATGTGGTACAGCTCATATTCCTCGTCGACTCCAACCCCTTCCCCTTTGGCTACATCAGCAACTATACCGTGTCCACCAAGGTGGCCTCCATGGCCTTCCAGACGCAGGCCGGTGCCCAGATCCCCATTGAGCAGCTGGCCTCTGAGCGTGCCATCACTGTCATGGTGCCCAGCAACACCAGCCCAGCTGGCCCAGGCCACAGCGTGCCCGCCGCTGCCACTGCCATTGTCTCACCTCAGTCCTCAGTCCGTGCTGAGGTTGCCCTGGAGAGCAGCAACCCTGCGGCTGGGCTGCACCTGCAGCTCACGTTCACAGTGCTTGACGGTGAGTGTAGGGTGAGGCATGCAGTGAGGGCCAGGAGAGTGGGGTGGGGGCCCCCTAGGAAGTAGGGACAGTCAGAGGCAGGTGGGCTCCTGCAGCCTCTGCCCAGACCTGGAGCTGCGTGGCGGGAACGGCTCAGGAACCCCCAGGCAGTTTCCAGGTGGGCCTCCAACGCCATTGTCCACCCCTAGAGAGCTACCTGTTGGAGGAGCCCGAACCCTACCTGGCTGTGTATCTGCACATGGTGGCCTGGCCCAACGAGTACAACTGCTCGGCCAGCCGACGGATCAATCTGCAAGCACTAGCAGGCGAGGACCACAGGCCCTACACCTTCTTCATCGCCCCAGGGTGAGCCAGGATCTGGGATGTGTGGCTGCCCGTGGGCATGACATGGAGATGGGCGCGGGGCGCATGCTGCTGTTAGAGGGCTGTGAGTGGTGCTGTGAGTGGGCCCGGCAGGATCCAGCCATGACACTTCCCACCCTCCCAGGACCAGAGAGCCAGGCGGGAGTTTCCACCTGAACCTGACCAGCCACTTCCGCTGGTCGGCACTGGAGGTATCTGTGGGCCTATACACGTCGCTGTGCCAGTACTTCAGCGAGGAGGATATGGCGTGGCGTACGGAGGGCATTGTCGCTCTGGAGGAGACCTCGCCCAGCCAGGCTGTCTGCCTAACCCGCCACCTCACCGCCTTTGGTGCCAGCCTCCTTGTGCCCCCCAGCCGTGTCAACTTCGTCTTCCCCGTGAGTGGCACCCACTGTGCTCCCAGGCTCCTGCACAGGGTGGGGGGCCTGGGCGAGTCTGGCCTGATGCTCTACACCCCCCTCAGGAGCCGGCTGCGGGCATGAACTATGTTGTCTTGCTGACGTGTGCCGTGTGTCTAGTGACCTACGCTGTCATGGTTGCGGTCCTGCGGAAGCTGGACCAGCTGGACATGCACCGGGTCCGTGTTATCCCGTTCTGCGGGAAGGGTGGCCGTTTCAAGTATGAGATCCTGGTCAAGACCGGCTGGGGCCGAGGCTCAGGTGAGGGGCGGTTGTCACCTGTTGTCCCAATGATGACGATGACGGTGACATTGATGAAGATGAGATGTGATGTGAAACATGCCAAACACTTGTGATAACTATTAGCGTGTTAGTCCTTATAACAACGTTACAGCATAAGCCCTCACAATGTACATGCTGTTGCTGCTCCTGGGAACAGACGGCGCCGAGCTCAGAGGTGGCCTCGGTGACTGCAGGTGCCTCACTGTCTGCAGCTGGCAGGGCCAAGAGACTGACTTTAAAGGGCAAAATCAAGCAGAGTAAGCCTGCTAACCAACAGGGAATTAGGGTGACCTGTGACCTTTAAAAATTACTTTCAAAGCATTCAGAACTCTTAGTCTATTACTAGTGAAGACAGTTCAGGTACAAATGTTTATTTAGTATGCTAACTTTGAATGCTGGAAGCATTTTGTGGAGTGTGAGAAAAGTTTGAACAGAGCTTGCTGTCTTCTCCTCGTGTGACTCCTGACAAGGAGCAGCCTCTCTTCTGGGCCTGGTGAACCATCATGTTCTTTCCTAAGTTTATATCTGTTGCACTTGCTGTGCTGCAAAATGTCTCGGAGAGTTCTTTAAGGTGAAGGAAGTTCTTTGCCAGTGTCGTTTTCCCTGGGACATCCATCCTTTCTGTCATGCCACTTTCCATTTCATGTGGGTGAGCCCCCTTTGCTAGGTTCCTCTGGCTGCATATCTAGGGTCTCGGATAGCAGCAGAGTCCCTGAGGGCAGCGATTTCTTCTCTAAGCTCCACTCATGTTTCATCTGGGTTGCTCTTCTGCATTGCTACTTCTCATTTTTTGCTGCACTTTCATCCCCATTAGTCAGTTCCTCTCATGATGACCTGTCTGAGATGCCCAGTGGGTTTGTCTGGGGAGACGAGGAGGCTGTCTCTGCATGAGGAGGAGGGGAGTGCATGGTGACCAATCACAACAGACTCTCAAAGGAGTAAGGTGTTTGGTCACTGACCACGGTACTTGTCTGTTACTTGCATTGCGATTAGTAGACTGAAGAGTGGACAGCCAAGTTTGTACTCTGCACAGTTACAGTTAGCAAACTGTGGTGCTGGGATTTCAGTCGTGTTATTGGGCTGGCATTTGCATAACTAGCGTGTGTATCGGAGCCATGAGAGCAAGAGCTGCCTGTGCTTGTTGACTGACTGAAGTTTGATAGATGAAGCAATGTGCCTTGGGTCCCCTGTGTGGGGGCAGCAAGCCCAGAGCCTGTCCCCTCCTGCCCACCATCCAGGCACCACAGCACACGTGGGCATCATGCTGTTCGGGGCAGACAGCCACAGCGGCCACCGGCACCTGGATGGGGATGGGGCCTTCCACCGCAACAGCTTGGACATCTTCCAGATTGCCACACCACACAGCCTGGGCAGCCTGTGGAAGATCCGTGTGTGGCATGACAACAAAGGTTGGGGCACTATGCCGCTTGGCCCCACCACCCTGCACCCTGGTCCCCCTGTCCCCACCTCCCCGCCCACAGGGCTGAGCCCCAGCCCTAACTACCCCTGCCTACCCCCGCAGGGCTTAGCCCTGCCTGGTTCCTACAGCATGTCATCGTCAGGGATCTGCAGAGTGCCCGCAGCACCTTCTTCCTGGTCAATGACTGGCTGTCGGTGGAGACGGAGGCCAATGGGGGCCTGGTGGAGAAGGAGGTGCTGGCGGCAAGTAGGGCTCCCCCTCCTGCCTGCCCAGGCTGGGTGGGGGTGGGCGCTCTGCATGGCCTCCTGCAGCCCTTCCTGCCCCCAGGCGATGCGGCCCTGCAGCGGTTCCGGCGCCTCCTTGTGGCCGAGCTACAGCGCGGCTTCTTCGACAAGCACATCTGGCTCTCACTGTGGGACCGGCCACCACGCAGCCGTTTCACTCGTGTTCAGCGGGCCACCTGCTGCATCCTCCTGCTCTGCCTCTTCCTGGGTGCCAACACAGTGTGGTACAGGGTCATGGGAGATGCTGCCCACAGGTGGGTGCCTCCAGGGTGGGCAAGGCTTCCCCTGCCCGGCTCTCTCCTGCCCCCTGCCTCACACAGTGCCCATTCTCTCCTCTCTCCTCTTGCCTCCCCCGCCCCCGCCTCACATGGTGCCCACTCTCTCCTCTCCCCTCTCGCCTCCCCCAGCACGCAATTCATGTCCAGTCTGATACCACTGAGTGTTGACACGGTTGCCATTGGCCTGGTGTCCAGTGTGGTTGTCTACCCTGTCTACCTGGTCATCCTGTTTCTCTTCCGGATGTCCCGGAGCCAGGTGAGCTGGGGCTGTGAGTCATGGACGGAGTGGTGTCAGGGCTGTACCATCTAGGACAGAGCCACACAGTCAGGGAGCCAAAAGCTCTTTCTTTGAAAAGAGCGACAAAAGCGACAAACCTTTAGCTAGACAGACAAAGAGAAAAACAGGGAAGAAGCAAGTTCCTAAAACTGGCAACGAAAGAGGCATCGCTACTAGCCTTATAGAAACAAAAAAGATTGTAAGGGATTACGGTGAGCAACTGTATGCCAACAAATTAGAAAACTAAGGAGAAATGGACAAGTTCCTGGAAAGATACATAACAGAACTGACTCAGAAGAAATAGATCACCTGAGCAGTACTGTAACAAGTATGGAGATTGCACCAGTAATTCAGCACCCCACAAGTAAACCCAGGCTGAGGTGGCTTCACCGCTTAATTCTACCAAACATTTAAAGAAAAGTTAACACCAGACCTTCACAAATTTTTCCCTAAAATGGAAGAGGAGGGAACACTTCCTAACTCACTCTACGAGGCCAGCATTACCCTGATACCAAAACCAGACAAAGGTATCACAAGAAAAGGGAAACTACAGACCAATGCCGCTTATGAATAAAAAAAAAAATACAGACGCAAAAATCCTTAACAAAAACTAGCATCCAAATCCAGCAACATATAGGAAGGCTCATACACCACAACCAAGTGGGTTAACCCCAGGCAGGCATCACAGCACATACTGGAGTGCACATGTGGCTATTTGTGTTAAATTAAGTAGAATGAAAAATTCAGTTCCTTGGTTGCACAGGAGCCCTGGTGGCACAGTGGTTAAGAGCTTGGCTGCTAACCAAAAGTTGGCAGTTCGAATCCACCAGCCACTCCTTAGAAACCCTATAGGGCAGTTCTACTCTGTCCTATAGCATCGCTATGAGTCAGAATCGATTCTACGGCAATGGGTTTGGTTTTTGGTTGCACTAGCTACATTTTGAATGTTCAGTATCCACATGTGGCTAGTGGCTACTGTATTGGGCAGTGCAAATAAAGAGCATGCCTATCCTTCCAGAAAATTCGTTTGGTTACTTCTCCGGCCTCCCAGACCTACCTCCTTTCCCTGCAGGTGGCCAGTGGCCCGAGCCCCACCCCTGCTGGGCAGCAGGTGTTGGACATCAACAGCTACCTAGACTCGTCTGTGTTGGACAGCTCCTTCCTCACCTTTTCTGGGCTCCGTGCTGAGGTGATGGCTTGACTGGGGCCCAGGGAGCCCCAGGCTGGGCGGGTCCTGCTGCCTCTGCGCAGCCAGAGTCTGAGGCCCTCTCTGTATTTCTCAATAGGTCTTTGCTGAACAAATGAGAAATGACTTATTTCTGGATGATTCTAAAAGGTGGGCCCCCAGTGAAAACATGTGCCTTGCTGTAGGCTGCAGGGTCTGGGCCGCGTGGACCTGTCCAGTGGTGGCTGGGTCTTGGGTCTCATCACACACGGTCCCAGAATGCACATCTGTCCATGATGGACCTGGGTCTGTGCGCATGCAGGCCTATGCCCTGGGCCCCCTCACTGATGCATTTCCCCTGTAGCCTGGTGTGCTGGCCATCCAGTGAGGGCTCATTCAGCTGGCCAGACCTGCTCAGTGACCCATCAATCATGGGCAGCACCCTGCAGCGGCTAGCTCGGGGACTGCCAGGGCGCACGTTGGGCCTGGAGGAGGACGGCCTTTCCCTGGTCAGCCCCTCCTCACCCGCCAAATACTTCTCGGCTTCAGGTGAGTGGGGTGGAGGAGGTGGGGTGGGGTTGCACTGGTGGGCTCCCCTCTGAGGCCGACCCACCCTGACTGCCCCTCCAGATGAAGACTTGATCCGCCAGATTCTGGCTGAAGGGGCCAGCAGCCTGGTCCCCACCCAGGACACCCGGGTGGACACGGATCTGCTCACCAGCATGTGAGTGCCTGGCCCCCGGAGGCCGGGGGTAGGGGAAGGAGGGTGGGGGCTCCTGGTGTCATCATGCGCAGCAAGCCCTGCTTCGGCCTGGCTCTCCCCATTCTGTCTTGTGTGGTAGCCAGGCCGGGTCATGGCCTCTCTCATCCTCTGGCCCCTCATCTGGGGAAGGGGAGCACCGGCCTCATGGGTGTCCTGGGGACTGTCCCCACGGACTTCTGCCCTTCAGGGAGCAGTGGGCCCATGGGGCGCGTGGCTAGAATCTTATAAGGTCTTTCCATGCTGTGGCATGCTTCAGGACACCCCTTCTCTTTATCTTTATGGCTGAGTAGTATTCTGTCACGTGCATGCGTAGACTACATGTTTTTCATCCATCATCTGCCAATGGATATTTTAGTTGTTCCCACCTTTTGGCTCTTGTGAAAAGCGTTGCAGTGAACATTGGTGTATGGTTTCTGTTTGCATTTCTGCCTTCTCTTCTTCTGGGTATATACCTAGGATTGGGATTGCTGGGTCACTGGGTAGTTCTCTGTTCAAGTTTTTGAGGAACCACCAAACTGTTTTTGTTTTTCCACCATGACTGTACCCACCAGCAGTGGATGAGGGTACTTCGGTTCCTTCTTGACTCTTCTCTTTTTGTATCATTCCTCATGCAAGCACCCCACAAATCCGTTCACTCCTTCTAAAACTACTCAGTCCTCCTGCACTTGTGTACCTTCCAACCACAAATCATCCCTGGCCTAGATTATTTCAGGGCCCTTGGGTTCTCTCAGCTCTGTTCCTCCTCTATATTCTCTGCCTACACCAGAGAGAGCCTGTTCCCTGATGTAAGATCATGTTGCTGCCCACCAGGACTCTGGTTATCTATTGCTGCATAACAGAGCACCCCCAAATTCAACAATCAGATGGTGGGAGCCCTTAGTTCCTCCCCATGTGGCCTCTCCACAGTGCTGCTTCAGTGTCCTTACAACATGGTGCCCGGTGTTCCCTAGACTGAGTGACCCAAGAGAACAAGGGAGACGCCGCATGGCCTTTTATGACCCAGCCTCACTTCTGCAGCATCCTCTTGGCAACTGTGGTGTCAAGTTGGCTCCCAACTCATGGCGGCTCCATGCACAATGGAATGAAATGCTGCTCAGTCCATCCCAGGATAGGTTGCAGACCAGACCATTATGATCTGTACGGTTTTCACTGGCTGATTTTTAGATCACCAGGCCATTCCCCCTAGTCTTACTCTGGAAGCTGTGCTGAAACCTGTTCAGCATCCTAGCAACATGAAGGCCTCCACTGACAAACGATGGGGGTGGTTACACATGAGGTCCACTGGCTGGGAATCGAACCTGGGTCTCCTGCAGGGAAGGCAAGAATTCTACACTTGAACCATCACTCCCCGGTAAATAATATTTACTAATTTTATAATAAATTAAGTCCATTACTTTTATAATAGGAAAGTCCATTTCAAGAGAACACCGTGAGTCCCTCACATGCATCTCGTACTCTCTCTCTCTGCTCCTGTCTCAGTGTAGAACCTCTTACTGACCAGGAGACACTCAGCCCAGGTGGGCACGTGGATGGGCTTGGGCTGCTCTCTCCAGGCGCTGGCAGTGATGCCCTGCAAGAACTTCCTCCGTGGCATGTCGTGGTCCTGTGTTTCCCCTTCCCCTTCCTCTCCTGTTGTCAATTCTTTTCCTCCTTTCTCACCCTCATTTCCTCTCACTCCTGCAGTTCCTCCTCCTCTCCAGTGTAGCAGCTCTGGAATCGGGATGGTCAGGGTAGCACAAAGGGTTGCAAAGATGCCCTGGCCCCATGACAGCTGGTCCTGAGCAGCTCTCTGAGTCCCCCAGAACCCTGCATACTGTTGGAGTCTGAGAGATGCACAAAAGTTACTTTAATCTCAGTACAGAACTGCATGGAGCACGATGCACTTGTAGAGAATGTGTGTATGTGGGGGCAGGGCAAGGGGTGAGGCATGGAAGGTTCTAGACATAGCATGTGGACGGTGCCCTGGCTGCTGGGGGTGTAGGCGGGGCACTGCAGCTGGGCAGTGAGAGGCAGTGGCTGCCCATCTACTGGGACAAGGGCCCAAGGGGTGGCCAGGCAGGAGAAGGGCGTGAGCGAGTCACAGATGCAGGACGTAGCAGCTGGCACAAGCAGGAAGTGAGCAGGGAGAGAAGCAGAAATGGACATGGCTTTCTTGAAGCCACCAGGTGGCTGCATGTCCTGCACTCCCAGCCCAACATCCCCCCTGGTCTGGGGTAAAGCCTGCCCTCCCTGGGTCCCAGGAGGGAGTGGGTGGTGGTGACGGTCCCCCCCCCCCCACCAAGGGCGTAGCAGTCACGGCCCCCTGTGCTCAGGTCCAGCACTCCTGGGGAGAGGACTGAGGCACTGATGCTACACAGGCTCGGGGAGAAAGGGCCACCCACCCTGGGCCTGGGCTGGGATGAGCCCTCCTCAGCGAAGCTCTGCCACACAGGTATGCCCTTGGGTCACGATGCCCCTGCACAGCCCCTGGCTCTGGCCACTAGTCACAGGTTGTCTCTCCCTCCCAGGGCTGGTGGAGGGTCCGCGGAAGCGCCTGCTGCCAGCCTGGTGCTCCCGCCTGGCCCATGGGCTCAGCCTGCTCCTGGTGGCACTGTCTGTGGGCCTTTCGGGTTGGGTCGGCACTGGCTTCCCCTCCAGCATCAGCGTCATGTGGCTGCTGTCCAGCAGCTCCAGTCTCCTTGCCTCGTTCCTGGGCTGGGAACCACTCAAGGTGAGGGGGCTGGGGGCCTCGGCCCCCCATGCCAGCCCTCTGACACCCCTCACTGGCCCCTCCTGAGTTCCCCCTACACCAGCCCTCCAGTGCTCCCCGCCATGTACCCCCGCACTGAGCCTCCTACGTACCGCCTGCACTGGTCCCCCCGCAAAGTCTCCCCCCACCGACCTTCCGATGCCCCCCTGCGCCGGCCTCCCCCTGATGCCAGCCCCCCCAGGTCCTGTTGGAGGCCCTGTACTTCTCACTGGTGGCCAAGCGGCTGCACCCCGATGAGGACGACACACTGGTGGAGAGCCCAGCCGTGACGCCCGTGAGCGAGCGTGTGCCCCGTGTCCGGCCCCCACACGGCTTCGCACTCTTCCTGGCCAAGGAGGAGGCCCGCAAGGTCAAGAGGCTGCACAGGGTGCTGCGGGTGAGCTGGCTGCTGCCACCCACCCCCTGCCTCCCCGCTGGCGCCCCCCCACGTCTCCCCCACCCCTGCCTCCCTGCCAGCGACTACCCCATGTCCACAGCCACCTGTTGGTCCCCTTTCTTGGAAACTCCATGTTCCCCTTTTCTGACCATGGAGGGCTCTTCAGTGGGTGTCTGGGGTCCTGGCTACACCAGGTCCCCCCATCACACTGCCCAGCCCCTGCTTGTGCCCCACTGAGCTTGCCAGCCCTTGGGCACATCTGCCCCCAGATGGAGGCACTGGGTGTCAGTGTTGTCCTCCTTAGCACCAGGACCCTGGCCGTGGGCAGTCTGCTGCCAGGCATCCCAGGAGGACCTTCCCTGTTACAGTGGAGTGGCTGGGTGGGTCTGGGGGCACCACAGGTCCCTGTGGGCAGAAGATGGGCCTCTGTCTCCCCAGAACCTCCTGGTGTACATGCTTTTTCTTCTGGTGACGCTGCTGGCCACCTATGGGGACGCCTCGTGCCATGGCCACGCCTACCGCCTGCAGAGTGCCATCAAGCAGGAGCTGGACAGCCGGGCCTTCCTGGCCATCACTCGGTACAAGGCCCTGCCCACCTCAGCCTGCCTCAGAGTGGTCCCAAGCTCTCAGCCCAGCAGCTCTGCCCCAGGGGACACTGGGGAGTGTCTGGAGACATTTCTGGTTGTCAGGACGGGGTGGTGGCTGCTTGCACTGAGTGGTGGAGGCCCAGGATGCAGCCCCCCAGAGACCAATCTGGCCCATCTGTCAGGGCCAAGGGAGGAGCCAGTGGACCTCATCCCCTCCAGCAGTGGCACCCACCTTCTGCGCATGAGACCTCTGAACCTGGCTGGGCCTGGGAGCTGCGGGTCAGAGCGCTGTCTGTTTGGTCCTGGCAGGTCAGACGAGTTCTGGCTGTGGATGTCCCGCGTGCTGCTCCCCTACGTCCACGGGAATCAGTCCAGCCCAGAGCTGGGGCCCCCGCGGCTGCGGCAGGTGCGCCTACAGGAAGGTGAGCAGGGTGGGCACCCAGCACCCACCCACAGAGGACATTTTCTGGGCTTTAACTCAGCTTTGCCCCCTACCTAGCCTGTGACCTTGGCCCGCCCTCGGCCACAGTTTCCTTGCCTATAAGGTCGAGAGAATGATATCACCTGATTGGCTGCCAGATAGGTTATGGGAGCTTGTGGGTGAGCAGGGCGCCGCCCAGGCATCTGGTGAACCCTGTCCATGTGCCTACTCCCGCTCAGCCACAGGAGGCTTCAGCACCAGTGACTACAGCGTTGGCTGGGAGCATGCTGCCCGCAACAGCTCCGCAACATGGGCCTACTCAGCGCCTGATCTGTTGGGGTAAGCAGTGCAGTGAGGCCCCGTCCCTTCGAGGGGGAGGAGTGCCCCAGGAGTATGATTCCAACACTGACCCTGCCCACCAGAGTCTGGCACTGGGGTGCCTGCGCCGTGTATGACAGCGGGGGCTACGTGCAGGAGCTGGGGCTAAGCCTGGAGGAAAGCCGTGCACAGCTGAATTTCCTGCAGCAGCACCGCTGGGTGGACAACAGGTGGGGCTGTCTCCAGCACTCACACAGGCCTCTCCACTCACACATACTTGGGATCATGGCCCCCATCCCCACCCCTACAGACTCAAATCCATCCATCTCTTGTCCACTGTGCCCCAGGTCCACCCGTGTCCTCCATCCTCCCCTTCACCTCCAGGATTAGCTCCCTGCCCACCACCAGGTCCCTCTCCCCCCACCTCTGCACCACCAGTTCACCCACTCATGGGAATGCAGCCTCTGTCCAGGGTCTCCTCTCTTGTGAGCCCCCTCTCCTATCCCTCCTGCAGGAGCCGCGCTGTGTTTGTGGAGCTCACACGCTACAGCCCAGCGGTGGGGCTGCACGCCGCTGTCACACTGCGCCTTGAGTTCCCTGTGACTGGACAGGCGGTGGCTGCCCTCAGCATCCGTCCCTTCACCCTGCAGCGCCTCAGCACTGGCCTATCCCTGCAGCTGCTCACCTCGGTGAGCCCTGCCCTGTCCTGGAGGCCCTGACCCTCAGGAAAGACCCTTCCCCTCCCCGCCCCGGTCTCTCTGTGGCCATGCTGAGCCCACATCTGTCCACCTGCAGGTGAGCCTCCTGCTGTTTGCACTGCACTTCCTGGCGGCTGAGACCTGGGCCTGGAAGAGAGAAGGGTGTGGGCGTGTGGCGAGGCCCGGGGCCTGGGTGCGAGGGTTGCTGGCTGTGCTGGCGGCAGCCGCAGCACTCGTACGCCTGGCCCAACTGGGTGCTGCTGACCGCCAGTGGGCCCGCTTTGTGGGTGGCCGCTTGCGCCACTTTATCAGCTTCGAGCAGGTGGCACAGCTGAGCACCGTGGCCCGTGGCCTTGCCGCGTTGCTGCTCTTCATGCTCCTGGTCAAGGTGAGATGGGTGGGAATGGGGGCAGCGCTTGCCCACCCACACCACAGACTGACTGTCTACCTGCCTGCAGGCTGCACAGCAGCTGCGCTTCGTGCGCCAGTGGTCGGTTTTTGGCAAGACGCTGTGTCGGGCCCTGCCAGAGCTCGTGGGTACAGCCGTGACCCTGGTGGTGCTCGCCATGGCCTACACCCAGCTGGCTGTCCTGGTGGGTGCTAGGTGCTGCCTGGGGGGTGGCAGGTGGTGTAGCAGACCAGCCTTCACTTGCACCTTCCTTGCAGCTGGTCTCCTCTGGTGTGGACTCACTGCGCAGCGCTACCCGGGCCCTCCTGGTGCTGTGTCCCAACATGGGAGGCGTCGCCCTGTGCCCAGCCGAGCCTTGGCGCCTGTCCCTGCTGCTGTGCACAGGGCTCTGGATGCTGCGTCTGTGGGGCGCCCTGCGGCTGGGTGCCATTCTCCTGCGCTGGCACTACCACGCCCTGCATGGTGAGCTCTACCGGCCAGCTTGGGAGCCGCAGGACTACGAGATGGTGGAGCTGTTCCTGCGCCGCCTGCGCCTCTGGTTGGGCTTCAGCAAGGTCAAGGAGGTGGGTACGGCCCAGGGGGGGGGAGAGGGACGCACCCTGGGCCCCAGGGAGCCCAGGGTGCAGCCGGACTGACCGAGCCCCTGTGCCGCCCCCAGTTCCGCCACAAAGTCCGTTTCGAGGGCATGGAGCCGCTGCCCTCGCGCTCATCCAGGGACTCCAAGTCATCCCCCGATGCACCCCCACCCAGCACGGGCTCAGACGCCTCACGCCCCTCCACCTCCTCCAGCCAGCTGGACATAGGCCTGGTCCGGCCAGGGCTGCGGGGGGAGCCTGAGCCCTCCCGCCTGCACGTGGTCTTCGAGGCCCTTCTGGCCCAGTTTGACCGACTCAATCAGGCCACTGAGGAAGTGTACCAGCTGGAGCGGCGGCTGCAGGGCCTACATGGCTGTAGGGGCAACATGCCCCCCACCCCACCTCCCCCTGGTCCCCAGCCAGCTCTGCCTAGCCGCCTTGCCCGGGCCAGCCGGGGCATTGGCTTGGCCACAGGCCCCAGCAGAGCGTCCCTGCGGGCCAAGAACAAGGTGCGACCCAGCAGCACTTAGCGGGGCCAGCCTGCCGAGGGCCATGGAGGACACCGCTCAGTATTAACTTCTGCTTCGAGGCTCCAGGCCAGACAAAAACCTCTGCATGCAGGTCCCACACAGAGATGCTAGAGCCCGTCTGTCTGTGGGTGTCAGCACTTTAACGTGGCTGCATAGCCAGCCAGGACCAGGGTCCCCTCCCCACACTGCGGGAGGACATAGCAGTATTGGACCGAGTGAGTGCTCAGCCTCTGGGCGCTAACTTACTCCCAGTCCTCAGGTACAGGTGCAGCGGGCTATGCCCAGCGATGGCTCCCCTGCACCCCATTCTCCTCCCCTAAGTTATTGCCCTCCTACCCCGCTGCGCGCTTGCCCCCACCTCCCTGTCTGCCGTCAGTAATTTATACGGGGTAAATGTGTATTTTTGTATGTCGGTATCTCACTCGGGCTGAGGCCCATGGTTGCCCACGTTGCAGTGGGAGCCGATCGCAGCGCTGTCTCCCTCCTCGGTACCTGCCCATGCAGGGCTGACCTCGACAGGTGTAGCCGGGCACCAGGGACGCGACGCTGTTTCTAGGATCCGAGTCTGGCCAGATGCTGGGACGTTGGCTGGAGGGGGACAGCTGCTCCATCACAGCGACCTTGTCCCCTCACTGGTACGAGTACACAAGGAAGGTCGCAACCCAGGCCTGCTGGCTTTAGTGTGGCCCAAAGGAGGACGAAGCTGTGGTGGGAGGGTCTGTGAGAGGGAAAGGGCCGCCCCGGGCTGGCTTCCGGGGAGTAAACCTGACAGTGCACATGAAAACACGTGTGGGGCCCCTCCTCGGAGCTGCTACGCCTGTGCCAGAACCTCGTGCCACCTCTGTGGGCACGGCTGCAGCTACAGCCTTGACCCCCGTCCCCCAACAAAACAGACAAAGTCAAATAAATAAGTTGGCTGACTGCTACCTGTGTGTCTGGGCACAGTGACAGCCGTGGGCTGCATGGCCCCTTTATTTCATTTGCCCAGGAGAAGAAACTGGGCCATGTAGGGGGTGGGAGGCTGAAGTGGCCACAAGGTGCCCAGGGTGGGACGGGAGGGAGGTATCTCATCAGCCCTGACAGGACCAGGCATCCACCCACAACCTAGCATCACACAAATTCTGTGAAGTCGTCTACTGAGGAGATGAGGCGCTTTCTCTGGCCGGTTTCATAGGTGGGTGTGGCCTCTGCAGGGGCCTTGGTGTTGGCCGGAGGATGCATCTGCACCAGAGGCAGGCTAGGGTTCAGGTAATTGGCTTCCTCCCGGATCTGGGGACAGGAGAGTTGACAGAAGCCCAGATGGCACGGGCACCTGCGGCCTGGGACGCTGTTAACAGCGCTGACCAGGTAGGTACCACCTGCTCCAGAAAACCAGCAGGCCACGGGCTCAAAGGCCCCACACACCCTCCCCTGCACCCCTGCCGCACCCCTGCCCCACCCCACATGCCCTCCCCCTACCCGGTGACGTAGCCGCTTGATGTGGCGGAGCCGGGCAATCCACTTGGAAGGGTAGATGTCAGTGGGGTTAGAGCGGCTGTGGTGGACCTGGGAGGCCATCTAAGTGGGCAGAAGCAGAAAGGCCACTGAGCCCACCTGCCCACCACCATGGTGTGGGACCCCAGGAGTGGCACATAACTCACGTTGGCATGCAAGGCCATCTGGCGGGCCACGAAGGGCAGGTTACAGTCAGACACGATCTTGGCCATACTGGTGTCCACCAGGCCCTCCATGTCTGGGAAGACACAGAACTTGGTCAGCACTCAGCCCGGGGGCCCCCCTGCCCGCCCAGCCTGGCCAAGCTCACCTTTCCGGCACTGGAGTGAGACCAGGTTGCACTCATAGTCCAGAGGAGTGATAATCACATGCACGAAGTTGAACTGGCCCTGCTGGCGGGAGGGAGCTTAGCCAGGCCCGTAAGGTGCCACAGCCCCACTTGGCTCAGGAAGGTGCTGGGTCAGCAGGTGCTGGAGGCTGTCACCTCTCCGCTTGGTTTACAGGACTTCAGCCCCCACCAGTGGCCCTTCACACGCTGACGACCCCCAGCATCCATCCAAGTTCATTTGACCCTGTGCTAATCCAGTACTCCCTTCTCTCCGTGAGGTCAGCCCTTGGCAGCTCTGGGACTTGTGTCCCTGTCACCCTGCTTGGCTGAGGAACTCTCCCAGAGACAGGGCTGTCACTGCCCCTATCTTAGAGGGGCCCCGCCTGGGTCTCTCACTAGAGTTGGAGCCCTGCCAGCCCTGTGGTAACCTGGTGGAGCCCCATGTCCTGTACCTTGATGGTGCCCAGCCTGAAGTCCTCGCCAGAGTCGTTGTAGACAATGGACACAAAGTCATTGCCCAGGTGGCGCTTCTTGTCACAGCGGTGCTTGTCCCCATCCTTGGTGGGCATCAGGGTGGCGATGTGAAAGACTGCTACAGGAACGAGGCAGGCTGGAGGAGGATCCTTGAGGGGTGCCCACCCAAGCAGTCCCAGGGAAGCCAGGGTTTGTTGCCCAGCCAGTGGCGCAGCTCCCCTTCCGGAGGCTTGCAAAGGCAGAGACACCAGCCCACCACAAGCTCACCACCCAGTCTGGCAGCCCGGGCCCGGCACTCCTAGGAGCCTCCTGGAAGGGGGCGCCACAGTCCCCACCTTGCATGATGTCATCATGCCAGCAGTAGGTGAACTGGCCGTCCTCGCCGCCCACATCCAAGCCACCCAGGTACACCTTGTCAGGCTGGCAGTCCTTGAGCTCAATGAGCTTGCCCAGGCCCGTCAGGAATTCTGTATACCTGTAGGAGCCGTGCTCGTTGGAGAGGATGGCGAGCTCACTGTTGCTCTGTGAGGAGATGGGAGAAGAATGGTGGCACCCAGGGTCGGGCCTCTGACCAGCAGCCTCCCACCCCAGGACAGTTCTAGGGGCTGGAGGGCCTGTCATCATTGGGGGTGACATAGGAGCACTCTGCCTTGGCCATCTTCTGACTCAGTGCATAGCAACTCCCCTGCCAAATATGCGGTATCATCCCAACTTGCCCTTTCTCCCACTCTCCAGACACAGTCAGTAGGCAAATCCTGTCAGCTCCAACTCTGCCTTGCACCATGGAGCTGCTCCAGGTCTAGGTAGTCACAGGCCCTCCACAGGCCCCACCCAGTAGTCCTTTCTCCATTCTCCATACCACAGCTGCAGCTCTGAGCCACCCCAGGCCTCCTGCCCTCAGCATGCAGTGCCCAGCAAGGCTGCCTACTGTCAACCCCACCCCAAGCTCAGCCCCATGGCTGCCCTTAAGCACCCCAGGGCCTTTGTGCTGGCCATTCATAGGGACACTGCTCACCTGCCTCACTTCCTGCACACCTCTACTCCAATGTCACCTGACTCAGGTCCCCTAGGCAACTAGCACCCTCCCACCCAGCACTCCAGTCTCCTCCGCCTGGTACCTTCTCCCCCATAGGCCTCAGCCTTCTCTACCAGGTCCCACAGGGGTACAGCCACCCACTTCTGTGTCCTTGGAACAGTGCCTAGCGCAGTGCCCAATAAGCATCTGTCAGGGAACCAATGCTCAGCTCTCTGGAAAGTGCAGGGCCCAGACCACCCTCCCCTGGCAGGGAAGCCAGCAGCTGACCCCTGCCTGCTGAAGCCTCACCTGGCCCTCTCCCACGTACAAAACAGCGATCTTGTGTGTGTCATACGAAGGGATCTGGTCAAGGAGCTGCACCGAGCGCTCGAAGGACTGTAGCCACACAAAGCCCCGCATGAGCCCAGAGACGGGTGCCCTTGCCCCCAACACGCCCCATCTACCAGGTGCCCCCAGCCCCACAGGGTCTAAGGGACTGGAGTGGGCACCCACCTCGTTGGGTAACAGAATTGGCTTGTTGGACTCGTCCCCAAAGAAGGGCGAGTGGTAGAGCTGCAGGAACACAAAGCTGCCAGGGGGAGAGATGTGACACTGGGCTCAGGACGACGGCCCAACACTATGTCCAAAGAAGGAGTCTATTGCAGGGCACGAGGCCCTCACCCCCTACCCCACCCACAAATGGGCAGCCGAAGGGCAAGAGGCCACAGGCCTCTCAGGGAGGGTGTCCAGGAGCCCTAGCCCACCTGGGGTTGATGCCTGGCACCTTCTCCGCGTTGGAGGCAGCAGCTCGGCTGTTGGAGGTGTCTCTCTCCACTGTCTTGCCCCTGCGCAACTGGACTGGGTCGGAAATGGTGTAGCCTCGGGGCCGCAGGCCGTGTGGGGAGCGTGGGGAGCTGCAGGGCAGTGAGCCCTCGTGCTGGGCTGGGGCATGGGCCCGGCCCTCCTCACCTGGAGCCAGCCAGGCAGCACACTCCCCATCCAGGGTCCCCGACTGCCACCGGGCCTTGGCCTCAGGGCTCAGCCAGCCTCCATCGGCCTTGTCCCCAGCGTCCCCAAAGATGTCCTGCAAGGTCTGCAGTTCGGGTGAGGAGCTGGATTTGCTTAGAGGCTGCGAGGGCTGAAAGGAGAGGTCCACACAGGGCTGGCCACCCCTGGAGGACACCACCTGCTCAATGGGGATTCCCCTGGCAGCCAGCTCCTCTGCACACAGCTGCTTCTCCTCTTGGCTGGAGATCGAAGATGACTGCAGAGGGGCCGACCAGAGAGAATCCTGGTCAGAACACACCCTTGAGCCCACCTGTTCCCCAGCCCAGGGCTGCACAGCCACCCAGCACTGAGCCTCAGACTCAGTCCCCAAGGTGCCACCACACTCACCCTACTGTAAGCATCGGTACGCTGGGAGCGCCTGTCTGAACCTGAGGCTGCCTTGAAGTCCTCAAGCTCAGGAAGCTCAGTGGACAAGTTCATCTCACCTGCACATCCTTCCTCCAGAACCCCCGGGGAGTCTAGGAGGACAGGTGGCTATGGGTGCCGACGGCCTGCAGCAAGCGCACTTGGTCTCAGGCACCAGCCTTTTCCCTACCAGTGGGGATGTGGCCCCTGCAGGGCCTACCCAGAGCCTCCCCTGTCCTGTGTCTAAGCTGTCCCACCCGTGAAGCCAAAGGGAAAGGACTCCTCACGGGGGCTGCAGCGTGAGCCTGGACATAGGGCACCTCCCAAGGCCCACCGTCTAGGCAGCCAAGTGCTGACTGTGTCCCTCCAGTATCCTCTGCTCCTCCTGCAGGGCAGGCAGGGTGGCCTTCCCCCACCGGTGCAGCCCTATCCGAAGCAGGCCCAGGAAACAGGCCCAGGCTGCTTCCCCAACCTCAGCCCTAAGGAAAAGGCTGACACCTGAGCCATCCTTGCACACAAAGGCACACTACGTAAGCGAGGCTTGCTCCAAATCCAAGCCAAACCCATGGCCAGCCACACTGGAGAGGGCGCGGAAGCCGGGGCAGCACCTCCTATGCCAGTGTCAGGGTGCTGGTGAGCACAAAAAGCAGCAGAGAGCTGGCACAGCCCTGTGCACCCTCACGTGCACACGCAGTCCGCTAGCTGCCCCTAGGACCCGTCTGCACACTGCTCTGCCATACCTGGGGGCAGCGGGCAGAGGCCAATCTACAGGGCCCTAGGCCACATGGCAGGGAAGAAGACACAGCCCCATCTGCTAGTCTACAAAGCCAATCAGACCACGCAAAGTGAGGTCAGGCCAGCAGAGCCCCAGGGTCAGAGAACCCCAAACAGCTGCTGCCAGCTGGCCTCTGCGGCTCAGTGGCTGATGTCACCAGGGACACTCGCGGCCCCTGTGCCTCAGCCTGGAGAAAGGCAGGAGGGGCATGCACAGCTTGGAAGCACAGCTCAGGCACGAGGCCAGGGTCCTGCCGGCAAAGCAGGTAGTGTCTACACAGACGTCCTCATGCGAGTCAGGGCTCTGCTCCTTGAGGGTGGGTGGCAAGGGTAGCTCCGTGGGGCCCATGGAGGGTGACTAGGTGGGGGGCGATGAAAACAGCATCTAGGGGCAGAGGGCCTCTGCAGCCAACACCACTCCCCTGAGCTGCGCAAGTACCTGCCCAGGAAACGCTCCTGTGCAGCTTTCCTTGGCAACTGGACTGGCTCAGGGAGGAGAAAGAGGCCACTGCAAGGGAAACCACATGAGCTGCCACATCATAGGAAAGACAGACTAGCGCAGGTCGAGCAAAGAGGACAGCCACCACTAGCCCTGCAGAGGCCCAAGCCCTGCAGAGGAGAGAGGGAGGCCAGCAGCGCCAGGCCTGGGGGCTGAACATGACGCACACAGGGCCTAGCCTTCCTTCTGAAAGGCCTAGCACACGTCAGTTGAGTCTGCCACCCCTCAGTTCTGTCTGCATCTGTGGCCACGGGAGCAGGAGGCGAGCAGGCCCAGGCTGCATGCTCCAGCAGCCTCCAGTGCCTGAGGCTGGCAGTGCCGAGAGGGGCATAAGGACCCTAAGGTCATGTGGAGATCTGGGTGTAGCCCCACAGTCGAGGGGACGAGCTGCCAGCCAGCAGGCAACGCCAGCCACTGGGCAGAGTACTGGCCAGCCGTGCTCACCTGTGTTGGAGCGGGGCAGGAGGGAGGGCTTGGAGGCGCTGGCCACTGGCACCGACAATGACTTGTACAGGGCCGTGTCACGGTGCTCCTTGAAGCGCTCAGCGGCCATGAGAGCATTGGACAACTCCTGCAGTGGCATATTGTTGATGTCCGAAGAGAAAGGGCTTAGTGGATTCTCCAGGCTCATCAACCAACTGGTGTTCCCTGCAGGGAGGGTGGGCAGCACCCCTCAGGCTTGGGGCCCAGCAGCCGGACAGCAGTGCTTCTAACCAGCATCCCTCCCCTCAGCAAGCAGCTCCCAGAACAGCCCTTGTCTGGTGGCAGCCTGGGCTGCTCGGCTTCAACCACAGAAACCACAAAGAGCAGGGCGGGGGAAGCCAGGACCAGGACCAGGTACACCCCACCTCGAAGTACCCCAGGACCTGGCCAAGGCCCAGCGGCACCTCTCAGCATCACCCCTTCTCAGCGATGAGCACTGAGGCCTGGTTCACAGTGGCCCTACCGCCCCAGGTCTGCTCCCCAGCAAGGCCAGGTGAGACCAGACTCCTCCCCAAAGGGGAAGGCAGGCACAGCTGGCAGCCACAACTTGGTGGCCCTCCCTGTACCCCCAGCATCCAGAATGCACCAACCTGACCTTGCTCTCCTCCTCCTGCCCCCAGGCCTTCTCATCAGGTCTCCTGCCTCCCTCCTGCCCACTCCCCGCAGGAACAGCGTCCTGAGCTGAAACGTGGGTGCAGATCCCCTCCTGGCCACCCCTCCAGCCCCCCACAGCTGTGGACACTGAGGTGTCTACAAGGCCAGCACCCCTCCCCCTCCTCTCACGGCTCCATCCACACTCTCCCCAAGGCAGCACAGGTCTAGGCCTCAGGGTCTTTCCTTCTGCTCACTTTGCACCAGGTTCTCCCTGACCTCACGTCTGTGGGGACGGATTCATCGCCTCCCAAGTGCCCCGTCTCACTGGGCCCAGGGTGAGGCCCACCCTCCATACCTGTGGGCCTCCGGACCAGGATCTCAGCCCAGCCCTGGGTCAGGAGGGGCACGTAGGCAGCCAGGTTTGTCTTTTCCTTTGGCACTGGCATCTGGGTGCTCGCTGAGGCTTTCTGAGGCTTCACGACCGGCATGGTCTGCGGCCCTGGACAAATAGGGCCTCCAGGGAAGTAGGAGGCTAGAGTGTCCAGGGCTCCCACGCGCAGGCCATGGCCACCTGGAGAGGGAAAGGCCAAAGAGCTGGTAACCACCCGCACCATGGAAGCCACCACGCAGAGCCAGCTGTTCCTCCCAGGGCCCTGAGGGCAGCCTCCCAGACAGCCAAGGCAGGCAGTAGGGCCTCTGACCACGTGGGCCTCAGGTGCACTCAGGGCCACAGGAAGGGCCCCGCCTGCCCTACAGCAGCCCCTGGGGTGGGTATGTCAGGATGTGGGTCCAGCCTGATGCTGTCCCTCCCAGACCACGGCTCCAAGGGGCCTTGCAGAGCACGGGGATGGCACAAGCAGGGCCAGCAGGGCGCAGAGGGCCTACCTGACATGGAGCGGACCCGGTCCCGGGCCCTGCGGCACACCTGTACCCCAGCCTGGGACTCCAGCTTGGCTGGCGCCTCTTTCGTCTGCCTCACGTGTACACCAGGGCTGGAGCTGAGGATAGAAGTGCCCCACAGGTAAATGAGGTCCCCCCTGTGGTCTTTGGGCCAGCCACGGCAGAGGCCGAGGGGGTGGGGGTCACAGTCACCTAAGCTCT
Organism: Loxodonta africana; assembly: GCF_030014295.1. Lineage (NCBI taxonomy): Eukaryota > Metazoa > Chordata > Mammalia > Proboscidea > Elephantidae > Loxodonta > Loxodonta africana. The sequence continues at coordinate 55,375,352 of NC_087353.1, read as the reverse complement.
GAGCCACCCTGCAGCTCGCCTGGGTCTAGGCCCAGCAGCGACCGTGTGCCAGTTCCCACACTCGTCGTTACGGTAACCAGCTTGTTCCCCACCAGCCAGGTTTTGGTCCTGCCTCCAGCCAGGAGGAATTCTCCCACGGGAGACCTGCAAGCATAAGGAGTGGCTCCTGAAGGCTGGTGACAACAGGCCACATGGCCACACCCTGAACAGAGCCAAGCCTCAGAAGTGGAGGCCTGACGTGCAAGGGGAAGGACCCGCAGCTGCATGGCAAAGTGCAGGCCAAGAATAGTAAGCCAGGAGTGCCATGCTGCCAACACCTCCCGCCCCAGCCCAAGCACAGGCTTGCACCTCTTGGGGACAGCTGTGAAGTTGGAGAACACGTATCTGGCCATCATGTCCAGGCACGTCTCGGTGAGCTCCAGGTGGAGATTTTTCAGGTTGTCGTCTGCCTGGGCCATCGAGTTTTCGTCTGCAGAACCCAAGCTGGCACTGGTGAAGGAGGTCTGGATCCTACTAAGAAGGAGGCCACGGGCCAGGGTCAGAGCCCCAAGGGCTAGGCCTCACCGCCTATCACCTGGGGCTAAAGCTCAACACATGCATGTGTCCAGGGGCTGGGCCATGCCCACACCTGGCCACAGGGCACAGTGGCCAAGGCTCTGCCCATGGCGTGAACCACACTGTCCCCAAGGGGCACCTCCTGGGAGGGACCCAGGCTACTTGCCATGAGAGGAAAGGCTTAGGAGTCAGGAGAGTTGGGGGTGGCCCACAGAGAAGCACATGGGCAGAGTCAGGCACACCTTCATGGTAGAGAGGTTCAGTCACGCAGACAGTGAGACCCGGAGACACCAACCAAGACTGCATTCTGCCCTCAGAGCTGGGGCCATGATGCCACCCATCGGGAGAGGCGCCACCTCCCTGGGAGGGGCGCGCCAGGTTTGGGCTTCACATGTGGGATGCACTCCAAACTCATCTGTGAGCTCTACCTGCGGCCAGCCTATCTGACACCCATCCTGGTGGCCAGGAGGAAACCAGCAGGCCCAACTCACACAAATTTTATAGTCCTTTACCAGGTTTTGCTCGTGATAAAGAATTTGCTGAAAAACAGCTGAGAAGGGGGCCTCACTGACCACCCCCACTCCCCATGAACTGCCAAGTCCACTCAGCAGAGGCCAGCATGGGGCTGGAGCCCAAGCCACGTGCTGGTGAGGGGATCAAGATCACAGGCTTCCAGATGAAGGGCAGGTCCCTGCTTGGTGCACCTGGGCCAGCTGAGACACCTCCAGGCAGGCAGCTCCAGAGCTCTGTTCCTGGTCAGCACACAACATGGTGCTCACAGCCCACACCTGCTCAGACACGAGCAGGCCCACCCTCTCGAGGGGGATGGGCTCACAGGCTGGCCCCATGTCCACTGCCCCATACCTAAGACCTTTGTTTCCTTTCTAGTACAACAGAAAGCAAGCATTTCTAGAAAGAAGCTCAGGAAGGAAGTCCACCCTAGAGAACACTTGAAGGCCTAAACCCAGTAAAGTGTGCCCATGCTCTGTGCAGCCTTGTGCTGCTCTGCAGAAGCTCCTGCCTTCAGGGTAGGCCCGGCTTCCCCAGAGCAGCCATCCCCCGTCCTGGCGCTCAAGGAAGCAGGCAGGCAGGCTGCGTAGCCACCTGTGTTCTTACCAGGTTTGGGGACAGAATGCAACCTTTTCACCCCTTGCTGCCAAGCTCCCTTGGCTGGGGGTAGGGCCCAGCAGGAGCAGCCCAGGGGCTGACTCAGGCCACCCTCTAGCTCTGGCCAGGGGAGGCATGGGCAGGCGATGGAAGTCATGCAAGCAGCCCCATGCATCACCACCTGGGTGTGCCTGCCGGGCCGCACATCATGGGGCCAAGCTGTGGTCCGTGCCCCCCGCCTGCCTGAGCACCACTACCTGCAGACCACCTGTTCAGACACACTGATGCTGTGGCACTGGAAGGCCTCGGATGCACAGCTCTCCTTGCATTCTTTCACGAGTGGAGAATTACTCAAGTCTTGTTTGGGGGGCCTGGCTATCTTTAAACTACCAATGAGAAAGGAAGCACCACGCCCCAGAGAGCCCACTCCCAGGGAGGGGAGGGCAAGCCATTGAAGGAGTGAGGAGGGAAGGTCACAGGCCACAGGGTCGGATGAAAAGGTCCCATGGGTGGGAGCAACAAAATACCACGCCAGAGGGACAGAGCGCAGGGAAAGAAACAGAAAATAAAACGCATGAAATACGTCACATGAATAGTGAGGCTTCAGGTATGATGCCAAAACAAAGACATTGGTGCCAGTTACACCTGGGAGGTCACCCACACAGCAGGTTCCAGGCTGCGTAACCAGGCCTAGCTCTGGGCCTCCGTGCACAGGCCCTCAGGTCCCCAGCCAGCAGGGCTGACAGTTGTTGGGAGAAGAGCCAGTTCTGGGCCTGAGGCCCAAGAAACCCAGGTACAAGGCTCTAGCCAGTAGCTACCAAGCCTGATGCCCCTGGCCTCAGCTGCCAGGGGCTTGGGGAAACAGCTTTTGAGTTTAGGCCCTGCTAACCGGGTCCTTCTGAAAAATGCCTCATTCCAATCTATGGAGAGCCAAAGAAGCTTGGGTGGAAGAGAGGGCATGGGAGGGGGCAGCTGCTCAATGGAACACACACAGGAACACACAGGCCCAGCACAACTCTCTCAGACATGGCAAAAGCAACCAGGAAGGTGAAGGAGAGCGGACTCTGGTGGAGCTGGTGGGGCAGGCTCTGAAAGAAGAGGGCCACCCTGGCCAGGGGTGAGCTAACTACAGAGACCAAGGGTCAGGGGGTTCTGTGGGCCCTCATCCAAGCAGAGGCATTTGGCTTCTCAGAAGCCCCAGCTGCCATGATGCAGCCCGAGCTTGCTCACTGCAGTTGGATCCAAACCCTAGCTCCAACCCCAACCCCCAGTATCCACACCCAGGCACAAGGGGCTAGGTCTGCAGCAGCCCCAAGGGCTCAGGCTCCATAGTGCCACAGCCCCACTGGGCCAGTGTGGCAAGAGGCAGTGGTGAGCTCAAATGCCTGTGGTGCCCCTGTCCTGCCTTACAAAACCCCAGGTGTCTCAGCATCTGGAACAGCCCACCTCAGCCCACATCTGCTTAGAGAAGGCGGCCCTTGTACCACACACACCAGTCCCACACGCTGGCCTGGAGAGGTGACCAGCTCACCTGCCCAAGTGCACCCCTCCCTGGCTCACAGTGCAGTCCTGCCCAACCCACCCAACACTGGCACACCCGAGGCAGGCCCCGAACCTTTTGGGCCTCTCGTTGAGACTGGTGCTCCGTGCCCTGAAGCTGTCCTTCTCGGGGGTGTCATCAAAAGACAGGAGGACATTGGAGCGAAGGCCCTGGCGGGGTGACACAGACCTGAACTGGCCTTGAGGTACCTGCGTGCTCCTTTCTCTCTACCTGGCAGCCCTGCCCAGGTGTGTTCTGTACCCCCTGCTCCACAAGCAGACCCCACACGATGCCCTACCTCTCCCCCTGCCATCACCCTGTTCCAGCTGCTGACAGTTGCAGCCATGCAGGTCCTGCCCTCAGGAAGGATGCAAACCTCCCTGGTCCTTGGCCCCAAGAGGAGCGTTGGCCTACCTTAGTGATATACGGAACAAAATCTTTCCGGAAGGGCAGGCGGCACCGAATGAACCACATGGCTATCACGTGGTGGGCCAGGCACACAATATACTGATTGAATCTGAGAGGAGACAGAAGGAGAAATTATGGACATCCACCCTGTCCCCTGGGAAAACACCTGTCAAGAGCCCAGGACACAAGCCAGAGGAGCTCACCGCAGGCTGTCAGAACCAGAGGCCCCGGTGAGCACCCATGAGGGCTGGGCTTGGCAGAGAGAGGTGGAGCCTGGGGCAGGGGGTGGAGCCTGGGGGCGGACCCTCAGGGACACAGGCAGCACTCACTTGGATGGGTTGGTGTAGGGCAGTGAAATGGCGAAAACGCTGGCGTACTGCTCGGCAGCAAAGTTCCTGTAGAGATGCGGCAGCCGGGCCAGAGCTAAGCACCAGCAGAGACAGCAATCAGGGGTAACCAGGCAGCCCAGAAGGAGGCACCATGGCCGCCGGCACCCCCAAAGCTGCTCCAACCCAGGAGGGTGGATGCTGCGAAGGAGTAAAGGCTGCGAGCCCACCTGAATGGAGCTCACAACCCTTGACCTTGGCTCTGTTCCAAACAACAGCGCTGGGCTGAATGTGGCTCATGGCCTGTGTCTGTGGAGCCCAGGAGCTAAGATTGGGTGTAGCCACCTTTAAATGCTTGTAAACAAAACACAGAAGAACATGGGGCAAACACCGTACGAGGCCTGCAAAACTGCAGCCGTTCCCTCTCTGAACTTTTACAAGGTCTCCAGTGCTGTCTGCCCCTCCCGTTGTGCAATAGCTATGGGCCTGTGAGTCGTGGACCTTGCACTAGGGGCTAGGAATGAGGGGTGAACAGACTCCCTGAGCAGCTGGTCACATCTGAGGGGGTTAGACAAAAACAGGTGCATCAGCAGAGCCCTTACAGCCATGGAGGAGACAGAACAGAGTGTGGTGGGGCGAGAGCAAGGGGTGCTGAGAGGAAGGAAGACGAGAGGCGCACCCCAGGCAAGGCCAGTGGAGGTGCAAAGGCCCTGAGATGGTGGGGCAGTGTGTCCCAGGACCTCCACCTGTGTACAGCCAGACAGTGGTCGCCACACATGGTCAAGAAGTCAGCACAGCTTAGTTGGGGGCAGCGCCCTGATGTGAGCAGCTAGCCCAGCCCCACACTTAAGAGTCTACCACATATGTACATACTTGTGCACATGCACACACATCCACACACACATGCACTCACAGGTGTGCATACATGCATCTGCATTCAAAAGCACTCACGCACACAAGCATGTATATGCATGTATGCGTACACATGCACATACACACCCATATACATTCACATGCTTGCTCGCACACACACACTTACTCGACAGGAACTCGAGCAGCGGGATGGCCATGCTGGCTGTGGCCGAGATGTGCGTGAGCTTTACAATCAGTACGGGCAGTGCCTTGATGATGACGTCAGGCATCTCCACACTGCACACAGCCAGGGCCACCACACATTGGCTGGCACAGCGGTAGATGAGGCCTTGCTCCAAGCAGTACACCATCTCGCGCTGGAGGAGGACAGGCACCTCAGGTCCCGCCTGCCATGCAGGCCCCTGCACCCTGGCCCTGCCCATTTGGGGAAAAGCACAGCCCCTGCAGGCACAGCCATCCTGCTGTGCCAGGTGCCTCCCCCGTGGGCCTTGTCTGTGCCTCACTCCTACTGCACCTGGAGGTAATGAGGCAACAGAGCCACACGCCAACCCTGGGCAGTATCCTCCTGTGATGATAGGCACACTGGGCCCCAACAGTAGATAAGAGACAGTTCGGGCCACGGCCCAGGAAAAAACTCTCTCTCTTTCCTCCCCTTTCCTGCAGTGGGTCCCCCACAAACACCTGGGGCCTCAAGAGCCCCAGGGAGCCTTCAGCCCAGCACAGCCAGCTCTCCTCTGGGTCATGGCCAGTGAGAAACAGGCAACTTCCTGAACCCAACAGTCACCCAAGAAGAGCTGGGGCACATACAAACTGGGGGGGCTGGGGACTCTAGCTGGAGCTGAACTTGAACAAGGGGTAGTGTACCTTCCAGACAGTCAGACAGACCGAGGCTGAGCCTAAGCTCTGCTACGTGCTGGGGCGTGGCCTGGCACTGGCTACTCAACCTTGCTACAAGTTCCATTTCCGCTCAGAGCAGTACCCTGCACCCAGCATCACAAGAAGGATACCTGCAGCAGCCAGCAGAGGCAGGAGAGCCAGGTAGGGTCCAGAGCCACCCCACTCACCCACCTTGCGTCTCCAAACAGACCTAGGTCTGCTGACTAGCACAACCATCTGTCCTAACACTGTGGTAGGAACAAGCTGGGCAAGGGTCTCAGAAAGAAAAGAGATGCCCCACTAGTTGGGGTGGGGGTGGTGGAGACATTCAAGCACCTCATGAAAGCCCAGACCCCCTGAAGAGAATCTTCTCAAGAGCTCCAAGCAGATTCAGCTGCTGCAGTCTAGGGCCAGGCTGGCCAGCAAAGCCCAGTGGCCATGTTGGAAAGCGAAGCCAGCTCACCATCAACCCAGCCTAGCGGCAACCCAGTTTACAAAGAAAATGCCAAGCCCATTTGGCTCAAGCCAGTGTCCAGGGGATCAAACTCCCAAATTCCAGGTTCCATAAAACTCACCTCTCTGCTCCCATTTCATACCTGTTTGGTTTTGTCCAGGTAGTTATGGTAAGAGATCAGTGCTGTCAACACTGGAACCACTGCCAAGTGTAAGTCGGTTCTAGAGAAGCCCTCTGGTGTGCCTCGGAGTCGTTCCAGGGTCTTGGGACCTGAAAGCTAAACGCAGAGCCCCAGATGTCAGAAGGCCTGGCCCAAGGGTGCCGGGGGGGGGCCCACAAGAGAAGGAGTTGAGGGTCTGGAGTTCCTCTATTGGCCATAGGTCCCTTCCTGCCTTTGCGGACAAAGGGGAGTGTCTCCCACCAGGTGTGAGGAGGGATCACAGAAGTCCCAGGTACAAAGAGAGGTGACAAGAAACAGTCACACTCAGCAACCAAACTTGAATCCTGGACTTGACACTCTGTGACCTGCCCATGAGCTGGGGTGGGTGGATGGCACCTGGTGCATTTTTGACCCATTGGCAGCTGCCCAGACCCAATACAAGACCAATCCAGACAAGGGTTTTGTCCCTGAAAAAGACACACAGCCTGGGCCCGTTCAACAGATCCTCCCAAGGACTGGCTGTCTTGTGGAGAAACAGATGCTGAGTTGTGGGCCCCACCCCAGCCCTTGACGTGAGTGACGAGAAGGTGGGCCCAGACTGAGGCAGCCGCACTACCATGGAGCAGAGGGCAGAGGACAGCTGGTCGACGCTGCAGGGGGATGTGAAGATGAGGACCTTGTAGCGCAGGGACTCCGGCAGCTTGCTGAGTACCAGCTTCAGCACCTTCCAGTCCGTCTCCTAGAGGGTCAGTGGTAAAGGGCTCTGAATGCAGGTTGCTTGGGGGTAGGGGTGGGAGGGCAGGGCCTTCTGAACCCAGGTCAGTTGGGGGGAGGGGCTGGTGGGGTGGGCAGGGTCTCTGGGACCCTAGAGACAGCAGGCACAGCATTTCAGAGTTGACTTGAGAGGCCTCAGGACCCTCGTCCTGTTCTCAGCACGAGGGACTGGTAGCACCTCAGCCCTCTGTCCCTGCAGCATTGGGTGCTGCTCCTAGAGAATGGGCAGTTGCTCTCCGGATGCCAGGCTGAGCAAGAGGCCCAAGAGGGGCTGCCACCTCCCCTTCCTGCCCTGACAGGGAGCTTCCACGCTCCTCGCTCCCTCCCTCCATTCTCACAGTGATGACCCAGGGCCACGTTCCCACAGGGCTATGTTCGAGGGGTCCCACCAGAGAAAGGCAGTCCCCTCACTGTCTCCCCCGACAGATGCCTGCACAAAGCACCAGATCAATGTTTTCTGTAACAATGAAAACGTACAGAAAAAAGCCACGACGAAGTCGGAAAGCAGCATGTAATCCCTCAGCCATCACGATCCCAGATGCTGCTAGGGACCAGAGCTGCCCTACGGCCACAGATCACAGCACCAACCCAAACGTCGCCAGTAAGCCTCTAGACCCAAACTCTACCTGTAAGCGAAGTCAGTGGCATGTCCTCAGACCTCCAGGGACACAAGGCCCTAGACACTCACGGCTGTTGCCTACAGCCCCCAGGACCAATGCCCACCTACTCCTGGTGGCCCCACCTCCTGCCCACCCTGCATCCTCATGCTTGGCCCACCCTGGGGCTGCAGAAAGGGCCCTTCAGCCGTGCCTCCATCCATTGCACCACCCATTGCACCACGCACTGCACACCCTCTCCACCCACCTTGTACCCAGGTGGCCCAGCCCTGCCCTAGAGTAGGTCCAACTGCTTCTTCCTGCTCACCCCCCTGGGGAACAGGTCTCAATTCTCAGGCTCCACAACTCAGCCCCAGTGATACTGCCAGTTTTATGGTACCGTACCTAGCCCACATCCAGGCTTTGCTCACACCTGCCTCCGGAACCTTCCCTGCCTTGCAAGATGGCCTTACCTGTCCCTCAAAAAACCTTTCCAGGAGCCCAGCCATATGAGGCCACAGCCACTTTTCAGCCAACGCAACTACCTGTGCCCTCCTCACGGGCCAACTTAATCTAGAATCACAGTTATCTGTCTATACGCCTTGTTTTTGGTACCAGAACCATCTCATGGAAGCAGGAACAGCTTCTCAGTTCCACACCAGGACGTAGCAGGCATGGTGCCCTGCATACACCAGGTGCTCAATGCTCAATCAGAGCTGCGCGGGACTGTGGGGCCTCCTCAAGGCAATGGTACATACGACTGCTAGGAGCAGGTCTGGGCCAAGAACCGGGCATATCCACCACTGCTCAGACTGACCTAACAGGGCTCTGGGCTCACGAGAGCGCAGGGAGACCAGCTTGTCTCACCTGCTTCAGACACTGCAGCAGGACTTGGAAGAGCAAGGAGTAGGGCAGATAGCCAAGCCGCACAGTGGGGCCTGCAGGTGCTGGGACGGTAGGCCCCGTGGGAGGCGAGACGGGGCCACTGGCCTTCTTCTCCAAGCCGTGCTCTGGCTCCCTGTGGAAGCAGGTGAGAGAAACAGCAGAGGCTAAAGCACCTGCTCTGCCAGGCAAGAACAGACACCATCTCTCCCAGCTCTTGACGGCCATCCACACCTCCCAATAAGATTGGCACAGGCAGGCACCCACCAGGATCCCTCCTGGGGCCCCCTCTTAGACATGCCCGCCCAGGGCGAGAGCCTCAACTCCCCCTGCATGCTCAAGGGCCACCTGTGCCCCTCAAGTTGGAGAAACAGGAGCCATGCTGGCACGAAGGCATGGCCCACCACACTCACATGTGGTCACAGAGGCAGTAGGAGCTGAACCGTACAGCACCATCCTTGTTAGGCAGGCCCAGGCGGTGTAGTGCATCTGCCCGGAGCAGCAGCAGGAAGTCAAAGGCCTGTAGAGAGCAGAGGGGCAAAATCTCGACAAAGCAGGATGCATAGCCCTGGGGGCGAAGGGCATCTTTGATCCCTCGGCCTGGGTGTTCACACGCCAGCTGCCCTCGGGAAAAGCTGCTCCCGCCTCCTGCAATCCAGTCACCAACCTCCTCCACCCCACTGCCAGGCTTTGTCCTGGGAGGTGAGCAGGGAGGCCTGAGCCCAAGCTCAGGCCTGGCTGCAGACCCCCTCGGCACCCTCTCCCTCAGAGCCCACAGAAAGCTGAGGTGCTCCTCCTGGAGCACAGGTCCTGGTCCGCCCACATCACGAAAAGCCTGCACTCCCCACACTGCCAAAGGCGAGAGCTGAGCTCTGCTTGGGCACGGTCACTTCCTCCACTGAGATGGTCACTCACTCGGCCCTAGAGCAAGACTGTCTGGGAGTGACTGCGCATCCATCCCCAAGGACCACGACCACACCGAGGAGCATAAGCACTGGAGGCTGGGCAGGCAAGGGCGGCTGAGGGACTTGTACCAGCTGGTCCCTCCCACGTCCATGCCCACACCCTGACTGCCAAGAGTGACCAAAGCTACAGTGCCATGGGCACCAGGGCCCTTGTGCCATCTCTCAGTGGGTGTTCTTCTTCTCTGCTCCATCCCAGGCCTTGCAGAATGCCCACTGATGGGCAGTGGCAGTGTATAGGCCACAGGCGAGGGTTCTGGGGAGGCAGGGCTGCGTTGGCTCTGATTAGGTATGGTCTGCTGCAGGCCTCACAAGGGCCACCTGTCACCCTCCTCAGCCTTGAGGGTCTCCCAGGGAGTCTCGACCAGTGGCCAGGCCTGGCTCTACCAGGACCACTTGGCGTCCACAGCACAACCTCACCTGAAGCCGGATGCTGCTGGCAATGGGCAAGGTGTACATGTGCTTGTAGTGCAGCTGGATGTGGTGGACAAGCATCTCGTATACCCGTGCTGCATGGCTGGCAGGCAAAGTGTAGAGCTTGGTCTGCAGAGAAAGCATGCACACAGTCATGGCGAGGCAGGCCAGGCCCGCCCAGAAGACAGACTCTAGTGCCCAGGTCACATTCCCCAGTCCCCACGGCAGTAGGCATGTACTGAGCCAGTCTGTGCGGGGACTCACGTGGTCATTCCATGACTAGGGAGTCAGGGTCACACCGAGACCCCTGCTTGTAACCACCACGCCCTTCAAGCCCTTGGGGACAGCCTGGGTCTTCCAGGACACACAACTCTAACAAGATGCAGATAGCAGCCAGCTGCCATCCCTCCCAGCAGAGCCCACCTGAAGGATGACCAGGAGCCCCAGGACCGCAGTCTTCACATCCTCCAAGGAGGCCGAGTACGCAGGCACATCTCTTTCTTCTAGCTCAGGAGGAGGGAACAGGGAGCGAGCAATCACCTTTGAAGAGAAGATCTGGTTTTTGGCCCCAGCTCCTGCAACAGTAGCTGGCAGGCCATCACCCAGACTACTTTGTGTTTCTCAAAAGGAGAGGTGCACTCTGTGTACCTGAGGGGCCATCAGAAGCTGCAAGGTGTTTCAAAACTAAAGCAGGAACTTGCTGTGCACTGAGGACAATGGCCCCCGCCCCAGGGCTCAAGCCCAGCTTCTGAGCAGCGGCCTCGACACCAGCTTCCAAGGGCCCTGGCCAGCATGCTGGGCTGAGCAGCAGCAGCCCCTGTTAGTCTCCCACACCCAACTCTGGTGGAAGGGAGCAGGTTGGAGGTGGCCACAGGTCAGTCTGCAGAGCGCACGCTACAGCCTGCCTATCTCTTGGGACACAGAGAGTGTCCGTGCCACGGGAGGGGGTCCCTCAGCACCCAGCCACCCCAGTCCAAGCGGCTCTCACTTTCTCAATGATGTCCAGAAGATTATTGAAGTGGTGGGTGTGGCAGCCTTCCGCCAGGTCCACCAGCAACTGGGTGGCCAGCTTGCGGACCTGTGGGTCTCTGTCTTCTGGAATGTGGGAGAGTTGGGAGATGACCACTGAGTTGATCAGCTCCTCCTGTGGCACAAGGCAGAGTGAGGTGAGCCATCTTCCTGGGGCAGGCAGTTTCCGTGCCGTCTTTAAGGCCTTGAGGCACCCGCCCTCAGCACCCGGAGCGCCAGGCTCCTCTGGCACATACCTCATAGAACTGCCGGTTGATAAGCAGCACAAAGGACAGGATGTCCAGCACCTTGATGCGCACAGCACTGCGGGACTCGTTCCTGGGGCGAGGACAGACCTAATGGGCAGTGCCCCACCCACAGCCTCCATCAGGCCCAGCTTCCACGGGAGGGGATTCCCTGCATGACCCAGGCACACAGGCCCAACTCACTGGCCTGCAGACCCACCCCATCTTCCCAGACAACCCACACAGGGAGAGGCACACCCCATCGCCTCACTGGAGGACGCCGTCCTGCTGGCAAATGAGCCTTTCCTGCCCCAGGAGAACTGGCACTTCCCAGAGTCAAAAAGGAGAGCCCCAGGTGATGGCGTGGTGAGAGCCAGGCCTCGGGGCAGGACCCAGAGCCGGGTGGGTAGTGCCGCACCACTACCTGAAGAACCTCTCCATTAACTGCTGCAGGTTGTGGATCCAGTCATCCTTGGCTGGGTGGATGGACTGTGCCCTGTAGGATATCAGGTTCAAGAGGGAGGACTCCTATTGGAGAAGAAAAGCCCAGTGTGATGGCATGCTCCACCTATCTAAAGGTTTCTCATGCACGTGCCCCCACACCACCAACTCAGGGACAGCGCTTGCTGAGTGACAGCAGCCTCCCATGGCTCAGGTGGGGAGTCTGCACATGACAACGAAGGCTCTACTACAGCAAGGAAAATCATCAAAGACCACACAGAAACCCTGGTAGCAGGCAGAGAGGTTCTGGCAAAAGGCCTGCCAGGGCCTGGGGTGCAGATGTACTGAGCAACAAGTCCCCGCAACAGCAAAGCCCACATGGTCCGCTGGCACCTGCCTCCACACAAGTGGGAGGAAGCAGATGGTGAGGCTGGTGCCAAGTTCTTCGCAAGCCCATGCACACGCTGCCCGCTGGCTCCCAGGCAGACAACCCCACCACAACGCAAAGCCTACACCTTTGATATCAAACGCTCTACACGCTTTTTCAGACCTGCATGGGCAGGGCTCCCCCAGCTAGTTAGGCCATTACCACTGAAGGCCCCCGCCCCAGGACGGCTCTCACAGGTCTCTGGTCGGCGCATCGCTCAATGAGCTCAAAGTATCTCTCCTGTGAGCCGTGGAACTCATTCTGGTCACACAGCTCCTCCACCGTCGTCAGCAGGTCATGCACGATGGCTCTGAGCTCCTGACTCTCGAGGGTCTGCCATACAGGGGGAGTGAGCCATGAATGACACTGATTCCCTTCAAGAACCCTGCCCTGAGACCTTGGCTGGAAGGGTGCTGCATCCACACACACACACACACACACATATCCCCTCAGATCCTCTGCTGGGCAGGGGCATGTACTCTGCCACACTGGGGCACACAGACAGCCAAGCCGTCCCTGCCCACCCCTGCCCCCAGGATCCTGGCTGTGCTCAAGCCACCGGGCCCAAAAGGGAGCACAGGTGGGGGCTGAAGCTGCCACACCACAAGTACTCTCATGCTTCCTGCTCAGGCATCTTCTTGAAGCCCTTAGCGTGGCCTTCAGACCCCTGCCCCTCCAGGCCTCAGCACCACCAGGCCAGCCGGCCAGTGCACACAGTTAGTGACGTGGTCTAGCCTAGTACCCGCCCAAGGGACTAGAGCTCAGGCCCTGCTGAGGTCCAGTCCTTCCTTTCATTGGCCTGGCCACCTGCACACTGCCCTCCCCACTCCTTTAGGGGAAGGCCCAAGGCAGAGCCCAGGCAAATGCCGCCTTGGCACTCCACAGCCCTGCATGGCACATGCATGCAGACAGTCATCCTCCTCATTCTGTGGCCAACAGACTTGGCACTGTCCTCAGTAAAGGCAAAACCATGGCTGGCACTCTGAATAACCTGGGAACCAACTCCAGGGCCTGTTCATAAGCCTGGATAACCCAGAGCTCCGTCAATCTCCACCGAGCAATTGGAGGTAGGGCAGCCACAAGCCCAGCTCCCAGCTCCCTGACATGCTCTTACATGGGTCCCAAGTAACAAACCAGGCTTGGGAAGCTCCGCTGTCTTCAGTGGACAAGCAGCTGACACCACAGAACATCCCAGATCCAGGTAGGTGCTGGTGGCAGTTCCCTGGGTGGTTCCCACTGCACATGGCTGGGACAGCACACCCCTCACCCCCATATAACCCCAGAGAAGAGTCATCTGAGCCTGCTGTATGTGAGCTCCGCCCTGGTCTGGCCTCCCTGCCCACTTACCAGGCCTGCTGTACATGAGATCCACCCCAGCCCAGCTTCCCTGCCCGCTCACTGGGCCTCCTGTATGTGAGATCCATCCTGGCCCAGCTTCCCTGCCTGCTCACCAGGCCTGCTGTACATCTGGCCCAGCCTCCCTGCCTGCTCACCAGGAGCTGCTGGAGCAGACGTTCGATGATGCTCAGCAGGATGTCCCACGTCACAGCCTGCAGCTCCTTCCTGTACTTCTTGATGAGTCTGGTGATAGAGAGGACGATTTCGTAGGACACCACCTCATTGGGGCAGGTCATGGCCTGGAACACAAGCCCCAGAGCACACAGGGATCAGCCACCACACACTCACCCCCAGGGAACCCTCCACAAGTCACCCTGGGGTTCAAAAGGGTACTCTCAGCATGCACATTTCAGGGCTCACAGAGTTATCTGAGGAGCCAGAAAGGCATTTTCTATGCTATCCTAGTAGTGTCAGGGTCCAGAAAGGGCCTGAAGCCTGCCTGCCCCACAGGGCCTGACTCAGCCACACCCATCACCTTTAACATCTTAGTCCCAACACACTGGCAGAAGGGAACCCAAAGTTCCAAGACAAGCAATGCACTGGGACCACGCTCTCCACTACCCCACGAAGTGAGATCCCAGCAGCAGTCAGGAGGGTCTAGCCCCCTCCCCAATTAAGACAACATGTTCCAGCAGCTCTCTTCACTGTAAAATGCTCTAAGGGTGCCACCATAATCAAGGACATTCGAAGGTGTTCTGAGAACCACAGAACATAAGGGAGCTGGAGCTTTTTACCAGCATTGAGGGAGAAAATGAGATGATCACTCCCCCAGAGGGAATTTGGAGAATTCTAATGCTAATTTGCAGGAGATGAAAGTTATAAAATATGGATGCTTGTTTGAGAATAAAGCCTCTGACAGCACTAAATCTCACAGCCAGTGGAGAATCCTGAAGTACAGCTGCCTGATCGGTCTCCTCCGGGCATGTGGGGCAATGACGGTGAGCTCGTTCTCACCGGCACTGGCATCACAGAAACCATGTTACCTCATAAAACGACGGCAGCACAGATGTAGGGGAGTTCTTGAGGGAGTAGAGTCGGTGGGCCCCCCACAGCGCCATGCCGACAAAGAACACAGCTCCTCTCAGCAGCGGGGCATCCTCCATATAGGCTCTGAAAGCACCCCAGGCGAGACAGGAAGTGAGCAGCATGAGAAGGGGCTGAGGGGCACCTGGCAGCCCCCCTGGTGTCCTTACATTTATGAACAGAGCTCATATTGTGAGCAGAGCTCATTATGAGCAGAGCTGTGGAAGGGGACTGGGCAGGAAAGATGAACCCCTGCAACACAAGTGGCAACTAGGTGACTCGTCTGTTCACTCAACGACTGATCCTCCTTGGCCACATCCTGTGCCACAGGCCACAGGAGACACTCTACGAGGTGGAGAAAAGAGAAGGGCCCTGACCTCAGGAAACTTACCTTCCAGACCAAGTCAAAGAATCACATGAGTAAACATAAAACTTCTACCTCAAATTATAGGTAAGTTCTACGAAACATTCAGAGAAGAGTTGACACCAATTCTATTCAAACCATTCCAGTAAGGAGAAAAGGAAAGAATACTGCCAAATTCATTCTATGGAGCCAGCATAACCCTGATACCAAACACAGGCAAAGACACCACAAGAAAACTACAGACCAATATCCCTCATAAATACAGATGCAAAAACTCTCAACAAAATTCTAGCCAACAGAATTCGACAGCATATCAAATTGCAGGTAAGTCCTGCACACAAATGTTTACGGCAACTCTATTCAGAACTGCCAAAAGTTGGAGGCAACCAGGATGTCCTTGGTCAGGTGAAAATTTAAATGAACTGTGGTCCACCTACACAATGGAGGATTATTCGGCCATTACAAGAAGTGAGCCATCAAGCCACGGAGGAACCTTAGATGCACACTGTTAGGTGAAAGAAGCCAGTCTGAAAAAGCTACACACTATGTGACTCCAACTATAGAACATTCTGGGAAAGGAAAAAAAACAGAGACAGTGAAAGATCAGTGGTTGCCAAGGGCTCAGGATGAACAGGTGGTGCACAGTGCATCTTTAGGGCAGTGAAACTGTTCTGCAGGATAACGTAATGTGGGACACATGACATTGTGCATTTGTCAGAGCCCAGAGGACTGCACAACACAAAGAACAAACTCTGAGCGAACTACACACTTCAGTTAATAAATAACGTACTGGTGGTACTGGTTCATCAGTTGTAGCAAACGTACCACACCAACGCAATACCAGTACCAGACATGTCAGGGTAGACCCATGCTCCTTAGGGTTTTTTCTGTGGGTAATTCTTGAGAACTACATCACCAGGCCTTTCTTCTGAGCTGCCCCTGGATGGACTTGGTTAGCAGCCAAGCACACTAACCATCTGCATCACCAGTAACTCCCAAGATGTTGTAATAAAAGGAGAAACTACAGAGAAGGAAGGGGTACATGGGAGGGAGCTCTTTATATTTCTTCCTCAATTTTTCTATACTCTAAAACTGCTCTACAAAATCGAAGTTAAAAAAAAAAAATTAAATAAGGAACAGAAAACGATACTGGTAAGAGGAGGTAGCTTCTTGGATCAAGTAGACACTTGAGACTATGTGGGCAGCTCTTGTCTGGAGGGGAGATGAGAGGGCAGAGGGGGTCAGAAGCTGACCAAATGGACACAAAAAAAGAGTGGAGGGAAGGAGTGTGCTGTCTCATTAGGGGGAGAGCAACTAGGAGTATATAGCAAGGTGTACATGAGTTTTTGTATGAGAAACTGACTTGATTTGTAACTTTCACTTAAACCACAATAAAAATTAAAAAATAAATTAAAAAAAACCAAAATTTAAATAAGAACGAGATAAAAAAAAACTTCTAACAAAAACCATTTGCCGCCAGCAAAAAAATATAGGTGTAAAGTATAAAGCAATAATTGTAACAATGTACGAATTTTAGAAAAATAATGAAATTAAGATACATGGTAACAAACAACCCAGGAGTTCATCAACGGATGAATGAATAAACAAAACGTGGTCCATCCATACCATGGAATATTTCTCAGCCATAAAAAGGAACGAAGTCCCGATACATACTATGATGTGAACAAACCTTGAAAAAATAATGCTGAGTGAAATAAGGTGACACAAAGGTCCATATGCTGTACGATTCCATTCATCTGAAATGTCCAGAACAGGCAAATCCATACAGACAAAAAGCAGATTATTGGTTGCCTAGAGCTGGGGGGTTTTGGGAAATGGAGCCTGACTGATAAAGAGTCTGGGGTTTCTTCCAAGGTGATGAAAATGCTCTAAGACTGATTGTGAGATGGCTGCACACTGTGAATGCACTAACAGCCACTGAGCTGCATGTTTTAAATCGGTGAAGTGTATGGTATGTAGATTTTATCTCAAAAGAGCTGTTATAAAAAGGAAAGAAATTACTTATGGCCAAGAAAGAGAGCCGCAGGATCCAAGAGCAAACCTCCTGGGGTAGGTCAGGGAACAGCTGACCACGCTGAGAACTCAGGGCACACAGAGGTAAGAGTAACTCAGCACCAGTGGGGAGGAGGAACTCTCCTGCAAGAAGAAAACGATACGTGCCAAAGGATGAGGGGACCCAGGGGAGAGTGGAGCGCCGCAGAACTGGTAATTGAGGTCAGGACACACCACCAGGGCCTTGTTCCTCGTTTTTATCCTGGGGCGCTGAGAGTTGCTGTGTTTTTAAGCAAAGGATGACACAGTTGGGCTTGTGCTTCGGCAAGCTGGCTCAGCTGCCACATGGAGGAATGGACTTCAGGAGGCCAGGAGGGGGCGCAGGAGACCAGCGAGACACAGGGTGTGGGTGGAGAGCCTGGAGCGGGCACATCTGAGCAGTCTCTCAGAGACAGACCAATGGGACTGGTGATGGTTTGGCTGTAGGGGGTGAGGACAAGGGGATGTTGAACCTAAAACCTCAGTCTGGTCTATGTAACAGAATGAGGGCTGAGGCAGTTCAGTTTTGGGGCTCCACTCTGACCGACAAGCAGAGGAGATAAGAGGAAATCATGAGCAAAAGATAGAAATACTCTCCTTCTAGTGAGAGCTTCTAGAATAGCCCCCCAAAAGGAACAGGAAACCCCCAGGTCAGTACATGGTAAGGAGAAGCCAGCATAATCATGCTTCCTCTGGAACGTTCCAGGGCAGCTAGCCGAGCCCCCGCCCACTCTCACCTGTCCTCCATGATGCGGCACATGTTGTAGATGGCACTGTGGCCCAGGTGGGTTCCCAGGAGGTTACGCATCAGCTGGGACACAGAATGCACCATCACTGGGATTGGCAGATATGCACCACAAGGCCCCAAACTCCAGCCCCTCCACCAGCCTCGCACGCCACTGACTCCAGCTGCCACGCTCCTCCCAAACACAGAGGCAGCAGAGCTCCCAAGAGCCACCAAAATCCTGACCTCGGCTCAACTGACTGGGAAAATGCCACCAGTTTCCCTTCAATAAGCCGTTGTTTGGCCATCCCGAGAATCAGACAGCCATTCACTGAAGACAAGACAGCCCTTGTCCCGTCTGTGTGCCAGGCCTATAACCTCATCCTGGGGAAGAACTTTCCAGGACAACAGCTTCGCAAAGTCCCACCTTCCAGCAGGGCTCGCAGAGCTCCTTGACGTTGACGGTGCGGCACAATGTGACAATGAATAGGGGCAGGCTCGCGGCAGGCAGGCAGTTGTAGCAGACCACGGCATCCAGCACCTGCAGGGACACCTGACAGACAGGAGAAGTCAGTGCTGCTGCCCAAAGGGAGGCAGCACCCCAGGCCTCCTGCCCACCTCCCCTACCTAGTCTGTGACTGTCACCCATCCCCACTGCCACAGCAGCCTCCCTTGGAACCCCACGGGTGAGCACCTGGGGTCACTGACTACACCCCAGGCCCTGTGGGCAGCAAACACTACATCATACATCTTTTTCTTTTTCAGTTGTAGTAAAAGTATAACAAAACATCAACCGATTCGACACTTTTTACGTGTACAATTCAGCAACGTTTATTACTACATTCACCATGTTGTACAACCATCAAAAGCATCTACTTCTAAGTTTTTCCAACACTCTGAAAGAGAACTTGGTGGCCCCTAAATGTCACTGCTCTTGATCGTGACCCCACGATGGAGATTACCCCAGCATCCTTACTTCCAGGTGAGGCTTCTGAGGCTCACCCAGGTCACATGGCAGTGCGTGGCCAGGCAGGGCGGGACCTCAGAGCCCCAGTTCTCAACTGCGACAGGACCTGGCCTCCCCAGAATGAGACTGAAAGGAACCATCCCCTGAAGAGGTAGCTACTGACCTCTATGTCCACGGAGGACGAGGTCCGGATGCACAACAGACAGATCATGCTGTGGAAGGAAATAACAAGGTGACCTCAGAGGGCATACCCAGGAGGCAGGGTTACCCTGTTTTACTCTTGGTTATGCTATAAAATCAATCACATGAGGGGCTCGCTCTTCCTTAGGGTCCCCTCACCCTGCAAGTATCTGGAAGCCAGCACTGCTGTACCAGCCCATTTTCAGCACTGGGTGTTTAGCATGAACAAGACAAAGCCCTAACCTTCAGGAATTACACTCAGTTTTTTTTAAAAAATGACAACAGCTACAACAAAAAAGCAAATAATAATAAGTTTGTTTTAAAAAAAGAAACACCACAAGGTCAAGCCTCAAAGCATCAACTTAAATAAGGGTGGCTATCTCCACTTCCAGCTTGTCCACTTATTTGATGATTCAACAACTTTGTTCACCTGTAAAGCGGAACCTAAGACCCAAGACAGTGGGACCGACTACTATCACAGCTGCAGCATTTAGGTCTGTATCTTACTGAACCATGGATGCGATGTATTCATCAAGGTAACAGCTGTTGAACTTGACCAGGTTCACAAGCACCAGCAGGAATTCTGAGGATAAGCCCACATCCATCCACTGCAGGACAAACTCAGCTGGGAGAGAAGAGGAGGACAGTGGTCGGCATGGTAGCGGGACCTGCCCTCCTCCTCACCTTCCTGCCCAACAAAGCATGTCCTAATTCTGATAACCTTGGGAGTCCCACCCATCAGGCACCTGGGAAGACCACAAACCAGGCCCGAGAGACCTGGGCTGGGGACCGCATGGAGGAGACCCTGAGCCAGGATGGTAGCAGCACTGTGTGCTCTACAGAGGAGCTATGACCCCGACGTAGGTGGGCATGACAGTCACCCAGGGCACATGTCTAGAAGGCAGATCCCTGGACCCCACCCTGAGAGTTTCTAGAAGGAGATGCAAGTGCACACTTGGCTCCCAGCCAACAGCCTTCGCCAGGACACCTGAGAGTGCTCCATGCCTGGACCTGCCTGGAGGTGGGCCAAGCTAGAGGCCATTTCTGGGCAACAGAGCAGCAAAGCCCAAGGCAGACTGACTTCTTCCTCCCTCCTCTTCTCCCCAAGATGGCGTTAAATCTCAGAACTAACCGAGACCTGACACCATCAGTGTGACAGGGAGGAAGGTAGGCTGAGGTGAGTTGGGAAGTGGAAGAATGGCAATGAAAACAAGCATGGGGCAAGGAGGGATGAGGAACACACATCCTGGGGGCCCTCTGGGCAGGACATCTGACCTTGACAACCAGGCCAGCAGCAGCCTCTCCCAACCACAGCGCTTAGCTCTCCTGCCTGCTTACTATGTACATTCCTAGGTGCCCTCCCCAGGGATTTCAAGTCCGTGGGCCTGGAGCGAGGCCCAGGTGTCTACATTTTTAACAAGCCCCCAGGAGATTCGATTCCCGTTACAGCCCAACCTAGGTGAGCCTGCGAGCAGAGCCACGTGGTGCGGTGTCCTCTGCACTTATGCTTGAACTGCAGTACCCTGCCCAGTGCTCAGCCTCCTTCCCAGGCAGCATCCCAGATTAAATAAGATCACAGTGGCCAAGGAAACCTCACACCCAGCATGGCACCCACCCAGCTCTTCTTCCAAGTAGGTTATGTGTCTCCCATTGTCCGTCAGGGCCTTGAACACTTCCAGCCTTTCGTGCAAGTCTTTGTTCGAAGGGTAATCCTTTATGACCTTGAAGAAGAGGGCACGGAGCACACCCAGGCGGTCACCCTGAAGATAAAACCATAGGGTCAGCAGAGCCCTGCCGGGATCTCATAGACCCTGGGCTTCCCAAGAGGCTGCTAAGAAGTACAAAGTGTGCCATGGGTGCCAAGACTCCAACTTGGGGCCCTCCTGCCACGCATGGAACTTGCTGTGGGTGAGGAGTCAGAATGGGGGGGCTGAGCCTGGGACCCATTGCACTGGTCAGCAGTCAGCAAACATGTATGCAGCATCTACAGTGGCTCTGGGTCTGGGCATAATGGTGGGCTTGTAGCAACCGGCAGTGCAGTGCCTGCCCTCCCAAGGCCCACAACCAGGGACAGACACGTTTTGCTCAAATACTACTGACAAGGTCTAACCAAGCCGAAGCCCCATGGCAGGCGCAGTGAGAGGGGATGGGGCCTTGATTAGTAGCTGAGACAGGGAGGAGGAGAGAGAATTGCCCAAGAAGGGAGGGAGGCTCCCAGACAGGCAAGTGGGAGGGAACTCTCAGTACTCAGGAAATGGCAGGGACTGGTGTGGTGGGAGCACAGGGAGTAAAGGGGACGAGGAGAGCCAGGTCATCATGACGGCTCACCAAGCCAATCACCATCCTAAGGGTTCTGTGAACTGCCTCTTTTAACCCTCAAAACATCCCAGAGACAAAAGATATGACTCCCATCCCCATCTTCCAGGTGAGGGCCTAGAGGGCTGCAAAGACTTGCCCAGGGCCCCACAGATGCCCAGTGAGGTGGTCCAGCTCCAGATCCCCCTCTAGCCCCTCAGTCCCATCCCTCAGTTGAACCCCTTGTAACATTTCAGTCCCATCCCTTGGCCCTCCCAAAGCCCAGAGCCCACACGCGGTACAGCAGAAGCAGTCACCAGGCAGCCTGACACCACCCACTACCCCATCCTGATCTGGGCCCAGGAGACCTCTCCCTTACCTGGCCCTGCACGATGGCCTTGAGCAGGGCCAGCACTGCATGTCGTGCCTCTGGTGGCCGGTCTGGCTGCAGCAAGTCCGCGACAGCTTTCCACAGTGCTTCCACGGCATGCTACCACCAGCGAAAATAGGATGGGAATTAGGGGAAGAGACAATCAGCAAAAGACAGCATGACGGGGCCTTCTGACTTAGAACTCAATCCCTCTAAAGCCCACATCGAGTGGGTCTCCTAAAGCCATTATGACACGAGGCCTGACGAGAGGAACAGCTCCAAGTGGGTCTCGTGAACCCTCACCAAACCACGGGCTGGGGAAGGAGGATGCCATGGAAGCTGCCTTCTGGTGTTCCCCAGAGACAGGCAGGGAGTCCCCACTGAGAGCTTGCTCAGATGCTGGTAGAGAAGGGCTCTGGGTGGCATCTCAGAACCAGAAAAGCCTCAGGGGTTCCCTGGCCTGCAGCCTGGCCCAGAAACCCTATTACGTGGCTTGGCTTGGCTTCAACACACCAGTCACAGGCCAAGCGGCATCACACACCTGCCCCACCTCTACCTGCTAAGGAACAACTCCGCGGGTGATTCTGGAATCTGCCTCCTTCCGGCTCACGCACACCCAGACCATGGGGGTGCCCGGTCCTGCTCCCTAAAGCTACCCAGGATCAGTCTAGTCCTACAAGAATTTACACTCACACTAGTGTCACCTTCCCTTCTCCAAGTTAACCACCCCCACTTCCTACAACCAGGGTTTCTGGACCACTCACCCTTTTGTGGGCTTGATCCTCTTACCAGAACTAAAGAGGCCGTGGCTGTCTGGATGTGTCTGACCAGCTCAGGATACACTGGCACCCTCACCCTCCTTGTCCTGTTCACAGAACTCCTAGCAGTGCTGCCTAAGCCTACACTGGCCTTTTGCAGCTGCAACAGACACGACAACTGAGGACAACACCAGCCTCCTAGGCCTGCAGTGTTTTCACAGGACGGGAACTAGGCCACAGCTCCCCTTTTATACGCCTGTGCAGGTAACTTTCTGTAAGGAAATGCTGATTTTTTACATTTATCCTTGGTGAGGCACAGACTGCCTGTTTCATTTGAACTGCTACAACGCAGTGGTTGCTCTTGCCCTTAGCTTTATGCCACCTGAATCTGCTAGGTGAGACATCCACGCCTCTTCCCAAGTCTCTCACGGAAATGCTGGGCAGGGCTCAGGCAGAGCCCCAAAGTGCTCTGATAGCAGTTCTCAAAAACCAGCTGCCATCGAGTCAACACCATGGTGATCCTGTAGGTATCAGAGTAGAACTGTGCTCCACTGGGTTCTCGATGGCTGATTTTCCAGAAATAGATCACCAGGTCTTTCTTCCAAGGTGCCTCAGGGTGGATTGAAACCACCAACCTTTTGATCAGCAGCTGAGCACATTAACTGTCTGCATCACCCAGGGACTTCTCAGCAACTACTGTACTCCCAAAATGACAGCTTCACACCTCTATTCGCTGGACATCAGGATAGCGTGGAACTATCTGGCTGAAATAAACATGGCTACATCTATGAGACTGCTCGATACCACCAACCAGTAATCACTCCCAAAAAAGCAACAAAGCTGGTGTGCCCTGAATCATTCTCTCTGAAACCATTCTCTTTCCCGATGTTCCCTTATTTTCCCCTGCTCCAATTTGTGATACAGGATAACAAGTAAGTGTTCTTTTTTGTAAGCTGCTACAAGCCCTTTCTGGGATCTGCTAGAGAATCCTAAATCCCTTGGCTTTCTGCCACCACAAATGACCAGTAGTGCTCAAGACATTCCCAGAAGCTTCCCCATCACTAAGATGAAGGCTGAATTTCTTGAAAACAGTACCTATCATTAGCAAAGTTAACAGTGTCAACAGTCATGCCAGGAAGAACAAGCTCAGGCTTTTAAACAGCCCTCATGCATTCTCTCAAGTAGCCCAACTGGGACAAACCTACCTCCTCAAACTTCTTAGTTTTTGCTACTTCACAGATCTGCCCTATGACCCGGATGCGATTGTTCAGACCACACTCGACACTCAGTTCCTACAGAGGGATGAGAGAAGAAAATACGCCTGCACTCAGGCAACAGATCTCCTTAACTGCTTATCACAAACCACCTTAAAAACCCCACTGTATTTTCCAAGACTGGAGACACACAGCACATCTTTCTGAAATCAGGGGTCACCAAAGAGCTTACTACTTAACCTTGGGGGAGTGAAAATGGGCAATTTGTTTTTCTTTTTTTTAGCTTTTTATTGTGTTTAATGTGAAAATTTACACAGCAAATTAGGCTTACGTGTAATAACTTGTACACAAATTATTCAGTGACATTGCTTACGTGTCATCAGTCTCATTCATTTTGTTCTGGCTGTACCATTTCCAGTACTCTAGTTTCCCTGCCCCCTTATCTTCCCACCTTTGCTTTACAGTAAATATTGACCATTTGGTCTCACACAGGTGATATTTTAAAGATGTTCATTCCCCACAGGTGACAGTCTTTATTTTATGAGTCAATCCCTCCTTTAGCTAAAAGGTGAGCTCAAGGAATAGGTTCAGTTTAAGGTGCAAATTTTTTGGAGATAAAATTCACATGACATAAAACTCGCCACATTAATCATTTTAAAGCATATGACTCAATGGCACTGATTATATTCACAAGGTTCTGCACCCATCACCGCCATCTAATTCCAAAATATTTTCATCACCCCAAAAAGAAACCCCTTACCCATCAAGCAGTCACTCCCTACACCCCGCCCCCCAGCCCTTGGCAACTGTTAACCTACTCCCTACTCCTATGGATTTATCCATTTCAGGCATCTTGTATAAGTGGAATCACACAATACATGATATTTTGTGTCTGGCTTCTTTCACTCAGCATCATGTTTTTAAGGTTCATGTGTGTTGTAGCACACATCAGGACTTCATCTTTCTTTATGGCTGAGTAATACTCCATTGCACATACATACATACCCCATTTTGTATATTCACTCACCAGTGGATGTGCATTGGGAAATGGAAAACTTTAGAAATACAAAAGTTCAACATATATTTATGGGCAAAGCATGGTGACAGGCACATGAGAGAGATGCCAAACACACAAAAAAAACAGAACCTCCTTAACCACCTGGGCAAACAATGCCATTCGGGCCTTGTCCAGTCAAATGGGTATCTTTACCTCAACATCTGAATACTAATCTAGCGTGCTGGACCAAGTCACCAAGATCCTGACTTCCTTGAGTCTCCAAAGGAAGGGTGTTTAAGTATCCACAGTGCTGGGGACCACAGCCCTGTACAGAGGGTCACCAGCTACCCACCTCATACAGTACCTGGTGACAGACCAAAAACAGCCTTCCGTGCACCCGCTATTAGGCTAAGAGAGAAGGCGCAGGCAATAAACTCACTCTCAGGATTTCTGCTGTGATGATAAACTCCGTCTGTCTGCCCTCTGCAGACCTGGGATGTGGCCTTGGTGTTCCCAGGCCCAGGAGAATCTTGAACTTCTCCTTCAAGCCTGAATCTTTGCTTGTGGGCTTGGCCATGGTGGGCAGGGAAGCGCGGCGGGGGGGGGCCTCTGTGCAGGAAAACAGGCAGAGATGTGAGAACCTGTTCGGCCACCCGCCCCACTGAGCCCAGTCGCCAGAACCGCAGGTCTCAGGTAGGCATGACCTACCCTCCCATGGGGACTGGGGGGACCCAACCACGACCAGAAATTAGCGGTGGAAATGCCAGGCCTGGCTAGCGAGCAGCTCGGAGCCGCACCCCCGGCTATGTGCATAGAGTCACAGAGTGGTGTGGGGGGGGGCGGCCACCGTGGGGTCCAGAGAGCCCTAACATTTGTCATCTCTTCACCCCTAGATGAAGGAAGAGCTGTCGAGGGGACACCTGCAGCGGGGACCCCCCTCGTACCCGCCATGCGTTAAAACCAAGGAGCACTTGCAGCTCCGGAGTCTGGCTGAGGCGGGCACGGCGCCGAATACGCCGGGGTCCGCCTCCCCCGGCTGCCCCCGCCGCCTCGGCGCTGAGCAGGCCGGGCGCGGCCGGCTCCCAGGCTCCCCGTTGGGGCCAGACCACCCCACCGTCCAGGGCGACGTCAGCGGTCAGGGCGCCCCGAGCCACTCACCCCGCGCCGCGCCCGCAAGCCGTGACAAGCGCTCACACCCCCGATCCGGAGTCGCCGCCGGAAGCGCGGCCAGCACTTCCGGTAACAATGCTGCGCCGAGGGCAGCCGCAGTCCTTGCTGAGAGTCGTAGTTACGAACACCCCTCTGGAGAAAAGGCTGGGCGCGTGCTGGGTCACGTGGCAGGCCGCGGGGGCCGCCGGGATGTGTAGTCCGCAGGAGGCCGACATGAAGGCGGTGGACTTGAGGATGGTGACCCGCAGGCCCCGCTGCGTTCAGGGCGCCGGGCCGCGCGGCGACAAGGAGGAGGCCACGCCGCTCCGGAAGGGAGAGGCGGCTGCAGGTAGCGCGGCACCCGGGCCAGGGCACGGGAAAAGAGGCGGAGGAAGGGGCGTGCAGGATTTGGGGGCTGCAGGCTGGGGTCCCAGGCCGCCGCCAAGAGCTCCGAGCCACGTGGGCCGGTGCCCGGCAGCAGCGAGCGAGCTCGCAGGCCCAAGAGTGGCCCTGCGGCCCGCCGTGCGCCATGTTCCGAGGACACAAGGAAGGGGTGCGCAGGTACTGGGTTCTGGGCGCCCCGCTTCCCCGACCCTTGCCCTGAGCAAGAAAGTTCTCTGTCTCACCAACGTGCCCTGAGATAGGCTGACCTGAGCCAGGCTGTCTGTGGGGCAGCCCCACCTTGTGCTACTTCCTTCTCAGAGGCCATTGCTGACAACACCCCAGAAGCCCTTCCCAGAAAAAAAAAAAAAAAAAACCTGTTGCGGTCGAGTCGATTCCGACTCATAGGGACCCTATAGGACGGAGTAGAACTGCCCGTAGGGTTTCCAAGGGGTACCTGGTAGATTCGCACTGCCGACATTTTGGTTACCAGCCTAGCACTTAACCACTACACCACCAGGATTTCCGAAGTCCTTCCAGCTAGAAACAAAACAGGAAAGGGGGCGGTGCCACAGCATACAAGCAATTAAAAGTTAGGGATAGGTTGCTAACCAAAAGATTGGAGGTTCCAGTACACCCGGAAGCACTTTGGAAGAAAGACCTGGTGGTCTACTTCTAAAGGGGAAAAAAATCAGCCACCGAAAACCTTATGGAGCACAGCTATACTCCAACACACATGAGGTCACCATGAGTCAGAATCAATTTGATAGAAGTTAGTACTGGCACTAAGTATCCCAAGAGTGATTCTAGGCAATGGAAACTGTGCACTTGTTGAGCTAGGACTTGGGTATGATTGGCCTCAATGGGATTTCCCAGTGGTAGTGGAAGTAAAGAGATCTACTGGGACAGAAGCATGGTAGGAGGAACTGGGGCAGAGGGGACAGCAGGTAATGACAGCAAGGTTGGCCAGAGCTTGGACCAGGATGGCGTGTGGACTTCATCATACAGAGTACATAACGAAGCCCATAAGGAGTTTTCAACAGGGCAGCAACATAGTCCTGTCTGGGTCTTAGAAAGTCCCGTATGATGCAGTCTAGCAGATCGGGGCCACCATGATGGAGGCTGTTACTAGGGTCCTCACATGCTGTGTGGATTTGGTCTGGTGGGCAGCACCATAAGGAAGGCTGGCAAGCCCAAGGATGAGGTGTTCTCTGTGCGTAGTGGGTAGCAGCAGTGAGTGAATAAATGAGGGAAGGAGAGACAGCAGGTAGGGCAGCACCACACCCCGTGCCCATCTGTGGCCCTGGCTGAAGAGACCATGGAGCGCTTTTTTCAGAAGGAAGTCAAAGCCACCGTCCCATGAAGCGCCAGCGAAAGGCACAGAGACTGTGTGTGGCCTACGAGGCTGCGGATGGGAATGGTGAGGAAGGCAAGGAGGCCGATCCACTCCAGGCACAGTGCTGGGAGCCTCAGGATTGGCGGCAGCAGCTGGCGAACATCCGAACCATGAGGAGCAGGAGGGACGCGCCTGTGGACCAGCTGGGTGCTGAACACTGTTATGACCCCAGCGCACCCCCAAAGGTGGGCAGGGGCCCCGCCTGCTCAGTGACCCTTCTCCCAACCAGAGGCATGCTACCTGTCAGGCCTCTGGCAGGGCCCAGCCTGAGACGCAGCAGCTCTTGGTGGCACCCTACCTGCAGGCACACCTAGAGCACTGGGCAGGATCACCTGCTTCATTTGAAGCCACCCAGCAGGTTGGGGTGTCTGTGGTTCAGAACCTCCTGCTCTCCTTTTGGCCAGGCACAGGGCCGGCACATCAGGGCACTCTTGAATGCTTGCTGAGCTGCACTGGCCCGGAGCCTGGGGTCCTCACATGAACCTAGGTTCTAATCCCAGCTCTGCTGGTGGGTGACTTGGGCATATTAGGGACAAACTTCAGTTTGCTTGTCTGTGAAACGAGTGTGATGATCTTTCCCAAAGCAGTGGTGTTAACGATAGCAGCCAGTGGCCATGAAGTGCTGGTGGTATGTCAGGTACGATTCTAAGCACCCTGATAACTCGCTTAAGTCACACAGTGATTCTGTGAGGCAGATACTGTTAGCGTCCCCATATTTACAGGCGTCAAAACAGGCCCTAGCCAGGCCCCAGTGGGCAGGAGGCAGATGCCCCGTACCCTACCCAGCGTAACAAGTACAGGTGGGTGAAGGACTAGGCAGGGCCTGCCGACCCCCTGACCCTGGCTCTCTACAAGCAGGTGCAGAGGTACCAAGTGCTGGTCTCGCTGATGCTATCCAGCCAGACCAAGGACCAAGTGACAGCAGGAGCCATGCAGCGGCTACGGGTGTGGGGCCTGACGGTGGACAGCATCCTGCGGACAGACGACAGCATGCTGGGCACACTCATCCACCCCGTAGGCTTCTGGAGGGTGAGCCCAGCCTGGGGCAACAGCAGGGGGCACAGCCTGGCTGCAGCTAGGGATACAAGAGGCTGGGGTCGGGCATCTCTCCTGCTACAGCCCCCACCCCCACTGTGCTGACCAGATTGCGGGGACTGGCTGGGAGCTCCTTGGCCTTTCCTGTTTGCACCCCCTTCCTTCCTCCTCCACCCTGCCCAGCCCTTACCCTTCTGCACTGGCTGCCCGCCCCATTTTCCCTTTGTTTACTCCAAGGCTCCCTGGAGTGTGTCACCCCCCCTCCCCCCCGGAAGCCGTGCACCCTCTAGGAGCCCCAGCATGGCTTCTCCCAACACCCAGCAGGGCATGGGATGGTGGGTGGGTGGGTCGGCTG
This sequence comes from Loxodonta africana, assembly GCF_030014295.1. Classification (NCBI taxonomy): domain Eukaryota; kingdom Metazoa; phylum Chordata; class Mammalia; order Proboscidea; family Elephantidae; genus Loxodonta; species Loxodonta africana. Next base: position 55,346,646 of record NC_087353.1, on the reverse strand, counting down.
AAGGCAGCTTAGCAGGTGGAGCTGCTTCCCTTTGGCACTGGCATGGGCTGCCACTTATTAGATGGGTTTTAAATAGACGTAAGGCTTGGTACAGGATGGGAACTGCCCAGCGGGCCTGGCAGTTAGTGGGGGAGCCCCAGGTCCAACCTTCTTCCTGTAGGCCCATGTGCTGTGGAGATAGGCCCCTGGGGCTGCTGGCCTGGCCACTGGGCAGAATGGTGGGCAGGATGGCCCAGGTGGGTAGGAGGCAGGGATTCAGGCCCACCCTGGGCAGCCTCCTTGCTGCCCTTGGTGTGTTCCCACAGGTGCCCTAGACAGGTGATAGGTAGCTTCGTCCACCATGTTGGGCTACACTTCCCACTCCATGACTGACGTCCTCATCTTGCAGAGCAAGGTGAAGTTCATCAAGCAGACTAGTGCCATTCTGCAGCAGCGCTATGGCGGAGACATCCCCTCTTCTGTGGCAGAGCTGGTGGCCCTGCCAGGTGTTGGGCCCAAAATGGCACACTTGGCTATGGCCACGGCCTGGGGCACTGTGTCAGGCATTGGTGAGTGGCATACACCCCCAGGGAGGGAGGTAGGAGCTGCTCCTGGCCTGCTGACTACTCTTGGAGTCCCATGTTCTTGAGACCCATGACTCAGCTCAAAGGGCCAAAAACGGGCTCCCAGTGCTGAGCTAGGCCTCCATCATCCAAACATCATTCTAACAGCCAGAGTTCACGTCTGCTGAGCACCTACTGTGTGCTGGTCTCAGAGGGAGCCCCCAGGGACAGACTCAGGATCTGTGCTGTAGGTGGGGAGAGCAGCGGGGGGTATGTGGGCACTGGCAGGCCTGACCTGGGAGGCCCTTCTTGAGGAGAGGACAGGGCGGCTGCAAGCTGCAGGGTGAGGAGTTGACCATGCATGAGAAGGAAATGCATCCCAGGCAAGAGGAACAGCGTTTGCAAAGCCATGAGGCAGGAGGGAGGGCCGGGAGCAAAAGGTGAGGGCAGACTGAGTGGCGTGGGGGTGCAGGCTGGACAGAGGAGGGGGCCAGGGCATGCTGAAGGAGCCCCACTGGCCCTCCCTGGAATTCTTTACCTGGGCCTGGGGGGAAACTTCCTGGCAGCAGAGGCCCCATGACCTCTGGTGAAGGCAGACCTTTGCCCACCCAGGAGCAGGGCCCAGCCAGCCACCCTCATACTTCTGTGGGACCCTGGCCAAGGGGGTGGGAGCCCCCAATTATTCTGTGGCTCAGCAAGCCTTGGAGGCCGAGGCAGCATTGCCTTAGCCCCTCCTTTGCCCTGTCTGTCAGGGGGCGGGCAGCCAGGAGCCAAGGGCTTTAGTTGTAGTCTGTTGGCTGCCCAGTGACACGGGTGGTTGGGGGGCAGCACCCCTGTATACTGGAGCCCAGCGGGAGGTGGATAGAGTTCTCCCTGTACCCCTCTGTACCCACCTACCGGCCTCTCAGCAGGCACTTGAGCTTATCTGGGCACTATCCTTGTTTGCTTTGTGGTCAGAAGGTCTGTACAGGCAGGGGTCCTTGCCGGTAGTGGGCGAGGGCATGGCAGTCAGGAGTGTTTAAATTCCACCCTCTCTGGCTGGGTCTGTGGGCCAGCCTCCCGCAGGGAGACCCTAGGGGTTCCCCGAAAGGAGCCCTCATAAGGAGACCAAAGCCCTGGCGTCCCAGAGCCAATCCTAACTCTGCCCCTTCCCAACTGGGTGGCCTTGAGCAGGACACTGGACTCCACTGCACTTGGGCCAAGGGGCGACACGTGAAAGTTACCCTCATCGACTACACTGATGTGGGGAGCTTCCCCTCCAGCCGGCCCACCAAGCTCAAGCAATGCAGCTCACAGGACGTGAGGGGGCCCCTGCCTAGGCCTCCTGGCAGAGTTGTCACCTTCACGTCACAGAGCAGAGAACTGCCTGTGGCCCAGGGACACGACCCTTAGCCTGCATGCTCGACCCTTAGCCTGCATGCTCGTCCATACCCCGGGGGCCCCCTCTGTGTGGGGAGGGCAGCACCTTTTCTGGGCTATTTGCAGCAGGGGAAGGGAGCTGGTGTGAGAGGCTCACTTTTTCCTTAGCGTTTTAAACAAGGAGGCAGGGGTGGCGGGGGCCAGGATTTCAGCTAGCTGGGGTAGCCAAGGCCATGGAGAAGGACCTTAGTGAGTGGGCACCCAAGCTGGACTGGCATGGCCAGCAACAGGAGGAGGGGCAACAGCCGAGGTGGCCACACTGCCTACACTGTCCCTGACAGCTTCAGTGGCAGGTGCTGGCTGGTGGGCAGTGACCTCATCGTGGACCAGTGGGCTGAGCCGCTGTCACCTGGGCCTGGTTCCCATGGCCAGTGCCTGGCCCTGGTGGGGCCTCAGGAGATGGGGTAGAGTGCAGCAGGCAAGGCTGTCCCGGGCCAGGACTTGTTCCAGGGAGCTGAGGCCAGGTGCAGGAGTCAGACCCCCCACTTCCCAGCAGTGATGCTGGGCCTCAGCATCCACGTCTATAAACACTGCATGGACACTTCATGAGGCAGTAAGGCTCCAGCATGGGGTCTGGCACCCAGTGAGTACATGACCCTAGTTAGCTGTTCCTGCTGGTTGAGGGGAGTCCAGAGCAGGAACACGCCCCCCCCCCCCCAGTTGGCACCAGCCTCGTGGGCACAGGTCGGTAAGAGTCGAGACCTCCAGGTTCCTTGGGATAATGGCTGGACCCAAACACAGGGTAGGGTGGTTCTGGCTCTGACCCTGCCTGGCAGCGGTAGGTCAGCAGTTCCTCAGGGGAGGAGGCCGGGCAGACCACATGGCTGCTGCCAGGCCTATACAGCCCTGCTCCCTGCGTGGCCCCTTGGGAGTGCGGCTTTGTTGCCATCCGGAGAACACCTCCCCTCCCCAGGCCAAGTGGGGACCCAGACACCCCTCTACAGCAGATAACCTGGGTACGCACTGCAGGCCCCAGATGCTCAGGAAACAGGTCCCCATCTGCTACATGTCCCTGGCAGTGATCAGTGGCCAGGAGAGAACTGGGGCTGTAAGGAAACACTGGCTGGGGCGTCCACGGAGAACAGGCAACGTCCGTGGGGAGTGCTTACGCCACGACCTGAAGGAAGGAGTGGCCTGGGCAGAGGGGACAGCATAGATGGGACGGCACAGGCTGAGGGGGCAGAGGACAGCATGGACAGAAGGGATGGCACAGGCCGAGGGCGCAGAGAGGACAGTAGGGGCTGAGGGGGCAGAGGGTTCAGCCCCTCATGGGGCAAGACAGGTGTGGTGGGTGGAGCTGGCCCTTGCTTGCCTGCCCTGCCCATCTCCACACAGCTGTGGACACACACGTACATAGAATTGCCAACCGGCTCAGGTGGACCAAGAAGCAGACAAAGGCCCCGGAGCAGACCCGCGCCGCCCTGGAGGAGTGGCTGCCCAGGTGTGTCACTGTGGGCCAGGGCAGGGGGCAGAGGTCAGGGCCTGCCCCACTTGATGCTGACCCCAACTCTGACCCCACAGGGAGCTATGGGGCGAGATCAACACACTGCTGGTGGGCTTCGGCCAGCAGATCTGCCTGCCCCTCCACCCACGCTGCCAGAACTGCCTCAATCAGGTGCTGTGCCCTGCTGCCCGGGGCCTCTGAAGTGCGGGGGACTTGGCCAGGTGGGCGGGAATGCCACCTCTGGCCATGTGTGTGTGTTACATGCCTTTGCTTGAGAGCAGGAGTCTGTTTAATAAAGTCTTGGAGTATTTGCTAGGGTCTGGCTGGTTTCTACCCTGGGGGGCGAGGGGTGGGGCAGCTGGCAGTACGTGTCTGTACATGTGTCTGAGAGTGTGTCTGTGCATGTGTGAACTGTGCATGCATCTGTGTTTGCATGAGTCTGTGTACGCGTGTCTAAGCTGTGTGCATCTGTGTATGTATATATGAGCTGTGTGTGCATCTATGTACGTGTATCTGCAGGCATCTGTATACGTGAGCTGTGTATGCATATGTGTGTATGTGAATTGTGCATGCATGTCTGTGTATGGATTTGGGTGCGTGTGAGCAAGCTGTGTACACGGGTGTGAGCTGTGTATGCATGCCTGTGCGTGTACCTGTATGCATGTATGAGCTGTGTATGCACTTACATGTGTTGGTGTACCATGTGTGAGCCACGCATGCACAGAAGTGTGTGTCACAAATACACGTGTGCTGTGCTCCTGTGTGTCTGGAATGGGTTGCCCAGGAGACTGGATCGGGATGTGACAACCTCAGCTGTGCACTGGGGGAGGAAGGAGGAAGTTGTAAAAGCAGCTGCAGCCAGCTGCTGGGAAGCCTTCCCTGGCGCTGCCTCACAGGCTGGCTGGGACACTGACACTCACCCCACCCCCTCATTCTGTGGGCCCCCAGAGGCTGCAAGCCCAGACACCACCCACTCCTGAACTTGTGCACTGGAGCCTGCCTCTGCCAGGAGCCCCACCTTATGTTTACACATCCACCTAGCCTGGTGGCAAAAGGACACCAGCTAGGCACTGCCAGCACAAGGCCTGGCCTACGTGTCCCTGCAGGAGGTGGCAGGCCACAGGGGGCAGGGGTAGCCCCTAGGGGTTCCAGTGGCCCAGAGGCTCCCCAGGGGAAGCAAGGACACTAGAGTGAGCCAGATGGGGCAGAGTGGTGCAGGGCCCAGGTGTGGTTAGCTTCCAACTGGACAGGAGGAGTGGGGAGTGGGAATGGGAACCGGCCTTAGACCAACCAGGTGGACGCAAAAGGAGAGGGCTGCCCGCCCTGACCACAGCCCCCACCTCGGGGCCCCTGGAGCAACCTGGCTGCTCCCACCCCTGCCCCCAACCAAGGGCTCAGAAAAGACAAGGGGTGGGTTCAAGGCAAGGCCTGTTTATTCCCCTGCTGTGCACATGCACTATGGCTTATGAGGCAGACAGCAATATTGGTCGTGGGTTGGTCACTGGTGGGGAGCATAGCAGGAAAAGACAAAGGTGCCGCAGTGCCCTGCCACGACGGGCACTGGGCAGGCACAGGGGCCTTTCTGGGCCAGACTCCCAGGCCAGGGGCCACGCACAGGGCAAGGGGCCTGTCCAGAAGCTACTCTCCATGGGGCACAGGGCCTCCATCCTCGGACCCACAGCCCCAGCGGCCTCCCCAGAGCCTACCAGAGGAAGACATGGTTTGAGGACCATCCTCTGCCCTCAGAAGTGCCTGTGACTCTCCTGCTGCTGAAGAGGGGCTGGGGAGGAAACGGTTTACAGAGAAAGCCTTGTTTTATTGTGACTATTTAGAGAGAGAGAGTCCCAGAGGGGATGGGGAGGGGCCTCTGGTATTAAGTGGAAACATGTGTAGAGCTGGAGATCTTTTTTGGAAGAAAAGCAAAAACAAATTCCTTTAAATCAGCAGGCCTGGGGCAAAGCAGCAAGGCCCTGGCCGCATGGCACCAGCTGCCACCGGTCCCTTTGGCTGTGTCTCTCTTCTTCTCACTCCTTGTCCTCCCCCCTCCCCCTCCCTGTCTCTCTGGGTCTCTCTCCATCTTGCTGCAACAACAGCCCCAGCACCCAGGCAGGCGGGTGGGACAGGGACTCACTGGCTGGTTTCTCAGTGGTGGTAGAACCACCATGGCATCTGGGGTAGGGGTGCCCCTCCACTCAACTGAGATTCAGGGACTGCAGGGCTGGCCTGGAAGCCCCAAGGTCCGTGCGGGGAGGAGGCTGGGCCAGTGCACGGGCAGGACTTAAAAGTTGCTGAAGATCTCCCGCTTCCGGTTCCAGTCCATCTGCGGCGCCTGCTTATTGACCCGCATGGCCCGTGCCTTCTCCTTGGCCTCAGCTGCTGTGGGGCTCAGGTGGAGGCCACTCTCCTGGAAGGGGTCTCGCTTCCAGGTGCTGCCATCCTGAGGGCAGTGTAGGCAGGGGGGCAGGGTGAGCCCTGCACGAAAAGTCAGGGCCATCTCACCTCCCCCATTGGTGGGGCTGAGAGCCCAGGAGGGCTTCCTGGAGGTGGTGGCCCCCCTGCCCAGGCTGGCATCAGCACAGACATCCATCCCCACGGCCTCTGGCTCAGTGTGTGAGGACAGCAGTGGGGGTGGGCAGGACCCACTTACCTCCACATCCTTGTCCAAGCCTGGCAGGTCACTTCGAGAGGAGCACACTGAGCCACCATTGAACTGGGAAACCAAGGGCAAGCGGAGGCTTCAGGAGCCCCACCAGGGAGCTGCTGGTGCACACACAAACACGCGTGCACACATACATACAGGAGCTGCATTCATTCCTCCAGGTGGTGGAGCCTGGAAACTCCACTCCTCTCAGTGCCCGGCAGGGGCAGCACCCCAGCATCAGTGGTGGACAAGTCTGGCAGGCTTCCCCAGAAGGGCAACCTGAGGGTGACTCCTAGTATCTGGCAGTAGGGACAGCTTGGCTGTGGCTGTGGGGCCCAGTGTGGCTGGGTGTGGGCACTGGCCCAGGCTGTGGTCCCGAGGGCATCAAAGCAAGGATTGACAGGCCAGATTTGGCACCTCACACCCACACCTACTCAGTCGTGCCCGCCCCCTGGGCAGGGCTCTCCAGGGGGCCTCGTCAGGTCTGGGGTCCCCAGGGTGTCCCTGGGACCTGCTGGGGCCTGTCCTCTCACCTGGGCAGGGCTAGTCCCGTTGGAGATGGAGGATGGCAGCAGACCTGCAGGGGACAATGTGTTAGTGCCACTCGGCCCCCCCAGCCATGTCCCAGCCCCCCTGCCATGCCCACCTTGCACATGCTCCTCGGTAGGCGTGACCCGCAGTCGCTTGAAGTGCTTGTCAGTCTCGAGGTCCACCACGAGAAGCCAGGCCTCATCCTTATGTGCCTTGATGCTGGCCACGACCTCCGCATGACGCAGCTGCTCTACATTCTGCCCATTCACCTGCCACCAGCACAGCATCAGCACTGCCCAGGGCAGCCCCGCAGCCCCCCATGCTGCCCGGCCAGCTGTGGCATAAAATATTCACCAAAGCTGTCACCAGCTCATGTTCCCCTGCACTCCCTCCTCACAAGGATCCAGGCCTGGACATGCATGGTGGATCGTGACACTGACACAAGGAAACACACAGGGACATGGACACAGACGGAGACGCGCATATGAGGGGCCTTGACACCGACACATAGAGCTTTGATACTGAAGAAACACAGGCACAGACACACACAGGGACATGAACACAGATGGGGACACACAGGCATGGACACACATCAGGGATCTTGATACCCAACAGACATGAGGGCCTTGACACTGACACATATGGGCACATGCAGGTAAAGACACATATGGGGCACAGACATGGGGGCAACAAGTCCCCTGAAGCCACAGGAGACAGAGTACCTCGATGAGCCGGTCCTGGGCGCAGAGGCCAGAGTGGGCGGCCGGCGAGCCTGGGTCCACAGAGCGGATGTACTGGCCGGGCCGGGACTTGTCACTATGCAGGTTGAACCCATAGCCCTGGGGGCCCTTCCTCAGGTGGCAGAGCCGCGGGCGCAGCTCCCTAAGGGGACTGTTCACATCCTGCGGTCGCCATGAGACCCAGGGTCAGCATGGGCCCCCTGGTCTCTAGCTCCAGCCCCCCATACTCACCCCCAGGAAGCTGCTGCCCCAACCCAAACTATGGGCCCAGCTCTCAGTGACAAGACATTGCCCCCACCCAGGCCCTTGAGGCTGTTGGTTTTGGGCACAGCCTCAGTTCCTAAGTCCAGAAATGCCATAGAATAGGACTGTTCCCCTCACACATGTTCAAGGACAGGGCCAAGCTCAGTCGTGGGGAGAATCCAAGCCAGGTAAGCGGCCACTCCAGGTCCCTGATAGCTGTCCGCCTAGGCCAGCAGCCTGTGTCCTCACATGAGCTCCCAGCTGGGTGGTTCCTAGGCCCAGAAGTTGTGTTTTCTCTCCCCAGGGCCTCCGTGGGGCTGTGTTTGCTTTCACATTCCAACAGCAGCTAGAGCCAACCCCACCCCTACCAGTGCCAGGAAAGAAAGGGATGAACAGGTAGGGGGACCTGGACCAGAGTGGGGCCACAGACCTGGGTCTGCCCTTTCGGCCTCACTCGATTTACCTCTGGCATCCTGCAGTAGGGCTCTGGGGCAGGGGACCATGCAGGCAGGGCCAAGCCTGAGGACCCCCACCAGCCAGGCCACAGCAGTGACCGCTGTGCTGAGTGGCCAGCCGCCACCGTGCTCAATTAAACATGGCCGGCAGCTGGGGCTGGCAGGCAGCAGACAGCTCGAGTTTCCTGGGAGCACTGGGGCCTTGAGGTATGTGGAGGTGAGAGCATGCCGGGCAGGGCGTGCTTATGGGGACCCTCCCTTCCTTCCACCCTCACCCCACCAGGGAGCCTCCCTGAGTGTTGCTGGGGGGCCGCAGGCCTGGCTGGGGCTGAGGGTCACACTGGGGCCCCTCAAGCCTCAGGGAAGGTCTCTAGGCCTCAGACACCAGCGCCCCTGGAGCCCAGGCCACCCCTTTCCTGACCATCACCAGGACTGCGGACTCTTTCCAAACCCTGCACCTGCTGAGACCCCTGGAGCCTCCCGCCAGTGGGAGGTGCCCAGCTTGGGACAAAGGGGCCTGCACTCTGGGCCCTCCTTCCCATCCATCTGGAAGATGCTCTTCCTGTCCAACATGGGCCCCACCTCCAGGACCCCTTCCCTGACCCCCAAATCTAGCCAAACCCCTCCTCTGGAAGTTTCCTGCTAACCCTGAGCACCCCTGCATGACCACCCATCCAGCCCCACAACAGCAGGAACTCCAGGGCGCAGGGACCAGGCCACTGCTTTTGGCCCCCCAGGGAGCTCGGCTGGGAAACATGGGCTAAATTGGGGGGCACAAGATCCCCAAGATATCTGGACCCTGATGCACTGATTTAGCTCCACTCCCAGATACACCACGAGGTATAGGTTGCAGCTTTGAGGTGGGGACAGATACCACCCCATGGAGATGCCTCTCGAGTACACACCATGGGAGCAGTGCAAATAAGGGTGGCTGGGGAGAGCTGTCCTCAAGGGAGACAGAAAGGACAGACAGGAGTCAGGAGTCTCCATGTGGAAACGTGGAGAGACAGTGCCCAGCATGTGGACACAGGCTGGGGTTGCAGAAGCACGTCTCATAGCCAGTGACACAGACATCAGAACACAGCGCACAAACACACTATACAGACACTCATGCACCCCACCCATGTGCCCCCAGCCTCTTCCCATGCCCTTGGCCCTGGCCTCCAGTGCTGAGGCCCCCAAACAGGAAACAGGATTTGGGGGGGTCATCTAGAGCCATAAGGCCACTGCCCATCAGTGCTGCCTCAAGTCCCCCAGTAGATTCCAGGGTCCCTGGGGCCACCTGGTCATGCTAGGGTCACATCCAGGATCTCAAGGCCATCCTGGCCATCCCCCTCCCTCAACCCCTCTCTCCATTAAAAAAAAAAACTAAACCCACCTGCATACAAGCCAGGAAATTTCTCCTAAAGTCTGGCTAAAATTCCTCCCATTAGGAGTACATTCAAGGGGCTCCAAACTTGGCCCTAGACCCTCAAGTGGAGGGCTGCAGTGGTGGGTGGGAGGGCTGGCTGTGTGGTGGCCTGCCAGGAAGGGCAGGGTAGGCCCAGTGAGCGGTGGCGGGCGGGCAGGCAGGAGGGGGCCGAAGCGTACTGGGTGCATTGCTGACATTCCTCACTGGGCCCTGGCTCAGCTCACTTCCTGCTGCTTGCAGCCAGGCCCTCAGCTCCCACGGCTACCAGCTACTGGCCCCAGAGCTAGGCAAGCCTGGCCTCCCAGCCATGCCTGTAACCGGACAAAGAGGCTGGGATGGGGGTGCCTAGGAACCAGGCTGGGCCCCCTCAGAGGAAACACACCAGCCTGGCAGAAAAAAGGCCCATTGTTTCTCATGGTTCAGCTGGCTTGCACCAGGGTGCATGGAGTCCCCTCTCCCTACCCTGGGGGCACGGCTGAGCAGGCTGCTGGGTCTGTCCCATTCCACCCTGACCCCTCCTGACCTGCATGAGCCCCTGAGGCAGGCTCCACGGAGGGGCTCCTGGGGCCGGGGCAGGCAGCATGGTAACCCTGGAGAGGGCCATGGCTGTGAGACAGGAGTGACAGCAGGTGTCTCCGGCTACCCCAGGCTGCCACCCCCTTATCTACCTGTGTCCCAGGGTCCCTGGGGATGGGTGGGGGCCTGGGGCTGAGTCACCTTGGGAAGCAGGGTGGTAACAGAGCCCCCCGCCCCGCTCAGGCTCCAGTCTCGCAACCCCCGCCCAGCTGGTTTCCGTCCCAAGAAAGGAAGGAAGGAAGCCACTGGAGGCCCAGCCCTACTCCCAGGACCCAGGACTGGGGAACAGGGAGGCCAGGGAGGGGACCCCTACCCGGACAGAAGACAGTCTGCTTTGGCCTTGGGGAGCCCCACATTCTGCACTCTAGGGGGCCCAAGTGGGTCAGGTGGGGTGGTGCAGCGAGGACCCTGGTCGCCAGCTCATCCTGGGCCAACCAGGGCAGGGGGAGGGAACTCCAAGGACCCTGTACTATGCATGTCCCACATGACTGTCACCCCACACTGACTCTCAGCCCCCAGGGCCTCCAGAACTCAGATGGGGAGATGGGCTGGGGTTGGGGGGAGCCCAGGGTCAGGTGCCACCCACGCATGCCCCTGACACCACTAGCAGCCCCATCTCTGTTCGGGGGCTGTCCCTTGTCATCACTGTCAGCATCAGCTGCAATGCAGCTCCAGCCACCCACAGCCAGCTGAGTCACCAATAACAAGGCTCTCACGGCCCCTGGGGGGAGCGGCCTGCCTCAGCCATGTCCTCCCAGGCCCCACCTCCCGCAGTCCAGTGACAGAAGGAAACTGAGTCTCTCGGAGGGTGAGAGAGGCCCACAGAGCACCCAAGGACGGCCCCCTCTGTCACTCACCTAAGCCACACACAGAGCTCTCTTGCTCTCCTGCCACTGATGCCCCTCAGCACATGTGCCTCAGGAGCACTGCCCCCTAGGCTCCTTGGCAGCTAGGGCTGCACCAGCCAGGCACATGAACCCGACTGCAATTGCAGGAGTGAAATGAGCCCGACAGTGCTGTGTGCTCAAATCCGGCGGGGCAGGGATAGGAGCAGGTGCCTGGGTCTCTGCTCCCAGGGAGCCCCATCAACAAAGGCACCCTCCACCTGCCAGTAGCACCTCCCTTTGTTCCTCTAAAAATACACCCAGAGGAAGCCCCCTCCTGCACTTCCTGCAGCCCCCAGAGCCTGAAATAGCGGGGAGGGGAAAGCTCCACCCAAGGAAGAGGTGCTGGGCCACTCCACCCTGCAGATTAGGCCTAAGAGAGAATTTTTCCACAGGAAGGTGAACCCAGTCATTTCTCTAAATCAATGGACAAATGTCTTGAAGGGGGAGCTTCCTCCTGGGGGAAAGGGAGGCTCCAACCCTCAGCTGGGAGGAAGGACACCAGGACCAGCCTGCTTCCTATGATCCCAGCCCCACTGCCTCAGGGCTCCTTCTGAAATCCCAAATCTGATCCTAACATCCCCGCTCATGACGAAGTCTGGGCTCCTGGGCTGACACCGGGCCCTGACCACCCTCCTACCCTCCAGCTCCAAATCTCATCCCAAGTGCTCCATGCCCAGGCCAGCCTCACACAGGAATGCCGTTTCCCTCTGAGCCAGGCCCCCCAGGGCCCGCTCAAAGGCACTGCACATTAAAGGCCTCCCCTACCACCTGTTACTGTGTATATGAGACATTACAGGAAAGATGGGACATCGAGGTCCCCTGTGCATCCGGCCAACTCCAGATCCCCTGGAGCTTCAGATGGGACACCTCCACCGCCCCCAGACCAGTGGTTCTCAAAGCGGTATCTGGGAAACCCCCGTGCCTGAATCCCCTAAAGGGTTCTGTTTAAAAAGGGAGGCGTGAGAAATGATGATATCTGAGCTTCCAGGTAGGCAGAAGGACAGCCTCAGTGCTTCCTCCTGGCCACCAGGTGCATGCCCAGGTGGGTGCATGGCCAGGTGGGGCCTCCCAGGCTTTGAATACCCCCCCATTCTTTTCCAGGGCTCCTGGCCTAGGGGGGAACAGGGAGAAGGGGAATGCTACCCTGCAGGGGACCCAAGAAACAACAGTTGGGGGCCCTGGGCCCTCCCAACCAGTCCAGCCCCTGACCTTTTATTTAGGAGGCAGGGGTGGGCTCACCTTAGAAGTTTCCTGCCAGGCCCCACCAAGCCCTGGCAGCATGGGCGGCAGCAAGACTGTACAGGACAGAGGGAGCCAGCGCACATGCAGCTGACTTGACTCCAACCCCTGACCCCAGCCTCTGCAGGTCCCCACACTGAGCCCCCAGCTTGGAACGTCTCCTCAGCTACCCCCAGCCACAGCACTGCTCTGGGGCGGGGAGGGGTCCAGGCCCCTCCAAGGCCTTCACAGCACATGCAGACTCCACAGACAGAGCCATAGACAGAGAGACAGGCACTCGTTACAGACACAGAACTGAGCACACTCAGTCCCGGAAGGTCCCAGCTACTCTTCCCAGGGTTCCCAGCCACAGGCTGGGGGGGGTGTCATTGTGACCCCTCCCTGGGCCAGGTGGTTCTGAGTAAGCAAACACAGGGAGACAAGGGACAGTGATACAGGGGGACAGTGACACAGGGGCCATGCTGCCCCGACCTCACCCAGTTTAGAACACAGGCAGAGGGCAGGAAGAGTGGGCCTGAGTGGCCAACACGGAGATCACCAGGAGAAGAAGCCAGGGGCCCTGAGAGGCTGAAAAGCCCCAGGAGGAGGCCTCAGGCGTGACCAGAAGCAGAGGTGCAGACAAGAGGCCAAGGCAAATCCTGTGGGCAGAGCCCACCATACCTTCCCGCCAGCCTCGGAGCCCAGATTGCCTGCGGCCACCCAGTCTTGCTTCGGCTCCCAGGGGTCGTGGGTGGGTGGCAGCCCCTGCTGGGCCATCTCCTCCGTGCAGGTAAGCTGCCGCCGGCGCAGCTCCTCATCCGTCTCCTTGTCCACCACCAGCAGCTGCGTCTGCCCCTCCACGGCCTTGATCCTCTGTACCACCTGGGACAGGTGGATGGTGGGACTAGGTCAGCAGTCAACACCCTGGGGCCACACATGGACGGCAAGACCACCCAGGGCTGGCTGGGCCAGAGGGGGTGGGTGGCTGGACCTAGAGGCCCGTGGCCCCACCCCCCACCCCCAGCTCTAGCAGTGCCCTCCCTTCTTCTTCCAGGACTCCCAGCACCTTGGCCCAGGCTGCAAGGGCCGCAGGGTCCTAGCAGGAGGAGGCTGCAGGGGGCAGCCAGCTGCATGAGTCAGTCTGGGGGTGAGAGCTGGTGCACATCTGTATATGTGTGCATGTACACGTGCATGTGTGTGTGTTCACATGCGTGCGATCATCTGTCTTGGGGTCTGTCTCACAGTTTGGATAGGAGAGAGGAAAAGGTGTCTCCTGGGCCCCTGTCTGGGTGCATCTGTGCCCATTTCTGTCTTTCTTGGCTGTGGAAAGTGGGCATCTAAGTCTCTGCCTGCCTCTAGGTCTCTGTTCACCTCCAAACCAAGAACTTGGATCTGTTCTTGAAGGCTGCAGAGAGGTGACAAGGTCCCCACTCCCACCTGGGCGAGGCTCAGACACCGCACACATGGTGTCTGGTCAGAGATCAGCCCCGGCAGGTGGATGCAGGGAGAGGCAGATCCACCTGTGGGCCAGGTGTGGTGTTGCGGCTGAGTGTGGGCCTGTGTGCATGCCTGTGTACGAGCCTGGGGCATGTGGGCAGCATGGGGTGTGTACGCCAGGGTGTGGCCACAGGGGGAAGGCCCAGTGTCCACTACAAAATGGGGCCACAACCCCACCCAGGCCACATGTCCTGGGGAGGGTGGAGGGCCTCTCCCTCAGCTGCTGGGCAATGTTGTCAACAGATAGGAGGGTCTGGCCCAGGCCCATCTTCTCCCTCCTTTCTCCCCATGATCTAGAGAGCTGCTGGTACCCCAAGACCCTGCTGCTCCCTGTGTGACCTGGACGAGACACCCACACCTGCAAGCATCAGTCTCTTCATCTGTAAAAGGGGAACCATCACAGCACCTCCCCCACTCCTGCGCCTCGGAGGGCAGTTGGAAGGGTCCCTCGTTCTGTGGGGGGTGTTCTTAGAGATTAGCACCCTGGAAGGCCTGCGATAAGCTGGCAGTCTTGGGGTGAGGGTGGTGGCAGCTGGTAAACAGAGGCCAGCCACCAGCTCTGCTAGCTACCCTGCCCTCCAGCTTGTCAGGCCAAACCCTCCAGCCTCTGATGCCCACCCTCCTTCAGCAAACAGCCTTATCCATTTGACACTCTGGCTGGAAGTCAGGACAGCAGACAGATGGACAGAAAAGGGCCCTGAGGTAGAAGCAGTTCAGCTCCTGGCCCAGCCAAGAACCCACTTGTTTGTCTCTGGGCCCAGGGGCTGGCCAGCTCACAAACACCCAGAAGTAAACTTGTATGTACACAGACACACTCAGCCCAGCTCACACCCACAGCCCAGCTCAGACACACCCCCAGATACAGACTTGTATGCGCACAGACACACACAGCCCAGCTCACATACACCCAGATGTAGACTTGAACACACATACAGACACAACCGAGTGCACACACATACATACTTATACACACACACACGCATATTCAGACCAGTTCATACACTCAAAGCCCAGGTCACACACACACCCAAATGTGCAGAATGTACACACACATACACAGAGCTGGGTACACACACATGCACATAGATATACACAACGATACAGGCACACACAGGTGTATTCATATACCCACTAGCCCTTACCGTGACCCCCCCCCACCAGGTACACACACAGGCAGATGTGTGCACACACGGGTGACCCCACAGGGCCCTGCACAGTCACACACACACCCAACCGTATGTACACACATTCATAGAAGAACACCCAGGGTCTCTACTTTCGGGCACTCACAAACCCCCCCAAGGTGCACCATCCCTGCATCGTGGGCGCTGAGGCCAAAATGAGCCTCCAGAGCAGCTGGAGCCGCAGTGCGGGCCCCTGCCTGCCAGGATGCCCCCCCCCAACCCCACGGTGCAGGACAAGCTTCCTCGGTGGGTGGCTGGGAAGGAGGCGGGCGCTGCCTCCGTGGCGCGTCCCCATATCTCCCCCCCACCACCACCGGGCCCTGCAGGCCTGCGCGACCCCCTCCGGGCCCCAAGCCCCGGCCTTGCGGGGCAGGGGCGCGCCGGGAAGGGGGCCCGGCAGGGGAAACCCACCTGGTGGTGCGTCTCGCCTTCCACGTTGACGCCGTTGACCTCGATCAGGCGGTCCCCGGCGCGCAGCGCGGCCGCCTCGGCTGGAGAGCCGGGCTCCACGCGCCGCACGAACTGCCCGCGGCGGCCCTTCTCGCCGTGCAGGTGGAAGCCGTAGCCCAGCTCGCCGCGCACTAGGCGGCACAAGCGCGGCCGCAGCGGCGCGGGCCCAGCCATGGCGGAGGGCGCTGGGACGCGGGGCTCGGCTCACTGCCCGCCGCCCACAATGCGGGACGCGGGGGGCGGCGCGGAGGAGGCGGCTGCGGGGACCGGCGATCTCGGCGGCGGCCCTGCTTCGCTCCAGTTGCCTCGGACTCCGGCTCGGACTCAGGCTGCGGTACCGCCCCTCGCCCGCCCCGTCCCCGCCCCTCTGCCGTCGGCCCCCGCCCCCCGACCGAAGTCCCCGCTGACCGAGAGGCAGGGCTGCCGGGTCGGGAGACCTCGGAGGCTCCCACTGTCTCAGCCTCAATCTGGGCAGCCTCCTCGGCGCCAGTGCCTCCTATTCCTGGATCATTTATTGAGTACCTACTGTGGCATAGTGGTTGAGCGCTATGCTTGCTAACCAAAAGGTCAGCAGTTCAACTGCACCAGGCTCCTTGGAAACTCTATGAGGTAGTTCTACTCTGTCCTATAGGGTTGCTTTGAGTTGGAATCGACTCGATGGCAATGGGTACTGCACGCATGGCACCAAAGCAGGCTCTCCAGTGGGTGAAGTGGGTATAGAGAGGGTCGGTCCCCAGGCCCAGGGACCCCACACAGGGGCCGATGGGTAAAAACAAGGGCTTTCCCGTCTCCACCACCCTCTCCCCCAGCACTTGCCCTGCTGCCTGCTCCTCCTGTCTCTGAACCTTTCTCTCACCCAGAGCTGCTCCCCCTGCAGCCCAGGGTGGGCCAGGAGGCCAACAGAGGGGCTCAAAAAGCTGCATGGCTGTGGCCCTCCCCACACCTACTAGTCAGGGGATGGGGCACTCCTGACCCTCCCAGGAAGTGTACTATCTGTGCTGTGTGTCAATTAAACAACCCCCTTCCCTGACCCCTCCCTCTGCTGGGGTCCCTCACTGGTGTCATCTCAGGGGCCCCAGGCCTGGACCATGTCTTTGCAGTTGCTGGCTAGGAAAAGGTGGGGGGGGGGGGTAACACCATGGAGAGGTCTTGTGCCACCCTCTTCCTGCCTGGGATGCACTGTGCTTCAGACACAGCTGCGGTCAGTGTGCACAGGGGCTGTTCCACATTGAACTGGCCCCTGCGGGCCTCCCTCCCAGCCCCACTTCCCCCAGACAGACAATAAACATTATAGAGAATCACTTATGCTTCTGTTCTGCCTCTCTGGGGACCAGATGCTGTGTGCATCTTACCTGTAACAACCCTAGGAGCTGGGCCATTTTACTGGTCAGGAAACCCAGACCAGCTTGGGTCTAGGGTTGTGATGTTCCAGAGTTCACACTCTACTGTGGGGCCCTTTTGCAGCCTCCAAGGCAGGAAGACAGCTGAGTCCCAGGCTGACCCTCTGCCCCCCGGGCCTGTCTCTCCCCATCCCTGCTGACCCCTGCACATACCTGGTTCCTGGGGGTCAGGCACATCCAGCCCAGCCAGTTCCCCATGGGGGCAGCCGTAGTAGACTCAGCCTGATCCTAGCAACTCCCTCGCCTCCTTCCAGTGCCCTCGGCCTTGGCTCTCCAGGCCCTGCCTGAGCACAGGGCCTACCCCTGAGCAGCATCCTGGGCCAAGACCCCCTGGGTGCCCACACCCCAGCTGTTGCCCCTAAAAGCCACTTAGGCTGCATAGTTGCTCCCTCACGCCTCCTCTGCAGTTCCAGCTAATGCTACTAGAGGCTCAGACCTGGCTGGCCACTGTCTGCCTCTCCAGAGGCTGTGTCTCCTCACCTTGCCTGTGACTCATCCTCTCTGTGCCCAGCCTCACTGGCACTGCTTCCCTGGGAGGCTGTGCAGCTGGGTGCAGGCCTGCCATATGCCATACCTGTGCAACCAGGACCCCCAGGACTTGCCAGGTTGTAGCTGCAGAGCCACAGTGGTGGCAGGGGAGGTGGATGGTTGGGGGACCCCAAGCCAGGGGCTGGGGAAGATAGGGGCACCTAATCCACTGGGTTGGGGGCTTGGGGAACCCCCCTCTGTGGAGCACACTCTCATAGCCCAGACTTGAGGCCCTCCCTGGCCTTCTGCAGCCCAGTACTCAGCTGTTCCCCACCCCCCCCCACACCCTACACACACACCCGCCAAGACAGAGGATGGAACAGCGAGGAGAGTTTGGACACAACAGTAACTAGGAGCATGTGGTCACAGCAGAGGGCTAGGAACCCAGGAAGTATCAAAGGAACACTGAAGTCCTAGCTTAGCAAAGGTGGCTCCAAAGAAAAAAGAAGCTGCGAAAGTACTCAGGAAAGTAACCCAGTAACAAATGGGAGTAACAAATGCAACATCAGAGTAACAAAGGCAGTGGAGAACAAAGGTGGTGGGCTCCTCCAGCAAGAGAGGAACCAGGGTAAGAATTTCAAGGGGTGTAGACTCCACAGCAACAGGTTTGTTTTTGTTTTTTTTTTTTAGCATGAATAAGAGGAGCCCTGGTGGTGCAGTGGTTAAGCGCTCAGCTGCTATCCAAAAGGTCAGTGCCCGAACCCACCAGCTGCTCCTCAGGAGAAAGAAGTGGCAGTCTGCTTCCATAAAGATTTACAGCCTTGGAAACCTATGAGTCGGAATTGATTCGATGGCAATGTTTTTCGTTTTTGTTTTTTTTTAAGCAGGAATAAGTGCAGGAGAGATGAGTAAGCTGGGAGGTTCCCCAGTAGCAAAGATGAGGAAAGGTGGCCCAGTGGCTCTCGTGGGCCACCCCTCCCCAGGCTGCCCCCCCAGCCTTGCTCCGGGGCTGTCCCTAGGCACAGTGGTCCACTGTGGTGGCAACAAAGGGAACGGTATGAACTCAGGTGCTGAGGGGCCGCAGCTCTTTGGGGTTGCAGGGCATGGGGCAAGGGAGAGGGCTGGGAGACCCTGGGTCAGCGCCATCTGGCCATAGGGCAGGGATCCTGCAGAAAGTGGGCTCTACTTTGCTGGCTGTGAGAGAGTGTGGCCTAGCCCCCCAGGCCAGCAGCAGGCAGAAAGACGGTCAGGTGAGAGGCGGTCAGAGACCTTGTTGTTGGCCATCCACCCACACCACCCTGCCACCTGCATGCCCAAGCTGTCACATGTTTCTGTCCCTTCCCTCCTCTGGGCTTTGGGAGGATCCACCTGCAGTGAAGTCTGCCCCAGTGCTGGACCGTAGGCCCTCCAATCCTGGGGCAGGGAACTTTCCTCTGAGCATTGAACCTACATCCCTTTTGCAACTGCCCGCCCAGCAATGGAGCGGAGCCTGAGGCCCGGGTGGGGACTCGGGTGTGGCTGCGGGGTGGGCAGAGGCCTGGTCACTGCCTGAAGAGGGTTGGGGGCCCTGGCTGGAGAGCGGAGCCATTAGTTTGACGCCCCAATAAATGCCCCAGAGCTTCCCCAAGGGCGCTGCCGCCCCGATGGGAACTAATGGCCCCAGTAGAATAACCAAGCCTTGTTTAGGGCCTCCTTCATCAGACTACCCCGGGCCCTGGGGCACTTTTTAGAGCCCGAAATTGGAGCAGGCGGGGCCAACGCGATGGTATTAACAGAGACGAGAGAGAGAAAGGGAGATGCAGCAAGGACCAAACAGAGAGGAGGGTCAGAAAAGAGGCAGAAGCGGCGCTAGGGTAGAGGGGACCAGCGGCCAAGGTGGCCTGGGTAGCCCTGCCTCGCCCACCCGCTCTGGCCCCGCCCCTAGCCCCTCCCACCGCCGTCTCCGGGAACAGCAACCGCGCAGCGCCACCTTTCGGCTCTGGGCGGGATTGCACCGTCCAAGGGCTGTCCTGGGTCCCGTCCTAGGGCTGGAAATTGGGGTGAGACCGGCTCCCTAAGACTAGTTGGGCTTCAGGGCCATATGGGGTGTCATGGGGCACAAAGGGACCTCTGCCTGGCCCCTAATCCGCTCTGCCCCCCCTGCACCTGGCACCAACCTCTCTAGGCTGGAGTACCTCAATGCCCCCTGAAATCTGGGCACCGTGACCCGGGCAGTTCGAGGTCCAGGACAGTTGGGTGGAGTCAGAAGCCAGATTTAAGACGGTTAAAGAGGGAGGGGGGGAGGGGCCCAGACGCTTGAGGCAGGCTGGAGCTGAAACCCTGTGGGGGGAGGAGACAATTCAGGAGGATATAAGAACCGGGGGGGAGGGGTCGCGAAGGAGGAAACCATAGTGAATGAGGAGAGCGGGTCGCGGGGAGTGGAGGGGAGGCATAGAGAGCCAGCTATGAAATGAACGCAGGAGAGAGCAGGAAAGTCTGGTTGGGCTGCCTGGGCTTGAGGTCGGAGCTGTAAGGCAGCTGGGAGCTGTGGGTGAGGGGGTCCGGCTCAGCGGTATGAGTTCCCACCTTCTCCTCCGGTACACCTCAGTGGATGGCAGTAGGGCCCAGGGTCTGTCTTGCTCCTCTCCACGTGGGGCCACCTCTCCCCCGGATACCCTGGCACCTGGCCTGGGGACCCCAACCCCTGAACAGGAAGCAGCACTGGCAGAAGAAGGAGCCCAGTTTCCGGCCTCGTCCCTGCCCCTCCCTTGCCCCCCCTCAGGATATGTGGATCTCGGCCGCTGGGTGGTTGGGGCTTCCTGCAGCCAGAGAAGGGGCTTCTGACATTTGCCAGGGCGTGGGAGCGGCTGCTTCTGCCCCAGACCTAGATGACAAAGTTCACAGCGCGGAGAAAAATGGTCACACGCAGGGGCGCGGAAACCAGGCGGGGTTTATTGACGAGACGACTGCGCTGGGCACAGCTGCGCGCTCTAGCAGCCGCATCGACTCCTCCGGGGTTAGGCGTGGGAGCGCTGCGGGCAGGAGCTGCTTTCAGGGTGGCCCCGGGACTAGGCGGGGACCAGCGAAGGCCGCTCGCTGCCCCGACAGTGGCTGGGCGAGGGGCGTCTCTCCGAAGGCTCTAGAAAGAACAGCGGAGGGCCCTGGGGAGGGGGCTGAGCACCCTCTGCTGCCTCGCCCCCAGGGTGGAAGGGTAGAAATGCGCCGGGTTGCATTTTCTCCGTGTCGGCGCTGGAAAGGTTGAGGGGGCTCCGCGGGCGCGCGGACGTGCGCTCCAGGTTCAGACCACCGAGACCCCTCGCCCGCTGACGTCCCGGGCCCCAGCCCCTCCCTCTCCTCTATGTACCTAAGCAAGTGCCGCTGAGGTCCAGGAGTGAGGGCCCCGCCGCGGCTCCGGTTCTGGGGCGCGGCGACTCCGAGGCTCACGGACGGGAAGCCCTGACCCGGCCATCCCGCGTGCCTCCTGCACCTCCTGCTCCCCCGAGGTCAGCCGCAGGAGAGCGTCCCCGGCAGAAGGCCCCTGGGGGGGCGCCCCCAGGCCCGTGGCCCCCGAGATGAGGGTGTCCCAGGCGCGGGGCCCCACAGGTACGGTGAGCGGCGCAGCCCCAACAGCAGGCCGGCAGCGCGGCCCACCGTGTGGTAGCGAGGACTCGCCACGTGCTTGTACCAGGCGCCGGTGAGCGCATCCAGCAATAGCAACAGCAACGCGAACAGCGGCCAGCCCCAACGTCCGTGGCCGCCCAGCCAGGCGGTCCTGGAGCTGGCTCCGCTGCGTCTGGGTGCGGGCGGAATCAGACCCTTCCTAATCCAGAACACCGGAGGCTAGAGGCAGGTGTTCGCACCCAGTTGGGCCAGCTATAACTAACTCCACGGTGGCCCCACCCCCGAGGCACTTGTTGTGCTCCCCGAAGGCGCAGAGAGGGATAGAGAGGGAAGAGGGAGCCCAGGCTGCTCCGGGGGGTGAGGGGCGAGGGATTCTGGAGTGTCCTCGCTGAGTGGGCCTTAATCTGGAACCCCTCTGGAGACTCTGGTGAGGGCTTTCCTGCTCCCCCTCTCGGCTCTGCCTCCTCCCTCCCTCCTCCAAGGGTGGGGCGGCAGTGACAAAGGAAACACACTATGCCCCAGCTCCCCGCAGGAGAAGGAAGAGGGCCTGTCCAGCACCTGTGGGGTAAAGCAGGAGAGCTGCTCTGCGAGGCCCTCAGTGTCTCCTTTCCTGAGGACTGTGGCTGTCCTAACACAGCTCTCAAATCTGCCCCACACCCCTTCCTGTCCTCTCCCACCCCTAGCTTCTCCCCACCAACCCATTTCTCAGCTGCAGCCAAATAGATGCTCCGAAACCACAAGCCTGACCATATCATACCCTGGCTGAGGTGGATAGTGGTTCCCCAAGGCCTCCAAGATAAAGATCCAGCCCTTCCTCACACTCATAGCCCTGGTGGGGGAAGGTTAAGGCCCTGACCACCTCCAGCCTCCTCTCTGGTCATGCTCCCCCAACCCTCAGACTACTCCAGGTGGTCTTTTTTTTTTTTTTTCTTTTTTGCCTAACCCACAACCTGTGATCTTCTCCATCTCTGTATCTCATATGCCTTGAACAAACGTCCTCTTCATTCTCAACCTGGCAGGCTCCTTTTAATCCTTTAAGACCCCACTTAAAAGGCACTCTTCTGAGTAATCCCCCAGAGTCTTCCTCCCTGTGCCTGCCTAAACAACCTGCTCCCAGAGGACAGGGCCCTACCCATTCCTTCCTGTGTCACAGCCCGGGATGGATCTAACCCTCAAAATAATTGGGTCCTCCCTCCCTCTAGCAACCACGCCAGTCATGGGGCACTTTCTAGGTTCCACACACCAGGGATTTTGTTTCAGATCATCATACCAAACAAAACCAAACCCAGTACCGTTGAGTCGATTCGGACTCATAGCAACCCTATATGGAATATCTTATTTTGACCTCCAAACAGCTTCAAAAGGTGGGACTGTAATTGAGTTCACTTTACCAACAAGAACACTGGGGCACGGGGAGAACTGACTTGTCCAAGATAACCTGTTGGGTGAACTGGGGGGAGGACTGGGACCCAACCCAGACCCCAGCCCAAGAACACAGGTTTGGGGGCCACAGCTGCAGTTTTCCATGGAAATGTCCCATCTCTGTCTGCCCATCTTTTCAGTGAAAGGGAAGAGGTTGTTTGTGGAGGTGGGGATGTGGATGGGATCTAGCCTGGGCCTGTCTTCTCTCTCAGGCCAGAGAATGAGGTCTGCATGTTGAAGGAGGACAGTGGGATGCAGGGGAGGGAACCTGCTCCTGAAGCAGGAGGAGCCCTGGTGGTTCTGGCAGTCCCCCTCCTGCACAGGCTGGGGGTGCCTGGGGAGGTTAAGGAGCAGCTGCAGCAACCCTTCCCTCCAAGGCTGACCAGAAGGGTGAGAAGCAGACCCTAGAGCCCAGGGGCTGGGTTCTGATCTGCCCCATGCTTGATAGCGGTGGGTGTGGGGGAGGGGTAAGTGTCTCAACCTCTGTGCCTTGGTTTCCTCATTTGTAAAATGGGAACACTTATAGTTGCTACCTTGACAGCTGGCTGTGAGATTAATAATCCAGGTATGGGCACTGTGCCTGGCACAGAGTAAGTGCTCAGTAAGTGGTTTCT
This sequence comes from Loxodonta africana, assembly GCF_030014295.1. Lineage (NCBI taxonomy): Eukaryota > Metazoa > Chordata > Mammalia > Proboscidea > Elephantidae > Loxodonta > Loxodonta africana. The sequence goes on along the minus strand of NC_087353.1, from coordinate 55,323,904 downwards.
TCTATCTACTGTTCTTGCTGTTCTGGAGGCTGACCAGTTCCCCAACATGTCAGTGAAAACGCTTTGTTGTAAAGGTTGAGTCATAGAAGCAGGGTAGGAGAAAGCCGCCCACACACTCAGAGGGGCCTGGAGGACCCCAGGGACCAGAGGGGAATGCCAGGAAAGCCACCCCCAACGTGTTGCCCCAAGGCCCCTTGTCCTCGAGAGCCGCCTGGAGTGCACGGTGGGTGGGCGGCGCTGCAGGACATGGGCAAGAGTCAGACGGCCACACTGGGTCCCCTGGCGCTGCCCCCCCCAGCTAAATGGGACGGGGACGCTCCAGGAACCCCAAGGATGGCAATCGCGGTCGAGGAGGATCTAGGGCACCCCTTGGAGGTGGACCAGTAAGCTTCTTCAGGTGAAAGACCCATCAGTATGAAAACTAATAAATTGATAGTGTGTATGGAAACCCTGGTGGCATAGTGGTTAAGTGCTACGGCTGCTAACCAAAAGGTCAGCAGTTTGAATCCGCCAGGTGCTCCTTGGAAACTCTATGGGGCAGTTCTACTCTGTCCTATAGGGTCGCTGTGAATCGGAATCGACTCGACGGCAGTGGGTTTGGTTTTGGTTTCTTGGTGGTCCATGCTGTAATGGAAGTCTCTACCGGTGTTAGAAGCAAGTGGCAGCAAGGATTAATCTCCAAAACGCAATGTTGGGCAAAGAAAAAAAAACTGCAGAATGGTAGGTCCAGTATGCTACCATTTTCTAAAGTTTTAAATACCAGCATTACACTCCTCAACCGGTTTATAAAGTAGCCCTGGTGGCACAGTGGTTAAGCGCTCAGCTGCTAACTGAAAGGTTGGCAGTTCCAACCCACAGCCACACTGCATGAGAAAGATGTGGCAGTCTGGTTCCGTAAAGATTACAGGTTTGGAAACCCTGTGGGGCAGTTCTACTCCGTTCTATGGGGTTTCCCTGAGTCAGAATCGACTTGACAGCACACAACAACAGCAATTTGTTCATGGCTGTTGTGAGGGAGTAAACATACCAAGGCACAAGGGAAGGCGCAAGGCCACATTTGGGACATAGGAGCCGAAAAAGAGGCTGTCGGTGCACCTGTTGGGCGGGGTGTGGGTGCCACAGAAGGTGGGGAGGGATGAAAGCCCAGGGGCTGGTTTAGGGGAGGAAAGCACAGAATAGTTTGGGTGTTCCTAGGGGCTCCCAGTTCTGGGTGCAGAGGGGAATGGGGTCTGTGCCCTGCCCAGCCCTAATCCTAGGGACCCCAGTGACAAAGGCCTCTTGGTCCCTCCTAGCCAGAACCCTCCCAGTGTAACTGATCCATCACCTTAGATCAGTTTCTCAAACTTGGCACTATTGATATTTTGGGCCAAGTACTTCTCTATTGTAGGAGGATGTTTTATGCACCCTACCCATTTGTGGTAGGCAGAATAATGTTCCCCCAAAGATGTCCATGGCCTAATCCTTGGAAACTGTGAATATGTTATATTTCATGGAAGGGGAAATTAAGGTTGTATATGGAATTAACGTTGCCAATCAGTCTATTACCAAGCCCTGGTGGTACAGTTGTTAAGCGCTTAGCTGCTAACCGAAAGGTCAGTGGTTCGAACCCACCAGCTGCTCTGAAGGAGAAAGACGTGGGTTTTTGGTTTTAATCAGTTGACTTTAATATATGGAGATTACCCACCCACCATTATCCTGTATTAATCTGTTTGGGCCTATTATCACAAAATCAAACAAAACCCATTGCCATTGAGTATTTAACCACTGCTCCAACAGGGCTTCTCTATATAATCACAAATCAAAACCCAAACCCATTGCTGTTGAGTGGATTCCAACTCATAGGCGACCCTATCGGACAGAGTAGAACTATCCCATAGGGTTTCCAAGGAGTAGCTGATGGATTTGAGCTGCTGACCTTTTGATTAGCAGCTGATCTCTTAACCACTGCACCCCCAACATCCATATAATCTCAGGGGTTCCTTAAATGTACAAGAGGAACTCAGAGTCGGAGAAGGAAAAGTAAGACGGAAGTCGAAACCAGACTGATTCGATTGCTGGCTTTAAAGATGAAAGAGATTATCTATGAGCCCTGGTGGTGCAATGGTTAAGCACCTGGCTGCTAACTGAAACTTCAGCAATTTGAACCCACCAGTGGTTCCTCAGGAGAAAAGACCTGGCAATCTGCTCCCCTGAAGATTAAACCAAACCTGTTGCCATTGAGTTGATTCCGACTCACCTGCTCCCCTAAAGATTAAGCCAAACTCGTTGCCATCTTTTGTTTCTGACTCATAGCCTACCCTATAGAGTAGAACTGCCTCACGTGATTTCCAAGGAGCACCTGATGGAGTTGACTGCCAACCTTTTGGTTAGCATCTGTAGCTCTTAACCACTACACCACCAGGGTTTCTCTCTGAAGATTACAGCCTTGGAAATCCTATGGGTTCTACTCTGTCCTACAAACTTGCTCTGAGTCTGAATTGACTCAATGCAATGGGTTTTATTTCTTCATTTATCCATTTTAGGCAACATCAAGAAGATGAAACTTTGGCTCTCTCGCACCCCAATCGCCCTTATTCTCCCTCCATCCTCCTGATATGATTTCATCATACTTTTTTGGCTGAATTGACAGTGCTTACATTATGATGATGGAAACCCTGGTGGCGTAGTAGTTAAGTGGTACGGCCGCTAACCAAAAGGTCTGCAGTTTGACTCTACCAGGCGCTCCTTGGAAACCTTATGGGGTAGTTCTACTCTGTCCTATAGGGTCGCTATGAGTCGGAATCGACTTGATGGCAATGTGGTTTTTTACATTATGATGGCTACGTGCTCATTGTTCTCTGCTGAACCAAGTAGTGTACTCTGATTATATTTCCGTTTCCATTAAGGGCTGTCTTATCATTTTCCTTCGTCAGTTTTTCCATGTATTTTGCAATTTTCTCCCAAATACTCCAAGAGATACGTCAACCTCTTTACAGCATTGGGACATACACTCAAACATTATAGCTTATTTATCTAAAATTGAACCGGGTGTGCGGTGTTTCATCCGGCAACCCAAGCCCCTGAAGCCCTGGGGTGAAGCCCAGGGAGGGGCTGGCCGGTCGCAGAAAGGGACCGGGGCGAGAGCCGTCCGAGACGGCAGACCTGGCAGCTCAGGCGTAGCCAGACCTCTGAGAGTTCGGCTCATGATAGAGAGCCACGTACTGTGCACGCCACTCCAGCCCCCATCTCGCTGGGGACAGTGGTCGCTGCGCGCACTTCCGCCGGGCGCGGCCGTTGCTGGGCGGGGCGGTGACGTCGCCCCGGAAGGGGCGGGCCCGCCGTGAGACAGGCCGCGCTGCGCTGCGCCGCGCCGGCCGGGAGGGGGGCCGAAGCACGGGCCATGGAGGCGGTGGCGGGCGTAGAGGGGCGGCGCGGGACCCCGGAGGCGGCTGCGGCGCCCGAACGGGGCGGCGGGAGCTGCGTGCTGTGCTGCGGTGATCTGGAGGTCATGGCCCTGGGCCGCTGCGACCACCCGGTGTGCTACCGCTGCTCCACCAAGATGCGGGTGCTGTGCGAGCAGCGCTACTGCGCCGTGTGCCGCGAGGAGCTGCGCCAGGTGCGGCGGGCCGCGCGGCCGTGGTTCCGGGGGGCGCGGCAATGGGGCGGCCGGAAAGGAACTTTGCCTTCTTGGTGGCCGGCCGCGGGCCTGGCGGCGCCGACTTCCAAAAGGGAGGCCTGGCGGGGCCACCCGGGGCGTGGTCCTGACGCTGGGGCCGGGCTACAGGAGGTGGCCGAGCTGGGTCGAGGAGGGCTCGGTCCCTGTGGGGACGGAGCCTGGGGACTGTACCCCTCTGCCTTGGGAATTCCTGCCGGGCCACTGGAAGGGGCATGATCCAAGCAGGAATTCTGTGACCTGCTCGCCTTAAGGAAGGAGTTCCATCCTTAGGGGTCTCCACTGAGGCGGAGGGGACAGGGTGAGGGGGCAGCGCCTGAGGTAGTCTGTCCTAGAAAAAGGGGGGTCAAGCTGTGGACAGCTCCCGCCTGTTTCTGGGCCCCACTGGGTGACCCGAGCCAATTTCTGTGATGGCTGTTTCCTCTGTTGAGTGGGGGTGACCCTCAGACATGCCCACCAGAGCAGGTTTCAGAACGAGGAGGAGGTTTTTGTCTGCTCTGGTGCCTGGCGGGTGGAGAGCAGTGTTAGGAAGTTTTTTTTATCCTGTTCATCACCACTTCAAACTTCAGGGCTCAGTTCTAGACGAGAGGGGAAAAGTTTCTGACTTTGCCGGACTTGTAAGTCCTGGGAGGGTCAGAGAGGGCCATGGAGCATCCCCCTACCCTTGCCACCCAGCAATGCCAGCTGCTGGCCAGGAGCACCAGGTCTGAACTCCTGGGTTTGGCATCCTTGGAGATCTGTTTGCTCCCAGTGTTGTGAAATCCCCTTGGTTCGTTCATGGAAAACCGCTCCGGCTGACATCTGCCAGGGAAACTGCCTTTCCTTTTCCTAGACATGACACAGACGTGGCATGTTGAGGAATAGGCAGCTTCTTCGTTTTTAAGAAAGTACACATTTGCTAAAGGAGCCAAAGAGACACTGCAGACCCATGAACGGTTCTTGGGCTCCTACTCTTTGCTCAGGAGACAAAGAACTTGAGGAACTGCCAGTCTGCAGTGTGGTGAAGGGAGATGGGCCTGAACCCGAGCGACTGGAGTACAGGGAGAGTTGGGGGCGCCCCGGCTCTGTGGCTTACTCAGAGGGCACTTCCCAGCTTTGAGAGAGCCTGCAGGGATGGCCAGTCTTGTATGGCATGAGGAACTCACAAAAGGCCAGGTATCCTCTCGCACCGCACCTATGATTTCCTTCCAGGAGCCTGGGGGCACCGTGGAGGTCTTTACACATTGCAGTCCAGCCCTAGGCACTTACCTGTGTGTGGCCAGCCTCTGGCCTCTCTCACTCCCTGTGGCCCCAGCTCCCCATCCCACACATGCACATCCCCAGCTCTGTGGCAAGGAGGTGTGGATGTGAGCTGGCCAGGGTGTGGTTTGGCACTGGTGCACCACCAAGCGTGGGCCTCCTCCCCACAGGACAGGCCAGGAAGTTTGCCTCCAGCTCTCTCCCTCTCCTTTCCTGCCTTCTCTCCCACTCTTGAACTTGCAGCTTTGCCTGCCCTCACCTGCCATTTCCGTTGCTGAGTCTGCACTATCCTCTGAATCTGTCCTGGAGTCCCAGGCTCAGGCAACCCCGCCACCCCAGACCTCTGTCCTGCCTTAGCGGACTAAGCCTTTGCAAAACCTGGGAAAGAAGCCTACTGGGATGCTGTGGCAAAGAGGCAAGCTTCAGGGGTGGTTAGCTCAGGATACCTTCACCTGTGCTGGTCTGTGGAGGGTGTGGACCCAGTAAGCCCTGCACCCAAGAGCCTGGTCCATCTAGCTTGCCTGGCAGGGTGGGGGTCGAGGCAGCGGCACTGTCCGTGTGGCTGTCGAGGTGGGCACAGCTGATGAAGTCTTGTTCCCTTTTCTCTGGCACATTTTTCCCACAGATGATGGTGATGTTGCAGGGGCCCGACTGGGCTGCCATACAAAGTGTTAGGTGTCTGAGCTGGGAGGTCCCCAAGTGCAGCCTTGGCCCCTTTCGCAAGCAGGGTAGTGGATGTGTGGGCTGAAGGCCTGCCCATCGTGCCCCCAGGCCAAGCCTGTTTTTCCCATGGTGAATGCCTCCGCCCTGCTACCACGGTCCTGCCCACCCACTCCCAGTGCCTGAACTTTCTGGGGGGTCTTCTGTCCCTTGGAGCACCCTCGAGGGCTCCACCCCACAGTGTCCTATCTCCACAGAGGGCCCTACCAGTCCTCACTGCCCTCACCCCAATTCTCCTGCTCATTCAGCACTATCAAGTGCCCGCCAGAGTGGGGCAAGGGTGGCAAGGCCCCCAGCAGAGCCTGCAGGTGGGTCCCTGTGGCACCATGGGCTCCTCACCTGGTGGCTGCTGGTGTCACTGTGCGCCAGCACCTGCTGGCAGGTGGGGCACCGGCAGCAGTTGAGAGGCCGCAACGAGTAGCTCAAGGCAGACATTGGTGCTGGTGGCAGGTTCTTCCGGAAGACAGGCGTTCCTGTGCAGGGAATCTGCTAGGCTGGAGGCTTTTGGCAGCCTCAAGACATTCCTCTGAATGTTTGTCTACCGCTGGCAGGCACAGAGGTTCAGAATCTGCTGCCTGTGTGGCTTGAGTTGCTGAGGTGGGGACTTGGCTCCACGATTCGCCAGTTCCCTGAGGAGTCTTGTGCATGCCTGGCGGCTGTGAGTGCCTGCTGGATGTTAGGGCTGGTCTGCCAGGAGTAGGAGTGGGTCTGTGCCCAGAAGGCGCCATCAGCGTGTAGGGAGCAGGACCAGGCAGGAACTTGCTCGGGAAGGCTGATCCTGTGTATGGGGTTGGTGTGGAGTGGGCAGAGAGGAAGAAAGCCAGGGGAGGGGATTGGAGGGGTCCATGTGAGCAGGCCCTCAGTGACCCAGTGGAGCTGTGACTCCTATTTGAAGACACATCACGGGAACGGTGGCTACAATGTGGTGTCCACTGGGCACAGTGCAGGGGGACGTGGAGATGGGCAGGGTGCTCGCTGCACCAGCTCCCTAGGCACAACAGGGGGGATAGGCCTGTGGGGCCTGCTCACCCAGCCCTGGCTCCCATTGCGCCCCTCCATGGTGTGGCTAGGTGTGCCCTCTCCCCTTGGGTCCTGGGAGATGGGAGTCCTGGGGTCCTCTCGTCCAAGGACCTGACATTGGCAGAGGGGCTGTCCTGCTGGCTGTCCCTGGCCAGTCCTGGGCCTTCTCAGATGCTTGGGTCATTACAACCCCCGCGTCCCCTGCGGCTGAGCCCAACAAAAAAGGGAGAGTCCTGCCATAGCCTTTTCTGAGGAGAGGATTCGGTGCTCTTGGAGAGCCTGCGTGTGTTCTGGCACAGCCTCCAAGCTGACCAGGCTGGGGTGACAGTGGATGGAAAGGAGGAGGTGGATGGGTGCATTGTCGTGGGCAGGGGCACAACGAGAGCCAGAGAATGCTGCCTGCTAGTGACCTTATTACCAGAAGATGCTGCCTGCCAGTGACCTGCCGTGGGCTCCCAGGAGGTCCCTAGCTCCAGGCACCCTTCACTCCCGTGCGGTGACAGCCAGCCTTTCTGCTCAGCTTCTGTATCTCTGGACATCTTCTGCCTAGGTGGTCTTTGGGAAGAAGCTTCCGGCTTTCACCACAATCCCCATCCACCAGCTGCAGCATGAGAAGAAATATGACATCTATTTTGCTGACAGAAAGGTGTTTGCGTTATACAGGTGAGGGGGAGACACCTTCCCTGGGGCCCCACAGGTCTGTGCCACCTGCATCCTGGTGGTGCTTGGTGGCTGTCACCCCATGCTTCTCATAGCCCCAGATGGGGGCGAAGCACGGAAGGTCAGGGTTCCACCCTGGGCTTTCTCAGATGGCTGTGTGACTTTGGTAGGTCACTGTCCTTCCTGGCCTTCAATTTCCTCATTTGTAAGTGGGGGTGCTCATAGTATTCTCACGGGGTAGTAGGAAGGTGATGCAGATGACCTGGGAAGCCCTCTGCGTGGTACATGGTATCTGCCTTTGGGCTCTCTGAGAGTCTCAAGCGAGTGCAGGCCAGGCTCCAGGTGCAGCGCCCTCCTGGCCCATGGTGGAAGCACCCTGTGAAGGGCATGGCTGTCATAGCCAGGCTGGGGCTTTGACCTCTGGCCTTGGTGGTGGTGGGGCTCAGCCATGTTCTCTGCAGCGCTGGGGTCAGACTCCTGGACCATGGGCCCAGTACCGTCTGGCACATGGTTGGGAGCTGAAACGGTGGCCCTCATGTCCCCAGGCAGCTGCTGCAGCACGAGTGCCCACAGTGCCCCACGCTGCCGCCCTTCGGCCTCTTCGGCGACCTGGAGCAGCACATGCGGAGGCAGCATGAACTCTTCTGCTGTAAGCTGTGCCTCAAGCACCTCAAGGTGGGCCTGCTGTCCTCGCTTCCCGGGCCCCAGGGAGAGGGTGGTGGATCCCTGTTGCAGGGACAGGGTCGAGATGATCCTGAGGTCAGGCAGGGGTAGGGACTTGTCCGCTTGCTGGCCCCCAGGCGCCCAGCCTCTCACCTCACACATCCTAGGGTAGGTGCCCTCATTCTGAGCTCCTCTCCAACACTGCCAGGCAGGGCTCCCAGGGCACATGGCCGGCCAGGCTCTGGTGTTGAGGACTCGGGGCTGGTGTCATCTGGCTCACCTTTGCTGTCCGCCTGTGGCTTCTTGATGCTGGGCTGCTGGAGGGGTAGGAGGCCTGGGGAGTCCCTTGCGAGCCCAAGCCTCTTCTCTGCAGATCTTCACATATGAGCGCAAATGGTACTCACGCAAGGACCTGGCACGGCACCGCATGCAGGGAGACCCGGATGACACGTCGCACCGTGGGCACCCGCTCTGCAAGTTCTGTGACGAGCGCTATCTGGACAATGACGAGCTGCTCAAGCACCTGCGGCGTGACCACTACTTCTGCCACTTCTGCGACGCCGATGGCGCTCAGGACTACTACAGGTTGGGGAGGGGAAGGCCCCAGAGTGGGTGGGGCAGAGGCACGTATTCGCCTGCTCAGTGCGTGGAGAGGCACCCCTACCGATCTCCACCTGCCCGCCAGTGACTACGCATACCTACGAGAGCACTTCCGGGAGAAGCACTTCCTGTGTGAGGAGGGCCGCTGCAGCATGGAGCAGTTCACCCACGCCTTCCGCACTGAGATTGACCTCAAGGCCCACCGGACCGCCTGCCACAGCCGCAGTCGTGCCGAGGCCCGCCAGAACCGCCAGATCGACCTGCAGTTTAGCTACACTCCCCGTCACCTGCGCCGGGGTGAGGGTGAGCAGGTCCTACTTCGGCTGAGCAGGGTCCTAGATGGGGTGGGGTAGCTGGATCCCTGCTCTGAAGGCTTTGGACCATGCCTGTCCAGATCAGCTGCCTCCTTGAAGCAGGCCAGAGAAAGGCACTGACTATTCTGCATGTCCTTACCTACTGTGGGCTCTGGGAGGGTTAGTCTCTGGGGCCCCTGGGGTTCTCCCCAGGTCAGAAGGCATTGATTTGAGTGCCTGCTGTGTGCAGGCCCTAGGCAGGGGGCCCTGCGTGGAGTCCCCTTTCCACGGGCTTATGTGCTGTGGGGGTGCCTTTTCAGTCTGACCTGGGGGCAGCTGGGAGGGACCTGCTGCCTGCAGTCCAGGTGGTGATGGGCCGTGTGCTGGTCACAGGGGTTATCGGTGGTGAGAACTATGAGGAGGTGGACAGGTATAACCGCCAGGGCCGACTGGGGCAGGCCGGAATACGCGGAGCCCAACAGAGCCGCCGTGGAAGCTGGAGGTACAAGAGGTGGGAGGCTTTCTTGACACCGATCTTCTCCCATCACCAGCACATTGAGGCGATGGCTGTGGCTGCATCTGGCAGCCAGGCTGGGGACTGTCATTGGGTCTGGGGCACCTTGGCCTGGTTTCAGGGCTTTCTCCTCATTCTCTGCGTAGTATTCACAGAGACAGTAGGATCCTACCCACAAAGCTAGGCAGCCTCGCGGGGGTGGGTGGGTGAGAGGGGCCTGGTCACGGGGGATTTGCTCCAATTGTGCTGTGAAGCACTGGCACAGAGGGCCTGTGCCCAGGCTGTCCCTGCTACCCAGCAGGCTCGGGGGATCAGACCCCAGATGCAGCCCAAAGTGCTAGGTTTAGGCCTCACCTCACCCAGGCTGAAGGTGTCCCCGTCTCCAGGGAGGAAGAGGACCGGGATGTGGCAGCAGCCATCCGGGCCTCAGTGGCCACGCAGCAGCAAGAAGAGAGGCGCAGGAGTGAGGACTGCAAGGAGGGCAGCCGGGCCAAGGAGGAGGTGGTGGCACAGGTGTCCGAGGAGCCCCATGGTGTCCGGCACCCACCCTGCACTCAGGGTGAAGGTCCAGGTGACTGGCCTCTGGGGATCTGCAGGGAATCTGAGGTGGGAGGTGCCCCCTGACCAGCATGGTACCCTGATGCCGTGGCCTCATGAGGGCAATGAGGGCCCCAAGTGCCTGCTCACGCATGTCCATGTCCCACCTCAACCCTAACGTGGGATCTTCTTTCTCACAGGCTCCAAGGAAGCCTCAACAAATGGTCCCATGAGTCAAGAGGCCTTTCCCCCCTCGAGCCCAGCTGTGGGGGTCCCACCTCCAAGGTGTGTGTGTGTGTGCGCGTATGCGCATGCTTGGCCTAGGGTTGGGCGAAGCGCCCTGGGAGGGTGGATGAGGGTAGGCAGGCCTGTGAGACACTGACTGGCTCTCCTTCTCTGGCTCAGCATCCTGCCGCCTGTGCCAAAGCTCAAGGACGAGGACTTCCCCAGCCTGTCTGCTTGCTCTGCGCCAGCCACCCCTGCCTCTGCAGGGCTGGCACTCCCATATCCAGTTCCTGCCAGGGGCAGGGGCACTTTCCAGGAGGAAGACTTCCCTGCCCTGGTGTCCTCGGCATCCCGGCCCAGCACTGCCCCCACTAGCATCATCTCCGCTTGGTACAGCAGCAAGAAGGTGATGCAGTCTTCCTCGGGGGTCCAGGCTGCTGGTGGGGGCCAGTCCACCAGAAAAGCTGGGAAGGGGAGTGGCAAGGGCAGCCGGAAGGAGGAAGAGGCGGCCCCGTGGGAGTTGTACAGCTTGCCCTCCACTGCCCCCACCTCCTCCCTGCAGGCACTAGCCTCCTCCCAGGCCATCACCAAGGGCAGCCGCAAGAAGAAAGTTGGCTCTGAGAAGCCCAGGGCCACGCCACCTCCACCCCTTGACCACACCCCAAAAGCCCCTGATAAAGATGGGCTGCCTGGGGCTGAAGAGGTCCCCACCATCCCCACTGGCAGAGCCGAGGGACCAGCTGCCGTCATCATCAATGGACACGCTGAGGGACCAGCCCTGGCATGCGGTGCCCCTAAGGAGCCCCCCAGGCTCCCATGGTCCCTGGGGCCCCTGCCCTGCCCCACACTCCAGGAAGACTTCCCAGCGCTCGGTGGCCCTTGCCCACCCAGGATGCCGCCTCCCCCAGGTATGTTTGCTGGGGGGCATCTGCCAGGAAGGAAGGAGCCCTTGCCAGATGGGCAGGGCTGAGTGAGTGATGTCAGCATATGTGGTGGTCCTAGTGGCCTCAGAAGACTACGGTGCCCTCTGTGAGCCCCTGACCTTGGGCAGCACCTCCTGGTGGGTGCTGTGAGAGTTAATGCAGTGGCTCGGAGCAGGGCTGACACAGTGAGCGCAGCCTGTGTGCTGGCTCTTGTCACTGGCAGGCCCAGGCAGCAGGGGATGGGCCCTGGCTGTACTTGGTCTGCCACGGTCATGTTTTGCGTCTCGCTGTGCTGCCCTCACAGGGTTCAACACTGTGGTGCTGCTGAAGGGTGCAACGCCCCCGCCCCCACCAGGGCTGGTGCCCCCTGTGAGCAAGCCACCCCCCGGCTTCTCTGGCCTCTTCCCCAGCCCCCAGCCTTCCTGCGTGCCCAACACCACCACAAAAGCGTAAGTGCGGCTAGGCTGCCTAGCCAAGAGTTCCCTCGCCTTGGGCCACCCTGAAGGCTAAGCTGCCATGTCCTCCTCCCCTCCTGACCCAGGCCCAGGCTGAGTCCCCCGCCCCGGGCCTACCTGGTCCCTGAGAACTTCCGGGAGAGGAACCTGAAGCTGATCCAGTCCATCAAGGACTTCCTGCAGAGCAATGAGGCCCACTTCAGCAAGTTCAAGAGTCACTCGGGGGAGTTCAGACAGGTGAGGAGTATGGCAGGGCAGGGGCCCAGCCTGACTTTGCTTGGGTTAGGCCTGAATGTGCTGTGATGGTCTACCTCTCTGCTGGCAGGGTGTGATCTCCGCGGCCCAGTATTACAAGAGCTGCCGGGACCTGCTTGGGGAGAGCTTCCAGAAGATCTTCAATGAGCTGCTGGTGCTCCTGCCCGACACAGCCAAGCAGCAGGAGCTGCTGTTGGCACATGCAGACTTCCACAGCCACGAGAAGCCTCCAGGCACCAAGTCAAAGAAAAGCAAAAAGAGCGCATGGCAGGCCAGCACCCAGACGGCAGGCCTGGACTGCTGCGTGTGCCCCACCTGCCAGCAGGTGCTGGCACACGGTGACGTCAGCAGCCACCAGGCGCTGCATGCCGCCCGGGACGATGACTTCCCCTCCCTGCAGGCCATCGCCAGGGTCATCACGTAGCGTCTGCCAGTGCGGGCAGGAGCTGCTGCACCCATGAGCCTCCCCTCGTCTTCCTCCCTCCCCTTGGGCTGCAGGCAGCCAGGTGAGGCTGCCCACTCAGGCCCTTTGGCCACCAGGGAGGCCCCCTGCCCCACTGGCAAGAGGTCACACAGGAGTTCCACCTGGTTTCCTCTTGGACAGGGCAGACCCTTGTCTCAGCAGCAGATCGGTCTTGGTTTGTATTCTCTTGATTTTGGAAGGTGCCAGGGAGGGAAGGGCCAGGATGCTGGAGCCTGTCCTTGCTGTCCCAGCGGCCTTGGCGGCCCACGCTGGGCTCTCCGGAGTTGTGGGCTGTAGCACCTATGGCCCCCCAGAGCCAGAAGCTGCAGATGCTGGAGCCAGATGTTGAGTGTGTTGTGTAAACAGTTGGCTGTTTCATGGTTCAAGAATGTTCAGGATCAAAAGCAGACGCAAAATCGTGCTACTTGAAATCAAATCTTTATGAGACAAGCTGAATTTAGGATCTCAAATTGCCTCTGACCTTTTATAAGACAGTTTATCATCAAATAAATTTATTTTGCAATATGGCAGTTAGCTGGTGTCCTAGCTTCTCTGCCATCCAAGCGTGCCCACAGCCACGGGGTGTGCTCAGATCCTCCAGGTGCTATGTTTGGCTCAGGTGGTTGCCATGTGCACAGGGGAGGAGGGAGGCCTGGGGAGAGCCAGGGCCCTGCTCTGCTGGGTTTGCTCCCAGCAAGAGGCAGCCAGGTCGAGGACCCAATTTTTGGGGCCTGGCCATACCCAAACCTTCCAGGAATAGACACACTGGAAAAAACTCTAAATACATAGCCAAGTCCAAATAAGGAGGAAATGCCCTCCAATCAGAAGAAATGGAGATGTCATCTTAAAAGAAGCAGAAGAACGCCGTGTTGATGAAGGCGCCAAGGCTAGTGGCCTGCAGAGGGACCGGGCCAGAGCCACACTGCATGGTACTGCCCACTTGGAGCTGAGGACTTAGTGCTGCCTGCCTGCCCAAGGCCAGGACTTGAGCAGTGTCCCTTGGGGGATGGCCATGCTCATGGCAGATGCCCTCCTTGCAGTGAACCCTGAAGTCCCTGAGCAAGACCAGTCCCCAGAAGAACAGAGCAATTTGGGAAAGAAAACATCTCTGTAAAGATATTAAAATGCTTATTCTTAAAAAAGGAACAAGAGCCATGATAATAATAGGCAATGCTTAAGTGGCACTTGCTGTGTGCCAAAAGCTATTGCAGGCTGCACATGCATTTGCTCATTTCATCTGCACCTCTACACTTGTGATTGGAGCTACTGTTGTCCTCCTTTTACAGAAGGGGAACCTGGGACACAGGTTAACAGACTTGCCTCAAGATGAGCAAGCTAAAAAATGGCAAAGCAAGCATCCCAGCTCCGTACACTGTTCCTCACTAAGCCAGGAGGTTATGAAAAAGAACCAATTAGAACCTTAGCAATGAAAAAGTCATTGGAATAAAAATCCCAATAGATGGGTTCAAAAGCCAACATGCCCAAGCTGGATGGATCTCTCCAGGATGTAACACACAGAGACAGATAGGCAATAGAAAGGGGGAGTGACCGTGAGTGACTCAGAGCCTCATGGTCCACCTGATGGGAGGCCCAGGAGTAGAAGGTGGTTAGAATTGGCTGTATGGAGAGACCCTGACTGTGCTTTTCCCAGCACTGAAGATTAAAAAAAGGCAATCAAGCGCTAAGCATGATAAATTCTTTTTTAATCCACAAATAAACTCCTTGCCGTCAAGTTGATTCTAACTCATAGTGACTCTATGGGACAGTAGAATTGCCCCATAGGGTTTCCAAGGAGCCGCTGGTGGATTTGAACTGCTGACCTTGACTGCACCACCAAGGCTCCAATCCACATACAAACAGAAAAATCTCCAAAATTATTACCAAAGAGAATAGTTAACTTACAAAGATTTCTCTTGTTCCCAAACAGTCACAGGAAATACGCAGCCAAGCCGGGTAAATAGAGGCCTAATTTTCTGGCCAAAACCTGAGATATCCTGTTGAATCAATTCCAACTCATAGCGACCCTACAGGACAGAACAGAACTCCCCCGTAGGGATTCCAAGGAGTGGCTAGTGGATTTGAATTCCTGACCTTTTGGTTAGCAGCTGAGCTCTTAACCACTGTGCCACCAGGTCTCCATTCTCTGGCCAGGGGGCTGAAAAGGGAAGCCCATGGCCCCATAAAGTTATGAATTCCTGGGTTCACCCCCAAGACTGGCCACTGGGTGGCGCACGTGCAGGCCACCTCTGAACACAATGCAAAGGCCAACAGAGCTGACATTCCAATCCCAACCCACAGAAGACTGGCAGAAACCAGTGGCCTGAAACCAATCAGGTCTCAAAAAAAACCAAACCATTGCCATCAGTCAGTGCCGACTCATAGGGACCCTATAGGACAGAGTAGAACTGCCCCACTGGGTTAAGAAATCTTTATGCAAGCCAACTGCCACATCTTTCTCCCACACAGCGCTGGTGGGTTCAAACAGCCAACCTTTTGGTTAGCAGCCAACCACTTAACCACTGTGCCACCAGGGACCCTTAACCTGCTAGAACAAAAATACCAACACTTTCCATGGGATTCAAACCTGAGTCTCAGAATAATTGTCCAAACGGACAAGACACAATCCAAATTAACTCAGCATACAAAGAACCAGGAAAATCTCAATTCATGTGCAAAAAGACAAGCAATGGATGTCAAAGCCTAGATGACACACATGCTGGATACGACACTGAAGCACTCCTGCTACTGTAAATTGGAAAACATAAGCGGAGTTCTCCCAGGCATTCTAGGTAGACTGCTCTGAGTGGCAGACCAATGTGATGTGTGGTTGGGGGGCCCATGAACCTGCAACCTATCCTGACTGTTCTCTTTGGGGCCCCCAGAACCTGTGGGTCCAGCTGGCATACCTCCCTGCCCCCTGCCCAGGTTCTGCCTCTCAGGCCCCACCTCCTGGCACAAGGCAGGCAGTGCCAGAAATGATTCTAGGAGCATCCAGGACACGATAAACTCATTTCCAGTCTTTATTGTAAAGAAGGCGCAGTTGGGACTCTTGGGACACTGAAAATACACAATCATGGATTGTTCTTTCAGAAGTGGCAGGAGAAAGATCTATATATACAAAAATTGTAAACATGTTCACTGAAGTAACCACACGATTGGTCTATGCTACGACATACAGGGCTGTCACTCCACCACAACTCTGGATGGAGGTGTCTATCTGCAGGAATGAAAGGTGGCAACCGCATTTGATATCAAGATAATGTGAAAAGCCAGCTTCAAGCAATGCATGAGTAGTCAGCTACATGTGAGGAGCCCTAGCCTCAGGCTGGGCCTCAGAAAAGGGGTGCAGATGGGGGTCCAGGAAGCCAGGAAAATACATTTGCATGGAACAGTTGTCTCCATGGGCACGATGGGTGGATGGAACCTGTAGGCCCCCGTCCACGGGACAGGCTTGTATTGCCAGGCACCCACATGTTCTGCGCCTTCCTTGGGGTGGGGCAGGGTTGGTAGGCATCTGGTGCCTTCTTGGCCAGAACTGCCCATACCCGAGCAGGGGCCTGGGCCGAGGCAGGTAGGGGCTGGGCCAGGGGCCACAGACGAGGGGCGGATTGTGGGGAACTAAGAGGGAAAACCTGAAGACCTGACCACAATCACAACATCAACAGGGCTGGGGCTGCTCTAGTGAGTCTGTGCGACTAAACGGAAGGGCGCTCTGGACAGAGCCTGCTGCCCTACTGGATAAACCACCACTACAGGAACAAGGACAGGCATGGCCCACAGGGATGGTGATGTTGACCACAGTCCCAGGACTACGCGATGGGGATGGGGGTGTCTCTGCCCCTGGTTGCAGCAGCCCCTGTCACTACTGTGGAAGGCAGCTGGACCCCTGGCCCTGGGGTGGGCAGATGAGCCTTAGCCTGGCTGGCCCAGGAGGGGAGTGGGCCCCAAGCCTGCCCCCTTCAGGGTGGAAGACATGCACCCTGGGCCTCCTGACCTTATCAGGACCCAAGTCCAGGGTCAGGGGATGAGGCAACTTGGTGGAGGAGGGAGAAGGACAGCCCAGGGGCCATCTCCTCCTGGCCCAAGTCAGCCCACACTGGCCACCTTCTGTCCCTGGCACTGGGCCAGGAGGATCCGAGGGAAGTCCCAGGAGGCCTTTGGGCCTGCGTTGGTGGGGCACCCTTTGCGCCCTGGTCTGCATCCACCATCCACTAGTAGGTGGGCACCTGGTATCCTTTGGGGTTGGGGTCCAGGGTCTCGGTGAAGGGCGGGCTCTGGTAGGTCTCGGTGCCCTCCACGCCGCTCCCCACCGGGTAGCCAGGGTAGGCCTGGCCCGCCCCCGCGCCCAGTGGCTCGGCGGCGAAGAGAGACATGTCGGTGCCCAGGCGGAACCGCTGCAGGGCCTTCACGGTGAGCGCCACCTGAAGGGGAGCCCGCGGTCAGCCGACACGGGGGAGGCCAACCGCCCTTCCGCCCGCGGCTGCGCACTCACCCAGCTGAGGATGGAGAAAAAGCTGAAGGCGATAGCAGCCCGGGCCGCGTCCCCTGCCTGCGCCGTGCCCGGCCCGGGCGCCGTGCGCTGCCACTGGTTGGTGAGGAAACAGAAGCCCACAAACCACAGGAAGGACCAGAGCCCTACAGCCGGCGGGGCAGCGCGAGTCAGCACGCCAGAGACCCTCGGAGGAACCTTCGCGCCAAGCGCCAGTGGTGCGGGGCCGCCCCCGCCCCGCCCCCGCCCCGCCCCCGCCCCCTCAAGCTCAGCTCCGGCAGCCTAGCCCCTGAGGAGACTTCTGACCGCACGGCAGGCCCCTCCCCACCGGGCCTCGCTCTGACCCCGCCCGCCCGAGAAGCCCCCCTAGTTCTCGGAACCAGGCTCCGCCTTCCCCGGCCTCACCTTCCCTCTGCCCCCGCCCCTCCTTTCGGCTCCGCACACTGAAGGAGCCCAGCTGTGTTCCCGCACCAGGCCCGCCCCTCTGGCCCCGCCCACTAGGGAACCCCAGCGGAGTTCCGGCACCAGGCCCCGCCCCCCTCCGGCCCCTACCACCTGAGAAACCGAGGTCTAGCAGCACTGCGCGGCGCCGGTCGCGGACGCTGCTGATCTGCTGGAAGCGCACGTCGAGCAATAGGAAGGCGGCGCAGGCGAGAAAGGCGCCTAGGCCAAGCGCGACACCGAAGCGGCAGGCGCCCGCGTTCCCGTTGAAGATACAGCGCAGCTCGGGACCGCTGTCGGTGTTCACGTAGCCTTCGTTGACAATGGCCCCGAAGACTGCGATGGAGAACACCTGCAGGCGGGGGGCGCTCAGGGGCCCTGTGGCGTCCGTCCACTGCTTCCCCACACCCCAGTGCGAGGCCTCACCGGGAGCTGTCCTGGTTTCCCCTGCAGCATGGGCCCATCTCTGAGTGGGGGTCTTCGGGCACCCTCCCTTGCCCACTCCTCACACACTTAATAATTACTGACAACATACAGCATTTACTATGCCCCAGAGACTGAGCTAAAACCTCTCCTTTTCATGCTTTCGCTCATTGAATCCTCCGCCAAACAGCGAGGGCGTAGTTCTTATCCCCTTTGTTGTTGTTGGGTGCAGTCGAGTCGGTCGACTCATAGCGACCCTTTGTACAACATAAGAGGAAATTGGGGCTCCAATAGGTGAAATGACTTGTCCAGGGTCTCCAGCTAAGTGCTGAGGCTGAGGGTCAACCTAGTCTTCCACACCACGTGTCATCCCCAGGGCCCATGGAGAGTGGGGAACAGGATCTGTGATCCCCAGACTGGAGCCCAGGGCGCGTGGGGGAGGCAAGTGTGGACCCCAGAGAGAATGGTAGGGATGAGGCTTAAGAAGAGAAGAGGATGGGCTGGGGGAGAGGGGGCAGCAAGGGAAGGGACAGGAACAGCTGCATAGAGCTGACCACGAGGTCCTGCATGGAACCTGGCCTTAGTACTTGCAGCTGTGTGGCACGCCAAATGGAAGTAGCCCGCACAGCTCGGGGAATGGTAGGGACAGTGTCCTGCATGTGGTACTGAGGAAGGAAGGCCCCCCCACATTACCAGGACTGATTATTAATACTGAGGAAGGAAGGCCCCCCGCCACATGACCAGGACTGATTATTAAAACTACCCATAAAGATTTGGGTTCAAAAGGCCACCACTGACCCAGTCTGGGATTCGGTCAAACCTCAGCACCCTGTGCCCACGAGGATGGGCAGGCAGGTACGAACAGGGACCATGGTCATTTTAAACCAAATACTGCTTTTTTAGTTCTGTGTTTCGAACAAAAGACCTCCAGTTTAAACCAGTTCCAAGAAACCAAGCCCCCATTTACCAAGGGGGAAACCGAGGTAAGGGGCATGGTGTCCTCCCAGAGAGGTCCACAAGTTGGGTCCTGCTTTCTGGTCTGGTCAGTCACTGCACGCCGAAGGCCCAGGCCCCCTGCCCCACCCTAGGCTCATGCCCTGCTGCAAGGCTGGCCTTGAGGTGCGGCTGGCACCAGTACACGCTTTGGCCCACTGGACGCTGTAACAGGCCCAGTAGTGGGCAACCCCCCAACTCCTCTGCCTGACGGGGTAGGAAGAAGGGGCAAGCCACCTAACCTAGGGTTGTTCCTTCCACACCACCTCCAGGAAGTTCTCCCAGTGCAGAGCCCCTTTGGCTGCCCCACCCTGAGGGAACTCCAGAGCCCCGCCAACTCACAGCTGTACCGGGGGCCCGAGAAGGGCCAGCTTCCTCTCAAGGAGCTCAGAGTATGTGTTTGTGCCTGGTGGGTCGGGGGAGGCCCTGTCAGATCCCTCTCGGCTCCCGTAGCCCCTTGTCGCCTGGGGCTGACGCCAAAGCCACTTGGTGTTTCCCACCCCCACTGTGTGTCCGTGTCCAGGTCGTGAGGACAGGAAAAAAGGAGCGGGGGCTGAGGAAGGAGAATTGGAGGGGAGGGGGAGGTCGGCGGTGACCTCTCAAGGTCCCAGGCATTCCCCGCCGACCCCTGCCCCGCCTGCAGGTGGGCGCGCACAGCCCGGTGACGTCACCCCAACCTGCGGCCAGTCGGGGTAGGGACCAGGGCGAGGTTGAAGATTGGGATGAGGGCGGAGGTAGGTGCGGGCCCGTGGGCCAAGGCTACTCACCCAGGACGCCACCCGCAGCAGGGTCTGGGGCCTCTGCGCGAAGCTCACGACGTCCAGGGCTGCCCCCGCGCGGCTGGCGCCGAACGAGGTACCCTCCATGGCCGGCCGGGCCTGGCGGCGCGCCCGTGGAGCCCTCTGTCCGTCTGTCCGTCCGCCCGGCCCCGCCTCAGGTCGCTGGGACTGCTGTTGATGCTGCTGGTGCTGCTGCAGCCGCCGCTTCCCGGGAGCGCGCTCTGGCCGGGCGGGGGCGCGAGCCCGAGGCCCATGCGCGAGCCCGCACAGCCCTCGTCCCGCCCACCACCCCCTGTGGCGTGACGGCGACCCTGAGAAGGAAACCATCCTTGGGGAAGCCCAACCGTCACTGCCTCCTTGGAGGAAGCCAAACGGTCTCCATGGAGTGGGGCAAGGGTCTGGACTCCGCACAGGGAAATTCAGGTCAGCCTGCTGTAGCCTGGCAATGGACAGGCACCCTTGACACCGCTTCTCTGAGCATGCCCCTTGAAGAATGTGCAAAGGGGTCACCAAGGACTCCAGCGTCTTCCCTGTCCCACCAAACCAAAAAACAACCAAACCCGTTTTTATGGAGTTGATTCAGACTCTTAGCGACCCTATAGGACAGAGTAGAACTGCCCCATAGGGTTTCCAAGGAGCGGCTGGTGTATTTGAACTGCCGACCTTTTCGTTAGTGCATGGGTAGAAGAGGGGCTGGGGGGGGGGTACCACAAGTTGCCCTATGGCACAGGTGCTCTGAGCCAGGGGACGGGGGGACCTGCCCAGCCCTCTGGGGACCCATCAGTTCTGGTCTGCAACTCCTCCCTTCGCCTAGCTGGGCCCTGGCGGGTGGAGCAAGGTAGGCTGTGGACAGGTGTAGCCAGGGGTGCTGCCACTGCAACACCAGCCAGACTAACATCAAGTCCTTACACTATGCACCAATTCCTGTCCCCCTCCCCCTCAATTCATTTCCCCTTTTACTTGATCAAGTAAACATACTGCACTTTCTCCTACCTTAAAAATAACACTGCTCTTGGTACCACTTCCTCTGCTGTCCCATCACTGCTTCCTAGAACAGCAAAGCTCAAGCTGCTGACCTGTGCCTCCCGGGCCCACTGAGGCCGGTATCATGGGCTCCCACTCCAACCCCACCAGTCCTACTCTCCTCAAACTGCCAAGCCCAGGGTTACTGGTTGCCCCTCTCAGTTATCTAGTGCAGCTGCAACAGAAATAACCACAAGTGGATGGCTTTAACAAATGGAAGTTTATTCTCTCACAGTTCAGGAGGCTAAAAAAAAAAAAAAAAAAAACCCAGTGCCATCAAGTTGATTCTGACTCATAGGGACCCTATAGGCCAGAGTAGAACTGCCCCACAGAGTTTCCAAGGAAATTAGGAGGCTAGAAGTCCAAATTCAGGGCGTCAGCTCCAGGGAAGGGCTTTTTCTCTCAACTCTGGGGGAAGATCCTTGTCATCAATCTTCCCCTGGACTAGGAGCTTCTCAGCGCACCCTGGGTTCAAAGAATGGGTTATTCTCCCAGCTCTTGTTTCTTGATGGTATGAGGTCCCCCACTCTCTCTGCTCCCTTCCCTTTTCTTATCTTTTGTAAGATAAAAGGTGATGCAAACCACACCCTAGGGAAACTCCCTAGGGTGTGGTCTAGGATGTGACCTGAGTGAAGGTGTTACATCCCACCCTAATCCTCTTTTAACAATCTAATGTTGCCTCCCCCCACGTGCCTGTCAGTTTGTCATACTGTGGGGGCTTGCATGTTGCTGTGATGCTGGAAGCTATGCCACCAGTATTCAGATACCAGCAGGGTCACCCATGGAAGACAGATTTCAGCTCAGCTTCCAGACTAAGACTAGGAAAAAGGACCTGGCAGTCTACTTCTGAAAATCAGCAGAACATTGTCTGATATAGTGCTGGAAGATGAGCCCCCCAGGTTGGAAAGCACTCAAGAGATGACTGGCAAAGAGCTGCCTCTTCAAAGTAGAGTCGACCTTAATGACGTGGATGGAGCAAAGCTTTCGGGACCTTCATTTGCTGATGTGGCACGACTCAAAATGTGCAGAAACAGCTGCAAACATCCATTAATAATCGGAACCTGAAATGTACGAAGTATGAATCCAGGAAAATTGGAAATCATCAAAAATGAAATGGAACGCATAAACATCGATATCCTAGGCATTAGTGAGCTGAAATGGACTGCTATTGGCCATTTTGAATCGGACAATCATATAGTCTACTATGCTGGGAATGCCAACTTGAAGATGAATGGTGTTGCATTCATCATCAAAAAGAACGTTTCAAGATCTATCCTGAAGTACAACACCGTCAGTGATAGGATAATATCTATACACCTACAAGGAAGACCAGTTAATATGACTATTATTCAAATTTATGCACCAACCACTGGGGCCAAAGATGAAGAAATAGAAGATTTTTATCAGCTGCTGCAGTCTGAAATTGATCAAGCATGCAATCAAGATGCATTGATAATTACTGGCGATTGGAACGGCAAAAGTTGGAAACAAAGAAGGATCAGTAGTTGAAAAATATGGCCTTGGTGACAGAAACAATGCCGGAGATCAAATGACAGAATTTTGCAAGACCAACGACTTCTTCATTGCAAATACCTTCTTTAACCAACATATGGACCTTGCCAGATGGAAATCAAATTGCTTACATCTGTGGAAAGAGATGATGGAAAAGCTCAATATCATCAGTCAGAACAAGGCCAGGGGCTGACTGTGGAACAGACCATCAGTTGCTCATATGCAACGTCAAGCTGAAACTGAAGAAAGTCAGAGCAAGTCCACGAGAGCCAAAATATGACCTTGAGTATTTCCACCTGAATTTAGAGACCATCTGAAGAATAGATTTGATGCATTGAACACTAGTGACCAAAGACCAGATGAGTTGTGGAATGACATCAAGGACATCATCCATGAAGAAAGCAAGAGGTCACTGAAAAGACAGGAAAGAAAGAAAAGACCAAGATGGATGTCAGAGAAGACTCTGAAACTTGCTCTTGAACGTCGAGCAGCTAAAGCAAAAGGAAGAATTGATGAAGTAAAAGAACTGAACACAAGATTTCAAAGGGCGGCTTGAGAAGACAAAGTATTAAAATGACACGTGCAAAGAGCTGGAGATGGAAAACCAAAAGAGAAGAACATGCTCACCGTTTCTCAAGCTGAAAGAACTGAAGAAAAAATTCAAGCTTCGAGTTGCAATAGTGAAGGATTCTACGGGGAACGTATTAAACGACTCATGAAGCATCAAAAGAAGATGGAGGGGATCACTCCAGGAGGCGGAGCCAAGATGGCGGAATAGACAGATGCTTCTGACGAGCCCTCTTTACAACAAAGACCCGAAAAAACAAGTGAAACGAATATATTTGTGACAAGCTGGGAGCCCTGAGCATCAAAGGCAAGCTTAGAAAACGAACTGAGGGGCAGGGGAAGGAAGAGACCCTTCAGAAGCGGAGAGGAGTTACCAGAACTGAATCGTGGGGAGCCCTCAGGCACAAGTCCTGAAGCGGCTGCGGCAGCAGCGGGCTGATCCTAGCGTTCGGCCGCAGTTTCCTCAGAGAGAAGCAGCCAGCCACACAGCCCACTCACACCTCCAGAACCTGGGAAGGGCGCTATCGGCAAAAGCTAGGTACTTGCGTATATTTTACCACGCCTCCCCACCCCCAAGCCAGCTTCAGCGGCTGAATACCTGGCCCTGAGATAGACCCTGGTGAGCACCTGGAGCCATCCCCCTGGCCTTGGGGAAGGAAAAAATTTACAACTGGGGGGAAAAGATAATTTGCTAGTTCCATTAACCAGGGGAGCTCAGGACAGAAGCAGCTCCTGTCCAGGCATAAACCATCCGTGGACCTTGAGCACCTTTCCCTTCTGCATGGACCTGCATGGGCCTATTTCGGGAGAATAGGCCCTTGTTTGCAAACTCCAACCATTTCAGCTGTGCGGTGGACAGGTGGGTGTCTGACGTTTGATAGTGCTTTGCCTATTAAACAAGGTACTCACCTACCCACAACAGGGACTGGTGGCTCCACTTGGGTTGCCCAGCCACCCAAAAACTTTGGGTGCCATTGGTCCCTCTGCAGAACCCACCCACCAGCACACTCTAGGGAACAGAGACAAGTTTCCCTCAGGGACACTTGGGGGTCAGTTCTCAGCCCCCTGCCTTGTTCAGAGCGTGACCCCCTGCTGCAATCAGATACAGGTATATACGCCAATCACCCCTGCCCCTCTAAAACTGTAGGACAGAACCCGTACCACACACTTTATATCATCTACCTGGAAACCTGAGCTGAATTCATTCAAGAAAACTGAATGGACTCCCAGACTGATATACCTGATAAAAGCTCTAGCCAGCTGGGGACAGGACACCAGAGCTCCGAAGGCGAAAATAATCAAGCTAGCTCACTCAAGCAACCCATAGGGGTATACTAAAACAAAACAAGCAAGCAGCTATGACACAATAAACAAGCATAAACTAATACAAATAACTTATAGATGGCTCAGAGACAACAGTCAATATCAAGTCACATAAAGAAACAGGCCATGATCACCTCAACAGGCTCTCAAAACAAAGAATCCAGGGATCTTTTAGATGAAAGTGCATTCCTGGAATTACCAGATGCAAAATATAGAAGTTTAATATACAGAACCCTTCAAGACATCAGAAAGAAAACGAGGCAATACGCAGAACAAGCCAAGGAACACACAGATAAAGCAGCTGAAGAACTCAGAAAGGTTATTCAGGAACATGATGAAAGTTTAATAAGCTGGAAAAATCCATAGACAGCAATCAGAAATTCAGAAGATTAACAATAAAATTACAGAATTAGATAACTAAATAGAAAGTCAGAGGAGCAGAATTGAGCAAGTAGAAGCTAGAATTTCTCAACTCGAAGATAAATCACTTGGCACTAATATACTTGAAAAAAATCAGATAAAAGAATTAAAAAAAAATGAAACCTTAAGAATCATGTGGGACTCTATCAAGAGAAATAACCTACAAATGATTGCAGTACCAGAACAGGGAAGGATAACAGAAAATATAGAGAAAATTGTTGAGGATTTGTTGGCAGAAAACTTCCCTGATATTGTGAAAAATGAGACGGTATCTATCCAAGATGCTCATCGAACTCCACATTAAGATAGATCTTAAAAGAAAGTCACCAAGACATATTATAATCAAGCTTGCCAAAACCAAAGATAAAGAGACAATCATAAGAGCAGCAAGGGATAAGAGAAAAGTCACCTACAAGAGAGAGCCAATAAGAATAAGCTCGGACTACTTGGCAGAAACCATGCAGGCAAGAAGGCAATGGCATGACATATTTAAAAAATTGAAGGAAAAAAATTGCCTGCCAAGAATCATATATCCATCAAAACTGTCTCTTAAATATGAAGGTAAAATTAAGACATTTCCAGATAAACGCAAGTTGAGGGAATTCGTAAAAACCAAACCAAAACTACAAGAAATACTAAAGTGAGTTCTTTGGTTAGAAAATCAATAATATCAGGTATCGACCCAAGACCAGAACACTGGGCAGAGCAACCAGAAGTCAACCCAGACAGGGAAATCCAAAAACAAAAAAAAACAAGCAAGATTAAAAAAAAAAAAGCCCAACACAGAGTAACAGCTATGTTATTATATAAAACAAAACAACAATAAAATAATAAAGAGAGACTAAGAAACGTAATCATACACCTTCCATACGGAGAGGAAGATACGGCGATACAAAGAAATAAAATTTAGTTATAAATTTAGAAAAATAGGGGTAAATAATAAGGTAACCACAAAGGAAACAAACTATCCTACTCATCAAAATAAAATACAAGGGAAAAATACAGACTCAGCTGAAAAAAACAACAAATATAAGGGAAGGACTGAAAATCTACTCAGCACATAAAATCAAGTGGGAAAAAGAAGCAGTCAACACACAAAAAAAGACATCAAAAATCAATAAAGAACAGTGAGGAATCTGTGAAACATTTCCTAACATGGAGGAACCTGGAAGGCATTATGCTGAGTAAAATTAGTCAGCTGCAAAAGGACAAATATTGTATAAGACCACTACTATAAGAACTTGAGAAACAGTTTAAACTGAGAAAAAAACATTCTTTTGTGGTTAAGAGACGGGGGAGGGAGGGAGGGAGGGTGGGAGAAGGTTATTCCCTAATTAGATAGTAGATAAGAATTACTTTAGATGAAGGGAAAGACAGCACACAATATAGGGGAGGTGAGCACAATTGGACTAAACCAAAAGCAAAGAAGTTTCCTGAATAAACTGAATGCTTCGAAGGCTAGCGTAGCAGGGGCAGGGGTGCGGGGACCATGGTTTGAGGGGACATCTAAGTCAACTGCCATAATAAAATCTATTAACAAAACATTCTGCATGCCACTTTGAAGAGTGGCATCTGGGGTCTTAAACGCTAGCAAGCAGCCATCTAAGGTGCATCAATTGGTTTCAACCCACCTGGATCAAAGGAGAATGAAGAACACCAAGGACACAAGGTGATTACAAGCCCAAGAGACAGAAAGGGCCACATCAACCAGAGACTACATCATCCTGAGACCAGAAGAATTAGATGGTGCCCGGCTACAACCGATGACTGCCCTGACAGGGAACACAACAGAGAACCCCTGAGGGAGCAGGACAGCAGTGGGATGCAGACCCCAAGTTCTCATAAGACCAGACTTAATGGTCTGACTGAGAATGGAAAGACCCCGGTGGTCATGGCCCCCAGACCTTCTGTTGGCCCAGGACAGGAACCATTCCCGAAGCCAACTCTTCAGACATGGATTGGACTGGACAATGGGTTGGAGAGGGATGCTGGTGAGGAGTGAGCTTCTTGGATCAGGTGGACACTTGAGACTATGTTGGTATCTCCTGCCTGGAGGGGAGATGAGAGGGTGGAGGGGGTTAGAAGCTGGCAAAAAGGACACGAAAAGAGAGAGTGGAGGGAGAGAGCAGGCTATCTCATTAGAGGGAGAGTAATTGGGAGTGTGTAGCAAAGTGTATATGGGTTTTTGTGTGAGAGACTGACTTGATTTGTAAACTTTCACTTAAAGCACAATAAAAATTATTTAAAAAAAAAAAAAGATGGAAGGAATATACAGAGTCATTGCACCAAAAAGAATCAGTCGATGTTCAACCATTTCAAGAGGTGGCATATGATCAGGAACCGATGGTAATGAAGCAAGAAGTCTAAGCTGCTCTGAAGGCATTGGCGAAAAACAAGGCTCCAGGAATTGATGGAGTATCAACTGAGATGTTTCAACAAACAGATGCAGTGCTGGAAGTGCTCGCTCGTCTATGCCAAGAAATATGGAAGACAGTTTTATGGTCAACTGACTGGAAGAGATCCGTATTTATGCCTATTCCCAAGAAAGGTGATCCAACCCAATGTGGAAATTATACAACAATATCATTGGTATCACATGCAAGCAAAATTCTGCTGAAGATCATTAAAAAACGGCTGCAGCAGTACATCGACAGGGAACTGCCAGAAATTCAGGCTGGTTTCAGAAGAGGACACAGAACCAGGGATATCGTTGCTGATGTCAGATGGATCCTGGCTGAAAGCAGAGAATCCCAGAAGGATGTTTACCTGTGTTTTGTTGACTATGCAAAGGCCTTCGACTGTGTGGATCATAAAAAATTATGAATAATGTTGCGAAGAATGGGAATTCTACAACAGTTAATTGTCCTTATGAGGAGCCTTTACATAGATCAAGAGGCAGTTGTTCAGACAGAACAAGAGAGTACTGATTGGTTTAAAGTCAGGAAAGGTGTGCATCAGGATTGTATTCTTTCACCATACCTGTTCAATCTGTATGCTAAGCAAATAATACAAGAAGCTGGACTATATGAAGAAGAACAGGGCATCAGGATTGGAGGAAGACTCATTAACAACCTGCGTTATGCAGATGACACAACCTTGCTTGCTGAAAGTGAAGAGAACTTGAAGCGCCTACTAATGAAGATTAAAGACCACAGCTTTCAGTATGGATTGCACCTCAACGTAAAAAAAAAAAAAAAAATCCTCATAAGTGGACCAATGAGCAACATCATGATAAACAGAGAAAAGATTGAAGTTGTCAAGGGTTTCATTTAACTTGGATCCACAATCAACAGCCATAGAAGCAGCAGTCAACAAATCAAAAGACGCGTTGCACTGGGTAAATCTGCTGCAAAAGCCCTCTCTAAAGTCTTGAAGAGCAAAGATGTCACCTTGAGGACTAAGGTGCGCCTGGCCTGAGCCATGGTATTTTCAATCGCATCATATGCATGTGAAAGCTGGACAATGAATGAGAAAGACCGAAGAAGAATTGACTCCTTTGAATTGTGGTGTTGGTGAAGAATATTTAATACAGCATGGACTGCCAAAAGAACGAACAAATGTGTCTTAGAAGAAGTACAACCAGAATGCTCCTTAGAAGCAAGGATGGCGAGACTGTGTCTTACATACTTTGGACATATTGTCAGGAAGGATTGGTCCCTGGAGAAGGACATCATGCTTGGCAGAGTACAGAGTCAGCGGAAAAGAGGAAGACCGTCAACGAGGTGGATTGACACAGTGGCTGCAACAATAAGCTCAAGCATAACAACAATTATAAGGATGGCTCAGGACCAGGTAGTGTTTCGTTCTGTTGTGCCTAAGGTCACTATGAGTCAGAACTGACTCGATGGCACCTAACTACCACAACAATTTTGCCTCATTAACTACAGGCAGAGATTAGAATTTACAACTCAAAGGAAAATTACATCAATCATAAAATGAAAAACCACCACACAATACTGGGAATCATGGCCTAAACACATATTTTTGGGGTGCACAATTCCATGTATGGCACCCTCCCTTCCAGGGGCCTGGGCAGCTCCCCTCAGCTCCCTCTACACAAGGCCTGATGGAGATGGGCCCTTGCCCAGTGGGCGGCCAAGACACTTTGGGGTGGAAGTGGCCAGGACTTTATGACCACAGAACAGGGGGCACAGGTTGTTGCTGGGAGCTGAGACCTGAGAGTGGGTGGGGTGGGGCTGAGCAGATCTTGGCAGGCCCAGAGCAGGGTCTCGGTCACCCCCCAAGCCTGCTCCACCCCACAGATGTTGCTTTGATCCAAGCCCCTGGAGTCCCCTTTAGCTCCTTTCTCACCCCTGAATTCTCGTGGCTCTACCTTCGAAAATATCCAGCACTGGGCCATTTCTGACAGGTACCACTCTAGCCCCAGGGCAGCCTCCCTTTCAGCTCTCCTCTAACCTCCTAGCTTACACCCTCTTGTCTGCTTCAGTGAAGTAGCCAGGTGCTTTCAAAAGTCAGGTCCCACCACTCCTCTTTGCCAAGCCCTCCAAGAGCTTCCTGTCAGGCTGGGAGTAAACCAAGACCCTGCTGGAATGGAAAGGCCTCTCCTGTCACCTGTTCCCCCTGCCCATCCCCACTCCAACTACGCAGCCTCCTTGCCATTCCTGGAGTGTGCCAGGCCCACTCAGGCCTCAGGACTCCC
This sequence comes from Loxodonta africana, assembly GCF_030014295.1. Lineage (NCBI taxonomy): Eukaryota > Metazoa > Chordata > Mammalia > Proboscidea > Elephantidae > Loxodonta > Loxodonta africana. The sequence continues at coordinate 55,295,055 of NC_087353.1, read as the reverse complement.
CCTCCTCACAGGCAGCCAGCACTCTGACGGGAGGCAGCAGCTGAACACAGAGGGAAGAGGGCAGGCCCCGAACCCTGCAAACAACACAGGCAGCCCGGTCCTCAGTCAGTTCCACAACATTTTATTTTGGTCTCAACCTCAGAGGCAGCCGGCCCCTGCTGGCAATCCTGGCCAGCCACGGACAATGCTGTGTGTAGGTCTCCAGAAATATCCTGCTGAGCTCTCCCTGCAGGAAGCTGAGCAGGGTGGAGAGCTATCCCAGGCCACCTCCCTGAAGCACACAGGACATAAATGCTTTGGCCAGAACATTGTAGAGTCACTGGCTACACGGTTACGAGGCAGCAGGCTGGCCTTGTGGGGTGGACGCGTGGAAGCCCAGCCAGGCCTGTCTCCTGGCTGCCCCTTCCATTCCTGGGCAGAAGGCCACATCCCATCTGGCACAGGGGCAGCCCAGGCCACTCCTGCCTCACTCACCTGCAGCTCCCACCCCTGCGGGCCCTCAGCTGAGGGAAGGCCATGGGGGTGTCTGCCGCGGGCACCTCCCGACCTGAGAGGGCAGGCCCCGTGGGTAGCATCCCGGGGCCACCCAACTGAGATGGGACAGGCTCTGGCTCTGATGCACTTTAATGAATGCTCCACCCACTGCAGTGGCCAGCTGGCTCCTACACCCGCCCACTAGTCACAGGAGCCGTCCTTCCAGCCATCGCGCCAGCGCTCATCCACCTGTGAGCAGTCGAAGTCTGGCTTGCCCAGCTTGTGGTTCACCTCGTTGTGCAGGTGGCACAGCCACTGGGTGAAGTGTGCCCGAGTGCGCGTGTCCGGCTGGTTCTGGCATATCCTAAGAGCAGAGCACAGAGATGATGGAGGGGGCAGCTGGCCCTACCCCTGCCCCCAGCCAGCACCTAGTCTGCTCCTGAGGGAAGAAGGCTGCTGAGAACTACACCAAGAAGAAACCCCTAAGGAAGGGACAGCAAATTCCCAGGAGAAGGCTGACCCTGCAGAGCCCTGGGCCTTGGTGGGCTCCCAGTCTGCTCAAAAACTTGCCCAGGGTCCAATAGTGTATGATACCACTTATACGAACCATCTAGAACAAACGCATTCAGAAACAGAAAGCAGATTAAAAGTTACTGGTGGCGTAGTGGTTAAGAGCTACATCTGCTATCTAAAACGTCAGCAGTTTGGGTCCAGCAAACACTCCGTGGAAACCCTATAGGTCAGTTCTACTGTCCTATAGGGTTGATATGAGTCAGAATTGACTGGACAGCGATAGGTTTGGTTTTTTGGGTTAGATGCTGGGCGGAGGAAAATAGGAAATCACTGCTGAAAGGGTGCAGACTTTCGTTTGGGGGATGAAAACTTGGAAATGGACAGCTGTGATGATCATAGAACATGGCAAATTGTACACTTACAAAATAATTAAAACGACAAATTTCATGTTATACCTATTTAACCACAATAAAACTAGAAAAAACACCGCTACCAAAAACCCCACCCATGGCCCTTAGCAAACCTAATGCAAGCCCCAGGCAAAACATTAAAGAGCACAGCAGGCAACATTACAATCTCCTAAGAACCTGGAAGCCTCACCCCAGCCTCCCTGGCCTCATGAGCCAGACACAGCAGGTATAATTGAAAACCAGGCAGTTCTTGGCACCCGAGGTCCTGCTGCCTCACCTCAGCAAGAGACTTTGCTCTGTTGCGCAGGCTTCAGACAGCCAGGGCTGTCCCACCCCACACGTGGAAGCTCTGAGAAGGCCCTGCCAGAAGTGTGGGAGAGGACACCTGGGTGGGCCACACACCAAAGCCTAGGAGCAAAAGCAGTGGGTTCCCAAGGTCTGAAAGCCAGCAGCCCTGCTCCAGAAGTCAGGCAGAGTGCAGTCGTCATTGTGGTTAAGTGAGAGACTGCATTGAGAAGGCTCTCCTGAGAGCCTTGTGGTACAACAGGAAGTATCTTCCAGCAGATCCAGGCAGTTTGGCCTCTGAGGGGGAAAAGAGATGGCCCAAGAACCTAATCCCCACTCTGCTGAGCTCCCAGCTCCTTCGCCACCCTCTGCTGCTCCTCCACGTATTTCTAGGTTCTCCCCTATGACATCACCTCCAACTCAGGGCTCTCGGTTCAATGCTCTCACCTGTGCACACACAACTCACCTCTTCCTTATGTCTTCGGCACACTCCTCGCACGGGTAAAACTTGGAAAATAAGTGTATGAACTGGGCCATGTCTTGCTGCTGTTCCGGAGTGGGCAGGTCGGGGTAGTAGGCAGCCAGGGTGTGGAGGACAGCCCAGCTGTGGCGGCCCAGTTCCTCCCGATCTTGAGGGCAATCCTCCCTAAACTTGCTCTCCTGCCGCAGAAAAAAGTAGACCAAGGGTCAGTTCAATCTCCTCAATCAAAAGAGCGCAAACCTCACCTTTTCCTGCCCCACTCGGAGGCCCACTCTCTCCAGACAGCAGTTCAGCAGCCGATCCAGCCCATGAGAGGCTGAGACAGACAAGGCCAGGCCTACCTTGAGGGGGTCAAAGTTAGGCGTAGCGGATAGGCAAAAGTCAGGAATGAGGCCTATCGGACCGCTCGGCCTCGGCCTATTGGGGCGTCTCCCAGGGGCACCTGAGAATAAGGTGAGGGGGCTCAGGAGGCAGGGGACGAGGGGGGTGTGCGGGTGGGGGCTGGAGGCTCGGACGGGGCTCACAGGCCTCGGCCGGGAGGTGGCGCCCCTGGGCACGTGCACCTTTCGCTGCGTCCGCATCCAAGTCTTGAAATCCACGCAGGCCCGGCAGGGCCGCCTCCGGGAGGCGTCCTCCTGCGGCTCGGGGATCTGCGCTAGAGCTGGAGTCGGGACGGGGGCGGCGGCATCTCTGCGCCCCGCGCCCCGGCCCCGGCCCCGCGCGTCGGTCGCCAGGTCGTCCACCACCTCGGAGCGCGCGCCGCCGGGCAGGAAAGAGAAAAGTCCCCCGCAGCCGAACCGCCCCCGCTCACCGGGCGCCGCCATCTTGCTCGCGCAAGGGCTGCCGGGCCAGCTCGGCCTCCAGAGCGGCCTCCAGGTTGGCCTCCAGGTCAGCGCGCCGCCGCATGAGCCTGGGACGCGCGCTGCGGGCATGGCGGCTGGGTTTGGGCTGGGGCTGGGGCTGGGGCTGGGGCTGGGGGCGGGGCCGGAGGCCGCCTCCCGGACGGGGGTCCGGGCCCCTGCGGCGGCGGCGGGGCGGGAGGCCAGCACCCTGCCCGCGACCCTCGGCCTGCGTCCGCGTCCCGGGCCCGGCTTCCGTTGCGCGGAGCGGCGCTCCCGCTTCCTCCAGTAAAAGACCAGTGTGGTGTGGAAGCTGCGGCGCGGCGCGCTGGGCTCGGGCTGAGGCGCAGGCGAAGTCCAGGTGGAGGCCCGCGAAGACCCCATCGCTGCACTCGGACTGTCCCGGGTGCCCATAGCCGGGCTCTGTGCCTTTCCTGAGACTGGTGGTGCGCCCACCGGCGCAATACCCCGGCACCTGGCAACGGGCGCTTGGCAACGCGGGGCGGGGCCCTAACGGCCAAAAAGGTAGTGCGCGTCTCGGCTGCTGCGCGCACCCATCTGCTCCAGAGGGCAGTGCCTCCTCGGACCCTACAGCTTGGATAAGGGGTTAAACCCTCCCGAGGAACGGACTCAAGCCTACTTCAGCTTCCTTATGGTCATTCATTCATTCTGCACATATTGGTGCCGGTCTTCTTTGTTCCAAGCACTGTTCCAGGTGCTGGACAGAACAGGAACAAGGCTCCACCCTTGAAGGCCTCAGCTCATGGTCAAGACAGAAACAACCAACACAGAAGCACACAAATAAATATTCACTTACAAACAGTGGGTAGGGGCATGTACCAAACCCAGTGCTGTCGAGTCAGTACAGGGCATGGTAAATTCAGGAAGCCACTGAGGAGGTGACCCTTCAGTAGAGACCTGAAGGGTGATGAATAATGCCTGAGGAGGGCAGTCAAGGCCCAGGGCCCGAGGTAGCAGGATGCTGGTGATGGTGACCAGAAGGGAGGTCCAGGAGTGGGCAGGGGCTGTCACACAGGACCTTGGCCTCTGTGGGACTGGGAATTTAAGGGTGTTGGGAAGGTGCTGGATGGTTCTGGGAAGAACCAGTGGACATAATCTGTTTTCTGTTTGCAAAGGTCATATGGAGAGAGGGTTTTATGGGACAGCATTGGCAGTGAGGAGCTGTGGTGGGTAGTGGTTGTGGAGAGGAAGGGAGTGGGGAGGATCCAGGGTTGATGGGGTTGGGCATTGTGATCAGGAGGGGCCATAGCATTCCCCTAGATTGCTGGCTACGAGTGAGCCCTCACCTTTCCCTGGCTTCTCTCTTCTCTCTTCCAGAGAAGCAGGCTCTGGACCCTCAGCATGGTCTCCTGAGGATGGATGGAGGGTGATAGCTGAGTTGAAATCAAGCTTTGATTCAGACCTGTGTCAGCAGGTACTCATCACCTGGGTGGAGACCAGGGCAGGTGTGAGGGCTCCGGGGGGGGGGGGTCTCTGGCCAGACAGACACACATACACACAAAGGCCTTTTGATGAAAAAAGAAAATGATGAGGCCAGGGCAAATTCCTGGAGAAATGTCTAGGGAACAGAGACTCCTGAGAAAGCTGGGTCCCCAGTTCCAGGAAGAATCACTGCTCTTCCTGTGGGTTGGATGGGGCTCCGGAAGTCTCCTCTATAAGAAGGTGGGGCACTTCCCCTATAAGTGGTGGGCACCCAGGCAAGCCTCTGCCCAGGGCTTCCACAGCCTCCCCGCCCCACTGCCCAGGCTGGTGGGGGAATGCTCACTTCTGCCCTCAAAGGCTAAGGGTGGGATTTTCCTTTGCAGTAAATTGTGACAAACTATGAATTTAGAGGCTGCTCCTTGAACAAGCCTGGCTGCCTGCCACCTCCCCCTTTTCCTTCTGGCCCAAGTCTCTTTACCATGTGGTAAACTTAGGGTGAGCCTGTGGGGGTCCACCCCCCATGTGCACATGTACAGAAAAACTCACATTAATTATCAGTTTAACATGAATTTCCTCGTCTGTGGCTTGGGGACATTAAGAGAACTGTTCCCTTAGCATTAAAAGAGACAAAGGACTCTAAAGCCCCTAGCACTGGGTAGGGATATTCCCGATGCAACTGCAGACAGCTCCACAGGCACGTACAAAGACAGAGCCTAGGGGTCCACCTACAGGAAGCCCTCCTGGCCCCAGCCCTGCACTGGAGGAGAGAAAGCTTGGGCCAGGCGGCACTTTGATGTGGGGACTGCCAGCCCTTCCCTCTCCTTCCTCTGCCAGACTGGGACAGAAGGGCCTCACCCACAGTTCCAGTCCCTCTACCGCCCCTTCCTCAGGACACAAAGTCGTGCATACCTCCAGGGCCTCTGCCTTGGGCCTCCCAGCCCTGTGCTCCTGCCCCCCATATCTCAGAGTTAGGGGGCAGTGGGGGGAGCCTGAGAGGGACCCACAGCTGAACACCTCCCCAAGTGACAAGCCTGGCCAACTTCGGGCCTTGTCAGGGAATTTTGGCCAGCCCTGCCTGTTCCTGGGAGCCCCCAGCCGGCAGGGAGGAGGCAGGGACCACTGAGCCTCAGCCACTCAGCCATGACAGGCCCCCGATACGTGGTGTGTGTGCGAGTCTACGCCCTGGTGCAGACCAGGAGACTCCAGGTACTCCATGGGGTCACTGGCAGCCCCAAAGGGGAAGGTGTAGTCCCTGGCCCCGCCCCTGCGAGGATCCCCAACTTTTTTTCCCTCAGAAGTTCTCCGTGCGCTGGTAGGACAGGCGGTGACACTTTCGTGCTCAGGCGTCGCGAAGAGTTCAGAAAGCTCCACGTGAGTGACCCTGGGGCGACCCCCGAGTCCCCGAACTGCCTCCAATGCATGACTCCCGAGTGACCCCCGCCTACGGGCTCTCCTGTGCCTCGCAGCTTCCAACCCCTACAGTCCCAACTCGGCCCCACCGTCGCGGAGGACCCCTGAGCTCTCGGAGACCTATCTGCCGGCTTTTTGCCGCGGAAGACCCTTCAAGAGGCCTTCCAGATGGAGGCGGGCCTGCTGCGCAGATCCAACCTCATTCTCCCCGCGCTTCCTGGTCAGGCCGGGGCGGTTGGGACATGGGTGAGGGACCCCGAGACGGGGTCCCACATTCCACTCCTGTCTTGCTCCCACACGTGCCGCTGTTGGCGCGCGGGGGACGCACGGGCCGCGGGCTGGCTTGCCTCCGGCTCCTAGAGGCTTATGTCCAGATGCTGCTGATGGCGGTAGAAAGCGTGTCCCGGCGCCTGGCGCTCAACAGCTTCTTCGCGCCGCAAATCCTGGACCTGTAGCCCACGCTGCCACCCGGCAGGTGCCTGACCTACCCCAACTCCCAGCCACAGAGGCATTTGGAGGATGGGGAAGCACAGGGTGTATGGGTAGGAGGGGTCACGCAAAGACTGGGAGATTGGGCAGATTTGTGAGAGGTGGGGATGGTGGGTCCATTCCCACCTATCACCTGCAATCCTCCTCAGCCTGGTGATTCCGACCGCCCGGAAGGAGCCTCTGCCGGACCCTGTGGGCAGGCTTGACATCCGCAGCCTGGAGGACCAGAGACTGCACTGCCTACTGCACCCAGGACACACGGGGCCAACCCTTCCATGTGCAGGCCCGGGAGGCCCTGGATGTGCTACTGCGACAACCCTCAGGTAGGGCTGGGGAGGAGTCTGGGCTGCCCTCTGCCCCTGATCCCAGCGGGCCTCGGGATCTGAAACCCCGCCGCACTGGCGCACAGGCTGGTGCCTGGTGGAGAACAAGGACAAACAGATGGCCTGGTTTCCCTCTCCCTACCTGGAGGAGGTGGCCCCAGGCCAGGTGCGGGAGGGGGACACCGCCGCGCGGGAGCAGCAGTACGGGCCCTCCAATGCCTGCCAGCACAGTTTGAGCAGAGGAAGAAAGTACCCCAGCCGAGGGAGGAGGCCGTGGGTTTGGGCGGGTGTAAAAGTGGGTGGCAGGGTCCCCATAGCAAGGAGGCCCTAGTGGGCTTGAGCAGTCTCTGACATTAGCAGAGATCCAAACAGAACTGGGAGGTGGTGACTCAGCAGGAGATGACGAGGACCCGATGACCGCCTCCCCCCATACCCACAGGCAGGGCTGCAGTTCTGTGCTTCCCGCGCCTACAAGAGCGGCGGAGCTAATGAGCTCTGTGCCCGCTGGGGCGCAAGTGCGCGTGCTGGAGAGGTCAGATTGCGCCTGGTGCCTGAGCAAGTGCGCGGGCGTAGTTCAGGCGCGGCCAAGCCAGGCGGGGGCGGGGCCGAGCTCTAATCTAACTCCGCCCCTCCTCGCAAGTGTGTCGGCCGCGCGGGCCTTCTGTCTGCGGTGCTGCTGCGGCCTGACGCGCTGGGCGCGCTTCTGGGCAGGGCTGCCGGCTGGAGACAGTGCGGGCCAGGCCCTGGAGCACTTCCCGGCCACAACCCCGCCCGGCCCCAGCCGACTGCCATTCAGAGCTGCTGAGGCATCATCATCACCCACAGGGCACTGGGTAAGGACCCAGACCCGCTTGAAGGTGTGCGGAACTGAGTAGGGAGGGTTGACACTGCACTCTGGCCGGGAAGGCGGAGCCCTAGACCATGCTGGAAGGGCCCTGGCTCCAGAACTGCCTGGGATAGGGTCCTACCTAGCTCAGAGAATGCCCCTCTAGGTTTCCTTCAACTGGAGGCTCCGACCCTAGGGGCCTACTAATGCAGCAGCACCATCTGGTGCTGGAGAAGTGAGATGAGACCAACCTCTTTTGTGGCCACAGCTTCCTGTTTCTTCTGAGTAAAGCTGTTCTGAATAAACCCAGTCTGATCGCACTGAGTGGAAACGCTGGTGGCATAGTGGTTTAGTGCTACGGCTGCTAACCAAGAGGTTGGCAGTTCAAATCTGCCAGGTGCTCCCTGGAAACTCTATGGGGCAGTTCTACTCTGTCCTATAGGGTTGCTGTGAGTCGTAATCGACTCAATGGCAGTGGGTTTGGTTTTTTGGTTTGGTCACACTGAGGGGTGGGCTGGTGGGACCTCAGTCAGGGTGCAGAGAAGGGACTGTGGCCAGGGACCTGGGATGACAGTGCTGCTCAGAAAGACACCAGAGGCAGGATAGAAAAGTACACCTTTATGTATGTCTCAGAGGGCTGGGGGGGCAGCTGGGAGCGGGGACAGCTTCATGTTGTGCCACAGGAAGTCCAGGAAGGTGGCTGCTTGCAGCGTCCGGCTGAGCCGCTGGAAGTGCCGTTCTGGGGGAGGACAGAGGTGGGTCAGGAGGTCCCTGGGGCCCAGTGCCTGCCCCACCCACCCCAGGCCGTGCTATGCACCGGTGTAGGGCAGCAGGGCTTCCAGCGCAGCCTGCAAGCCCTCATAGGCCAGCAGCTCCTCGGGGGCCTCATGCTGTAGGAGCACACCCAGCACAGCCTGGGCCTCGTGGCAGTGCCGAGAGTTGGTGTTCCAGGTGATGCAGAAACGTAGCAGGGCTTCTGTGGGCAACAGGAATGGTCAGCCCCACCCACCAGACCACTCCCACACTGACCAGCTCTTGCCTGCAGACCAACCTTTCTGGTCTCGCTGCAGTCGGAGCACTGTGGTTTCCAGCTTCTTGCAGGCCTCAGGGTCCCTGTGGATGGCTGTGGAAGAGGAAAGCTGAGATCCAGGAAAGGGGTCTGCTGGACCCAAGGAACCCCCTGCCCTGCCCATCCTCTGGGAAAGGGCCTGCTGGACCTGAGATACCTGCACTGACCATCCCCTGGGAAGGGGCCTGCTGGACTTAAGACCCCTGCCCTGCCCATCCCCTGCCCCTGAAGTGGTACTGACCCTGGATGACGGTCAGCACAGTGTGGGTCCGGTCCAGGGAGATGGCAAGGCCTAGCGCCTGCAGGTATTGCTGCTCGTGAAGCAGGTTATCCAGTTCTTGCTGCCTGTGGGGGAGGGGGCGGCAGGATGGTCCCTTGGGGAACAGGGCAGACTGCGTCTCCGCTGAGCCTGTTTCCCACTGCTATAAAGCAGCAATGATGCCACTACCCTATCCCCAGAAAAAAGGGTGATAGTAATATACAAAAATGCTCAGACACGGGGGGCTGCTGACAAGAGGCTGGGCAGGGGCGTAGACTTACTTGACCACCTGTACTTCCTGCTTGGCCTGCTCCTCTGCCTGCTCCTCCTCTGTCACATCCTGAGATCACATTGGGGTCAGGCCAGCCTCCCTGTGCACCCACCCCACCCCACCTCACTGAGCCCCCCGCACCTTCCAGAGGATGACGCGGGAGTCACTGCTGCCAGTGAGAGCGTGGTCATCAAGCTGGCTGCAGTGCAGTCCCCAGACCTTGTCCTCGTGGGCGTCCAGCGTCTGCACACACTCGTTGTTCTTGATGGTCCAGAGTTTCAAGAGCCCATCGGAGCCGCTGGGGTGGGGGTGGGCATGGGGAGGAGTGAAGGGGTTGGATGGTCAGTCCCAAGCCAGCCCACCTAGCCCACCCTGCCCAGCCCTGACTCACTAACCTGGATAGCAGCTGCGTGCCCCGGCTCACAAAGGCCACCTTCAGCACGGAGGCATCATGCCCCTCAAAGGTCTGTGGGGGGCGAGAACAGAGTGAGGTGCCGTCGGTCAGGGGGTCGGGCTGGGGTGGGGGTGGCTCACCTTGAGACAGCTGAAGTCCTTCAAGGCCCAGAGCTTGACTGTGCCGTCAGCTGAGGCCGTGGCCAGCACCTGGTCCGTGGGCGAGAACTGCACACACCAGAGGCCACGCCGGTGGCCTGAAAAGACACCCAACAGCTGGCACTGCGGCAGGGCCCAGAGCTTGGCCGTGCGGTCCTGGGAGCCTGTGGCCAGTAGCTTGTCATTGGGGGCGATGGCTACACTGTTAATGTCCTGGAGACAGTAGCAGGTGGATGGCTCAGACCCCAGCCCAGGTAGGGCCTGTCCCACCCCCACCCAGCAGCATTTGCCATCACCTTGTCATGGCAGCGCTGCGTGGCTTGGGCCTGCAGGAGGACGGGACCCCCATTTGAGGCCGTGCTCCTGGACAGCAGGGGTTCAGGGAGTGGCCACAGCTTCACTGTGCAGTCCTGGCTGCCTGTCACCAGGAAGGACTCCTTCAGCCTGTGGTTGCATTGAATGGGGGGGGGGGAACACGTCACTCCCAGACATCTCCAGGACTAAAGCCCCAAGCCCTCTGCCTGCACCTGAACACTTTAGTGCCCCAACCTAGTGCTACCACACCCAAGGAGTGGGCCCAACGACAGGATCGCAGCTCTATACAGCGTGCCTGCCCTGTCTGGGCATCCAGCAGGGTTGTTCTCGCCAATCTAATGTCCTTTGTTCATCCACCCAGCCCCAAAGATCCAAGGAACCCTCTCCCAGCCCTCTTTTCTGTCCTGCCTCCTCCTCTCTCTCCCTGGGCTAGAGCCCCATCAGCAGGACCTGGGTATTGGCCTCCTTTGACACCCCGCCCCACTACCTAGAACAGCAGACGGTGCCCACACTGTGTGTGTGCCCAGAGCCCTGAGCTACACAGGCCACCTTGCCGGCCTTGTTCATCCTCCAGATGCGAACGGTCTGGTCCTGAGACAGAAGAGGGTTAAGAGATAGGCCAGGTGGCCCTATTGCCTTGGCCCCCCACCTGAGTGGCCCGGACTACCACACCTCAAGGTTTCTCACCTTGGCACAGCTGGCAAAAAGCCACCCCTTCTGGAACACATCCAGGGCCAGGATGATATCTGAAAAGGGAGGAGTGGTCAGGGGCCAGGTGGTCAGGGGAGGGCAGGTTTAGGGACTTGTGGGCGCTGCACACCTGTGTGGCCAGGAAGAATCTGGCAGGCCAATGTCTGCAGCTCAAACACCTTCAGGCAAGGGCTGTTGGAGGCCACGACAATGTGGGAGTCCTCAGGCCCCAGGAACCGGACGTCCAGCACCTCCTCACTGTAGCCGGCAAACTATGGGGCCAGGAGGGACGGAAGCCTGGTCCATGGGTGGGAGAGTGCCAATGGATCCACATGATTTCAGACTGTGCAGGACAAGTGCTCACCTGTTTGTGCAGCTGCAACGAGCGTGCCTCATAGAGCATCAGATTGTGGTCGGCGGTGACACTAAGAAGCAGGCCGCCGGTGCGGGCTAGGGTGCAGTGGGTCAGCTCCTGCCCAGGGCCTGTCAGCTGTGGCTGTGTGTACACACATTGCCCAGATGCTGCGTCCCACACACGAAGCATGCCTGTGCAAGTACAGGATAGCTAGGACCTATAGACCTGGAAGCCCACCTCAGTCCCCGCTGCCAACCTCTCACTTTGAGGCCTGGCTCCACCCACCTTGGTTGCCGGCTGTCAGGAAGTACAGGCCCGGGGACTTCACACCCAGCTCAAGCGCCAGCTCCTCTGGCAACAGCACTGCGGCCTCCACACTCTGGGGATGACCTGGGTCAGAGGCTGCTGCCAGGGCCCCTCTCTGGCAACTCACTGACCCCAGCGGACCCCAGGCACCCCACCTCAAACACTGGCACTGTCCTCATGGCCTGGTGGCTCTGCAGGTCCCAGACGATGCAGATCTTATCACGACCAGAGCTGGGGGGAAACAGCCTCCTCAGTTCAGGAGTCTCCATCGCAACCCCCCTTCCCACCAAGGCCTGCTGTGGTCCGCCTGCTGACCTGAGCATAGTGTGGCCGTCAGCACTAAAGACCAATGAGGTGACAACACTGTAGTGAGCAGTCAGCACAGCCAGGCACGACTGGTCCTGTAAGGACCACACGCGGATGGCGGCGTCCGCTGCTGAGGAAAAGAGCAGCAGGCGTGCCGGGTCCGGGTGGAAGGCAACCAAACTGCAGCAGAGGGCAGACACGTCAGCCCTGTGCTGCCCTGGGCCTAACGCCCACCCCGCCCCTGGCCACACCACTCACTGCACGACGCCGGGTGAGCCCCGCAGGTGGTGCGTCCCATAGTGCTGCACAATGTCCCAGACGCGCACGGCCCCATCACAGCCACCTACAGGAGGTGTGGGTGATGTGCGGGGGCTGGTATTCCCAACACCCCCGCCTGTGTGCCCTCCAGCCAACCCACCCGGCCAGGGCCCTACCTGTGGCTAACAGTGTGGAGGTGGGGTCAAAGGCCATGGTAGCCACAGGGGCTGTGTGTACTGCCTTCCACAGGCACGTGATGCTGCCCTCTCGCCAGGCCCACTGGGCCAGCAGCAGTGCCCGGCTGGCTGTCACCAGCACCTGGGGGAGGGCGTGGTTCAGCTGGAGTAAGGGCACAGCACCCCCCCACCCCCACCACCGTGGACCCAAAATGTGCATGAGAGGGATCAGCACCACCTCCCATCCCTGCCCCACATACCTCATCGTCAGGGCTGAGATCGAAGGCAGTGATATCCTCTTGGTCCTCCTGAAGACAAGATTGGGCACGCAACGCCATGAGGATGGCTGACTTCTCCCACCCCCCCTCCCCCACCCAGCTCTAGCCTCACCTGCTCCATGCTCTGCAGCACGGCGCCTGAAGCCACTTCCAGGACATTGAGTCTGGTGCCACAGACGCAGAAAATGTGCTGCCCAGCCTGGTCCAGCTGGGGATAGATGGGTCTCAGCTGGGCAGTGCTCCTCACCCCCCACCCAGCCCGGGCTCCCCACTCCCTGCCCCACCCTGAGCAGATACCTGCACCTTCCCGCCCTTGTAGAAAGGCTCAATCTTGCGCTTGATGGCATAGCTGGAGGAAGGATGGGGGAGTGAGTGAATCAGCCACCCTGGTCCCTGTGCCTGGCCCTGTGCTGGTGCTCTCCCAGAGATGATCCTGAGTGGCCCTGCCCTTGAGAACATCTGCACTGAGGCCAGCTCCTGGGCAGCAGCAAGGCCCGGGTAAAGAGTGACAAGGGTGAACATGGGGTCCCTGAGCCATGAAGAGGTGGCTCCACAGCTGAGCTCTACATATCATCACCTTCTTGAACTCTCCCTGCAGCTATCCCTGTGTTGCAGAGACAGGAGATCCATGCAGGATTTCACAGCAGCGAAAGGTGGCTGCATTAGGACCAGGTAGTCCAGTCTCCCCAGTGTACAGCTGGTCGCATGTGGCCGGGCCTGGCAATGGAGCCTAGAGCATCCTCCTCCTCCTCCTTGATAATCTTCATCCCTGAGGTCCAGCACCTTCTTCCCCAGCCCTGGTCCCTCCTCCCACCCCAGCCTGGCCTGGAGTCCACTTTCTAAGCAGCCTTTCTGTGACCTCACTCCTGCTGCCCTCTTTCCTATCTGCCACCCAGGCCAATGCAGCTGCTCCAGCCTCTCTTCTAGGCCCCGCCTGCTCCTCTACCCTGCAGATATTTCCCTGCTCTGCTTAAAACTCTCCCTTCTCCTTTGAAGCCCCCCTTAAGTCTCACTCAGAGGGACCTCTATCAACTTCTCCTGCTCCTCCCTTCCCTCTTAAAGGCCTCCCTGCAGCCCCACTGCTCTGGGCCCAGCTCCCTTGACAGGTCATTTTCTGCTTTCTGCTTGTGGGTCTTCTACAGGCTGTTCCCTGTGTGAGGCCTGGGCCTCTCTTCCCCCAGTTTCAATGCCTGGTTAACTCAATTCAGGGAACCAAGACTGGGGAAGGAGTCAGGAAGCCTGATTCTCAAGATGAAACCAAGCTAGTGGTTTTTACAACTGAAGTCCCACTGCTGGTGATGGAAATGATTTGTTTAATGTGCTACCCCATCAAACTGTGCTCCACAAGGCAGGTCACTGAGTCTCACCCGCCCCGGCACTAAGCACTTAATACAAGTTCAACCACAGGATTCTGGACCTCACCCACCGTCTCCTCTCTTTTTGCTCCTCGGAGAAAAAAAAACAGCCGACAAAAGCTCCCCAGGCTGCTTAAGGGATGTAGAGCTTCGCTCCGGCCCAGGACCAGCTCCGACCTGTGCTCAGACCATCCCTCCCCCCTCTTCTGGGATTTTTCGTCTCTGCTTCACGCCCTAAAACGGGATCCTCACTTAACCGACACCTGCTGCTCGGGCCGGGTTCCAGTCCCCGCCCTCGGAGCTGGCTGTCCCACCTTCTTTCCCACAGCTGCCCCCGACCCCGCGTACCAGGCGTACACAGCCCTCACCCATTCCGAGACACCCAATGGGCGCCCAGTCAGCGGCAGGCGCTGTTCCACGCATCCCTTCAACCCCACTACGCCTAGGAACTCAGTTTCCTCTCCGGGCGGCGCCCGCAGCCCCAGAACCCCGGCTCACTTGGCCTTGAAACGGCTCACTCCGGCCGCGGCCCCCGCCATGCTGCCGCCACCTCGTGAGACAAATCGAGCGCCTTACTCCGAGCTCCCGGCGCCCTACGATAGCGTCACCATCTGCGACCACTATGGCGTCATCAGCTCGCTGCGCATTGAGCCATCTTTGATGTGGGCGGTAGCTGCTCAGACAGGAAGGGGAAGCTGCGTGAGGACGTTTCGGGTTTGGAGGGTGGGGCTTCGTAGATGGGCCTGGGGCAGGGGTCGCCGAGATTGTATCTATTAATGGAAATAAAAAATGTATTCGAAGTAATCCCAAGATTACTACCCTAAATAAATAACCGAAACCAAACCTGTTGCCTTCGAGTGGATTCAGACTCATAGCTACCCTATAGGACAGAGTGGAACTGCCCCATAGGGTTTCCAAGGAGCGACTGGTGGATTCGGATTGCCGACCTTTTGGTTAGCAGCCCAACGCTTAACCACAGCGCCACCAGGGCTCCAATATCATTAAAGCAACCTCAAAATTTCTGCTTTCTCGGCATTCTGGAATACGGGGGTCAAGCTCGGTTGGGTGAACCAGTCCCTGCCTCAGGGGGCTCAGTCTGATATAACGCAGGTAAATAAATAAATCGGGCAATTTCAGAGCCATTCAAATGTTCATTGAATACCTTATATGTGCAAAGCACTGTTCTAGGCACCTGGAAGACACCAGTAAACACAAATCTAGTAGCTCATGTTTTAGCTGGTGGGGTGAGACTGGCAAGAGAATCATAATAGTTAAACCCAGCGTTAACTTCATAATAGTTAAATGCTGTGGAAAATATAGTCTAGCATAAGGGATGCCGGAGTGCAGGAGGTGCGGTTTTAAATGGGGTAGGTGGAGAAGGAGTCACTGAGAAGTAGGCTGAGGAACAGCCAGTGCAAAGGTCCTGGGCTGGCTGCATACCTGGTAAGTAGCAGGAGTAACAGTAGTGTGGGTGCAGGAAGTGAGCAGGGAGGAGGTCAGGAGGGTGCTTTATGGGCTGCTGTAACGAGTTGATTCTTTCACTGAGTTCGGGGTTTGTGCTATTGGCTTTAGGCTGGTAAAAGAGGTTGGTAGAAAGTAACCTGGAAGGAGGCTGGGAGATGATCGGAGAAAAGAACCAGGGCAATGAAGAGTGAGGGAAGGCAAGAGCCTTCCAGGCAGGGGGAAGAGCCAGTGTAGAGACCCAATGATGGGAAACAGCCTAGAGAATTCAAAGGATACGTCAAAGCGATTCTGGGGAGGCGACAGGAGAGGTAGGCACACTAGCGCCGAGGTGGGCCAGGCCTGGGCTCCTCTTTTATTTAACCCTCTATGTACAAGGCATCTTGGGCCCGAATCCCCGACACCCCAGCCCCACTGCTGCCTTCCGGGGCGGCCTCCGGCTCCTCCTCCTCTGGTGCACCCTCTAGCTGGGCATGGTCCTCCTCCAGGAAGTCGGCGAGCTGGGCCAGCTGCCGGCGGATGAGGTTGGTGGCGCGGTGCACCCGGCGCACGCACCTCCGCAGGCGTGACAGCAGGGCGCGGCTGCGTTCCTGGCGCAGGCCCCAGGCTTCTCGCAGCTCACGGTAGCAGTTGTGGTCGGCCCGCTCGGCAGGGCCAAGGGTGGCCCCGCAGCCCATGGGACAGCGCTGCTGGGCGCTGTGCTGGCAGTGCTGCCCGTGCTCGGCCAGGGCTCGGCGTGGCACCTGCGCCGAGCAGCCTTCGTTGGGGCAGGCCATT
Organism: Loxodonta africana; assembly: GCF_030014295.1. Lineage (NCBI taxonomy): Eukaryota > Metazoa > Chordata > Mammalia > Proboscidea > Elephantidae > Loxodonta > Loxodonta africana. The sequence continues at coordinate 55,279,134 of NC_087353.1, read as the reverse complement.
GGCTCGAGTGGGCATGAGTCTTGGTGCCCCTTACGATGGGCCAGGGGGCACGTCACCGAACAGCCAGCCTCGGCGTTCTTGCACTGGGGGCAAGGGAGGGCACCTCATGAGCCAAACCAGGTTGGACATTGCCAGCTGGGCCCCGCACAGGCTCACACCCCCCCAGTCTCCCAATTCTACCACACTGCAGACCAGGAACCAGCAAACTGGGGGCGTCCCAAGTCCATCTGAGTGTGAGGACTAGTGGGGAAAGGGGAATGAACAGTGGGCAAACGCATGGAGATGGAAGTCTCGACTTCTGAGAGGTGAGCAGAGTCTGAGAACAGGTAGGTATATGGCCACGCTGGCCTGGCAGGGGTTGTATACCAGGATTTTTTACCCCTGCAAAACTCGAAGCCTGTCACTTCTCCTTTTTGGCCCTCAGTTTCCGCATCTGTAAAATTAGGGAGCTGGAGAGTAATGGCGGGCATGCTAGGTGCTTCATCTTCTAAAAATTCTCTATTACCCCTATTCACAGCTAAGGGCCCAGAAGCTCAGAAAGTTTAGGCAACTTGCCCAGTCACTCAGCAAGTAAGTGGTAGATCCATGATTCAAACTCAGCCAGGTCTGATGACCCCAAGTTTGTGAAGCAGAAACCCTCAGTGCTATCTGAAAATGGGGTTCGCCTCCCCTCTCCTATCTCCTGCTCTTGAAATGGTGATGAGAGGGGTGAGGGGGGTGCTGTGAGCCACCTTGACTTCCAGGCGGCCAATGACTTTCCGGAGTTTATTCACGTGGACCATCCTTTTCCATTTCACCTCTTTTCTACAGCAAGGACAGGTCTTCTGTCTGGAAGGAGGCACATAGCAGAAATGGGGGTCAGTGGGAAAGTGGCTAGGGGGCAGTGGCAGCCATGTGCCTCCCCTGGCTATGCTCTTTCTGGGTGGCCCCTTCTTTTTCAGTCCCAGCTGGAAAGAGGCATGAAGGAATCACTACAGGGAGCTCTCAGAGGGTGGGGTGACTGAGGCTCAGGCAGGTAGGGGTGTGGGGCTGCAGACACCATGGAGGGCTTCTCACACATCTTAGTGTCAGCTTTGGTTGCTGAAATCTATGGCTATAGTGACCCAGTGCTTGGCCAGCCTTCCCCTGTTTTGGGACGAGTGGCTGCCAGGCCTACCCATGGCCACACCACCCCTCTGGCACCTGGTGCCCCTGGAATCCCTGCCCCTTGGGTGCCCAGGACACCTGGCTAGCCACCGGACGATGCACTTCTTGCAGAAGATGTGGCTGCATGGCAACCTCACTGGCCTCTTGAGCACCCCATGGCAGATGGAGCACAGGAAGTTGCAGTCTGGAGGGCTGGTGAAGAGGTTGAGATCATACCCTCCACTCTGCAAAGGCCAGACCAATGTCAGGGCTGGGACCAGGATCTGGCCCCCCACTCCACACAACCAGAGACTCCCAGCAAGCTTTGGGCAGGAAGGTGAGCTATGTGACAACCCTGAGTAGAGAGGCAGGGTAGCACCTGCTTTGAGGTGGGAGCTGTGGAGGTCCAGACCCCCCAAGTCTACCAGCCCCAGGCTGGAGAAGCCGGCCTTGGTCTGGAGTTAGACCTGGCTGGAGGTACTCTCTGAAAGGTCTCTCTGCCCCACACGGGGGGCCTGCAACTCACTGTCACCCTTTATCTAAGTAGTGGGGTCCAGCCCTGGGCACAGATCTAAGAGCAAGGGGCAAGAAGGCCTGGGCTCACCATGATTTGTGTCAGGACAGCAGCTTCACTGACCTGAAGGGCACAGGGGCCTCCATTTCACAGCTGGTTGGGGCCGACATCACAGTGGCATTGTCCAGCTCAGGCCAATCACAGCCCTGACCTAGGTCCCCCTGGGACCCTGCACTGCTTGGCCCCTGCTCGCCTCTCTGCCAGATCACAGGGAGGGGTGGGGCAGCCACCACCCAGAGCCTCTGCCCTTGGGGGTGGCTGACCACTTATCCCCAAGCAGCACTGGGTTGAGCAACCGGGTTTTCAAGGCTGAGACTTCAGTAGGCTTTAAGGGCTTGCTCCACGCCCCCCTCCTCCCCACTCCCCCAAGACAGGCTGCTTGATTTTCTCCAGGATCCGGAACCTAAGGTGCTAGCTCCAGGGCACAGAGCAGGGCATTAAAGACCTTAATTGAGTGCAAACTGCAGAGTCCAGCAGCTCAGGAAGGCCCCCGTTGTTGTTAGGTGTCAAGTCCATTTCGACCCATAATGACCCAATAGAACGAAACGCTGCCCGGTCCTTTGCCATCCTCACAATCGCTGCTATGCTGGTGCTCACTGTTGCAGACACTGTGTCAGTCTGTTTTGTTGAGGGTCTTCCTTTTTTTTGCTGACTCTCTACCAAGCATGATGTCCTTCTCCAGGGACTGATTCCTCCTGATAACACGTCCAAAGTATGTGAGATGTAGTCTCACCATCCGTTTTTCTAAGGAGTATTCTGGTTGTTACTTCTTTCAAGACAGATTTGTTCATTCTTTTGGTAGACCATGGCATATTTAATATTCTTAACCAACACAATTCAAAGGCATCGATTTTTCAGTCTCCCTTATTCATTGTCCAGCTTTCGCATGCATGAGTTGACTGAAAGCACCACAGCTTGGGTCAGGCACACCTTAGTCCTTAAAGTGACATCTTTACTTTTCAACACTTGAGAGGTTTTTTGCAGATTTGCCCCTGGGTGTGAGAAAGTCGTTCAAAGCAGGTAACCTAGAATTCTCTGGACAGATTCACGAGAGAAAGCATCAAATGATCAAGTCTAACCTGTAGGACCAGCATGTTCCCACTGGCGAAGAACTGAATGAGGAACTACAGGTTCAGAGCTGTTGGGGGTGCCAAGGTCACCGAGGCCTCCCTGGACGAACACTAAAAAACTTAAACCCTTTTCTCAGAACAATAGGGAACGACAGCAAGGATTTGAGCTGTAAACATTACATTCCTGTCCTTGCTAGAGGTTTGCTGGCCCAAGCCAACTCACCTCAGCCTAGGGCACGTTCCCCAAGATACGTCTGGGGTATGGACGAAAAGATCAGAGTTCAAAACCTGTATCTGCTACTTAAGGGGTGTCACCTGCCAATCCCGCAGACCAAAGTAGTACTCCAGCGAGAAGTCTGTAGCCGTCAGGCATCCCCCGGAGATCCCCCCTCCAGACCCATCTCCCACAGTAAATAAATGAGATTGCAAAAACACCCACACACGAGTCCCCTAAACAAACAGCTTTATTTGAGAAGGAAAGAACCAGCCCTCCCTCCCCTCGCAGTTCCGGCGGCGTCGCATGCAGGTTCAGGCATCAGGGACCTGCGGAGAGAGAAAGGGTCAGAGACCAAACCGTGCGGGCGGCACACCGGGGCCTGGGTGTTGCGACGCCTGTCGGGGCCTGGGTTTCGGCCGCCCACATCAAGGCAGTTGGCGGTGAGCTGAGGCCCCTGGTGGTTCTGGGCGCCGAATCTCACCCGTGGCCACGGGCGAGGCCGCAGGCGATTTTCAACTAGCGCCGGGCTCCCGCCTCCCATTCATGAGACCGATACCCACAGGACCACCGGTGCGAGGGCCGCGACCACGGCTCTGCCCGGAACATACCTCGACAAACGAGAGTCGCAGATCTACCAGGCCGCAGGTACCAGCGCTAGGCGAGAAAGAACGAGGCTCAAGGCAGGAGTAGCGGCAGGCCTAACATTTATAGCCGCATCACCAAGTCCTCACGTGCCAGCACCCGCCTGCGCCTTCCAGCCTCGGCTCTGGAGCGAGCGCAGACGTAAGCGCAGGCGCACCTAGATCTTGCGTGCTGTGCGTCGTGGAGCCAATCACAGACGGATGTCGAGGCCCTGGGGCCGCTCGGGTTCGGGCGGGCAGGAGAGATCTCGCGACACCTGGCGTGAGATAAAAGCCTCCTCTCGGGCAGTTTCGGTCTTTTTCTTCGAGAAAACACGTGAGTGCGTGTGGTGATGGCCGCTGCGGCCCGGGGGCCGAGCGGCGGGAACCGGTGGACGTCACGGGGGGGGCGGTTGGTTGGGAGCCCCCGTCCGTGCCGGGTGTCGCCCGCGGGGGGCCGCGGATGCCAAGGCTTAGCTCACTGGTTGGTTGTCGCTTTCTTCAGCAAATGGCGGATGACGCCGGTGCAGCGGGAGGGCCTGCAGGCCCCGGGGGCCCGGGGATGGGAACCCGTGGCGGTTTCCGCGGAGGCTTTGGCAGTGGCCTGCGAGGCCGGGGTCGCGGCCGGGGCCGAGGCCGAGGCCGGGGTCGCGGAGCTCGCGGAGGCAAAGCCGAAGATAAAGAAGTAGGTCCCGGGCCGCGCGCGTGGGGCGGGCCCGAGGGCGGTGCCGGCCAGCGGGGACCCCCTTCACCCCCGCCTATTCTTTCAGTGGCTTCCCGTTACCAAGCTGGGCCGCCTGGTCAAGGATATGAAGATTAAGTCCCTGGAGGAGATCTATCTCTTCTCCCTGCCCATCAAGGTATCGAGGGGGCGCTGGGCACATGCAGGACTTGACGGGGGTGGTCTCGCTTGGGCTGGAATGGCAGGCCTTAGGTTCACATTTCTGAGGGGAACGTCTTTTGAAGCGTGTGAGTGCTGGTGCTCTTCTGCCATTTTTGAGGGCTGAACGGGAGGATTAAAAGGTTGGACAGCTGGAACACAATTTTGGCTGTCTCTAAAATTTGGGTTTGTTCCGTCAGCGAGTTTAAACTGGTTCACTCCAGTGTGAATCCTGAGAACTCGTATTTCCACCCTGGATAAACTAAAACAACCTATGTTTTCATAACATCCCCCCAAGTGATTTTTACGTGTAACTTTAGGAAACTTTTAGAAACGCATGTTCTTAGCAGGAATTCAGATTTAGTTGAAGGTACGGTGTAATGCTTTCGCTAAATATTTCTTTAGAAGTTTTCTGCTTCTTACAGGAGTCTGAGATCATTGACTTCTTCTTGGGCATGGCTCTAAAGGATGAGGTTTTGAAAATCATGCCTGTGCAGAAGCAGACGCGTGCTGGCCAGCGGACCAGATTCAAGGTATTTTGGTACCTGCAGGGCCTTTTATGCCTGGGGGCTCTGTAAGACTTCTAGCTTTGCGTAGTCATACTTGCATGAATATGCGTGACATCCATGACAGGGAAAAATTAAGGATGTCCTCGGTACCTCAGATAGGCCTTCTCGTGGCAACTTTTTCCTTGAGGGGTGTGACAGGCCCTGGGCAGTGGGTACTGACGTTGGGCACCTTGGGCACTGGCCGCCACCCACCTTAGTTTCTTTGCAGGCATTTGTTGCCATTGGGGACTACAATGGCCATGTTGGCCTAGGTGTGAAGTGTTCCAAGGAAGTGGCCACCGCCATCCGTGGGGCCATCATTCTGGCCAAGCTCTCCATTGTCCCTGTGCGGCGAGGCTACTGGGGAAACAAGATCGGCAAGCCCCATACTGTTCCCTGCAAGGTAGGAGGCTGGGAGTTGAGATCAAGGGGATCTGGGATGGAGTGCGGGACTTTCTGGGCCCCTGACCCCTGTACCCTTCTAGGTGACTGGCCGCTGTGGTTCTGTGCTGGTGCGCCTCATCCCTGCACCCAGGGGCACTGGCATAGTCTCAGCCCCTGTGCCCAAGAAACTGTTGATGATGGCTGGTATCGATGACTGCTACACCTCGGCCAGAGGCTGCACTGCCACCCTGGGCAACTTTGGTAGGTGGCATACACATGGGGACCACTGTGGCCCTTCTGTTCTCAGGACCTTTGTCTGGGGTGGGGGTCGTCTCAAGAAAGGTTTCATTTCTTTGATGTTTTCCTGTTCTGTAGCTAAGGCCACTTTTGATGCTATCTCCAAGACCTACAGCTATCTCACCCCTGATCTCTGGAAGGAGACTGTGTTCACCAAGTCTCCCTACCAGGTACCACCTGTTGCTTGAGTGGGGCTGAGCTGTCCTTAGCATTAGCATCCCATCTTGTGAACAAGCACAGAGGGTGGGTAGCAGTGTGTCCAGCTGTGGTTAAACTCTTGTTTGTCTTTTCAGGAATTTACTGATCACCTGGTAAAGACTCACACCAGAGTCTCCGTGCAGAGAACCCAAGCTCCAGCTGTGGCCACTTCATAGTGATTTTTATACAAGAAAAATAAAGTGAATTAAGCCTGTTTAAGCCGTTTGTTTTTTTTCTCATGAATTTAGTGGTGTGGTTGCATCTATGGGGGAGTGAGGCCAGCAAAATCAGAATTGGAGTAAAAGGCAGGTGGTTGTCCTGGGTGGAGCAGACTTGCTTGAGCTCAGTTACTGAAGGGTGGCATTCCAACCCACCATGGAAGAAAGACCTGCTTGTCTTCCATAAAGATTACACCTGAAAAAAGCTTGTGAGGCAATTAATTCTTACTAGGTTCAGTGTAAATCAGCTGGGTTTGGGGTTGGAGACAACAGGAGAAACCTAGGCAGGTTCATCACTTTATTTCAAGACTGTAACTGACAGTCATGGGAGGGGTTTCAGATAGCAGCTCCCTCTTTTGCAACTTTCTTCTCAGCTAGCATTCTCTGCTTCTGCTTGGCCAGGCATTTCCTGGCAGAATAGTGGGCCCCCAGGTCATGATCTAGGAAAAGAAATAGGAAGTCATAAACCACTTTTGCCATAAGGTTATTGAGTTCTCTGAAACACCAGGGAGCAGAGGTCTCAACTGTACAAAGCAGGAAAGTGCAGGGGCTGCAGGATGGCTTGAGGCAGGGGGTTCTCGGATAATCACTTAGGCCCAAGACCCGTCTCTAGGCTACTCTTCATCGGGCTAAGCGTCAGCCATTGGCAGTGATATGTTCAAAAACCTTTCCAGGTGGTTCTGCAGAGTTAAGACCCACTCTTGACAGCTGTGTGAAGGGTGGGGGTGTGGGGAAGCAGGTCCCTCCTGGGGGGCCCTGGGGAGAGGAGGCAGGCACTCACAGCGGTCCTGGTAGGCCTTGGACACCTGGGTGAACTGCTCCAGCTCCTTGGCACAGTTCTGTTTGTAGTTCTCGCTTTCCCTCTGCTGGCAGGCCTTCATCCTCTCCTGGATGATGTTGACAATCTCCTGGTCAACTTTGCTGAAAGAATGGGGGACAAGCAAGGAAGTATTAAAAGAACTATTGCCTTGCACCCAGGGAAAAACGTCAAAAAACCCAAGCCTATTGCCAGCGAGTCAGTTCCAACTCATGGCAACCCTATAGGATAGAGTAGAACTGCCCTTGACTGTTAACTGAAAGGTTGGTGGTTCAAAACCACCAGTGGCTCCAAGGGAGAGAGATGTGGCAGTCTGCTTTACAACCTTGGTGTTGTTGAGCTGTAACTGACTCCACAGCAGTGGATTTGGTTTGGTCTGGAGCCCTGGTGGTGCAGTGGTTAAGAGCTTGGCTGCTAACCAAAAGGTAGGCAGTTTGAATCCACCAGCCGCTCCTTCAAAACCCTATGGGGCAGTTGTAGTCTGTTCTGTAGGGTCACCATGAGTTGGAACTGACTTGACTGCAACAGTTTTTTTTTTAATCTTTATGGGAGCAGACTACCACATCTTTATTTTGCAGAGCTGCAGACCTTTCGATCAGCAGCCAAACCACTGCAGCACCAGGGCTCCTTGCACCCAGGGAAAGTAGGGTCAAAGCAGGACCACAGAGCCCTCCTCCCCAACGGAGGCATGTATCTCTATGGGGCACAGCCCGGCAGGACACACTGCTGTTGCACAGCTGGAGACCACTGAGGTGCACAGGGCTGGGTGCTGGCACATACTAGTCCCTCCGCCACTGCATTTCTGCCTCAAACATGCACAGGACATCCTTTTCCTTGCACTCGGTGATGTCGGGCACGCGGCGGAACTGCCGGTGGTAGTAGTAGTATCTGTTCTTGGCATGCTGCCGCTCGATGAACTCTGCAGAGAGAAACCCAGGTCAGATGCCCCATCAGTGCAGACAGGCTGCAGTTTCCACATCAGCCATGGAGGGGACAGATTTCCCAAATGCACCCAACTTTTACAGAAACGGGCACTTTGACTCCAAGAAGAGGTATGGTGGGAAACAGTCCTTGGAAGGAATGGGGGACCATGGTGGCATCACTGTTTACTGTGTGTCGGGGCTTGTCCTCAGCTCCCGCACATGCCATCTCACTGTTGCCACAACCACTCTCAGCAGCAGGTCCTTCCCATCTACAAACAGGGTACTGAGGCCTACAGATGGCTGGGGAGTGACAGAGCAGGGATTCAAACCCAGGCCAGCAGCCAAGAGCCCTGCTCTGCAGGCCCTGTTCTCTGGTGGTAGCCCACCCCCTGCTAAAGACCCCACCTTGCACAGCACAGAGGCCACCAGCCTGTGTTCTACTCCAGTTCTGCCATGGCTCACCTTTGTGCCTTAGCTTCCCCACCGGTACATTAACAAGTTGGACTTAAGGAGATCGCATCCAGGTATTTAAAATGCCTTCTAACAAATCACTACATGAGCTGGGCTCTCTGCTATGCTGATTCCAGAGCCTCCGGGAGTGGTGCAGATGGTTATACACTCCATTACTGGCCAAAAGATTGTTGTTCATGTCCACCCAGAGGCGCCTTTAAGACAGGCCTGGTGATGTGCTTCCAAAATAGCACAGCTTTGAAAATTCTCCAGAGCAGTTCTACTCTGCACACATGGGGTTGCCATGCCTCAGAATCAACTCAGTGGCACTGACAACAACAAACAGAAGAGCCATATGAGGCACTGGTGGTTCACTGTTACAATTCTCACCTTCCATGTGGAAGACCTGGGTTCGATTTCTGGCCAATGCACCTCATAAGCAGCCACTGCCCGTCTGTCAGTGGAGGCTTGTGTGTTGCTATGATGCTGAATAGGTTTCAGTGGAGTTTCCAGACTAATACGGACTAGGAAGAAAGGCCTGGTGATCTACTTGAAAAAACCAACCAGTGAAAACCTATAGATCACAACTAGTCATGGGGATGGCACAGGACTAGGCAGCATTTTGTTCCGCTGTGCATGGAGGCTGTCATGAGTCGGGGGCCAACTTGATGGCAGGTAATGACAGAATAGCCACCAGAGCATGATAAATGCCCCCAATGTGATTTGTTGACCAAATGAATTGACTAATTAAATGAGTGGATGACTTGTGACTGAGATCAGAGTGTGCTCTCAGGCTGCTCCACTGAGCTGGACCCCAAACAGGGCCACCCAGACCAGTACTGAGCAGCCTGCCGGGGTACCAGACATGGAGATGTGGGCAGCTCACATGCTGGGCACACACAGAGGGCGAGTCACAGCATGTTCAGGCTGGGGGGACCTTGACCATCACTGACCATCCTGTCATTTTGTGGGTGGGAAACTTGTCCGAAGCTGGCAAACGACCACCCTAAGGGTGGGCAGCCAGTTAAAAGGAGCCTACTGCACACAGTGCTCCAGGGAAACTGAGGGCCAACAAGCCCAGGACACAGATGATTCCCACCCACAAGCCCCTGATGCTTGAGGAGGCTGGTGGCCAGGGGTGTGGTGGAGGGGCTTCCAAGGGGCAGGACTGAGGGTGTGGTTCCCCGAATGCGAGGTGCGGTGGGGGTGGGGGTGGGGGTCCCAGAAGGTGGGGCCCTGGGTGCAGCAGGGAAACCAAGGTGCCAAGACCCCAAAGCCCAGGGTGTTGGGACCCAGGGAGTGGTGGGGTATTGAGGGGGGCGAGGTCCGGGATGCAGTGGCCGGGGGGGGGGGGGGGGTGCATGTGAGGCACCATGGCCGGGGATGTTGGGGGAAGGGGGAGTGGTTCTGCGAGGCATGGACTGGGGTGCAGTGGGGGCTCCATGTGAGGCCACAGGGCCCCAGGATGTACGGAGATGCAGTGGGAGGGACGATGCAAGATGACAGGGCCCGGGAATGTCCGGGGAGAGGAGGTCTCAGGGGCAGCGGTGGGGCAGGGGGGATGTTCTGGGAGGGGAGGCCCAAGGTGCAGCGAGGTCGTCCATGTGAGAAACCATGACCAGGGGTCGTTCCTGGAGTGGGGGTCCAGAGGACGGTGGGGGTATTCTGGAAGGCTAGGCGTGGGGTGCAGTGGGGGGTCCATCTGAGGCCACAGGGCGCGGGAATGTCTAGGGGTGCAGTGGGGGGGGCCCATGCAAGGCGACAGAGCCCTAGGATGTGCGTGGAGTGGGGGTCCCGGGGGCGGCAGGGGTTGTTCTGAGCGGCGAGGCCGGGGATGCGGCGAGGGGGTCCATATGAAGGACCATGGCCCGGGGATGTCCGCGGGGCGGCGCGGTCCGGGGTCCGTACCTCTCACGAGGGTCACGGGCCGGTCCACGAGGAGGTCGAAGGCCTTGGTCAGGTAGGTGATGGGGTTGGGCAGTGAGGTCTGCGGCGATGGCGCTGGTGTGCGACGCGGGGGCTCGGGGTACACGTCCTTGTCCCAGCTGTCCGGCATGGCTGCAGCAGGCAGTGGGATCGGCTCCGGGGCCTCGGGATACCTCCCTCGGCCTACTTCGCCCGCAGCGAAGGACGCCCTGCTGGCGGCGTCTGCGCACTGCCGGGCGGCGGCGCGAGGCACCACGGGATTTGGACCCCCGCTCGGCCTGGCTCGGCACAAGCCTCGGAGCATGGGCGCCCCCGCGTGGGGCCTTGGCGCAGTTGCACCCGCGCCTCAGTCTCCCTTCACCGAGCGTCTGCTATGTGCTGGGCGCTCCTCTGGGGGCTTGGAATACAGCAGTGAACGAAACAGAGAGCCCTGCTTACCTCCTAAGAGGAGAGAGATAATGAGCACAGACATAAGGAATAAGTAAACTATTCATTTAGTACCCACTATGTGGAGGGGGGGAAACCCTGGTGGCATAGTGGTTAAGAGCTGTGTCTGCTATCTAAAAGGTCAGCAGTTGGAATCCACCAGGCGCTCCTTGAAAATCCTATGGGGGCAGTTCTACTCTGTCCTATAGGGTCGCTATGAGTTGGAATTGACTCGATGGCAACGGGTTTGGTTTGGTTCAGGAGGTGCCAGGGGAAACCCCTATGGCTGCTAACCAAAAGGTTGGCAGTTCGAACCCACCAGGCGCTCCTTGGAAACTATGGGGCAGTTATACCCTGGCCTACAGGGTTGCTATGAGTCAGAATTGACTCAACAGCAGTGGGTTTGGTTTGGTTTTGGCTATGTGCCATGGAGCAAGATAGGCATATTGTTGTTATTAGCTACCATTGAGTCTGCCCAATTCACGGAGACCCTGCGTGTGTCAGAGTAGAGCTGTGCACCACAGGATTTTCATGGCTGTGACCTTTCAGAAGTAGAGCACCAGGAATTTCTTCCAAGGTGCCTCAAACATCCAACATTTCAGTTAGAAGTGTGTGTGCTAACCTTTTGCATTACCCAGGGACTCCAAGATAGAAACAACCCTGCGCATATATGGAACATATGCTGGTAGAGCACATAAAACAAGCAAGTTAACAAATAACATAAATAGCCAAATCCCTATTCCTTCAGGAAGCCTTCCCAGATTGCTCAGCCTCTGCAGCCCAGCCTGGGCTCCTCTGTCTCTGCTAGGGCCCCCTCATGGACTGACTTAGCTCCTGCCTGGGGCTGAGCAGGAGGTGGGGACTCCTACCTGGACACCAGTCACAATGACCCAATTTTGACAGTTCCGGTGTGGCCCTGAGCACCATGGGGCCCTTGAGCAGCCCCACTGACCAGGAATGGAGAGCCCTGGATCCTGCTGGCTCCCCTCAGTGATCCCACACGTGGCACTGCCCTGGCTGGCATCCTGGGAGGTGCTGGCTACTTCCCATCCAGAGGCTGGGGCCAGGGACACACAGAATTTAGAGTCACGGAAAGGCCAAATCCTCACGTCAGGAACTCTGAGAAACACAACCTTCAGGCCCAAAGAACCTTAGTATTTGAGTAGTGTAGAATCTCAGCAACTAGCAATGCAAAACCCACAGCCCCTTAGAAACCTCTTAGGCCTATAAAACTCCATCTTTCTATAGCTATAGAATTCTGTAACCACGGAATCTCTGAATCAAGACACAAGAGGGTTCAATCATTTAATTCCTTTTTCATTCAAAACTTAAGCTCAAAATTTAAGCTCATGAAAGTATCTAAATGTTCTTGGATCACAGGTTCTCGAGCATCAAACCTGTGTCACAAAGATAGTCAGACCCCTGCCACCTTCCCCAACAACCTCCACCTCTGCTGTTTGTCTAACCCAGCCCGACAGTCCCCAGGACAGGAACACCCTCTGCCTCCTTGTCAGCAAACTGAACTCGGACCCTCCTCTTGGCAGCTGCCATAGAGAAGCCCTTCAACCAGGGTAAATTGCACTCGACCTGGCCAAGTTGGTCCTGTCCTGGGAGGGTCCCATGGGGCAGAAAACAGACTGAGCATGACCCAGTCCCCGGGCCATCAAGGAAAGGAATCTCCCATCCCAGGCTGCCTGTCTGATGCCTGCCCCCCCGCCTTGGCCCAGGCTGCCCCTGGCACTGGAGCCCATGCCTGCCATGCGAGATGACCCAGCTCCCTGCCAGGAGCTAAATCTGGGACCTGGCTTCTGTGTGTTCTGGCCCTGCCACTCGGCCTCTGGCGCCTGGTGGGGAGGCCCCTTCCTGGACCTGCGGGCACAGCCACCATGGTCAGTGGGGCCAGGGCGATGGTGTCAGGGGTGGGCTGGGCTGGGGCAGAGATGTCCACCAGCAGGGACAGTCCTGGGGTCTGTGAGGGGTGGGTAATTGGAAGAGGCAGCAAGAAGGCCAGTGCTGGGGTATCTGGGCCTAGAATGGGCAGGGAGATGAACAGACGACAGCAGCCACCTGCCCATATGGATCTACCACTCCAGGGCCCTGCTGGCCGAGCCCATAAGCAGGAAGCCTATGGGTGAGGAGGGCTTGTGTACCGGGTGCTGGTGCCATTCCAAAGACGCAACGAGTCTCCTGTCCTGTAAACGAATGGGGGAGGCAACGAGGACCACCCCAGTCCTCAGTCTGGAGTCTCTAGACCACTCTTCCAGGTCTGGGCTCTAGGACCATCCACCGGGAGATCCCAACACTGACCTCCCTTCACTTCTGCCCTCCAGTCCCACCGGAAGTTCTCTGCCCCTCGGCATGGGCACCTGGGCTTCCTGCCCCACAAGAGAAGCAGCCGGCACCGGGGCAAGGTGAAGACATGGCCACGGGATGACCCTAGCCAGCCTGTCCATCTCACGGCTTTCCTGGGCTACAAGGCGGGCATGACACACACCCTGCGTGAGGTGCATCGGCCAGGCCTCAGTGCGTCACCGGGGGGTTAGGGTTGATGCACAGCGGGGAGAGGGAGCACCCTCCCCAGCCCAACCATCTGGGGAACGTCCCAGTGGCTAGGAGCCAGAACTCAACTCTCAGGGTCCAGGAGGGGAAACTGAAGCCCAGATAGAGCCAGGCCTTGCCCTCTCATGAGAATGACGATCAAGAAGGCACAGGAGCGATCCTTACCTTTACATTTATCAACCATTGACCATGGGTAGCTCTCAAGGCAGCTCTGTCATTGCCCCCATTTTACAAGCGAGGAAATCGTGGCACAGAGCAGTTAAGAAACTTGCGTGGACACCAAGATAGTAAGTGGAGGAACCGGGGTTCAAGCGCTTGTGCGTTATACATAATACATAATATATAACGTGTATAATGCATGACATAATATTTTAACTTATGAATATACATAACATATGATATGGAATATATTACATATACAATGTATGATATAATATTTTAATGTATAAATATGCAAAACATATATAATGTATAATATGCAATACATAACACTTATAATGTATGATATACTAATGTATTTTAATACAGAAATATTTAACATTGTATGTAATATATAGCACTATACTGTATGTATGTATGCTATATATGTGCTATATATGTATGATATAATATTATATTTTAGTATATAAACATATATAACACATAACATGTAATATATAACATAGATGTAATGTATGAAATAATATTTTAACCTTTAGATATATAACATAATATGTAATATATAACATATAATACATGATTTAACAATATATTTTAATATATAAATACGTAACATAATATGTAATGTACAATACATAATGTGTGATACAATAATATATTTTAATATATAACACAATATGTAATATATAACATAATACATGATATATTAATACATGATTTAACAGTATATTTTAATATATAAGTACATAACATAATATGTAATATATAATACATGTGTGATACAATAATATATTTTATATGTAACAAAATATGTAATATATAACACATAATACATGATACATTTTAATAAATGTGGAACACATAACATGTCATATATAACATATATATGATTTATTTATGATAGAAAAGAGCCCTGGTGGCACAAGGGTTATGGAGATTGGCTGCTAACCAGAAGGTCGGCAGCTTGAGTCCACCAGGTGCTCCTTGGAAACCCTATGGGGCAGCTCTACTCTATCCTATAGGGTCCCTATGAGAAGGAATCAACTTGACGGCAATGTTTTATGTAACAACACATTTTAATATAAAAGTATTTAACTTATAATATGTAATAGAAAACATATAATGCATGATATACTTTAATATATTACATATTCTAATGTGGGGCAGTTCTACTCTGTCTTATAGGGTCGCTATGAGTCGGAATCGACTCGACAGCACTGGGTGGGGTTGGGTTAATATTTTGTATATATATATAAATATATATACACACACACACACACACACACACTCTTGCTGTCAAGTTGGTTCCGACTCATAGTGACCCTACAGGACAAAGTAGAACTGCTCCATAGGGTTTCCAAGAAGCACCTGGTGGATTTGAACTGCTGACTTTTTGGTTAGCAGATGAACTCTCAACCACTGCACCACCAGGATTTCCTATATACATATACACACATATTATCCTTTTGTATTGAGGTCATTGTAGACCCACATGTGGATATAAGCAATAATACAAAGAGGTCCATGTGCCCTTCACCCAGTACCCTCAATGGGTATCCACATGGGCACCATGCAGCATCTTATTCAGATTGTCCAATCCTCCTGCACTCGGGTGTGGGGTGTGCATTTAGTCCCATGTGTAGATCCGTGAGCCCACCGCCTCAGTCATGGTTCAGAACATTCCATCACAGGGGTCCTTCATGGTGCATTGGCCACCTTCCACCTGCCCCAACCTCCTGACAACCACTACTCTGTCTCTTATCCCTCCTAATATACTTTTTTAAACATATACGTCTTTTTTTTTGTATCAGCTTAACAAAGAATACCCACGAAATCGTGAGTTCTGTTCTCGTTATAGCTTTTTCTAGAACCCACAAAGATACATTTAAAGCTGTTAAAATAAAAGCTGCTTGTTCATACCCCACTAAAGAAGGCCAGCCCCCACCCCTGGGAACACTGCCCTGGGCTCTTAGCTCTGTGCTCTCTGAGCCCATCCTCTGTGGTTTGGTGGGGAAACTGAGGCTGGGAGCAGGCCAGGCCTTGCCTGAGAGCTCCAGTCACAGCCAGCATGGCCCTACCTGAGGACTCCTGGTAGAACAGGGAGAGAGAAGTGGCAGGGAGCGGGCACGGTGAGTGTTGGAGGTCAGCACGGGACTCCCAAGGGTGGGAGGGCCTGTGGCCTGCTCCTCCGCTCCATCTCCACTTCCCCTTGGGCCTCGGAAGGTTCCCCTCCATGCCCCTGTCCCTGGGTCTCTTCCAGAAATTTCTAAACGGGAGGAGGTAGAGGCAGTGACGATTGTGGAGACGCCGCCACTGGTGGTGGTGGGCGTGGTGGGTTACGTGGCCACCACTCGAGGCCTGCGGAGCTTCAAGACCATCTTCGCGGAGCATCTCAGCGATGAGTGCAGACGCCGTTTCTACAAGGACTGGTGAGGGGCCCTGCGGTGGGTGCTGGCAAGGGCCGATGGGGCCAAGTGGCTGGGCGGGCCCTACCATCCTCTTTCCCTGAGACCCCAGCCCTGTGCTGGAGTGATGGATGGGGGCAAAGGGAGAAGTGTCAACAGTGTGTGGAAGGCAGGAGAGTGTGGGGATGTGTGCATATGTGTGTGTTTGCACATTGCCTTTAGTAAGACAGGATACTAGAAGACTGGTAAGGAAATCAAGATGGGAAGAATTAGAGGAAGTAAATGTTCTAATCCTCAGGGTAAACTAAAGGGCTAATTTGAGGGAATATTAGAGTTGGCTCTGAGCTTTTCTGGCAGCCAGAGTGAAAAAGGAAACAGGTAACTGATGAGCTCTGTCATCAGAAAGGGTGGGAGAGGCATTCTCAGGCCTCAAATCTTCCCTGTCACTGAGTCCCACTGGCTTGGGGACCCTTGCAGATGCCTCTCCTTCTCCCCCCTGGAGGCAGAGGCACAGCCTATTTCTCCCTGGTATCAGTCCAGTCCCCACCCCTTACAGGAGGTGACAAGCCTGGAGTCAGACCAGGTTGTGTCACCATGGACAAGCTGGCTGACCTCTTGAAGCCTCACATTGCGCCCCCCCACAACCATGTCGTGGGGCTGCTGTGAGTGTTAGATAGTGATGTATGCAAGGCACTTGGCAGAGCAACTGCTTGGTAAATATCCACTGGCCTTGTTCCTGCTGTCTCTACTGTTATCTATTTGCCCCTTGTCCAGAGCTTTAGCTTCTGTGAGCCTCAATTTCTTCACCTGTGCAATGGTGATAATCATTCCCACCTTCCAGAGTCCTAAGCCTCCAGCGTGGTGCCCGGCTATAGTACCATGCTACATTTTAGAAGTGGGATCAGCAGCTATGGCAATGTGGGCAGGTAGCGCTGGGCTCCAGGTGCTTGGAGCACTGTTCCCGAGCTCCTGTCCAGCCACCACTCACTCTCAGGCCCTGGGAGGTGAGAAGGGTGTCCACATTACAGAGGAGGAGCCTGAGGGAGGGAAAGTCTATGGTGAAAGATGGACAGGGAACCAGCCCAGGGGCCCCAGGGGCGGTCCCAGCAGTGGTAAAGAAGGGAGGGGACAGGTTATGGGGCAGGGCAGGGCAGGCCTGGGAGCTGTCTTGGCTGGTGCCTCTGAGTGCCCTCCTGTGCTTGGCTCAGGCACAAGAGCAAGAAGAAAGCCTTCACCAAGGCCTGCAAGAGATGGCGTGATCCTGATGGCAAAAAGCAGCTCCAGAAAGACTTTGCCGCCATGAAAAAGTACTGCAAGGTCATTCGCGTCATCGTCCACACCCAGGTCAGCCCCAGCCCCATCCACACCCAGTTAGTCAGGGTGGCCAGTCCGTCCTTCACATTGGCTTCCAGGAGCCCTGGAAAATGTCAAGCTAAAAATATCCCATGCACCAGGCATGGGCCCAAAGGTTTTGCTGCCCAGCCATACTGGCCACTGCAGCCCAGGGATGCTGGTTATGAGTGCACTCTGAGGGACTGTCAGCCATTGGCCACCACCCAGTAGTCAGCCAGTAGTCATGCCCTGAGGGCCTGGGCCTCCGGCCAAAAGTCCAGTGTGCAGGACTGGCCACCTTCTGTTGGCACAAGTGTGTGTATGAGTCAACGTTTGTACCTGAGGTCCAGGTCGATTGGGTGCACAGGTAACCAACACCCTCCTGACTTCTTCTGGAACATTCCTTGGGCATCTTCTCTTGAGAGAAGGCTTCCCTAGGCCCCCCAACTAGAGCCTCCCATGTCCCCCTGACCGCCACCTCACCTGTTCCTTGCACCCTTACAGTTCCTAGTTAACTATGTCCTGGGTTAATGTCCATCTTTCTCACCAGACTTGAGCTCCATGGGGGCAGAGTCTGTAGGGGCAGTGTCCCCAGCACCCACCGAGAGCCTGGTATGCAGCAGATGCTCCACAAATACTTGTTGTTGAGCACTAGGCTGTGATCTAACTTGTTTCCTGCTTCCATCTGTGTGTCCCCACAGCCTGTGCCAGAGACATTTACAAAAATGAATCAAATCAGGTCACACCCCGCACTTGCAGTAAAAGCCTGAACTTCTCCCACTGGCTGATATGAACTGCCTGGCCCAGCCCCTGCCCACCTCTAACCCCATCATGTACCACACTCCTAGCCACCATGGTCTCCTTTCTGTTCCACCAACTCCCCAGGATCTTTCCTGCCACAGGGCCTTTGCATGTGCTATTCTTGCTTATCAAAAAACTTCTTCACCCAGTGGCTCTTTTTTGTTATTGCTGTCACCTCCTCAGGGAGGCCCTCTCTAACCACTGTCTGTGAAATAATGTCCCCTTCAATGTTCTATTACTTAGCCCTCTCTGAGAGTTTACTTGGTTTCCAACTGTCCCTTGCCTAGACAGTGGCCTAGGAGGGCTGGGACCCGTACCCCAGTACCTAACATGGCACACGACACATAGCTGGATGAGTGCAGGCGAGAAAGCCTGCTGTGCCATGTCTGCACATGGGCTGTGACCTGCCAACCACACTGTGTCTGCCGATGGAGGTGTGACCCACTGGGACCCGGCCGGCTATGCTGTATCGGTAGACAGGGATGTGACCTGCTGGGACCCAGCTGGCTGTGCTGTCTCTGTAGATCAGGGGTGTGGCCGTGCCCTGACTTACAGATGAAGCTGCTGCCCTTCCGGCAGAAGAAGGCCCACATCATGGAGATCCAGCTGAATGGTGGCACAGTGGCCGAGAAGGTGGCCTGGGCGCAGGCCTGGCTGGAGAAGCAGGTGCCGGTGCACAGTGTGTTCAGCCAGAGTGAGATCATCGATGTCATCGCTGTTACCAAGGGCCGTGGCATCAAAGGTAGCTCTAGGGAAGGGCAGCGGCAGCTCCAGGGAAGGCTGCCTGGGGGGTCAGGGCCAGGCTGGCCACTCAGTCCTTCCCACTACAGGGGTCACAAGCCGTTGGCATACCAAGAAGCTGCCGCGGAAGACCCACAAAGGGCTGCGCAAGGTGGCCTGCATCGGTGCCTGGCACCCTGCTCGCGTAGGCTGTTCCATTGCCCGGGCTGGCCAGAAGGGCTACCACCATCGCACAGAGCTCAACAAGAAGGTGCGTCCGCAGCCTGCGCCATACTCCCAGCTCCCAGCAGGTGGGGCACATGACCCAGACACTGCCTGCCCCTGCAAAGGCTCTGAGATGCTCCTACCAGTGCCTGAGCCAGAGCACAAGTGGCTGATGGATGTGGACATGCCGCTGGCCCCACAGGTCCCCTCCTGCCCCAATGTGTCTCTTCTCCTGGCAGATCTACTGCATTGGCCGGGGGCCACACATGGAAGAGGGGAAGCTGGTCAGGAACAATGCATCCACCAGCTATGACGTGACTGACAAGTCCATCACACCACTGGTGAGGGGCATCCAGGCTGGCCAAAAAGGCCTGGTGTGGGCGGGGGCCAGCCCGGAGGCCCTGTGCCTGGCTGGGTGCTACCCGGCCTCAAGGGCTCAGGAGGTGGGGCCTGGTGGACTTCTCCACTGTCCCAAGTATTCTGCAGCAGGCACCACTGAGCAGCCACCTGGGTGGATGGGACCCCTGCAGCTCCCCATGCCCCTCCACCTTTCTGACATGGAGAAGCGGTGACCAAACAAGCCCTTGGAGGTGTCACCTCCACCCCTGGATGCTGGGCACAGGGCTTCTTCCATCTGGGCTGTTCTCCCAGCACCCTCTAAATCGGCAGCCCCTTTCCCAGGCCTGGCCCCTGACTCAGCCTCCCCCGCAGGGTGGCTTCCCCCACTACGGGGAGGTCAACAATGACTTTATCATGCTCAAGGGCTGCATCTCAGGCACCAAGAAGAGGGTCATCACACTGAGGAAGGTGGGCTGGGGATTGAGTGCCAGAGTGGGGCGGGGAGGCCAGCAGGAGGAGGGACTCACAGCTGGGGGGCGGGGGCAGAAAGAGGGGGGTTCTGGCAGGAGCTGGGGTGAAAATTCTGGGAAGCGGGAACTGTGGAAGCAAAGATGTGGACAGGGGGCAACAGGTGGGGGGGCGCTGGCCGGGGGGGCGCTGGCCTCAATGCTCCCCTGTCCTGCGGGTCCCCAGTCCCTCCTGGTACACCACAGCCGTCGGGCCCTGGAGAACATCCAGCTCAAGTTCGTTGATACCACCTCCAAGTTCGGCCACGGCCGCTTCCAGACTGCCCAAGAGAAAAGGGCCTTCATGGTGAGTCAACCCGGTCCCTGGACTGCCTGCTCTTGTCGATACATTCCCCTATCCCAGGGTAGGAAGGAAGCTGGAGCAGATGAGTGCGGCAGGACGCCCCCTGCACTCATTTACAGGAGGGGGAGCTTTCGGAGTACAGCCCTGGCCGCTGACTCGTGTTGGAAGAGATGGTAGGGGCCGTCGGAGTGGACCGCAGGGCCCACCGTGGGTTAGCCTGATGACCGCCAGGAGCTGTATCCTCAGCCAGACCCCTATAACAAACGCTCCTTCTGCCCCTCCACCCTAGGGCCCCCAGAAGAAACACCGCGAGAAAGAAAAGCGGGAGACCTCGGGAGACTTCTAGGCGGCGGCGTCGGATGGACCCTGAAAGACGCGTGGCGCGTCCCCGCCTGCCCCCTCTTGTCTAATAATAAAGGCCTGGGGCTGTTCTTCCCGTAGTGTCTCAGGAATGGGGGGCCCGGAAAGGCTGCACTGGACCGTGGCCCAGGGTTCAAGGCCAAGGACAGGACGAAGGGACGCGGCCCTGAGGGTGGGGCCGTGACCGGCACCCCAAATCCGGGGCCTGGCCCCAGGTGCGCTCGGCATTTCACACCTGCGCTCCAGCATAGCTCAATGGCGCGTCCTGAAGTTTGGGAGAGGCGGGGCCCCCGGGCGGAGCCCAGCGGAGGGATTGGAGCCAGTCCTCAGGGGGCGGGGCCTCGGGGAAATGGCCCAACAGCCGTCCTTCTGAGGGGCCGTCATTGATGGGCGGGGCGTACTGGGAAGACGGGATAGGACAGGTCCACGGGGGGGGGCGGGGCCTACTGAGAAGGCGGGCGAAACCCTTGCCCCAGGAAGAGTGTGGTTCCGGGAGGGGCGGGGCCTCAGAGGGTCTCGGGGGGAAATTGCCTTGGTGTTCCTGGATGTGATTGGTCTCCTCGATAGGGGGGCCGTGATCCCGAGTGTGATTGGTTCTGGGAGAAGGGGCAGGCGGCGGGGCGGGGCGGGGCGGGGCCCGGCCGTCCTGGGGTCTGTGGCCTGTGGGCTGTCGCATGCGGCAAGCGCGCAGCGAGCCCGGAGGCGCTATGTCTTTCTGCAGTTTCTTCGGGGGCGAGGTTTTCCAGAACCACTTTGAGCCGGGTACGGCCTGCGGCCCCCTCCTGGGAGGGCAGCTGGGTGGGGGCAGCGCAGGAAGGGGGCGTCGCTGCCCTCGGGTGATGGAACCCCGGAGCTCCGGGAATGAGGGCTAGCGGGGCCGCCGTGGAGGAGCGTACATGGGTGAGGGGATCGCGGAAGAGGGGGCGTCTGGGGGACCCGGAAGGGGAAAGGGACATTATAGGCGGGGTCGCAGTCCTTGAGTTCAGGCGGTGACACGGGAGGACTGTGTCCGGCAGGGCGTCCTACGGGGGAAGGGCAGATGGGGTGGGGTCGGGATCTGGGTCAGGGTCGAGACTTGGAAAGGGCGGGGTACACAGGCGCAGTGGAAGGGCTTGTGCAGGGGACCCTCCATGGGGCCTGCCCCAGATGTTGTGGCCCTCCCTATTCCTCATTCCAGGACCTGCGGGTTTTAAAGTCCGCAGACACAGAAGGTCTCGTTGGCATTCTAATGTGCTGGGCTGCTGCCTCCCCCACCTGCTTAGAGCCTCCTCGTTGGGTAACCAGGAGTGGCTACCTTGGCTTCGTTCCTGGTCCAGCCCCTGTCCTCTTGGCCATTTAAGTTTGAAGTTTGGCCAGACAGCCTGGGGGATGGGTGTTCTGTGAAAGGTCTGTCCTCAGCCCTGGCCCCAGGCTCTGGGAGCGTCTGATGAGCTTCTTACTGGGCTGGGCCTGCCTGGTAATGGACTAATCTGGTAAAAATATGGGCACAGGCAAAACCAGGACAGTCAGTCTTTCTGGGACTGGATCTCTCCAGGGAGGCAAGTGGCTGGCAGCATCGCTGGGCAGCTGTGTTGTCAGCTGTGACAAGGCCGCCTGGGCAAAGCCCTACCCTGAGACCCTCTGGCTCTGGGGCCTTGGTTGTCCCCAGGCTGCTCAGGCAAACCAGAAACTTCACTCCCATGTAGCTACTGAGCTTCGTCTTTGCTTCCACCTGAAGTTCTTGGCAAAGGCCTGGTAGCTCACAGACATCCTGGGAGGCTGGGGGCAGGGGGAACAGAAAGGTGCTTCAGGGCCCCTGGAGTAGGGCTCCAAACAGTTTCCTGTTTTTGAGCTTTCAACAATTTTGCAAGTTAGTTTTGCAACTCTTTCCCCCGCTCAAAGTGATCTTCAGGGAATGAGTTGAAATCAGCCTTTCTCCTTGACCCTTCTATTCCATCTTCCTGGGCTCCCCGTCTGTCCAGGGACCATTCTTCTCCTGCCTGGAGAAAAGGCTGGTGGGTGGGTGATCAGCCCGGGGTTTCAGTGGTCACTTGAGAAAGGGGGTCCAGTGGGAGGCGCTGAGTGCTAGAGTGCCACTGTGCGGGACCTGCCTGCACGTGGGGGTGCTGTGTACCTATCTGCCTGCCTGGGATTCTTCCTGGTTGCACACGGTCCAGCCGTAGCTTCCTTATCTGTAAAATGGAAATGCTGGCCTTTACTCGGCTAGTGGAAGCGTCCATGAGACAAGTGTGGTTGGCACATACCCTAAACTGGTCAATGCTAGCTCAGCGGTGTGTCTCCCCTGCAGAGTCAACAGCGCAGCCCATGGGTGGTGGTGTGGGGAGGGTCTACGGCCCACCCTTGGAATGGGGGCAGCTCTGTTCTCCTGGGTTGAGAGCCTGCCCCCAGAAGAGCTGGATCTCCACGCCTCTTGTTTTACCTCCTTCTGCCCCTAGGCGTCTATGTGTGTGCCAAGTGTGGCTATGAGCTGTTCTCTAGCCGCTCAAAGTACGCACACTCGTCCCCATGGCCAGCGTTCACTGAGACCATCCATGCCGACAGTGTTGGCAAGCATCCGGAGCACAACCGGCCTGAAGCCTTAAAGGTGGGTGCTGGCAACAGGGGGTTCTTTGTGTGCGCCCCCAACTCTAGGGGCTGAGAGCCTGTCTGTTTGAGGCCTCTGGCTCCAGCCAGGGGAGCTGCCCCCCTGAACTATTGGAGGAGCCTGGTGTCCTGGTGTGAACATAGGAAACAGGATATCATTTCTGGTACCAGCACCAGGACGAAGGTCAATGTCCTGTGTCAGCAGCTCACTTGGGAATGGGCATGCAGAGAGGAGCACTGCCTGCTGGTGGCCCCACAGGTCATCACTGCAGCTGTGCTTCATGGGCTGGGTGCTCACGTGGCTGCTGTGTGGTCTTCCTAGGTGTCCTGCGGGAAATGTGGCAATGGGCTGGGTCACGAGTTCCTTAACGACGGCCCCAAGCGGGGGCAGTCCCGCTTCTGAATATTTAGCAGCTCATTGAAGTTCATCCCTAAAGGTGAGTGTGTATCAGGGCAACAGGCCTGCTGAATGTTTTGGGGGTCCAAGGTCAGAGAGCACATCATTTGTTCTTTGTTCATGTACAATGACCACATCACACTGCCCAGGGTCACCCCAAGAGATGGCAGCAGAGCCGGGATGAGGGGATTGACGTCCTGCCTCCTCTGCCTGCTTGATCACAGGTGGCCCAGAAGGGGCACCCAAGGGCTGGTATGGCGAAGGACCTTTCTGGAGATCTGGCCTTTCCCTGCAGCTGGGTGGGCAGAGGCTGAGGGTCTGGCTGCAGGCTCAGACTTGCTTCTCACCTTCTCTGTGCCTGCTTCCTCCTTGCCAAGTGGCATGGGAGGAGCACCTGCATCACAGGGCTGTCAAGGACAAAGGCAATCAAAGCCAGGCACAGGCCAGGCACATTGTAAATGCTCAGTAACCACATGCTCTGGTTGGTGCTGTGCTTACTGTGGCTTGTTGGTGTCTGGGGAGCTGTGTTTCATTTCTGTGTTCTCTCTGAGCTCAGCTGAGACATCCTGATCTCTGGTGTGGGTCTCCCATCACATAAAAAATCTAAACCCACTGCCGTTGAGTCAGTTCCCACTCATAGCAACCCTATAGAACAGAGTAGAACTGCCCCATGGGGTTTCCAAGGTGGTCATCTTTATGGAAGCAGACTGCCCCAACTTTCTCCTATGGAGCAGCTGGTGGATTCCAACCACTGACTTTTTGGTTAGGAGCTAGGCACTTAGCCACTGTACCACCAGGGCTCCTTTCTCATCACATAAACCCTTCCAAATCTCCACCCTTCACCTACAGGCCTGTCTTTCTGGGGACCCCTCCCCAGGCTTTGTTGCACTGATCCCAACACAGTTTCCTCCTCTGTAAAATGCAGTTGCTCACAGCACCTCCCTGCTGCCCTCGTTGTGGGGGTTAAGTGGGGGTGTCTGTAAGGGCCTCACACACAGTAATACTTTCAGCCATTTGTTGTTATTGGTCTGTGTGAAAGAAGAAGAGACTCCTGCTTCTCCTGCAGGCTTCAGGGGACACAGTGGGGGCACACAGACCTCCCCACATTTGGCATCTGCGTCCCTCCAGCTCCCCGGCCGGTGGATTGTGGGGCGCACCAGTCTAGGGAAAGGTGTCTGAAGTTGTTTCTCTCCCCTCTCTCCTTTCTTTCAGGCAAAGAAGCTTCTGCCTCCCAGGGGAAGTAAGGAGGCAGCCCACACCTCCCAAGTGGCCACACACATCCACCACACTGTGGTCACCTCTCCTTGGAATTAGAGCCCACTGACATTCAGCGGGGGAAGGTGGGATAAGGTGGGGCGGGGGCTGGAACAGCAGAAGCACAAGTAGGTGTTTCTTGTTCACCCATACCCCTCTTTGCCAGGATGGGGCCGAGGGGCCAAGCAGTTGTCTCATCTTGGCCTTAGAATCTCAAGGCTGGGACTCTTGGCTTCGTGGGTCTTGAATAACATCAAACCCCCAGCTTCTTTTCTCAGCCTGGCTGCCTCTCCCTTCCTGTCTGGACTCACCCCTGTGGGGCCCAATTCCCAGAGGGGCTCTGACACTCACCAAAGCCCATGCTAACCCCTAAACTGTGAGAGAGATACAGGGCAAGTGGAGGCTGTCCCAGCCAGCTGTTCCAGCCTGGTCACTGCATGATTGGCTCTGGTTAAACCCTTCCAGGACCACCAGGGCACTGATGGCTTGTGACCCACTGGGGGAGCAGGTTGATGGCATAGCCCCTGACCTGTCTATGAGAGGCAAACCCCTGAGCCCCAGGTCACAGTCTATGCAGATACAGCTGCCTCGCCCAGCTTGGGAAGGCAGCTGTTGCTCCATGACCTCCGAAGAGCTCCAGGCGAGCCGTCGAGGTCCCATCCTACAGTCCATGTCCGCAAAGTCCCTTCCCAGGCTGTGCCTTAACATGTGTGCTCCAGAGCTCTTGCCATCCAGGCAGTGGGAGATGCTGGAGCCCCCCCACCCTCTTGAATCCTCTCTGGAGCCAGCAGGTGGAAATCATTAAACTAAGGATGCCCAGGCCTACCGCCTATTGATGTCACAGATGTCAGGATACACACAGCAGGCACAGTTATTTCATTTGTTCAATTATCTATTGAGTCCATGGTCCATGCAGTCCTGTGCTCAGTGCTGGGGATGGGGCCATGAGCAAGACAGGCAAGGTCCTGTCTGGAGGGGCTTATGTCTTCCCTGGGGAGACAGACAGTTGACCAGTGTTCTAAGATATCAGCAGGTTGGTCCAGGTGAGAGGGCAGGCGGGGGTTGGGAGGGGTCAGCATTAACAAAAAGCAGTGAGGTGGCCCTGGCTGAGGAGTCCCTTTCAGGAGGGGCTTTTGTATGCGCTGGGCTGCCCTCCTCATTTGGAAGATGTATCCATCTCTGCCCTGCTAGGGGCCAGCTGGAATCATCCCGATTCCAGCTCGCCTGTTCTCTGTCTTCCTCCTGCGTGGACCCTTCTAGATCCCAAGCTGGTCACTGCTCAAGTGGAGCCTGGCTCTGCGCTGCCGTAGACATGGAGGGTCTGATGGGTCCTCAGGGACTGCCCCAGCCCAGCCTTGCCCAGAGGCAGCCCTGCAGGTGAGTGGGGAGTGAGCATTAGTGTGTGGGTGCAGGGGACATCTTCACAGTCACCCACATGATGAGTCTCACGGTAACCTGAACTGCAGGTACTTCTGCAGGCAGGAAAGGGTGGCCCAGAGAGGTGGAATGACCTGCCTGAGGCCACATAGCTGGGAGAATGGGGAGGAGCTGCTCCTTGCCATCATGGGCTGCTGAGCAGGGCCCAGCTCAGGCCAAGAGGTGTTGGATGGTGAGGGAAGGCCTGGTGGGACTGCATGGTGCTCCTCTACCTACACCTGCCCTTCTCCACTCTTCACCCAAAATGAGAAATACCAGCTCTGGGAAGGCCTTGGCCACCTCTGAGACCAGACATGGCAGTTGAAACCCATCCAGTGGCCTGAGGGAAAAAGACCTGGTGATCTGCTTCGGTAAAGATTACAGCCAAGAATACCTTGTGGGGCAGTTCTACTCTGTAACACATGGGGTCAGCAGAAGTCAGAACCAACCTGATGACACCGAACAACAATTTGGGGGCAGCAGGCACATTGCTTGTGCTTGGGGCAGTGACCAGGCTCTTCTCCCCTCTCACAGCACCCTGAACTCTGAGTCCTGGGCCAGCAGTCCCTGAGTGGACACCAGGGCTCAAGAATAGGAGCTTCCTCCTGCAAACTGGGCCAGGTGTTTAGGGTCACTTCCCTGGGCTTGGACCTGTAGCAGGGTGGGATAAAGGACCTTTTCTGCTGGAGCACAGACAGTTGGCTAGGAGGGTGCTTGGGATGTGAGAGCTACAGGGGCAGTGACTGGGTCCCTGCACTCCAGATACCCCTCACTTATTTGCATATCCACGTTAATTGGATGGGGGTGGGCCAGGAAGATTCAGTGGGGCTGGCAAGCAGTGACCCCCCAGGGGTGGGGAGAGCAGGGTGAGCCCCACCCCGAGGCCTCCTTGCGCTGGTGGAAGGCCATGCATGCATAGACCCTGTCTGCAGAGGCTGCTGGAGCAGGGGGATGGCATTTCTAGTTCCTAGAGTGTTTCATGTGGAATCATAAATCACCCTGCGCCCCTATCCTGCTGGGTTACACCACAACCTCCCGATAGTGGCCCCAGTGCTGGGTTACATCACAACCTCCCGATAGTGGCCCCTCGAGAAACAACGCTTTGAGGGCCAGGCTCCCCTTCCCTACCTGTGTCTCCTTCCTTGCCAGGTGGAGCCTCTGGGAGGGTCGGGGATACGGGCAGGCAGGGTGGGCACCCGGGCTACGGTGGGTGGAGAAAGAAGAAATGTATCTGGGACGCCTTCGATCCCAGCAGGATCCCCAGGGCAGCACACATAAACGTCTGCAGAATGGATGGGTGAAGTTACGATGCTTTGGACTTCAGCTCAGTCGTGGCTTTCCCTTCCCCTGGTTATAAGTGACACGAGTGGCAGCCGTGACCCTGATGCGAGTGCGGCCGGGGGCAGGTCCTGACCATGCGCGTGGGCAGGGCGGCTAGGAGGGGGCGTCCGGAGGGGTTGGCGTAGGGCACCGCCAAGCCAGGCCGAGGCCACCACTACACACCCGTTCCCATACACAGCCCTGGTAGGAGGCCCAGCGCGACCACCCAATCCGAACCCTAGTCCTCAAGGGCATCTCCCTGGGGAGTGGGCACCGAGGCCGTGCGCTGCGTCGACCCGCAAGAGACAGTCTCTGCCCTGCGGGTACGTCGTGGCACGCTGGCTCCTTGCGCGTCGCACTGCGCAGGCGCGCGTGGGGCGAGGGCACCGCTGCAGTTTTCCGAGGCGCCGCCGGAGGCGTAGTAGCCGCTCGCCTGAGAATCTCGGGTACCCGTGGCCACCCCCATGGGGTACAGAGTGGTCAGCGCGGGCGACCCCAGTTCCCTCGGCCCACGGGGACACAGGCCGAAGCTTCCCTGCGCCCTAAGGTGCGGGGACCGGTGGGGGGAACCCACCTTTGTTGAGCTTCGCGAGAGTGACGGGTGCAGGGGGAGCAGTCGAGCCCCGAGCTGCCCCTTCCTGAGTCAGCCAGAGCTGGGCCGGGCCCGGGGCCGACCTGGGAACGGCGGGGGAGGGACATGGGTGGAGGCTGGATGCTCCTAGCCAAGCTCCAACCTCTCTCCCGGGCAGTGGGCGGGGCCCACGTTACTGATGCCTCGCCCCCTCCCCCTACTGCCACCTGGCCCGCCCCAGGAACTAGGTCCTAGGGCTCTACCTCCCTGCATCCCTCACCTGCCCACTTCTCTCCCCACAGTTTCGACCTCCTTGTAGTCAGCCTCTCCCAGCCAGAGTGATTTTTGCAAAATAGCAATCCGGAGGGACCAGTGCCTGAAGAAGGACGTCATGCTTGGTAAAGTAGAGGGTCAGCGAAAAGGAGGAGGGCCCTCCACAAGAGGGATCGACACAGGGGCTGCAACAATGGGCTCATGCATAACAACCATTGTGAGCATGGCACAGGACCCGGCAGTGTTTCCTTCCGTTGTACATGTTGTTAGATGCTATCGAGTCAGTTCAGACTCATAGTGACCCTACGTACAACAGAACAAAACACTGCCCGGTCTTGTGCCATCGTTATAAACTTTGTTATGCTTGAGCCCGTTGTTGCAGCCACTGTGTCAATCCATCTCGTGAAGGGTCATCCTCTTTTTCGCTGACCCTCCACTTTACCAAGCCTGATATCCTTCTCCAGGGACTTGTCCCTCCTGGTAACATGTCTGTCATGGATTGAATTGTGTCCCCCCAAAAATGTGTATATCATCTTGGTTAGGCCATGATTCCTAGTGTTGTGTGGTTGTCCTCCATTTTGTAATTGTAAGGTTATGTTGAGAGGATTAGGGTGGGATTGTAACACCACCCTTACTCAGGCCACCTCCCTGATCCAGTGTAAAGGGAGTTTCCCTAGGGTGTAGCCTGCACCACCTTTTATCTTCCAAAAGATAAAAGGAGAGGAAAGGAAGCTGAGAGCTGGGGACCTCATACCACCAAGAAAGAAGCACCGGTAGCAGAGTGCGTCCTTTAGACCCAGGGTTCCTGAACAGAGAAAGTCCTACTCCAGGGGAAGATTGACGTGAAAGACCTTTCTCCAGAGCTGACAGAGAGAAAAAGCCGTCCCCTGGAGCTGACGCCCTGAATTTGGACTTCTAGCCTACTATAGGGTTGCTATAAGTCGGAATTTATTCAACGGCAATGGGTAGGGTAGGTAGGGTAGACTGTGAGAGAATAAATTTCTCTTTGTTAAAGCCATCCACTTGTGGTATTTCTGTTATAGCATCACTAGATGACTGAGACAGAATTTGGTACCGAGACAGTGGGGTGCTGCTCTAACAGATACCTAAAATTTGGAAGCAGTTTTGAAACTGAAAATGGGTACAGTTGTGGCAATGGCAGAGGACCCGAAGAAGCAGAGAACTTGCAGAGAAGTGGCAGCAGCAGAAAATAAGCAGCAGCAGAACCAGGAGACCAGCGTGAGATGGTGCTAGAGCTGACCCATGGAGTGAGAGACCTGAGTGCCTGTGCACAGAAGGCTTCCTGGTGGAGTGGGGTGCCTCTGGGCACTTACTTATTGGTGGAACTAGACTTGCCAACCCACAGAGCAAGAAATCTGAGTGCCTGTGCACAGGAGGCTTCCTGGTGGAGTGGGGTGCCTCTGGGCACTTACTTATTG
The DNA here is from genome assembly GCF_030014295.1 of Loxodonta africana. NCBI lineage: Eukaryota > Metazoa > Chordata > Mammalia > Proboscidea > Elephantidae > Loxodonta > Loxodonta africana. The sequence goes on along the minus strand of NC_087353.1, from coordinate 55,249,498 downwards.
GTGGAACTAGACTTGCCAACCCACAGAGCAAGAAATCTGAGTGCCTGTTCACAGGAGGCTTCCTGGTGGAATGGGCTGCCTCCAGGCACTTATTGACAGAGTTACTGAGCTTTGAAATAGTTGCCCCAGCTGGGCAGACGCAGACATGAGGCCCCAGAGCTGAGGGGCCAATACCAGGAGCTAAAGAGACAAAGAGCAGAAGCTAAAGAGACAAGGAACAAAAGAAGCCTGAGCTGCCTCAGTCTCAAAAGGTATGGTCACAACCTCAGGGGTTTCAAAGGGTGGATCCATGGCCTTTGGTGTTTCTAAGGGTGGAGTTGCCACTTAGATGGACTAGGAGAATGATGTGTCTAAAGCCAAGGGAGCAGACTTGCTGTCCCAGTGGGCCTGGAAGGTGGAGCTGAAGCCCAGGGCCAAGGGGCCTCCACTCAGAATCCAGAGAGTGTGACCAGTACCTGGAGTCTGGAGGGCAGGGCTCTTGGGTAAATGGTCTCAGAGAACAGGATTATTTTCAAAGCCTTGAGGGCTAATGTAATGTGTTCTGCTGACTTGCTTGGTGCCTGTTATGTTTTCTTTTCCTGCAATTTCTCCTATTTGTAACGGAAATGTCAGCTTGTGCCTGTTCTGCAGATAACTTGTATTCTAGATTTCACAGATGAAGAGGAATTTTTGGATTTTAGACTCAGAGTTGATTTAATACTTTTGGTATTATTTGATGGGGTAAACGTGTCTTACATGTAGCAAGGACATGAATTTTTGGGGGCCAAAGGGTAGAATGTCATGGATTGAATTGTGTCCCCCCAAAATATGTGTCAACTTGGTTAGGCCATGATTCCCAGTATTGTGTGGTTGTCCTCCATTATGTGATTGTAATTTTATGTTAAAGAGGATTAGAGTGGGATTGTAACACCCTTACTAAGGTCACATCCCTGATCCAATATAAAGGGAGATTCCCTGGGGTGTGGCCTGCACCACCTTTCATTTTACAAGAGATGAAAGGGAAGCAAGAAAAGAGTTGGGGACCTCATTCCACCAAGAAAGCAGCGCTGGGAGCAGAGTGCATCTTTTGGACCTGGGGTTCCTGCTCAGAGAATCTCCTAGTTCAGGGGAAGATTGATACAAGAACCTTCCTCCAGAGCCGACAGAGAAAGGCTTCCCCTGGAGTTGACACCCTGAATATGGACTTCCAGCCTACTAGACTGTGAGAAAATTAATTTCTCTTTGTTAAAACTATCCACTTGTGGTATTTCTGTTATAGCAGCACTGGATGACTAAGACAGTGTCCAAAGTTTGTGAGAGTTAGTCTTGCCATCCTTGTTCTAAGCTGTATTTCTTCCAAGACAGATTTGTTTATTCTTTTGGCAGCGCATGGTATATTTAATATTCTTCACCAACACCATAATTCAAAGGTGTCAATTCTTCTTTGGCCTTCCTTATTTTTTGTTCAGCTTTTATATGCATATGAAGTGACTGAAAACACCCTGGCTTGGGTCAGGTGCACCTTAGTCTTCAAGGTGACATCTTTGCTTTTTAACACTTTAAAGAGGTCTTTTGCATCAGATTTGCCCAATGCAACACATCATTTGATATCTTGAATGCGGCTTCCATGGTGTTGATTGTGGATCCAAGTAAAATGAAATCCTTGACAACGTCAATCTTTTCTCTGTTTATCAAGATGTTGCTTATTGGTCCAGTTGTGAGGATTTTTGTTTTCTTTATGTTGAGGTGTAGTCCATACTGAAGGCTGTAGTCTTTGATCTTCATTAGTAAGTTCTTCAAGTCCTCTTCATTTTCAGCAAGCAAGGTTGTGTTATCTGCATAACGCAGGTTGTTAATGAGTCTTCCTCCAATCCTGGTGCCCTGTTCTTCTTTATATAGTCTATCTTCTCAGATTATTTGCTTAGCATACAGATTGAATAAGTATGGTGAAAGGATACAATCCTGACACACACTTTTCCTGACTTCAAACCACGCAGTATCCCCTTGTTCTGTTCGAACAAGAGCCTCTTGATCTATGTACAGGTTCCTCATGAGAACAATTAAGTTTTCTGGAATTCGCATTCTTTGAAATGTTATCCATAATTTGTTATGATCCACGCAGTTGTACATAGGGTCACTATTAGTTGGAACTGACTCGATGGCACCTAATAACATATCAGACAGATAAGCTGATGAGTGGTTCCCACAGGCCCTGCATGCTCTGTACGCGGCCAACTCAGGCTCTCCAGCTTGATTTCCCACTCCATAAATTGATAGCAGCATTATTTATCATAATTATGCTGTTTTATTGTCACACCCCTGCATTCAACCCTCTGAGCAAACCATGCTCCATTCTAGAAATATTCCTAGTGTTGTTGCCTCCTGGAGTTCGCTATTCTTCAACTTCCTTATCCCCCTTCCCAGAGCCAGAATCATTCTAGAAGCCTTTCCTGGTGACTCTGCCCAGTGGCTCTCCTCCCACCCCCAGGGGCCCTCAGTGGGCCTCCTGCGCATCTGAACAGATGCGTCCCTGCCATCCCCTACCGGCAGGTCTCATCCACCCGAGGTCACAGAGCTCCCCACAGGTGGTACCCACATCTCATCATTTCATTCCTCTCCCAAAATGTGGAGCCCGTGGGAGGCCACATACTGTGGCATCAAATGAATGCACGTCCAATTTCATTGCCTACTGCTCACTTCCTTTGGAGGGCGTACAACCTCAAGATGGTGGCCGGTGTGCCTTGCATGTTTCCAAGTGTGTGTCTGTGGTCTGCGGGATGCAGACCTGGGCGATCAGGCTCGGGTCACCGAGCTTGGGGCCAGAAGCACAGGGAAGACAAGCTGAGGGAGGGGGCTCCAGTGGCAGACTGAAGGGGAGGCTGCTGGGGAGGGGGCTGGGGGCTACCTGCAGGCAAGCTCCCTCTGTCCAAACCCCTCACCCCCAGACCTCAGGCCCTCCTGTCTGGCAGCCTTAGTCCTCATGCCCCCAGCACCTGTCTCCAGACTCGTTGCTTGTAAAACCCTGGAGATTATCCAAGGTTTAGGATTGGGCTTCATGTTATATCACATTTTATCTCCAGCCAAGATGTCTACCAGCTGCTCTGGGCTTCAAAGCGCTGGCAGCCATGCTCGAGCTCGGGAGGCGCTTGGGAGGAGAGGGACAGCAGGGCCAGGTGAGGTCTGCCTGAGGTAGAGTCAGCTTGTTGGCCCTGGGCTTCCCTTCCACCCTGGACTCCAGTGGCCATTTGGTCCCTTGGTCCCTCAGTGTGTGACTGCTCAGGGTGGTTCCTGAGCTAGAGAAGTTCTCATTCCTCTTCATTCCTGCCCATGGGAAGCTTTTCTTGTGGCCCCCGTGACCCTGGGAATCTGTTCTGCCCCTCAAACCCTGGCCAGCTCATGGCCCTTCTCAGGCTCAGCTCATCTCCAGGAACAAGACCCAGGTTCCAGGAAGCTGGGCAAGCTTGCCATCTGAGGCCGGTGCTGCTATCACCTTTGTTTTATAAAGAAGGAAAGTGAGGTTCAGAAAGGCTGGGTCACCTACTAGGAGGTGCAGAGCTGGGCTTGAATCAGGCCAGGAGTTACTCCAAAGCACATGCTGTTAGAATTGTTTTGGGCTGTGTCTGCCCAGCCCCCAGAGATGGCCTCCTGCCTCCTCTGAGGATAGCTCAGAGCAGTGGGCTGGGGTGGCTCTCTCAGGGACCCCTCCCTGGAGGGAACCACATCCTCTTTGTGCGCTGTGGAATCTAGCATCCATAGTGGAAAAATCCTACACAAATCAAGGACAGCTGGGCCTGCCCTCTGGGTGCAGCCACCTCCCCTTGCCCCTCTTACCAGCTTAGTAATCCCAAGCCGTTGAGGGAGTAGGTCTGGGGGCTAAGGGCGTGGTTCTGGGGGAGCGACTTCTTGGAGGCCCCACGTGTGTGAAACCTGCGCCAGCTGTCCCCCACAGAGGGAGTAACCCCGACACACACACACACACACACACACACACACACACACACACACAGAGTCACTCAACAGTTATGAGTGCCCCCTGGAGGTTAGGCACAGATCAACAGCAGGGACCAAGCCTCACCTGGTCCCTGGCCCTTGTGGAATTATGGGCATGTGGAGAAGACAGATGGGATTCAAAGATTACCCACAAATAAATAATCACAGTCAGTGAAGGGGACATGGAGGCTCCCCCACATAGCCGGGGCAGGGTCATGGTTCTGTGAGGCCCGGCAGGACCCTCTTGCTTCCTGACTTTGTGGCCCCCCCCAACTCCTGGGGTTTCTCTGCCTCCCCTAACCTCCCCTCACCACTGTCCCCTCCTTCTGTGGCCCTCCTTGCCATCTCCCTCAGAGACAGTGTTTACTCGATCCCCCATCTCCCCTCCCAAACCTCTCCTCTTGGCCATATGTTTGATGTCCCAGATAAGGAGAATGGACAGACTAGACAGACCCTCTCCTTGGTTGTCTGCCTGGGTGGGGGTTCAGACAAGGTGACAGGGAAATTGCACTTGGGCTGTTTGGGACCCTCAAAGCCATGGGCACCCGGAAGACACCAGCTGAGGAAGGAGGACTTGCTGAAAACTTTCCTTTTGTCAGAGGGGGTTCCATCATACAGAGGGAGGAGTGACCCTCTTAGGATGCAGGGACACCACCCACCATGTGCCCTATGGCCTGAGTCCTTTTAGGGCCCAAAACCACTTTTCACCAAGTGGCTCAGAAAGGGGGTCCACCGTCTGTAGGTTGCACAGGAGGGAGCAGTGGGGGTTGGGGGCTGGACCTTGGTGGCGAGGAGGGGTAGGCTCAGCATAAAGGAGCTGCTCAGATGTGTGGCTTGGGGAGGGCGCAGAAAGCAGTACTGTGAACAAGGAGCATGGAGAGGAAGTTCCTGAAATTACCAAATTTAACCTGCAGAAACAATTCATCAAAGGTTAAACCTAGAGCTGTCATATGGCCCAGCAATTCCACTCCTAGGCATGGACCCAAGAGAAATGAAATTATATGTGCATACAGAAACTTGTACACAAATGTTATAGTGACACTCTTCCTAATAGCCAAAAAGTGGAAACAACCCAAATGTCCAGCCATAAACAAAATGTGGTGCATCCGTACAATGGGCTGTCACACGCTCGTGGAGAGAGATGAAGTTCCGATACGTGCCATGACATGGGTGAACCTTGAAACATTATGCTAAGAGAAAGGGGCCAATCACAAAAGACCACACATTATATGATTCCATTTATATGAAATGTTCAGAACAGGCACCTTCATAGAAGCAGGAAGTAAACCAGTGGTTGCTGGGGAATGGGGAGTGACTGCTAATGGGCTCAGGGTTTTTTTGTGGTGATGAAAACATTCTAGAGTTCAATAGTGGTGATGGCTGCACAACTCTGAATGTACTAAAAACCACTAAATTGTATACTTCACATGGGTGAATTGTGTGGTATTGAATTGTATCTCAAGAAAGATAATACTGAAAAAAATACTCTTCAGAATCAGGATAAAGTCTCCACTGAGGAGCCAGAAGCTGGGAGGTGAGAGGAGCCTGCCTGAGGCCACGTGACTCAAGTGGGGCAGGGCTTGTACCCATGGGCATGTGGACTCTCAGGGCCTTGTTCCCTTAGCCACACCCAAGAGGGCCTGAGCTCTGCCTGGTTCCTCCGCCTGCCAGGTTCTCTCTGCTGCCCAGCCTTTATCCACGCTGTTTCCTCTCCCTGGGATAACGTTTTCCTCCTCCTTGCCATCACCTCCTCCAGGAAGCCTCCCTTGATGCCTCCTCTCATTCATATTCTTCCACAGACCAGCATTTATTGAGTGCCTACTGGGTTCCAGGCTCTTTGTTAGGTGCTGGGGATACACTAGTAAATAAGCAGTCTCCCATGGATGCCATTGAAGGTGTCCCCGATTTGCACCTAGCTCTCTTCTGCGAGCCAGATGGCAGTCAGAGCAGGGCGGGGGGCGGGGCGGGGAGAGCTTGGCCTTCAAATTCTCAAAGCACTCCTCCTCCCTGGACCTTACAGCCCCTTCCAATCCTACTCCCATGTTCCCTCCCCCGCCAACATGTTTGATGTCCTGTTGGTAAGTTCTTCCTGGAAAGTCCTTTGCCCCTCAAGCAGGTGGGGGACAAAGGAAAAGCATTCCTGGCAGAGGGAACAGCAGGAGCAAAGGTTAAGAAGTGGGAATGACTCTGGAGGTGCTGGTGCAGGGAGATGCTGGGCCAGCTGGGGAAAATGGATGCTGGAACTTGGAGCCCTGAATGGTGGCTGCTGAGACATGGTGCTGCAGGGTAGGTAGGGCCCTCTGCAGGTTGGCTCTAAGGTGGACCAGCCCATCTGGAACAAATCCCATTTTAAGCTAGACCAGAAGAACTTCCTGTGACCCTAGGAGTACCAGCATGTTGCCAAGACAGTGCCATGCCAACAAGCAGCCCATGGGGCTCCAGGCCAAGGCTTGCCTTGACAAGCAGAGGCACCCTTGGCATCTGGGACCCATGCTGGGGGTCCCGGCCTGTGGCCCCTCCAATCAGGTCTGCCCTGGGTAGGAGCTTGGGAAAGTCTGTGGGTCACAGAGATCCTCCGGCCCTCGGAGGGTCTCAGGCTGCTAGGACTTGTCCAGATGCCATTAGACCCAGTAACAACTCGTTAGTGAGCAGAACCCAGGGCAGAGGCCTCTTGGCATCAGCTGACGAGGAGCCTGAGCCCTCCAGGCATCCAGTGCTCAGCCCTGAAGACTGCAGCAGGGGCAGAGAAAGGACACAGGTCCAACTCCACTTCTACCTGGGACCCTGGGCACATGCTCACCCTCCCCAAGCCTTGTCCCCTTCCTGTCTTCCTGGGTTTGGTAAGCCTGGAGGTGTGTAAGGCTACAGGGTGCCCAGAGCCTAGCAAGTCTCCAAATGGAGAGTTGCCCCTGAGCTCTGTAGCTCACTGCCCCTCAGAGGGCAGGACAGGGGCTCTTCCTTCTGCAGCCCCCAGCACAGGACTCCCGAAGTCCTCACCCTCAACGGGGAGCCACTTTTCCAGAGTCCCAGTGGGTCACTGATGCCCCAGGGGAATAGCAAGTGGGCCAGGCCGAGCAGACAGGGTCGGGCGGTAGAAAGGGTCAGTAGACCTAGGTCTGAGTTTCACCTCGCCCACTGGACCCTTGGGGAAGGCGCCTCTCTCGCTGAGCCTGTTTCCTCATCTTTTTTTTAATATGATACTTGGCTAGCTGTCTCCACGGTGCAGGGCTGTGGCGCAGATACATGGCAGGGCGGACTGCCCTGAGTGTTTAGGACGTGCCAGCATCTTCATTCCCAACCCAGATGTCCCCGGACATTCCCCGGGAGCCCTCTCTGAGCATGAGGTTGCCGGCCTGGCCCGATTCTCCCTTCGCAGGCCGGGTGCGTGGGGTCCATGGCCCTCTTGGTGCGCGGAGGCTGGGCCGGAGCACCTGCCGCTCCGCCCCCGTCCGGGAGGGGCCTGGATCACCTTCCAAGAGCGAAGACTGTCACCACCCTGCGTCCTGACCCGCAGCCGCTGGCTGCCCGCGCGCAAGGGTGAAGATGCCGACTGTCCGAGCGGCTGCGACCATGTACTCCTGCGCCCAGATGTCGGTGGGTGCCCGCCGGTTTCAGGTGTGGAGGAGACCCGGGAAAGGGCGGGGCGTCCGAGGGCGGGACGCTCAGGCCCCACCCCGCGCCCGCTTCCACGCTGTGCGGCCAGACAGTGAAGCCGAAGCCGAGTCGCCCGTGGCCTTAGCGCGGCGCAGCCGGGATGCGCGCCCGCCTGCCGCCCCCGTTCCCGGGCCTGGGCACGGCGCGACTCCATGGCAGGTAGCGGCGGCCGGGCCAACGCGGCCGGGAGCGCGGGGGCCGGATCCAGGATCGGCGGGGCCGGGCCAGGGGCCGCACTGAGGGCGCCCTGCGCGCTGCTGCTGCTGGTGGTGCTGGTGCTGTGCGCTTACTGCCTGGGCGCCGTCCAGGGCCGCTGCCTGTCCACCGCCCGCGCCCCCGTGCCGGCTCCCGCGGCGCCCCGTGCCGCCCGCCGCCCGGGGGTACCCAGCCTGCGAGTGGCCAGCGGCCACGGCCGTCAGCGCTTCCCGCAGGCGCTCATCTTGGGCGTGAAGAAAGGCGGCACGCGCGCGTTGCTGGAGTTCCTGCGGCTGCACCCCGACGCGCGCGCTCGGCTCCGAGCCCCACTTTTTCAACAGGTGCTACGAGCGCGGCCTCGCCTGGTACCGGTGAGCGCCCGGCCCGCCAGCCCGCCGACCTTGGTGCGCCTCCCTCGAGTCTGCCCGGCCTAGTGTGCCTTGGTGTCTCGCTGAGGCCGCGGAAGGCATCGGATCCGAGACCAACCTCGGTGGGGAGTTGTGGACTTTACGGAAAGGAGGGGCAGTCTCCGGCTGGGGGTCCCTGAATCTTGGAAAGCTCTGGTTCGGGGCTGCTGAGGTGTCTCAGCAAGGCGGGGGCTGGAGGCGCGGTGCAATCCCAGCTCGGGAAGTCTTTTTGAGCCCCTGGCGGGTGGGGAGCGGTGGAAATGAGTTGTGCCCAGTCGCCCTTCCTCCACCGGTACACTGTGTTCGTGTGGGGGGGGGGAGGGGGACACGTGGGGATAATTACCCAAGGAAGGGGCCTCCCCGTTCCCCGTCACCTCCCAGAAAGTGTTCTCCGTCCCGAGGCTCTGGTCGCCGGCAGAGGAGCCTTTCGCGGTGGTCCTGGGGGACTGGAGGAAGTCTGGACCTTAGAATGGAGGAAGCAGCTTTTGAGCCAGTGCAAGGGGTGGGACTGGGACCCGGGCCTCATGCCTTGTGGCTCTGGGGCCGCCCTGCCCCCCACCCGGCATGGCATTGGGGTGCAGTGGAATGTGGGGTTCACATTCCAACCTCTCCCCACTGTGGCTGGCACGAAGGCCTGGAGCTGGAGGCTGTGCCTCCTCCTGCGGGCAGTAAGGGTCTGCACAAGGAGAGTGAGTTACCCTCCCTGCAGCCCCTTCATCCCAGATAGGGCCTGCCCAAGGCCACCTGCTGAATTAGGGGAGTACCCCAGTTTCCCTGTTCCCGGGTCCTCTTACACCATCCCTGGACCCTTCCCAATTTATATTTTAGCCTTTTACATTCGAACTACTCCTCAGTTTGGAGAAAAGGCAGAGACCTTGGAGAGAACAGGGGGTCCTGTCTCCTGAAGGGTTGCTCCTGCCTGGGGGTGCCGGGGAAGTGGGAAGAGGGGAGATGCGCCCATCCTGGCTGAATCTCGGTGTCCTCCAAGCTCAGGCCCCAGTGAGAGACTGCTGGCCCACCTCTCAGGCAGGCAGGCAGGCATTCAGGAAGCATCCCTAATCCCTCACTGCTGCGTGAGGAAAAGGCAGGGAGGGCTGAGGACTCACCATCATCTGCAGTGCAAACTTGGAGCTGCCGTGGTGCCCTGAACTCCACTGCAAGGAGCTTAGCTAAGGAGGGGTTGCAAAGGGAGGTTCATGCTGGGTGGAGTCAGTTCTCAGAGGGTTCTCTAAGAGCTGGGGATACTGAAGCTCCTTCCAGACCCCCCAGTTGCCAGCTTCAGCTCTGGTGGAGGGGTCTGGGGAGGATGAGGGGCCTGGAGGAAGCCAGGGCCAGGCCCAGATATGGGTTCAGATTCGGAGGCCTGGTGGGGGGTGGTGTTTCTTGGGGGAGGTAGGGGTTCAGGAGAATGTAGAGAAGAGAGTTTTTTCTTCAGCATTTTTAGAACCCATGTCTACTGGGGGGGGCAAGGGATACAGAAGGTTAAGGTCCTCGGGCAGCCTGTGCCTTGCCCTTGTGTCCCCTGGGACTAGCTGGGCTCTGGTGTGTGTGTGCCTGAATGTGCTGTGTGCCGACTGTGCACACGTAGGGTGCCCTGCGCCTCTGCAGTCCTTCCAGCCAGCCTCTGGAAATGCCCCTGCCTCCTCGGTTTCCCAGGCTGCATGGAGGACCACCTACCCTGGGCACTGTCTGGCCTCTCTCCCAAGATGGAGCCTCCAGTGAGTGCAGAGCCCTCTGGGTGCGGGATTGGGGGAGATTTTAGAGGAGGAGCAGCCAGTGCCCCCCAGATGAGCTCCTGAGGCACCTGCTCCCGCTGGGGAGTGAGCAACCTCATTCCAGGCTGTGCCACGGCCCTTCCTGTGTCTTTGGCTCGTGGCCTGAGCTGCTCAGAGTGGACCTTGCCAAAACTTCCCTGTCTCGTTTGCCCACCTGTACTGGGTCCATCTTGGGCACTGTGCCTCACAACCCCGCCCCATACTCAGACACCATTTGCTCACCATTCACTCACTCATTGAGCTCCTCCTGTGTGCCAGGTTTGGGGTCACAAACATCCCGAGGTCTTGGTCCAGATGGGGGCTTTGACCGCTGGAGGCAGGATGTGGGCTGTCTTGAACTGTAATACTTTGGAAAAGCAAGAGCAGGCAGGGAGGGGTACAGGCAGGAGAACGCCCTTGGCCCCCTGGAGCACAAAAGCAGTGACTACGGGAGTGGGGGCCTGAGTATGTGGGGGGTGGGAACCCCCCTTACCTCTAACCCTGAGGAGATGTTTGGCTGGGAATAGGATGGCCCCCAGACCCTTTTTGGCACCGGGATATAGAGCAGTCAATGCTTTTTGTTGGGTCCCAGGCCATGGGATGTGGCCCAGGCGAGGTGTGGGATGGGAGGTGGAGGGAGCTGAGAGGAGGCGAGAGAGGCGCCGGGGCTGGATGGAAACCGCAGGGAAATGCCAACCAGATGGGGCAGGCACAGCGGGAGAGTCTGTCAGATGTTTGCTGCTTGGGGGTCAGAGTCCTGGGCCTCATCCTCCCCACTGGAGTCCCCCTCAAAGCCCATCTGTACCTTCCATGCCTGGCCGCACAGGGTAAGTCATTGAGCTCAAAGATCTCAGATCTCAGAGCTGGCTTGTGGCAAGAGGGGGCCTAGAAGCCCTGTTCCCTCTGCCATCTGCAGCGGGGGTCACCAGCACCTCTCTCTTCCTCTCTCTGTCCCTCCGACTTCCTTGAAGAGGATGCGTCTGTACGGTGCTAACATGGGGCACCACACTTCTTGTGGCCCGCCCCCTCTCAGCAGGAGCCCAGGGGTGCCATGTATTCAGGATGGGACTTGGCCAGTCTGGGAAAGGGAAGAGGAGGGCCCTAGGGTCACTTGGTGCCTGGAAAGGGGTGTGTCCAAGGTGGAAAGAGGTGGGAGAAGTGAGGAGTGTCCTAGGTGGGAGCAATTAGGGTCCCTGGAGGAGGCAGGTTGAGAGGAGGGAGGGTGTTCCTGATGAGGACTGGCTGTCCAGCTGTCCCCACACCCTTCTCTTTGTGGGTCTCTGTGGGGAGAGGGGTCCCTGGGCTGGCCATCCAGGTTGCAGCCCTACTTGGGCCTCAGGCCTGGTGCTGCAGCCCCCTGAGGCTTCTGGGGAGAGTGTGGGTACTGCTCCACCTGGATTTCCCAGCTGCAGGAGGTGAGTGGGGGTCCAGACACCTGGTTCAGGCTTCAGGAGCAGATGCCTTGCAGGTGGCAGCTTCCAGGTTGGCCTGGAAGGAGTGGGGGGGCTGTGGGCCACCTGTCTCCCACCTTGGCACATCTGCTTGCTAGGTCTCTGAGCCTCAGTGTGCTTGTCTGTCCAATGGGGTGTGAGTGGGTGGTGGAAGGTTCCAGCTAGCTGTCACTGAGATGGGGGAAAGAGGTTGTTGTCCTGTGACTTCTGCAGACCAGTCCTGCCCAGAGCCATGTTGAAAGGTGGGGGACAGCCTATGACAGCCTGTGCTGCCTGCTCCTTCCTCTGCAGTGGGGGCTGGAGAACCAGCAATACTTCTGGTGGTCACTCTTGCCACGGGTCTCCTCCCTGTCACACGGACATCACCTCCAAACCAAGCACCCCAAGGTGAAAGTCTGTGTTTGGTCTGACCGGAGGTTCATGGGGGTTTGAGGGAGTAGAGGAGCCTTGGGCCCTGCCTTCCAGGGGCTAGAGGGCATTTAGGCAGGCTGGAACCTGCACCCTGCCTTGTCCTGAGGGGACTGGGTGGGGCTTGCAGGGCATTCTCTCTGTGGTATAGGTCGAGCCAGCCTCTGTCTCTCTTGACCTAGTTTCCATTCCTCTATCCCTGGGTGCTGTTTGCACAGCGGGCCCTGGTGCACCTGCCCCACACTGCCTTGCTCAACTTTACCTCACAGTACCTGGCTGGAAGGTGCTGCCTCGGGCCACAGCTAAGGCTGCCCAGGCCTGCCCAGTCTGGGCACTCAGAATTGGGCCTGGTTCCCCTTCCTCAGGTTGGGGTCAGGAGTTTGGGGATCCCTGACTCTTGGGATTGGCTCAGCACCCCACCCCCGTCATTGGCACCTGGGGCCCCTCCAAGGCATTCATTAGCTTTTCTGGCTAATGTGCTGGGCTCTGCAGGTGACAGACCGAGTCTGGGCCCAGGTCAGTGAAGGTTAAAAAAAAAAAACAAAACTTGTTTCAGTCAGGTCATTCATATATTGACCGTATAGGACAGAGTAGAACTGCCCCATAGGGTTTCCTAGGTTGTAATCTTTACAGAAGCAGACTGCTAGGTCTTTTTCCCCCCGTGGAGCTGCTGGGTAGGTTCAAACTGCCAGTCTTCAGGTAGAAACTGAGCGCTTAACTGCTGGGCCACCAGGGCTCCTTCAGTGAGGGTTAGTAGGGCTGTAATTAAAGACAGAAGAGTACAGGGGCTATCCTCTGTGGGGGTACTTGTCAATGGCCTAATTTAGGGGATTCCTTCAGCCACATATTGAAAATGTGACCTCCAGTAATTAGAGCACAGAGGCTTGTGTGTGGGGAGGGGCGGGCAAAGCCTGTGGATAGCAAGCCCAGGCCAGCCCTGTGGAACTTGGGGACAGGGGTCAGAGTGGTGCCAGGTCAGGGTTGGGTGCAGTCTACATCTGGGTGGGGGTGGGTCTGGTGGGTGGGGATTGCTGGGACTCAGGGGAGCTGGCATTTGGAGCAGGGGGTGACAGATGACCTGGTGAAGAGGGTCTTGGGCCCTCCTGAGGACCATCCCCTATTATCCCTGGAGCAGCAATGCACAGAGGCAGCTTACAGTCTGGGTCCCACTGTGGCCTACTCATGGCCCACATTCCAGGCTGCCAACCAAGCAGTTAGGAGAAGTAGGCCTGAGGGGGAAGGGAGGCTCACCCACCTGAAGAACCACTTGCTGATGAGTCGACTCTGATTCACAGTGACCACATGTCCGTCAGAGTAGAACTGGGCTCCAGAGGGTTTTCAATGGCTGATTTTTTGGAAGTAGATTGCCAGGCCTTTCTTCTGAGGCACCTCTGGGTGGACTTGAACCTCCAGCCTTTCGGTCAACATCGGAGTCTGTTCGCACCACCCAGGGACTCCCACCTGGAGAAAGAGGGGCCTAGTCCTGGGTCTTTACGCCCATTCTGGAATGCGGGGGCTTCTAGGGGGCATCCTCTCATGCTGCCTCTCCTTCTTGCAGGAGCCTGATGCCTCGAACAGTGGAGGGGCAGATCACCATGGAGAAGGCCCCTAGCTACTTTGTGACATGTGAGGCTCCCCATTGTATCCACGGCATGTCCCCGGACACAAAGCTGATAGTGGTAGTGCGCAACCTCGTGACGTGGGCCATCTCCAACTATGCCCAGGCTCTCTCCAGAATGCCAGGCCTGCCCAGCTTCCGTGCCCTGGCCTTCTGCCATGGCCTGGGCCCTGTGGACACAGCCTGGAGTGCCATGCACATTGGCCTGTACGCCCAGCACCTGGCCCACTGGCTTTGTTACTTCCCTCTGTCTCACTTCCTATTCGTCAGGGGTAAGTGCCTGGTAAGTAACCCCGCTGGGAAGGTGGGCCGAGTGCTGGGCCTCAAGCGGGTCATCACAGACAAGCATTTCTACTTCAATGCCACGAAGGGCTTCCCCTGCCTCAAGAAGGCCCAGGGGGCCAGGCAGCCCCACTGCCTGGGTAAGTCCAAGGGCCAGCCCCACCCCCGCGTGCCCGAGGCCGTGGTCCAGCGCCTTCACGACTTTTACCGGCCCTTCAACTGCAAGTTCTACCAGATGACCGGCCACGACTTTGGCTGGGACTGACTGCCCCATGTCCTGCCCAGGGATGCCTGGGTACCTTAATTTATGTCTGTTCACTGGCCAGAGTGGGTTGCTTTTATGTGACGTACTTGAGGAAAAAATGTTGTCGGTATTCTTCATGTGACCTGGAAGGCTGGGCAGTGGGGATGGGAGTGCCCCAGCCAGGGAATAATCAAGCCAGCCCACCCTACAGAGTGTGAATCGTTGTGAGGCGCCATTCAGAACCCGAAGTGGAAGGAGCCCTGGTGGTGCTAACCGAAAGCACTCGGCTGCTAAACAAAAGGTTAGTGGTTCGAACCCACCCAGCGGCACCATGGGAGAAAACCTGGCAATTTGCTCCCACAAAGATTACAGCCTAGGAAATGCTATGGGGCAGTTCTACTCTGTGGCATGGGGTAGCTATGAGTTGGAATTGCCTGGACAGCACCCAACAACAGTGCACAGTGGCCGCTGGCTCCTGCCAGTGAGTATGAAGTGACCCCATGTCTATTTGGGGTGCTTCTCCAAGTGGTTCCCAGCAGAGCCCTACCCCACCCTGTCTGCGGCCAGCTCCCACCCTAGGCCCTGGCAGCCCCAGTTTGGCTGCGTTTATGGGTGTTCCCTCCAGGGATGGGCTGGAATGGACGTCCATCTGCAGCCCAGCTGTTCTCTCAGCTCCTAGCGAGTTGGGCCAGACTCCTGGGCAGGCTGGGTGCCCGGCTGCCTCCATCCCCAGAAGCCCCTCACCTCCTTCAAGGTGGTTACCAGCTGCCCCTCAGGTCCATGGCCAGGCAGTGGCCTTGATGTGTACTTCACCTGAGCCACTCTGAGGGGCTCCCTGCCCTGGGCCAGGACAGAGTGAGGGAGGAGTCTCAGGGGAGGGCCAGTCAGTCAGTTACCACCACCCTTTCTGGCTGCTACCAGGTTCAGCTGTAGCATGGCACTGTGGCCACTGTCCTTGTCCCTTATCCCATGACCCCAGTCAGCTGAGGTGGGTGTGCCGAGAAGAGGCTTGGTGCGTCAGGGATGGGGTAGAGTCTGTCTCCAGCCACCACAAGACCTGCCCTTTCTCCTGTAGTGTCTGGGCCCAGTGGATGTAGATCTAGAGCTGCTGGGACACTGGGCCACGCCCCGCCCTGCCCAGCCAGGCCAGGGCAGGGCTAGGGCTCTTCTGGCCTCCCCTCCCAGCACACCCAAAACTGCAGTGGAAATGTGGTGGGCAGATGTACCCACAAGCTCCCCAACTAGACCTTTGATGCCGTGGAAGAGCTCAGCCCTGTTAGAAGTAACGATAAGGCAGAAGAAGGACAGGCTCCCTGCTGAAAGTCTGTTGTGCAGTGGGCACCGGGCTGGGTTATTTGGAGGCCTGACCCTCCCCTGTCTGATGCTTCATTTTAGGCATAGCTGTTGCCCACAGCCCCTAGTTCCTGGCAGCCTCTTCTGGGCAGTGGGTTGGGAGGGAAGGCAGGACAGCCCCTGCCCCTGCCCGAGTCCCAGCCTGGGCCACACATGTTTCTCTTTCCCTTGTCCCCAGGCACCACCCTTGTCTAAACTTCCACCCTCTTGTGCCTGGACAACTGCAGCGCCCTCCTCACCCTTCTATCACCTCTTTTGTCCCCTACGAGTTCTCTGCTGGGCAGCTGGAGGGATGATTTCAGATTAACCAGATCCCATTATTTTAAAATGCTCACTATTTTTTTTTTTTTTTTTAAAATGCTCCAATCCTCATGTCCTACCGTGATGCTTTCAGGATGAAGACCAGATGCCTGAATGAAACATTTCAGTCTTGTCTCCCATCCTGAGAGCTCCCCTCACCCCGATTCTCCAGCCACACTGGCCCCCATTCAGCTCCTTCCGCGGGCCAGGCACTCTCTGACCTTAGAGACTTTGCACATGCTGTTCCCTCTGCCTCAGATGCCTTTCCCAACAGAAGGGTCAGGCTGAGGTGGAGGAGCTCTCACTTCGGGCAGTCCTAATTTTCTCCCTACAGCTTAGAGTCCTTCCCTCAGCCCATGGATGTGACCCACTTCTTCTTTCCTTGAACTCTTTCTGGATTCAGGGTGGGGAGGAGCGCAGGCTGCCTGGAAGGCAGGCCCCGAAGCAATGAGGAGAAAGGGTGACAAAGAGCAGAGCGTTCTGCCCCTCCCCTCAGGGGACACTTGGCCTGACTGCCAGTGCCCTGTGAGGTGCCCAGCTGTGCCTCAGAACACAGTGTGGGCAGATGTGGATCTGACAGCTGTGCATTTGAGGGGTGGGGGAAGGTCTCCTTGGGAGAGTCATTGGCCTTTAGTTAAAGTCCCTCAATTGTTTCCCCAGCTACTCAATGGGTTTTCCATGTTGGAATGTTCCAGATGGGGCAAGAAGTGCTGATTCAATTACCCCCTTCCTGTTTCATACAGTGGAGAAGGGGAATTGGGACCCCTTTCTCCACCGCTTCTGCGCCAGCTGGCCTGCAGGGACAGGTGGGGTGAGGGTTCTTATAGCTCTGAGAGTCCAGGAAGGAGCTTGGAGGAGCCTGGGAGGAGGCTGTGTTTCACCTGGGGGCAATTTAGGGGTTCACTGGTCAACTGGTATGGGCTGGGGGCCCATGGGGTCCTTCCTCCCTGCCCCCAGGATGGACAGGCTGGTCCAGGTGAGGGCACTGGGCTTCACTCTGAGCCATGCACACAGTAGGCACCCGAAATCCTGAGCAGGCTCTGCTCTCTCCCTCTTGCACCCCTCACCCCAGCCCCTGTATCAAGCTGGAGACTGAAAGGGGCTGGACTGGGATCCATCCTCCTCATTGCCCCACGATGACTCCTTGTCTAGATGGGGAGAGGACACCCCGAGAGGGCTGGCAGCTTGCGCCATCCCCACCACTACCTGCAAAGCCTATGCCAGTTCATCTAGTCCTGGGGTGTCCTGTTACCCGTCAGCAGGGAACAGTGGGGCTGCTCTGGTGCTCTCCCCCCTCCTGCAGGAGGTACCCCCAGCCTTGCTTGGGGGCACAACCTTGTGGATGAGGTCCAGGCAGGATGCTGGGAACCCCTAGACCCCAGCTGTGGCTGGGCCTGCTGTCTTCTGTCCTCCCCAGAGGATGGGCTGAGATCCCTGGGTTCTGGTGGCTACCCCTCCCCCCTGCCAAGACTCAGGGCTCAGAGGCAACAGGGCTGGGGTCTGTGTGGCACCTCTGGCCAGCTCCCCTCCCAGGGTCCTGAGGGTGGCTGCTCAGGGCAGTCCCAGGTATGGGAGGGGAGGCTGAGCCCCAGGGTCCTCTGGGGAAGCCTAGATGGTGGAGGCCTGGCTCTGCGCGGGACCTGTGAGCCCCCTCCACCCCAGGATAAGGGCTGCTTTGGGGAAAGGCCTCATCCTCCTAGCCCATATGGTTTGTCTTGTGTGGCTCCTCTAGCTTTAGATGATCCATTCCTGGGCTCCAGGAGGGTGGCCTGCCATGTGAGAGGGAAGAAAGAGCCAGGCTCCCTTCCAAATGAAACCAAATCCCTCTGGAGCCTTCACCCACCCCAGGCCTGGGCCCCTTTCCCACTTACACCCTGCCCCCATCCCGGCTTCTTGTTCCCATTAAGAACCTACAGACTCTGGCCTGAACTGGACCGTCTAGGGGCTGTGGATGGCATCCAAGCCCTGTCTTTCTCTGAGCGGCCGCAGCAGCCTGCTGAGACCTCCCTGTCCCCTTTGTTTTCTGGGAGACTCTGAGGTGGGGGCTGGGATCTGCTGATGTCAGAGACCTGGTGGCTCATTTCTGTGGGACTCTCACATTCTAGAAGTTTCCTTTCAAAGTGGGAAAGCTGACTTATAAGCACTTTCTCCTTGGAACCCAAGCCCAAGTGGGGGTTGGGTGGGGGACACACGGGGTCCTTGGGATTCCAGTGAATCCCTTTCCACTACCTTAGCCCTGAAGGCAGCCTATAGGCAGTTGGGAGCCACCAGCCTCCCACAGTCATCACCAGGCCCCACTTTGGGAAGCCCTCACTTCTGCCGCCCAGAGCCCCTCCCTGCTCTCGGCCTAACCTTAACTTTGCTCTATTTCCTGCATGTCAGCCTTGTTCTCCCAGCCAGCTCACGGGCACCCCTGAGGGGTCAGGGTGCTGAGAGTCAGCTGGACCCCTGCTGAGGGGTCTGCAGACCTGGGAGGCAGCTCAAGGGACGGTGGCTGAAAGAGCCTCATTCATTCACTCATTCATTTGGCCAGTATAACCTGAGTGCCAGGTGAGTAAGGTGGGCATGGCCGTGACCTCCTGGAGCCTCTGTTTCATGGGGGAGACAGATAAACCCACCAAGTAACCAAAATGCAAGGAGCCCTGGTGGCACAGGCAGTTTGCTGTCAGGTGCTAACCAAAAGGCTGGTGGTTCAAACCCACCCAGTGGCTCCAAGGAAGAAAGTCCTGGCTATCTGGTTCTACAAAGAATACAGGCAAAGAAAGCCTTCCCCTTGAGATCGGGAACCAGAGGAGGATGCCCTCTATCACCGCTCTCATTCAACACTGTGCTGGAGGTTCTAGCCAGAGCGATTAGGCAAGATAAAGAAATAAAGGGCATCTGGACTGGCAAGGAAGAAGTAAAAGTATCTCTATTTGCAGATGACATGATCTTACACACAGAAAACCCTAAGGAATCCTCCAGGAAACTACTGAAACTAATAGAAGAGTTCAGCAGAGTATTGGGATACAAGATAAACATACAAAAATCATTTGGATTCCTCTATGCCAACAAAGAGAACATCGAAGAGGAAATCAACAAATCAATACCATGTACAGTAGCCCCCAACAAAATACTTAGGAATAAATCTAACCAGAGTTGTAAAAGGCCTATACAAAGAAAACTACAAGACACTATTGCAAGAAACCAAAAGAGATCTACGTTAAATGGAAAAACATACTTTGCTCATGGATAGGAAGACTTAACATTATAAAACTGTCTGTTCTACCAAAAGTGATCTATAGATTTAATGCAATTCCAATCTAAATTCCAATGACATTTTTTAATGAGATGGAGAAACAAATCACCAACTTCATATGGAAGGGAAAGAGGCCCGGGTAAGTAAAGCATTACTGAAAAAGAAGAACAAAGTAGGAGGCCTTACTTTACCAGATTTTAGAACCTGTTATACTGCCACAGTAGTCAAAGCAGCCTGGGATAGACACATAGACCGATGGAACAGAATTGAGAATTCAGACATAAATCCATCCACATATGAGCAATTGATATTTGACAAAGGCCTCAAAACAGTTAAATGGGGAAAAGAGACTTTTTAACAAATGATGCTGGCCTAACTGGATATCCATCTGCAAAAAAATGAAACAAGGCGCATACCTCACTCCATGCACAAAAACGAGCTCAAAATGGATCAAAGACCTAAATATAAAATCTAAAACGATAAAGATCTTGGAAGAAAAAATAGAGACAACGTTAGGAGCCCTAATACATGGCATAAACAGTATACAAAACATTACTAACAATGTAGAAAAAAACTAGATGACTGGGAGCTCCTAAAAATCAAACACCTATGCTCGTCCAAAGACTTCACCAAAAGAGTAAAAAGATTACCTACAGACTGGGAAAAACTTTTTAGTTATGACATTTCCAATGAGCACCTGATCTCTAAAATCTACATGTTACTACAAAAACTCAACTACAAAAAGACAAATAACCCAATTAAAAAAATGGGCAGAAGATATGAACAGATGCTTCACTGAAGAAGACATTCAGGCGGCTAACAGATACATGAGGAAACGCTCTCGATCATTAGCCATTAGAGAAATGCAAATCAAAACTACAGTGGGATTCCATCTCACTCCCACAAGGTTGGCATTAATCCAAAAAACACAAAATAATAAATGTTGGAGAGGCTGTGGAGAGATTGCAACACTTATACGCTGCTGGTGGAAATGTCCAATGGTACAACCACTTTGGAAATCGATTTGGTGCTTCCATAAAAAGCTAGACATAGAACTACCGTACGATCCAGCAATCCCATTCCTTGGAATATATCCTAGAGAAATAAGAGCCTTTACACAAACAGATATATGCACACCCATGTTTACTGCAGCACTGTTTACGATAGCAAAAACATGGAAGCAACCAAGGTGCCCATCAATTGATGAATGGATAAAGAAATTATGGTATATTCACACAATGGAATACTACCCATTGATAAAGAACAGTCATGAATCTGTGAAACATTTCATAGCATGGAGGAATCTGGAAGGCATGCTGAGTGAAATTAGTTGCAAAGGGACAAATATTGTATGAGACCACTATTATAAGAACTTGAAAAATAGTTCAAACAGAGAAGAAAATATTCTATGGTGGTTACGAGGAGGGTGTGGGAGAGGGGTATTCACTAATTAAATAGTAGATAAGAACTACTTTAGATGATGGGACACAATACAGAGAGGTCAGCACGACCAAAAGCAAAGAAGTTTCCTGAATAAACTGAATGCTTCGAAGGCCAGCGTAGCAGGGGTGGGTGTTTGGGGACCATGGTTTCAGGGGACATCTAGGTCAATTGGCATAATAAAATCTATTAAGAAAACATTCTGCATCCCACTTTGGAGAGTGACATCTGGGGCCTTAAATGCTAGCAAGCAGCCATCTAAGATGCATCAATTGGTCTCAACCCACCTGGATCAAAGGAGAATGAAGAACACCAAGGACACAAGGTAATTACGAGCCAAAGAGACAGAAAGGGCCACATGAACCAGAGACTACATCATCCTGAGACCAGAAGAACTAGATGGTGCCCGGGTACAACCGATGACTGTCCTGACAGGGAACACAACAGAGAACCCCTGAGGGAGCGGGAGAGGAGTGGGATGCAGACCCCAAATTCTCGTAAAAAGACCATACTTAATGGTCTGACTGAAACTAGAAGGACCCTGATGGTCATGACCTCCAGACCTGTTGGCCCAGGACAGGAACCATTCCCAAAGCCAACTCTGCAGACAGGGATTAGACTGAACAATGGGTTGGAGAGGGATGCTGCTGAGGAGTGAGCTTCTTGGGTCAGGTGGACACTTGAGACTATGTTGGCATCTCCTCCCTGGAGGACAGATGAGAGGGTAGAGGGGGTTAGAAGCTCGTGAAATGGACACGAAAAGAGAGAGTGGAGGGAGGGAGTGGGCTGTCTCATTAGGCGGAGGGCATTTGGGAGTATGTAGCAAGGTGTTTTTGTGTGACTGACTTGATTTGTAAATTTTCACTTAAAGCACAATAAAAAAAAAATAAAAAGAATACAGGCAAGAAAACCCTATGGAGTAGTTCTACTCTATAACACACGGGGTCGCTATGAGTCGAAATTGACTCGATGGCAGCTAACAACAACAAACCAAAAAACAAAGCATAAACTACAGATTTCGGCAAACGTTTCGAAGGAACTAAGCAAAGGGATGACACAGGGAATGAGAGGAAGGGGAGAGCTATTATGGCAGACAGGAAGCCCCTTGGAGAGCAGATCATTTATCTGTCCCTGGAGGGGTGGAACCAGCCATGTTGGGGCAGGGGAAGCACCTGTACTAGGACTAGGCAGGAGAGCGCAGCATGTCTGAGACATATGAGTGAGTAGTGTTGGTGAAGAACGTTGAATATACCATGGACTGAATGTACCAAAAGAATGAACAAATCTGGCTTGGAAAAAGTACAACCAGAATGCTCCTTAGAGGCAAGGGTGGCGAGACTATGTCTCACATACTTTGGACATGTTATCAGGAGGGACAAGTCCCTGGAGAAGAACACCATGCTTAGTAAAGTAGAGGGTCAGTGAAAAAGAGGAAGACCCTCAATGAGATGGATTGACACAGTGGCTGCAACAATGGGCTCAAGCATAGCAACAATTGTGAGGATGGCGCAGGACTGGGCAGTGTTTTGTCCTGTTGTACATGGGCTCACTATGAGTCGAAACCGACTTGACGGCACCTAAAAACAACAACAGGACCGGGGGGTCAGGGGAATGGGGAGTAACTGCTAGTGGGTCTGGGGTTTCTTTTTGAGGTGATAAAATATTCTGGAACTAGACAGAATGTTCTGGAACTGGGTCTCAGTAAATGCCACTGAGTCGTTCACTTTAAAATGGTTACCTTGATATCATGCAGCAGGACCTTGTCTTAGTTCCCTAGTTTCCTAGTGCTGCCAGAACAGAAATACCACAAGTGGCAGCTTTAAAGAGCAGACATTTATTTTCTCATGGTTCTGGAGGCTGAAAGATTAGATAAGGGTCTCCACTGTGTCCATCCTTCTTTGGCCTCTCTCCTAGTGTCTGTTGTCTGCCAGTGATCCTTGGCGTTTCTTGGCTTGTAGACAGGGCCTCACACAGTGTCTGTTTTCCCGTGTGTGTCTCCGTGTCTATTCTGCTCTTTATAAAGACACTACTCAGAAGGGATTGGATTTAGGACCCACCTCCTCCTGTATGAACTCGAAAACCCCTATTTCCAAACAGGGTCACATTCACAGATACAGGGGTTAGTGCTCCCACACATATTTTCGAGGGACACAGTTCAATCCATAACAGGGAACCCAGGCCTCCAGATGAGTTCTGGCTGTGACCCTCTCTCTGTCCGGTGTGTGTCCTTCACTGCAACCAGAGTTGAGAGTGAGGCATGCAAAGTGCCTGCTGGCCCCTGGGCTGGAATGGTGCACGTCCCAAGTTGGCAGGTAGAGGCGGGGGGCGACGCTCAATTACTCCTGGGATGGGTTCTCCAACACTGCAGCTCCAGGCCTCTTCTCCTTTCTCTTCTTGGATTACGCTTCTGGCAGCCTTCTGACTTCGTTCTTTCCTTCTTTCCCCTGGTCACTGCCACTCCATTCTCACATTCCTACCATGGCCCTGCTGGCCCAACTGCCCTGTTTCAGGAATCCGTGAAGCCCACAAGGAGAAAGAAGATGGCAGGGGAGGGGGGCTGGAAGCCTTGCTCCTACTCTGGCCCCCAAGAGGTGCCCCAAACCCCTCCCAGCTGCCTGGCTTATGCTGGATGGGGCCTAGCATTTTCCTCAGTCATGGATACCCCACGAGAGCAGATCACCCTCAAGGCCAAGGCTGCCCTCCAGGCGTGAGTGCACCTGTAGGCCCGCCCAACCTGGTTGATGTCCTGTCCCTGAGTCCTGCTGCCCTGGGATGCTCAGTGTCACTTTTTGAGAGCTGACAATTCCTCTAATGCCTCCTGGCAGCAGGGACTGAGGAGACCTCCAGGGACGTAAAACAAAAAGGAGGATCCTGCTGTTGCTCTGAGCCAAGCCCCTGGCTTGCTTGGAGGATGAGGAATTCCTTTCATACTGCTTAATCTGAGCCACATTGTACTTGCTTTGCACAGAGCCAAACGAGAATAGCCAGTCAACCAAAACAGTTTAGTGAAACCATTGCCAGAAGGCTCTCGCACACCAATATTCAAGGAAGAGGCAGACTACGAGGAGTGCAGTTGAGCAGAACAGTTGGATGCCTTGTTCTCCAGCCTCTCAGCCCCCTCCCAGCCTGCTGCAATGCCCCCGTCACAGGCAGGAGGAGCTGCTGGCCAGGCTCAACAGCCTCCCATGGGTCAGATCCTATTGTCCTCTCTTCCGAAGCAGCTAAAGCAGCAGGGATATCTGATGGAAAGGCACTCCGAGAGATGCTAAGACCGCCTAGAGGGAAGCCTGTCCCCTTCCCACGTGGGGGAGGGGATCCTCCGCCAACCAAGCCAAGGTTTTTGGGAGAAGCATCCAGAGACTGTCTCGTTTCACTGTCTGAACTTCAGTTGGGAAAGTGGGGGTGGGGGGGGAAGTCCCCTTATGAATGGGGCCATGCAGGGGGGGGCTAGTGCTACCATGCTGGCTGGTCCTGTTGGGGTACAAAATGGAGCAAGGGCATCACTGGGTTGCAGAACTGTAGGTAAGGCATGAAGGATCAAGGAGAAAGGAATTCACGATTCCGCTAGTCCTTTGGGAGCTCACTGCCCTGTGGTGTGGCTGCAAAGAGCCCAGAAATCCTGGGGTTAGAAAGAAGGAACAAAAAGGAAGCGGAGCCGGCACTGATGGTAATAACGGCAACTGGCATCTCCTGGGCACTCACTATGTGTCAAACCAAGAAAATCAAACCCACAGCCGTCAAGTTGATTCCAACTCATGGCGACCCCATGTGCTACAGAGTAGAACTGAGTTTCATAGGGTTTTCTTGGCTGTCACCTTTATGGAAACAGATTGCCAGGCTTTTCTCCTGTGGTGCTGCTGGGTGGGTTCAAACTGCCAACCCTTGGGTTGGTAGCTGAGTACAAGTTGTTTGTACCACCCAGGGACCTTACTATGTACCAGGGGTCTGTGGTTGTGAGGTTTACACCAAAGAATATATCTGAAGTGCCTAGCACAGTGCTGGTGTAGGGTAAATGCTCAATAAATGTCAGCTTTTATTAGTAACCACCCCTTCTGATATGCTATTAGGTATGTTATTATCCTCATTTTTTCAGAGGCATAAACTGAGGCAGAGAAGGGACACACATTACCAGGAAGCAGCAGAACACACTCCCCTCTACCCCCTAGGTTTGTTTGGGGCTTTAATGCCCAAGAAATTCAAGTGGACCCCAGGTTGGTGCAGAGAGAGGAAGCAACCCCTTGGGGCTGGTCTTTGGGTGGGCAGGTGTGGTAGGCAGAGTTCTGAGATGGCCCCCAGGATTCCCACCCCTTGGTTTGCACAACCTGTAGAATCCCTTCCCCTGAGTGTGGTGGGGAGGCCCGTAGTTATGATGGGCGCCACCCCTGTGATTAGGCTACTAATCAGTTCAGTTTGAGTTAATCACAAAGGAGATTATTCTGGGTGGGTCTGACCCAATCAGGTGAGCTCTTAAAAGGGAGACAGGAACAACCAGAATGGAAATAATGAGAATGTTTGAGCATTGTGAAGAATGTAACCAATATCACTGAATGCCTTGCGTAGAAATTGTTGAACAGGAACCTAAGCTGTTGTGTAAACCTTCACCGAAAACACATTAAGATAATATTACAAAAAAAAAAAAAAGGAGGGGGAGTAAGGAAGTCAGAGACAGAAGTCAGAAAGGCGTGTGTCTGCTGGCTGGAAGAGGGCAAACAGCACCTTGTGAACTGCAGGGGCTCCGTGGAAAGGAACGAGTGTCCTCCGGGAATTGAGAGTGCTTGTAGGCTACACAAACACAGGAAACGGATTCTTCTAGCAGCCATGGGAGGTTGGGAGAGGACCCCGAGACACAGCTGACACCCCAATCCTGTCCATCTCCTTGACCACAGCCTTCTGAGACCTGGAGCAGGAGACCCAGGGAAGCCATGTGGGATTCCTGACCCACAGAACCTGTGAGGGCCTAAACGCATGCTGTTTTAAGCTGTTCAGTTTGTGGTTTTTTGTTACACAGCAGTATGAAACTAACCCAGCAGGGCAAGCCAGCCAAGAAGAATGTTCCAGAAGAGAGCAGGAGGGCTCAGACAAGGCTCATGCTGCCTTCCACTTCCAACTGACAGACGAGGTGTGGAGAAGAATCTGGAAGTGACAGGAGGACATTCGGTTTCTACCAGTGTTTCGGCCCATAGGCAGACTCCCCCAACACCTACCTTGCTGCCCTCCCTGGTGCCACTCCAGGGAGACATCAGTGGAATGCAGCCTGTCTTTTATCAAATATCACAAGCTCAGTATTAATTCCTGCCAGGAACAAAGCTTAGTGTCCTGCTGTAAACATGAACGCTTTCAGACACTGGGCCACGGGGCACGGGGGAGACCTGAGTCCACACTGCGGAGCCTCTGGTCTGGAGGGCAGGGCTGCTGGGGATAAAATGGTCCAGAGCTAACAGGAACCCCCAGGCTCCTTCCTACTGGGTGTTCAGCTGGGTGCTGGCAAAGAGTGGTAGACATCCGTGTCCGTTTCCAGGCAGCAATTAGGAGAGACTGTATCAGGGCATGCTCCTGTGGAGCTGTTCTGGAGAAGGTTCTAGTCTTGCGACATGCTTGGCACCACGTGGGTCAGGCTCACCCTTGGGCCGGCAGTTCTCCAAGGGACCTTCTTGGAGCCCTGCCCTTGGAGTGAAGTCTGAAAGCAAGGTGGGAACACGGACCCTCCAGGAGAGGCTCCCATCTGGATCGTGTGTCTGGAAGCAACTCCATGGGGATTACCTACCTGCAGGTGGGTTATATGGTGGGCTAGTGTCCCCCCAAAATTCACGTTCGCACGTCAAGCTTCTAGAAGGAGTTCTGGTGGTGCAAAGGTTAAGTGCTCAGCTGCTGACCAAAAGGCTGGTGGTTTGGCACCCACCCAGTTGCTCCTTGAGAGAAAGATCTGGAAATCTGCTCTGGTAAAGATTACAGCCTGGAAAACCCTATGGGGCAGTTCTACTCTGTCTTATAGGGTCTCTATGAGTCGGAATCAACTTGACTGGCAACAGATTTTTTTTTATACCTATTGCTCAGTGACATTGCTTATATCTTTCGCAATGTGTCAACATTCTCATTGTTTTCATTCTGGCGTTCCATTTCCTTAATCCGGCTTCACTGTCCCTCCCCCCTTACCTTCGCATCTTTGCTTTAGGGTATCTGTTGACTAGTCTCATATAGATGATTTTTTTAAAAGAGCTCAGTACTTACTGGTGATTCCTTCTCTATTTTTTAAGTGACTTTATTGACTTATAACCTACATACCATGCAATTCACCAATTGAAAATGTACAATCTCACTGTTTTAGTAGATTCGCAGAGATGTGCAGCCATCATCACAGTCAATTTTAAAATATTATCATCGCCCGGTATCCTTCAGCTACTCCTTCTCTACATTCCACTCCTCCCAGCCCCTGGCAGCCACTAATCTACTTTCGGTTTCCAGCATTTGCCTATTGCAGACATTTCACGTAGAGGGAATCATACAATAAGGTGATCCTGTGTGTCTGGCTTCTTTCACTGAGGAAGGTGTTCTCAAGGTTCATCCATGTTGTAGCATGGATCAGGACTTCATTCCTTTTTATTTTATTTTTTGGTGAAAATACACACAACGAAACATATACCACTTCAGCAACTTCTACATGTACAATTCAGTGACATTCGTTACATTCTTCAAGTTGTGCCACTTTTCTTGACAACCTTTTCCAAACTATTTCACCATCATTAACACAAACTCACTGCCTGTCTAAGCTCCTCATCTGTTCTTTTGAGTTGCTGTTGTCAATTTGATCACATATAGATAATTCTTTCCCCGTTCCAGCTGCCATGGAGTAGATTCCGACTCATAGCGACCCTGTAGGACAGGAAAGAACTGCCCCATAGGGTTTCCAAGGCTGTAACCTTTCAACGGCATTGGTTTTTTTTTTTTTTTAAATCTTTACAGAAGCAGACTGCCACGTCTTTCTCCTGAGGAGCCTGATAGGTTCAAAACCACCCCTGGTTGAGAACCCCAGAGTTAGATGGATTTAGCAACATGCTGTCCCCTGGGTCCTTGGCACCTATAGGGTGGTAAAGGTGAAGCCTGCCCATAGGGGATCCCTAGGGATAAGTCGGAGTTCCTCCTTGTGGATGATGGATGAACACCAGCTTTGATGTAGCGGCTTGGTGCCACCGCTTCTCTCCTCCCCTCTCCTTTGATGCCTAGCCCACTTCCTTTTCTAAATCGGATTCACCTGTATAAATACCTGTGGTTGGCCCAGCCCGAGGCAGATCCCTTGCTGCCGTCTGGCATAGATCTGCATTTTGGAGGACAGCATGTCTTATAAGCCCCGTGTGCTTCATTTTGTTGGACACTCACCATTTATTTTCACAGCACAGGATGCATGTGTCAGTTCTGACAGTGATTAAGAACAACAGCACTATGCCATTGTGGAAAATACCACAGTCGGGAGGGACAATTCACAGTCTGCCTTGAGAAGGCTTGCCTTTACCAGCCAGGAGCTCAGGGATGAATCTCAGCATCTGCCCAACTTCCTGCCTTGATCCTGCGCCTGCCTGCTGTGTGTTGTCGCCTGCCATGATTCTCACCGCCCCTCCAGGCCTCAGCCTCCCTAAGTCAGAAAAACAGCAAAATACATCTTACTGGAACACCCTAGGAGTCCCTGGGTGGCACACATGGGGAAAGTGCTGCTAGCTGAAAAGTTGGAGATTTGAGTCCACTCAGAGGTGCTTTAGAAGACAGGCCTGGCAATCTGCTTCTGAAAAATCAGCTACTGGAAACTCTATGGAGCACAGTTCTACTCTGACACAAATGGGGTCACTATGAGTTGGGGTCGACTCAGTGGCAACAGGTGGGATTCCTAAGTCCATCTTTTTTTTTTTTTATAGTTTATTTTTTGTTGTTGAGAATATACACAGCAGAACATGCACCAATTCAATAATTTCCACATGTACAATTCAGTGACACTGATTACATTCTTCAAGTTGTACAACCATTCTCACCCTCCTTTTTGAGTTGTCTCTCCCCCATTAACATGAACTCACTGCCTCCTGGAAACCCTGGTGGAGTAATGGTTAAGAGCTCAGCTGCTAACCAAAAGGTCAGCAGTTTGAATCCACCAGTTGCTCCTTGGAAACCCTATGGGGCAGTTCTACTCTGTCCTATAGGGTCGCTATGAGTTGGGATTGACTTGATGGCAGTGGGTTTTTTTTTTTTTTTTGCACTGCCCCCTAAGCTTCCCATCCTATGTTCCTCTTTGGTCCAAAGATGATTCACCTTCTCTCTCCTGGAAGTTGATTCAGGAAGCACGACTCAGTGGAGAGAAAATACTCTATCCGCTGTTGGTAGGTGGCAGTCCTGGTCAGAGAGTTCTGTGGCCACAGGTTTGTGTCTCAGTGCTGGCCCTGGCTGCAGGTGTCTCATCCATGTACACAGGGAAGGATGGGTAGAAAATCAATGCTTGTGCACTGCTGGCAAAAACGCTGCTGACAACACAAATGTAGGAGGCCATTAAAATACCACCAACATACTCATTCATGATGAAGATGTAGCTGTTGATTGATCTAACAGTTATCCGAAATGAATGCAGGAAGGGGAGAGTGACGGTTGCGGGGTGCGGGAGGGCTTCTTTCTCCAGAAGAGGCCCCCTTGGAGTGCAAAGGCTTGGGTTCAGGGAAGAGCGCCTTGTGATCTTAAACTCTGTTGTGGTAGAAATGTGTATATAACAAAATATTTACCATTGTAATCATTTTTAAGCGTACAGTTTAGTGGCATTAATTACATTCGCCATATTGCACAGCCATCACCACTATCCATTTCCAAATGCACTTGATGGCAATGGGTTTTTTTTTTAATAATTTTTATTGAACTTTAAGTGAACGTTTACAAATCAAGTCAGTCTGTCACATATAAGCTTATATACACCTTACTCCATACTCCCACTTATTCTCCCCCTAATGAGTCAGCCCTTCCAGTCTCTACTTTCTGGACAATTTTTCCAGTTTCTAACCCTCTCTACCCTTCTATCTCCCCTCCAGACAGGAAATACCAACACAGTCTCAAGTGTCCACCTGATACAAGTAGCTCACTCTTCATCAGCATCTCTCTCCTACCCATTGTCCAGTCCCTTCCATGTCTGATGAGTTGTCTTCAGGAATGGTTCCTGTCCTGGGCCAACAGAAGGTTTGGGGACCATGACCGCCGGGATTCTTCTAGTCTCAGTCAGATCATTAAGTGTGGTCTTTTTATAAGAATTTGGGGTCTGCATCCCACTGATCTCCTGCTCCCTCAGGGGTTCTCTGTTGTGCTCCCTGTCAGGGCAGTCATCGGTTGTGGCCGGGCACCATCTAGTTCTTCTGGTCTCAGGATGATGTAAGGATGGCAATGAGTTTTAAACAGAAACTGGAGCCGTGATGGTTAAACTTGGCTGCTAACTGAATGTCGGTGGTTCGGACCCACCAGCTACTCTGAACCCACCAGCCGCTCTTTGGGAGAAAGATGTGGCAACCTGCTTCCATAAAGATTACAGCCTTGGAAACCCTAGGAGGCAGTTCTACTCTGTCTAATAGGGTTGTTAACAGAAATTGGAGCTCTGGTGGCCCAGTGATTAAGCACTCTGGTGTTAACCCAAAGGTGGGCGAGTTCAAACCCACCCAGTGGCTCCCCAGGAGAAAAAACCTGGTAAACTGCTCCAATGAAGATTATAGTTTAAGAAAC
The DNA here is from genome assembly GCF_030014295.1 of Loxodonta africana. Lineage (NCBI taxonomy): Eukaryota > Metazoa > Chordata > Mammalia > Proboscidea > Elephantidae > Loxodonta > Loxodonta africana. The sequence goes on along the minus strand of NC_087353.1, from coordinate 55,219,453 downwards.
TCTATGGTTTTTTTTTTTTTTTTTATGGGGTAGTTATACTCCATCACATGGAGTCGTTATGTGTTGAAATTGACTCGACAGGATACAGGAATAACAACAAAACAGAAACTCAGAACCTCTTAAGCAGTAACTCCCCTGCCCCTGGTAACTATTAATAAACTGCTCTCTATGTATTTGCCTGTTCTATATATTTCATCTCAGTTGGATTATACACTCTTTGTCCTTCTGGGTCTGACTTATTTCACTCAGCAGTATGTTTTCAAGGTTCATTCATGTCATAGAATGTATTAGAATTCCATTTCTCTTTAGGGTTGAATAATATACTTTTTTTTTTTTTTATTGTGCTTTAGGTGAAGGTTTACAGAGCAAATTAGTTTCTAACTAAACAGTTAATACACATATTGTTTTGTGACATTGGTTGCCAACCCCAAGGCATGTCGACACTCTCCCCTTCTCTACCTTGGGTTCCCCATTACCAGCTTTCCTGTCTCCTCCTGCCTTCTCATCCTTGCTCCTGAGCTGGTGTGCCCATTTAGTCTCATTTTGTTTTATGGGCCTGTCTAAACTTTGGCTGAAGGGTGAACCTCAGGAGTGACTTTGGTACTGAGTTAAAAGGGTGTCTGGGCGTCATACTCTCGGGATTTCTCCAGTCTCTGTCAGATCAGTAAGTCTGGTCTTTTTTTGAGTTAGAATTTTGTTCTACATTTTTCTCAAGCTCTGTCCAGAACTCTCTACAGTGATCCCTGTCAGAGGAGTTGGTGGTGGTAGCCAGGCACCACCTAGTTGTGCTGGACTCAGTCTGGTGGAGGCTATGGTAGTTGTGGTGAATAATATACTTTTTTTTTTTTTTTGACCTCCTTCTGAAGCTTTCAGTTTTTTTTATGTAATTTTATTTCTTTTGTTGTTGTTGAGAATATACACAGCAAAATATACACCATTCAACAGTTTCTACATGTACCATTTAGTGACATTGATTGTATTCTTCGAGTTGCGTAACCATTCTCAACCTCTTTTTTCTGAGTTGTTCCTCCCCCTTAAGCTTTCAGATTTGGGTTACAACTTTTTTTTTTTTTAAATAATTCTTATTGAGCTTTAAGTGAGTGTTTACAAATCAAGTCAGTCTGTCACATATAAGCTTATATACACCTTACTCCATACTCCCACTTACTCTCCCTCTAATGAATGAGCCCTTCTAGTCTCTCCTTTTGTGACAATTTTGCCAGTTTCTAACCCTCCTTACCCTCCTATCTCCCCTCCAGACAGGAAATACCAACACAGTCTCAAGTGTCCACCTGATACAAGTAGCTCACTCTTCATCAGCATCTCTCTCCTACCCATTGTCCAGTCCCTTCCATGTCTGATGAGTTGTCTTCGGGAATGGTTCCTGTCCTGGGCCAACAGAAGGTTTGGGGACCATGACCGCCGGGATTCCTCTAGTCTCAGTCAGACCATTAAGTATGGTCTTTTTATGAGAATTTGGGGTCTGCATCCCACTGATCTCCTGCTCCCTCAGGGGTTCTCTGTTGTGCTCCCTGTCAGGGCAGTCATCGGTTGTGGCCGGGCACCATCTAGTTCTTCTGGTCTCAGGATAATGTAAGTCTCCGGTTCATGTGGCCCTTTCGAATAATATACTTTTAAAAATCTTTACTTTGAAATAATTTTGTTTACAGAAGAGTTGCAGATAGTTCAGAGAGTTCCTTCACCCAGCTTCCGCTGAGGTTAGCATAGCACATAGCACATACCATAGTTAACAAAACCAAGAAATTAACATCGGTACGAGGCTATTAGAAGGAGCTCTGGTGGCGCAGTGGTTAAAGTGCTCAGTTGCTAACTGAAAGGTTGAGGGTCAAACCCATCAGCTGCTCCTTGGGAGAAAGACTTACAGCCTTGGAAATCCCATGGGGCAGTTCTACTCTGTCCTATAGGATCGCTATGAGTTGGAATCAACTCGACAGCAATCGGTTTGGTTTGGTTTTTTGACAGGCAGCCTGCGTGGTGCAGTGGTTAAGAGCTCGGCTGCAAACCAATAGGTCTGTGGTTTGAATCTTCCAGGCACTCTGAAAACTCTATGGGGGAATTCTACTCTGTCCTATAGGGTTGGAATTAACTTGATGGCAATGGGTTTGTTTTGTTTGTATTGGAGCCCCTGGGTGGTGCAAGCTGTTCACAAGCTCAGCTGCTAATCGGAAGATTGGTGGTTTGAGTCCACCCAGAGGCGCCTCTGAAGAAAGGCCTGGTGATCTGCTTCCAAGAAATCAGCCATTGAAAAACCTGTGAAGCACAGTTCTACTCTGACACACATGGGGACGCTGTGAGTCATAGTCAACTTGGCAGCAACTGTTTTGTCTTTGGTTTGTTTTGAACAAGGCTATTAACCATATTCAGAGCTCAGAAGTTTTGCGCTAATGTTCTTTTTCTGTTCCCCGATCCCACTTTGCATTACATCTTCTCTTCTCCTTCCTCCTCTGATCTGTTACACTTTCTCAGTCTTTCCTTTTGTGACTTTTGAAGAACACTACTTAGGGGTTTTGTAGAATGTCCTTCGATTTGGGTGTGTGTGATGATTTCTTTTCTTTTTCTAAATTTCTTTTGTTGTTGATGTGGAGAATATACACAGCAAAACATATGCCAATTCAATCATTTCTATGTACACAGTTCAGTGATGTTGATTACATTCTATGAGTTTTGCAACCATTCTCACCCTCCTTTTCTGAATTGTTGCTCCCCCATTAACATAAACTCACTGCCCCCTATGTTTCCTATCTAATCTTTCAAGTTACTGTTGTCACTTTGATCCCGTACAGATAAACATAATGTTTGAGCCAGACATGGTACTAGTTAAGCTAAACTATTTTTTGGTTTTAAGAAGACTTCAGGGGACATTTTGGGTTTATGGTTTAAAGATTATCGCAGGGCAATAGTTTCAGGGGTTTATCCGGCCCCTAGTGTGTGATCTTTCTCACGATTAGATCAAGGTTATGAACTCTGATGGCGAAGACACAGGGGAGAGGTGGTCTTTATGTATCATAGCAGGGGTTCCAGCTGCCACTATGTCCTATTCCTGGTGATGTTAACCTTGATCACCTGGCCAAGGTGATGTGTGCCACCTAAAGGAACTATTTTCCTCCTTTGAAATGAATTTATATTTTGGGAGAGATTTTTTTTTTTCTAAAAAATAAAGGTTTGTGACAGACTGATTGGATTTGTAAACGTTCACTTGAAGCTTAATAAAAGTTAATAATAAATAAATAAATAAATAAATAAAGTTTTGGTGTGTTTTTGGTGTAGGTTTACTCAAGAGTTTAGGTTCTCATTCAACAATTTCTACACAAGCTCTTCAGTGACATTGGTTACATTCTTTACGATGGGTGATCATTCTCATTATTTCTGTTCTGGTTGTTCCATTTCCATTAATCTAGTTTTCCTGCCCCCTTACATTCTTGTCTTTCTTTTAAAGTCATCGTTGACCACTGGATCTCATATAGGTGACTTTTTTAAAGGAGTGCTATACTTACAGGTGATATTCATTATTTTTTGAGCTAATTTGTTATTTAGCTTCGAGGTGACCTTAGGGGTTAATTTCACTTCAGGATTTGAGGAGTGTCTTGGGGTGATAGTCTTGGGGAATGCTCCAGTCTCCACCAGTCCAGCAGGTGTTTTTTTTTTTTTTTTTTTTAAGGAACTTGAGATTCTGTGGGAGAGGTTTTTGATATGATGCACATATTTCATTGTTCCTTAAACTTTCTCCCATGAAGTTTTAGTGCTCACCATGGACTGGGCATTTGTGTTCCAATCCAGAAGTTCTCTGGGCACCCTTGCTCCCCTCCTCTGCAGAATCAAACTCGACCTTCCCGGGATCTCCAGGCAGTCTTTCTAAAGCTTGTTGTGGTCTAGGGAACCCAGGAAACCATCACTCAGTGACCTGTCAAGGTGGCACAATTTCTAAGGCAGGGGAGGCGGGGCCAAGATAGTGGAATAGACAGGCACTCCTGGTGAGCCCTCTTACGACAAAGACCAGAAAAAACAAGTGAAATCAATATATTTATGACAAGGTGAGAGGCCTGTTAAGCAACAAAAGAAACCCTCAGGCACCAGAAGAAAGCAAATACTAAGAATTAGAGCAGAATTAAATAAAATAGAGAACAGAAAAACAATTGAGTCAACAAAACCAAAAGTGGTTCTTCGAAAAAATTAGCAAGATTGATAAACCATTGGCCATACTGACAAAAGAAAAACAGGAGAGGGAACAAATAACCCAAATAAGAAATGAGATGGGTGATATCACAACAGATCCAACTGAAATTAAAAGAATCATATCAGACTACTACGAAAAATTGTACTGTAACAAATTTGAAAACCTAGAAGAAATGGATGATTTCTAGAAACACACTACTTACCTAAACTAACAAAAACAGAGGTAGAACAACTAAATAGACCCATAACAAAAGAAAAGATTGAAAAGGTAATTAAAAAACTACCCCCAAAAAGCCCCGGCCAGGATGGCTTCACTGGAGAGTTCTACCAAACTTTCAGAGAAGAGTTAACACCACTACTACTAAAGGTATTTTGGAGCATAGAAAATGATGGAATACTCCCAAACTCATTCTATGAAGCCAGCATATCCATGATACCAAAACCAGGTAAAGACACCACAAGAAAAGAAAATTACAGACCTATATCCCTCATGAACTGAGATGCAAAAATCCTCAACAGAATTCTAGCCAATAGAATTCAACAACATACCAAAAAAATAATTCACCATGACCAAGTGGGATTCATACCAGGTATGCAGGGATGGTTTAACATTAGAAAAACAATGTAATCCATCATATAAATAAAAGGAAAGACAAGAACCACATGATTTTATCAACTGATGCAGAAAAGGCATTTGACAAAGTTCAAGACCTATTCATGATAAAAACTCTCAGCAAAATAGGAATAGAAGGATAATTCCTCAGCATAATAAAGGGCATTTATACAAAGCCAACATCATCCTAAATGGGGAGAGTCTGAAAGCATTCCCCTTGAGAACCGGAACCAGGCAAGGATGCACTTTATTACCACTCTTATTCAACATTCTGCTGGAGGTCCTAGCCAGAACAATTAGGCTACGTAAAGAAATAACAGGCATCCAGATTGGTAAGGAAGAAGTAAAAGTATCTCTATTTCTGGATGACATGATCTTATACACAGAAAACCCTAAAGAATCCTCAAGAAAACTATTGAAACTAAGAGAAGAGTTCAGCAGAGTATCAGGATACAAGACAAACATACAAAAATCACTTAGATTCCTCTACACCAACAAAAAGAACATCGAAGAGGAAATCACCAAATCAATACCAATAACAGTAGCCCCCAAGAAGATAAAATACTTAGGAATAAATCTTACCAGAGACGTAAAAGACCCATACAAAGAAAACTGCAAGAAACCAAAAGAGACCTATGTAAGTGGAAAAACATACCTTGCTCATGGATAGGAAGACTTAACATTGTAAAAATGTCTATTCTTCCGAAAGCCATCTATAGATACAGTGCAATTCCGATCCAAATTCCAATGGCATTTTTTAATGAGATGGAGAAACAAATCACCAACTTCACATCGAAGGGAAAGAGCCCCCGGTTAAGTAAAGCACTACTGAAAAAGAAGAACAAAGTGGGAGGTCTCACACTACCTGATTTTAGAACCTATTATACCATCACAGTAGTCAAAACGGCCTGGTACTGGTACAACAACAGATACATAGACCAATGGAACAGAATTGAGAATCCAGACATAAATCCATCCACATATGAGCAACTGATATTTGACAAAGGCCCAAAGTCAGTTAAATAGGGAAAAGACAGTCTTTTTAACAAATGGTGCTGGCATAACTGGATATCCATCTGCAAAAAAATGAAACAAGACCCATATCTCACTCCATGCACAAAAACTAACTCAAAGTGGATCAAAGACCTAAATCTAAACTCTAAATCTAAAATGATAAAGATCATGGAAGAAAAAACAGGAACAATGTTAGGAGCCCTAATACATGGCATAAACAGCGTACAAAACATTACTAACAATGCACAAACACTAGGAGCTCCTAAAAATCAAACACCTATGCTCATCCAAGGAAACTTTGGTGGCATAGTGGTTAAGTGCTATGGCTGCTAACCAAAGGGTTGGCAGTTCGAATCGGCCAGGCGCTCCTTGGAAACTCTATGGGAGCAGTTCTACTCTGTCCTATAGGGTCACTATGAGTCGGAATTGACTCGACGGCACTGGGTTCCATTCTGTTCTGTTATGCTCATCCAAAGACTTCACCAAAAGAGTAAAAAGATTACCTACAGACTGGGAAAAAGCTATGACATTTCCGATCAAAGTCTGATCTCTAAAATCTACATGATACTGTAAAAACTCAACAGCAAAAACACAAATAACCCAATTAAAAAACGGGCAAAGGATATGAACAGGCACCTCACTAAAGAAGACATTCGGGTAGCTAACACATACATGAGGAAATGCTCACAATCATTAGCCATTAGAGAAATGCAAATCAAAACTACAATGAGATTCCATCTCACTCCAACAAGGCTGGCATTAATCCAAAAAACACAAAAAAATAAATGTTGGAGAGGCTGTGGAGAGACTGCAACACTTATACACTGCTGGTGGGAATGTCAAATGGTACAACCACTTTGCAAATTGATATGGTGCTTCCTTCAAAAGCTACAAATTGAACTACCATACGATCCAGCAATCCCACTCCTTGGAATATATCCTAGAGAAATAAGAGCCTTTACACAAACAGATATATACACACCCATGTTTATTGCAGCACTGTTTACAATAGCAAAAAGATGGAAGCAACCAAGGAGCCCATCAACGAATGAATGGGTAAATAAATTATGGTATATTCACACAATGGAATACTACGCATCGATAAAGAACAGCGACGAACTTGTGAAACATTTCGTAACATGGAGGAACCTGGAAGGCATTATGCTGAGTGAAATCAGTCAGTTGCAAAAGGACAAATATTGTATGAGACCACTAGTGTAAGAATTCAAGAAATAGTTCAAACAGAGAAGAAAATATTCTTTGATGGTTAGGACAGTGGGGATGGAGGGAGGGAGAGGGGTATTCACTAATTAGATAGTAGACAAGAACTATTTTAGGTGAAGGGAAAGAGAACACACAATACAGGAGAGGTCAGCACAACTGGACTAAACCAAAAGCAAAGAAGTTTGCTGAATAAACTGAATGCTTCGAAGGTCAGTGTAGCAGGGGCGGGTGTTTGGGGACTATGGTTTCAGAGGACACCTAGATCAATTGGGATAATAAAATCTATTAGGAAACCATTCTGCCTCCTGATTTGGAGAGTGGCATCTGGGGTCTTAAACACTAGCAAGCAGCCATCTAAGATGTATCAATTGGTCTTAACCCACCTGGAGCAAAGGAGAATGAAGAACACCAAAGACAACAGATAATTATGAGCCCAAGTACAGAAGGAGCCACACAAACCAGAGACTATATCAGCTGAGACCAGAAGAACTAGATGGTGCCTGGCTACAACTGATGTCCGCCCTGACAGGGAACACAACAGAGAACCCCTGAGGGAGCAGGAGAGCAGTGGAATGCAGACCTCAAATGCTCATAAAAAGACGAGACTTAATGGTCTGACTGAGACTAGAAGGACCCTGGAGGTCATGGTCCCCAGACCTTCTGTTACCCCAAGACAGGAAACATTCCCAAAGCCAACTCTTCAGACAGGAATTGGACTGGACTAAAAAAAATAAAAAAAATAAAAATTTATTTTTTTTTATAGGATAGAAAATGATACTGGTGAGGAATGAGGTTCTTGGATCAAGTAGACACATGAGACAATGTGGGCAGTTCCTGTCTGGAGAGGAGATGAGAAGGCAGATTGGGTCAGAAGTTGGCTGAATGGACACAAAAATCCACGGTGGAGAGAAGGATCGTACTGTCTCATTGCGGGGAGAGGAACTAGGAGCATATAGCAAGGTGTGTATAAATTTTTGTATGAGAGACTGTCCTGATTCGTAAACTTCCTCTTAAAGCACAATAAAAATTAAGAAGAAATAAAAACCAAAAGGCAGAAGCAAGAGGCTGAGGGTTGACATTCTGGATTTGCCCCTGGTCCATTTGCACAGGGGAGACAGACCTCCTGGACTCGGAGTGTTTACCCTCACAGGAGTATTCGCTCTGCCACGGATTCCTAGAACCTCAGTTTTGAGCCGTTGTTGTTGTTAGTTGTCACTGAGTTTGTTCCAACTCATGGCGACCTCATGTACAACAGAGCTAACCATTTCCTGGTCCTGAGTCACTCCCATGATCGTTGGCATGTTTGAGCCCATTGTTGCTACTATCATGTCAATCCGTCTCTTTGAGGCTTTTCCTCGTTTTCACTGACCCTCTACTTTGCCCAATATGATGTCCTTTTCTAGCGATTGGTCTTTTTTGATGACGTGTCCTAAATAAGCGAGCTGAAGTCTCTCCATTCTTGCTTTTAAGGAGCATTTTGGTTGTATTTCTTCTAAGACTGAATTGTTCATTTTCCTGGCTGTCCACAGTACTGTCAATATTCCTCACCAACACCACAATCTGAATGCATCAGTTCTTCTGTCTTTCCTTTTCATTGTCCAGCTTTCACATGCTTATGAGGTGATTGAAGAGAGTATGGTTTGGGTCAGGTGCACCTTAGTCTTAAAGTGACATCGCTGCCCTTTAAAATTTTACAGAGGTCTTTTGCATAAGACTTGCCTGATGCAATACGCATTTGGCTTCTTGACTGATGCTTCTCTGGCTGTTGATTATTGATCCAAGTAGAATGAAATTGTTGACAACTACTGGCCATCTGGATAGAAGCCCTTTCCTCACCCCGCAGCCTGGTGAGGGATCACCGGCTAGCTGATTGCACACCTTCAGTGATGGGTCCCTCACTCCAGAACTTTCCAAGGTGGCCCTTTCTATTGCTGGACATACTGAGCTGAATGTCCACCAGTTCAGGCTCTGCTTCTGCAGCCTCACAGAACAAGGCCCCTCCCTCTGCCCACAGGGATGTGTGTCGGTGTCTCCCACCTCAGAGCCCAGTGCAGTGCCTGGCTCAGGGTTTGTGCAGCGCAAGTGTGTTGAATGGGGGAGCACAAAAGATGGATCCTGATAGAAAGGGATAAAATGTGGAACAAGTTTTGAAATTCCCAAAGAATCCAGACATATTGGATGCATTGAAGCTGGAGGAGCCCCCAAACTATTGGGACACTCTTCAAACCTTGAAACTAAACTATCCTCTGAAGTCATCTTTAAGCAATACAGAACATAACAGTTTAGGGCAAAAAGTAGAAACCATCATCTTTAAGTATTGCACTCTTAAAAAAAAATTAGCTATATGAGACCAAAGTGACGACAGTAACTCTAAAGCACAGATGAGAAGTTTCGGGGGCAGTAAGTCTTCTAAATTAATGAGGGTGAAACAACTAGAGCAGAAATGAGGAGAATGTTCACACAGTGTGAAGAATGTAACCAGTGTCACTGAACAATATGTGCTGAAATTATTAAATGGTAGCATGTCTTGATGTGTATATTTTCACCCCCCCGAAAAAAAAGTTTATTGGATAGGATAATGGGAGATGCTCAGGGAACAATAAATAAGGAAGACAGAAGAAGAATTGACACCTTTGAGTTATGGTATTGGCAAAGAATACTGAATATACCATGGACTGCCAGAAAAATGAACAAATTTTTCTTGGAAAGAAGTACAGCTAGAATGCTCTTTAGAAGAAAGGGTGGCAAGACTTCGTCTCAAAAACTTTGGACATGTTATCAGGAGGAATCAGTACCTGGAAAAGGACATCATGCTTGGTAGAGGGTCAGCGAAAAAGAGGAAGCCCCTCAATGAGATGGATTGACACAGTGGCTGCAGCAATGGGCTCAAACATAGCAATGGTTGTGAGAATGGTGCAGAACTGGGCAGTGTTTTGTTCTACTGTACGTAGGGTCGCTATGAGTTGGAACCAAATTCGACATACCTAATAATAAAAACAACTCAGGGAGAGCTTTGGGTAGAGAAACATGCTTGAACACTGGAAAAATGCAGCCTTCTGGCACCCCCCTAATGTTCTCCAGCAGCATGTCCCTTTTCTCTTCTGCTGCAGCCTGACGTTGAAGTGTGGGGGTGTGGGGGTACACGCCCCTTAATCGGGTTCTCCATCAGTTAAGAATTTGGCTCTACACTGCACCTGGGAGGCAGTGATCATGGACAGCACAATGTCAGCCTGGGGATGGAAACCTTTTGTAGCAGGATTGGGTGAACACGTGTGCACATTCTTCTGCCATCAGCTTCAGAGGAGACGTCTTGGAGGCAGTTATTCCAGGACCAGGACACTCACATGCTATTAGACCAAATTACAAGCTCTTCTAGGGGGGGTTCCAGGTGAAGGCCTGGGATGTGTTTTGAATTAGTATAGGTTGCTAGGGATGGGAACAGCTGTGTTCCACCCCCTCCCAGCAATGGGGTGGCAGAGTCTAGAGGGAAGCACAGGCTTTATGATCTAACCAGGCAGAGTCTACCACAGTTCAAGACTGGACGTGGCTCCAAAGTCAAAGTCCACTCACATGGGAACTCTGCTTGTCCGGGGTCAGCCAGGCCCACCGGTCTGTGGCTGAACCACACCCCAGCGCTGGCTGAAACAAGTGGGCCAAGTTCGGGGTGTATGAGTCAGGGGGCTGTGTCTGTCCTTGCATCTGCTCGTCTGACTCCCCTGCCCCCCTTTCCACCTATAAGGACCCTTGTGTTACATTGGGCCCACCTGGATTGGGCCCTGGTGGCGCAAACAGTTAAGCGCTCATTTGCTAACTGAAAGGTTGAAGGTTCAAACCCACTCAGTGGCTCCAAGGGCGAATGACCTGGGGATCTGCTCCTGTAAAGATCACCCACTGCCGTTGAGTAGATTCCAACTCACACTGACCCTACAGGACAGTGTAGAACTGTCCCATAGGATTTCTAGGGTTGTAATCTTTATGAAAGCAGATTGCCAAGTCTTTCTCCCTTGGAGTGGGTAATGGGTTCAAACTGCCAACCTTTAGGTTAGCAGCTAAGCACTTTAACCATTGTACCACCAGGGCTCCTTCCATAAAGATTACAGATTAGCAAATTCTGTGGGGCAGTTCTACTCTCCCACGTGGGGTCGCTTTGAGTCAGAATTGACTTGAAGGCACCTACCAACAGCAAGAAGGTAATTCAGAGTCCTGGGTGGCACAGTTTGCACTTGGCTACCAAAAGAAAGCTTGGCGATTTGAACACACCCAGCACCACTTCGAAGAAAGGCCTGGCGATCTGCTTCCATAAAGATTACAGCTGAGAAAACTCCATGGAGCTCAGTTATACTATGTAATACATGGGGTCACCATGAGGCAATTTTTTTTTTTTTTAAGTAATTCAGGACACTCTTCTTATTTAAGGTCAGCTGATTAGCAACCTTAATTCCATCTGCAAACTTGCTACGTAACCCAACATACTCACTTCACAAGGATATTAAGACAGTTTCCTAACTTGGGGAGGTCCCCAGGATGAACTAGCTTGTTCCTGGCACTGGTACCCAGCAAGCTGACATTCCTGTCCTTTCCATCGTCATCCTCAGATCTACTGTGCGCTCTGCCCCATGGCCAGTGGCCATACTTGAGAAGAGAAGCCCTGCCCATGAGGAGCTCCTTTCTAGCTGGAAAGGCAAGAGGTTAAAAAATTTTCTAAACACTAGAAAATGATGGAAGGCAAGTGTTCAGCTCTCAGTGAGCAGTTTGAAGTCAGAAACACAAGCCAGTGAATGGAGAAAATGGAAACCTCGCATGTGGCCTTCTGTGATTTCCATGTCTTGGAGTAGGCACTGGGGCAGTGGTGGTTCAGGGTAGAATTCTCACTTCCATGCGGGAGACCCCGGTTCAACTTCATGCGCAGCCACCACATGTCTGCCAGTGGAGGCTTGAGTGTTGTTAGGATGCTGAACAGGTTTCAGCGGAGCTTTTGGGCTAAGACTAGGAAGAAAGGCCTGGCAATCTACACCTGAAAATTAGCAGTAAAAACCCTACAGATCACAAGGATCTGATTTGAAACTGATCATGGAGGTGGCACATTGTGCGTGGGGTTGCCATGAGTTGGGGCTGACTCGACAGCAGCTATCAGCAACAGGAGTAGGGTAAAATGACAAGCTTGAGAATCAGTGTGGCCATCTCTCCTCAGCTATCACACTGAAGTTAATGGCTTTGAATCCTTCGGTGGCTCCTGGCCCCTGAGTTGAGTTACTGCATATCCTTGAGTTACTGCATATCCTTGGGTTGCTCTCAAGGAACAATTTTGGGCAGAGAGCTGACCTGTCTGGGTGGGTCAGCGGGTTACAAGCATAAGCAGAGATGTCCTAACACCATCAGCAAGATCTCTCAGCTGGTTCTGACAGTTTACCACGCCCCCCAGGGGACAGTGACAGGCAGCACAGGGACACCCTGAGCCACTCAGACACACACCTGTTAGATGGCACAAGAATGAGCCACTCTGGCAATCGGGTGCTTTTGACAAGCAGGCTTTGCAATGCGGGAGGAATTAACTACTCCCCAGAAGTGCTGCATGACTTCTTCAATCAGCAGGAGGTGGGATGGCAGGGAGTGATGGTTCCCAGGCTCTAATTTTTACTCACTGCTCTCGGTCACTTAGACATTCACAGCAGGATGGGAAGGGACACATTTTGGAAAATAAAACAAATTCCCAGGTGGCATAAAGAGATGGAGCATGTCTCTGTGGCATAAGAACAAGAAAGGTGAGGTAAAAATGGTTCTGAATTTGGGTCTAATTCTATGAGGTTATGAGAATCCTTGGGACAACAAGGCATTTGCCCACAGATCTTGGTGCTTGGGCAACCCAGGAAAATTCTGGAAGGTCCGGAGTCTGGGCTTCAGTACAGCCTCTCACCAGTACACTGAGATGTCTTAACCTTTATGGTAATTCTATGTTTAATTGTGTGCTATGTGAACTTCACCTCAATAATAATAAAAAGGAAACAATAGTGACCATTCTCACCAGGTTCAATGAGCTTTGTTCTCAGATATGACCCTCCAGGTTAGGCCTTGAAACAATGAATTTATCCGATTATGTCTTGGTAACAAGCAGGACAGATTCTTTCTCTTTTATTGTTCTTTAGGTGAGCATTTACACAGCAAAGTAGTTTAGGATTTACTGAAATTGTAAAGAAGTATTTTGCAGTGAAAAAAGTTTCTGATTTCTAGGGGTGGGGAGGGAGCAGTGAGAATCAGATATCATTTAAAAACGTACCTTTTTGGTTTACAAAAGCAGAGTTTTACTAAATTGCTGTGAATTACAGATTGCTTAAGACGAGAAAGGGTTTCCTTATACACCCAGAAAATAGAACATTAAAGCGTCACCATCAACAGCAACAGCACCATCAATATTCCAAGCAAATTACCACAAGATTTCTCTCAGCATTCCTTTAGTCCTACAGGATTAGTCTTTGTTCCTGTACATCTTGGGTTAGCAGTCTCATCAGTTCTCAATCAGTTGCAATCAAGTTGATTCCAACTCATGGCAACCCTGTGTGTGCTAGAATAGAACTGTGCTCCGTAGGGTTTTCAATGGCTGATTATGGGAAGTGGATTGCCAGGCCTTTCTTCTGAGGCACCTCTGGGTAGACTCAAACCTCTAATCTTTCTATCTTAGCACATTAGCCAAGCACGTTAGCTGTTTGCACAGCCCAGGGTCTCCCCTCTCAACTTAAAGCCTGACTCGGCCCACTGGTATGGTCTGAAAGTTGAGGAACGTCATTTCAGAAGCCTGTACTCACTCACTGATTCTTTGAAATGTGGGTGATTCAGTGTAGTGCCTGTCCCAAACCTTTGCTGAAGGCAAGAACTCTGGTCTGTAGCTTGTAGCAGGGCCTCTGAGAAAGCATCAGAGTACAATGAAAACTAATTGTAGACAACAAAGACTTATGGCCCTAGTTAATTTACTCTTGATAATTTTCAAATATAATGGGGCTGATGAGGATTCATAATAAGAATAATGCAACTGGTAAAGAAAGACAATGGTTTCTACAGCTTTCAAAACAAGATAATAAAGCCATTCCAAACATTTTCTTAGACAAAATGTCTCCAAGGATAATGATTCAGCCTATTTCCAAAGAAGTCTGTGAATATTATTACATTGGATTTATATAGATGGATGGACAGAATTTTTATAAAGAAAAAATCTTAAGATAGAACATGTAATTATCCGGAAACATGATTTTTTAAGCCAACAATATCAAGTAGACTCAGTAAGTTTGGAGTAGTCATCTATATTTTTATAAAACTTTATGGGTTAGCTCTGATGTGAGGCCAAGTAAACATTCTAAATAGTAACTGAAATTATGACTGATAAATGTAGTTGTCTAACATCAGGCAAAGGTGCCCTGTTGGCACAATGGTTAAGCACTCAGCTGCTAAAGCAAAGGTTGGTGGTTCAAACTTACCTATAGGCTCCATGGGAGAAAGACCTGGAAATCTGCTCCTGTAAAGATTACAGCCTAGAAAACCCTATGGGGCTGTTCAACTCTGCCACATCGGGTCACTACGAGTAAGAATTGGCTCGACAGCACCCAAAAACAACAACAACATCAGGGAAAGTACCTCCAGGATAAATATAGGAAGAGTGGATAGAACTCTTTTGCAAGAGTTTTGATCAGTATTTCCTCTGGTATTAAAAGATACTATGGGTCCTCAACATAATAAAGGGCATCTATACGAAACCAACAGCCAACATCCCCTTGAGAACAGGAACAAGACAAGGGTGCCCTTTATCACCACTCCTGTTTAACATGGTGCTGGAAAGTCCTAGCTAGAGCAATAAGGCAAGTAAAACTATCCCTATTCACAGATGACATGATACTATACATAGAGAACCAAAAGACTCCACGAGAAAACTACTGGAACTAATGGAAAGTTTCAGCAGAGTGGCAGAATACAAGATAAATATACAAAAATCAGTTAGGTTCCTATACACCAATAGAGAGAACTATGGAAAGGAAATCGGGAAAACAATACCATCTGTAATAGCCCATAAAAAATATAAAATACTTAGGAATAAATCTAACCAGGATGTAAAGACCTGTACAAAAAAACTACAAAACACTACTGCAAGAAACCAAAAGAGACCTACATAAACGGAAAAACACTACGCTCATGGATAGGTAGGTAGACTTAACGTTGTAAAAATGTCAGTTCTACTCAAAGCAATTTGCAAATACAATGCAATCCCAATCCAAATAGCAACAGCATTCTTTAAAGAGTTGGAAAACTAATAATTAACTTTATATGGAAAGGGAAGAAGCCCCAAATAAGTAAAGCACTACTGAAGAAGAAGAATAAAGTTGGAGGACTTGCACTACCTGACCTCAGAACTTTCTATACAGCTACTGTAGTCAAAACAGCCTGGTACTGGCACAACAACAAATACATTGACAAACTGAACAGAATTAAGAACCCAGATGTAAATCTATCCACCTATGGTCACCTGATCTTCGACAAAGGCCCAAAGTCCATCAAATGGGGAAAAGGCAGTCTTTTTAACAAATGGTGCTGGCAAAACTGGATGTCCATCTGCAAAAAAATGTTATAGGACCCATACCTCACACCATACACAGAAACTAATTCAAAATGGATCAAAGACCTAAATAGAAACCCAAAAACTGTAAAGACCATAGAAAAAAAAATAGGATCAATGCTAGAGGTCCTAATACAAGGCATTAACATACAAACCACAACCAACAACACACAAACACCGGAAGATAAGCTAGATAACTGGAATCTTCTAAAAATTAAACACTTATGCTCATCAAAAGACTTTACCAAAAGAGTAAAAAGAGAGCCTACAGACTGAGAAAAAATTTTGGCTATGACGAATCTGACGAAGTTCTAATCTCTAAAATCTACAGGAAAATCCAACACCTATACAACCAAAAGACAAATAATCCAATTAAAAAATGGGCAAAGGATACCAACAGACGCTTCACCAAAGAAGACATTCAGGCAGCTAACAGACACATGAGGAAATGCTCTCCATCACTAGCCATTAGAGAAATGCAAATCAAAACCATGATGAACTATCATCTCAACCTGACATTACTGGCACAAATCAAAAAAACAGACAATAACGAATGTTGGAGAGGCTGCGGGAAGATTGGAACTCTGATGCACTGCTGGTGGGAATGCAAAATGGTACAACCATTTTGGAAAATGATATGGCACTTCCTTAAAAAGCTAGGAATAGAAATACCATACGATCCAGCAATCCAACTTCTAGAAATATATCCTAGAGAAATAAGAGCCGTCACATGAATAGACATATATTCACCCATGTTCATTGCAGCATTATTCACAATCACAAAAAAATGGAAACAACCTAGGTACCCATCAACAGATGAATGGATAAACAAAATATGATACATACACACTGTGTAATAGTGCACAGTGATAAAGAACAATGATGAATCTCTGAAGCATCTCACAACACGATGAACCTGGAGGGCATTATGCTGAGCGAAATAAGTCTATCAAGAGGACAAATACTGTATGAGGCTACTATTATAAAAACTCATGAAAAGGTTTACACAAAAAAAGAAACAATCTCTGATGGTGTGATGGTTAAGACTGTGTGTCAACTTGGCTGAGCCATGATTCTCACTGTTTATATGTAATCACTCCCATGATGGGATCTGCTGTGAGTAGCCAATCAGTTGGAAGGGAGTTTCCTTGGGTGCATGGCCTGTATCTGACATAAGTGGACATTCTGGCTTTTGCCTGCTCTGGATCCTGCAGCTGCCTCCTGTTCATCTGACCTCCGTTCTTGGGACTTGAGCTTGGGTTTGCCAGCCCCTGTGGCTATGTGAATCAAGAGAAGACTCTACCTTAATCCACGGACTTGGGACATTCCAGCCTCTACAATCATGTGAGCCGTTTCCTTGTTGTAAATCTCTCTCTATATGTATTTATGTGCTTTACTAGTTTTGCCTCTCCAGAGAATCCAGCCTAAGACAGATGATTGCTAGTCAAGAAATTAAACAACGAATTGCATTGGGCAAAATTGCTGCAAAAGACCTCTTTACAGTGTTAAAAAGCAAAGATGTTACCATGAAGACTAAGGTGTGCCTGACCCAAGCCATGGTGTTTTCCACTGCCTTATACGCATGTGATAGCTGGACAAAGAACAAGGAAGACTGAAGAAGAATTGATGCCTTTGAATTGTGGTGTTGGCAAAGAATGTTGACTATACCGTGGACTGCCAAAAGAATGAACAAATCTGTCTTGGAAGAAATACAACCAGAATGCCTCTTAGAAGCAAGGGTAGTGAGACTACATCTCACATACTTTGGACATGTGATCAGGAGGGATCAGTCCCTGGAGAAGGACATCATGCTTGGTAAAGTAGAGGGTCAACGAATAAGAGGAAGACCCTCAACAAGATGGATTGACACAGTGCCTGCAACAATGGGCTGAAGCATAACAACGATTGTGAGGATGGTGCAGGACTGGGCAGTGTTTTGTTCTGTTGTACACAGGGTCGCTATGAGTCAGAACTGAATTCGATGCACCTAACAACAGCAGGGAGGGGAGGGGTGGGGATGGAAGAACACTAAATAGACAATAGATAACTGCTAACTTTGGTGAAGGGTAAAACAGTACACAATACTGGGGAAGCCAGCACAACTGGACCAAGGCAAGGTCATGGAAGGTCCATAGACACAACCAAACTACCTGAGGGGCTGAATTACTGGCCTGGAGACCATGGTCTTGGGGACCATCTAGCACAATTGGGATAAATTGTTTATAAAGAAAATGTTCTACATCTGACTTTGCTGAGTAGTGTCTGGAGTCTTAAAAACTTGTGAGTAACCATCTAAGATGCTCCACTGGTCTCACCCCATCTTGAGCAAGGGAGGATGAATAAATCCAAACACACAAGGGAAAGATTAGTCCAAAGGACTAATGGACCACAAGTACCACAGCTTCCACCAGACTGAGTCCAGCACAACTAGATGGTGCCCGACTGCTACCACTGACTGCTCTGACTCGGATCACAATAGAGGGTCCCAGACAGAGCTGGAGAAAAATGTAGAACAAAATTCTAACTCACAGAAAAAGACCAGACTTACTGGCCTGTCAGCGCCTGGAGAAGCCCTGAGAGTATGGTCCCGGGACACCCTCTTAACTGAGAACTGAAGTCACTGTGAGGTTCACCTTCAGCCAAAGATTAGACAGGCCCATAAAGCAAGATGAGACTAAAGGGGCACACCAGCCCATGGGCGAGGATGAGAAGGCAGGAGGGGACAGAAAAGCTGGTAAACCCAAGGTCGAGAAGAGGAGAGTGTTGACATGTCGTGGGGTTGGCAACCAGTGTCACAAAACAATAAGTGTATTAATTGCTTAATGAGAAACTAATTTGCTCTGTAAACCTTCGTCTAAAGCACACACACACACACACACACACACACAGATTATGGAAAGCAAGGACACTGACAAGTATCCAGGAAAGACTCTCCATTTCTGAAAGGTTTACATTAACAACATTTTACCCAGACCTCTCTTCTCATTTGACAGCTCTTCCCACGAAACCCAAGAAACCAACCTAATTATCCCTAGCTTCCCTTTTTTATCAGGAGAAAGAACCAATCTTTGTGGTTTTCCAGGGGATCTCTGGGAAATCTCAAAGAGAGTTTTAAGTGTAAAAGATAAGTGAGAGCTTTATTTTTTCTGTATTTTATTGTTGTTAGCTGCCATCAAGTCGGTCCCTGAGTCATGGTGACCCCATGCACAACAGTAGAAGTCAGCGAATTAGGAAGGATGTCAGGACAAGCCATTGCTCTGTTAGCATTGCTACCTCCTAACCAGAAACAACGAATGTAACCCAGGCCTTGGGTACCGTTGCTAGGTGGACGGATACTTACCCTCATCACAGGTTCCTCAAAGGTCAGGATAAGGCGGCTGGTAGTTAGGGTCCAAAGAGCTTATGATGCATGAATGAATTTACAAATGAGTGCAGATAACCTGTCGACAAGGTGTCAGTTTTCTGACTCATGCCAAAAACCCCAGCAAAAGGTTTTTTTCAAAAGACAAAGGAAAAAGGAAGAAAGAAAGAACACAAAGGAAAAAGGAAGAAAGAAAGGAAGGAAGGGAGGGAGGGAGGAAGAAAGAAAGAGAAAGAGAAAGTAAGAAAGGAAGGAAGGAAGAAAGAACGAGCCTATAGAGGGTTCTTTCTTTTATAGGTTCCTTGCCTTATGGGCTGTGTCCCCAGAATAGAAGGAAGTGCACTGAATTTCATGGGCCCATTCTCCGAACCCCAATGTCTGTGAGGGGGCGGAAGACAGATGATGCTAAAATCTGATAACAGAGTCTAATATTCAAAATGGTGCAGATATGTACACAGTCTTGAAGACGCAAGCAGATGCTCTCGAGACACAGGACAATGATCCTGTTATCCAAACTAGGCACTAATAATGCCTTTGAAGAGCAGTGTAAAAAATAGGAATAGAAGGAAAATTTTTCAACATAATAAAGGGCATTTACACAAAGCCAACAGCCAACATCACCCTAAATGGGGAGAGCCTGAAAACATTCCCAATGAGATCGGGAACAAGACAAGGATGCCCTTTATCACCACTCTTATTCAACATTCTGCTGGAGGTCCTAGCCAGAACAGTTAGGCTAGATAAAGAAATAAAGGGCATCCAGATCGGCAAGGAAGAACTTAAAGTATCTCTATTTGCAGATGACATGATCTTATACACAGAAAACCCTGTGGAATCCCTCAGAAAACTACTGAAACTAATAGTTCAGCAGAGTATCGGGATACAAGATAAACATACAAAAATCAGTTGGATTCCTCTACACCAACAAAAAGAACATCGAAGAGGAAATCACCAAATCAATGCCATTTACAGTAGCCCCCAAGCAGATAAAATATTTAGGAATAAATCTTACCAGAGGTGTAAAAGACTTATACAAAGAAAACTATAGTACACTTCTGCAAGAAACCAAAAGAGACATACATAAGTGGAAAAACATACCTTGCTCATGGATAGGAAGACTTAACATTATAAAAATGTCTATTTTACCAAAAGCGATCTATATATTTAATGCAATTCCGATCCAAATCCCAATGACATTCTTTGATGAGATGGAGAAACAAATCACCAACTTCATATGGAAGGGAAAGAGGCCCCAGATAAATGAGGCATTACTGAAAAAGAAGAACAAAGTGGGAGGCCTTAAACTTTACCTGATTTTAGAACTTATTATACCGCCACAGTAGTCAAAGCAGCCTGGTACTGGTACAACAACAGATACATGGACCAGTGGAACAGAATTGAGAATCCAGACATAAATCCATCCACATATGAGCAGTTGATATTTGACAAAAGCCCCAAAACAGTTAAATGGGGAAAAGACAGTCTTTTTAACAAATGGTGCTGGCCTAACTGGATATCCACCTGCAAAAAAAGTAAACAAGACCCACACCTCACTCCATGCACAAAAAGTAACTCAAAATGGATCAAAGACCTAAATATAAAATCTAAAACGGTAAAGATCATGGAAGAAAAAATAGGGACAACGTTAGGAGCCCTAATACATGGCATAAACAGTATACAAAACATTGTAAAGAATGTAGAAGAAAAACTAGATAACTGGGAGCTCCTAAAAATCAAACACCTATGCTCATCGAAAGGCTTCACCAAAAGAGTAAAAAGACTACCTATGGACTGTGGAAAAGTTTTTAGCTATGACATTTCTGATCAGCGCCTGATCTCTAAAATCTACATGATACTGGAAAAACTCAACTGCAAAAAGACAAATAACCCAAGTAAAAAATGGGCAAAAGAGATGAATAGACACTTCCCTAAAGAAGACACTCAGGTAGCTAACAGATATATGAGGAAATACTCACAATCATTAGCCATTAGAAAAATGTAGATCAAAACTACAATGAGATTTCATCTCACTCCAACAAGGCTGGCATTAATCCAAAAAACACAAAATAGTAAATGTTGGAGAGGCTGTGGAGAGAGACTGCAGCACTTATACACTGCTGCTGGGAGTGTCAAATGGTACAACCACTTTGGAAATTGATTTGGCGCTTCCTTAAAAAGCTAGAAATAGAACCACCATAGGATCCAGCAATCCCACTCCTTGGAATGTACCCTAGAGAAATAAGAGCCTTTACACGAACAGATATATGCGCACCCATGTTTATTGCAGCACTGTTTACGATAGCAAAAGATGGAAGCGACCAAGGTCCCATCAACGGATGAATGGGTAAACAAATTAGGGTATATTCACACAATGGAATACTACGCATTGATAAAGAACAGTGAGGAATCTGTGAAACATTTCATAACATGGAGGAACCTGGAAGGCATTATGCTGAGTGAAATTAGTTGCAAAAGGACAAATATTGTATAAGACCACTATTATAAGAACTTGAGAAATAGTTTAAACTGAGAAGAAAACATTCATTTGTGGTTACCAGAGTGGGGAGGGAGGGAAGGTGAGAGAGAGGCATTCAGGCAAAGACAGCACACAATACAGGGGAGGTCAGCACAACTGGACTAAACCAAAAGCAAAGAAGTTTCCTGAATAAACTGAATGCTTCGAAGGCCAGCGTAGCAGGGGCAAGGGTCTGGGGACCATGGTTTCAGGGGACATCTGAGTCAATTGGCATAATAAAATCTATTAAGAAAACATCCTGCATCCCACTTTAAAGAGTGGCATCTGGGGTCTTAAACGCTAGCCAGCAGCCATCTAAGATGCATCAATTGGTCTCAACCCACCTGGATCAAAGGAGAATGAAGAACACCAAGGACACAAGGTGATTACGAGCCCAAGAGATAAAAAGGGCCACATGAACCAGAGACTACATCATCCTGAGACCAGAAGAACTAGATGGTGCCTGGGTACAACTGACCCTGGTAACTGGTGGGTGACGGGGGGGTGATGAGTTACCACACTGGGTGACAGGTGACATTCGCCCTGGTGATGCCACTTGGGGTAGGTGTCAGCTAACAGTTTCTGCCATACAGAGGGACAGATGGATTGAGTTTGGATATCATCTGTACTGCCCCAGTGAGTGATTTGCACTGTGTTATGAGTACCTAAGGAGCCCTGGTGGTGCATGCTTGGCTGCTAACCCAAAGTTTGATGGTTGGAACTCCCCAGCCGCTCCTCAGGAGAAAGACCTGGCAATCTGCTTCCATAAAGATTACAGCCTAGGAAATCTTAAAGGGCAGTTCTACTCTATTCTATAGGATTGCTTTGACTCAGAATTGACTAGATGGCAATGGGTTATGAGTCCCTGGGTGGCACAAACAGTTAAGTGCTCCACTACTAGCCAAAAGGTTGGTGGTTCAAACCCACTGTGGTGGTTAAAGTTGTGTGTCAACTTGGCTGGGCTTTGACTTTCAGTGTTTTGGCAGTTATGATGTAGTTTGTTTGATGATGTGATTACTTCCATGATGAGATGTGATATAATGTGATCATCTTCATGATGGGATCTGCTGTGAGTTGCCAATCAGTTGAAAGGGAGTTTTCTTGGATGTGTGGCCTGCTTGGAATATAAGTGGACTCTCTGGCAAGGCCGTGGGCTTTTGCTTGCTCTGGATCCTGCAGCTGGTTCCTGTTTGTCTGATCTCTGGTTCTTGGGATTTGAGCTAGCAGCTTACCTGTGGTCTTGCCTGTTGATCTTGGGATTCAAAGGTCTTCACAGCCTGTGAGCAAGAGCCCTGCTGTCTGACCTGCCTGGCTTCACCAGCCCCTGTAACTACATAAATCAGGAGAAGCCTCCAGCCTGACCTATGGATTTGGGATGTTCTAGCCTCTATAACCTCGTAAGCCATTTCCTTGATATAAATCTCTTTATAGAGCTATTTATATTCTTTACTGCCCACCCAGAGGTGACTCAGAAGAAAGGCCTGGCAATCTGTTTCTGAAAAGTCACAGCCTTGAAAACTCCATGGAGCACAGTTCTGCTTTGTGAGCATGGGGTTGCCATGGGTCAGAATCGAATCAATGGCAACTAGCAACGACAACAGTTCAATCTGTCTGAGCATCAGTTAATCTATAAAACTAAAATAATATTTTTTTCTTTCCTCTGTCACTTCCCATGTGTCCAAGGGGCTGAGGAAAGGCCAGAGGACTGGTGGGCAGTGAGGAAATAGATCACCAAAGCCTGCTTCTCCCTGGGGAAGGGTGGTAAAGACCTGATGGGAGAGGTCTTTAATGCAGTGGAGAGTGAGTGGGTTTTCCAGATGGGGCCACACCCTAGGGATGGCAGAGCAATAAGGTGAAAAAATGCTGGGTGGCCAATAACTTTGCCAAGCAGCCCAAGAGTGCCTACCTTTGGACTTGTACATAAGAAAGAAACTTCTTTTTTTTTTTTTCTTCCCTGTTATTTGCAGCCAAGGCTGACTTCATGGACATGCAACCTGTGCAGTTGCCTTCCAGGAAGGACTGGGTTCTGCTCTGGTGTTGACATTTTGAAATTCTTAATAATATTTGAATAAGAGACCCTGCATTTCATGTAGAACTGGGCCCCTACAATTGCCAGTTCTGTTTGCATCTGAACTTAACCCTGACTGATTCTGTCCAACTCCAAAGCCCATGCTCCTTTTATTCTGTCCTCTGAATTCCTGTGCAGTGGTTCTCTGAGGGAGCCAGTCCTAAGATCCACTTTTTGTACAGGGCTGTTTTTTGTTTTTGTTTGCTTGTTTCGTTTTGTTTTTAATCTGGACATTGTAAGGAAAGACTGTATACAAAAGGACTATTGCAAAGGTTGGGGAGCTATTGCAAGAGGGGAACAGTTTTTTTTTTTTTTTTTTTGCTGCTGTGGAGTCAATTCTGACTCATGGAGACCCCACATGTTACTGATTAGAATTGCTCTATAGGTTTTTTTTTTTTTAATGTAATTTATTTGTTGTTGAGACTACACACAGCAGAATGTATACCAATTCAACAATTTCTACATGTACAATTCAGTGATGCTCCATAGGATTTTCTTGGCTGTACTCTTCATGGAAGCAGATTGCCAGGCCTTTTCTTCTGAGGCACTGCTGGGTGGGTTTGAACAGCCAACTTTTAGGTTAGTGATTGAGTGCAAACTGCTTGTGCCACCTAGGTACCTCAGCAGTTGCCATTGAGCGTACTCTGACTCAGGCGACCCCACATGTGTCAGCGTAGAACTGTGCTCCAGAGGGCTTACAATTGTTGATTTTTTGGAAATATATCACCAGGCCTTTCTTCTGAGGTGCCTCTAGGTGGACTTGAACCTCCAACCTTTCGGTTAGCTGTTGGGCACACTAACTGTTTGCACCACCTGGGGACTACTTTACGATATGGAGAGTGATCTGACTGTTACCACAAAGCATGGATTCAAGCCACCTGCTGCAGAAGCCAATACTGAAACACGGGTGAGGTGAGCAGCAAGAGGGTCTTTATTGTATACTGGTATACAAGAGGTGGAGCGGAATGGGCTCTTCCAAAATCTGTCTCCTGGGGACCAACCGGAGGGTTTTATAGGGACAGGTTTTGGGTCTGAAGAGCTCAAGAAATTTGTTAGTTCACCCCTGAGGTGGGCATTATGACCACATTCCAGACATGTTGACCTTCTGTGAGTATTCTCAAAGATCTCTGACACCATCTTAGTTTCAGTTACCAGATTGGCCCTTTGTTTAGTCTCTCTCTCCTCCAGATATATCGCTTGATTTTCTACTTCTCAAAGAGGAACATAGGTTAATTTCAAACTTTATAGGATCATGGAAAAGATAAGGGGCAGAGGAGAAAAGGGAAACCGTGAAATCACAAAATCACTGGGGTATGCAAAAGTTATGGGAGCTAGGTAAAAATAATACCATAATTCCCAGGTTGTTAGGCCTGTACACTCTATACACCCTCTTTCCCATGCTGCCACTTTCATGGCCATAAGATCTGCAAGCGTCTCTGGCCTTGGTTGTTTTTGCCTCTTAGTGTTCATTGGCTTTTGTTTTAGTAAAACCCCAAATTTCCTTTGAATCCATGGGTTTGGAAGGGGTGACCCCACCCTTCCAGTTCCAGGGTGGGCATTTGAAGTAGGCTTGAGACTGTCAATGATTTCCATTCCATTGGCCACAGGGATTGATCCAGGATGGGCCAGCAGCCCACTTCCAGATGATATCAGGCCCAGAACTTCTGTTTGATCTGTAGGGTAAGAAGACACTCTCGCAAGGATGGAAAGAAGCTAAGGCCTGGGACACTGCTGGAGTCCCTGGATTGAGTCTTGCTTCAGCTACCCCCAGACATTCCAGTTACGAAGCCAATCAACCACCACCACTATCTCCATCTCCTTTTCTTAAAAGCCAGTTGAGTCGTATTTCCTGGCTTTCTCGATGGCAAAAGTTCTAGTTAATCCATGACATTTTCTCAGACAGAGGATTCCTTCACAGTGACACCTTAATGAAAATAGTAACAGGACTATCATCTTTGACGAGTTTTCATGTTTTCCTGAGCCACTTCAACATAGAAGATCATACTTGGGAAAACTATTAAGATGTCCCATAGGGACTGGCAGGTCAGATGTAGCTAGATGCCTCTCGTAACTAATTCACAGCATGAATTATGTATTTGTTTAGTTATGGTATAGTTTTAGGTCATTAGGAAATATAGTCAGAACTACACTGGATAAAATAATTTTGCAATGAACAGCAAAAAAAATTATCCATAATTTTATCAAACAACTATTTCTGACATCAATGAGAGAATAGAACACTAGAAAACAGAGTAGTTTTGACTTTTCTAGGTGGTAAAACGGTTTGCGCTCGACTGCTAACCTAGAGGTTGGCGGTTCAAACCCACACAGAGGTACTGCAGCGGAATAGGCCTGGCGACCTGTTTCTATTAAGATTACAGCCAAGAAAACCCTGTAGAGCAGCTCTGCCCTGCACACATGGGGTTGCCATGAGTGGGAATCGACTTGATGGCAACTAACAACAAAAATGTTTAACCTCAGCCTTTGAGCTTATTCTGTTCATAATCAATTCCAACTATGAAGGGCTTGTAAGCAAGTTGTAATTCATAAGGTCCATAGAACACACACCAATTCAGCAATTTCTACATGTACAATTCAGTGACGCTCCGTGGGATTTTCTTGGCTGTACTCTTCATGAAAGCAGATTGCTAGGACTTTTCTTCTGAGGCACCGCTGGGTGGGTTTGAACTGCCAACTTTTAGGTTACCGGTTCAGCCTTTGTCTTACAATGAAGAATGCGGAGACAGAGATAAACTCCATGCAGTTAAGAAAACTTTTCATCTTAATAGGCTGACTTCTTCCTAAGCATTATAATATCAAACATACATTCATGCCAGAGCTCTGGAAGCATTCGCATAAGTAACTAAAGGATTTTCAGAGGATAATAATTGCCTGTGGCAAGTCGTGGAACTAGAACTTAAATCTATCACTTTTGATTTCTCACTCCTTGTAACATTTTACTGTCTTGACCAATGGGTTAATAAATAAAATTTTATTAAAACTTATAAATGCAAGATGTAGCCTATGTCAATACCTCCTAATTATTTAGAATATCATTTATAACTGAATCTATAAGGAATCACTGTCATAGACTTAAAAATCTTTTCTGTATACAGTTTAAAGAATGCTATTTGCAAAAAATTCACATTTTCCACTTACAAGTATAAAGAGATTGATGTAATAAATACATCTTTTTGGAGAGCATGGTAGAACATGAATGAAAATATGTGGCAGGCATAATTTCTTTTTTTATTAATCAGTGGCTTAAAGCCTTGAAACGACTTGATTAGTGGTTGGTATTATACGAAACAGTGACCTAAAAACAGTCTGTCAAGCCCCTGGCATGCCACTTTTCAACAGCCTCGTGTAAGTATCATGGGCTTTATCGGCATAATAAATTTAAGAGCACAGATAGTATACATTTTCAGTTGTTTAACTGAAAAAAATGAAAGATCTTATAATATGGAGTTGACACAGAGAACTTGTCAAGCTACAATATAATTTTTCAACAGCTGTGACCTTGGGGTCATAAAATTACTGATCAAGAGGAAAATTCATGATTTCGAAGTGACTATATTGACTTATTTTTCGCAGTAATACCAATGGAGAGAATGAATGGCTTCCTACGGCCATCTATTGTAAAGCTGAGGGATTCTGTGGTCAAATCAATATGAGTCATTCAGCAAACACCGGCAATATGCAAGGTACAACATCAGCAATGGGAGGATTGTGAGATAACCAGGCTTTTGAAAGCTTCCTTCGGAGAGGTGGACACATACTCTGATAAACACACCACGTTTTCCCACAGGGGATGTAATTTTGCCTTCCTCTTTGTCCCACTGGATCTATCTAAACCCTTTACTTGACAGATCAGGAAAACGAAGTTCAGAGAGGCTTGAGTGACACAGATAATGAGTGGCCGAGATGAGATTTTTAACCAAGTAGCTCGACTTTTAGTTCCTATTCTTCATGCTAGCTCCTCCTAAACCCCATTTATTTTTTCATTTAAAAAAAGTATGACAAGACTGCTAAGATTAGAGGACTCTGATTAATGCACACTGAAATGAAGCACTTTGAGAAATACCTTTGTGCCGTTTGTCACAGTGATCATTTTCTTCTTTTTTCCTTTTTTTAAAATTTTTTATTTCTATTGTGCTTTAAGTGAAAATTTACAAATCAAGTCAGTCTCTTGTACAAAAATTTATATAGACCTTGCTGTACACTCCTAGTTGCTCTCCCCCTAACGAAACAGCACACTCCTCTCTACCCTCTCTTTTCCTGTTCTTTCAGCCAGCTTCTGACCCACTCTGCCTTCTCATCTCCCCTCCAGACAGGAGCTGCCCACCTAGTCTCACGTGTCTACTTGATCCAAGAAGCTCACTCCTCACCAGTATCATTTTCCATCCTATAGTCCAGTCCAATTCCTGTCTAAAGAGTTGGCTTTGGGAATGGTTCCTGCCTTGGGGTAACAGAAGGTCTGGGGGCCATGACCTCTACCTTCTACTCTAAGTCAGACCATTAAGTCTGGTCTTTATATGAGAGTTTGAGGTCTGCATCCCACTGCTCTCCTGCTCTCTCAGGGGTTCTCTATTGTGTTCCCTGTCAGGGCAGTGATCGGTTATAGCCAGGTACCATCTAGTTCTTCTGGTCTCAGGCTGATGGAGTCTCTGGTTTATGTGGCCCTTCCTGTCGTTGGGCTCATAATTATCTTGTGTCTCTGGTGTTCTTCATTCTCCTTTGCTCCAGGTGAGTTGAGACCAACTGAAGCATCTTAGATGACTGCTTGCTAGCGTTTAAGACCTCAGATGCCAATCTCCAAAGTGGGATGCAGAAAGTTTTCTTAATAGATTTTATTATGCCAATTGACCTAGATGTCCCCTGAAACCATGGTCCCCAAACCCCAGCCCCTGTTATGCTGGCCTTCAAAGCATTCAGTTTATTTAGGAAACTTCTTTGCTTTTAGTTTAATCCAGTTGTGCTGACCTCTCCTGTATTGTGTGTTGTCTTTCCCTTCACCTAAAATAGTTCTTGTCTACTATCTAATTAGTGAATACCCCTCTCCTTCCCTCCCTCCCCACTGCCATAACCATCAAAGAATATTTTCTTCTCTGTTTGAACTATTTCTTCAATCTTACAATAGTGATCTCATACAATATTTGTCCTTTTGCAACTGACTAATTTCACTCAGCATAATCCCTTACAGATTCCTCCGTGTTATGAAATGTTTCACAGATTCATCATTGTCCTTTATCGATGTGTAGTATTCCATAGTGTGAATTTACTATAATTTATTTATCCATTCATCCATTAATGGGCTCCTTGGTTGCTTCTACCATTTTGCTGTTGTAAACAGTGCTGCAATGAACATGGGTGTGCAAAAATCTGTTTGTGTAAAGGCTGTTATTTCTCTAGGATATATTCCAAGAAGTGGGATTCCTGGATCGTATGGTAGTTCTATTTCTAGCTTTTGAAAGGAAGCACCAAATCAATTTCCAAAGTGGTTGTACCATTTTACATTCCCACCAGCAATGTTTAAGTGTGTTCTAGGCTCTCCACAACCTGTCCAACATTTACTATTTTCTGTTTTTTGGATTAATGCCAGCCTTGTTGGAGTGAGATGAAATCTCTTTGTAGTTTTG